>NC_140587.1:310981028-312211244 GCF_964204655.1 Triturus cristatus | reverse complement strand
TTTTTTATTTTCTATCATTTATTGTCAAATAGACACACCATTGGAAGCATACAACACTGCTGATGACACAGCAGGTAGCCACAAGCCTGAGCAGATGGAGGAAAGGCAGGATGTTGAGGACACAAGTGGGCACAGGTCATCTGATGTCCCATCTACTGTGGCTATGAAAATGTAAGAAACGAGGCTGTGGAAAACCATAACCTGCGTGAAGCACTGCTGTAGACAAAAATGTCTCTACAAATGTACACACACTTACATGGTATAAATCAAAAGGTCATTTATATGTAAATTACTTCAGTGAAATCAAAATTAGGTTAGATCACTACACTTTTCAAATAAATATTACTTATTTGAGTTCAGACAGTGTAAGTATTAAACAAAAACATTATCCGTTAATGTCATATTGTCCAACAAAAATCAGTATATGACTGAATTACAAATTTTCAAAATCAAAATGCAGAAAATCAATCCCAATGCATTTCGGGTTAATACTAAATCCTTCGTCAGGGGAAATCAAATCGACAATAAGCAATGATCAGTGGTATTTTGTAGTTGTATCTTGAGGTCCTCCGTGCAGAGCTACAACAAAAAACCAAATGAATGTCTAATGAGAAGCTGTTTAAACAGAATAGCAAAATTCTATTAGGATTTGCACTCGGTGAAGTGAATAGGTCAAGTCAACAGGAGAAAGGAAAAGTGAGTGAAGGCCCATTCACCGTTCGGCAGCAAGAGTTTGAACCTATGTTAGTGTTTATGCCATGTACAACAATGCATCACCAGCAATGTGCAAAATTCAAAGTGTCTCCTTGATGCTAATCCGTGAATAGAAATGAGTCTAGTGCAACTGCATCAATAGCTTACCCCAACTTGATCTTGCTACGTTGCAAGTGTCTGAAAGATGCGTCCCTCTGAAAACATGATAAAAATTCCATGCTGTTAAATCGAAACCGCCACGTTATGATACACTAAAGCCCGCAGTTTGAGGCACCACTTACCCGTCAAAGCCCACACGCAATTCCAAGACAGCCACTCCAATTGTTGAAACGGTCTGGTCCGTTGGTGTCCTGAAACGAGTACCAAAGAAACCGCCCGTAAGCTACAGCCACACGCCGTACACCAGAGATGCAAAAAAAATGAGTTCCAAACAAGACCACCGAGGCTCACCTTGTTCAAAATACTCCAGCAAACTTCCGTATTCCACAACGCGCCCATTGCGGTACGTAAAGTGCTCTCGTAACGTGATGCGACATTACCTCTGTTTTTTAAACCACCAAACTCATGAAAATAGAAAGCAGACTCAAAGGAGAGCGAAACATAAAAACTCCGATTGGTCCTGTGCCAGAGCAATATAAAGACCCGATCAAACAAATCGCCACCACATTCAGGCCAGCTTAGCATACGTGTAAATAAAGAATATTTTCGTATCGCTACTTTGTGTAAAAAGAGCCACTGTTCTTTACGTATTCATTCACACTACGTGTATAGAAATCGGTGTCTAGGACTAACAAGGCTCCCCCTTTATCAGCAGGTTGAAATGTGATCGTTTTATCCTGTCGTAGTGCGTTCAAAATGCGTGACTCTTAAGAGATAGATTAGAGTGTTTAGGTTTTGTATATTTGATATTTTCCAAATCCTTCTTTACCAGAATCTCGAAAGTATCCAACAATTTATGAAAGAGTGGAGACATGAATTTGCTCTTTGGGCGAAAAGGTTGTGGTATTGAAACCTGTTCTTCAACAGTAGTATTCAGAGAAAACCATCTCAATCTTAGCTTTTGCATGAACTTGAAAAATGATATTTCGGTTTCCAAACTATAAGATGTGTAAGTCGGAACAAATTAAATACCTTTGTTCAGTGTCTTTAATTCTTCAGTAATTAAGTTTCTATGCGAAATATTCATTACCAAGGAACTTTTTTTTTTAGGTTCCTCTGCGGTCTGCCCGTTTCTGTTAACTTTTTTGATTTTTCCCCTGCGGGTACGCTTTCTGGAGGTCTGTTGATTTTTCCGGTTGTGACTTTGACGACTGACCGCCCACTAAAAAAGACGATTTTGTGACGGATGTTGTTGTTGACTCTCCTGTTTGTCCATTGGTTTGTGTGAGTAACCCTGCTGCAGGTTGTTGTTTGGACAATATGACATTAACGGATAATGTTTTTGTTTAATACTTACACTGTCTGAACTCAAATAAGTAATATTTATTTGAAAAGCGTAGTGATCTAACCTAATTTTGATTTCACTGAAGTAATTTACATATAAATGACCTTTTGATTTATACCATGTAAGTGTGTGTACATTTGTAGAGACATTTTTTGTCTTCAGCTGTGCTTCACGCAGGTTATGGTTTTCCACAGCCTGCTTTCTTACATTTTCATATCTATTAGGGACACAGGGCTACATCCCTTAACGTGAAGGCACGCTTTAACGAGTACTTAAACTTTGATCAATGATCCTTACATTCTAAATAAACTATCACACATCAGGAGTGCAGGCCCACTTCTCACCTTTTACCATCTACTGTGGCAGGAACCACTTCTCAGGCCACACCCACTGTCACCTCAGCTGCACAGCAGTACACAACACCACAAGCCCTCTGTCCAGCCGTGTGCATCTCTCACGGCCAACACAACAGTCCCTGGGTCGGAAGAAAGGTTTGTCCTCCACTGGATCAGCCAGTCAGGCCATGTCTGTCTAGACCGTGAAATGCTGCAAATACAGCACCTGCAAAACAAGTCACAAAGACAAAGAAATTTCAGGATGACCCAGGGCTTCTGCATGATAACCAACAAACTGGCTGAGAATCAGGCCAGTATTGAAGCAAAACTGGATGCCCTCAACAACACTGTGGCAGACTTAGCCAAAGAGTGGTCTGCAGAAAGGGCAAATCTTGGGCGCATGGTGCGCAACAGAGCCAGAAACTCGACACATTGAGCAGGGCCATCAGTAGGCTGGTGAAGGCTACCAACAAACAAAGCCAGCGCACACTTGGCCTGCAGCTGGAGAGGGCCCATTACAGAGGGGATGTAGCTCACGGCCTAGAGAAGATAACAGCAATAGGGAAAACACTACAGACTAATCAGATCATTGGTGGCATTGGTGGGACTGACAGCAAAGTGTCACGCTATAGTAGCATTTCAGCCACGGAGACACCAGTGATGCGCCATAGCAGCAGCCGGCACCTTTCGTGGGGTAGTGGCAGCTCTGGCCAGGCTACATGGAGGAGCAGGCAATTAACTTTTTTGTCTTCCAAAACAACATTACGATGACTTTAATTTCATTTTTTGTGATAAGGTAGCCCCAACTTATATATATTTTTTGCTTCTGCCTACAGTTACTGATGGACATGTTGTCCTAAGTTTGATAATGGATGCTTGAAAAATAATTCATGAAAGCAAGAAGGGTACAGAGTTCCTCGTGTATAGTGACAGGCGGTGACCGAGAGTGGTGGAGAAAATGTCTCAACCAACCAATCGTGAAGAGAGAGTAACAGGAAAAAAGGGGAAAATTCCCCTTGGGGGAACTAGAGCTCTCACACACCCAGCAAGCTAGGTGTCATGCTTCATCATATGAGCACTGCCCCTCGTCAAGTCGGCGCTCCCTGTCACTATACACGAGGAACTCTGTACCCTTCTTGCTTTCATGTCCTCTGGGGTATGTGCACTGGACCTCTTTAAACAACGTGACCCCTAGTCCCTATTCTTTGTTAATATATTGAAAAATAATTCACCCATTGATATTCACAAATTGTTCTGTGTTATGTACAGCTGAGTGTCTAACTGATGTGTACGTACCTTTCAGAAATAGTCGTTGACAATATGGTCCCTGCGCCTTCTCCCCTCTGCTGTAGCGCTACCATCCCTTTGATGTATGGCAGGTGGTCCCGGGTCCTCATCCTCAGAATTTGTGTCAGACACATCCATGGGCATTCCGCCCCTGCAGGCCAGTTTGTGCAGCATGGCACATGTTGCCACAATTTTACAGACTGTCTCTGGCACATACTGTAGAGCTCCACCACTCTTATGTAGGCATCTGAAGCGCAATTTCAATATTCCAAAGGTACGCTCAATCACTGTCCTTCTGCACATGAGTGCAATGTTGTACCGCCTTTCATGTATATGGTTGGGAGACAGATGCGGTGTGAGGATCCACAGATGTAGGGCATACGCACTGTCACCTGTTGTGAGATATGTGATGGTGAGGTTAAATGCTTACAGACATTCAAGTGAATAAACATTTTTCTGGGGACTGGTAATAACATTATCTAGGAGGTATCCATCATCAAAATCACTTCTTTCTAACCATTGATATAGACCACTGTGCCTGAAAATATATGCATCATGGGTGCTTCCAGGGAATTTGGCTACAATTTCTGTGATGATGTTTTTAGCATCACACACAACTTGGATATTGAGGGAATGTGTGCTTTTTCTGCTATGAAAAATGTATTTAATGCGGGATGGTGGACATATGGGCACATGGGTCCCATCTATGCACCCTATGACTTGTGGGAACCTTGCTATTCTGTAAAAATCGAGTTTTGTTTGCTCTAATTCCTCATTATCTCTGGACATGTATATGTGTTGAAGGATGTGGTATAGCATGGCGTCTAGGAAATTATGGAAAAAACGTGAAAGGGCACTCTGAGACACACCACCAGCCACTGCAATGACATCCTGGTAACTACCAGTGGCCAAGAGCTGGAGGGAGCACAAGACGTGTACATGTGTGGGAATTGCATTGCTGCACAAGATTCTGCTCTCAAGTTGTAGCTTCAAGGTGTTATGAGGTCTAGTATGACCCTGCTACTTAGCCTGAGCTGTTCATAAACCTCCTCGTCTGTCTTATCCAACAATGCCAGCCTGCCTCTGAATATCCTCTCCTGTCTTCTCCTCCTCTGCAATGCTGCCATTATCTGCCTCCTCCTCACTAACACGTACAGGGCAGCCATTGTGGAAAGGTTTGTGATGCATTCTGGGTCTGTTTTTATAGGTTGTTCCTGATTACCACCTGTTTCTGCTTAGTGGTAAATTGCATGCGTAAATAAACCTTTTTGCGCCTAGTCGCAATTTGCGACTGCTCGGTACACGCAAACTCGCGATTTTGATAATGCAAAAAGCGTTTGCTTTTTTTGCGAGTCGGTATTCTCTCGCAGCTCAATTTGGGCAATTGTGATTGCCTTTAGTATATTCTATACGCCCATTTTTGCATGCGCAAATCATTTTGGGAACGATTTTGTGCATGCAAAATGGTTGTACGTCTGGCCCTTTGTTACTTGACCTGTGAAAAGTTGCTATTTTTACTAGAGGGAGTATAGTGATTTGTAGCTATTAACACCTCTGTCCCATGGATCTTTTCAATGCACTTGACTTCCCCAGTCCCATTGTCCCTCTCCTCCATTTCCATCATGCATAATGTTGTGGTTGCATGTAAAATTTTAATCTTCACATAACTACATTAGTATCGTTAGCAAATTTATTTCCCAATCTTTTATTTGCTTCCTTCTATACATCAGTGATTTCTTCCTCATCCTGATCCATAGGGACAGGTAAGTACTTAAATACATGCTGCCCCTCTTTGTCAAGTGTGCTCAACAGAAGTGCCTTTTTCCTTGGTGGCCAAAAACCCTGACCATCCAATGCTTCCAAATAGTTCTCAAATATGTCTATCATTTCTTCCCATTCAAATGGTGGAGAGCCCATGTGTGTTAAAAACAATTTTGGCGGTATTATTCCAGAAGAGGTTTTGAAATCCATAACAGCAGATGCATACTTTAGTAGCCTGATACATAATTAATGTCTTTAGATGCAAGAAATAGTCCTATTTCACTCTCTATAGTTTATTTTCTTCCTTCTGTTATTAGTCCTTTCACGTTTGTTGGGCTCTTTTTTTTCAACTTGAGAAGGAGGAGCCCAAAGCAAAAGCAGAGATAGTTGGGAGAATGCAATGGTGAGTCGATGTTGGCTGAGAAATCACTGTCACTCAGGTGAGTGCTGCTAGTGTTTTAAGTTTTACATTAATGCAGACTGTTATACTTGGACCGGAAAATGCAGGACTCGTGCCGCATTGAACTCAGCTGCTGCTCTGAGGCAGTGTAAGCTCACTCATGTGCTCACAGCCTTACTGCTGTGCCGTGTTGATCTGCCGCTCTTGGGTAATCCCTTGCAATGAGCACGGCTCTCACCTGTGGCCTTGCTGCTGTACTGCTCTTATATGCCGCTGTAATGCAATCACACATAGTGAGCGCATGGGCTGTAAAGCAGACCAGAATCATCATTGAAAGGCACCTGGGCAAAGTATGAAACAGGAATTTGAGCACTTTGGTCATCCAATCAAAATAATATTCAAATGCCTTCAGAGCATATGTGGTCTGTGTCCAGAGGGTGCTTGGAGTGCAAAGAATTCTGTTCAAAAGGGTTCACTAGACCGCAAGATGTTTTATGGGCTGAGGTGGTGATAATCACCAAAATCTTGTGATTACAACACTCCACAAATACAGATGAAACTTGATACGTTTTTTTCTGGATAAAATGGCCTCACACAGTCCTTCCCCACAAGCCAGCCAAAGCAACTGACTTATGTGGAACTCCTATGTATCAAAAACAATTCTATAATGACATGGGTAACATTCTTGTGCTGGGATGAACGTACACTAGCTCAAGATATACCAGCCTCCTGCCACCCCCAGCAACATCAACCCTTCACAGGACCTCTGCAACAAACTCTTGGAGTTCTTCTGTAAACAATCACCCCTATGTACAGCAACATTGACCCTCAACCTGACCCCATCACCGTCACAACTCAACTTCCCATCATGGCTGAAGAATGAACCCTGATCTTGTGGTCTACCATCATCAACATCTAAATCTCTTTTACCATGAAGGCCATCCACTTGAGGGTCCTCTCTGACCCTTGTCCCCACCATGCCTTCAAAAAAGGACTTCTATCAATCAGCGAAGCAATAACACCCATCCTCAATGCCTGGCTGGGTCCAAACTGGGGTGGTGTGGTGAGCAAAAGAACAATGGATTAAACTCAGATCTTTGTGACTGGGGAAGAATGTTTGCATTGTTCAGCATTCAGTCCATCATTTGTTTCTTTTTGCTTTTGTTGCACTAAGTGGGAAGTGTATGCCAAGACATGAGTCCCGTGCTCACTGCACCACTCAATTCAAGCTAGCCTGGCTGATGAGGGGTGATACTCTGAACGAGTCCCAGGATGCTTGTCTCTGGTCCAGGAATACCTGTCTTGGCAGTTCGGGCTGTACTGTTCCTATCTGGAACAGGGTCAAGACTGATTTGCATATGCATGGGTCCAAACTTGGGTGGGGTGGTGATCAAAATAACAACGGATTAAACCCAGATCTTTGTGACTGGGGTGAATGTTTGCATTGTTCAGCATTCCATCTGTCATTTGTTTCGTTTGCTTTTGTCACCCTAAGTGGGAAGGTATGCCCAGACGTGGGTGCCGTGCTCACTGTGCCACTGGATTAAAGCTAGCTTGACTGATGAGGCGTGATGCTCTGAAACAGGTCCCAGGATGCTTCTTTCCGGTCCAGGGAGGAACTGGCATGGCAGTTCGGGCTGGACTATTCCCTTGAGGAACAGGGTCAAGACTGCTTTGCATATGGCTGGGTCCAAACTGCAGTGGTGTGGTGAGCAAAAGAATGATGGATTTAACCCAGATCTTTGTGACTGGGGGTGAATGTTTGAATTGTTCAGCATTCCATCCGTCATTTGTTTCTTTTGCCGCCCTAAGCGGGAAGGGTATGCCCAGAAGTTGGTCCTGTGCTTACTGCAACACTGGATTCAAGCTAGCCTGGCTGATGAGGGATGATACCCCGAAACTGGTCACAGGGTGCTTGTTTCCAGTCCAGGGAGGAATTGGCTTGGCAGTTTGGGCTGGACTGTTCCCATGAGGAACAGGGCCAAGACTGATTTACATTTGGCTGGGTCCAAACTGGGGTGGCGTGGTGAGCAAAAGAACGATTGATTAAACCCAAATCTTTGTAACTGGGGGTGAATGTTTGCATTGGTAAGCATTCCATCCGTCATTTGTTTATTTTGCTTTTGCCTCCCTAAGTGGGAAGTGTATGCTCAGACATGGGTCCCGTGCTCAAAGCGCCACTGGATTCAAGCAAGCCTGGCTGATGATGGGTGGTGCCCCGAAACCGGTCCCAGGATGCTTCTTTCCAGTCCAGTGAGGACCTGGCTTGGCAGTTGGACTGGACCATTCGCATAAGGAAGAGGGTCAAGACTGAGTTGCATATGGCTGGTTACAAACTAGGGTGGCGTGGTGAGCAAAAGAATGATGGGTTCAACTGTCATTAGTTTCTTTTGCTTGCATCAAATCAGCCACATTCTTGGTGATAAGACCCACTAATTAAAATGCGCACTATTTAGATTAGCAGCTAAAATGTACAATAATTAACCCCTTCAGTGCCACGCCCTTTCCCCCTCCTGTGCCGGGCGTTGCACTAGTGGGTGGGGTTCATGACGAGATAGTCTCGTCATGGGCACAGCGCAACCGTGCTCCATGACAAGACTATCTCGTCATGGGCACTGAAGAGGTTAATTTAAAAGTCAAAGCTGAATTAACACGCATTTAAAAATGTGAAAACTGCAATAGGAAGTAATAACTATGTGTATAGGCCATAGGAATGCAAAGAACCAATTTCCTATGACTCAAAGTAAATATAATATTTCTGCAATGTGCACAAACGTAAGTTAGAGGCTTGACCTTAATGTGACATGCTTAGAAATGTTAACCATAACTGCTGAATGTTCTGGTATAATACATTTATTATACTAAGAAGCAACATATTATTTGTAATGATTAACTTCCGATTCTCACCTAATTTCACTTTATGCTTGAATAGAATAGTTTCACATTTAAAACAATATTCTTGTCCGTAATAATGAAATGCATTACTAAACAGTATTTTGCAAGTTGATATTTCACTTCTTCAGCTTAGTTCATTGTGTATACAGTGAAAAGATTAATATTTAGAAGGCCAACCTGCATTTGATCCCAAAGGAAAAGAGGCATATGTTTCCAGAACTTAACTATGTAAGAATGTCTGTAGCTGACTTGTGAAAAAGCTTTGCAAGCTGCATGCATTTTTGTGGGAAAGGAAGAGCTGAACCTGCTCACAGACGAGTGCTGACATTCAATTGGTCCAGTGAAGAAGAAGCCTGCTACAATCTTCGCAACAGATATTCATGTCTTTAATATTAGTGTGTGTTCCTAGTTAGATCGAATGCTTTTTTAGATGCTTTTCAATTCAATTGTTACTCCACTCCTTGCCTACCTTTTTGTCATAGACTGACTGTCGTGGCTACTACTGCTTCTGTTCATCCTTTATTTTGATGCCTAATTTTTTAAGATTGATTCTGTATCCGAATGTTCATTCAATCAATCAATCAATAATTTTTAAAGCACAGCATTATCATCCCTAGGGGAATCTGGGTGCTGAGGTTGCTGTGTCTGCATCGAAAAGACAGGTCTTGAGTTTCTTTCTGAAGACTGCCAGGGAGGGTGCCATTCAGAGATGGAAAGGGCCGTCATTCCAGGCTTTTGCGGCAATGTAGGAGAATGCGCATCCCCTGCTGCAGGTGCGATTGATGTGAGGGAGATGTGGGAGGACGAGTGAAGTAGAGGGCAGGTGTTGAGGGTAGATGGAAGTTCAGCCGGATGTTAATGTAGGAAGGTCCTTGTTTGTGGAGGGCTTTGTAGGCGTGTGTGAGCATCTTGAACTGGCATCTTTTCTGGACAGGGGGCCAGTGGAGGTTTCTGAGGTGAGGAGAGATGTGGGTACACTTGGGGAGGTCCAGGATGAGTCGGGCTGCAGTATTCTGTATTGTCCGGAGTCTTCTAAGGAGTAGGGTGGAGATACCAGTGGGAAGGGTATGCCTAGACGTTGGTCCTGTGCTCACTACACCACTGGATTCAAGCTAGCCTGGATGATGAAGGGTGATGCCCAGAAACCGGTCCCAGGATGCTTGTTTCCGGTCCAGGGAGGACCTGGCTTGGCAGTTCGGGCTGGACTGTTCCCACAAGGAACAGGGTCAAGACTGATTTGCATATGACTGGGTCCAAATTGGGGTGGTGTGGTGAGCAAAAGAATGATGGATTTAACCCAGATTCTTGTGACTGGGGGTGAATATTTGCATTGTCCAGCATTCCGTCCATCAATTTTTTCTTTTGGATTGCAATGTAAAGCGCATTGCTGTAGGCGAGGTGGCTGGTGATGAGTGCTTGTGTGACGGTCTTTCTGGTGTTTACTGGGATGCATCTGAAAAATTTACAGAGCATACAGAGGGTGTGGAAGCAGGAAGATGCGACTGCGTTGACTTGTTGTTTCATGTTCAATTGGCTGTCCAGGATTATGTCAAGGTCGCTTGTGTGGGTAATCACTGTGGGTGTGGGATCGAGTTCTTCCGCCCACCAGCAGTAGTCCCAGGCTGAAGTGTTCTTTCTGAAGATCAGTTTCTCAGTTTTGTTGGAGTTCAGTTTGAGGACGCTGTTTCTCATTCATTTGGCTACATTGGTCCTGGTGTGGTGTTGGTTTTGGTGTTAGAGGGGTCCTTGGTGAGTGAGAGGAGGAGCTGAGTGTCATCGGTGTAAGAGACGCTATTGAGTCCGTGGGATCTGACGATGATCTGTCAATAAGGATGTGGTGGGCCACTGTGTTGAATGCTGCAGACAGGTGAAGGAGAATTAAAGCCACTGTTTCTCCTTGGTCGAGGAGGGTTTTGAAGTCATGAGTTGCAGTGATGAGTGTGGTCTAGGTGCTATGGTTGGCCGGGAGACTTGATTGTGATGCGCTGAGTAGGTGGTTTTGTTCTAGGCAGTCAGTGAGCTCTCGGTTGATGGCCTTCTCGAGTACTTTAGCTGGGTATGGAAGCAAGGAGATCGGGCAGTAGTTTTTGAAGTCACTGGGATCGGCTGAGGTCTTCTTGAAGAGGGGTCTGATATCTGCGTGCTTCCATCCATCTAGAAGGATGTTGTGGAGATGGAAGCATTGAGGAGGTTGGTGAGTTCAGGGCTGATTATGTTGTATCTGAGGTTGAAGAGATGGTGGGACAGGGGTCAATGGCTGCCCTGTAGTGGATGGAGGACATGATGGTCGTGGTGGTCTGGCCATCGAGTGGGAACTAGGTATCTGTGGCTGGGGCTCACTTTTGAATGAGGTTGTCGGGGCTGAACAAGGTGGGTTGGGGGTTTAAGTTGTTGTAGATGTTGGCAATGTTGCTGTGGAAGTAGTTGGATAGTGAGTCGCAGAGTTGTGAAAGGGACGTACTGCATTTTCTGTGGCAGTTGGGTTGGAGAATTCCTTGATAAATTTGGAAAAGTTCCTTAGTGTGATTGGCTGTGGCATGGATGCAGCCAGTGATGGCTGCTGTTTTGGCCTCCTTGATATGCCAGTGGTAGTAGTTGAGTGCTGTTTTGTGTGCTGCTTTGTCAGAGGGGTCCTTGGTGATGTGCCATCGCTTCTCGAGTAGAAGATAGTTGCGCTTGGTGGTTCTGAGCTCTGGAGTGCACTAGCTGGCTTGTCTTGGTGATCTGTTGGTTTTTGCCAGGTTCAGAGGGGACTTTGTCCGCGCATTTGCTGATCCAGTCGGAGAAGTTGTGGGCAGCCTTGTCGAGGTTAGCTGATATGTCGGATGGTGTGGTGTGAGAGTCTGCATCTATTGGCTCTCGGTTTCTTTTCCCCAGCTGCAGGGAGTGGCGTGGCGCTTTGGTGCTTGGTGGTGGTGTTGTGGGCCTTCGAGATATTAAAATGGACGATTCTGTGGTTGTTGAGTGAGTCTTATGTTGTTGAGTTCTCCAGTAGGGATGTGGCATTGGAGTCCTTTGGGTCCCTGATGTGGAAGTTGAGGTCACCTAGCAGGACATAGTATAGGGAGTCGATGGCGAGGGGTCAATGATGTTGCTGATGGCATTGCAGAATGGTGGCCGGGGTGCTGGTGGTCTGTATGCAAGGGTGCCTCTTAAAGTTGTCATGATGTCGATGTGTAGTAGGAAGTTAAAATGCTCCATGAAAGACATTGGGCCATTGTTTATGGTGGAGCATTGAATGGTTTCCTTGAATATTATGGCGATTCCTCCACCGAACTTGTTGGTGCAGTCCCAGTGTATCATTTTGTATCCGTTGGGGATGGTGGGTTGGAGGCAGGGTTGAGCTATGTTTCAGTGATGAAGGTGCGCCGGGAGTGGTGCAAAGTGGTAAAATGGGCAGTGTAGGAGGTGGGAAGAGGAGAGTGGAGGAAGAGGGGCCTGGGAGCAGGAAGCCTGGGGGTAGGTGTGCTGGTAGCAGGCACAGGGGGCCAGCTACCAGTGGACTGCTGGCTGCTGGCAATGGGCAGGCCCCTAGGACAGGAGCGGTCCAGAGCAGTGGTGGCAGCAGGGAGAGCAGGAGGCCTTTAGCTTACTGAGACTCGGCTGAGTTTCATGAACTACTCCTTATGGGACGTTCTGCTGCTTTAATTTGGCTTTGAGCTTTCTGCTCCTTTGATCTCACTCCTTTGAACTTGAACTCTTCATGAGTTCTACTAATTTTGAAATTCTGGTCCTGTCCTTTAGAATAGGAATTTATTCATTTATGGAATGCTCTTGATGCATTATTTGTTTATTTGTTCTAACCAAACCTTTTTATGAGTTTCTGTAAACTTACTAAAGATTTGTTGACTAATTTGAATGAAAAGAACAGAAAGACACTTACTAATCTCTTAATGAGAATGAAAGCTTTTAAAACGTTTTCAAACTCTCATCATTGACTGAACTTGGAATTGTATTCGGAATTTAGCTTGTGATGATGAAATAGCTCTCTGAATCAAAATAGGGTGGTACAGATCTGTCACTTGAGGTGAGGAGAAACCAGAACGGGACCAGAGCATGACCCTGTAAGTGAGGGTAATTGAGAGGGTGAACAATATTAATTACTTTTGGCCCCAATCCGCACTATTACCGGACACCTGGAAACATGCCACTAACATGCCCTTGCTCAAGAAATCCTCCACTGATCCTGCCACGCTTTCCAACAACAGACTCATCTCTCTCCTACCACACCCAGCAAAGGTCTTAGAGGAACTAACCAACTGACACCTCACTGACCACCTCAGCAACCTCCAGCTCCTCAACTCCATGCAGTCCGTATTCAGGCCCAACCAGAGTACAGAAACAGCACTCACTGCTGCCATAGACGACATCCACATGGTCCTTGAAGGGGGGACATGGCAGCCCTCATTACCCTGGACCTTTGACACAGTCCCACTCTCCATCATCATCCTCCATCCACATCCTTGGTTTGGCATCCTGGATCTGCTCCTTCTTAATCGCTAAAACACAATCTGTCAGCCTGGCATCCTTCTCCTCAGAAGCCTGCAATCTCATCTGCGGACTGCAACATCAACATTGTTTTGTACGTTGGCGCTATGCAACTCATTCTCTCCCTCTCGGACAAGACACCCCAACACTAGAAACAAGTTCACCCCCTGCATGATCGAAGTTGCTAACTGGATGAAAGCCAGCTATCTCAAGCTCAACACAGAGAAGACAGAAGTAGTGATCTTTGGTAAGAACACCGCACTATGGGACTACAACTGGTGGCTAGCCACATTCGGCCCCACACCCAGCACCCATGCCAGGAACTTCAAACCATGCACTCATTTCAAACTCCTTACACACTCATTAAAGGCACTTCGCAAATTAGCCACACTTATCTGAACATTTGCATCTCTGTCCACCAACCACCCAGACACCTCTGCTTCGCAGGACTCAAATTCACACATGCATACACAGAACCACATCAGGAGGAAGGGTGTTCTCTTACATCTCTTCTAAAGCATGGAATGCCCTGCCAGTCCACATCACAGCCTCATCCTCTGTTCTTGAATTCTACAAGAAACTGAAGACATGGTGTAGGAAATGGCCCTTTTAGTATGGTGCCCTGGAATGTTTTGCTCCAATGATGTTGACTCTGAAAGTGCACTGGAGGCTACTGCCCAGGCCCCAGTCTCAGTGCTCTCTCCATAAAATGGTTATGTGTAAATTAGCATCCCCAATTGACAAGAACTTTAGCCCCTTATAAGTATCTAGCATATGGAGCCAGTCATACCCAGAGCATGGGTGGTAAAGAGGTCCCCAGGTCTTGCTGCACTGTTTTGCCGCCCTGAGTGACCCAAGTAAACTACCAACAGCAGGCCTGCCATTGCAGACTGCAGGAACAGTTTAAACGGCTCCAATTTGACTTTGCCCTCACCATATGTGGTAGAGACAATGAACTGATTGTTTCCTGTGGCAGAGGACTGGTACATGGTGTATGAGGGCAAATATTTCTGGCTCCTGGAGCTGTCCCAAGCTACAATTTCCAGCCTTACCCAGATGGAGCATTTTGACCTTCAAAAAAGTGATAAAGTCTGAATGTAAAATCATGGACCTGGGCGAGGAGGCAAATATATATGACCTCTGAGCTATTGCCTCCAAATCCAAAGGCTTAAAAAAACAATGGTCTACATGTTTCAGCCTCCTTGTACCAATCGCAAGGCTTTCGTCAGGACCAATCTGCCACGGCGGTTTGCACACGCTAATGCGCACCCTAACCTGAGGAAGGAACACAGAGGGACTGCATAACTTACGGTTCTCGTTGTACCTTCAGAACATTATTAGAAGGCGAATCAATCTGTAAGACAAAACAAACAGAGAAACAGACAAAACATATGGACGTTAAGTACACTTCTATAACCACATATGTCGCCACTGGAGTGTCTAGGTGCCAAATGGGTGTCTGGCTTTGACGAAGTAAGTACCCTTACCTTATTCCTCCATTATTAAACTTCCATTGGGCGAATAAAGGTCATTTTAAAACACTATATTTCTGCACCTTCACTTTTTCACACTTACGAAAAAACCCGCTCCGCTGTAACCAGGCGTTGTAGCACACCAGAGGTGCATTCAGCCTCTCTGGTTGGAACCCTATGATGAAGCATGTCACCAACTGGGTTGTTGAGTGAGGGTTCTCTTATCAATTAAGAGTGACTTCCTTTACTGGCTCTTGAATCCTTGGCTTCACTCTTTTGTTGTTTGTGTACTTATTATTAGGGGGACCAAGAGTGGCTCCATTTTCCCTCTGTCTCTTGTTGATATGTACCGATGATATTGCCATAGAGTCCCGAAGAAGGCTGCTAACGCAATCTGGGTGCACAGTACCAGCCATAACATGTTGCTGTTGAACAGATAGTAGAGCAATAATGCCCTGGGACCATCACCCTTTTGTTTTCTTCTACGGGAAACCCAAAAATAAATCTAGTTAGGTTGGTATTTCCCAATACACAGTTTTATTGCTGGTTTTGTGATCGTTAAGCATATATATATATATATATATTCACTTAAAAAACCATAGGTTTCACACATGTTATAGTTAGGTGGATATTTCACTCGTAAAAAACCAATGAAATTCCCCCGTTATAGTTAGTTCAAATAACTATAACTCGCGCTATTGGTATTATTAAAGCTTCTGCAGAGACCAGAGGATGATTATTGTTTCCAGAGTGTGCCCTTATTTGCTGAGCAAACTGTTGATAAATTTATGCGCGCCGGCTTTGGGCGTGAAGGGCTGCACAACTCAGTGGATTTGATGGGGCCACGAGGCGCAGAATTCGCTGTTGCCTCACATGTGGGGGAAACAACCATGGATTATGGACTCTACGGACGCTTTACCGGCTCATTGAGGTGCCGTTTTGAATGTTTGATTCCTTCCCATTCAGGGTGAATGCAGGCTGCAGTACTACAAGTCCCAGCAAGCACTGGGGTCCCATCTGAGAGCCCATTGGAGGGCAGGTAATTTAAATTCAGTGCTGCAGTAGCGCGAGACTTTGGAGTAATGCCTATGATTAAGGAAATGTTTTCCGAAACGCGTCAGGCTATTGGTATTATTAAAGCTTCTGCAGAGACCAGAGGATGATTATTGTTTCCAGAGTGCGCCCTTATTTGCTGAGCAAACTGTTGATAAATATATATATATATAAATATATATATATATATATATATATATATATATATTTTTTATATATATATATTCACTTAAAAAACCATAGGTTTCACCCATGTTATAGTTAGGTGGACATTTCACTCGTAAAAAATCAATGAAATTCCCCTGTTATAGTTAGTTCAGATAACTATAACTCACACGCCCGCAATCCACTGCTCATGACGTCACATATTACATCACTCATGACATCACTCATGACATCATCCTTTTGATAGAGCGGCTGTCGCGCGGCTATAGATATTTATGTACTTTAACTGCAATTTTCTCAGGAACTACTGAACAGATTGACTCCATATATGCAAAAGGCACATCCCTGACCTGAGGACTACCTCTTTGCCAAATTTCAAGTAATTCTGTTCAGCCGTTCGGGCTGTACCTTCGACTAAAGGTCCTATGGGAAAATGCATGGGGAAAACGCGTTTTGGGACCCCCCTCTTTCTCGGCCCCCGCTTGACGAATCCCCCCGAGACTTTCAGGGTAGGAGCTGAGCGGAGCGCCCCATTAGTTTTGAAAATTCGTCAACCGGCGCCAAAGTTATTCAAAATAGAATTTTGAGATTTCCTATGGAAACACGGTCCTAACTATAACTATCTACTGGCGACCGCCAGTAGATAATATATATATATATATTCACTGAAAAAACCATAGGTTTCACACATGTTATAGTTAGCGGAAATTTTACTGATAAAAAACCAATGAAATTCCCCCGTTATAGTTACTGCAGGCAACTATAACTCACGCAACCGCAATCCTCTGCTGATGCTAATACTGTATTTAGACACTTATTTGCCCATGTCTTCTTCCATACATTTTTAGCTATACATATATTACAAATATTTTTTTTTCATAAAGACACATATGTCATCAGCAGAAGATTGCGGTCGCGTGAGTTATAGTTGCCTGCAGTAACTATAACGGGGGAATTTCATTGGTTTTTTATCAGTAAAATTTCCGCTAACTATAACATGTGTGAAACCTATGGTTTTTTCAGTGAATTTGCAAGGTTTTTTAAATGCTAATTCCTAACTATAACGTGTGTGAAACCTATGTTTTTTTCAGTGAATTTGTACGGTTTTTTAAATGCTAAGTTACTTTACGCCATTCGTGGCGTGCGCGCCCACTTAACGCAGTTCGTTCTGTGCGCGCACGGTGCGCTTCGCGCACCGTGCGCGCACAGTGAGCACGTGGTGCGCTTTGCGCACCGCGCGCCCACTTTACGCAGTTAGTGCCATGCACGCACGATGGGCATGCGGTGCGCTACGCGCACCGCGTACCCACGTTACGCTAGATGGGCCATGTACGCACGATGCGCTTCGCGCACCGCGCGCACATGGAGGACATATGATGCACTTTGTTTTGAAAGGTAATATTTTAATTTTTCGTATATTTTATAAGCCATGCACAAATGGTGCCCTTCGGGCACCATTTGCACACAGGGTGGAGAGAGTGTGGATAATTTTTTTTTTAATTTATTTATTTTTAAAATTTTAGTTTTTTTCAGCTGTGATAAGCCATGCACAATTAGTGGGCTTCGGCCACAAATTGCACACGGGGTGCAGAGAGTGTGGATGATGTTTTTTTTTTTAATTATTTTTTACCGTACGCGTACGGTAAGCGTAATCGGCGAAATTACCGAAAAAATAAAAATTCCGTTTTTGGCCTTGGAGGATCTTTGGGGACTCCCTCAACATGCCTATGTGTGTGGGAGCTGTCTAAACAGCCCCTTTACATGTTTTTGGGCTTTAAATTTAAAAAATCGCTCTCAGTGCGAGAGAGAAAATGGCGGCCGCAGCTTCCTGGTTTCGGCCGATTCAAATGTTTACTAAGATCTAAGAGCCAATCAGAATCGCGCTCGCGCACGCCACCGTACGCGTACGGTAAGCGTACCGTAAGCGCACCGTAAGCTGGCTCAGATATATATATTGATTTAAAGGCTATTTTCTCAGAATCAAGTGAACAGATTTACACCAAACCTACAAAAGGCACTTCCTTGACCTGAGGACTACCTCTCTGCCAAATTTCTAGTAATTCTGTTCAGCCGTTCGGGCTGTAGCCCTGTCTAAAGGTCCTATGGAAAAATGCATGGGAAAAACGCGTTTTGGGACCCCCCTTTTATCTCAGCCCCCGCTTGACGAATCCCCCCGAGACTTTCAGGGTAGGAGTGGAGCGTAGCGCCCCACCTATTTTGAAAAATTCACGAGGGTTCGTCAACCGGCGCAAAAGTTATTCAAAATAGAATGTTGCGGATTTCCTATGGAAACGTGGTCCTAACTATAACTACCTACTGGCGACCGCCAGTAGGTAATATATCTATATATATATATATATATATATATATATATATACAGAACTCCAGTTATTGAGCTGAGCTCCACCCATATGTATTATCGGCATGTGGCTCATAAAGTATGCCCTATGATGAAGCATGTCAGGAAATGTGGGTAGGGGAATTACTGCTCAATGAGCAAGATCCAGAGATGGTGACAATCTATTTTTTCCACTATTCCTGGTGCGTAACATGAGATAGTTTGGGAGGAGAGATTAATGTTTTTTTCCTCTCTTACCTCTGTGGTGTTTATGAAAGTTTGTGCATGAGACATCCAAGTCCCACACACATGGGAGAAACAAAGGAATTGGCAGACAAATTGAAAAACATGGGAGATGCCAGTAGGCCCTTACCCTCATAGGGGACAGGTAATAAACTCTGCCCTGCTTACTAAAATTGGTATTGATGTCACCTCTGACAGTCCTCTATGATCCTGCAACGTGAGAAGAGTCAGACTGGTTTAAGGGGGGATGCACATGGTGTGCCCCGGTGGGCTCAAAGCCCAGCTCTATGTCTCCCTTGTGATCTAAAGTTCTCAGCACATATGCATGATCATTATTTATTTTGAGGTAGGGGCTAAACCCTACATCCTGGTTGAATGAAATTAAGGCAGGGGAGCACGCCCTCCAGAGTCGTGCAAGGTGACCTTTGTCCATCCCATCGGCGCTGAACCAGACTACTTCAGTCTCTGATAGAATTTGGAGAATCCTGAAAGCAAAAGATCCATGTGCTGGTTGATGTCCAGTGCAGTATACAAGGCTACCACATATGCGGCATGCCTATCCTTAATTAATTTCTTTTCAGGTTTCCTTGAGCAAGCATTGGCTCAGCAGAAAACCTCAGATAATGCCATAAAAGACACATCCAATCTGAAGTCCACAAGTTTGGATGTCAGACATTGGCACTCCCACTAAACAGGTGTGGGAGCTTATACTGTTTTCTGGGTGCTTGTCTATTCATGTAGTTGGTGTGTTTTTCGTATGTGCTATTGAATCCCCTCCCTTCCCTGAATACGCTTTTGCAACAGATGAAGGAGCTTATTTTGAGTTTAACATGTGGTGCGTTGGCCCACCAGATCAATGGAAGGATCTCCTCCACACCCCAGGTGGAAGATTGACCACCATGCTTAGAGGACCCCATCAGGCAGCCAGGTGATGGTTTCTGTATTTTCAGCTGAGCCATAACCGCCACATCTCCACTGAAGGCACTGAAGCGTTTGCTTAATGCTGTGCAAAGTGGGGAGTTAGTTATTGAAGAAAACTAAAACCAAATTGCCTTGATCTGCTGGGAGTTTTATCCCAGTACATTGGAGTCATTTAATTGGTATCCTGGTAGGAACTGTCTGGCTTTCCCCAGCAGTTTGGAACAGGATAAATGTATGTTGCAATGTCGTACTTAAATTAGGCAGACAATCTGATTTACATTTCTTGTCGCTCTAGAGAGGCCCAAAAGTCAGAAACATGGTGGTTCCCATTATTTTAGATGGCAAACTGTGAGAGAGTCCCAGAGTTTGTAATTCATACTAATATACTTGGAATTTGGCAGATGGGATATTACAAGTGCATTATGCGGTGGACGGGACGTCCTCCACTTTTTGACAAAGTATTCCATCTGCCACACCATAAATATGACCCTAAATTCCTTTGATCTGTGGGTGGTGACAGTAGCACTACCTTTTTCAGGAACTCTACAGCAGATGTTCCAACTAAGACAGTCAACCGGCAGAATTCCCATGGATCTAGAAGTACTTTCAAAGTCAGAAATGTCAGGGCATCATGGATGCTGTCCTGGGAGCCACAGCGTTCTTTGACTCTAGAACAATTTAGCTAGCAGGAAGAGGTTGTAGTTCAGGTATATTATGTGATATGTGTAATGCTATGTTTCATTTTATGTTATGAAGTATGTTAACTTATAAGCCCATTGGTAGCCCAAAAGTAGACTAGCAAAATGTTTACTTGACCTAAGCTAAAAGGCAAGTTTGGGATTGCTTGTCACATACTCATTGGGTCAACATAAATTAAAGTAATTATTAACAAATGCAATACTCAAAATGTGCTTATTTGCAAGCAATATTGCTTTTAAATTATGCACTGCCAGTCAGTTGAAAGTTATCTGCTAAATATACTTAGTTAATTCATACATGAACAAGCATCATGATGGTTGGAGGGCTCTATTGAAAATGCTTTTATAATTGAAACAGGGGGGCAGAGGTACATAACTCCCAACTGAGACATTTTAAAAACTATGAGGTGAGGAGGGAATGCATGCACTGTGTCAGCACAGCAGGTGTCAGAGCCATTGGGAGTTAGAAGGAAAGATATACATTGTGGGAACTTTTTCAGGAGTCACAAGTCAATCAGAGATTACTCTGTCGACTTTGTGTCAATCCAAGATGTACACCACAGGTTTCCTGTGAACTTAAATGGCACCAGTAAATGAATCAGTGCTTAGCCTTGTAAAAAGAACTACTTTGTTTAAGATTCATAACACAGCACAATACTGCACATAAATGATTTAGAGACAAGACATTAAAAGTAGAGACTATAGTTACTCTTTATAAATTACTGTTTGGAAGCAGTAGAAACTACTCTAGTGGGATATATTTTACAATACATTTGTGTCACTGTCTCCTGTTATTTCTGATGTCCCCGTTGAAGTCTCTGTGAAATGTAGAGGTCCCTTGGGCAATTACCTACGTGGGTAGGTCTCACTCCCTGGAGCACCAAATTAGTGGCAACTCCCTTCAGTCACTGTTGCAGTGGTCTTGGACGTCCAGGCTGAAGCCCTACTCCTTTCTCTTAGAGGTTTGTGAGAAGGATGATTTCTTCCACCTCTGCTTTTTGTCCCTTCTCCCGGATTACCTTTGAATCCACATTACAGGGACGGTACACAGTAGGATCCCCACTTACCGTCTCCTCAATTACAGAGTAGATAAGGTTACCCCCCTCTTTTTCCCTGGTCCTGATGAAACACCACTCATCCGTTTGGAGTATATAGGTGTGAAACATGTCGACCTTTTAACCACTTTCATTTCCCACAACACACATCGAGCAGTAGCAGGTTTAATTTTCCTTACGAGCCATGACTCTTGGAGTCTGTTTTTAGCCATAGCACCAGTGTCCAGCCATTAAAGTATTCCAAGGACACTCATAGCTATTTTGAACACACTCACTACACCATTCTACTCACTACACGTCTGCCCCACCACCCATCACATAGGGCCTTCCGGTTTACCAATACAGAAGGTGTCCAGCAAAGAGCCCCCGTGCGGGGCCCATAGGGCATTGCAGCTCCAGCCCAATGAGGAGCTGCCCTATGATGAAGCATGACACCTCTCGGGTGTGTGAGGACCCTTGCTACTTAATGGAGCTCCCCCCCATCCTCTTCCTTCTCGCACCTGACCTTCTGTTTCCGTTTGACTCACCATCCCCTTCCTTAGGAACTGCACACCTGATTGTTTGAACCAAGAAAACTATACCAGAAATAAGGAAACGCTTGTATGCCCTAAGATCCTGTACAAAGGAGAAGGTGGCCAGCAATATGGCTGAGGCTTATAGCACAGGTGGAGGTCCCTCCAAACATCCTCCTCCCACTCCAATAGAATCACTTATTGAAGGGACACTTGAACCTGAAAATGTGGTGGGAGTGTCAGACATTGACACCGCCAATCCTGTGGGCTCTAGTCAAGGTACATTTTTATATTGTATTACATTTTCCATACTATATTGTTTGTTAGTCTTCAAGTATAACATATTAGCTACGAAAACTCCATTTAGAGGTTTGCTGTAATTTGACAATGCATATAATCTGCATGTCAAAAACACATAACTCAAACTATCAACAAGATTACGCAAATTTAGAAACCATTTATTTACAATAACTATATATACACATTATCACAGATCACACCCAGGATGTGTCTGAAACCATTAAGGTTGATGAAGTAATTGACATACAAGTGGAAATTGAGGACAGCACAATTGCTACTCCCAAGCCCAAAACTCCAACTCTAACTACTAGAAGAGCAAAGTGGCACCACTATCAGACTTTGAGGAAGGTAATAAGGAGCAAATGCAATGCAAGAGGACAGCTTTTTAAGTGCGCAGGACTCACAGACAACGTAGAGTCCAACAACGAACAGTTCATATTGCTGATGTCCCTGATGACCTGTCAGACAGTTCTCAACTGTTTTGTGGCACTGAGAAATCAATTGTACCAGTGAAGCGCCTGCAAGCCAAACAGATAAAAACAGTGAATAGGCATCTGCAAAGCATGTCACGTTTATGGTGCAATTGCAGAAAGGTCAAGAGCGCTGGATTGGTGCCTTGGAGAAGCAATAATGTATGCAAAGTTGCAGGCACAAGCAGCACATGGCATGCTATGATGCATTAAAAAAACTCAATAACTCAATTGACCGCAGCAACCACCACTCTTGCCAGGAGAACTGGCAACAGATCTCTAGTCTGTAGAGTAGGGTTCCCCCAGTCTTATACAGGCACCTAAAATGTGATGTTAGTATTATAAAGGTCTGTACAATGATTGATCTTGTTGTTTTATGTGCCCTGCTGTTCAGCCTTTCACTTCTGGTTCTTTGATCCAAGTATGGTTTCAGTATTCTAGGTCACAAGGCATATGCACTGTCTCCTTAATAGTGTGAGAAGGAGAAGCAATTAGAATATTTAACAAACATTCTATTGAACACTGCATTAATTGAATTGAGGTTATAATCCTCTAACCAAGTAAAAAACCATCGCCAAATTCTTTTTGCGACAGTCGGTTATTAATTCCACTGTGGTGGAATATAAAGGAGTTATGTGTGCTGTCTGGGAATCTGGCTACTAGGTCAGTTATGATTAGGGCTCCCGGTTTTCCATTTAAACGGATTTATACACATAAATACAGGCGGAAAACATTTTTTCCTTTGTCTGTATTTATAAATAGACACGGAAAAATACTGAAAAACCGGTGATGTGTCAATCCGTGTCTGAGGTTCACAGGGGCTGCAGGAAGAAATTTTAAACCGTTGTCAGATTCTCCTGCACACTATTCTTCCGTCTAAATCACCCTAAGCACTCCCCTGCTGAGTGAGACTGATTTGTTTCCAGGGAGCCTCTACCGCCCTGACAGCAGCAAGCCAGGAGCGCTTATCAGCCTTTTTGAATGCACACTCTCGGCTGTTTAGGCTGGAATTAGCTGGCTCTTTCTACTCGGTGCCTGTGTGGATCGCTAGAAAGGAAAAGGAGGAAGCACCATGGGTTAGTGGGGAGGGGGCCCCAGGACACTCTAAAATCACAGCGTGGGCATTGGCCATCAAGTGTCTGGCATAGTGATGTCATAGTAAAGTAAAGGACACTAAGGAAACTTGACACTAAAGAAACTTTCAACCTGGACAATTCGCAAAGTCGAGTGCAGGGGGCACGGAGCGATACCAGGAGGGCAAAGGTCATTATCACCGAGACAAGGCCGGCTTTGGTGTGGTGCGACCGGCACCGCACCGGGTGCTGACTTCCTGGGGGCGCCGTGCTTGAAAGTTTATTATGCTTTTGAAGCACCTGCTGCAGCGTTTCTTTCCTCAGCAATTACCAGGCCTCACATAAATGTCACAATAACTCCTGTGATTAATTATCGTCCTGCAGAGAGATCAGCAGTTTGTATAGTTGAGGTTTTGACTTAGGTGAAGTTAGTGCAGAGGGTTAATATGCCTGCTGCAAAGAACGTGTACCAAGTAGATTACAGAGTGTGTATGATGTAAACAGATCAGCAGGTTACTGCTTTCAAAAGAGGCATCCTTTTGTTACTTGCAATTTATAACTTAAAGTCCTAATATAGAATAGTGAACTATTAACTTTCATCTCAGAACTGCATACACACTGCAAAGTATACATTATTAGAACGTTGATTAATGTTGCAAAAAGGGTTAGTTTGGCTAGAAATCGATTCTTATTATTAAAGAGAACTCCCAACTATGCTGTTTCTTTTTCAACTCTGCGTTTGTGCTTCTCCACACCAAGCACTCTTAAACTATACTGCCTACCAGTATGGATGACATGTGACTCCTACACTTTTAGTCCTTTGTCTTATGTAACATTTCCTATACACTGATTATGATTGATTGTCTCTGTGCAATGTGTGTGTGATGCAAAGTGCTCGGACACCCTACACTGGAATGAGTGGCGCTATATAACTAATTCAATGCATCTGAGAGAGTGTGGTTATGGAGACTTCGTCACTGTTAAAGGGTGCTAATGAGAGAATCTTTGGTGGAGGTGGTCATTGGGGGGCGCCAACAAACATTGTCGCACAGGGCGCCACCAGCACTAAAGCCGGCCCTGCCTCGAGTGACTGTGCCAACATTCATAACGCAGGGTGCTGTCCCGACCCACTCAAAAATAGTGTAAGCAGTAGGGTTTATCTGCAACACCCCTCTAGCATCACCACAAAAAAAAGAAAGTCTGGCTTGGAGTCCTACACAGTGTCGTTCTTCTACTGGAGTTCTTAATGACTTCAAACTGTTGCCAATAAGGGACAGCTTAAAGGCATAGGCAAGTAGGGCTCTCTCATTTGGTTAAGCCCCTTAGACTGGGCCTTCACGGGCAGCACTTTTATTTATCTTGAAGTGAGCAACCAGGCCAAAATCTCGGCGTCTGCTCACCATCCTGTGATCCTGGGCAAATAACTTGATTTACCGGTGCCTGTAGAAATTAGAGTGATCTTGTGTAATCAGACTCGCGCTCATGTAAAGCGTTTCAATGCCTCTGGTGCATACTATACAAAACAGGCAAAAATGCACAACAATGTAAAACAAAAACGTTATTTTCATTGAGAAAAAAACCCTCCCCAAGCAAAACGTAACCATTCAAGATGAACATGATAAACATGAAGAAATGGGAGGAATTAAAGTACAATTTGAGTCTTGGTGTTTACTTACCCATCCAGTGATTCTGGGCAAATCACTTAAAGTGAAATGCCGGCTCATGTAACGGGTACAAGCAGCAAGAGGCCACTTGCACGCTGTTCCCTGGACTACTTTTGCTATGAAGTGAAGGGTGTTAACAGTTGATAAAGTTGTAGATCAGAAGCCCTAACCGGGGTTAAGCTCTACAGACCATATGGATAACTAGGACTTAGGGACTCCCTCAGTCTGTAATCTGAATAGTTTGTACTAATGTCCGGAGACCAGATGGCATAATGGCAAAAAACAACCAGAAAGAGCCTCAATGTCGTCAAAGTCTCTTGAAATACACATATTTTTGTCCTACAATGGCAAAGTTTTCAAGTGAATGTATTATGTTTATTTAATTTGATATATATATATATATATATATATATATGCAATCTTCCGAATGGGTCATTCCGGGATTGAGCCCGAAGTCAGGTGGTGCGTTTGCCGGTATGCCCTCACCGGTGAATAATCTTTATCCTTCTTCAAAAAGTAACACGCACTCTCGAAGTCTAATGCTTAACAGGAAGCCAATTTATTATTTGCTACGCGTTTCGACAAATGAATGTCTTGTTCACACAAAATACAAGCAAATAAAGACGTGTTTAAATACATATGCAAAACCAAAAAAGGACTACATTCCATTCATGCTATGTCCTCTCATTGACAAGTGTCGGCCATCTTATAATAGTAAGCACACACCTATATAGCATTTGTAAATCGATAAATATCGTACTAAATGCAGTGTTTCTTGCAAAAAAACGATTTTGACTTTTAAAATGCATCATCACTATTTCTATTTCGCACTAGTGGCACAAGAGAAAATGCAAAAAATATATATATATGAAAAAGATATTTTTATATTTTCATTATGTAGGGTATATTCTGTTTGAAAATTCATTGTAAATAGTAAAGAATACATGTCGCACTAGTGGCGTTTGCTTCATTCAATATTTTAACTATAATTACTCCATAAAATACATTCAGTAACAGAATAATTCCCTATACTATATTTCATTAAACTCTCTATATACATTTTGTTTTTCAAAAGAAGTCCTAATTTGTATCTGTTAGACAATAGCAGGACTAAAAGACAAGTGCACACCCTACTAGATAAAAGTCCAAAAGTAATATTACCCGAAATTACCTGTATTGTATCTTTTACCAAAGATCCATAAACATCCCACTATCCCTCCTGGGAGGCCGATTGTCTCCTCAGTAGGAAATGTATTGGAAAATATTTCCAAATACGTTGATCAATTCCTGAAGGATTATGTCATCGAACTTCCATCATACGTGAGGGATACTAAGGACTTCCTTAATAAGATTGAAGGTCTTGTATGGGAGGATGAGTATTTATTGATTACCTTAGATGTAAACACACTATACACTATCATCGATCATGATCAGGGTGTCGAGGCATGTTTGCACTTTTTGAAGTCACTTAACATAATGTATCTGCAACATACCAACATGTTAAAATATATGATATTGATATGCCTCAAAAACAATATTTTCCTCTTCAATGGTGTCTTATACAAGCAGGTGCGAGGCACGGCGATGGGTACGTGCTTTGCACCTAGCTTTGCCAACCTTTTTCTAGGAAAATGGGAAGAGGAAATTCGCGCGGACATCAACATATCAGAAGATTTCAAGTCAGTAATAAAATGGCTTCGATACATTGATGATTTGCTGATAGTGTGGAAGGGTAGTGAAGCAGAAGCCCTGAACTTCATCAAGAAACTTAATAACAACCAATATAATATCATCTTGACCCATAATATCAGTAAAATATATGTGGAATTTCTTGATATCAAAATTGAAGTGGAGCAAAAAGAAATCACTACCAGTTTATATCGTAAAGAGACAGCTGGTAATAGTCTCCTTCATGCCCTCAGTGAACATCCAGAAGCCCTTAAGTGGAGCATTCCATACGGTGAATTACTGAGGGCAAGAAGAAACTGCAACAATGACGCTAAATACATACAGGAACAGGGTGTCCTTTTGAAAAGATTCAGAGAACGTGGATACCCAGAATGGGTGTTGAAAAAAGCACTAGAGAAGATCTCTAAAATAAGCAGAGAAGTATCATTGGGCCAAACACCCGAATTGGAGACCACCGAATCTGTCACAAGAGTGATTACTACTTATAATAGTCATTCTAAAAAAGTACAAAAAATTCTGTGTGACAATTGGAGTATCCTTAAAACCGATAATATTATTGGTTCAGAAATAGGTGAAAGACCCAAAATAACCTATAGAAAAGGTAGAAACCTGAGAGATATCCTAGTAAAAAGTGACATTACTGTCATGAAGAAAAGCACGTTCCATGATCTTAAAGGTTTCTTCCCATGCGGTCACTGCAGATCTTGCAAGTATAGTCCATCTGTTAAAGAATTCAATATTCCAGGTAGAACACGCAAATGGAAAATACAACAGTTCTTCACATGTAGTAGCTCCTACATAATATACATTTTGGAATGTCCCTGCAAGCTAAGGTACGTAGGGAGTACCACATGTATGATTAAAAAGAGAGTTATGGAACATCTTAGAGCAATTACTAATACTGACGTTCATTATCCGATTGCCAGACACTTCAAAAGATTTCATAATTCAAACAGTGACCTATTGCGCTTCTATGCTATTGAACAGATTGTCCTTAGCAATAGGGTGGGCAATAGAGAATTGGCTCTCCGTAAAAAAGAATCCAAATGGATACTTGAATTGGAGACTAAATTCCCTGGTGGTCACAATATTGATGATGAACTGGCAACACACCTGTACGAAGAATGAATGCTAGTCAGTGTAACTCTATTTGATTACATGGTAAAATGTGTGAGGAACCATAACTTTTCGATGTTTTGCCTTTTCTGTTGGACAATTTGTTATGATAAAGTTCAGTCTTTATTGTGTTTTTTTGTTTTCTTTCTTGTTTTCACATTTACAGGAAGAAAGGAAGGGACCCACCGTATTAGATGGTCACTGTATGGGCACCCTACCCTTTTCTTCCACCGGGCTCGGAACAATTTTAATCTTATTTCGAGTTTGAATATGCGAAAAAAAGTCTGATCATTTTGCACTTTTGTCACTTTCTTAAGGATTTGGTGATTAATTTATGGTAACCTTTATTACTTTTGGACTTTTATCTAGTAGGGTGTGCACTTGTCTTTTAGTCCTGCTATTGTCTGACAAAAACAAATTAGGCCTTCTTTTGAAAAACAAAATGTATATAGAGAGTTTAATGAAATATAGTATAGGGAATTATTCTGTTACTGAATGTATTTTATGGAGTAATTATAGTTAAAATATTGAATGAAGCAAACGCCACTAGTGCGACATGTATTCTTTACTATTTACAATGAATTTTCAAACAGAATATACCCTACAGAATGAAAATATAAAAATATCTTTTTCATATATATATATTTTTTGCATTTTCTCTTGTGCCACTAGTGCGAAATAGAAATAGTGATGATGCATTTTAAAAGTCAAAATCGTTTTTTTGCAAGAAACACTGCATTTAGTACGATATTTATCGATTTACAAATGCTATATAGGTGTGTGCTTACTATTATAAGATGGCCGACACTTGTCAATGATAGGACATAGCATGAATGAAATGTAGTCCTTTTTTGGTTTTGCATATGTATTTAAACACGTCTTTATTTGCTTGTATTTTGTGTGAACAAGACATTTATTTGTCGAAACGCGTAGCAAATAATAAATTGGCTTCCTGTTAAGCATTAGACTTCGAGAGTGCGTGTTACTTTTTGAAGAAGGATAATATATATATATATATATATATATATATATATATATATATATATATATATATACCTATAAAAACCGAGTTCAAGTGTGTATTGTCTAATTAAATAAATGTGGAAAAATACTAGCTGTAGCGTCTTCTTTTGCTTGCAACACAAATAAAAGTGGATAAATACAGAAAAATTGACCAAAAAATAAATATGGATAAATACAGACGGAAATGTTAAAAAAAAAAATACCATAAAACCGGGAGCCCTAGTTATGATGTATGACGCATCACATGCTACCTGAACATTGAGTAAATGAGTGCTCTTCTTGTTTGTATAAAATAATTAATTTGCAGAGGGGGAACATACAGCAATATGTGTGCCATTAACAAAACCAATAATTGTTGGAAACTGTGCTACCCAATAAAACATTAGTTTTGTGTGTTGTATATATTGGGCAGTGTTTGGAAAACAAACATATTGATTCAATTTGCCAACCATGGTGTCCAAAAACCTATGTAAAAACCCGGAAAAAGCACTTTGTGACACTCCCTATGTCACTGCAATAACTCCCTGGTAACTGCCAGAAGCTAAAAGGTGAAGATTTGCACATGTGGTGGAGTTGCATTGTTTCTGACTGTTGGCATTTGTAGCTGAGGATGTAACTCTGCAATTAAAATAAAAATTACCACACACCTTGTTCTATGCTTCTCATAAATCTCTTCTCCGTTGTTCAAACATGGTGACCCTCACCCTAAATATCCTCTCCTCTCTCTTCCTCCTTCCCTGCCTAGCAGCCAATATTCTCATCCTCCTCAGAAAGACACATGGAGTTGCCATCCTGAAAGAGCCAGATGCATTTTGGGTGACTTTGTATAGTTTGCACCTGGCTACCACCTGATACAGTTTGATGGTATTTTAATTTCCTAAACGGCCATTTTGTTGCTAAACACAATTAGAAAATCCTTTGTAAATAGTGTTAGCGATTCACTATTTGATAATAACAATTTGCGATTTCCAATTTCGAAATGTAAACAATGCGATTTCTACATGATGGAAATCGCTAATTGCACCATCGCAAATGCCTTTCGTGCATACCGAAATACCATTTTGCACTTCCTAATGACCGGAAATAGCATTTCGTAATGTAAAGCGAAATGACTTTGTATATATGGCCCCATATGCTTTACACATCACAGTCTCACCCTCACAGAGAGCCATAGAAAATTCCCAGTGCACAGCCAACATCATAGGCTCACTCCGACATGGCTCCTACATGGTCTTCCTTCGTCTGAGCAATGTCTATCCCATGCAAGAATACCTCTAATGCAGCCCCTTAACCGTAGGTCAGCTCTCTCCCTCAAATCAGCGGGCAGGCATCCTTTCCAGGAACATTAAAACAGAGGGCTTGTTCTCCAACTCTGATGAACTGAATTTCTTGTTGCACTGGTGGGGAGTTAATGGAAATTGCAAGCTAAATCCTGACGCACTGGCTTGAAGTTTCTGTTTGATCTCTATAACGTAATACTAGAACGCAGTTGTGTATTCCAGTAGTACAGTTCTGTGACTGTTTCCATGTAATTTTGCCCTTTTTCTGATTTCACTCTGATTGGTCCAAACAAAGGGGTTGATTAGGATGGCGGTCAGAAAACAATTCCGACCGCCATGGCAGCGGAAATTAACCATCCGCAGGTACCACGGGAAAACCGGCGGTCAGATTAGGCTTAACCGACAGAAAAAACAGACCGCGGCGGAACGATGCCACAAAAGACCGCCGTTCGTGGGTGGAGCAGGTGAAAATCCATCCACTGCGGTCGGTTTCGCGATGGAAAAACCCCAAACCACTGCAAGGCCAGCAGATTGACTGCACGCACAATTAGGATACCATTGAGGTGACAGCGGAACAATCCGCTGTTTCGGACCGCCGCAATCACAAACAGTGATGAATGGGAGAGCCGGCGGAAGGGCTGTTGCATACCCACCGCCGTGGCCGCTCCGGAACAATTATGGCGGTCGACAAACAAAAACACACAACAAGGCCACCAAGTGTACACATCAAACTAGCCAGCCCCCAAAAACACCTAACACACCCCAATGACACATCCCCATGAAAACTAAAAAAATACAAAGCCCAGGACAACCCACACAACACACCTGACAGCAATACTCCATTTTGACACACCCACATAGCTGAGTATAGAACCAGCCCCTTCCCTGAGCAGAATCCTTTGCAATACTCCACCCCTGAAGGAACTAACACTACAGCACAAAGGAGAGGCAAACCACCACACATCTCACCAGCACAACAATACACACACACCACTTACATCACCCCCACCACTCTCATACCTGCACCTCAACCCATTTGCACATCACACACCATGGCACAAAAGAAAATGCCCAAATTCACTGACAATGAGTTGTCAGTCATGGTAGATGAGATAATCAGAGTAAAACCACAATTGTTTGGTAACCTGGTCCAACAGACACCATTAGCCACCAGAACACAAATGTGGGAAAGGATAGTCAACAAAGTCAATTCAGTAGGGACCAGCCCGCGCACCAAGAAGGAGATCATGAAGAGGTGGCATGACCTCAAGAGGCAGATGAAGGAGAGGAACAACAAAAACCGTCAGCTGGCTCAGATGACTGGCGGTGGCCCTCCCATTCCACCAAGAACATTCACTGCATGGGAGGAGAAGGTGCTTGCCACACTACATCCAGAGAGTCTCACAGGGATAGCCGGGGGAGTGGAGGCTGGTAAGTTCAAACAAATGTCTACCATCACACTGCTATGTACTGTCTTGCACAGCTACAAAGCTACACCTCCTAGGCGAAATTCCATTCATGTGCACCACACACTGCCCAACACATGTCTCACAGATCCAACATTCACTCCCCCTCATTCACCCCAAAGGTAGCCAGCAACTTTCCCTGGGTTGCATGTGTACAGGCAGCCATGGTCCCTGACAGGTGGAAGAGGGCGAGAATCCTCCCCTTATTAAACAATCATTTGCAATGCAATAGGTCTCGCATTTACGCGAGTTTGAGCTATTGACATTGCAAATAACAATGCCATTTATTCTTTTATTTTTTTTAAAACATACATAAAAAACATTGTCATTTCCAATGCCAATAGCTTAAACTTGCATAAATGCGAGAGCTATTACATTTCAAATGCTTTTTGTTACTGGGAGACAGTTTTGCAGCGGTGCTGCAATATAGGCCCCTTGTAACAAAGGTGCAACAGCAGTGTTTCCCACCAGTACCCCTCCCCCGTGCCCTTCACCCCAGGCTGGTCTGACTTAATTGCCAGGGCTGGTTAGTGTTCCCAGTCTGGCCCTGCCGGTGGAAGAGTCATCATGGTGGGCCACACCGGCCAGCTGCAGACAGTTATGTAGCTCAACTGTCAGAACACTAGGGGAACTTGGAGCAGCCGCGGCCAGTGCAGGTAAGAGCAACAATTCAGCGAGCGCAAGGTAAGTGGTTTTTCTGTTTTTTTAAATGTTATTCTCCCTCATCGTCCAGCCCACCCCCTGGCATACCGCTCTTATCTGCACTGGCCGTGGCTGACTTGGAGCGTGTGTGGAGCATCAGGCTTACATAGAAACTATTCGAATGTGTCTTCCAAGAGAAATGTATTGTTTTTAATTGGACCTACCTGCAATTATTCATCCCCCATCACAGACCAGAAGCCTGTGGTGAACACAGGACCCTAATACATCTCCATTATTTTTCAAAGGAGGCTGGTTGGCTGACTAGAGGCGCCCTGAAACAAGCATGTATGTCTCTGGTTGTGGTATGTCCCGGTGCCCGGCACAACAGTCAGACATTTTTGCTCAGATACTTCATTGTTCCTGCTTGACATATTGTCTGTTGAATCTTGCAGACACCTGCAGTGGCTGTCACACACGTTTCTAGGTTTGCAGAGGACTGCTGGGAGATTTGACATATTTAACATTGGGCGATTTAACGGGGGAAAGCACCCTGAAGAGCAGCACACGTGTCAGATGATGTCCATTCATGAACTTGCTCACTCTTTAAAGATGTAGATGAAATGCACAATATCATGAAATGAATGCATGGCTCATAAAATGAGGTGACTGGGAGGGCAAGAACTTAACCTGCACCACAATTTCCTCTCTTGCAGTCAAGATCAGAGTAAAGGTTTTCAAAATCAAGGAATTCCTAATAAACACTGTATTCAGAGTGGAGGAAGAATGGGTGTTGAGGGGGTCAGCACACCAGTCAACCTAGAAAACGTTTCCACAGCGGGAGTGTGAGATGGGGTTTGTGTGTGTGGGGAATTTCAGCACATCACTGAAGAAAAAGGCCTAGGTGGAGCAGGGCAATTAAGAAGGGTGGGCGTTAAAACTGTAACTTGGCCTTAGAAGGCTCTCTCAATCCTGTGATAGACACGAAAAAAAAGCTTCTGAGGCAATGTCAGACAGCTTTTAAAATGCATATTAAGTTTTAACAATGCAAAGCCTCTAACATACAATATGGTAACTTACTCCATTTAGGGGTTTCTAGCTCACCCTGTGGTCACAGTGTGACATTGGCTCCTAAATTGGTGACCAAGTGAAGAGAGCCAGTATCACGTGATACACAGTGGCACCATGTGTGTTGGCAAGTCTGGGTCAGGCCTCTCTCGTATACTTACTTTCATAATTATAAATAAATAATAACCCAGTATTTGTAAAATGTGAATTAATCACCCCTAAGGGTTTCAAGGAGCTGGGGGCCGTCAGAGAGATTAAGCGAGGTATTGCCCAGAGTCACATGGTGCTGGGCTGAGCTGCCGCTGGTGATCGAACCATGAGTCTTGTAATCCAGAGTCAGCCGCCCTGGCCCCTGCGCCACACCGTTAGAAAGGTTACGTGGTTTTTGATCGAAAATCCTCTTTAAGCAAATAAAAAAGTAGTTTATGCCACTCTTGAATTTTCATTGAAAATGTCCATATTCCTACCTGTTCCTGTAAACTTTAATTCTGTGGCTCATAGAAGGGAGGCAAAAAGTTTTCTGGGGTGTGTTAGCGGCCATGAAGAGTGCCTCTGGTGTACATTCTCAAATGTTGGGCACGTCTCTATTTTATTTACTCACTACACTTATAATTTTGCATAATAGTAACACTTTCAAAGGATTTTCACTAGCACACAGGCACAATCTACATTGAGTACTACGCCTCTTGCTCTTCTTAGTACTGTCTATCTCAGAGAGAGATAGCACTACAAAAGACACTGCCTTCCCTCGCTTCTTAGGTATAAACTAAAGCTATCCTTCCCATCTAGGCCGTGTCCTCATACGCTCGGTCTCACGCAGATTTTGGCCTCTCCACATGTGTGTGACATAGAATGCCATTGCATACAACACCATCATGGTTTGTAACTCCCGACCACAGAGTTTAGTAACAACCTCTGTTCGTAACATTGTTGACACACAGCCATGTCCGCGCATGAGTCAAGAGTGTAGGTTGGAGCCGTTCAACAATGAGATTGTGTTTTCTGAAGTGCCATGCTAACTCGTAAACTCCTTGGGCCCGATTCTCAGAACTAACTTAAGACAAAATCCTAAACTTACTACTTTTGGTATTCACAGAAGTTAGGATTTTGTCTTAAATTTGTCTTAAGACAAACTGAAGACAGACTTAAGACAAACTTAAGACAGACTTGACAGACTTAAGACAGACTTAAGACAGAATTAAGACAAACTTAAGACAGACTTAAGACAGTCTTAAGACAGACTTAAGACAGACTTAAGTTAGGATTTTGTCTTAAGTCTGTTTTAAGTCTGTCTTAAGTTTGTCTTAAGTCTGTCTTAAGTCTGTCTTAAGTCTGTCTTAAGTTTGTCTTAAGACAAACTTAAGACAAAATCCTAACTTCTGTGAATACCAAAAGTAGTACGTTTAGGATTTTGTCTTAAGTTAGTTCTGTGAATCGGCCCCTACGATTGAGGGGAACCATTGGAGATACACCAGCACAAAAAACACATGGAGAAGACCTGCCGGTCCATGTGTCTCTGCTGCACAGTCTGTTGTATCTTTTCTATTTCAAAGAGGGAGCAAATTAGCGCTGCAGCTGTAGACAACAAAATGCGATTACTGAACAGATGCAGAGAACTATATGTAGGTCAGTATCATGACAATGTACCCTCTCACAAGGCACATCTATGCGCTGTTTTTAAGCAATTTTGAAGAATATGAACAAAACACTCTGATGTAGTGCAGAAGCTGCAGGTTGCTCAGCTCAGAAACAGAAAGGGGCAACCATTGCTCACTGTTTCTCATGCTGCCTTTGTACCGTTCTACAGACACCAGGACACACTGGTTTAATCTGTCAACCCTGGGACTCATTCTGCAGCAACCATGCTTTTTTTGCTTTGAGTTAAGAAGAAATCAAGCGTCTTGTTTTCTCTTTCAGCACAACATAAACGATCGTCACTTAACCCCTTCCATGCGGGGCGGATTCCCCCGCTGTGCTGACCGTTACCTGCGCGGGCGTGGTCATGACGGAACGGTTCCGTCATGAGCACAGCTCAACCGACGCTCATGACGGAACCGTTCCGTCATGAGCGTCGAAGGGGTTAAAGGCCCATCAGCCCTCCTTTTGTTTGAGTTCATCGTGGCTAGGGGTTAACTGGAGCATAAAACCTTAATGCCATTGCCAGGAAGGGAACAAAGACGCTCAGCTTGTTGTCACAGCACAAGTGCTTTAGTGACAAACTATGATTTGACTGCAGGGTTTTGACTTTTCCATTCCCTGTATATCAGAGAGATGAATTTATTGGACGTATGTCCGATATATCTGTCTAGACAAGGGGTTACACAAATAACCATTTATGTAGCACCGACAAATTCATTTTTCTTTGTTTAATTTCTTTTTTAGCGCTACTCATGCCAATGTAGGGTACCAGAGTGCTTTTCATCATACAGATATTACACACAGACAAATAATCGTACTGGTGTTTATTAATATAAAGGAAATGTTCCAAAACTCAATGAGGGTTACAAGGTGCCGGAGTCATTAATCATCCATTCTGGTAGGCATTACCTGTTAACAGTACTTAGTTTGGAGAAACAAAGAGTCAGGATTTAAAACATGTGGGATCTACAGATGGCAGAGGTTGGGGTTGTCCGTACTAGTCAGTCGTTAATTCTACCCATATGAACATTTGTAGCACTCACAGAATAATGAATAATTATGCTTCAACACTTATGCCTTGCAGTCTGCATGTAGCTCCTTGATGCCACTTCATACATCACTGCACTATATTGCAAAGATTAGTACTTATGACCTGCAAACAACATAAGGGTCTTTTGTCACAAAGCAGTAACCCACAAGGCTGTTTACATAAAACACAGATCAGTGACCAACAAGTTATGCTTGTGCTTGCAGCAGGCGCATTAACTCTCCATGCCATTTTATGATGAGTGGACTATGCACCTGGACCACACACAGATCTCTCAAACAAGTACACTAACTACCAGAATTCACTTTACCATTGAGATACTCTGGATATTACTTCCTACACAAAGATCTCTGCAGCAGGTGCCTTATCCCTTTAAGGCATTTTAAAAGACTATGGGCCTCATGTAGGTAGCCAAATACCGGTCGGTAACGGCCGATTTTCGGTAATTATACCGTTACCGACCGGTATTTAGACAAATGAGATGTAGGAGGCCAAAAACCAGTTTTCGGTAAATATGAAGCGGTAAATACCGATTCATAAATACCGAATTCTAAAATACCGATTCATATTTACCGAATACATATTTACCGATTCGGTAAATATGAAGTGGTAAATATGAATCGGTAAATATGAAGTGGTAAATATGAAGTGGTAAAACTGAAAATGACATGTAGGAAAAATCGGTAATTAAGAAATCCATGAAATTCGGTAATTAAGAGTCGGTAATTAACACTGAGTGAAAGCAGGTGGTAACCATCAACAGACCATATAAGCAATCCCAAAATGCAACAGCGTGGACAACATGGCCGCTCTGTATGTCATTGCAAGGCGCCTACGTCTACAGGCAGCAGGTCTGAGGATATGGAGACGGGAGGAACGCATCTACAGACAGCGCATCACACTCTTCCATTTGACTGATGCAGAGATACATGAAAGGTACAGGCTACACCCCCAAACCATCATGGACCTGATAAGGGACCTACACCCACTCCTGGACCAGCCAACAAGAAGGGCGCATGCCATACCACCACATGTGCAGGTGCTCTGCAGCCTACATCGAATGGCATCTGGCAGTTATCAGGTGGTGATAGCTGCGGTGGGTGGTGTATCCCAGAGTTGCCTATCCCGTTTCTTCAGGAAGTTCCTGGATGCCATGATGCAGAGAATGCACCACTACATCAGCTTCCCCAACACACAGGCTGAACTGCAGAAAACTAAAACTGACTTTTATCACATGGCACAGTTCCCCCATGTCATTGGCTGTATTGATGGCACACACATCCCAATCTGCCCACCAGCTGACACAGAGCACATCTACAGGAACAGAAAGTCCACCCACTCCATCAATGTGCAGGTGATCTGTGATGCAGGGAACATCATCACTGATATTGTAGCGAAGTTTCCTGGGAGCACCCATGACTCTTACATCTTCCAGAACAGTGGGATCTACACACGACTGATTGCCGGAGAATTTGGAGAGGGATACCTGCTAGGTAAGTAACAGTGACGCCCCATGAAACCTGCAAATCATAGTGTATAGAGGCATGTGACTGATGGTACCCTTTTACTCACCTAGGCGACAGTGCATATGCCTGCCGGTCATTCATCCTCACTCCCTACCTACACCCATCAACCCAGAGTGAGAGACGATACAACGTGGCACATAAATCTACACGCAATGTGGTGGAGCGCACGTTTGGACTACTGAAAAGCAGGTTCCGCTGCCTCCACAAGAGCGGAGGCGCACGCCAGTACACACCGATCAACTGCTGCAAGATCATTGCCACTTGTGCAATGCTGCACAACCTTGCCACGAAGAGAGGTACAGATGTGGAACTAACAGATTTTGAGGACAACGAGGAAGAGTCAGGCCAGCCAGAGGGCAACGCAGCTGGAGTGCCAACTGCAATAGATGGGAGAGAGAGACGGGCAGAGATCACATGCAACTATTTCTGAGTAAGTAAGGGGACACAGCCAGTTGTGGTATGTCATGACGTAGTTTTAATGCGGCACTACGCCATGAAAACAAGATCAAGCCAATCTGGCAACATAGCATATTTACAAGGAGTAAGTCCAGGGTTACGTCACCCATTGGGAATTGGCTACGCAGGGCTGCATCAATGTTTGCGCATACGCGCTGCAGTGTGGGATGGCACGGATTGAGCATCCTCACTACAGCCAACCCCAAGCCGCCTGCTGCTCCTGCGTGCTTCTGGGACGGGGGGTGAGATGCTGCTCCTGCTGCTGGAGTCAATGCTCTCCGCAGCATCCCCTGCAGCAGTTGTCGCCGCCTGACTTGTTAATAGCACCTCTAGTGCACTTGTCACCTGCACCATCCCCCGAGACACGTCGCTGCAGCAGTGTGTCAGGCCCTCCTGCATCGACACAGAGCGCCGGCAGAGTAGAGAAGTGGCAGTTGCCAGACGGTTGAGTGCCCTGGTGTTAGTGTCCCTCCTCTGCCGTTCCCGGCGCCGTGCATCTATGTCAGCATCTAATTTGCTGCACAACTGCTGGATTGACTGGGACATGTCCCGAATGCCCGCTGCCATTGCGCTGATGTTATTGTCCATGTTGACAAATGTAGATTTCATGAACCGCATATGCCTCTGGACTGACATGACTGCCTTTGTTTGCAGGCGCTGTTGTTTTAACATTTGGCCCTCGAGCCCCGAGAAGACACCATGGCTGTCAATGTTTGCTGGTGGACTCTGGACACGCGACCTGCGGCGCCCTCTTGCACCCGTCTGTGCTGCCTGTGAGGTGTAGGGCACAGTGGCATGGCTCCCATCCTGGGGCATAGTAATTTGCTCAGGGCCCCTGCTGTCGTCAGACGAGGTGTCTAAGGCTCGCAGCCTGGCGGCAGACGCCTCCTCATTCTCACACCTGCAGGCGGTGATGTGGCCGGGGACTCAAACATGAGTGGCGATGCTGGCTCTGGGTGAGGTGATGCTGGCTCCAGTTGAGGTGAGGCTGGCTCTGGTTGAGGTGAGGCTGGCTCTGGTTGAGGCGAGGCTGCCTGTGTTAGTGGTGCGGCTGCCTGTGGCACTGCTCCCTGGGCTGAACTTGTGCTGGCCAGAGCTGATCTGTGTGGCCGGTGTGCCCTCTCTTCTGCAGCATGTCCTGTCCTGCGTGATGTCACATCTGTGGACAGAAATGCAACATCGGCTCAGTGTCCCTGAAGGGCTGCATTGCAAGCATCACAATAAATCATGTTACACTCTAAATTTGTCCTCTGCCTCCTTGTGGCTAATGTGTGTAACATGCCTTGTTGTCCTGTGCTATTTACTTCATGGTTGGGGTTTCACTGACTACATCTCCCAGAATGCATTGCCTGTCTGCACTAACACATGGACTGGAGTGGGATACTCATTTACCAATGGGGGATGTGGGATAGGGGTAGGGGGGGCTACATTGCTGTGCATTCGTCTTACCTTGTTGGGTGGCGGCTCTGGCAGAGCTGTCAGCATCCCCAAGACCCACGACGCTCTCATTCTCGATTGTGGCCCCCACCAGCTCCTCCAGTTCGGTGAGGGCAGGTGCCCTGTTGGTTCCACCTCCAGTCTGGCTGGCCTCCTTCTGGATTTCCCCCATCTTCCTCTTGGTTACAATCCTCAGGTCATACCAGCGCTTTTTGAGGACCTCTATGTCCCTGTGGGTCACTCCCACAGCATTGACCTGCGCCTGGATGGCCAGCCAAATATTGCCCTTTTCAGCCTCAGGCACTTGCAGGGACTGCCTCCCAAACAGCTTCTGGTGCTGCTTCACCACCTCCTCCACCAGCACCTGGAGTTCCTTGGGGCTGAATTTCAGCTTCCTCCTCCTTTCCCCTCCATCTCTCTGTGTCCTCTGGCTGGACATGATGTTTTTTTGCTGCACAAACAGGCACTGGCTCCCTGCTTCTCCTCTGCACTCCAAGCCTCTCCAGGGTCTGTTAATTGTGTGCACCTGCCTGGGTGTGGCCACTTCCTGGTTGGGTGGGGTGTGGTTGCACAGGATTGGCTGTTTCATCAGGTCATGTGATTTTTTTCCCGATTCGGTAAATACCGATTCGGTATTTACCGAATCGGTAAATACCACCTCGGTATTTACCGATTCGGTAAATTCCGATTCTTGATTAACGAATGTTACCGATTCGGTAATTATTACCGAATTTTTACCTACATATAACTTACCGATTCTTAAATACCGATTCGGTACGGCTCGGTATTTAAGAATCGGTAATTTTTTTTTACCTACATGAGGCCCCATGTGTGAACAATTATTCAGGCAGAACAAATTCGCTGCCTCGTTTGCCCTTGTTTCCAATTTCTTTGCAGCCGAGTTTTTTAAATATACATTTATAAGATGACTGTCAGACTCCGCTCCTCTTAAGTCTGACCCTCGTGACTCCAACCCCTTTCTGCTCCCACACCGTGACCCTCCTCAATTTATAGGACCCGGAGAACATTTTCTCCAGTTTCACCACTGGGGATTGCATATAAACAGGAGCACAGTTGTTTCCTCACTACACAAGCGCACATGTTAATGACACTGCCGCTAGACTCTGCGGGGCATATCAGCAAGCAAGCATACAAAATTATCGCCGCTTTTGCGTCCGTTTTCAGACAAAAGCGGCGATAATTTTATCACCTGATCAGCAAGGTCACGCTGATCGCCATTTCCCTTAACACCCATCTTTGCATCTCTAATGAGATGCAAAGTGGGCGTTCCTCCCCAGGATAACAGGAGAAATGTCGCTAAGCGACATTTCTCCTATTATCAAACCTCACGCAAAGCAGCATAGCGACAAGAACAGTAGCGATAACCTCATCGCTACTTTCCTTACGCCTGCTTTGAAACTGATTTAGCCATGATATCCTATGGAAGGTGGATATCATGGCTAAGTATGTGAGGCCCTATCAGCAAGCCATTGCCAAAAGTTGTGTGATTATCGCTGGATTTCCAGCGATAATCACACATTTGGCAGCTACGCTCTGAATTTTATCGCTTTGGAGATAAGCGTTGCTAATAGCACGCCATCTCCACGATAAAATTCAGAGTTGGCCAGCGATAATTATCCTCACACTAAGAGCGCTGAGCGATAATTATCGCCGGCCCTTGCTGATATGCCCCTGCCTTCCTTGAATGGCGAACGCATCTTGTCGCCTTTGCAAAACAGCTACAGCCTGTATTTCGCTTACTAAATGTGTATTTTTAAGATTTGACTAGAAACCTGGAAAGCACCCAATGCCACCTTGTTTGAGAGACTGCTCCATGAGCAATGAAATGAAATTAAATGACCACTGATTACCGAACTTGTGTGATAGATAGCGTGCACTCATTCTCTGAGCACCGGCGGTTCAAGAAATCCCTCGCCTACGGATGTGATGTGGCCAGGTGACTCACGCCAGCCCTGTCTGGTATCGGCATCACAGCCTTGTACATTTGATAAACAGAGCCCAGACAAGGAACTCCCCTGCATTTGGATACAAACACCATTAACCAAAACTGACGAAAGACGATACCGCCACCCGAATCACTGCTTGTACATCAGTTCCGTGTTTAACAAGGGCTTCTGACTTTCAGGTTGTGCTTTTGCGGAAAATTACAGCAGTGCTAGCTATGTAGCCCAGTATGTCGGTGCAAATCTGCACTAGCATTTTCTAAACTGTTGGGAAAATGAAAAAAATACGTGACCTTTGTGGCACTCGTGCTTTAGCTGTAAACAATGCAAGCTAAAGCGCGGGTGCCGTGATTGCTTAAAATGTAAATAAATCGATTTTTTTCTATTTCTTTACTTTGAAGCAATCGCGGCACACGTGCTTTAGCTTTCGATGTTCACAGCTAAAGCGCGAGTGTGGCAATTGTAACAAAAGTAAGCAAATAAAAAAATAAATGGCGGCCATGCCTTTTGTTACAATTGCCACACTCGCGCTTTAGCTGTAAACATCATAAGCTAAAACACAGGTGCCGCCATTGCTTCAAAGTAAAGAAATAGAAAAAAGGGTTTTTCCCATTTACTTGCTATTTAAGTAATCACGGCACCCGCGTTTTACCTTAAGTTGTTTAAAGCTAAAGCGCGGTGAATGCATAGTAACAAAAAAAAGTAAATCTATTATAAAAACAAAAGGCATGCAGCCACGTGTGAATGCATTGTAAAAAAAAATTTAAAAAAATAACAAGCATTGACATAGCCAATAGGTCTCGCTTTTGGGACATTATAAGGGTTTAGCCATGCAACAGTTGATGTTGTTGCACCAAGGATATTGTGTTACATAACTAAATACTTATAAGGTCCCCAAAGCGAGACCTATTGGCTATGCCAATGCTTGTTTTTATTGTGAGCATAAAGGTAGCCACATTTAGATGTCAGTATGTTTTTTTCCATTTTATTTTGTGGCATATGCCTGCATTTAAAAAAATGCTATTAAACCAGAGAAGGCCAGAACTATTAGTGTTGCCAATGCTTGACAATTAATGTTGCCAGTGCTTGTTGATAAATGCTATGTAGCTAACTTGCAATCAATTCGGTGTTCTAACTTGTTACAAATACTGCTCGTTTTTCAATGAAAGGATTTCATAATAAAAAAAAATGTTGGGTTGGAGTTAAAAAAAAACACAAACTAAAATAAAAAGAGACAAAAGTTACAACTGACACTAGGACAAACAGGGAGTTACTAAAATCCTGACAAGGCAGTTAGGAAAATGGTCTCCATTGAATTCCACTGAACCAATTACAGCACAAACGGCACAACCTTGAGACCTCAAAGCCGCTAAAAAAACTGGAAGGTACATAAGGGAGACAAGAGGTTGTTGTAGCATAAGGAGGAGTGAATTAATAATGAGCATCGAGAAGAGGAGACTTCCTTCCTTCCAATCAATAACAAAATAACAGGGGGCTTGGCACAGATATACAATTTGAGGGTAAGAGAGGTTCTATACATGGATGCATCATATTATGTTCTTGAAATTCTTATTGTTTGAGACCACCCCTCAGAAAAAAGAAAAACCGCATAGCAAAAGGGTTGTTTCACCTGAGAATCTGTAGTATACATAACTTGAATGTATTAACTGTATCGCTGATATTTCTGCGAGGCATTGAAGATACACTAGGGAATTTTGGTAGACCAAGGTTGTGTGGTAGCCAAGGGAGTTCAACAATCAAAATGGACAATATGAAAATGTGAATGAATAAAATATTACAGTCTACAGCAGTCACAACTCAATCAGATGATCTTCCCAAACTATTATAGGGCAATACAAAAATGTAAGGCTTATGTAGAGGCATAAATAAGGGTGTGCCTTATCTCATTGTCATATGTTATTTTACATGAGGTTTGCTTAGTGCTTATGCTGCCCAAAGACTGCTTCCATCTACAGAGGATCACTTTAACAACAAAGTGGGACAGACTAATGCAAGGTTATGGCGGGAAGGTTAAGCCTAAACATGGGCACATGGTTCATTCAGGGTGGTTAGGGTACAGATAGTTCAAGAGTCTGTGGAAGGTGCCTTTAATAGTCTGTTGAGAGCCATGTTAGGTTCTGTGAAGGGGTACTGTAGATGTTTCCTAAAGATAAGGTGATGTTTACTAAATGTGAGGGTATGTTTGGAAGTTCTTCCTGTTGGAGGACGAGATTAGGTGTGGATGAAATTTGTTTTTTTTTCAATGAGTAACAATTATGACTTTTTGTAAATTATAAAAATTAAACAAAATATCTTGGAAGAGTTACGTGCCTGAAATTATACACTAAGTATGTCCTGGCATTGTAAAATTCTTTGAGATACCTGTTCAGTGAACACGTTTAGTGCAGGGCATGCAGAAGTGGCAAACATCCAGTTGCAAAGTTTCTGCAGGACATTTTTTGCCCATGGTCAAAAATTACACGAAAAAAAACATAACTGGGAGACAAAACAAAAACTAAGCAAAATAAAATCTATTCTTACACAAGATTTCATTCACATAAAACAATTGTCTGGACCTATCCACAAGTAGCTAATGTTATGTTAGCTAGCATTACACACATACTATGAACTGATTTGTCAAGGGACTGAAATGTCCAGTGCACATCTTCAGGGATTTCAAAATCGTGGGGGGAGATATCTGTGCACTCCTTCCTATCCTCAACCCGTGTTTTATACACATCAAAGTTGCACTTGCATATCTTTGTGGTCCCTGAATTTGTAAAAGATACGCCGGGTACGTGTTCATAAAACGGCTCTAATATTTGCAAACATTATTTTGCCAAGTATCTCTGAAATGCTGTAGAGTTTACATGAATGGTGGCTCCTCGGACAGCATCACCACACAACCACAACTGTGACGTCAAACGTTATGCAGAATCTATTGTTTTTAAAACGTTCCTGAACATTCCACACTCAGCCTGATCTCACAAAGCACAGTCAGCACGACACAGGCAGCCGAGGAAGGAAAAAAACATACAGGCACGCTTCGGTTCAGAGCCACTAATATCTCCAAATTTATCAAACCAGCCGGTCAGAAGGGCGAGGCCATTGCTAGCAGGTATTAAGAGCCTGTGGCGGAGTTCTCAGTTGAAAGCATTTATAGCAAAATGAAAGAAATAGATGTTTTTTTCTATTTCTTTACTTTTGCTATAATCGCGGCACCCGCGCTTTACTTCTAACATTAAAAGTAAAGCGTAGGTGCCGCGATTATAGCAAAAGCAAAGAAATAGATGTTTTTTTCTATTTCTTTACTTGTGCTATAATTGCGGCACCCGTGCTTGTGCCGCGATTATAGCAAAAGTAAAGAAATAGATGTTTTTTTCTATTTCTTTACGTTTGCTATAATCGCGGCACCAGTGCTTTACTTTTAATGTTAAAAGTAAAGCGCCGGAGCCGCGATTATAGCAAAAGTGAAGAAATAGAAAAAAACATCTATTTCTTTACTTTTGCTATAATCGCGGCACACGCGCTTTGCGCAAAAGTGAAAGTAAACAAGGGAATGCGCGCGCAGCTGTTATTGGAGAGGTGGAGCATGGCGTACGCGCTTGTGCACGTGACCGCAAGCTGGTGGCCGCTTTGGTAGCACTTCCAAAAGCGGCTTACTAAATGTCTCGCCAGAGCAGCGCATGCGCTGGCTCATGCGAGACCTAACAACGAGTGTGAGCACCACCTTCGCAGCAGCTCCCATCGGAGTATAACAGATGGTCTGTAGGGCCAAAGGAAATTAAAGGAGCACATCAAATGCATGAGGATTGTTAAAGGGGCAGTCTTTCAATGAATAGCAACTGCCACAAGATAAGAGACAGAGTGACCAAAATAAACAGGAAACTGCTAACCCGGGCAGGAAAGGAAGATAAATATAGTCCCACGAAACAGACATATGGAACCAAGGCATAAAGATAGAGTAGTCAGGCCATGCTGTGTGGGAGGAAACGAAAGACAAAAAGGAGGGACAAGAGGAATGACTGACCAAGAACAACAGAGGACTTTTAAAGGACACTGAAACAAACCAATGAATAGCAGTGGGTGGACTTTACCCCAGAAGAAGATACAATAGGTCTCGAAAGCTCGACCTAAAAAGTCGTCATCTGATCCAGAGATAGCCAGAGATAGCCTCAAATTACAGGCCAATATCTCTGCTTCCCTTTTTTCCAAGGCCGTGGAAAAATTTGTAAATCTTGTTACCACCTCATTTGTTGAATTGAATCTAATCAAGTACGCTACCAGAGCCAGTCTGGATTCAGGACAAATTTCAGCACTGAAACGGCACTCTTGGAAGTTTCGGAAGCCATAAAGGATGTTTTGGATAAGGGAGGCAAGGCCGTATTGAAATTACTGGACTTATCTGCGGCCTTTGATACCATCCCCCATGACCTACTCCTGCTGAGACTCCAGGAGTGCGGTTTTGGGGGTACGGTACTCAATCGGTTTTCCTCCATCCTAAAGGATCGCCAGCAAACAGTTTGGTCTCCATTTTTTGCCACCCCTATGCCCCCTTCTGGAGGTGGGAGTTCCTCAGGGTTCAATTCTGAGCCCAACACTTTTAAATATATATATGACTGCCTTAGCGAATCTGGCAGAGGCTCACGGAGCAAAAATAGTATTGTATGCGGACGATACACAGCTGCTCTTTACCTGCGACAAAGACTCGGATTTTACAGGAGATGTGATTAATTCCTGTTTATCAGAGGTGTTCTCATGGCTCCGATTAAATGTAACTCTGAAAAATCAGAGATCATTATTTTTGGCCTCGCCCCAGCAACGTGTGGTGAAACTGGTGGCTAGTGGACAGGAATCCTCCCACAACCTCTGTAAAGCCAGTTAAAAACTTAGGAGTGAATTTGGATGATAATCTTTCCATGCAGGCCCAGATTCAGGCAGTTGTTGGATCATGTTTTGGCATGTTGAAAATGCTAAAGCAGTTCTTGCCCTTCTGCCTGTTACACACAGAAAAATGGTGGTCCAGGCACTGATTGTTTCCAGGTTGGACTACATAAATATCCTGTACCTGGGGCTACCAGAATATCTATTGGCACGGCTGCAGGTGACTCAGAACGCAGCAGCCAGAGCAATACTCATGCTTGCCCCGAGATCACGGATGTCTCCCCACCTGAAATCCCTACATTGGCTGCCAGTCCGCAAGAGGATTCGTATTAAAGCAATGGTCCTGGCCTTTAGTGCTCTCCATGGCACAGGTGTGGCATACATCAGGAAGAGAGTACAGTTTTACTGTCCACACCAAACACTGAGGTCTTCAACGCTACAGTTAGCACGCACTCCTAAATATCACTGAGCGCGGATAGGGGGACGCTCCTTCCAAGTGCAGGCGGCTCAATTCTGGAACAACCTGCCACTGGAACTGAGACAGATGCAGGACCTCCTTGTTTTTAATAAGTCATTGAAAACCTGGTTATTTCAGCAATAGTACTCGACCTGGTTTCTAACAGCACACGGCCAGCTCCGTCACAAGGTTTTCAGCGCCGGGACACTCTATCGAGTAGCTGTGTGCTTTAATAAATACTTACTTAACATAATATAACATAACTACAACTCCCATCAGGCTCCATGTCCCACAGCGGAGCAGGATGGAACACTCCCCCACCCAAGATCCATGTGTAACCATTCCCTTCCACTGCTCCACAGGGAACCAGCCATCTTAACAGGGAGAGGTGTCTGTGGATAGGCAGCCAGCACTACAACTCCAACCAGGCACCCTTGTCCCACAGCCCAGCAGGATGGAGCAAACCCACCACCCATAACCATGTGGCAGCCATTCTATTAATTACATCAAACTTACAGGTAGGTAGCCCTCTTAATAGGGAGGGGTGTTTGCTCCCACCAGGCCACCTTGTCCCACAGCTCAGCAGGATGGGGCACTCCACCCCGCGCTTAGAAACATGTCAGTAATTTCCTACAACTGTGCCACAAAACAGGTAGGTAGACCGTGCATGCACCCTGCCATTTCTCTCAAAAAACATGTATGCTCAGTACCGTGCAGCCATACAAAGTGATGTCAATGTAAACTGTGTGGTGTACAACATGTAACATCCAAACGTCTAACACCAAGCATGTGGGGTGCACTTCAATGACCATTCCCCCTCTGTTTCACAGGTGACCAAGAACAGACAGCTGCAGATGAGAACAACAACCTGGAGAGCCAGTCCCCCACCCCCCGGAACATGGACTCTCTGATGCTGACTCCCTACATTCCTTGGATGCGACCCAGACGCCGGCCCATGAGGCATGCCAGGGCGCAACCGGTCCCAGGACCCCACTGTCCCCACCGCCACCACCTCAGCAACAACAACTGTGCTGACCCCTGATGTAATGACCTTTCCGGCCTCCACCACCACCACCAGTGCTGCCAGCAACACTGTCCCTGCCTCAGAGGATGCCCACACCACCCCACAATCGGAGGAGGGCAGGGAGAGTACGTGGGTGCGTAGAGCGGTGACGCCACAGGTCCGGAACAGCAGGGCAGGTGGGAGGGCAACTGGGCGCCAAAATCTACCGGACACTGGGATCGAAGTCCTGGCCAACATCGCCAGAGTCCTTGGGGCATATGAATGAGCCCAGGGACACACGGGCCAGGCTCTGGGAGAATCACATGAACTCCGGCCTGCTGCTGAGATCCATAGACACACGAATAGGCCAAATCGTGGACCTCTTGGGCCAGCTTGTGGGTGTCCTGAGAGACAGGCCTGTGGCCCCAACAACAGCTCAACCTCCCTCTAGTGGCCCACAGGATGTCAGTCCCTCGACCTCCCCTGCGGCCACAGAGAGGGGTGAGTCCTCAGACACCGCTGAGCCCGCAGCAGAGGCACCCCCTGCCAAAATCTCAAGGGGCCGTTCAAGGAAAAACAAGGGAGGAACACGTGGCAAAACACCAGCCAAACGCCAGTCAAAGAGCCAGCCATGATGGCACACCTCTTCACCTTGCCATTGACTTAGTTGACTGTCCTTATCCACACTGCCACGTTGTTGGCAGGCATCTGTTGGACTGGGTCACCACATCAATGGGGTGACTACTCTATTGTCCCATCAACCATCATGACAACTCATTGATTCCCTTTTCACCTTTTTGTAAATATTCACTTCCCTGTCAAATATACCCATTGTAAATAAAAACTCCTCACACACCTATGTTTTCATATCAGCTCCATGTTCTTCACAGGATGAACAATGTTGACTCTGATTACAATGTACCAGGAGAAGTGATTGTTTGGAGGTGTTGAGAGGCTGAAGGGACCTATGAAACCACAAGAGAACAATATTCACTTGTCAGGTGATGGCATCACAGCCATTACACAACACTTGTCATCAAGGTACCTAAATCTGCACACATTACAATGAGCACTGGTAACGACATAGACATCCTATAGCTGTGCACAACTACCCTGTCCCAGAAACATTAGCAGCCAGCACAGAGCCAACAACAGGCAGCAGTCACAAAGCTCCCCTAGGTCTTTTCACCAACAACAAAATCAGCAGACAATGGCACCGTTGTACGTTTTAACTCACCTTCAAGGGAAGTAGCGGTTGATGAGCTGTTGACGCAGGTCGACACCTTCCTCCACTCCACTATCTTTGTCACTGGACATGTGTTGGTTTGCAGGTGGGGGCCTCGGCTGCTCATTATCATCCAGGATCAGGGGGATCTCTTTGCACAAGGCCAGGTTGTGGAGCATGCAGCATGCAACTACGATCTGACACACCTTTTGAGGAGAGTAGAGTAGTGCACCTCCGCTCTTGTCCAGGCAGCGAAATCATGACTTAAGTATACCAAAAGTAGGCTCCACCACATGATGTATCCTCCCATGGGCATCATTGTAACAGACTTCACCCGGGGTCCTGGGATTCCTCAGTGGGCTCAGCAATCAAGGCTGGTTGGGATATGCAGATTCACCTAGGTGTGAGCTACACACAGCAATTTTGTAAGATAAACAGTAGCTGAGAACAGCATGTCACACATACAGCACACTACGTGACTGCCTACTCACCCACAATCCACGCATGCTCTGGATGCAGACTTGCCATCAGCTGTGGTACAATGCTGTTACGCAGGATGGAGGAGTCATGGGCTGATCCTGGGAATTTGGCACAGACATGTGAGATTATCATAACCGCCTGGCATACCACTTGCACATTGATGGAATGGAAATGCTTCCTGTTCCTGTAGATGTGCTCACGTGCCTATGGTGGAACCAGGCCAACATGTGTGTAGTCAATGGCACCAACAACATTAGGGATGTGGCCAAGGTCATAAAAATCACCCTTCACAGCCTCCAATTAATGCCTCCTGGGGAAATGGATGTATCTGTCCTTGTAGGTCATCATAGCGGACAGGACATCACGTAGCCCCATGCTGAACATAAGTTGCGACATCCCACCTGCAATGGACACAGTGTACTGGAATGAACCAGTAGCAAAGAAATGCAGGGCCGTCATCACCTTACATGTTGGTGTGCAAGCAGTCGGATAGGTTCTGCAAGGCCGCAGATGGGGCTCCAACAGAGCACATAGGTCTTGAAGGGTAGGTAGATCCAGATGGAATTTCCGTATGATGTCCTCATCCTCCATGTCCACCAGCACTGTGAATGGACGATGCACATTTGGTCGCCTCCTAGGTGAGATGAAAGGGGACACATGTCAATTCAATCCCCCTATGAGAAGTGTCCAACATCTTATGTGTTGACTGAGACAGCGCCAACAATGACTGGCAACAAACCAGCTTACAGCACAACTTACATGTAGGGACACCTTGATCTAAACTAGTCGTACACTTGTCCAGTATTCACACAGTGAGTACCCCCAAAACAGATTTAGACTATGTGAATGCCAAAAGGTACATTTCAACATCTTGTGTCACCAGCCCTGAGAGTAATTGACACAGCACATGTGTGAGACAGCAACACTGCTAGCTTCTACGTACCTGCTGTCGCTGCCACATCTTCTTGCGTAAGTCGGACAAGGCACACATTAACAACACAATGAGCACAGTGTGTGCATAACGATCTAGTATGTACACAAGCTCGGCAATGTGCACAGTGAAATTGGTACATCATGTAGTCAGACCTTCATTACTGTGTTTTGCCTAGCCATCTCACACATTGAAATGTGTACATATTTGAGGGTCCATCCCACCACATGCACAACAGTATCATAAGTGACATGTGAGGGAATACATGCCAATGCATGTAATCCTGTGCACTGACATGGCATGTATAGTCATCAGTGGGCTAAATGTTACACACACTAGCATTGGTTTGCACTATCTGGTGGCATGATTCATGTGTCTACTGTACAATGTTGAGAACTGGCCATTGCCACATCCACAGCATGATGTGTCCATAGGTGCCATAAGCATGCACCGCACCAGAATCACGGCCATAGACACCAATGTCAAGCGGCCAAATCGCGGTAGCGACCGCCTGGCCCCCGTGGTGTGTCACCGCCAATGCCCCTGTCCTTGCAGCCAATGGGAACCGCAATCGCGGTAGTGATATATATATTGGAAAATGGTGGTTGACGTGCTCCGCTACCAGAATCACGGCCATAGGCACCAATGTCAAGCGGCCAAATCATGGTGGCGACTGCCTGGCCCCTGCGGTGTGTCACCGTCAATGCCCATGCCCTTGCAGCCAATGGGACCCGCAATCGCGGTAGTGATATACACATTGGAATATTATGGTTGGCGTGCTCCGGGACCAGAATCACGGCCATAGGCACAAATGTCAAGCAGCCAAATCGCAGTAGGAACTGCCTTGCCCCTGCGGTGTGTCACTGCCAATGCCGATGCCCTTGCAGCCAATGGGAACTTCAATCGCGGTAGTGATATACACATTGGAAAATGGCGGTTGGCGTGCTCCGCCACCATAATCACGACCATAGGCACCAATGTCAAGCAGCCGCATCGCGGTAGCGACTGCCTGGCCCCCGCAGTGTGTCACTGTCAATGCCCATGCCCTTGCAGCCAATGGGAACCGCAATTGCAGTAGTGATATACACATTGGAAAATGGCAGTTGGCATGCTCCGCCACCAGAATCACGGCCAAAGGCACCAATGTCAGGCGGCCAAATCACAGTAGCGACTGCCTGGCCCCTAAGGTGTGTCACCGCCATTGCCCATGCCCTTACAGCCAATGGCAAGTGCAATCGCGGAAGCCATATGCAATTTTGAAAATAGCGGTAGGCGTGCTCTGCCACCACGGGGCCGGTCATTGGTTGCAAATGAAAGATTCACGATCGTGGAGTGACGGCCTGGCCCCTGCGGTGTGTCACCACCAATGCCCATAAAGCCAATGGGAACCGCAATCGCGGTAGCCAAATGCAATTTTGAAAATCGCGGTAGATGTGCTATGCTACAGCGGGGCCGGTCATTGGATGCAATTGAAAGATGCACGATCGCGGAGCAATCGCCTGACCCCTGTGGTGTGTCACCGCCAAGCCCATGCCCATACTGCCAATGGGAACCGCAATCATGGTAGCCAAATGCAGTTTTGAACATCGTGGTAGGCGTGCTCTGCTACTGTGGGGTGGGTCATTGGATGCAATTGAAAGATGCATGATTGCGGAGTGACCGCCTGGCCCCTGCGGTGTGTCACCGCCAATACCCATGCCCATACAGCCAATAGGAACTTCAATCGTGGTAGCCAAATGCAATTTTGAAAATCGCAGTAGGCATGCTCTGCCACCGCGGGGCCGGTCATTGGATGCATTTGAAAAAAGCTAACCTGGAACACCAATTGCATCAGCTTAGTACCATTGAAACTACGCCAGGGGGCAATACATGTGTGGGAGAGAGCCACACATTTCCACATTTCCACTGCTTACTGACACTCTTCACCACCAACAGCTGCTGTTCCTGTCTCCTGGACCCAGTGATGGCGAGGACTGAGAACATCAGGGCCCGTCCCTTCACCACAGAGGAGCTGGAGGTCCTAGTGGACGAGGTGCTGCTCACCCAGTATGGGAGGCTATATTGTGCTCCTGATGGCATGGTAAGTGTTTCAGTGAAAGTAGGGGAGTGCAGGGAGTGCACACATGAAGTTGATCTGCTGCAGTATGTGCCTGAGAGTGAGGGTTTGTGTGATACACTGCCTAGCATGCTGACTTCAGGGGAAAGGGGTTCGTAGCCTATTTTGCACATTTCCTGGGCTGCATTAAAGGATGGGAGGGACATGCAGCGTTTTTGCAGCCATACAGTGACACTGCAAGTTTGGTAAGTGGATGGATGTTTCGGTCCATGAGGTTCTTCACAGGCTCATCTGTGACATTACAAAGACTTTTCATCCAGAGGGTACTGATGGAAGTGTGTTTGAATTCATGTTGCCACCATGGATATGTAAGCATTATGCACAAGAGTGAAATGCCTGAGGGTGACACTCTTGGTGGAAATTCACCTTTGACACAGCAGATTGTTGTACTTCTGACACATCCCCCTTCCATTTCCTTCATAATGTGTACTGACTCGCATGTGTAGGCACTGTTTGCCCTCTCATATTGTTCATGCATGTAACAGTTCTGATGGCCCACGTTAGACCACAGTGCGAGCCCACCTGGGCTGCAAAGTTACTGCCCAATTTGACAGGGACCCATCACTGAATGGACAGAGTGAGACATATGGGTTGTCTGCTGCCTCATTTCTCAATGAGGTATCTTAGGCCTGTGGATTGCACAAGACAGACCTTGTGATAAGGGTATGAGATTGTAAGATCATGTCCCTATATGTGACCTCCATGACACAGTGAGCCATTCACAGGCCAAGGACATTGAGGGGTGTGCAGTGTTGGACACAGTAAGTCTGGCACGACAGATCATTTGCAATGTTATGTATGTCTTGCTACCGCACATACTGCATCACAGATGTGGGCCTTCTTCAACTTGCCTTCTGTGCTGGCATTCTGCAGGTGTATGAGATGGCCAGGTACTGTGTCTAACCCCATACCTACATGCATTTACGTATGATTGTCTCAGGCTAATGTACTACGTGTCATGCTGTATTGTCTCTGCTAATCATATCTAAATAGCTGTGCTGAATGTGTGCATGCTCCTGTATTGAGACACAGTGGTACATAACACAGTGTCACTGAAACTTCCTCTTCTTGTCTATCATGCCTGCAGCTCAAAGTCCACCAGCGTAAGGCCATATGGAGGGCCATTGCATGCAAGGTACAGGCTCTGGGTGTCTCCAACTGACAGCACACACACTGTCACAAGAGGTGGGATGACATCTGCCGGATGAGCAAAAACGTGGCAAAGATGACACTGAGGCTGCTCCCTTGGACTGGCAGGTTGGCACGCAGGAGCATGACACCACTAATGGCCTGCATCTTGGCGGTGATACAGCCAGAGCTGGATGGACGTTTGAGGGCCCACCAGCAGCAAGTTGGGGGTGAGTATTCTGGGAAGGGTGATTTTGGGTGTGAGTGACTGCATGTATTCCAACGCTGAGCCAGTGCGTAGCTCTATGATGTTTCTAGTGTGATACAATGGCTTGTAAGTGGCCTCTGTGTTGGGTGCAGCTGTCATGCATTTTCGCTATATGTACTTTCTCATGTCTTTAATGTAATGGCCCTTGACATTGCATGCAGAGTTGTGGCCTTGTGCCATTGGCTGCATTAGGGGAGTCATGGACATCCCCTGGCAGTGAACGGCAGTGTGCCTCAGCTGAGTGTGCTTTCATCGATGTGTGCAGTGCCTGACCTCGAAATTGTGAGAACTACACATCTGACACCAATGTGCACCTGTAGGTGTGCACCAAAGCACAACATGGTGGATGGCTGGAGCTCATGACCATTGCAAAATGACATTTTGGAGTCTCTTTCTGTTTTGTCCCCTTACGGTGACTCCATATGTGACTGTGACAACATGTTGAGATGTACATCTTTTTCACCTACAGGGACCTAGGTATGCTCACAAGGATCTGTAAGTCAGGTTACACAGAGGCACGGGCAAGCTATTTGGCTGTGTGGATATCACATGGGTCATTAATGCCAAGTGTGCAAGTTACCATGCATGTTTTGTGTTTTGAATTAAGGTTGCACATGCAGTCTGCACAAGGTTGTGTGCAACATGGGGTATCATCATCTTGTTTTGTGCTTTGCTTGCATATGATGTTTGTGTGTATGGCACTAAACTGAACATACGTCTCTGACTCTTGCAGCATCTACCCAGGGCACAGAAGGACATGGGACGGACAACAATGGTGAAGCTTTGGGCATGACTGCTGCACATGAGCTCACTGACACTGATGTGACCAGCACCTCGGAGGGGGACAGGAGTGCCCTTGAGGAGTCACGCCCAGAAACACCAACATCAATGTCATCTGACGCCAGCGATGACTCCTCGATGTTGGTGGGCACAGGGAGTGGGAAATCTGCCTCCTCTTCCACCACACATTGTCCATTGCCCACCCTCCCACCTACTTCCACTAGTGGTGCACGTGCTCGCACCAGTAGGAAGGGAAGAGTGCCCTTCCCCCAGCCACCCCTGCCCATGCCCCTGTCTCCCCTGCTGCCCTCAGTGTTGAGGCGGTGGACCTTTTGCTCCAGCTGTGTGTGGGTCAAACAACTCTCCTGAATGCCTTCCAAGACCATGACAAGAAGTTGGGACAGGTAGTTGCCTACATGGAGGGCATTCATTCTGATGTGGGTGGGCTACACAGAACTGTCCAGTCTTTGTCCTCCACAGTGACGGTAGCCATACAGCTGTCACAGGCTCAGATTCCAGCTCCAGTCCATTCAGCAACCCCCCTGCCAGTGGCTATATCTGACGAGAGTGACCACACACCACAGCCCATAGGCTCCAGGTACACCACACGCAGCACACAACAGCAGCACCCCAAGTGGGCCAGAGACACCATCCCCCAAACAAACTAAAGTCACACAGGAGCACAAAGGCAAAAGCCCTTCAGGTGACACTCAGGGGCATCAAGCCAAGAAACAGGTCTCAGGCTCACAAGCCTCAAAATCTGCCCCATCCAAGGACACTCCATCCCAAAAGCGTTTCCCAAAGACAGGCAAACAGTTGCCGTGCCTGCTGTGAAGCTGGTGCCTGCTAGGAGTCCACAGAAAAAGCCCTCTAAGGCAGATTCACCCACAACCTCAACTCCCACCCACACCCCTGTTAAGCTAGGACAGAAGGGCACTGTGAGGGGTTCACCTGGTCAACAGGGGATGGAGGGTAAAAGGCAAGGCCAGGCCAAGCGTACCCCCAGATCCAGCAGATTCCCAGAGGGAGGGCCACCACCTGATGCACCTGTGGTGGAGAGTGAGGCTGTTGTGCCCACCCCACTTCCCACTCCTACCAAGACAAACATTCCCTATCGAATTCCCAAGAAGTGGAAAGGCAGCCCTCCACATTCTCCCTCACACACTTTATCTCACGGTAGCATGTCTCCGCCTCCACGTGCCACCACACCACCAGGTCCAAGCAGACCTCCGGCTCCCAAAACAACTGATGCCTCTACCTCAGCTGATCCTCTCTCTCCCAGGTCTAGTCCTCCAACTGACCCCAACAATCAGCCACCTCCCAGTTTGACTGACAGCCAAGTCTGAGGAAAAGTCCCCCTCCCAAACCTATCGCTCCCACAGCGGTGCCTGGACGGCACATTGTTATCCCCCTAGCTATGTTTCTTCCCATGACAGTGTACGGTGTCAGCCATTCCCTGTGCAGGTTCTCATGCACACATGTCCCTCCTTTGAACTATGGACTGGCCACTGGCCTTGCTGTTTGTAATTTGGATGCCCATTCCCTGTGCAGGTTCTCATGCACACATGTGCCTCCTTTGAACTATGGACTGGCTAATGGCCTTGCTGTTTGTCACTTTGGATGCTCATTCCCTGTGCAGGTTCTCATGCACACATGTACCTACTTTGAACTATGGACTGGCTAATGGCCTTGCTGTTGTCTACTTGTGATGCCTATCTGGGTGATATGTAATAAAGACAGTTACTCCTGTTGTCAGCTTTTTCAGTGTCCTTGCTAAATAAAATGTTTTCTGTATGGGTATGGTTTCATGTGACACATGCTCGGTATGCCACTTTAACATTGCCAATTGCTTGTTTTATTTTTTTTTCAGAGTTTGCCAGAGGTGACAGGCACTTTAGTTCTTCTGGACTCTGAGGCTTGAGGGTGCAATGATGGTTGTTTGTGATGATCTACTGTTATTCTAATCATTCTATGGTTAGGTTCGCTAAATTGTACACATGTCATGTTAGGATGCACTACCAGCACAGAGGGGAATTCTATCCACAGGATTACATGCAGGCTGGCCAGGGTCCATCATGTCTGTGTAATCTTTCTTGATGTGCGAACAGCAGTGTTGATGTATGGTCATCTTGTGATGGCCTGTCTTCCTAGTCACATGGGTACATTTGAATGTGTGCACTTGAGTGGTCATGAAGTGTGAAGGGTGTGACTTTGTCAGTGCTGTTGATGTGTGTGTACCCCTGCAATGCCAAATGCACACATGCATGACCCAGAAGCTGAGTGCCTGTTTGAATTGTCAGCCATGTGCTTGAGATTGTGGGCGCATGTAGGAGTTGTAGGCTGTGCACTGTGCAGTGTGTTGGTGTGTCCTTGTAATCCTGGGGGACACCTACTTGATGTTGCTGCCAGTTGTGAGCATGCAGAATGTGTGACTGGCAAGTCTGTTTTGTGTTTTGTTGATCTGCCATGTGTCTTGTTACTGTTTGTGCTCACTGTGCAGACCTGGTCAGCTACACTGACATTGTTGGTGAGTTTTCTCATGCATTGCTGTCACTTGAGCCATTTTTGGCCCCAGTATGGTATGTGGGATGTGGAGTCATACCATCCCCTATCTGTGCTTCTGATGCCTACATATTGTGAGTGACTCCTCTATGTGTTTGTGTACAGTACACTCCTGACCTGTCCACTACTGACGTACACACCACTTGACTCTCATGTCACCTACCCCTTGGGTTGCCAGTGTGTGTGTGACTCCCCACCACTTCGTTAGTTACACTATGCTTTGTGGTGCTGATCTGTGCACAGGACCAATGTGCCACTCAGGACAGTTTCCCAATTAGTTATGTGTGATTTGCTTGTACTGGTTTGCAAGCATGGTTGCTCATGTGCAGTGCAAATGATTGTTCTGCACAGTCCTCTGGTCATGTTGTTTGCACCTGGGTGTCCCTGAGTTGTGCATCTGTGGGTGTTGGGTAAGCTGAATGTGTGTTTGCTGAGGTACTGCTACCCTTCCTGAGTGTGATGTTGTCTGTGTGCTGTGCTGATTTGTGTTGTGGGAGTACATGTTGTGGCACTGATTTGGTTGGTGTGCACACAACGTGGCCCGCATGCAGTGCTGTCAGTGAATGTTGCCTTGTACTTGCCTGGTGTGCATCCCCCTGATGTCCAGCTGAGTTTGCAATGTGGTGTTGGCTCTTTCTGCTGACAGATGCTCTGTGTGTGTGATGTTCTATTTGCATGACATTGTGTGTGAGTAGTTTGTGCATTGTGATGCAGCTTGATGTGTATTGCAAGTGTAGTGTCCATTACTTGTGTGTCTGTCACATGCAGCAAAATGTATGTTTGTTACTGGGCTTCTTTTGAGAGCACAATAGTGCTATGTCCTCCTATATTTGACCTGTCACTTGTAAGGATTGTGCATGTGCATGCTTGTGGTACACGATGACACTATGTTGACTTGATGGGTGGTATGGAATCTCTGTCTGTGTTAGCTTATTGTCCCATTGATCCCAGTTTGTGTTCATGATTGTTTTGAGATGATGCAATTCTTGTTTGTGTTAGGGTATGGTGTCTGTGCATTGGTCCTGAGTAACAATGTTGTGTACTCCTGTTCTGTCTGGGGTCCCATTGCCTTTCCAATGTCTGGGTGGCTATATGTGGGCTTGTTGGACTTCTGTGTATGTTGTTTGTGAGGTTTGTGTTTGGCAATTGTTTTTGTATCTGCATTGGCTCAGGCATCCCTGAGTGTGGGTGTGGTGTTTGTGGATGCACCCAAGGAGTGTGATTGGTTGTCAGTGAACTCACAGGAGATCATTTGCACCCTTCTGTGTGTTTAACACTGGTGTTGAGTGCTGCAGGTGTGCGGTGGTTAGAGGAGGGGTATGTGTGAAGGTCAAACTTGTATTTGACAGTCAGGGAGTGTGACAATGATTCATGTGTGTTGTGCTGATGACATACACATGTCAAGTAGGTTGACACAGAGGTATGGCTGATCACCGTTTGACTTTAGACACTTCCTATCATTCCTGTGCCTATGCATGGCTTACCTTGATGTCTCCCTGAGTTGTTGCATAGAGGTCACTTTGGTTTAATTTCACTAACTGTGCCCCCCCATGTATGATTTGATGGCCTAAGGGTGGTGTGATATGTTCCTTCTCTTGCATGTGATGTACACATGCTTTGTGGCTTGCTCCATGGCTTTCCAGCATTGGCCACTTCACTTTTGGCTAGCCCATTTATTGTCCTCCATTGCTGCTGACATCTAGTATGTGTATATGGCTGTGTTTCAGTGTGGGGGGGTGTCTGAGTGACTTGACAGGCAGTGTGGACAGTTCAGTGGATGTTCATATGCAGTGTGAGTATTCATTTTGTGATTGGACTCAGTTTGCTTGACATGAGTGGAGGGTAGGTGTGAGGAGGAGGGATGCCCTGCCCCTGAGCTTCTGTGCAGGGTGTTCCTCTTCACCCCCACCTTCCAAGTCAGGCTCCCTTGTCCTTTGGTGTGTGAGGTGCAAGGTCTGGCTACACCTGGCAGATTAATTGTGCAGGGGGGACACAGGAGGAGCACACAGCATGTTCCCAAATGGGTGTGGGAAGCTTAGTGTGGGAAGGGTAGAGGTGGGGCCCTGTAAATCTTTGTGGACTGCCCATGCCTGGCGCCGGCCCTGCCTACTACATTGTGTGCTGGTTTTCCCGCGTTGACACCGCTGCGGTGACGTGACTGGGGACATTGCAGTGATTTCACGGTTGATGGGTGACCCGGATGCAGAGGGGTGATTTTCTTAAGGGTAGAACATGTGTGGGCACACTTGGGGATGTGTTCCTTTCCCCACCAGAGTGTCTGATGTGGACAGGAACCGTATATCAGCCCAGGAGTTGTGTATTGTGGTTGTGTGCGGAGTTGTGTGATTGCATACCTGCGGCGTTCTCCACGACGGTCCATTATTTGCTGGTAGTGGATTAGGTACAGCACCAGAAAGGCTTGTAGAGCTGGAACCATTGCAGTCAGGACCAGGTGGAGGGGAGTCTGGTTTTGCGCTCCGCTGTCGTGCTTCTGCCATCTCCGGTTGGTAGTTTCTCCGCTGCGGTGTGCCGAGCTGTTTGGGACATCCTGATTTGTAAGGCGGACAGGACATCATTCCGCACGCCGGTGGGTCTCTATTGGCTCCCTCTGCCGCGGTGGCGGGTGCATTTTTCAGGCAGTTCACGTCACACCGCAGCGGACGGGAAATGGGCTATGTTTGCCCATTGTAATATGGCGGGCGCGAAGACCGCTGTTGGAGTGTAGAAAATTACATTTTCCACCACTGCCAGCACCACAGATGTGCCTCCGTCCGCCATCCTAATGAGCCCCTTAGTCTTTATCAAAAGTGTAACCAGGAAGGTAGGGAGGGGCTAGGAGTCTCCAGTAAGGAGAAACCCAAAACATAGGTACAAAATAAGGACAGGCTGCTCTACTCAGCTACTTGTTAACCTGAAGGGGTTGTGTGGGGTAGCCAGGAAAGGGCAGGGAGAAACTCATTAGGCTCGAAAGAGTTTATTTTTTCCTTTCCTTCACAATCCCCAGTCTGACCTACAACAAAGCATCCCTGTAATGTCCTGAGAGAACCCTTGAATACATATCTTCTGCTTGGGCTCTCTCTAGCTCATCATCTGCTGTACCACTTGGCTGGACTGCAGATACAAAATGGAACCCCAAGTGGCTATGTCCACCTGTACAACTCATGCTTCATGTAGTTCTCCATTTATGTATACTACTTAACAACACATACAACAGCCATGTACTACAGACATAAGGTAAGGACCCAGTTGCATGCTACTGGTAGACACAATATTTAAAGCTCGAGAGGTCAGTCGACAAATCTTCCTGGTCTACTTCCTGACATGGGCAGGGTAAAAGGCTTGCCTTGCCACAAGAAATGGTATTGCTGCCACCACAGTCAGTACTTTTCAGTCCTCTAAGCAGACGGTAGGCACACTCAACCAAATGAGGGGCACATGGTGTGTTATGTTATGTTATGGGTGATTTATAACGTGCACGGCTACTCAGAAGAGTGTCCCGGCGCGAGCCAGTAAATGAATACAGTGAAAACAGAAGGGGACAGGCTTAATTGAATAGGAAAGTTGTAAGTTTCTTCTGAACTGAGAGGGGTTTTGAAGACTGCGGAGCTCCAGGGGGAGAGAGTTCCACGACTTAGCTGCCAAATAAGACAGTGAGCTGCCCCCCTTTCTTTTCAAATGGATTTTGGGTACGGAGGCCAGGCAAGTATTTGAGGAATGCAAGAGTCTGCCCGGGACATAAAATGAAAAACGTTTACTCAGATACATCGGGCCATATTCATATAGTGCCGCATGGGCCGTAACTAAAGCCTTGAACAGGACTCTAGCTTTTAACGGCAGCCAGTGCAAGTTACAGAGATGTTGCTGCACGCTAGTGTGTTTGGGTAAGTCCAGCAGCAACCACACAGCGGCGTTCTGCACCACCTGCAACTTATCCATTAGGTAGCCAGGGGGACCTACATATAATGCATTGGCATAATCAAGACGGGAGGTAACTAAGGCCCGTATTACTGTTTCTTTGGCAGAAAGAGGCAACAAGGACTGGAATTTTCTGAGCATCTTCAAGATGGCGAAACATGTACCTGTCAATTTACTAAGCTTAGTGACACATGGTGTGTCCCTTGTGACCACAGAACCCTGCTCCTGGTCTCAATCTATGTTTCGAACAGTATGTCAAGCTCACATGCTTGATCATCATGTATGTGGAGGTGTGGGTCAAAAAGTCTTCAGCCTGCTAGGGGAAACTGAAGGGGCTCAAGCTCTTCAGGGCCATATAGTGGACCTATACTTTCCAACCTAGATAAACAAAGCCTAGGAGGTTGGACGTGATGAAAAGGAGCGATAAAACATGTGCTTTGTGCTTTGCATCAAGAATAATAGACACCATATTCCAGATGAAGCGGTATGAGCTAGAGGTGGGAGCAAAGCCTTTTGCTGTCTAACCAGGAAACAACACCATGAAGGGCGATCTACCACTGGACCAAGTGACCAATGGAAGTAGAAGAGAAGAGACAAAAGAGAAAATGGAGCAACTACCCATCATAACAAGGAACATCACAATCTTTATCTGGAGGAGGAGGTGGAAGTAGTTTTCCAAATCCATCCATCCATCCATCCATCCATCCACCTGTTTATCTAGCTCGGTTTCTATATTTCTATCTATCTGTCTATCTTTCTATCTATCCACCTGACGAGGTCTCTTGACTTTTCAGATGGACACCAGAGGTACCTAACCATTCAACCTCCTAAATTGGACTTAAGTTAGCTGTCTGGCAGCCAGCTGTTTCCCAACATTGTATATGAATGCATGCTCTTCTCAGAAAGAGTGACAAAGAACTATATAACAAGACTCCTTGCTAAATAGATCTGAAAGATCTGCCTCTCTATCTAGAATACATACATTTGGAGTCAGGGAACAATGAGCTGCATAAACCATACTGCATATGGGAGGGTTGGTGCTAATATACCCAGAGCACCACCCCCTGTATTTGTTAGAATCTTCCTGTTGTGCAGCGGATGAGGTATGGATCATAGCTGTAGCTTGGAGTGGTAAGCGACCTGAGTATCTAAAAGCAGCATGTTAGGCACATAGACTGGTATCTGCTGTCATGAGTGCCAGTGCTGACAAGTATGTGCTAGTGTCTAGCACAGGAAACCACTAGCTGAAATTAAGCACTGGAGTAAATCCTTTTAAAGTGTAAAACCAACCTTTATGATTCCAAAAGTTATTTGGTTATGTGAGAGATTAATGTCAATTAACATGCAAACGACTTTGTGAATCGGTTCCAGGATGTCCAAGCCTTCCTTTCACATATGACAATGGGGTATCTACTTCGTTCAAAAGGTTTCCTACATTTGATGCAATTAGCATTTCCAAACCTAAATCTTGGTTTCTAATGTCAAAAACTTGTAGGTTCACCATAGTGGGATTCGAAACCGCCTCTCAGGTTTTATACTCCACTGCTTAATGCTTAGTTTTGAAAACTAAAAATACAAACCGCACCCTTGAGGTATAATTATATATATTTTACCAGAAAGGTTGGAATTTGCAAACAGACGATCAAAAAACTGAGGGATTAAAAACGTAGTTTTTAGTCTGGAAATAATTAGAAGGAAGTAAAAATCCTCCAGCATTTTGACATCTGCTCGCCTTAGGCTAAGTACAATAAATACTGCCAATAATACAGAAGCAGGTTTGAGCCGAGCCACGCAGAATGCACACAGAACAGTACTGCCATCACTGGTCACATAGTGTTAGCTTTGTCTGCCTGCTGCAATGAAGGACCATTTAGGCGTAATTAAATTAATTTGTCACGTTAAGCTTCTAGAGAGCATGACCCTTATTTAACTGAGTCCAATTTCCTGAAGGCACAAAGAGGCTGGTGGAGAAAAGTGCTAATCACATAATTCATGTGTGTTTAGCACCACGAACGTCCCTGCCTCAGCTGTGATTGGTCTATTTCGTGCGAGGAGCAATTAGGGAGAACCCCAAAGTTGTGACCACTTTTCAGTGCAAGTTACTGTCAGGATATTTTGGAAGCAAATTCCAAGGGTGTGGGAGATAGCAGTGTTTTTTTAGGAAGGCACTATGTGGGCTTATGGAAAACTTAGGGGCCTATTTATGAGGTGGTTTGCATTACTTTTGCGCCACACAACGTGGTTCAAGAGCGACGCAAACCTTAAGTCAGATTTATGAAGCCAAGCAAGGCCACTTTATGTGGCCCTGAGTGGCTCCATATATCTGGAGTAACGCAACGCAGTGCAAATTGCTGTGCTGCATTACTCTGTCCTGGGCAGGCATTACCTGGGCTTGGCATAGGTGTTCCCATGCAACTCCCATGGTTTTTGACACATTCCTAGATTTACCAGAACTGACAGACCTGGGAACGCACCAAAATAATACACCTTCCCCGGAGGGGTGTAACACGGAGAAATATCTGTATTTCTCCTCGTTACTTCCCCTTTCTATGTTGCACCTTGGCGCACGGGTGCTTGCGTTGGTGTTAGGCTGCCGAAAGCATGCCAGCGCAGGGGAAAAGGCAGGAATGCACTGTATTGCCTTAAACAGAGCGCACTGCGGCCATTTCCCTGTCTCACAGTGCAGCGAAGCAAAGTGACTGCCTGCGCTGCACCGCGTGACAACTTCGTAAATAGGCCCCTTAGAACTTTGTGTATTTATCGGAACAAGATACTTTTTTTAATACGCAAATTTATAAATATGGTTTTAGAGGTAGTAGGTCTGGGCAAAATCTAACTTTAAAATATGCAATTTTCTGTAATAACATGCCGTTTGCGGTAAGAATTTACTACAAAGGCGCAATTCGCATAAACATTTTGCGGTGAACACACAGGAACAACAAAACAGGACTGACTGTTGTTTGCAGTGCTTTTGTTTAAATGCATCCACATCACAAACATTGACATGAGGCCGCATTGTGCGCTAAAATACAGCTCAAAATGATGGATTTGCTCTTCACGAAATTATGCATAATTTTGCTGTAATTTCTCGTAATTGTGCAAAAGCACATTACGCGGATACGGCAAACATATTCAGAAACCTAAACTCTGCTCTAACACTTTCTCCATCACTCCCAATGCAGACATTTGGTGAAGTTTTGTGGAGCATGAGAGCCATGTCCACCAGGAAAGATGCACTGCTGGGGATTCCTCTTCAGAAACTGCCCAGGAGGTCAGGCTCCTTCCAAGCACCAGTTGGCTTCCATTATTCACGCATTGAAGCCAACGATTTCAGAGAGAATTATATAAAAATATCTTTGCTTGTTCTGGAAGAAACGTGAAACTACTTCCAATGAATCCACACAACGCCACACTTTCTCTGGTTACAGGAAGCACTTAAGCAGAGATGGAAATAAAACATATGAACATTTCACGCAGGCATCACGGTTGGGGGAGGACAAGAAGTGCATTCGAAACAGAGAAAATATAAACAAAAAGGCATCAGCCGATGCCGCAAAAAATACTGCTGGTCTCCACGCTCTGGTATATTTTAATTGATTTAATCTTATTGATTTTACAGTTTTACATTTGGAAGAGAATAGTGCTGTAAATGAAGGATGCTCTTCCCACATGGACTGGGATCTCATAAAGGCTGTGTGGCCGGTCTGTGTCTGAGTGTACATTAGTGGATTGCTGCATTAAGGAGGCGAGGGCTATAGAGCTGAGGCAGTAGGATGCCAACAGTGACAAAAGTTCCTGGGATGTTCTAAGAGCCCGCACGAGCAGCTATTTACTTTGCAAATGTAGGAAGCCATCCGCAGCCCCCAGGTGCCGCATCATGCTCGTGTTCTGCGTTTGGATGCAGGTGCTGAAGAGAGCCACACGCTCATTTTTGAAGAAATATACAATAAAGAATATAGAACATGATCTAACTCGGTGACTCCACTAGTTAGTGCATGGGCTCCAAACATCAAAACTCTTAAACATGGAGTGCCAGACACATTTAAATGAGAATTACGCTTCTTTTCTGCCCTATCATCTTGGGGTTTTATAACGTAACGCGTTTTATGGCAGTGGTGTTTGAATTTGTTCACAATAAAACCCATCTACAGCCTTTACATCTGCTGAGCAAAATGTTTTTTATTGGCATACTTTTGGCAAAAATGATTGGCAAAGGCAATATTTCTGGCCTTGGCAGGCTGGTACGTTGGTTGTAATTTTATTTAATAATTTTTTTACTAGAAGGATATGTGATAAAAATGAAAAGAAGAAAGAAATCATGCTGCTGCCTAAAAGTGGCATCCATATGTTTGCTATATATCTATATATTTAAAATTAAATTAACCATCTCAAATAATCTTAATAAAACAGCATGGGTGCCTTGAGTAGGGAGTTAGACTTAGAACTTTTTTAGTTTTAATGAACATATGAGGAAAAGATAATTATTATTGGCTCAAGAAAAAGGGACTATTGAATGATTGGGATGGCTACGGAGAACCACGCCTCCGTGTAGCCACAGGTGACCCTGCTGCCCCACCCCCCAGTAATGGCGATCCGTACCTGGCTAGTTGGCGTTCTGGCTGGCATTCCACAACTTCGCCGGGTGAGATTTCTCGCAGCTTTCCTGTTCTTCTGAGCGCCGTAGACACGGCGGTCTTGAGGTGCCTATCGAAGCGCGGACACTGGATTAATTTCTCCGAGGCGAGGTGATTACGGGAGGCGGACTCCTTTCTACGTCCGCTCCGCGGATAGATGCCTGCTTCACCGACTGTGGATTATCGACGGCTCTCTGCGTTACAGTGCCTGCGGTTCCAGTGCTGCAGAGAGACAAGGTCATTCAGAGACCAATTTGTCTCCCCCGAGCTTTCGGAGACTATTGTGAAGGACTATGGCGAAGGAGAGTGCTGCTACTACATAGGGAGACTGCAACTGGATGGGCTCTTGGTGTCTGGTGCTTAGTGAGGAGCCGCAGGAAGGATAAAGTCCGAAAAAAAATATATATATTCTTCTTAAGGTACGGAGGATTCAGGGGGTCGACACCTGGTACCAAAGCGATATTAGAGGTAGAAGGGGGAATCAAAAGGACACAAGGTGCGAAAGTGGGAAAGTGAGAACTGAATAAAATAAGCAAAGAAAAATTTGGAGGAAAAAAAATGGGCAAACTAAAGCATGTAAATGCAGTCACTAAAGCGGATTCTGCAGCCCGTCTCAAAGCTAAAACACGCCTAGCTCAGGCAAAAGAGGCTGTAAGACCGCCAATAGGGAGAATAGCATCAACTCCCATGGCCTTGATAGTACTCTTGAGAGCTCGGAGGAGGAGTTGCCCCCTACCACCCCCCCGGAGTGCGAGGTATCGGTGATAGAGCAGATAAATGTTGCTTCAAACTCAATAGAAGGCACAGCTTTGTCATCCAAATTGCAGCAGGACAATCCTGTATCAGACGTTCCAAAGAAAGGATCAACAGATGCAAAGGAATATCCGCTGTTTTAAAAAAAGGCAAACCTACAACCCCTCTCGTCAAGCCCAACCTCTAAAATATCAAAAAGTCTATCAATGGTACCGGTGTTGTCCGAATCTTCGGTGGATCTAGTTTCAAAAGAGAAGGAAAGACCTCACTGCCATCTCGAACCCGATCATCTGGTAGTTAAGGAGATATTTGTAGTCCAAGGCAAAGGAAATAAGTCAGCAATAAATATCTCAACAACCCCAACGCCACCTCAACCTAAACATCAACAACAAACTCAACTATTCTTTCAGAACCAAGTACCAGTAGAGGGGCTGTCGGCCCGGAGTGACATCATGGCCGGAAATCTGAACCAGAATATGAACCTTGTTACTACTGAAGTTCAAAACGACTCCAGCCAAGATACGGTGACATCGGGGGTTTACCAACTAGACATCAGAGATATGCTTAACTTAATATTGGAGGGGGTCCGAGAAATGAAAACTACTCAAAAATTGGAGATTGCCTCCTTACATTTATGGCTGGAGAAAATCGAGGTCTTGCTTCCCTATCAAACTACAGGAGGCCGAAGCTAGAATTTCCGCATTAGAAGATCAAATGAACACAGTTATCAGGGAAGTGAAAGAGGCAGTCAAAAATAAAAGCTATATGGAGAATAAACTGGAGGATCTTGAAAATCATTCCCGAAGGTCAAACCTCCGAATAGTTGGGGTCCCTGAAGGCATTGAAGGTTCTCAAACCCTGCAATGGGTCAACTCCTTTATTAAGCAGAAAGTGCTTCCGGAATTTGAAGGAGATCTCACTATTACCAGGGCACATCGAGTCCCAGTCCATCCTTTCCCCAACTACACGATGCCATGAACAATATTGTTGAACTTTGCAGACTTCCGAATAAAGGAAAGAATTTTGACAAAGGCGATCCAGCAGAGGCAGTTTTTAGTAAACGAGACCACCAAGTGCCGTATATTTTCCGATATGACTGCCGCTGCTGCACGTAGAAGAAAATAATTTGTAAAAATCCTTCATCTGTTCAAAGCCCATGGTGCCCAGGCATCAATTGCCGAACAATCTAAACTGAGAGTTCTAGTTAAGGGAATGTTTTTATGTTCTCTGATTTGGAAGAAGCACAGGCATTATTACAAGAGATTTCGCATAGACCCGGAGCTTACGGAACTTAAGGGAACAGTTTAGAGTATTTTGATTTGCTATACGTGACCACAAAAGGGTTTCTCCTGTTTGGTTTTTTTATATTAGGCTAGATGTATTCGCCAGCTAGCCAGCTAATCTTGATTGATGTTTTTGTTTGCCATTGGGGGTCAGTGGGGGGTCAATGGGGTCACCCAGGGTGTAATTTCATGACACCCAGGAGGCTAGATGGGAGGGACGAAATGTGGCTAGCGTGGCTAGCGAGTACATTTTCGCATTTGAATGTGTGGGTTCTTTTATGGGGTGGGAAGGGTGGTGTGGGGATAGGGTCTATTGCAGAAAAAAGAGCAGGAGGAGAAGGTACTGATAGCAAGCAACTTAGAAATTCGCTATTGAGTAAACCTGGAGTTTACTCTAGAGATAGAAACCTTGATAGAAACCAATAAATGTAAGACCCTATCAGTCAACGCCAATGGAATCCTAAATAAACAAAAGTACGGCCCCCTTATAAAATGGCTGATATCATTTAGCCCCCAAGTTGTGTTTTTCCAGGAGACACATTTAAAATCTAACTCTCCTAAATTATTTTTACCCAGGTTTTATTCTAATGCATTTTTTGCGTCTGCTGGCCTTGCCATGAGAGGAGTTGCCATCTATTTTTCTAGAAAGTTACCCTGGGAATTTCTACAAGTTCATAGGGATCCACAGGGGAGATGGATATGGGTGACAACAAGGTTACAGGGGAAGACCATGAATTTCATAAATTACTATGGCCTGGTCTCGGATGACATCTCTGGGCTGGTCAAAATTAATGAGCTTTTGAGGGGAGCCCCTGGCCAACTTATTATAGGAGGGGACTTTGATTTCATACAGGATTTAATAAAAGACACTTCAAATAAAAATAAAAAACAACTAAAACCAAACACCCAAAAAATGGTGGAGGCCATTAAGCTAGAATATCAACTAGTAGATCCCTGGCGAAATAGCAATCCTGATAACAATTTTTTTACCTGCTACTCGCATCGTTTTCGAACTGCATCTCAAATTGATTTTTTTCTTACATCCAGATCTGTCCAGGTTTTTAAGGCAGATATCGGGTGCAATCCCTTCTCGAATCACGTGTCTGTTGGGCTCGAACTCGTATTTGGGGGTAGAGTAGAGAACGGCCCAGGTGGCAGCTGGACCGCCTTCTTCTCCAAGATCAGGATTAAGTGACAGGCTTTAGAGAATGGATCTCTGAATATTTTAAGATGAATGAAAACACTGCGGAGCCTTTTTCTGTGTGGGGTGGGTTCAAGGCGGCAGCTCGCGGGCAGATAATCGCCTATACGGCTACCCAATCAAATGCTCGGAGGCTTAAAATAGCCGAATTACAAACTGCAGTTGAAAAAGAATATGCCCTTCAGCTTCAGCAGTATCCCAACCAACTCGAGCAGGCAAGAACATCTCTGAGGGATTTTTATGAGTTGGAAGAGATTTGCAGTTCTAAAATGTATCAGCAAAAGGTTTATGAAGATAGCCAGTTAGTAGGAAAACTTTTGGCTAATTCAACAAGGAAAAAACAAGAAGCAGCAATAATATTGAAAGTGCTGGACCCCCAGACTGGTTTTGAAGTCGTCAATGGCGACCAGATCCCACAGATTTTTTTAGACATTTCCACCAAATTTATTCTACAGAATATTTAAGGGGGAGGAACTGATCCAGGATTATTTTTCTAATGTAAATATTCCCAAACTCTCAGATAACTGGATCAGTCAATTAGGATCTGATGTAGAATCCGCCAAAATATTGGCATCTATTAAAGCGACAGCTGGGGCAAAAGCATGTGGACAGGATGGCTTACTCATTGAATTTTATAAATCTTTTTCAAAAGAATTAATTGCACCTTTGAAAAAACTATTTAATTATATTAAAAAGGTTGGTTTGGTTCCCGCACCTTTTAAAGAGGCGATAATTGTGTCATTTGTTAAAAAAGATAAAAATCCTGAGGATGTTAACTCTTATAGGCTCATTAGTCTTTTGAAATCAGATTATAAGATTTTAATGAAAGTATGGGCCGAGCGCTTCTTATTTGCTGCCCAAGAGATAATTCATAGAGACCAGACTGGTTTCATAGCAGGTAGATCTATGGCGGCTAATACCGAGTTTTTAATACAAGCCCTGGATTATTTGAATACCAATTTTACTCCGGCATGTATTATAATGGTCGATGCTGAGAAAGCATTTGACCTGGTTAATTGGAGAACTCTGTTTTTTGCCCTTGGTCAATTTGGTTTTCCTTCTCAGGTCATCAACATGCTACGCAATATTTACCAAGGGGCCTCGGCCCAGGTATTAATTAATTTGAAACGAGCAGGATCTATAAAAATAAACCAGGGGACTAGACAGGGTTGTACGCTTTCGCCATTGCTTTTTACTTTTTTTATAGAGCTAGAGAGTAATTAAAATCAGAAATAATGCTGCTATCCAATCCCCTATCCCCGGTATGGCTAACCTGAAACTTTTTGCAGACGATATTATTTTATATTTGATGCCCAATAAAGATAATATGGAAACGGTATTGAGAGAATTTAGGGATTTCAAGCTAATTGGCGGCTATAAAATAAACTCTAATAAAACTGAAGTCCTTGCCCTCAACACTGATTTAAATCTTCTCCCATCTTGTTTGAAGACTTAAACCGCTAAACAAGATCCAATTAGATATCTTGGGATATTCGTATCCAGCCAATACCAACAGCTATATCAACTAAAATATATAAGAATGAAAGATAAAATTAAGAGACTTTTGGATCAGTGGCTTTTACTCCCCCTTTGTTAGTGGGTAGAGTTTCATTAATTAAAATGTCTATACTTCCGTTGCTGACATTTAAAGAAATGGAAACGCTGCTTAGAGGATTTGTATGGGGAAAGAGAGTACCTAGGGTCAAGCTGACTGTAGTACAATTACCTACTGCACAGGGGGGCCTAGCCTTGCCTCACTTAAGAACTTATTATGAGGCTGCTTTTCTAGATATAGTGGCTAGCTTGATGGGATCTAAATGCATTCAAGATAGCTTCTTTTTAGATAAAATGTTACAAGAAATTGGTTCTCAAACTCGAGTGTTTTTAAAAACCTCCAAACTTAAAAAAAAAACCTAGATACAAGACCTAAAGGATTACTCTTTTAGACTCCAGTCCTTTTTTAAAAAAACGGGTTCCTCGGGTATGCAATATCTGAGATAGAGAGAGTGTACCAGCCTCGGCCTCCAACTTCGAGAAAGTCATCTAACAAATTGGGAAGATTGTGGGTTATGGGAGCTAAGACATTTTTTTATTCAAAACAGGGTGATCTCCTGGCAAGAGGTGACGGCAAGGGCTGAGAACCTTAGGAGGCCTGTCTTTTTCGAATATTTGCAAGTTGTTCACTTTTTAAAAAATACTAATGGCCTTTTTGATGTCCCAAATGAATTTGCGGTAGCTCTCTACGGGGCCAAAGTTAATGGCGTAGGAGACTGGTATCGGTTGTTACATCGCCAGGGACAAATACCATTGATAGAGAGCCATTTGGCTAAAATAGGTTGCGAGACACAATGTATCTTTTCCTTTAAGGACTGGGAAGCCATATGCCATCTAGGAAGTAAATCCCTGCGCGCGGCCAATTTTAAAAGGATGGCATTCCTATCACGATGGCTTTCCTATTTGACTCCGGAAGCTTTGGAAAAAAGATATCCGGAGGTTGAAAACAAGTGTTTTCGATGCCAGGCTAACGAAGAGGGCGGGTGGTATCATATCTTTTTTACCTGTCCACGGTTGGAGCCCTTTTGGGAGGCAATTTTTGTAGATTTAGAGCTGGCAATCGGGAAGAGAATTCAGCCTGAGGCCGAGGCTGTTTTGTTTGGTTTATGTAGAGATAGAATGATGTTAACCAAGGCTGAGGAAGTTTTTTTGTTTATTTCTTGTACGGTAGCCCGTTCTTTAATTCTTCAGAATTGGAAATCTAGTGACGTTCCCTCTCATTTGAAGTGGTTTAATAAAATGAAAAGGACACGAAATTTCGAGGAAGTATATGCAAGACGAGTGGGAGCCATTAAGAAATTTGAAAAAAATTGGAAGTTTTTTAGTAACTTAGAAAAGTTAAAGGAGGGAAATTAACACTCGATATTGATGTTGAAATTGCAGCAGTTATTGAGATTAAGAGCAGTAGCATTTTTGTTTTCTCTGCGGTTGCACTTTAGAAGCACTAGCACTTTTTCTGCTGTTGCACTTTATTGCAGGTTTTTGCTCATTGCCATTTTCCGAAATCATTGTTGATGCCATTAGCTGCTTCAGTTATATATTTTTTTTATCTTGTTATCGAAAGAAGAAGCTATTGTATTTTTATTAAGAAATGTTTCAATAATTATTTTTGAAATTTGAGAAAAAAAAAGAAAAAGGGACTATTTGCTTTTAATTTTGTAACCTGGAGACATAGGTTAAACACACAGCCAAGACTGATAAAAATAAAAAAGGATAAATAATGGGGGGAAAAAAGCCTTCGCAAGATAAAGCAATGTCCTAATAGCCCTCACACTGAAGTGCACTTCTTTTTAAGCGGATGTGCGCATGTAATTGGAAACAAATTGCCATTCCTCACAGTGCAAGAGAGTCAACGGCTGGAGTGGTTTCATCCATTCTCCCGTGCTCTATACTGTGTTGGACGGAAGCACAAAGTGAATTAAAGTTGCAGAGACCGATGTATAGAGATTACCCAAATGCTTGTATGTGCATATATATTAAGCAAAAAGCAAAATGTCCATCCTCCCAGATGAAAAACCGAGTGTGAATTAAGAGCGCATTTCTGCTGAAAGTATTATTCCAATTGAAACCCCAAAACAGGACATGGCTGTTTCAGAGAGCAGTGAGATTGTGCGTAAACCCAAAAACAAAGTACAATTACCTACTGCACAGGGGGGCCTAGCCTTGCCTCACTTAAGAACTTATTATGAGGCTGCTTTTCTAGATATAGTGGCTAGCTTGATGGGATCTAAATGCATTCAAGATAGCTTCTTTTTAGATAAAATGTTACAAGAAATTGGTTCTCAAACTCGAGTGTTTTTAAAAACCTCCAAACTTAAAAAAAAAACCTAGATACAAGACCTAAAGGATTACTCTTTTAGACTCCAGTCCTTTTTTAAAAAAACGGGTTCCTCGGGTATGCAATATCTGAGATAGAGAGAGTGTACCAGCCTCGGCCTCCAACTTCGAGAAAGTCATCTAACAAATTGGGAAGATTGTGGGTTATGGGAGCTAAGACATTTTTTTATTCAAAACAGGGTGATCTCCTGGCAAGAGGTGACGGCAAGGGCTGAGAACCTTAGGAGGCCTGTCTTTTTCGAATATTTGCAAGTTGTTCACTTTTTAAAAAATACTAATGGCCTTTTTGATGTCCCAAATGAATTTGCGGTAGCTCTCTACGGGGCCAAAGTTAATGGCGTAGGAGACTGGTATCGGTTGTTACATCGCCAGGGACAAATACCATTGATAGAGAGCCATTTGGCTAAAATAGGTTGCGAGACACAATGTATCTTTTCCTTTAAGGACTGGGAAGCCATATGCCATCTAGGAAGTAAATCCCTGCGCGCGGCCAATTTTAAAAGGATGGCATTCCTATCACGATGGCTTTCCTATTTGACTCCGGAAGCTTTGGAAAAAAGATATCCGGAGGTTGAAAACAAGTGTTTTCGATGCCAGGCTAACGAAGAGGGCGGGTGGTATCATATCTTTTTTACCTGTCCACGGTTGGAGCCCTTTTGGGAGGCAATTTTTGTAGATTTAGAGCTGGCAATCGGGAAGAGAATTCAGCCTGAGGCCGAGGCTGTTTTGTTTGGTTTATGTAGAGATAGAATGATGTTAACCAAGGCTGAGGAAGTTTTTTTGTTTATTTCTTGTACGGTAGCCCGTTCTTTAATTCTTCAGAATTGGAAATCTAGTGACGTTCCCTCTCATTTGAAGTGGTTTAATAAAATGAAAAGGACACGAAATTTCGAGGAAGTATATGCAAGACGAGTGGGAGCCATTAAGAAATTTGAAAAAAATTGGAAGTTTTTTAGTAACTTAGAAAATTTAAAGGAGGGAAATTAACACTCGATATTGATGTTGAAATTGCAGCAGTTATTGAGATTAAGAGCAGTAGCATTTTTGTTTTCTCTGCGGTTGCACTTTAGAAGCACTAGCACTTTTTCTGCTGTTGCACTTTATTGCAGGTTTTTGCTCATTGCCATTTTCCGAAATCATTGTTGATGCCATTAGCTGCTTCAGTTATATATTTTTTTTATCTTGTTATCGAAAGAAGAAGCTATTGTATTTTTATTAAGAAATGTTTCAATAATTATTTTTGAAATTTGAGAAAAAAAAAGAAAAAGGGACTATTTGCTTTTAATTTTGTAACCTGGAGACATAGGTTAAACACACAGCCAAGACTGATAAAAATAAAAAAGGATAAATAATGGGGGGAAAAAAGCCTTCGCAAGATAAAGCAATGTCCTAATAGCCCTCACACTGAAGTGCACTTCTTTTTAAGCGGATGTGCGCATGTAATTGGAAACAAATTGCCATTCCTCACAGTGCAAGAGAGTCAACGGCTGGAGTGGTTTCATCCATTCTCCCGTGCTCTATACTGTGTTGGACGGAAGCACAAAGTGAATAAAAGTTGCAGAGACCGATGTATAGAGATTACCCAAATGCTTGTATGTGCATATATATTAAGCAAAAAGCAAAATGTCCATCCTCCCAGATGAAAAACCGAGTGTGAATTAAGAGCGCATTTCTGCTGAAAGTATTATTCCAATTGAAACCCCAAAACAGGACATGGCTGTTTCAGAGAGCAGTGAGATTGTGCGTAAACCCAAAAACAAAGTTAAGAAAGGCGTTAGTAAAAAAGCTAAATTACAACTACTCAGGTACATGTTCAATTTCTGTACTGCTGCACAACCCATTGACATTTTAGAAACTTAGGAGAATAACACATATGCAAAAGACAATAAGGATACACCTGTGGCTGAAGAGGGAGTGGGCTTTGCAAGAAATGTTTAGATCTATGCAACAAGAAATCCTCAATTAGTTGGAGACAGCAGAGTAGTATCAGAGGGAGGTCCAAGCTGTTTGTGGAAGCGTTGATACAAATATTGATCTGTGTACTAGCCCTGCAAAACTAGAAACACATCTAAGGAATTAGTTGAAAAAAACCTCAGAATAATATAACACCTATTAATAAGCACCAGGCAAGCAAAGCCTACCTAGCATAAAAGGTTGAAAGTTGGAAAATTTAGATAGGCATAACAACTTACACATTACTGGGGCCTCAGAAAGGTCTGAAAGTACAGATTGTAAATCTATTGCAGTCCAACTACTCAGTAACTCAGAGCTAAGTGATATACCAAATGAGATCAGTATTGGCATTAGGGGTGGGCGGAATTTGCGAAATTCACTTTCGCAAATTATCGCGAAAATGTTAAAAATCTCCGCAAACACGAGGAAATATCGCGAAGATGCGGACGTTTTTTTTCCGCCCGTTCGCGGTATTTTCTGCGTGGTCGCGGCTCGCCAACTTACCCATGCGGTTGCTTGTGGGCACGGCCATCTTGTTTTCACTTGTCTCGCGGTGCATGATCGCGAGAAGAAAGAAGTGATCGTGCGACGCATGACGTTACTGCGGGCGCCAACTGTCGCGAGACAGCGCAAATGGCTACCAACAATCCAACATCTCGTGGAGAACACGACCGGATCGGGAAAATTTGTCGGTGAACGGGGGGATTCAGGTAAGGCGATCGCGCGCACCGAGAATGTATTATTTTACAGCGCGAGCAAGCAAAACATTTCCGGTCAAATGCGGATTGCGGAAATTTTGACATTTTCGCGCTCTCCGCGGAACGCGACAATGTCAAATCATCGCAATTTCCGCGAGCGGAACGGAATTTTAGCCCAGGCCTAATTAGCATACATATAGCTCACATAATCCATTTAGAGTCACTCTGGCTAGGTGTAAGCCTAGAACGATTTGAGTTACTTTTTTAAGCTATGCAATGAAGTAAAACACTTATTCCATTACACATGCTACTATACCACTGGAAGTCAATGGTATAAAATGACTATTCAATTTGATCACTTTAGGGTCATAGAGAAAAAGAGGTGGGAATTGAGTAAAATAATAGATTGTTTAAAGAACACACTGCAATAGTTCAGCAACCCTAGAAGGTGTGTGGAATAAAAAAATGCATAAAATATGGGAAATATATCCCCTACTGTACATTATAAAGAATATTGCAACTCACTGAGGAATTCAGTGAACATGAAGAGGAAGAAGACCGAAGGCTGAGTTTCTATATAAGGTCATGAGCTGGCGTGCTATATTCATTTAACATACAGCATAGGGTGTTTTATTTCTTACAAACCATGATGTATGAAATTGAGAGTATTAATTGAAGGGGGTGAGAACCCACCTCAAACTATAATTACACTCCTTGTCATGGTGACCCACAAAAGTCCGTAACTAAACTTGTGCTTAACCGTTTGGCAGCTGGGCACTAAAGCAGTCAGGCTTTACTTACAGGCAATGGGTAAAGTATTTATAGTGCTCAAACAGTAATAAAGTAAAAATGCAACATAAGAAAAATCCAAATAATTTTAGGAAAAATAGAATAAATAAAATAACGGAAATCTAACCAGTAGAAGCAGTTATTAATTTTTAGTTTAAGGCTCAAATAGCACCAAAAAGAACAAACCACCAATCGCGGTCATCCGCTTAACCAAGACAAAGTCATAAGTTAAGTCCGGCCATGATGGAGCATGGGTCAGATACAAGGAAAGTTTTACCTTTGGACTTTTTGCCTCTGGAATTGGAAGTTAAAAGTTCTCAGCGGGGCAAAGCAGCAGGCTGTGGCTGAACAGTGCTTGATCTGCTGGACGAGGTCATGATGAAGCTATTGACTTTTGGAGGGAAAGCTCAGAGCAGGAAAAATTAGATGTTCGCTCCCAGAGAATGAACCTCGCCAGACGGATACTTTTCGCGTCTTTGCCCGGTGAGGATTTCTACCTTCATACTTAGCCACTTTATTGGAACTCGGATCGTCGAGCAGGACAAAGCTGCAGGCTGTATACTAAGGGGACTCCACAAAGCTGGACACTTCTCCCCAAGGTCTCTCAGAATCAGATTTGCTGCTGCAGAGGAGAACTTAGCAGGAACAACCTCGATCTTTGGCTCAGCGGCGATGCACCTTCGTCGGATCGGCTTGGCAGGTTGGTCCTGGTCACCTCTTGATTCTCAGAGCGAAAAGTTGCCAAAAGGTTTCTAAGTCCCAGGATTCCGGAAACTTCAGGAGGAGTACACTTGAAAACCAACCATGGGTACAGGACCTGAGGGGTATAATGTGTCCAGGAGTGTTCTGAATTCAGGTTCGGGGGATGCCAAATTAATGCCCAAGGCCAACCAGTGGATGGGGGACACCTCTTTGTCTAACTCTAAAACTGGTTCTGGTCAGTTCCTCGTTTTCCTCTGGGTTTGACTTCAATCTTGTTGGTGAAACAACGATAGGAGCAGGCCTGGTGTTAGATTTTTCTGTGTGGGCCCAGGCAGGACCCTTTGAAATATATCAGGTGCACAGCTCCTCTCCAGCCATCCTCCCAGGAATAACCATACCTCCCCACACCCACGTTCTTCGTCCACCCTTTGGAGGCAATACACATCACACCACACAAGATCCACTAACAGTCAGGTGGCCACTGAGAGAAAAGCACACTTGGCTTAGGCAGGGAAAGGCAACTTTCTAAAAGTGAAATACAACGGGGTCAGGCTCTTGACAACAACCACCGTAGGCCTCTGTGAAAGTACAAACAACTGTAACAAAGGTGGTTGGGTATGATTCAAAACATTTTACTAAAGGACCAGTTAATCAATAAACTAGACCTATGTCTTCATATCAAAATTCATTGGATACTGTTAATGCATTTTTAACAAGTCACACAAAGGAAACACGCTCTTCTTTTAAACAAATCAAATAAATCAAATGTACCACAAAACCGATGACAGTGAATTTATAAACAGATTAATGATAGTGGTGCAACCTTAACAATGCTGTAGCTTGAAACTGATTGTACTATTTAATAACATAAATAACGAGTATTGTGATATGAATACATAGGTCTAGTTTATTGATTAACTGGTCCTTTAGTAAAATGTTTTGAATCATATCCGACCACCTTTGTTAAAGTTGTTTGAACTTTCTTAAAGTTGCATTTTCAAAATAATAACTTAAAATCTGACATAACCATTAAGTTGGATTTTAACTTCATATTAAATGAGTCCTTGACTCACTTTTCCTGCTAGTCCCAAACTGAAATGATGCATTATAAGGAGTTATAATGTATTCCAGTGCATTTCTGTGGAAGAGTCAGCTTTGCTGCAGTGAAAAACAACTTTGTCAGGTTTTCTCTGTCAGAATATCTAAAACCATAAATATACATGTATTATGTTTTAAATACCATACACCCTGCCCGGCAGGCTTTTAAGGCCTACCTTAGGGGTGACTTATAAGTACGAAAAAGGAAGGCGTAGGCCTGGCAAAAGGTTTATTTTGCCAGGTGAAATGACAGTTCAAAATTGCACACACAGACTGCAGGGTCAGGGCTGTAGACATGTTTTACAGTGTTACTTTAGAGTGTGGCACAGTGAGTGTTGAAACCCAATTGTAGCATTTAATTTTCAGGCACTGGGTACCGGTAGTACCATATACTAGGATCTTATAAGTAAATTATATGTTCCAATTAGGTGTATGACAATTTTACCATATTTAAAAGGGAGAGCACTAACAAGTTACCACTGGTTAGCTTTAGTTATGTTTTCATTTAATGTGTGGTTCTTGCGCATATGTATGCATGAATGAATGTAAGGAGCATACGTATCAAGCCCTTTCCCCGTTCGCAAATGGGCCGATTCTCAGAATCGGCCCGTTTGCGAACGGGAAAAGGCCTTCTGGGTTGTATCATCCCAAAAGGACATCGCAAATTAGAGAATCGCAAAATTTGCGATTCTCTATTTTGCGATTGCATTTAAGGAATCGCAAAATGCAATTCCTTAAATGCAATGTAGAAAGCACCTAAGTTGTGCGAATATGGCATAGGAAATCGCAAATTACCAACAACTAACAGTTGGTAGTAATTTGCGAATTCTTTGAAAAAAGCACTTTTCTGCTTTTTTCAAAGTGCCATGTGGCACACATACATGCCCTTAGGGCATGTTTGTGTGCCACATGTGCACACATGCTCATTTCAGGGGTTCAGCATGGTGTCCTTATGACACCCTTGCAACCTTGAAATTGCATTCTCAATTTGCGATTCTCTAATTGGTAATCGCAAATTGAGAATGTCTTCCCATTCATTCCTATGGGCCTTACTAGTCCATAGGTATGAATGGGAAGGTATTCCTTATTTGCGAATCTCAATTTGCGATTCGCAAATAAGGAATATGTAGGATTCACAACGGGCCACATGCATCAACGAGAAAACTGCTCGCAAACGGGCAGATTAGCAGAATCTGCCCCTTTGCGACCGGTATTTTTGCATTTGGGATGCATCATCCCAAATGCAAAAATCGCTATTTAAGGAATCTCTAAATAGCGATTCCTTAAATTGCGATTGCATTTAAGGAATCCCAAATTGAGATTCCTTAAATGCAATGCATGAAAGTTTAAAAATTAGCGATTTCGCTAATAGGGGGAGCAAATTACCATGAAGTTGAACTTCATGGTAATTTGCAAAAACTTTGAAAAATGCACTAAAGTGCATTTTTCAAAGTTCCATTTTACACACCCACATGCCCTTGGGGCATGTGTGTGTGCAAGATGTATTCATATGCAGATTTCAGGGGTGCAACAGGGTGTCCTTTTTGACGCCCTGGCACCCTTGAAATAGCATGAGCAATTTGCGATTCTCTAATTGAGATTAGCAAATTGAGAAAGTCCTCCCATTCATTCCTATGGGCCTTTAGGCCCATAGGAATCAATGGGGAGGTATTCCTAATTGCGACTCGCAATTTGCGAGTAGCAATTAAGGAATGTTTAGAAATTGCTATTTTGTAAGTGATTTCTACATGCATAGCCTTTTGCTATTCCTTATTAGCGAATCCTTATTTTTCGCTATTAAGGAATCGCAAATGGCATTGTTGATGCATGTGCCAGAACATTTTTTGCAAATCCTACATGCATTGCATTTTGCAATTCTCAAATAGCAATTCTCTAAAAATCATTATTTGAGAATCGCAAATGTATCCTTTGATACATATGCCCCTAAGTGTATATGTGAGTGTGTGATGTGAATGGGTGTGTGAAAGCCTGAGTGTGAGTGGGTGTGCATGTGCGTGTGCGTGAGTTTAGCCTCCAGTATCCTCACATTACCTGCCACCACTGATTCCAAATCATTTCCCTCCTTATAAACCTTGCTCACAGTATCCGAACTGTAGAGTCTGAAAATAAAGAACGAAGAGTCATATTTACAAGGCGATATCGCTACCAGAACGTCACTTTAAGCGACATTCTGGTGGCGATATGCCCTTCTCCATATTTACAAAGCGGCATTAAGCCCCTTTTTGTGGCTTGAAGCCACCTTGTAAATGATACCACTTTACACGCATCACTTAGCGTGAAAGGGGCGTGCAATGGATGTTGCTGTGGGCATTCCACCGTAACACCCATTGCATATTAAATGAGTCCTTGACTCACTTTTCCTGCTAGTCCCAAACTGAAATGATGCATTATAAGGAGTTATAATGTATTCCAGTGCATTTCTGTGGAAGAGTCAGCTTTGCTGCAGTGAAAAACAACTTTGTCAGGTTTTCTCTGTCAGAATATCTAAAACCATAAATATACATGTATTATGTTTTAAATACCATACACCCTGCCCGGCAGGCTTTTAAGGCCTACCGTAGGGGTGACTTATAAGTACGAAAAAGGAAGGCGTAGGCCTGGCAAAAGGTTTATTTTGCCAGGTGAAATGACAGTTCAAAATTGCACACACAGACTGCAGGGTCAGGGCTGTAGACATGTTTTACAGTGTTACTTTAGAGTGTGGCACAGTGAGTGTTGAAACCCAATTGTAGCATTTAATTTTCAGGCACTGGGTACCGGTAGTACCATATACTAGGATCTTATAAGTAAATTATATGTTCCAATTAGGTGTATGACAATTTTACCATATTTAAAAGGGAGATCACTAACAAGTTACCACTGGTTAGCTTTAGTTATGTTTTCATTTAATGTGTGGTTCTTGCGCATATGTATGCATGAATGAATGTAAGGAGCATACGTATCAAGCCCTTTCCCCGTTCGCAAATGGGCCGATTCTCAGAATCGGCCCGTTTGCGAACGGGAAAAGGCCTTCTGGGTTGTATCATCCCAAAAGGACATCGCAAATTAGAGAATCGCAAAATTTGCGATTCTCTATTTTGCGATTGCATTTAAGGAATCGCAAAATGCAATTCCTTAAATGCAATGTAGAAAGCACCTAAGTTGTGCGAATATGGCATAGGAAATCGCAAATTACCAACAACTAACAGTTGGTAGTAATTTGCGAATTCTTTGAAAAAAGCACTTTTCTGCTTTTTTTAAAGTGCCATGTGGCACACATACATGCCCTTAGGGCATGTTTGTGTGCCACATGTGCACACATGCTCATTTCAGGGGTTCAGCAGGGTGTCCTTATGACACCCTTGCAACCTTGAAATTGCATTCTCAATTTGCGATTCTCTAATTGGTAATCGCAAATTGAGAATGTCTTCCCATTCATTCCTATGGGCCTTACTAGTCCATAGGTATGAATGGGAAGGTATTCCTTATTTGCGAATCTCAATTTGCGATTCGCAAATAAGGAATATGTAGGATTCACAACGGGCCACATGCATCAACGAGAAAACTGCTCGCAAACGGGCAGATTAGCAGAATCTGCCCCTTTGCGACCGGTATTTTTGCATTTGGGATGCATCATCCCAAATGCAAAAATCGCTATTTAAGGAATCTCTAAATAGCGATTCCTTAAATTGCGATTGCATTTAAGGAATCCCAAATTGAGATTCCTTAAATGCAATGCATGAAAGTTTAAAAATTAGCGATTTCGCTAATAGGGGGAGCAAATTACCATGAAGTTGAACTTCATGGTAATTTGCAAAAACTTTGAAAAATGCACTAAAGTGCATTTTTCAAAGTTCCATTTTACACACCCACATGCCCTTGGGGCATGTGTGTGTGCAAGATGTATTCATATGCAGATTTCAGGGGTGCAACAGGGTGTCCTTTTTGACGCCCTGGCACCCTTGAAATAGCATGAGCAATTTGCGATTCTCTAATTGAGATTAGCAAATTGAGAAAGTCCTCCCATTCATTCCTATGGGCCTTTAGGCCCATAGGAATCAATGGGGAGGTATTCCTAATTGCGACTCGCAATTTGCGAGTAGCAATTAAGGAATGTTTAGAAATTGCTATTTTGTAAGTGATTTCTACATGCATAGCCTTTTGCTATTCCTTATTAGCGAATCCTTATTTTTCGCTATTAAGGAATCGCAAATGGCATTGTTGATGCATGTGCCAGAACATTTTTTGCAAATCCTACATGCATTGCATTTTGCAATTCTCAAATAGCAATTCTCTAAAAATCATTATTTGAGAATCGCAAATGTATCCTTTGATACATATGCCCCTAAGTGTATATGTGAGTGTGTGATGTGAATGGGTGTGTGAAAGCCTGAGTGTGAGTGGGTGTGCATGTGCGTGTGCGTGAGTTTAGCCTCCAGTATCCTCACATTACCTGCCACCACTGATTCCAAATCATTTCCCTCCTTATAAACCTTGCTCACAGTATCCGAACTGTAGAGTCTGAAAATAAAGAACGAAGAGTCATATTTACAAGGCGATATCGCTACCAGAACGTCACTTTAAGCGACATTCTGGTGGCGATATGCCCTTCTCCATATTTACAAAGCGGCATTAAGCCCCTTTTTGTGGCTTGAAGCCACCTTGTAAATGATACCACTTTACACGCATCACTTAGCGTGAAAGGGGCGTGCAATGGATGTTGCTGTGGGCATTCCACCGTAACACCCATTGCATATTAAATGAGTCCTTGACTCACTTTTCCTGCTAGTCCCAAACTGAAATGATGCATTATAAGGAGTTATAATGTATTCCAGTGCATTTCTGTGGAAGAGTCAGCTTTGCTGCAGTGAAAAACAACTTTGTCAGGTTTTCTCTGTCAGAATATCTAAAACCATAAATATACATGTATTATGTTTTAAATACCATACACCCTGCCCGGCAGGCTTTTAAGGCCTACCTTAGGGGTGACTTATAAGTACGAAAAAGGAAGGCGTAGGCCTGGCAAAAGGTTTATTTTGCCAGGTGAAATGACAGTTCAAAATTGCACACACAGACTGCAGGGTCAGGGCTGTAGACATGTTTTACAGTGTTACTTTAGAGTGTGGCACAGTGAGTGTTGAAACCCAATTGTAGCATTTAATTTTCAGGCACTTGGTACCGGTAGTACCATATACTAGGATCTTATAAGTAAATTATATGTTCCAATTAGGTGTATGACAATTTTACCATATTTAAAAGGGAGAGCACTAACAAGTTACCACTGGTTAGCTTTAGTTATGTTTTCATTTAATGTGTGGTTCTTGCGCATATGTATGCATGAATGAATGTAAGGAGCATACGTATCAAGCCCTTTCCCCGTTCGCAAATGGGCCGATTCTCAGAATCGGCCCGTTTGCGAACGGGAAAAGGCCTTCTGGGTTGTATCATCCCAAAAGGACATCGTAAATTAGAGAATCGCAAAATTTGCGATTCTCTATTTTGCGATTGCATTTAAGGAATCGCAAAATGCAATTCCTTAAATGCAATGTAGAAAGCACCTAAGTTGTGCGAATATGGCATAGGAAATCGCAAATTACCAACAACTAACAGTTGGTAGTAATTTGCGAATTCTTTGAAAAAAGCACTTTTCTGCTTTTTTCAAAGTGCCATGTGGCACACATACATGCCCTTAGGGCATGTTTGTGTGCCACATGTGCACACATGCTCATTTCAGGGGTTCAGCAGGGTGTCCTTATGACACCCTTGCAACCTTGAAATTGCATTCTCAATTTGCGATTCTCTAATTGGTAATCGCAAATTGAGAATGTCTTCCCATTCATTCCTATGGGCCTTACTAGCCCATAGGTATGAATGGGAAGGTATTCCTTATTTGCGAATCTCAATTTGCGATTCGCAAATAAGGAATATGTAGGATTCACAACGGGCCACATGCATCAACGAGAAAACTGCTCGCAAACGGGCAGATTAGCAGAATCTGTCCCTTTGCGACCAGTATTTTTGCATTTGGGATGCATCATCCCAAATGCAAAAATCGCTATTTAAGGAATCTCTAAATAGCGATTCCTTAAATTGCGATTGCATTTAAGGAATCCCAAAATGAGATTCCTTAAATGCAATGCATGAAAGTTTAAAAATTAGCGATTTCGCTAATAGGGGGAGCAAATTACCATGAAGTTGAACTTCATGGTAATTTGCAAAAACTTTGAAAAATGCACTAAAGTGCATTTTTCAAAGTTCCATTTTACACACCCACATGCCCTTGGGGCATGTTTGTGTGCAAGATGTATTCATATGCAGATTTCAGGGGTGCAACAGGGTGTCCTTTTTGACGCCCTGGCACCCTTGAAATAGCATGAGCAATTTGCGATTCTCTAATTGAGATTAGCAAATTGAGAAAGTCCTCCCATTCATTCCTATGGGCCTTTAGGCCCATAGGAATCAATGGGGAGGTATTCCTAATTGCGACTCGCAATTTGCGAGTAGCAATTAAGGAATGTTTAGAAATTGCTATTTTGTCAGTGATTTCTAAATGCATAGCCTTTTGCTATTCCTTATTAGCGAATCCTTATTTTTCGCTATTAAGGAATCGCAAATGGCATTGTTGATGCATGTGCCAGAACATTTTTTGCAAATCCTACATGCATTGCATTTTGCAATTCTCAAATAGCAATTCTCTAAAAATCATTATTTGAGAATCGCAAATGTATCCTTTGATACATATGCCCCTAAGTGTATATGTGAGTGTGTGATGTGAATGGGTGTGTGAAAGCCTGAGTGTGAGTGGGTGTGCATGTGCGTGTGCGTGAGTTTAGCCTCCAGTATCCTCACATTACCTGCCACCACTGATTCCAAATCATTTCCCTCCTTATAAACCTTGCTCACAGTATCCGAACTGTAGAGTCTGAAAATAAAGAACGAAGAGTCATATTTACAAGGCGATATCGCTACCAGAACGTCACTTTAAGCGACATTCTGGTGGCGATATGCCCTTCTCCATATTTACAAAGCGGCATTAAGCCCCTTTTTGTGGCTTGAAGCCACCTTGTAAATGATACCACTTTACACGCATCACTTAGCGTGAAAGGGGCGTGCACTGGATGTTGCTGTGGGCATTCCACCGTAACACCCATTGCTTTTGACACTGCCCCAGATTTACAAGGAGGTGTACATCTGAGGCAGCGCCAAAAACTAATGCCATTCAAGAGCAGGCATTAGAATGGCGAAACTAGAGGAAATACTTTTATTCCTCCTTTTTTCTTTTTCTATGTGCGCTGAATTCTTCAGTACACATAGAAAGAGCACAATTGTGTTAATGACTGTTTTGTGTGCAGGAAGGTGTCCCTTCCTGCACATAAACAATCAATAAATAGTGATGATTTGCTACTTCTATGTGTGCTGCGTACTACAGCACACATAGAAGTAACAAATCGCCATTAGTGATTATTTATGTGCAGGAAGGTGTCCTTTCCTGCACATAAACAATCATTCCCTGTAACACAGGCACCCATGCAGTATAGTGCAAGGGTGCCTGTATTGGCGTTAAGAGGCAACATTTAGCGCCAGCACTGGGGAAAACACAGGGGTGCGCCTTATTCTTGTGAATATGGTGCATCCCTGAGTATTGATAATGTGATTCCGTGCTCAGTCATGTTCTTGTAAATATGCCCCAATGTCAGAGAAATATTAGGTTAAATAAATTCACTTTACACAATACAAGTGCATAGAAGTAGGCATCTGGCTCTGCGCTGAACTAGCAAAGCTCAACATGATATGACTCCTGACTCCAATGGTGAGGGAAGCACTTTATTCAAAATGTTAGGAGCAACATGAGGGAAAGTATTAGTTTCAGATTTGTGCAACAGCAGTCCTGTTGAAACTTTTAAAATAGAGATAAAAATTGTTAGTGGCTTCTGAAAATGGCCCTTGTGAGAAGTTGGCCTGATATATGCTGTCCACTAGTTATAGTGGGCACCCTGTATCAGTCCAAACAACCCCTTATTGGTTATAGGTTAAAGACAACCTTTAATGAAAGCTATCCTAGTGGTAGCTATGTAGAGCAGCCTTCAGGCTAAGTCTTGAAGGAATGTAAAGCAGCTTGTTTTACCAGTCTATAATCTCTTGAGTCACTAAATGAAAGATATCCACACCAGGTATATATATAAAATATATGTATTTATTACTAAACACACCCTCCTAGTCTCTTTATGAGACTAGAGGTCAAAACACATAAGTTACACTTCAATAATCACAGTAAAATAGCACAAATACACTTCAGGCCCTTGGGGTGAGACAAACCATATACTAAAATACTGGTATAAGAACCACGACTTAACTAGACACAAGGCCTAGAGCCTGTAGAATTGCTGGGACCCCAAGGAACCACCCAAGTAGTGACACAGGGGACCCACGGGGGCTGTGTGCAGTGTGTAAACACAGCCGTGAGCTCCCGTTAGCTTCTATGGGGAAAGTCGCAGTTAGATTTTTAAAGATTAGGGACACTTAGAAATGAGTCAGGGGGAGCACCGGAGTACTCGTGTTACCTCACCCAGGGTCTTAGGTGTCTTTTGGTGTCGGGTCGCGTCGTCGATTTCAATGGGAGATGGTGAAGAAGTGCTGATGCCGTGAAGATGCGAAGTGTCCAAAGAGATACAAGCCTGGATCGAAGATGAGAAGAACCTGAAAGCAGAGTGTACAGAGTCTGGATCACTAGCCAGTGACCAAGAAGGCGATGAGCAGATGCCCACCGATGTCGGGTGATTTCAGGTGAAAGTGGTGAAGCTTGACTCTTCAGCCACGAGGACCAGGAGGCGTTGAGGATGACCAGGAGCTGGATTTGAGCTGTAACACAAAGGATGTCGAGTGCTGCAGCATTGGTGCCTGGATTGGACACAACAAGCCTTGGCAACAGCAGCCCCCGCAGAAACAAGAAAGATGCTTTGGTGCAGACCAGCAAGGTCTGTGGTACTCACCGCTTGGTAGGGAGTCGGGGCACCTCTGGAGCAACCAGGAAAGCCCAAGGAAATACAAAGTTACCCCTCAGGGACCCACCAGTTGACGGACCAGGGATCGCAAAGGGGCCTCAAGACAAAACACAAAATGGTGGCCCACTGGGCACTTGGAATGACCAGGCTGACAATCTTCAGTGGATTCAGTGCTTGAGGTTGGGGCTGCAAGTCAGCCCAAACACGACTTCAAGAGACGTTGAGAAGTCATTGAACTTGCAGAAATGCACAGTGACCAGGAGTTCCAGTTCCACGCTACTCACGAGGGCTGCGGGTCACAGCTTTGCTGGGGACTCGGGTTGGCCTCTGAGATGTCTAGAAATCCTCTTCCTGGGCTGCAAATACTTCGGAGTCCGGCGGGAGCTTCGATAATGCAGACTGGCAAATTGCTTTGTTGGTGCCTGCCAAGCAGGGGAGTCACTCCTTGATCCCAAGGGAGATTTCTTCAGTCCTCTGGTCTTGAGCAGAACGTCGAAGGTCCAGTATTCAGCTTCAGAGTTTCGTCCAGGGTAATCTAAAGTCCTAAGGACTGGGGTCCCATACTTATACTGAGGTAAGGGGTTGGACATACTCTGGGGACCCACCTATGGGAGGGTTTGGAAAGAGGGGTGGCTCCACCTATTTCCTTTGTCCAGTTTGGGACAGAGCAGGGGCTGGAAGCCCCTGAACCGGTTTGAGCTGGACTATGCACAGGGACACCAAATGTGCCCCCAGTGCAGGACTTCAAAGCACTCAGAGAGTGCTCTCAATCAGCCCCAATACAATTAGCCTGTCTGGGAGGTGGTTACACCTCCCTGTGACAGGAAACCTATTGTTCAGGCCTCCCCTGCCGGAGTTTCGGTCAGCAGCAGGAGGCCTGACCCGTGTCTGTGGTTGCAGCATCCATTTTGTGATGCCAGGGCTCTATGAAGTTTCTACCGGGTATACCAGTGCTGTCATGTCTCTCCCTCTAGAAGGGTGGGACCATACTCCCACACCAGTTACTGGTGTGGGGGTATGATTCCAAGGTGTTTGACACCAAACACAACATGTTTCCGTGCAGCCAGTCCAAAGTTAGCATTTACCGTTTGGTTATAATGTACTTAAGAGTATATGGTCAGGCTGCACTACTGACAAACCCGGAGAAGAGATTCCAAAGGCTGCAGAGGGGCTCAGCTCATGCCTGGGCACCCCCTCACATTTAACCAAGCACCCTGCCTTCAGGATTGATAAGGCCTGCCATAGGGTTGACTGATAGGTTTGTATGTACAGTATGGTGAGATATAGCAAACCTATATCTCAGTAAAGGGTGCATGCACCACCTTACCCAGGCTGCAGTAGCCGACCTGGGGTGGCATAATACATGCTTCAGCCCCTGGTAGGCCTCTGGGGTACCTATGCCCTGGGTACATAGTATACCATATACTGGGGACTTATAAGGGCACCTCAGATCCAATCTGAACTGTACCTAAAGTACATGGAATCATTTTAGAGAGGAAGCAGCTAGGCTGGGGCCCTGAATAGCAGGGTCCCAGCCAGACTAAAGTCGAAAAACAGTGAAACGCCAGCAAAATGTTGGGGTAAACATGTGAAGCAGATCCTACTCTCCTACAGCCCTTTTTGCAGGGTTGCCCCAAACTTTCTGCCTTACTCCTTCTCTCTTTATGACCTTGTTTTTGTTGGCTTTAAGACTCTGGGCACTTTTTCACTGCTTACCAGTACTAAAGTGCTTATGCTCTGTGCTTTAAATGTGGTAACATTGTTTTATCCACAATTGACATATTTGATTTCCTTATAAATTCTAGTAAAGTGCACTACATGTGCTCAGGGCCTGTACATTCAATGCTACTAGTGTGCTTTCTGCACTGAATGGTGTGTGTGCAGTTTTAAACTGAAAACTACCTGGTGCGCCATCGCACACAAATCCAAGACGCACAGCCTGTACAGCGAACAAGAATCCTGTGTAATCCAGGTAATCCAGGTAATCAAAATTGAATTCAGTTTTTAGGTCTCGGCTAGCGAAGGCTGCGCTTGCGCAGTCTCGCTCGCGAGATTTAATGACTTGGAGAAGAGGGGCTTGAACCCGCCCCTCTTCTCCCCTCTTCTCCATTGGCTGGCCTCTTGAATGCTGGCCAGCCAATGGAGAAGCAGTTTGTCTCTCCGAACAGGCCCCGTCCTTTTCGGATTCGGGGGCGTGTTTTTTGCTACTTTTCTCATTATCTCCTCCTGCCAATGGCAAGAGGAGAGAAAAAAAAACACGCATTTCTGCTTCGCCTCGGAGAAAGGCGGCAGTGTTCAGATGTTTCCTCTACTGCTGTGGAACAGGCCTTGTGTGTAGCGTTACCTTCACTGGATCGACCCCGCCGATGTGCCATGATTTAGCCATCCACTTCAATGCTGGCCCAGGATGTGAAGCGGCATCCGCTGGGGCTGCATGTATTGCGGAGGTGAGCTCGATAGTCCGGCTTCGTCTGCCAGCCAGCAGTCTCAATCTGTGCTGATGAGTGCAGTCCCTACTCTTGGCAAGAGCCGCTCCGTGGCGGGGCTATGCTGGGGCGGGAGCAGATACGCCTTCCCTGCCTTCTGGCACATGTCAGGGAGTGATCCCACCTCATCGCAATGTCAGATCCACCCGTAGGCACCCACAACACCCCCAAAACTTTATTCAGCACCACATGCAAACGTGGTCTAACCTCGAGTGCATCAGGGGAAGGGGGGGGAAGAGGGCGGGGAAAAGGAGGGAACTGAAGAGTTCTCATTGCCGTAGCGGAGGAACAGAGAAGAGAGCTTTTCGCATCACGCCTCTCGCCACCAGGAACCCAGAACCCCTGCAGCTACCACCTGTACCACCGTCGCCATGGGAGTCGAGGGCTGCACCAAGTGCATCAAATACATGCTGTTTGTCTTCAATTTCATCTTCTGGGTTAGTTTTGTTTATTTTTCTATTTTGGGACGGTGCTTACGGCGTGTGCTTCAGCTGCTAGAACACGTTTATCCCTGTACATTTCTCACACAGTGCAGCCTACGCTCTGTGTGGGGCCCGCGGGTCTTAACGGGGATTACTAGCCAGCCCCAGTGACCGGGAAATTACGTGATTCTAGTAAACATTCCCCTGAAAAGCGCCCATCGCCTTTTAATAATTTGTTAAAACCTAAACCACTGTGAGCCTCAAGGAAAAGATTTCCTCTTGGAGTCCCAGAGACCACCCGCATGGCGGTGGCATTAACTCGCAGCCTAGTCCCCCCCCCCCTTCCGCACCAATAACGCCCACTCCTTAAGATTATGGGTGCTCCAGTCTATTAGGAATCGAAACCGAATCCGGCCCCTGTGAAACTTTCCTCTCCCAGCGCGAGGCGGGGTAAACCATTTATTTGTGCGTGGAGGGGGAACTGGGAATGAAAACAACAACCCTTAAATGGGGTTAAGGTGGATGGAGAACCGATCTCTCTACAGACCCACTGTTCCTTGTTATGCAGGAAACGTTTGCGTATGTTGATTGAATTTAATTTCCTTGCAAATCGCTATTTGGCTTCTAAGGCTGTGTTGTTGCCTGGGGCAGGTAGGATACACAAGGTGCACGTGAGGTGAAGCAACAGTGCCGTGCTTTTCAACCCAGTGTCGTGTGATGGACCTCTTGATTGGGTAGAGGCAGTGAGCAGGTGAAACGTGAGCCTGCATGCCTCCAGGGATCGCGTTGAAAAAGAGGGAAGGACCGTTAATGCGTCAAACGGATAACATAACGTTATTCAACTTCAGTTTATAGGATTGGGCAGTTGGTACCTATATACTTTATCTTTATTCGCACGAAGCTGCAGCACTGGCTCCAAAATTGACTTCGCTTCTGGGGGTTGTTATAATCTCATGGCCCATAAAGATGTCCGATTAACGAACTTCATAAGAATGATTTTTTTTTTTACTTCAAAACTTGGCTTTATTATACCGCTTGCATCAAATGTTTCCAGCAACATCGGCGCTATGCTTTCAATGTGGGCTTCCACGAGGGGGCTGGCCCTACATCCAGCTATTCTGCTTCGTGATTTCTGTGGCAAGACCTTCACCTCAATTGTCGCAAAACTAAAAGTCCAGGTAGAGCCCAACCTACTAGGGGTCTTGTTCGGGATTTCGACCATCATCATTTAACATTAAGACAACAACAGTTGCAAGGGTTAGATGATGCGCAGGGCCGGCTTTTGTGCTGATGGCGCCCTGTGTGACAATGTTTGTTGGCGCCCCCCCAATGACCACCTCCACCACGGATTCTCTCACTAGCACCCTTTAACATTGACCAAGTCACCATAACCACACTCTCTCAGATGCATTGAATTAGATATATAGCGCCACTCATACCAGTGTAGGGTGTTCGAGCACTTTGCATCACACACACATTACACAGAGACAATCAATCATACATGTGTAAATCAGTGTATAGGAAATGTTACATAAGCCAAAAGACTAAAAGTGTAGGAGTCACATGTCATCCATACTGGTAGGCAGTATAGTTTAAGAGTGCTTGGTGTGGAGAACCACAAACTCAGAGTCGAAAAACAAACAGCATAGTTGGGAGTACTCTTTAATAATAAGAATCGATTTCTAGCCAAATGAATACTTTTTGCAACATTAATGAATGCTCTAATAATGTATATTTTGCAGTGTGTATGCAGTTCTAGGATGAAAGTTGATAGCTCACTATTCTATATTAGGCCTTTAAGTTATAAATTGCAAGTAAAAAAGGACGTTTCTTTTGAAAGCAGTAACCTGCTGATCTGTGTACATCATACGCACTCTGTAATCTATTTGGTACACGTTCTTTGCAGCAGGCATATTAACCCTCTGCACTAACTTCACATAAACAAAACCTCAACTATGCAAAATGCTGATCTCTCTCCAGGACGATAATTAATCACAGGAGTTATCTTGACATTTATGTGAGGCCTGGTAATTGCGGGGGAAAGAAACGCTGCATCAGGTGCTTCAAAAGCGTAATAAAGGTTCAAGCTCGGCGCCCCCAGGAAGCCAGCACCCGGTGCGGTGGCACCGGTCGCACCGCCCTAAAGCCGGCCCTGATGATGCGTCACGTACACTGCTCTCAGATTGAGGATTCGCATGTGTGTCTACACACCCGGTCACACGCGCATACATACGCACAGATACAGTGGTACGCACACAGCTGCGCACACACACTAACACACATTGATAGATACACAGCAGAGTGGGACACACACACAAACACAGTGGCTCAAACACGCGCACACACACGGTAGGCCACATACAGTAACTCGCTTTATACACACACACACACGTGCGCGCACACACATACACACAGTACATCGCGCTCCCCACACACGCGCACACAGTCACTCACGCATACAAGGTTAAACGCACACGCATACAGTGGCACGGACACAGAGTGGGTCACACACAACAGCACGGTCAGTAACACACACATACAGGCACAGGGAGTGAGATTGACACCATGCAGGCACACACAGTGCAACACACTCCCTCGCAAACAGCGTGACTCACAAAAGCAGTGGTGCATACCCTCACACTGGTACATGCATAAAGTAGCACACAGTCTATGATGCAGTGGCACACAGACTATGAAGCACACACACTTGGACAGACACTCAGGTGCCAATTCCGATCCGGTAAAAAAATTCCCCGTCCGACTCGTATCCGGATTTTTTTCCGTCCGAATCGTCAAAGTAGCGTACAAACTGCCAAGTACGATTCGAACGGAAAAAAGTCCATACGAATCGCATTGGGAAGATTTCCCCACATGTCCTCGGGTCGGGAAAAGTCACCGACACGTCCCCGGGCGAAAAACCCACCGTGCGGAAAAATAAAGTCCGACTGCGCAAGTACGATCCCTCCCGTCCTCCCCATTTCACAACCGTACGCAAAAAACACCGTCCGAACCGAACTCCCATAGCAACCATGGAGACATGTGCCCGCATACGCGCCGAACACCCCACCACCCCCCCCGCCCGCGTATGTACGCACCGAACCCCCACCCCAGCAGTGCATGTACGCCCCGAACCCCCACCCGTGTATGTACGCCCCGAACCACCACCCGTGTATGTACGCACCGAACCCCCACCCGTGCATGTACGCCCCCGAACCCCCACCCGTGTATGTACGCACCAAACCCCCACCCGTGCATGTACGCCCCCGAACCCCCACCCGTGTATGTACGCACCGAACCCCCACCCGTGTATGTACGCCCCCGAACCCCCCCCAGCCGTGTATGTACGCACCGAACCACCACCCGTGTATGCACGCACCAAACCCCCACCCCAGCCGTGTATGTACGCACCGAACCACCACCCGTGTATGTACGCCCCCGAACCCCCACCCGTGTATGTACGCACCACACCCCCCCCAGCCGTGTATGTACGCACCGAACCACCAGCCGTGTATGTACGCACCAAACCCCCACCCCAGCCGTGTATGTACGCACCGAACCACCACCCGTGTATGTACGCACCCGAACCCCCACCCGTGTATGTACGCACCAACCCCCCCCAGCCGTGTATGTACGCACCGAACCCCCACCCGTGTATGTATGCACCTAACACCCCCCCAGCCGTGTATGTACGCACCAAACCCCCACCCGTGTATGTACGCACCAAACCCCCACCCCAGCCGTGTAAGTACGCACCGAACCACCACCCGTGTATGTACGCACCCGAACCCCCACCCGTGTATGTACGCACCAACCCCCCCCAGCCGTGTATGTACGCACCGAACCCCCACCCGTGTATGTACGCACCTAACACCCCCCCCAGCCGTGTATGTACGCACCAAACCCCCACCCGTGTATGTACGCACCAAACCCCCACCCCAGCCGTGTAAGTACGCACCAAACCACCACCCGTGTATGTACGCCCCCGAACCCCCACCCGTGTATGTACGCACCACACCCCCCCCAGCCCTGTATGTACGCACCGAACCACCAGCCGTGTATGTACGCACCAAACCCCCACCCCAGCCGTGTATGTACGCACCGAACCACCACCCGTGTATGTACGCCCCCGAACCCCCACCCGTGTATGTACGCACCAACCCCCCCCCAGCCGTGTATGTACGCACCGAACCCCCACCCGTGTATGTACGCACCTAACACCCCCCCCAGCCGTGTATGTACGCACCAAACCCCCACCCGTGTATGTACGCACCAAACCCCCACCCCAGCCGTGTAAGTACGCACCGAACCACCACCCGTGTATGTACGCCCCCGAACCCCCACCCGTGTATGTACGCACCAAACCCCCCCCAGCCATGTATGTACGCACCAAACCCCCCCCCAGCCGTGTATGTACGCACCGAACCACCACCCGTGTATGTACGCACCAAACCCCCACCCCAGCCGTGTATGTACGCACCGAACCACCACCCGTGTATGTACGCCCCCGAACCCCCACCCGTGTATGTACGCACCCAACCCCCCCCCAGCCGTGTATGTACGCACCGAACCCCCACCCGTGTATGTACGCACCAAACCCCCACCCCACCAGGGAATGTACGGACCGCACCCCCACCAGTGCATGTACGGACCGTACTGACGCCAAAAAAACACGTACTGAACCAGGACAAACCATATTTACACAAGGAGAGTCAAGTAGAGTTTCCCCACACCACCAAACATGCCCAACAACCCCACAAACATCACATACACTCACCTGCAACTGCCAAACTGCCAAACAGAGGCCCAAAACTCAATCACTCCTCATAACACACCCACACAAATTTCAAACACAGCCACACCAACAAATGGACCAATAAAAATGGACCACACACACAAACCATGAGCCTTTGCAACAGACCCACTGCTGCCAGAGCCCACAGACGACCCACACCACCATACTTGAACCTCACACTTGCATACCTTCACACAACCACCTACACAAACACCCCCTCATCACATTCACACACACACCTCCACTACCACACCCACACACCCACAACCATCCACACCCACACCCCCACAACCATCCACACCCACACCCCCACAACCATCCACACCCACACCCCACGCCATGTCCACCACCAAGAATCCAAAGTTCACAAAGGAGGAGCTGGAGATCCTTGTCGACGAAATCCTCAGAGTCGAGCCACAGCTCTTTGGGACATTGGTCAGACAGACCAGCATATCCGAAAAAACGGCCAAGTGGCAGAGGATCGTCGATTCTGTGAATGCTGTTGGGACCACCAGAAGGACCAGGCACGAGTGCCAATCCAGGTGGTACGATCTGCGGAGGACGGTCAAGAGGAAGATGACTGACAATCACAACCAGGGGAACATCACTGGAGGAGGGCCGCCCCCCAGACCGGTACAATACCATCCCTGGGAGGAGAAGGTGATGTCCACGCTGGCGGTGGAGGGACTACACGGACTGCCAGGACTCCCAGACCCTGGTGAGTACACAAACAACTCACCTCACATGGGGGGGGATGCCATACACAATCAATCATGCATGCCACCCCCCCCAAGCCACCACCGGACACAACAACACTCCACAAACACACACATGCCACTAGCGCCTCCATGCCCCATGCATCAATCAGGGCCATGCCAAGTCACAGGCCACACAAAACACCAACACAACACAGGATGTGGTCGATGCTGGGAGTGGGGGCAGCAAAACTAACATTGAGCAACTCACAAGCACACAACAATACCCTCAGCCCATATGGCCCAGGGCACAGCCATACAAACTGTGTGTACCCACACAGTACTGTCTTGCCTGCAAATGGTGGCTGCCATGCAGGATGACATGGGTCTGAAGGCACAATTTGCACATAACAGCAGACAATGAAGATGCATCGCTCTGATAGAGTCTCAGCACACACCGCCACAGCAGCAGCCTACACTCAGACACACTGCCCAATGGGTGCCCGGAGAACAGGGACTAACTCACATGAACAAGCCAATGGCCATTCAAAGACCGGCTAACTGTGTGTGCCCAGGAAGCTGGCCTGAGGTGACAGAGAGTGACAAAGAGAGGGAGGGAGAGGGGGAATGAGAGGGAAGGAGACAGAGGGGGACACAGGGAGACAGACAGGGGGAGGGAGTAGGGTGACAGAGGGAGACCGACAGAGGGAGGGAGGAGGGTGACAGAGGGAGGGAGGAAGGGAGACACAGGGAGACTAAATCACCCTTGGGTGGTGTGGCCATGTCCACTCGTCAGCCGGTGGACTGTGTGCATGCAGACCAGGTCTGGCAGTGCCTCAACCCCCCCTTCCGTAGATGAAGACCGGTCCATGTGTCAATCTGTGCACGAGTCCATCCGTGCTGCAGGCACAGACCTAACCACACACCCAGTATACCCACCCACTGTGTCGGTAAGAACCCTGTCACAAATGCTTCAGTCCCCTACCTGCAACATAAAATTGCCTTGCCAAAACACCATTTGGCCACGTACAGTGCAACACGTAAGGCGCCTCTGCATGGCTCGCTACGCCCGCACACCACACTGCTGACTGTGTACCCAAATAGATGCATCAACTAAGATTGTGTCTCACACATGCGTAAAGCCCTGACAGCTGTGGCCAAGGGACATAGCCATGCACAAGTGCACTGTGAGAGGAATGCAGGACAGATCCAACTACCCAGAGGAAGAGTGCCAAATCAGAAATGCATGCAACATGGATGCCACATGTGACACTGTTAACATTGTCTCTCTCACACACAGGTCAACGTCGACGAACACCCCCCAACACTGGGGGGGAAGTCTCACAGGACCAGGCTCCACGGGATGAGGACCCCACCGCCAGCGATGACTCTCACCACTCCGTGGATGACCCAGACCAACCTGGCCCCTCTGGTGTCCAACCACCTGCAGCACCTGCGTCAGGTACAACTGTGCCAACCACCACCCCCATTCCTGCCACATCCCAGGAGACGTCCAGGAGCCCTGCCCGCACACGACCACCCAGCCAGTCTGCCCAGGAGGGACACGGTCCTCCGGGCACCCAGGAGGAGGCAGGCGGCAACGCAGATGCCATCCCTCAGGGGTCCCGGAGACCCGATGCACCCACAACGGCAGGCCAGGTGCACGTGTGCAGGGGTGGCGGGAGTGGAGGACGGCGGAGGTGCGAACCTGACCAGGCAGCTCAGGACCCGGTAGTGTCCCAGGTCAGCAACATCCTGGATACATACCGGCGTGACACCAGGGGCATGGACCAGATTGCGTCCACCCTCAATGACATCAAGGGGACCCTCCAGGAGATGAAGACCCTGCAGTCCCAGCAACATGCCTGTCAACTGCAACACCAAGGAAGGATGGAGGATAGACAGGCTGAGCTCGTGGCGGTGCAAACCCAAATGACCGGTGTACTCCGTCGGATTGCCGACAACATGGGCAACCCTCCCTGTGGCACCAGGCGAAGGCCATTACCAGACACAGGGAGGGATCAGGAGGAGGAGGATTCATCCGACGGAGCGTCACAGACATCGTCACGGACTGCTTCCGAGGGTCCCCGCAGGAAGGTGGGTCGTCCACGAAAAAGACTGTGAGAGTCAGCAGAACATCACCATCTCCCAGGTCACCTGGCCTGGCACCTGGCCCTCTGGCCCAATAGCAGCACATGACATTCTCTGCCACATGGACTTGCTGGTCACTGTCTGACCTATGTTGACGAAGACTGTGGCATGGACTCTGACATTTTGCTACGGCAAGGATACCAACTCCCCCAGTGAACTTTGGATTCTACACTCCCGCTGTGCACCTCTTGTCATCCCCACAAACCCGTACCCCACCACAAATAAATTAATCACACTTACAAGATGATGCCGTGATTCTACATTATTACAATACATGTGTGTGTCGTACAGTCAAAGCATGCCTGATCTCAGAATTAACTCCAACCATCCAAACCGTGGGGTCGCAGTCTTGCCCAGGACACACATGGGTCCCAATGTCTCATCTGATACAGACATGGAGTACCATACTCACCTGTGCTGGGCCCAACCAGCTGAGTGGTTCCCGCACAACTGTGGCTACAGACACATTCAGGGGAGCAACAGTCATGCGCAGAGGTCAGGGATCATGTGGAGTGACCTGGCTTGCCGCTCCCAGGTATGTCTAGACATGTGTCCCTACAATGTGCAGCATGCTTGCGTCAGGCGGATGTTGAGAATGGTGGCTAGGCCAAGGTTGGATGCATGGAGATGCCAGAATGCAGTTTAGGATCACAGTGCCACATGGTTGTGTTGGGGTTGTGGGCTGCATCATGAGTGTGGGCGTGGATCGAGAAGGTCATCCTGCAGCTGGCTGTGAAACATTCCCCCCATCCCGTTTGGACGTTGATGTGGCCTGGTTGCCTGACGCAGTAGCAGAGCTGTGCAGATGCACTCCGGATATGGACAAGTACCATGGGAGTCGTAAGGCACATGTCCGTAGACTGCAGGGTAGGATTCGACACGGATGTTGTAGTTGCCCTGGGGGATGGTCTCTCTTGCCTTGAGGTGGATGGAACTGTGCATCTTGTGCATAATACAGTTCCCACTCCCTGACAAACCCCTAGCATCTTGTCACTCTACACATAGACACATATGCACCACCTATGAAAACTATGCCAGACATGCCGCACGCACAGTGGCAACAGGCCACCATTGACAGGGAAGAGGCACCTTGGAGACAGAGGGACAAATTTATTAGTCATGTGTGTTGGAATGACAATGATACTCTGTCAACACATACACAGGTCATGTGGATGAACATGTGGGAGCAACACTGGCACCCCCCATTGCAACACAGATGCTGGTATCCCATTGACCTGGCACACAAGTGACGGATAACAGCTAAACACCCCCTGCTGCCACGGAGAGGCCGCTATACACCATTGAGGCCCTGATGGGGCAATCACACACCATGTCAACCCGGTGCAACCTGTATGTTTCCGAGGCCAGTGTTACACACAATGATGGCCTCATCACAATCCCCAATCCCCTGCCACATGACAGTCACCAAGTCTGACCATGGCTCCAGATGAAGCCTGCCCCATGTCATGTTCCCCATGTAGGATCACCATGTATGCAAATGGAACACACATGAACCGGAGAAGTGCACACAGACTACAAACAATTCACACACCCAAAACGACGTGAGGCATCCCTTACCCTAAGGAGATTTCAACACTTGCCCGTGCATGTGACGCTGAATCAGCACATGTTGCTGTGTTCATGAGGAGTAGCAGGAGCACAACAATGCCACCAGCAGACAGCATGCACATGGACCTGTGGAAGAGAGACACACAAGGATTCAGCACAAAGGAGCACATCCGCAAGCATGTACTCAACACGTATCATGTTGTTAACATGACAGGTGACAATGATGACCCTCAGACAACATCCTTCCATTGCGCCATCACTTGAGTGACACTTCAATACACACCACTGACTCACTTGGCAGACATGCAGATGGACACACACATTGCAACACATGCCACACACGGCCCAATGCGTGCACACTCAGACACTGGAACTCACCACTAAGCAAAGAAGTTGCGTATGAGCCGACTCCGCATGTCCTCCACAGCCTCCTCCTCCTCCACATCACTTGCCCCGTCACCAAGGCCTTCATCCTCCACGGGTGGATGGTCCTGGTCATCTTGATCCAGTATGAGTGGAACAGCTTCCTCCACTGCCATGTTGTGCAGCATGCAGCAGACGATGATGATCTTGCACACCTTCACCGGGGCATATGGGAGTGCTCCGCCGGTCTTGTGGAGGCACCGGAATCGGCTCTTCAGAAGTCCAAACGTCCTCTCAATGACTCTCCTGGTCCGCCCATGTGCGTTGTTGTAGCGGTGCTCGGCAGCCGTGCTGGGGTTGCGGACAGGCGTCATCAGCCATGGCATGTTGGGATAGCCAGCGTCCCCTACAAGGAAACATCATGGACAGAAGTGTGTCAGCACAGGCAGTGAGATTGGAAGATGACGCCAAACACTGAACTGCCAGAGTCTACCCACCAACAATACATGCTCGCTCGTTCCGCAGCTGCAGCATCATTTCAGGCAGCCTGCTACGCCTCATGATGAAGGCATCGTGTGCTGATCCTGGAAAGCGAACACAGACATGTGAAATCACCATGTTGGACAGACACACCACAAGGGCATTAATGGAGTGATAATGTTTGCGATTCCTATACACCACCTCCTGTGCCTGTGGTGGTACCAACGCAACATGTGTCCCATCTATGGACCCAATGACATGGGGCATCCCTCCCAGGGCATAGAACTCACGCTTGACATCTGTCAACTGCTCACGAATTGGGAATTTAATGTACTCATCCAGGTGAACCAACATGGCCTCTAAGAAATCATGCAGAACACGGCTGAACATCGTCTGGGACATGCCCCCGACATCAGCAATGGTATGTTGGAACGTACCCGTGGCAAGGAAATGTAGGGATGCCATCACCTTCAACTTGGGTGTCAGTGCACTGGGATACCTGTGGCGCGGGAGGAGTTGTGCTTCCAGCCGGCCAGTCAACTCATCAATCAACCGTTGGCTGAATCTGTAGCGGCGTATACAGTCCCGTTCATGCAGGGCAGCAATGTCTGGCATACGTCGAGGGAGAGGCGGAGCCCTGCAGTGAAATGGAAGGAACACCTAAGAGTGAGCACTGTACAACAACATCGTCAATGCACTGAGCACATGTTACACAGCCAATACACATATGCCACGTTGTGAGTCAGGTCTGTGCCACATTTCCTGGACACGTACGCCAGTCAGGTGACACTCCTACCAAGGGACAGCCACTAACGGAGGGGGGCAAGATCACGATGACATGGCATGAGACTAGCTGTGGGCCAGTGTAAGTGAACATGCACACGCATCACAGGATTCACAGACATCCACACATGTGCAGAAGTAGTATGCGTATGGTACAGACAGGTAGTTGGATGCGATATGCACTGGTCACATGTCATAGGAATAGGACAGGCCACACACATTGCCTTTGAGGAGTACATGTCGAGACAGAACATACATAGGGAGCATGTGGATATGTACTTGTGTTGATACTCCGTGTAGTTGGATACATACACACCTCATGGCAAATCACATATGTGGGCTGGTGTGCGGAACAGTGTGCCATGCCCATCGACACACAGACACATGTTGGCAGCAGCAACTGCTGATGCATTGAACCACACACCTACAGCAAAATCATGGAAAGACATGCCACACACATGACATGGTTGCAGCGTGCAACGCAGCCATACACGTGTCATGTGTAATATTCCGTGTACCTGGCATCAGGGGACAGGTGCGGGTGTCCGTGACTGGGACATGCAAGTGACTCATGGCTCCACTAGTGTGTACGACATGCACACATGTCAAAGGAGTGCAGGGGATGTGTGGTACAATGCGCACCATCACACACGACATGTGTACACAGCTCATCGTACATGTGCTTTGCCCACACCTCAGGGGTAAAGTGCCACATCACATCCTGACACACCTGTGTCACACACATGTGGTATTGCACAGACAATGCATTGGTGTCCACCCTTGGCAATACCTGTCCGCTCCATTCCTGTCTGTGTGCCGCCTGTCACCACTGACAGTTGTGAAACGCACCGTACATACGCTCGGAGTGCGTGTATAGGGTCCCTGGGCCAATATGGGCGCTGGCGTATGCGTACGCCACAGTAGTACGGACCGTACAAGCGCTTGTGCGGTCCGGATCACAATATGGGCGCTGGCGTATGCGTACGCCACAGTAGTACGGACTGTACAAGCGCTTGTGCGGTCCGGATCACAATATGGGCGCTGGCGTATGCGTACGCCACAGTAGTACGGACTGTACAAGCGCTTGTGCGGTCCGGATCACAATATGGGCGCTGGCGTATGCGTACGCCACAGTAGTACGGACTGTACAAGCGCTTGTGCGGTCCGGATCACAATATGGGCGCTGGCGTATGCGTACACCACAGTAGTACGGACTGTACAAGCGCTTGTGCGGTCCGGATCACAATATGGGCGCTGGCGTATGCGTACGCCACAGTAGTACGGACTGTACACGCGCTTGTACGGTCCGTACTACTGTGGCGTACGCATACGCCAGCGCCCATATTGTGATCCGGACCGCACAAGCGCTTGTACAGTCCGTACTACTGTGGCGTACGCATACGCCAGCGCCCATATTGTGATCCGGACCGTACAAGCGCTTGTACGGTCGGTATCACTGCTTGTGGGGTGCCCTAGGGCGTGGAACGCACCGTACCTGTGTGTAAATGTATGAAAACACATAGGGGACACATGAGGGACAAGTATAAGGGCCTAAATGCCTGATGGTTGCCATGGAGACTGAGTTAAATTTTTGAATTTGAGCACCAGGTGCACAGCAGAAGTCAGTTTGAAAGAATCTACATTGTTGCAATGTGGATGTTGACTTGACATCATTATCAAAACTGAAACCATGCAAAGCCACACACTGGGGTAGGTTTGAAGGGATTGGATGAAACGTAGGATGCCAATGTGACTGACCAATCAATCTGTACTCCTATACATGAACAGGCCAGCCAGGCATATATAAGGCAGCCAGGTCCCATGAGAGAGCACTTGCCTGCACATCCATTCATCCATGACCACTGCTGCTGATAGTGATTCCTCTGGCACCATGTCCAGGACTGTGGAGAGGTCACAGCCATTCACCCAGGAGGAGAACCTTGCCCTGATAGATGTGATCCTCCCACAGTTCCAGAGCCTGTATGGTCGACCAGGGGTTCAGGTGAGTGCAGACTCCACTAGCTTAGACTGTGCCCCTTTTGTGTGACAGTGACTTCTGGCATTGTGTCCATGTGTGACAGACATGCACTGTTGTTTGGAGTGGGTCCCAGGGTGTGGAAGGCCTCATGTCACCCATGCAGAGCATGCTGTGTTTCCTGTGTGCACTCCTCACTTGCATAGTGCCTACTGTGACAATGAATGCAAGGTGCATGCCACATTCTGCCTGCATACTCCTCCTGGGGATGTTGTTTCCACAGTCCTGATGTGATCCTGTGTTCCCCCCAGTGTGACAGGTGTCAGTACCCATGGATGTGTGTTTGTTCAGTGTACCTGTGCTGTGAGTGTCCAAAGGCCGTGTTCGTCCCCTGCACATTGGTGTGTGTGTTAGTCCCCTGTCATGTGGGTGAGTGCATATGGGGAGTGTTGCACACAAGCAGCATGAGGGATGGATATGGCCTGGCCATCCGATGTGAGCAGGGAGCAGTGCTGTGTGCATGCCGTGCTGAGCCAGCCCCACACCTGTGACACCCCCGTCTACTGGCACATGGGCAGAGTGAGGTGTGTACCCGCAGTTGGCAATGCCATGTGATTGTCCTGTACCTGTGTGTGTCTGTGTACTCTGCTGAGGTAGCATCAGTGTGCTGGGGCAGGTGACTGCTGTGAGGTGCTGTACATAATCCTGGTGTAGCCTGTGAGGCACAGTGTGATCCCTGGTCAGTGAGTGTGTGGTACCCCTCATGCCACCCGTGTGCTTTCACTGGCACGTAGTGCATTTGGCCTTCCACAGTGGATAATGTCCCTATGACAAAGGTGCAATTAGTTGCATGCATACCATGGCCTGTTCATAATGAGGATTGTTCAATATTTGTGTCTCTGTGTCTTTGCTCATGTGGATTAATGTATTCTCTCTTTTGCATCCTCACAGGTAGGCGCCATTGCCAAGGGGGAGATCTGGAGGGAAGCCGTCAGTGCCGTGAGGGGTACAGAGGGTCGGAGGCGGAGCCTGTCTCAGGTGAGGAAACGCTGGCAGGACATCCGGTGCTGGACGAGGAGGATTGCACGGCTCCTGCTGGGGGACTCACCTGAGAGCCGTAAGAACCGTGGGCGCCGTCGTCTGACCCACATCCAGAAGCGTGTGCTGGCGGTGGTCTTCCCCGATATGGACAGGCGCCTACAGGAGAGGCAGCAGCAGGAAGGGGGTAGGTACATGTGTGTCAGTTGTGTGTCCCCAGCCAATGTAAGTGTGCAGTTGCATGGATACACTGCCAGGGTTTGATTGTGCAGTGCGTCAACTTCTCCACAAAGTAGCACAGTGCTGTTCTCACTCCCTCCCTTCCCCTCCTTGCAATGTGTTCCCTGGTCTGTCGCCACTCTTGCACAAGGTTATTTAGGCAGGCAGTTCATGCAGGTGCCCTATGCTATCAGCATCATGTGTGGGGGTGATGTGCCACAGGTATGGGGACCTTGCGTGTGCCATGGCCAATTTCAGTCATTGTGGTGTCCATGTCACTTGGCACTGATTGTGAATCACGACATAGGGGTGTGTCTCCAAAATGTACAGCCTTCCAGCATGCATGTCCAATTGTGTGCCCTCTGACATGATGTGCCTGAGTGGGAGGCCTGCTAAGTGCAGGGACGGTTGCTTAATTTGCAGTCATGTCCATCCTGGACCATGGAGGAGTGTGGGCACTACTGTGCCCTGGGGCACCTCTTCCTAGGTATCATGTGCGTCATCCAACAATATGGCCATTCACTGTGTCTTCGCCATGGGTTGGGTAGGGTGGCATTGTACCCTGTGCTCAACTGTTAGGACCTACAGGTTGCTACATGTGTCCACTGTACAGGGGGACCCATTTTGCTTGTGCATACTCACAGTGGGCATTACCTGTGTGTGTTGTTGAGACAATCTGATGATGTTTGCCTGTCAATGATGTGTGGACATGGCCACCAGGGGCTGTGTGTGTACAGTCATGAATTAGTGGAGGCCATGTGTTTCCATCCCAGAGTAAGAGGTGTACATACTTTCTCCGTCTCAATGAGATTGTCTCAGGTGTAGGTGGTTTGTGCGTACAAGGCCTACATGTCAGAAGCTTCATCCTCCTTGCTGGGTTTAGCCTGTGTGTGATGTTTGACTGGACATACGCTCAAGGTGCAGTGACCCTGTCATGTGTGGCCTGGTTTCATGTATTGCCTTTGCAGCATGCGGCAAGAGTAAATGGATATGATTCATGCTCATCCCTTTTTGACGACGCAGTGTGGTGCAGGTGCTGTGCACATTTGTCCCCAGAGGCTGACTCCTCTCTAAAATTTCAGGTGCAGTGATTTGCTGTTGTGTCATGATCTCCATTGTGTCTCAGTGGCATGGTGGGTCGAAAAACTGTGTGTTCCATGGCCTACATGTGTACATTGTTTTGTAGGTGTTACTCCTGTTGCTTTTCAGGCTATGCAATGTGACCTATGTATATTTGACTCATGTGACATAAGTGTACAGGTGTCTGATTTTCTCCTGTCTCTTCACCTTGCCCACAGCATCGCCGGGGGACACGGAAGGAGACACTAGCACGGACCGGGAGGAGAGATTGAGCACCAGTGCCAGCAGTGCTGTCCTGTCTGGCACATGGAGTGGCACGGAGGCCGAAGGGAGTGAGGCAGAGGACCTGTTGACTGCCAACACAGACTATGACGCAGACGGGTCCGAGGCTGAGCTCCCAGAGGTGGCGGAGTCTGCCCCCCCAGCTGATGGCAGCCCTCCACATCCCCCCGCCACCTCAGGTTCCATCACCGGCCTCCCACATGCTCGTGGCCCTTCCCTCCGTGCTCGGTCCCCACATGTCTCCTTCCTGCCAGGCACCGCACCCCCTGCCCCTGTCACCACTGCTGCGGTGAGTGCGGAGTCTGTGGACATCCTGAGGCAGTTGCAGGTTGGTCAGACTGCGATGCTAAATGTCCTCCATGCCCACACCCAGGTGCTGACCCAGATGGAGGCATACATGGAGGGCATGTCGGCTGCGCAGTCTGACCAACGGCAGTTGCTGAGGTCCATAGACTCCACACTGACTGCAGCACTGGATCTCCTGCAGCGCTGCGTAACACCCCCTACCCCTGCCCCATCCCCAATTCCCACTCCCGTGCCTGTCCCACGCACATCCAGACGTCAGCGTGCACGCACCCCAACAGACACAGGCACCACACCACCAGGGAAGTCGAAGCGCACACCTCCTGTCACGCACACACAGGGTGAGGAAGGCACACCCACTGGGTCGGGGGGGAAACGTAGAACACGCAGCCACAGTGGGAGTCCGCATTCCACACAACCCACTCCCTCCAAATCCACTCCCCTTAGCTCTCCTGGCCAACAGTCAGTGACAGCATCATCCACTGCGAGTGTGCCCCCCAGCCCCAGGATGACACCACCCCGCAAGCGGTGGAGGCGGGACCCGGCCAGGGGAGTTGAGTCCCCCACCCTGTCCACACCCTCCCCCAGTGGCGCTGCGACCCATCCCTTTGCCCCCCCCCCCTCCTTGGGGCCTGTGGTTGGATTGGGTGCGGGGGAGTCGCTGGGGGAACTTGCCGACGTGTGCAGCGCCATTCTGTCCTCCACCTTTGGCGCTGGCACCCCCCCTGTGGCAGAATCATCCCTCCCTGCACCCACAACACCTACCCTTTCCCCTCCTGTCCCTGCGGTGCCTGTTTCCACCCTCCCCCCTGATGCCCCCTCTTCTGTGGATGAAATGGACTTGTGAACTGTGCAGGCAAGCTAGGGGACACACGTCCCGATGTGTACCCCCCCCCCCCGGACATTGCTGCTGGGCTGGCCCATGGCCCTTGTACATAGTGGACATTTTCTCTGATATATTTTCCTGCTGAATAAAGCCTTTTCTTTTGGTTTTGCACACTGGTGCTTTCCTGGACTTGCTGTTGGTGCTGGTGCTCCCTGCGTTGGGGTGGTGATAATGTGTTAGGGGTCTGTGAAATGTTGGAGTGTGTTGCTCATGGGGTGTACCCTGCCATCTGCGTGCCATCACAAAGGTCTCTGCCAATGGTATTTGGTCATGTTTGCTCTCACTGTATGGTGACATTGTCCCAAGGTGTATTCCATCCTCTGTGGAGCAGGCCATTTTCCCTGCAGGGTGTCTCCCAAATGCTGTGCTGTGCTGTGTCTACATTTCCTGGATGTGTGAGGGTTGCCGTTCAATATAGCCATGCTGGCTCAGCGATGGCTCCGCCTGCATCTGGGGTATCACCCTTGTAGGTCACTGAACTTGTTGATGGGGTATATTGTCCTATGTCTGGGCACTGCTGGGAGTGATAGGTACACACCCCTCCTGTGTCTGGGCACTGCTGGGAGTGATAGGCACACACCCCTCCTGTCTCAGGGCACTGCTGGGAGTGATAGGCACCCACCCCTCCTGTGTCTGGGCACTGCTGGGAGGACTCTGCACCCACCCCTCCTGTGTCTGGGCACTGCTGGGAGTGATAGGCACACACCCCTCCTGTCTCAGGGCACTGCTGGGAGGACTCGGCACCCACCCCTCCTGTGTCTGGGCACTGCTGGGAGGACCCTGCACCCACCCCTCCTGTGTCTGGGCACTGCTGGGAGGACCCTGCACCCACCCCTCCTGTGTCTGGGCACTGCTGGGAGTGTTTGGCACACCCCATTCTTATAGCAGGTTCGGTGCGTACATACACGGGTGGGGGTTTGGTGCGTACATACACGGGTGGGGGTTCGGGGCGTACATACACGGGTGGGGGTTCGGGGCGTACATACCAGGGTGGGGTGGGGGTTCGGTGCGTACATACACGGGTGGGGGTTCGGTGCGTACATACACGGGTGGCGCTTGGGTGCGTACATACACGGGTGAGGTTTCGGTGCGTACATACACGGGTGGCGCTTGGGTGCGTACATACACGGGTGAGGTTTCGGTGCGTACATACACGGGTGGCGCTTGGGTGCGTACATACACGGGTGGGGGTTCGGGGCGTACATACACGGGTGGGGGTTCGGGGCGTACATACCAGGGTGGGGTGGGGGTTCGGTGCGTACATACACGGCTGGGGGTTTGGTGCGTACATACACGGGTGGCGCTTGGGTGCGTACATACACGGGTGGGGGTTCGGTGCGTACATACACGGGTGGCGCTTGGGTGCGTACATACACGGGTGGGGGTTCGGGGCGTACATACACGGGTGGGGGTTCGGGGCGTACATACCAGGGTGGGGTGGGGGTTCGGTGCGTACATACACGGCTGGGGGTTTGGTGCGTACATACACGGGTGGCGCTTGGGTGCGTACATACACGGGTGGGGGTTCGGGGCGTACATACACGGGTGGCGCTTGGGTGCGTACATACACGGGTGAGGTTTCGGTGCGTACATACACGGGTGGCGCTTGGGTGCGTACATACACGGGTGAGGTTTCGGTGCGTACATACACGGGTGGCGCTTGGGTGCGTACATACACGGGTGGGGGTTCGGGGCGTACATACACGGGTGGGGGTTCGGGGCATACATACCAGGGTGGGGTGGGGGTTCGGTGCGTACATACACGGCTGGGGGTTTGGTGCGTACATACACAGGTGGTGCTTGGGTGCGTACATACACGGGTGGGGGTTCGGGGCGTACATACATGGGTGGGGGTTCGGGGCGTACATACACGGGTGGGGGTTCGGGGCGTACATACCAGGGTGGGGTGGGGGTTCGGTGCGTACATACACGGCTGGGGGTTTGGTGCGTACATACACGGGTGGCGCTTGGGTGCGTACATACACGGGTGGGGGTTCGGGGCGTACATACACGGGTGGGGGTTCGGGGCGTACATACCAGGGTGGGGTGGGGGTTCGGTGCGTACATACACGGGTGGGGGTTCGGTGCGTACATACACGGGTGGGGGTTCGGGGTGTACATACACGGGTGGGGGTTCGGGGCGTATATACACGGGTGGGGGTTCGGGGCGTACATACACGGGTGGGGGTTTGGGGCGTACATACCAGGGTGGGGTGGGGGTTCGGTGCGTACATATACGGCTGGGGGTTTGGTGCGTACATACACGGGTGGGGGTTCAGTGCGTACATACACGGGTGGGGGTTCGGGGCGTACATACACGGGTGGGGGTTCGGGGCGTATATACACGGGTGGTGCTTGGGTGCGTACATACACGGGTGGGGGTTCGGGGCGTACATGCACGGGTGGGGGTACCGGCCGTACTTCCACGGGTGGGGGTACGGTCCGTACATACCCCTGCCCACGCTCTGCGTGCCTGGGTACGGGCCGTACCCATGCCTTTGGTGGGTGGGTACGGTGCGTCCCCCCATTGTTGCGGTGCCGTGGGGTCCGCACCGTACACAGGCCTTGGGGGCGTGGCTACGGGTCGTACCACGCGTACCCCTACATGACCCCAGCAATGCTGGTACGAGCTGTACCAAGGCCTTTCTGACGTGGGTACGGGCCGTACCGCCATTGTTGGAGTGACGTAGGGGGACGCGTGGTACGTTCCGTACCCACGCTCTTGCGGCCTGGGTAGGGTACGTACCGGTTCGCGTGACCATCAGCTTCCGTTGTGGCGGACGCTTGCGTTGCTGGCCTCGCCCCCACACCCTGGCAGTGTCCAGGCCCTGATGGTCAGGTATGTCCAGGCCATGTGTGATTTGGTACCATGTGTTGGTGTTGTGTGTCCTGCCCCTGCCCCCCCCTTTGCCCCTGGTTGTTGTGCTGACCTTCTGCGGCGTCTGCGTCGGTTCCTGTACGCCAGGTGGACTGCTAGGAGGGCAGGGATGGCACGTAGGTTCGGGTCCATGTCTGTTCGTCGCGTCCAGCTGCTCCTTGCGTGTGTCGTCCTGATTTCCCGGCAGTTTTTGGCAGCCGGTAAATATTTACCGTGCGGGATGACGTCGGTTCGAATCGTACTTCCTGGTTCGTGAAACGTAGGCTGGATGCGTACCGACGTCACGTCGGCGCCTTTCAGGATCGGAATTGTGTTTAGTTTCTGTTCGGTCGGTGTTTTGTTCGATTCGTACGGAAATGGTGTTTCCGTATGAATCGTACTTGCATTTTCGGATGGATTTCGCACCGGGTACGAGTCGGACGGAGAAAAGGCTCCGTCCGACGGTTCGTACCCGGTTTTTACCGGATCGGAATTGGCACCATAGTCTTGCGCACGCCTGATTTCAGATTTGGGCGTAGCAGTCTCTGCGTTCTGTAGTCTGAGAGGCATTTGACACACACAACCACCCACCTTTAGCTCATACCCACAGAAGACGCCAGCGCGGGGCTCCCTCTATATCTGCCTTGATGCAATCGCATTTGAGAGTGATTAAGCTATTGACATTGTAAATAACAATGCCGTTTCTTTAAATGTTTTAAAAACATAAACAAAAATGTCATGAGCAATGCCAATAGCTCTAACTTTAACAATGCCGAGACCATTGCATTGTAAATGCTTGTTTTTATTTTTATTGTGAAACGCTCATCCAGGCTTCTCTCCACGGCATGTCGAAATTCACATTCTCTTCCTAGTTGCCATGATTTTATACCTAAATGCATTTCAGGTGGCTAGCCCTTTGATGATAGAACCACAACAGAACATAGAGAACAGACTCACCCATATACTCTTATCAAAGAGCACATTACACATGATAACTATTTACAACACCCTTCTTCAGAGGTATCTATATTACACAATATGTGAAGCAACCCATCAGTTGTTTTTGAACATCTCATATCCAGAAACGTAAATGCAAATTACAAAAATGTGTAACATGCACTTCCTGAATATATTGTATACAAATTTTGACCAAAACGTGTTATAAACAGTTACACCATTAGCTACGTGCTTAGATTGTGTCAAAATAATTATGCTAGTGACTTTAACCTTGGTCAACAATATAAAGGTGAATCATGCTAAACATAACGTTCATATACTGTGATTAACTCCGACTCCCATGTCCACCAATGTCATTCAGTAACATAAAAAAAGAAAAATGAAAAAAGAAGCACAAAATCACAAACCCCCGACGTGAGTCAAGCCGTGAACTTATTGTTTAAACAGCTAAATGTACTCTGGTGTAAGAAAAATTGATCAAAAGCATAACCGACAAAGTGACCGTCCAATGCGTCTCGCAGAACATTCAAGATTGGGCCTCAAATTAGCAGGTTTTCAACAAACACTTCGTGAGTGACCCAGGTGAAATCTTTTTTCTTAATTCATGTCTTAAGTTACCAAATGACATTGATGAGCAAGGGGCTCGGAGTTAATAACAGCATATTAACGTTATTTATGTTTGTCATGATTCATTAATCTACCCCTTACCCTGCACACACACACTCCCTCCTGATGCCTGGCTCGGGCGCCCGCAGAGCTCTGCGCGGTTGTGCAGGACTGCTTGGCCTAAAGGTGGAAGCGCAGCCTCGGCCTCCAGCCCACAGCCTCGCGGCTCGCCCCTCTAATTGGAGGCGGCCCGCGGCCACAAATGACTCGTCCCTCGCTGGTGTCGCAAAGAGCACCAGGAAAGCGCTGACGGACCCGGGGCAGAGTTTATCATCGGACCGCGGCCTCACAATGGCGCAAACCATGGCAACGAAGTTCTCCCGGCTGGCCCATTGGTCTTTGATGCCTGAACGGGGGCGCCTGACAAGATCTTCATAGACAGCGAGCCTCCCACCACTGGCACTGGAGCAGCGACCTAGAGTTCACCTGGCATGGTCCACCAGACACAGGTAGGCGGGGGCTCCACACTCACTCCCCCACTTCACCTCCTCACCTACTTATAGAAGCTCTGCAAAGAAGAGCTCCTATACGCCGGAGGGAGTGGCTGGACCTACTACCAAGAGCCACATTAGCACACTGGTACTCCCCTGTTTTATGACCCCAGCACAACACCATCCTGTCTAGTGGTGGCACTCTCACAGTGTAGCAGAGTCCATCAGCCCACCGCACCTCAAGGGAAGACTGACCAGATATGGACCCAGGGACTGCAGGCTTATGAATCACTCCTGCCCTAGCACCCTCAAAACACACCCATTGGGACCCTATTTATTTATTTATTATTATTTTGTTTTAATTTGTAAGGCGCAACAGCTACTCAAAAAGGGTTTCCCTGTGCCGGGCGGACTAGGTGTAGCATAAAGCAACAGTAGATGGAGTTACTGGTTAAATAACTAGGTCTTGAGGGATCTGCGGAAACGTGTGTAGATGGTCTCTTTGCGAATGGCGGGAGGAAGAGTGTTCCACAGTGACGGACCTAGGTATGCGAAAGATCTTCCCCCCATCCTGGAGAGTTTGAACCTGGGTACTGTGAAATTTTCATGAGTAGCAGACCGTAGATGGCGAGTGGGGGCATAGGGACGGACGAGGGATTGCAGATACTGTGGTGCCGTTCCCATTTTGATCTTGAACATATAGCTCAGGGTTTCGAACTTAATACGGCTCTGAGCCAATGTAGGTCACGGAGGTAGCCAGAGATGGGGGTGGCTTTGGGAAACCTGCAAAGTAGTCTTGCTGCAGAGTTCTGTACCAACTGTAGTCTTCGGGTCACTGCCTTGTTGGAACCCAGATAAAGGACATTACCATAGTCCAGCCGAGAGGTGATGAGGGCATGGACCACTGTTTTCTGGGTGTACCCTGGCAGCATCCAGATGATCTTCCTAAGCCATTTCAGGATGGTAAAGCAAATGGCTGTGACCTTAACTGCCTGATGGTGCATAGTTAGGGAGTCGTAGATAGTTATCTCCAGATTACGGAGATGGCTGGAGGGCTGCGGGAGGGCACCCATCTCAGCAGGCCAGTGTAGCAGGCTCCACAGATCTTTTTGCCTAGAACGAGGACTTCAGTCTTTTCACCATTTAATTTAAGGTGGTTACGATTCATCCATGTAGAGATTTTCCCTAGGCCCATCTGAAGAAGAGATGTCGAGCCGGGGTCAGTGCTGGAAAGGGAAAAAATGATCTGGGAGTCGTCGGCGTAAGTGAAAAGACCCTACATTTTCTAACCACAGTAGGATTACCGGATCACAGCATAACTGTGCGGTATGGCAACACAGGACTGTGGCACCCAGCCCCACTCAGCTGATGTGGGGCAGCTGTACCTGACCCACAGCCAGCACCTTCTCTGGCACTCCTACTTTCTGACCATTACAGGAGGCCTCTCAGACCACCTGCTTTGGCCCCCATTCACCTGCGACCCACCCGTTACCCCACGCCCTGTTTGCAAGGAGGGCAATGCATTAGACCTAGCGATGCAGTGGTCAATGCTGTAACCTGCATCTCCGGCTAGCCCCTCAGCAGAATGGTCTCCCTGAGTCATCGGTACTGCAGACTTTTGCTCGAGAATAACTAATGGTTGTGGGTCCTCCTCACAGTCCAAGCGAGAGAAGTGGGCCCAGCCAGAACAGAGTGACCTGCTAGCACGGTCACAACCCATTCACTCCAAAGGTCCTGACTCAGCCTTCAAGATCCCCCTTCTTGCTACTTTGGGTCCAGTAGCATCGCAGCAGATCCCCGAAGCACTTGTCTCATGAACTACGTCATTCGAAAGGGCTTTGCCCATGTACTTCCAATGGTGAGTGCCCTGCAGTTCCACAGCCTGCCTCACCCGACGGTATGTGCAGGAGTGCCCACCCTCTATTCCGCACAGCCCACAGCCATCGCAAGGCCCAAACACATCACCGGCCCACAACCTAGCTACAAGTGGTGCTGGTCAACAACTACCGCCCCGTTTTTCAACATCAGGCATGGCCGGCCCTATACTAAAGGAGAGCTGAGTGCTCTGCAACGTCCATAGATTATTGCCATCTTGCAGGACCACGGGTAAATCTGAAAAGCAGCTTCTCTTCATGGAAGCTCTTAACTTAAACTGCATCATGGCTGCGGCAAAGGGACCGACCCCCCTGCAGCTGCTCTATCCAATCCCCCTGCGAACAACGTTCAGGAGAGCACTATGAAGGGAATTCTTCAAGAAATCTCAGATGTGGGGCATAACCTGGAAGGCATGGATGTGAACATATCAGCCCTAATGGAGGAGACAAAATCGATCCGGCTGGACATTGCAGGATCTCAGACCTGAGTTGACGGGCTTGAACAGAAGGTGATGACGTTGGAAAGCCACCTGGACACCATACCAGACAGAGACTGAGAAGTTCACTTCATCTGTAGCAAGATGATTGACCTGAAAGACTGCAGCAGAAGAGATAACTCCTGCTTTTTTTAGATTTCCTGAATCCGCAGAGGGCCCTGGTGTCAAGACTTTCCACAGAGATGCTTTCCCCAAGCTTCTTTGACACCCCACTGGAAATGCAACAAGCTCAATGCATCAGCCCTCCATGCAATGACTCAGTGGCTTGCCCACTGCCGCTAATTTCCTGCTTTGAGCAGGCTTGACAACTACTCTCCATGGCTCACTCCCAAGGTCCATTCACAAACGAGGGTTGTGAAATATGCATGGCAGCAGACTTTTCCATAGAGACCAATGACCACCGTAAGGCTTTTCTTTCCTTCCGGCCACATCTGCGTCAGCTATACATCAAACATGGCCTCTTTGAACCTGCACAATTCCTGAGACCTCCACTGCCCTGCTCCTCCCCACAGATAACATCCATACGGCCTACTTAAACCCCCACTCCCCTGACCCACCTCCATCATCCCATCAGCTCATCCTCTTTACTGCCCTGTCGTCTTGATGGGGCACTCTCAAAGCAATGTCTCCGCAAGTTTAGACCTGCGGTACACATATCGGCGATCCCAGTGCTGCGTTACCCTGCAGCACTCGCCTTGATTCTCTCCCTTCCTGTTCCATTTCTCACCCCTCCTTCTCATCCCTTTGTTTACATATACAAATGCATCCTCCTCATATTTACATATCAGTTTCGGGCACTTACCCTTCCTATCACATCGGCTGTTGCCCTTGAGCACCTCTCCCCGGCATGTCCGGGGACATATCCAACCCCCCTTCCCATATCTCTCCTCCTTTTTTTCTCTTTTTTCCTTCTTTTCTCTCCAGCTCTACGTCCCTCCTCCTCTCCTTACCTGTACAACCCTCACCTCTCCTCCCCCGCCTCTCTCCCCAACTCTGACTTTTGCATTCCCCGTCCACCCTCACCCCTCCTCTTCCCCTCTAGCTGGATCTCATCCTGCACCTACCCTCGTCACATCGCTCCTGCCAATGGCCATCGATCCTACCTCATCTATCATAATCTTGCATATTAAGACCCCACACAGACCATAGTGTGACCTCTCAATGCATACCTCTTACCTACACGTCGTTGTGCTGCACACTTCTCATATCAATAAACAGAGGACCGGTCTGGGACTGCCACACCTACCCTAGCTATGTGCACCTCTCACCCTCTAAGTGCCCTCTCTTGGAATGTTAATGGACTCACACATTTCATCAAGAGGATAAAAGTACTCTCTTACCTTCAGTCCAAAAGAGTGGACATGGCTCTGCCGCAAGAGACACATCTCGATGCTCTGGAGACTGACAAGTTATGCCGTGACTGGGTGGGCAAGGTGATACGCAGTAGCATAACTACGCAGATACCTTCCAATAGCAGGTCGCCTCTCAAATGCGGGGTCGCGATCCTTATCAGTAAAACCTACCGTCAACGTAACAAAGACATGGTCTGATCCCAAGGGTAGATATGCATTTGCCAAACTATGCCTCGAAGACAATTTCTTGTGCGTGGGCTCAGTCTACGCACCAACTGGGGCAATACGTTCTTTTTTCATACATCTGAACCGATTGTTCACAGAGATAGGATCCTCACAATATATCATTGGGGGATATTGGAATCTTGTGCGGGACCCGATCCTAGACAGAACAGGAACCGTAGACAGAAGCAATGATGCAGACAGGGCTCCATTGAGTGATGTGGACTCAGACAACAGTCTAGTAGACCACTGGCGCATTAGTCACTCAACAGACGCAGAATATAACTTCGCTTCCCCAGTGCATAGCACACTTTCCAGGCTGGACTACTTTCTTTTCACTCAAAGAACGGTCGCCGTCATTCAGGAGTCTCGTATATTAGAGGCAGCACTGTCCGACCACTCTCCGGTCTTACATGACATTAGAAGTAGGATTGGTCTCCCCGGGACGTAAACCATGGTGAATGAACATACAAAGGTATTGCACGCCTCAGGGCAAATCCCAACTGAGAACCCACATCTCTCTCAGACAATAACAACTCAGTACATTCTCGCAGAGTGCTATGGCCGACCGCAAGAGCCACCATTAGAGGACAATTCAGGAAAGGCGCCACAGTGGTGAATAAACAGGCGATTACATGCTAGAAAGAGCTAGAGGGCGATATCGCTTCTCTTACCCGGCTCTACTCCAACTGTCTCACTTTGTGTCACCGTAGACTCCTAGAACAAGCCCGGATGGCCCTTAGCGTCCTCTATACTTCTAAGGCCGAATACGCTCTGCAACGTCTGAAGGGGCGACACTAAGACAAGGGCGAGAAGGCTGGTTGACTGCTGACAGCCCACCTATGGCAGAGAGAAACTGCCATAAATTCAAAGAGTGGGCTAGGTCCTTACCCGTCCCCAGGACATTGTAAATGAGTTTGCCTCATTCTACAAGACTCTGTATACCCCGGGAGAATCGGCTGGTCCGGACCTAGTGGTCACTTTTTAGATGGGCAAAACCTGCCCCGACTCTCGGACAAAGGTAGAGAGCTCCTAGAGGGGGAAATCAGTAAGGAGGAGATTGTACTTACCATATCCATCCAAATTGCCCTACCATAAGGCCCCCGGGAGGATAGCTTTCCCACAGAATTCCACAGGTGGGTCAGAGAGGAAACAGTTGATACCCTACACGCTGCCCTCCGGGAGGCAGAGCAGACAACCTCCCTGGGACCCCTATCTAATAAGCCAGTGATCGCAGTTTCACCCAAAGCTGGAAGACACCCTCTACTATGTGGCAGTTACAGAACCATTTCCCTACTCAACTGTGACATTAAAATCCAGGCCAGTGTTCTAGCAGCACGCTTGAGTAAAGTCCTCACTTCTCTAATCCACAATACGCAGGTGGGCTTCGTGTTGGGCCGCTCCCCAGGAATCACCTTCACACCCGGGCACACACCCTCTGGATGGCCAAGGACCTACCGACAGATGCGATGGCTGTTTTCCTCGATATCAAAAAGGTGTTTGATCATATTGAATAAGACTACCTATTCTCTGCGCTGGAGTGCTTTGGCTTGGATGATCGATTCATCTCCAAGGTAGGGCTACTATATGACTGCCCCACACCCAGATACTCCGAGATTTATATCTATGCAGATGACATTCTGCTTACCTTAACCACTCCCTCCCAGCATTGGTGAGCGACATTTCTGACTTCTCCATCCTATCTGGGTATAAAGTGAACTGTGACAAGAGCGAGGCCCTCCCAATATCGTCTGGCACCACTAAAGCGGCATACATGGATATATCTTCTGGTGGCAGCTCTTTTGCCTCAAATGCCTAGAAATACTGGTTAACAGGGGAATGGAGGGGATGGTCTTGATCAACATGGACACACTGGTGGCCCAGATGATGAGGGACTTTGAGAAATGGTCAGGCCTAGCGTTCTTCATGTGGGGTAGGGTACAGGCAGTGCGGATGGTCACACTACCATGCTTCACGTACACACTTGGCATGCTCTCCATCCCAGTGCCCTCATCCATGCTGAGCCTCATAGACTCTCAAATCCGATCCTTCATATGGGAATCCTGAAAACCCCGTCTAGCTGCAACCAAACTGATGGCATGCCATTTACACAAGGAGGCCTGGGCCTCCTGTCGGTGGAGCACTACACCCTCGCCCTCCAACTCTCCCAATTGGCATATCTGCTCCCTGGTTTCCCGGAACCACTGCAATGGGTACACATCAAACAGGAGCAGCTCTCTGCAGGCACAGGGCTATGTGTGTTATATGGGGGTCGTGCCTGCCACTCACACCATGTGTTACGTGCTATGCAGCAGCCTGACTATGGGCACACCACCTCCTTGGGGTAGATCTGCGTTTACATGAAAAGGCGCCTTTATGGGGACAGGACAGCATAAGCATCGATGGCCGGCCCCTATCTCGGGCTCAATGGAGAGAAGCAGGTATTCACACCCTAGACCAGGGATCGCCAACCTTCTCTATAATGAGAGCTACTTTTGATCATTGAAAATTATTATGAGCTTCTGAAGACTTAGCAACTTGTGCCTTGTTGACAGACACCCCCACACCCAGCCTAATTGACTTTAATCCTAGTTTCCATAGAGCCATGTGCTATGGTTTGAACAAAATACTTTGACTGGAGGGCACTGTGACAGGGCTGCCATGTGCCATTGAGAGCGTGGTCTTTGGAGATGTATGAACATGTTTGCGTATGAATGGGATATATGTGTACGGGTGACTGAGAGACTGTGTCGTATAGATTTGACATTTCTGGCACAAGTCATTCCTTTCACTATATGTGGCACCTTTACATGTATAATACCCAATGGGAGAAATTTAAAGTCCGGAAAAGTGTTCTACAAAAATGTTCAGAATATAGAACTTTTTCTGTAATTTAAATTTCTCCAACTTCAAATAATGGCTGTAGATTACAAATATCAAGCATGCTCTCAGTGGCCTGTAGTCATGGTGCCATATTTCTAACAGAAAAATAAGTTTGTTTGAATGTGAGGAAATTTACGTGAATAAACATGCTTCTTAAACCTTTAACACTTATTTGGCTCAATTGAAAGAAGTTAATACTTAAAGTTTTGTAGAAAAAGTTTTCTTCACTTTAAATTTCTCCCATTTTTAAAAAAACACAATTTTTCAGTTAAACATATAGCACAGTGACTGCTGACACTGGGAGCTAAAGGCTTGCTGCTAGTAAATGCGACACTTTGAAATGGAAGAAAATTAAAAAGAAGAGTTAATGGTTAAGGTAACTTTTCATTTGAATTTTCTTCCATTTAAAAGCCTTCACAAACATAATTTTGTTCTCATGAGTCGACAAATACTTTTATGTAGGAATTATATACTTCAGTGCCCAGCCTGGCCCATAAATCTAACTGAGCACTGCTCATTATCAGGCTCTGCTATTTGCAGTCTGATGATAGCAATGTAAACTAAACACAGCCTTCCATCAACATTAAAAGACAATATGACCAAGTGCTTATTTAAAAGTGAACTCACAGCTGCAAGCTACTTTGAAGGTGTCTGGGAGCTACTGGTAGCTCGCGATCGACTGGTTGGAGACATCTGCCCTAGACCAACTTCTTCTCAATGAAGATCTTAAGACGTTCGATCAACTGAGGGAGTAATTTGGCCTCCACCCGCAGCAAACCTGGCATTGCATGCAAATGAAACACTGTCTAAGATGTTGTTTGGGTCCCTGCCCTAGGTCTCTACAGTCCTCGCCTATAATGTCTTATCTGATCATCTGGGGGTGCCACTAGGGAGTAATATGAGGACTATATGGCACGCTTTCAACCCACCTTTTCTCACAGTCCCTTTTGCATACTCTTTAGGCCAAATGGTAAACTAGCCTACAAACCTTTTATTAGGATGATGAATGTGTAGATGTTCTAGAAGCCCTGGACAAAGGCACGAGAGAGGCCCGTCTGAAGTTTTGCCTTTTCAAAACACTACATGACTGGCACTTGACACCGCCGAAATTTAATATAGCGGGTCTCCTCCCCCACACGAACTGCTGGCGATGCACGAATACTCACTGCAACATAGCGCACATCGTATGGGACTGCCCTTCGATCCAACCCTTCTGCACATAGGAATGGTCTTGAGTTCTTCCATGCCTCTACACCTCCCGCTTACCCCTTCAGTTATCATCCTCCATGATGTGAGGAACTCGCCAGAACTCTCGCGCCCGCAATGCCGCCTCCTCCACACAGCCTTGGCCACAGCCAAGATATGTATTCTCCGCCAGTGGAAGTCACCCATATCCCCATTGCAGGAAACCTGTCTGGTGGAAATGATTCAAACGGCCTCCCATGAGCGCGTCATTTATAATGTACAAGACCAGACTGAGCTATTTTTACAGACTTCCTGACGAGACTGACACTAGACACCCTCTTCCAGGCTCCTCACATCAAGCTGAAATGGATCACAAGATTGATTACTGTCATCTCACAGAGTGTTTATGGTCCTTGTCATCTCACAGAGTGTTCATCGTCCTTCCATCCTTCTGTTTTTTTCCTGGACACCTCACTCCTGTTATCCGTGTAGGGATGATTCCCGCTCCCTCCCTTACCCTACCACCCTCGCCCCATCTGGCGTGCCCTCCATTCCTCCCTGGACTCGCCCATCTCCTTCCCCCTCCCTCTTAAAATTTCCCTATTCCCCTACCCCTTCCTCCTTCTTCTACAAGCCCTAAACCCCACCTTCTCTCAGCCTCCAGTACGCCCTCCTCTCCCCTGTCTCAACCCCTTTTATTCCCTTTTCCTCTCTGCCTCTCTTATCCATTACTACCCCCCCTCTAGCCAATCTCCTTCCTCCCAAACACAGGATACGCAAGCCCACTAAATGGCGGGCTCCCCCTGCCTCACCATGGACAACAGCTACCACCCCTAGATACACCAGCTTCACCCTCCACAGTGCCTCTACCTACCCTCCTAGCACACTGTAAAAGACTCCCCTGCATTGACAGAGAAAGATTTCTCTTTCCTTCCCTTATCTCCCTTTCTCCTGCCTTGACCCTGTCTCCCGCAGAACCCCACTGCCTGTACCACCTGGCCCATGGTGGTTTGCCCCTCTGATTCACCATCCCTCAAAACAGGAGACACCCCCTCCCAAAGCCCTCACTCAGCCGTGTTCTCATCTGAAGCTCTCAGGCCCAACAACTTCCATGGCATAGGCCACCTAAGGGCCAGTTTCCCCTCAGGGAGCTGGGGCTTCCCCCTCTCCACTCCTGCCCCTCTTCTTTCTTCCCAAGATGCCACAGGGCTTCAGTATATTTGAGTATTTTCTACTTAATACCTCTTACCCCTCTCTCTGTGTGTATATTCATCTATCTGCCCTCTCCCCCTTTTTGTTTTGTATGAGGGATAGTACCACCCTGTCCCTATTTATACAAGTGCTATTACAATTGGAAGCAGTGTGATCCACCGCCATGTTGTATGACTATTGTTTACTTACTCAATAATAATAAAAAGAAATTGCAACACAAAAACAATATATTCACAAACTGCATGTTACACATTTTTGTAGTTTGCATTTACGTTACCAGGTATGAGATGTTCAAAAGCAACCGATGGGCTGGTTCAAATATTGTTTATTGTAGATACCTCTGAAGAAGGGCTAGCTGCCCGAAATGCATTAGGTATACCACCATGGCTACTCGGATGAGATAACAGGAGGGCTTGTTGGCCCCCAAGGACTGTCTGGACCCAAGGGGACTTCATCCCCCAACCAGCAGTGCGCCAGGGGGCACGTTTGCAGATTGGTGAAGAAAGGGGGCTGGGCCCCTGCCGTCTTGCTAGTCTTTTTTATTTTGTATTTACTTGGGAGGGGGGTAGTGTGGGCCCCCTTCCCTGGGCCAATTTTGGCCTTAGGGACTCCATCCCCATGGCCTGGCTTTACAATTTAATTTGTTTATATAACTTAAAGGGAGGGGAGCCGATTTAGGACCCAGGGACCGCTTCCCATGGGGCCTGGCCTTTTTATTTTATTTTTATTAAAAAATAATGGGAGAGGGCTGCATGGCCCAGCCGCAATTGTGGGTGCCCTGGTCTGAACCCAGGACAACCACTGCCACTGTTGGGGTACACGGGGGGAACCTCAAGGCCCCCTCGGTCACTGTCGGCTCTCTGCCTCCTGCAGGAGCTGGCATTGCTTTGACACATAGGGAGCTGCTAACATGCAAAATGCTCTTGCTTTCTCAAAGCGGAGCACAGTTTGCTATGTCTTGGCAGGAGAGGTAAAGCTCCCGCCAAGCCATAGCAAACAGCTATATCATGGGGATGGGCAGCCCGGGATATAGCAGGTGACGGCCCTGGGGTGTGGTGGACCCCAGGGCAACGCATGACTCAGGTGGGTGCGCGGTCCCCCTCGTTTCTTTGAATTTTCTCAGGGAGGTTTTTGTCCCTGGGGCTGTGGGGGGCCGTGTGCCCACTGCATTCAATTAAATGTATGCCCCAGGGAGGTGGCCGTCCCTGGGGCTGCAGGGGGATAAACACGGCCCGCTGATATCAGCCCTAGGAGCGTGCCCCATGCACCCCCTCATTTTTCAACCCCCAATGAACCTAGGACCAGGCCCACCCAGGGACCAAATAAAATAAAACCTCAGGAGACCATATTTTTTTATCTTGGCATCCCTACCCTGGCCCCTTTTCTTTTTAAATTTTTTTGTGGGACTTGGCTTCAAGCTGTGTCCCAAGATGGCTGCCAACACTGCCTGGTTAAAGTATTGGCAGTCAATCAAACTTCAGCAGGATCCACAGACCCATTACAAGGACTTGCGTCCCCAGATATCTATATTTTTTAAACTGAAATATCTGTGAAACTACCAAATGGATTTACACCAAATCACAAAAAGCTCTCTTTCTAGGCAGAAAACTGCCGCTAAAGTGGCGATAATGGGCTTGATAATATGCCCTTGAGAATTCCCATAGAAGCCCATGTTCTGGTGTCAACATGGGCTTCTATGGGAATTCTCTGCGGCATATTATCAAGCCCATTACTGCCTCTTTAGCAGCAGTTTTCTGCCGCTAAAACGGCGATAATGTTAACGCCGTGCTTGATAATATGCCCCAACGTTTTAATCTTTGGGGAGACAGACACTATTCATGATGAGAGATTATGTTTGGTATTTAAAAATTTCAAGAAATATGGGCTCCCAGTAAAAAAAGAGAAATGTAGGATTGAGTGTGCCAAAATTAATTATTTAGGGCATTCAATTTCGGATGAATGCAATCCCTCCTAAGGAGGATCTCCTAAACACTATTTTGAATTTGACACCCCCCAAGAATAAGGATAAACTCAAGTCATTCTTGGGGATGGTAGAGTTCTATAGCAAATTTGTGAATAACTTTGCGGGTCGCACATTTCAAATGCGCAAATTGCTCAAGAAAACACTGTCTAACACACCTACAGGCACATGCATCAAACCTTTTTGCGATCGCAAACGGTGCGCATCGCAAAAATTGGCCGTTTGTGATCGCAAAAGACGGTGTAGCAATGCATCAACTGTATATTTGCGAAAACACACGTTTTCGCAAATATAAAGAATCGCTAAACATTCTGCGAATAATATTGCGATTCGGTATTTGCGTCTCCCAAATAGCGAATTGCAAATAAAGAATCGCAAAATATATGCATGAAAAATCGCAAATTGTGATTTACCAGAAAATCGCAATGTTGCGAGAGCAAAATAAGAAGGATCACAACCAGGTGGTAATCATGAGTGCAAATCAGATACAGCTGAAAATCAACTAAAACCTATTTAAACACACCCAGAATGAGCTAGCACATTTCACAATGGCAGGGATTTACCTGATGGCGAGGAGGATGAGGCATTTTCAGAGTCCGCATAACTTTGCTAGAACAGCAAGAGGATGAGATATACGATAAGTATAGGCTCAATGCAGCAATGATCCACAATCTAATCAATGAATTGGATCCCATTCTGCAACGACAGACACGTAGGACCAATGCTATCCCAACGTATGTGCAGGTCCTATGTTGCCTACACCTTCTGGCGTAAGGCAGTTTTCAGGGGGTCATTGCTGTAGCAGGAGGTGTGTCACAAAGCACACTTTCAAGAATATTCAAAGCATTCCTTGATGCCATGATGGCCGTGATCGGGTCAAACATCAATTTCCCTACCACCGCGCTTGACGTTGCGAAAACTAAACAGGAGTTCTACCAGATAGCTCGCTTCCCACATGTTTTGGGTTGTATTGATTGCACCCACGTGGCAATATGTCCCCCTGCAGCACAGGAATATTTATATAGAAATAGGAAATGTTACCATTCCCTCTATATTCAGGTTGTTTGCAATGCCAAAAACATAATAACTGACATAGTTGCGCAATTTCCCGGGAGTGCACATGATTCTTATATATTCAGGCAAAGTGGCATTTACACCCGTCTTGTCAGGGGAGAATTTGGAGAAGGACATCTGCTTGGTAAATATGTGTAATTGTTTCTCACAGTCATTGTACGTATGTCAATATCAAACTGCCACTGACCCTTTGCTTCCTTACATGTAGGTGACAGCGCATACGCCTTGCGTAATTACCTCATGTCGCCTTACCTCAATCCCACATCTGCCAATCAATAGAGGTACAATGCAGCACATATTTCAACAAGGAACATCATAGAGCGTATATTTGGGCTGCTGAAGAGCCAATTTGGATGTCTCCATAAGACCGGTGGAGCACTTCAGTACAACCCTGAACAATGCTGCAAGATAGTAGCAGCATGTGCCATGCTGCACAATATTGCGACAAAGGGAGGAATGGAAATCGAGGTGTCTGACAGCGAATCGGAGGATGGGAACCAGCAAGTGCCACACCACTGTGCAGCACAAGGGGCAAGCGCAGCAGAAGGGCGCAGGAGAAGATTGGACATCACACAAAATTATTTCTGAGGTGAGTAATGATGACACAGAAACTTTATATTGCAAACAAAGTAATCTTTAAATAAATAAGAATGACATGAGTGTTGAAGCACACTTTTAATGTGACCAGTGTAATGGACATAATTGGTTTGCAAAAGAAAATGTACTTGTAAGTCAGTAAAAGGTCAGATCACATTCACAACAATGGTTACGTCACCACAGTAGAATGTAATTCTACATGGCAGTCTAGCGCTTTCTTCCACCAACACCCAGACGCCTGTCAGAGCCAGCATGGTCATCCCTAATGTTGGAAGCGGAGGGGGTACTGCTGCGTGTGGTGCGTCTTCTTGCAGTGTCGACTGGCATTGCCAAACTACTTAGGCTTGAGGTACCCTCACTACCCTGTTCTGGCGTGGAAATGTTGGCCGCAATTGTGGAAGCATTAAGCAAATCTACTGCATTGGTCACCTGGTCCAGTGCTTTAGCCACATCCCTGCTCCAATGGCACATTTCTGTTTGCATGGTCACAGACCTACGTGCCAGCAGTGCAGTTGTCGTGGCCAGCCTATTGTTAGATTTGGCAAACATTTTGAGGTGCTGCATTAGTTCGCAATGGTGTCTTTTCTGGGATACATGTCCCTCCTGCATGACCTTGGTCAGTTGCTGCACACTATCGGACAGTACTGCAATGTTGCTTGCCATCTTGCCAATTTGTAATTGCACTGCACGTGTGTTCTTTGTCTGCAGGCGCTGCATACAGAGCATCTGTCCCTCAAGACCACCCCAGACATCATTTGGTTGCTCCTCCTGCTGTGTTCTCAGTGCTCTTCCTCTTCTACCCCGGACTCTGACATTGCTTCTGTGGACCTGTGTTTGTGGATTTGGGATGGAAGTGGCCTGGCCATGGCTGGCACCTGGTGTTGCATCAGCCTCGTCATCAGAATCCATGGTGACCAGTGATGGGACAGTTGCCCTGCGTGAGTTTGGGCCACGTGACGGATTTTTTTGCAACACGGGTGTGTCCATGTGTTCACCTGCGCTGGTGTCCTGCATGTCCTGGGAATCACTATCTTCGGCTTCTACACGTTGTGCATCTGTGAGGTGAAACAGTGCAAAATTGCATAAATGTCTGTGATGTCATGTCTGTTTTGTTATTAAATTGATAATATATTGCACTATTTAGAGTTTTTTATCTCAGATTTGTGTGTTTGTCATTGTAACTGCTTCACCTGACTACATCTCCCATAATGCACCTCCCTTTATGAATACCTTGTGTAGTGGATGTTCAAAGTGTGCACTTGGGCTGTACTGAGGTAATGTTCCACCTTTAAATTTTAGGACAATGGTAACATGCATTCATCTTACCGTCAGATGTGTTTGCTGCTCCTGACGTGTCAAGCTGGGTCACACCAACAACAGCTTCTGGCTGGATGATGGATTCGACCAAGTCCTCCATGGGAGTGTTCCCGTGTGTCTGTTGGTGTTCCCCCCTCCTGTCTTCTTCTTTGCCTCCTTGAGCCGGTCAGCAATGTGCACCTTAGCCCGACTGCGCAAGTCGTACCATCGTTTTTTCAGTTCTTCGATGGTGCGGTGTGTCACCCCAATAGCATTGACCCTGTTTTGGATCCGGAGCCAGATTTTTCTTTTCTCCTGCTCTGCCACTTTTAAGGATAATTTTCCAAACAGCTTATCATGGCTGTGGACTACTCCCTCAATGAGGTTGTCAATTTCTTTTTCAGAAAACTTTATTTTCCACTTCCTGCCTGTTTGGCTCTCCTCTGCTGTTTGTGAGGCTTCCATTTAGTTGAGATTCAAGGTGTTTCTAATGTCTCTCTCCCACTCCTGTTCAGCTCCCAGAGCCAGCTCCCTCCTCTCCCTGAGACTGTGCACTGAAAATGAGGCTGAAGCTGCTCACTTCCTGGTTCTGATGTCATCAAGATGCATCAAAATGCGACTTCGGTAATTGCGATTTCGCTAATAGCGAAATCGCTAATAGCGAGTTCGCACTTGCCGGAATCGCTATTATATTAGCTATTTTTTGCGATTCTTTATTTTATTGCAATTTTTTGGGTGCATCTCATTTTGCGAGTCTTTATTTGCTATTCCTTAAAAATCGCAAATAAGGAATCGCAATTTTTCACTTTGATGCATGTGCCTGCTAGTCTCCAGTCACACAAGTGAGTAGTCTTTTATTTGGGAGAAGTTTGGGAATGATGGGTGGCAGGAATTCTGTGGGTCCCTGCAGATTTCAAACGTTCGGTCACAGAAATGTGAGTAAAATGCATGATAATAGCAAAGCTTGAGGTTTGCAGAGCTTTGTGGGCAAGAATGTGTTGTGGGATCCATGTAAGGCACACCACTCTGGACTTCACTATGTATATAGTTTTAGAACATGTCTGGATATGGTAGGATTCCCTGGGTGGTGGCCGAGTCCAGGCTCAAATATCGCAGCTTCCCTCATCGTAAAAACATGTAATTTGTTTACGTGAATGGTTGATATCTCTATGTTGCATTTTGGGGCTTTTTGTGTTGCAAGTGCATGGCCAAGCTACACAACTGGGGTAGCAATTTTATCAGGAAATGTGTGGAAAGGTTAGGTGGTAGGAACTTTGTGGAACCCTGCATATTCTGTAAGCTACTGTCATAGAAGTGTTAGGAAAATGCATGATTTTATGGAAAGTATGGGGTTTGCATGATTTTTTGGATAAGACAAAGTAGTAGGATTCATACAAGTGACACCCCTCACGATACTTCTGAATATCTAGTTATCAAAAAGTTTGAGTTTTGATAAATTTGCATTGGTGGCAGACAAGCCCAAATACTGCAGCTATCTCCATCGCCAAAAGAGGTAATTATTTTGACTGGAAATGCTGATGTCTCCATGTAGCAATTTGAGGACGTTTGTGTCATGAGCGTTAGGCCAGCTACACAATTGGGGTAGCGTTTTTATTTAGAGCAGTGTGACAAAATAGAATAGTAAATGCTGTATCTCAGTTGGCTCTGTACCACATGTTTTTGGACAACCAACAGACACCATATATCCCTTCAACCAGAAGTCCATGATGGACGTAATGACGTATAACTTTTGTACATCTGTCATCGGGGTAGAAATTTACAGATGAAAACGGTGTAACCAATTGCTATTTTTTTTTTATTTAAAAAATTAGTTTAATTTTGCAACCCATGTGCAAACAACACAAATAAATCCTTGCTGATTTTGGTAGTTTGTCTGGATTTTAGGAACGTATTGCTTTCCACGTTCATCCATTGGTGTCACTCTTGTTTACACCATAAATTGCAAATAGATTGAAACTGAAAAAAAATAGGACAAACGGAATAAAATAGAAAATTGCAAAAACTGTGGTAAACAAACGATGCTGACCTTTTTTGGGAAAAATACACTTTCTTGGACATCACTTTTTCTCATTTTTCAAACAAAAAGTTTGCTATATTTTGGCTATTTTTTCGATTCTCTCCAGAGGAATCCACAAACCTTGAATACCTTCACAATCTTCAAGATGTGAGAAAAATGACACACATTTGTCCTGGATATCTTTTGTGGAAAGAAAGTTATTAAGGCTTAAGGTAGAAGTGCCCCAAACATATGAAAGGGTTCAGTCCTGAATGTGGGAAAGCCTCAGTGGCCAAGGGGTAAATGCTTCTTTCGCTTTAATCAAACAGAATTATATTCTGTTCTACCTTATCCTGCTCCCTTGTGCTGTAATAAGTATTTAAAAGGGAAGGTCAGATCATGACTCGGACACAATGAACAAAAACATGCTCCATAGTTCTCAAACCTTGTGAAGTGAAAGAAAAAAGTGAAAGCTCTGATCAGGAAAGACTTAATTTTTTTAAGCTCTCATTGAATTTGAAAGCAAAAAAGCTTTTAGAATTTGGCATCTCTTCTAATAATTGCAAACAGCTGTTGCGCTGGCTTTAATGTCTAGAGATACTAGTTTACTCTCACTCAGACTGGGTAGAACCATCTTTACAAATATTCACTTTTGTAAATGCGTTTGTTGAACCTGTAAAACTTTTCAAACCTATAAATGGTTCAAATGTGAAAGAAAGCAGAAATTCAACATACTCTTTTTGAAGTTGTGTGGCTGACCTCAAGAAGATGTTAAAAAGACTACAGAATACTTTTACCATGTGCAATCTTCAGTAAAACATGTTATAAAATGATCACAAGCCACATCATCAGTTCAATGCCAGTTTTCTCCTTGCGTGTCAAGGACATTGTTTGTTTTCTTGCCTGGGTCTGCATGGCCAGATGGACAGGGCAATCTAGTGATTCGGGTGGGGTGACCATTGATATGACTTGGCAGCTCAGGGACAGACGGGCCTCTTGCCAGCTGAGGGTTCATCAATGTAAACCTGGTGCTTTTCCATATCTAAATGAGGCGGGAGAACCACAAGTGTGGCAGCCTACAGCAGGGTGGCTCTGCGCTGCCAAATTGTAAATTTAAGCCTAAATGTAGAGATGAATCCAAATGGTTAGTACTAAAATAGGGGTTTATTACAAGCGTGTGTCTTCCATCAACTGTCTGCAGCGTACACCCCCAATGTTCTTGAATAAAGAACTATCGGGCACGTGCATCAATGTTTTATGCAAGCGCAAACGGTGCGATTCGCAAAAATCGTCCGTTTGTGCCTGCAAAAAGGCTTTTTGCGATGCATCAAAGTGTAAGGCCCTCGCAATTTAAAAAATCGCAATTTATTGCGATTTCGTAAATTGCGATTGCATTTAAGGAATCACAATGTGCGATTCCTTAAATGCAATGCATGTGCCCCTTAGAAATAGCGAATTTGCTATTTGGGGCCGTAAAATACAGAGAAATTACTCTTGTCTGTATTTTGCAAAAACCTTGAAAAATGCCCTAAAGGGCATTTTTCAAGGTTTCAGGTTACACACACACAAATGCCCTTGGGGCATGTGTGTGCGCAACATGGGTGCACATCAGAATTTCAGGGGTGCAACAGGGTGTCAATTTGACACCTTTGGACCCTTGAAATTGCATGCGGAAGTACCTATTGGTACTCGCAAATGGCGCATGCAATTTCCCATTCACACCTATGGCCCTGTAGGAAGCCATTCCTTAATTGCGACTCACAATTAAGGAATGTTTAGTAATCGCTATTTTAATAGCAATTTCTACATGCATAGGCTTTTGAGAGTCCCTAATTCCTTAATAATAGCAATTAAGGACTCGCAAAAGCCTACTTTGATGCATGTGCCCTTAAGCTCGGGTGGGTAACTCGGCTCCGTCAGCTGAGTTTACGGAGTTTTGCCTACTCGATTGGGAATGCGGAGTTCAGGCAAAACTCCGACTCCGTGGCAGAGTGGAGTTGGCTGGCCCATCTACCCTCCCTAATGTAATTCTAATTTAAAAAAGGCACTTACCTGCTGCCTCCTCCTCGCATTGCTCTCACTCATCAGTGGAAACACCCTACATTGTACGTCTTTATTTATTATAATTACATTAGGGAGGGTGGAGTGGAGCGGAGCAGAGTTTCTTTCCAACTCCGTGGAACTCCACGTAGTGGCACTATGCGAGCTCCGCCCGGGGTTATAAAGAACACTTTGACGGCATAGCACATTACATAATTGACAGGCAAGAACAGTGGAACTAACACTACACATATCTTCCCACTTGAATATTTAACACTGAATAAAACTATAATAAAGAATATTATACATTTTTATGAAACAATAAATATCAGTTAACAAAACAACAATTCTAACAAGCAGAAAAACAAAAAAATATAAGCATCTACAAAGGCCTTCAAATTCCAAAAGTCGTTTTTAATACTGTTATACAACTACAAGTTATGGGCAACTAATTAACTATTGTACTTTGTTTATTTACATACAACATCAAGCAATTTCTTCGGTTTAGAAATAACCCAAACCCATCTGTTTCTCAAATCCTGTACAATTTGATTTTGACCACCATGGAGATGGGAATCATTCCTACTGTGATTCGAGTCCCCATACAAATCATTTCTACAACCCTCCTCAAATGCAACACCATCCTTCAACCAATCATAATTATCTCTCCTCCTCAGCTCCATAGAATGATCCCTCACTTTACATTTGCTCAATTTTCCAAGTGGTACACCTTGCCGTCACTCAACGATGCAGAATTACAAAACTATTTCTTGACTTTCATAGGTTCTGAAAACCTCTTTTCACCTTTCTTTATTAATCCACTTTTTTAACTCTACCCTACTCTCCTACTTCTAGCTTAACTTCTTTGACACTATGCCTAGTATCACAATGTCATTTGTTTATTTCTTGAGAATTCCCAATACTAATTTTCACATCCTCAGCTGACGGTGCAATCTGCTTTGATTTTGGTATCAAACCAACCTTTGCTTTTGTTTAAGATATCCTGCCTTTCATCAGCACACATGGATTGTACCTGACAATATCACTGGGAGTAATACTATATGGTCAAATCACTTTCAGTACTTTCCGCTTCCACTCTATATTATGATTTCTTGCAAATTGGATAGCACTTTTGAATACTTTATTTAACTTCTCAACACCTCTTTTCCCTTCTGGATGATAATGTGAAATAGCAGAATGCACAATTCCATTCCTTTAAAAAAAAGTCTTGCACAATATTTGATACACATTGTGGACCATTATCACTGACAATTTCCTCAGGTGATCCTTCCTGCATAAAAACCTTATCTAGGAAATGTACCAAAGCATTAGCATTAACATTTCCAAGAAACTCCACTTCCAGCCACTTTGAATAACTATCCATTGTGACAATAATGTAAACATAGCTCTTAGTCTAATGTCAAATAGGACTGATGATGTCAATCTACACCTTTTCCCAAGGCATATTGCACACTTAATGAGTACAAGAGAAGGTCTAACAGTTACTTCAGATTTATCCAAGGTACGTCACATTATATACGTCTTCCTCTTTCCTGCTATCCTGAGCATGAGAAGCTGATTGTTTAGGCTTGTGCCAGCAGATTTTGAACTGCCTCCAAAAAACTGAGCTGACAAGTGATCACTTGGCTCCTGAGTCCAATGGTAAGGTACAGCGACAAATAAAATTGACATAAATGTGATTAAATAATCCGTCAGGAGCTAAAATCATGCCCAGTAAGAACATCTACAGTACCTTGTAATGAACAGTAAGAAGAAGTAGAGTTACAGTTGAACAACAGCACTGATCCAAAATAAATAAATCTCCAAAGGATTCAATATGCACCGGGTTCTTAAAATTTCTGATCAGGGCTGCTCCTTATCGCTAACGTTGTAGAGATGAATCCGAATGACTAGTAGTAAAATAAATGTTTCTTGCAACTCTGGTACAAGCTTGCATGTTCACCTGTCAACTGTCTGCTTTGTACACCCTCAATGTTCTAGAATAAACAACACGATGACAGCACAGCACAATACATCTTTGACAGGCAAGAACAGTGGAAACGACATTACACTTAAAAATAAAATACATCAGCCTTGCTAAGGAAAACACATACGTGTTTCTTAATCTACAAAGCTGACCACACTGAGGTTATTTCACATTTTCTGATCATTGTTCATAAACTAACTTAGAATATATCAATTTACAAATACACAATTAAAAATGTATGTAAAGTTTTTAACACATCAGTGTTTCAAACACACATTCTGAACTTCTGGAGCTTTCTCTCTGGAAACAAATTTATGTGTGCTGCTTGCTATATGATATAACCTTTCTTCTTTACTTAACTTGTATTGTTTTTAAGGTATCAGGAGAGACAAGATTAAAATTAAGATGTTTGGTCTGGTCACGCAGCTAGCACTTTTGGCAAACTTGGTCACTGTCATTGTCATGTAGACGTAAAAGCCATAATTCCTCACCTGTTTCCCAAGCTGCATATACATTACCTTTGTTTAACTACAGGATATTCCACTTTATATTATCCTATTTAAATAAGCTGGTGAAAAAAGGAGATTGATTTATTCGTAAAAGCAAATATTTCAAACAACTGCTTTGAAGTCATCCCAGTTCCAGCAACAAGAGTGGCCCATAACAAGGCCAAAGCCGGTCCCGGGTTGCTTGTCTTCTGGTTCAGGGAGGACCTAGCTTGCCAGTTCGGGCTGGACTGTTTCTATTGAAGCAGAATCAAGACTGTTTTGCATATAGATGGGTCCAAACTGAGGTGGCATGTTGTGCAAAATAACAATAGATTGGGATGCTGCGTGAGTAATTACCAGTGGCTCAGATTATTTAAAACATTCCATCCAGCACTTCCAAACCAACATGGCGGCAGCTGACCTTTGACAACAACTACTCTAAGGCTGTCTGTTACAGAAGACAAAGGGGAAAGTGAAGATGAGGACACCTCATACGCAGATTTACATGGCCGAGTAAGATGCACCCCTCCCATGTGCACCATCAGGTGGAAGAAAAGACCATCCAGGCACTGATTGACAGAAACACACCATTCCCAACATGATGCTACCCTCATGAAGCTGGCAGAGTATGACCATTCTTTGAGTCTATCACAGAATTTATCTGATACATCTTTTCAAAAGACAGCATACAGGTCAATCATGGCAGGACTGATGCCATTCAAAACACCCCAGTACATCAAAATCTGACAGACAAAAAAGTTTTTGGGGCATGGCCACATATTGTGGGAGATTCATGATGAACCTGGTCACACTGCCTGAACCTCTTTGCATACCTACAAAGACTAAAGCTGTCTGGAAATGGAACAGTAAGGTGAATATCATATTTGAGGAAATTAAAAATGCCTAGCCTCGGGACGCCTCCATGGCGTACTTGGAACCCAGTTGTATCACAGAGCTTGTTGTCGATGCCAGCCCTGTGGGACTAGGTGCAGTGCTGACACAGGAAGCGTCTCATGGTTTGTGGTTCCCCATTGTCTACACCAGCAGTGTTCTGACCTACAATGAGACAAAGTAAGTTCAGATTGAAACAGAGGCCCTAGCCTTCAACTGAGGCTGCCAAGCCACAAGCCATTGGTTCCCCTATTCACCGGTACTGCCCGCCATTTGCTACCACATATTGAAAGGTGAGCGGTAAATGTACAACTCTACAACTTTACCGTCACCTACTGCCCAGGTGCAAGGAACCCATCTCACTATCTGTTGCGACACCATCAGCCGTTGGTGGGCAACAGGAGCAGGGATGCCAAACAGGCAGGAGCATTCATCATCAGCATTGCACAGGATGCTTGTCCAAAGACTATAACCCTTGAAGAAATTTGCATTGCAATAATTGAAGACAGTTGTTTGCAATAGGCTGTGCAGGCTCTCCAGGACCATCAGCGGAAACATTCCATTGACAGAGCCAGGCACTGGAACACAGCCTAAAAATTGGTCATGACACAACTCTGGAGAGTTTTAGATAGGTTCAGTTGTATGGGAAATTGCCACAGTGCTCTGAGTTCGGCAGCTGGGGATGCCCCAATCACTGTGGTACTGCACTGTTAAACTGGGTCCCTAAGAACACCAAGGTGTTGCCAAGATGAAGCTGAGGCTCTAAGACAAAGTCTGGTTCCCTTACCTGGATACTACAGGGGGCGACAGAGTCCGAGCTTGTTACCCGCCGAAGATCACTAGAGGAGGGCCACGCCTGGAACCAATCCTCATGGAACACCCATGTCTGAGTCCATTGACCAACAACACTGCAGATTTTGGGAGCTTCCTAGACAGTCGAGTGATGCTCATGCTAGTAGACAATTACTGTGAGTACCCTGTTGTTCAGATAACACCTTTGACATTGTTCCATAGTGTGAGCCACACCTTCAATAAGGTTTTTGACACTTTCAGCCTTCCAATAGAAGATAAGGACTGATAAGGGAAATTATTTCAGCTGTTAAAGTGACTACCTGAAGATCAGGGGCATTGCCAACCCCCTACTATAGTAACTACAGTGGGGGTGGTGTTCAGATGGGTCTCTTCTGTCTACAACTTGGCAGACAAACCCTCATAATAAACGTGACAGTGCCTGGGTGAAAAGGATGGGTGGATCAGTGAAAGGGTAAATGGATGGATGGGTAGAGGGACTAAAAGGCTGGATGGATGGACAGAGTGAAAGAATGGTGGGATGAGTGAAAGGATGGATGATGTAAGGATGGATGGATAAGTGAAAGGGAGGGTAGATGGATGGCTGAATGAAAGGGTAGGGGGATGGATGAGTGAAAGGGTGAATGGAAGGATGGATAAGCGAAAGGGCAAATTAATGCATGAGTGGAAAGATGGATATGTCAAAGGGTGGATGAATTAGTGTAAGGCTGGACCGCTGAGTGAATAGGTGGATGGATGGAGGAGTAAACCAGAGAATGGATGGGTGGATGGATGGAGTGAAAGGGTGGATGGATGGAGTGGAAGGGAGATTAGATGAGAAAATGGATGGATGGATGGATGTCTGAAAGGATGGATGAGTGGATGGATAAAAGGGGGATGGATAACTGAAAAGATGGATGACTTAGTGAAAGCGCGAATGGATGGATAGGTTCAATGGAAAGGTTCGATGGAAATGTTTGCAGAATGATGGTTAGGTTTGGATAAGGATGGATGGACGGAATGGTGACTGACTGAATGATGGATGAAAGACTAAATGGATAAAAGAATGTAAAGATAAAATAGTCAATGTCAGTGGGTGGGTGGAAATATAAAAGGAAGAATGGATAGATGCTTGGATGGAAGAGACAGGCAAACTCTTCTGGGAAGGTATGAGTGGGCATGACAATGGGAACCAAAGGCAGTTTCACACTTGAGGCAGACTGTATGCACCACTCCTGCAGAACCCCGTCAAGTGTTGTAGGGGATGCCCGTGCCTGAACCCAGTCCCACAACATCAACAGCCCGGGTGGGTGTGACACTGGAAACCTGCTGCAAAACCTACCAAAAAGCCAGCATTACAACCTATGGTACATTCGGATCTCTGACTGAAACCAAATTCATGCACCAGCATACTCACCAACTAACATGGGAAAGGATGTAGATAGCCACCCAGCCACTACTGTTATGAATGTGCGCCTGCGCACTCTGAGGCCGGGTGTGACGGAGCAGATACAAAAAATGGGTCATAAACCACTTGTGTCCACTCCTGTATTAGGCTTCAATTCTGTGATGTGCTTTCTTGGTTCTGGTGAGCCTAAGTTTTGGCCTTTGGTCTTGACACTGCCCTTGGACCTCTACAGGCTCCTTATTCCTGCCCAACAATTCTCACACTGATTTACATCACAGTATCTCCATAGGCTTCAATGGAGCGGTGCAAGGGTAACTTTGTAAGACCGAAGGAAGGGCACTAATCAAAGAGTATAAGTCTACTGTGCCAAATAGGGTAGAAAGGGACATACTCAGGCATGGACATGTCACAAAATCAGAGGGAACTTGAAAGTGCTTAGAGAGTAATATATCACACAAATGAGATGAGACAAAACTACAAATTGCTGGGCATTGATGGGTAGGTAACTAATGATACAGCATCAGAATACACCATGCTATGTGAAGAGCCTTGGCAACAAAAACAATGGAAGGCAGTAGGTAACTGTGGGGGATGGGTCGATGTAGAATGTGATCTATTCTCCTTGATTTTCTTAATCCATTCCAGGCATCTCTTTTGGCAGTCCTTTGGAGGAGGCCTTCTTTAGACGTCCTACTTTAGATATCATAAGCATGTTAGGAGCCTTGGGGGCGTGGCTGGATCGGCGAACACAATGGCCGCTTGGAGCTGAACCTCCGTGTCGACCTCGCGCGCCACAGCACGATATGGCCAGTAAATATCCTTTAATCCCACGTAAATTAGAAATTCCGGGACAGGAACAGCGGCAGCTGCTGCGACATCAAGAATTGAAGGGAGAAATGGATGATTAAGCCCTGAATTGGCTGCTGCATACTCCGGAGCCCGGACCACGGCTTAACAGCTCGACACAAACTGAGCTGGCGGTATTGCTGCGCCGCTGATGCACTCCAAGAGTGGGATCTGATCACAGCGCCAATTAAGGGAGTAAAGTATCAGCGAACTACAGAGCAGTTTGTCAACTGGACACCTCCCTGCATCTGAGACAATCCGAGTGTGCCGGCAATGGGCATGGCGGAGGAGTCCACAGGCATCGAGACCGACAGAGCTCCACCCGGCTGCGGCGGCAAGAACTGGCAGAGATCTGATCAGGCGGCTGCAGGCGGGATCCCTGCGCAGCCTTGTGCGGTCACACCGCTGTGCCTACATGACCGCTGGAGCCTAAATACTACCCGAACGCTGGGGTGGCATCCATCTGGAGGCCAAAGTAAAATTGCTACAACTCCCATTGCCCCGCACTTCACAGAGCAAATCACAGAGGTTGGGACGACAACACCGCTACCTCGCGACCCCCGTCGCCTATAGTGCTGCGGCGGAAGCGGAGACAGCCTGAGACTAGCAGACAGCAGGCAAACTGAAACAGGGCACTTAGCCCCCTCCACAGCGGCAAGGAGCATCTCTGCAGCCTGTTAAGCGTGGCCTGAGGAGACGCCTGGGCAAGGCACCTGTACACAGCTACTCAACAGGAGTGCATCGACCTTCTGGCCCGGTGAGTGAGCCCCCCCAAGCATAACGGAGAGTTGCATGAAGGCTTCAAGACACTGAAGGGGGAGGAGTGAAGATCGCGGGAGCAGAGCTGAGTGCCCAGGGAAATTGGCACACACCCTAAGTGCGTCACACCTCCAGTAAGCATGTCTTCCATACCCAGGATAAAGATCTCGACCCAAGGGAGCCCTTACACCTTCTCAATGTGCTCATCTTTTCATGGCAAACTGCTGAACTGAGAAAGAAGGCATGTTTTAACGTCCACTACATGGCAAAAGGCTGGACTGACCAGAGTCCCTTGAGCCAATTGGGAATGGTGCGCAAAGACCCCAAACAGAAATAACTAAATTTTGAAACCCTCACGAAGACGGCCACCCGGCAACCCACTACAATGGGTGCAGAAGTTACTGTTGGCGCCACTGGTGGCGCAACGCCCCCAGATAATTCGGCCTTGCAACTAGAACAGCGTTCTGGGTTCAAAGCTCTCAATACTAGATTTGATTCCCTAGATCGCTGTCTTAACAGAATGGGAGAGCGGATCGACTGCCATGATGCAAGATTGGATACCGTGGAGGGCCGCACTTCCGAATCAGATTAAAGAGCAGCTCAAACCACCAAAAGAGTCAAATGATTTGATAGAATATTAAAGACAGTCGCCACATAGAATGAGGATTTGGAGGCGAGAAGTCGGCGCAACAATGTGCGCATCATGGGAATTCCGGAGACAACCAACACAGGAAAGCTAGACCGCTTCATGGGGCAACTACTGATGGATCTATTTGGGGCCAGAACAATTTTCAAACACCTTTACTGTAGAACACGCTCACAGAATACTTGGCCCCCGACCCAATCCGGGACTGCCACTCAGACCAATTTTAAAGATAGAGACAAGGTACTTCGATTGGCCAGAGAAGCAGGGACACTGACGTGGCAGGGCTCCACTGTCTCATTCTACCCAGATTTTACAGCCAGGGTGCAAGACGCCAGGCGCAAGTTTGGAGGAGCTAAAGCAGCGGTCTGAAAACTGGGTCTCAGCTATGGCATGTTGTACCCGGCCTGGCTCAGAGTTGATATCAACGGCAAGGTAAACATTTTTGACAATCCTGATGCAGTCCAAAACGTCTGTAAACATTACGCAGGAACCAAAGATGCAGGCCGTGGATCTTCCCCGGGGGAGCTTCTCAGGAAGCACTGTCAGGGACAAGTGAAAATCTATTCTCGACAAGCTAGAAGAAACACTTGATGGCAGAATTAGTATGCACCCGTGCCCCACTACCAGATAATTGTAGACGGTAACTGCATGGGCATAGACACTGGGGCATAGCAAGAACAATTTGTTCATGTAAACAGACTTTTTACTAAGGAGGGGTAATCGTTAGTACATTGCTGGGGTGTGTGGTTCCCACGGGGAGTTGCCGCCCCCCGTGGGATCACAATGTCACTCAACTGGGGGGTATTGTCATATTGGCATTATTTGCAGCAACAGTTAAAGGGGAGGGATACAGGGATATCGCCCAGTGGACAGCCACCGAGTGAGGGTGGGGGAGGGGGGTGAGATGTAGGCTGTTGCTCCAGTATATACGTCAACATATGGTAAATATAGTCTACCTTGAAGAAACGCACCTATCCCCACTTTCCCCATCAAAATGTGCATCTACCTGGGGCACCCATGAATATTTTTCTAATTACAGCTCATATGCCAGGGGAGTGGCCATTCTGATTAGTCGAAGAGTACCATTCACGCACACAGACACGATATCTGATCCGGGCGGGCGGTACTTGATAGTAGCGGGAACGATAGCAGGACACAAAATTGTATTAATCAATGTGTATGCCCCAAACACTGATAATTGAGCTTTCTTCAAACGTTTGCAGTCACTTGTAGACAACCTATCGACAGACGATATAGTGCTAGGTGCAGATTTGAACATTCTTTTGGACACTCTGCTGGACAGTACAGCGAAGGTCCCTAAACACAATCCTTGAGCCCACAAGGTCCTTCAGAGCATGTGTCAGGAACATGACTTGGTGGACATATGGAGATATTTGAACCCATCCACCATGGAATACACCCACTATGCACAACAGCACGGCACATGGACGAGGTTAGATTATTAGCTGCTCACTAGACAGACAACAGCATGGATCCATAGTGTGAGACACCTACCCCGCACATTATAAGACCACTCCCCGGTGTCTCTCTCGATACATTTCCCAGCAGAAGGCGGGTTTGAGAAACAATGGAGGTTTCCCTCCATGGAACTAAAAGACCTGGTATTCCAGTATGAGCTCCGCACAGTGATAGTGTACTATTTCACCAATAACGTTGGCAACATATGCAGTTCTATGGGAAGCCTTTAAGGCCTGCATGAGGGGAGTATGTATCTCCACACACACAGGGGTTTTAAGAGACTTAAGGAAATGACTGGCCCGGTTACAAGATGGACTACAATTGCTTGACAGGGAAAAAATGATAGGAGACAACCGCGATAGTGTGGAATACTTATACCGCAGGACGGAATTACTGGCAGAATACACAGAGGACGCCCAGAGAGAGGAGTTATACTTAGGAAAGTACGCCGTAGGAAGGTGAGGAAGGTGAGTGACTGGGCCGCACTTCAGCGAGGCTGCTTAAGCCCCGTCATACCCAAAAATACATCATCAAACTACACGACGAGGACGGCCGTATCATAGCCGGGAATACCATAGGGCGCGCACTCCTGACATATTACTCAGACTTATACACATCAAATACAGGGCCCAGCATGGCAAACATCAAGAACTATTTAGATGAGATCGCCATGGTCTGGCTGCCGGACGCACACAGGAAATTCCTGAGCGAGCCGTACTCAGTCGAAGAAATAGAACAAGCCATTGAAGCAATGGATGGCTTCAAAGCTCCTGGGTTAGATGGTTTCCCCGGAGTCTTTTATAAAACTTACAAATATCTCCTAGCCCCACACTTACTAGAGGTATATGGTGAAGCATTGGAAACCGGCACTCTTCCACCTTCATTTAGGGAGGCGGTATTGGTACTACTCCCCAAGCCTGGAAAGATCTGGAAAAATGCGGATCGGTCTACCCACTATCACTCTTAGGCTTTGACTTCAAAATCCGGGCCAAAATGTTGGCAACTAGATTATCGCTCTTAATGGAGCAGATTATAGCACCTGCTCAATCCGGTTTTGTGCGGCACAGATCCACTGCATATAACCTTCAAACATTCTTTTCAGTGGTCAACCAAATAAACCCACCGGTGCCTGCAATAGCAGCCTTTTTGGACGCAGATAAGGCATGGAGTGGCTCTTCGTACAAGCCGTACTGGCCAAAATGGGTATGCCCAAAAACTTCACAGTCTTAGTGAGGCTACTCTACACAGACCCATCAGCTCGTGTCCGTTTCAATGGCACAGTAACAGAACCATATAACGTGTTGATAGGCCCCCGTCAGGGATGCACTCTGTCCCCAATACTTTTTATAATAGCAATGGACCGCCTCATACGCTATTTTCAGAAAGTTCATTTACAGAAAGGGCTCCAATTCAACCACGGCCCGGTGCTGGTGATGCTGTATGCCGATGACGTAGCTTTATACGTCAGGAAATCCGAAAAGAACCTGAAACCAATACTAAGAGAAATATACCGCTTTAGCAGCTTGTCCAGCTTCAAAATCAATTAGGCTAAATCAGAATTATTCATCCTGACTGACGTTCAGAATTGCGAGTGTGGGGAGTACCCGGTACAATGGTGAGAAGGGGAAACTAAATATCTGGGTATAATATATTTACATAGAGATCGAGAACAGGTATTGCATTTAAACTATGGCCCGGCCATGAGCCGTTTACAGAATCAAGTGGACCAGTGGATTAAACTACTGCTATCAATAGCAGGGCGCATTGCCATCATAAAACTGGTGATATTGCCTCGCTTCCTATACCTATTCACTAACATCCCCATCCCATTGACCAATCTATTTTTCATCCAACTTTGCACACTCCTTATAAAGCTGTTATGGGGTGGGAAACAGCCCAAAGACTGTTGGGACACTTTGACGCTCCCGTACGAAAGAGGGGGATTTGGAGTCCCGGACATGCAGCGTTATTTTCTATTAGCGCAGTGTGGGTACGCATATCACTGGTATCACTCAGATGTACGCATACCTTATGCCAAGCCAGAGAGAGATCTAGCGAACCCCACTCCACTAAATGCAGTGCTGCTGGTAGGGATCCCACGAGACCCCCACGATATCCAATGACTGTCCACCACGTGCTGGGCATGGAAAAAACTGCTTATGAAAACGGGAGGGTCAACATTGTATTCTCCAGCTCTGCCACTTCCTACAAATCCCTGGATTCCCCTCACTAAGGAAGCTGGGACCAAACACACTCTAGCCTGACTGGGGCTGGAAACTGCTGGGGATGTATTCCCGGGAGACCACGCTTTCATTCATACCGAAGACCCGTGTTTCACGGCGGCCACATTCATGGATCATTTCGTATTGACCCGACTAAAGAGTGCACTTAGTGGTGCGATTCCCACTTACCCACTAGAGCCGGCAGGCTTTAGCACACTCACATTAGTAATAACAGATGACAGTGGAGAACACATTACCTCCAGGCTCTATAAAGCCAGTCTAGCGCTCCTGCCAGAACGGGACGCCAAAGTCAGAGACACTTGGGCTGCCTATATAGAACAACCTCTCATTGATGACATTTGGAAAATGTGTTGTCAACAAATCAAGCTAGTATTGTGCAATCACAGACACAAATTACTACATTTTAAGATACTCAGGAGGGCCTACGCCACACCGCAGCAGATGGTCCGGATAAAGAGCACCACTTTCACACATTGCCCTAAATATAATATGCAGGCTGCACCATTCCTCCACATGACTTGGTCCTGCAGCATAATTAATGCTTACTGGCAGGAATTATACGGCCTAATACAGCAGATGGTGAGGATACAAATTCCGATAACTACTTTAATTGCATTGATGGGCTATGTAGAACCACTGCCCAAAAACACACGCAGGGTCACGTCAATGGCTATGCTACTGGCGAAAATGGAAATAGTTATTTGCTGGAGGCAGAAACCTACGGCCAAGAGCTGGCCTAAGAACATGACCTACTGCGATACCACAAGTGAAATATACGCAGAACTGCAACCGGCCACTTCGCGACCCAAGGATATATGGCAGCCCCTCCGGGAATATCTTTGATTACAAGACACACAGGGTACATCAGATAGTCAGGAGGGACAGGGAACGGGCCAGAACACACATGCCACGGGGTGACGCAACCAAGTTCAAAGCAATCGCGGCTGTATTTCAAAGTCCAAGTAGGCTTTAGACAGGTGACAGAGATGCGGGAGTGGGAGAGCAGGGAAACAACATAACACACTCCAAATCTACATCATTCTTGCCGGTTGAGGGTATGTGCCAAATCATACGTAACTGTTTTATTATATGTAAGTTGTTAATAAAATGATAAATAAAGTTTTAAAAAAAGCATGTTAGGAGCCTTCTATGTGCCCAGTATTGCAGTAGCACAAACACAAGGAGGTAAATAGTGGCTGTAGGGGCAAAGAACAGAGCCAAATATGTCTGGCGGTTGTACGAGGTGCTATTATAGGATAAAAAATGAACACTTTATTTAAAGTTTGTCAAACTGGTTACTCTATCAAATATCCCATCCACCATATTGCAAGTGCAATAGGCTAGAATGAAATTGCAATTCAGCAGATGGCACATCTGCTACATTTGTGACTAACTGTCCCATCTGCAAGCTCTAAATAAGTCCCTGAGATTGAAATGGATATTTAAGAGACCCAAACCTGCTGAACCATCACCCCAGAGATATGGAATTTGTATTGCCCAATGCCTAGGACATGAGCATTATCATTGGGGACAAGTTTTATTATATATAAAATCATGCAAACTAGACATCTCCTGCTCATAGTATACCCGCCAACTGATTTTGTACTACTCAGTAATGATCTATTTGCTGAGGGCATACATGGCAATGACTTCACGCAGTTGCAATTTTTATTTCTGTACTGCATCTATTACATTTTTATAATAAGTCCTTTAAATGTATTCCCCAAATCTAGAACAACTCAGTTATTGAGTGGGCCCTTACTTATTTCATTGTAGTTTTGATGTGTAGGGAGGAGCCTTACCTCGGGACACATTGCCTCTTGAAATTGAGGTTTAACGCCATCTCCGATTCATCATCCTGTGAGAGTTTTGATGAGGTAAAGTTTTGGAGTATAGTTTTTTCTCGGCTCCCTATGCCCACAAATTATGGTATCAGAGGATGGTTTCGAGTTTAGAGCACCTGTTTTCTGCTTCAGAAATGCCCCATTTTATCTGTCCTGGTTTTAGTGGATTTTCCAATGTGGATTTTCTTGGGTATTTTGCAGAGTTCCTGACTTTCAGTGCTGTTGCTGAGTGAAGAGGATTATAACTATGTGAAGAGGATTGTTAGTATGAACAGGGCAAAATTAATCTTGTGAGTGACAATGTTCTAGTATGTTATTGAGGTATTGTGGTCTGTGTTGTGTGATGAGTGATATGCTGTATTTGAGGTCTTGCGATGTTGATTCTTAGTTCAATTGGTGGTTTCATCACTGTGGTATTGATGTACTTTTCTTTCTTGTGATTTGCGTTGAAGAAGTTTATTTCTTGTTGTTGATTGGTTTGGTAATCATATTTGGCAATATCCTAGATCTCGAGAAATTGTTGTTGAACTTGTCTGTATGAAGGTAGTGTGTTTTGCAAGATGCCGCATAGACACAGATGAGGATATTTCTCAAGTAGCAAGTTTTCTCTTTCACTGGTTTGTGTCTAATTTAGGTTGATGTTCGTTGCTCTTCAGTGCATGGGAGTAAATACACTAGCCAGAGGATTGCCTCCGGATGAGAGTTTTGCAAGTTCCACAAAGGCATTAGTTTTGTTTCTTTGGTTGTGATATTTGTTTTATACTCACTTGCTGATTAGTCTCCTATTTAGGTTGAGAAGACATGATTTTATTTGGTTAATTTAATGTGCATACACTGAGAAATGTTGTGCAAGTGTTTTTCCATTGAGCTGTATTGCAATTGGTTAGTCAGCTGAGGAGTTGCGCTGAGAATGGTGAGACATCACTACAGAGTTACACTGTCATTGGTTTATTATTGCTAGCAAAGTTGTGCTGTGATTGGTTGATCTTTGGTGTAACTGCTGAGGGATTGGTTGTTCAATCACAGCTCTTTATTTTGGCTTGATGAACCATAAAGGTACAATAAAAAAATAAAAGACAAAAAATACTTTCATAGACAAAAGCTTTAAATGTATACCTAATGATTTTTCATATAATACAGTTATATCATAAAATTCGATAAAAACCAAACTTGAATGTATCATATATTTGAGGACTTTGCAGAATTACATTTTCATATTCAAACCATAGTACATACCTACTTTTTAATGAGCAGGTTCATTTATAAGAAGAAGTAAATTCCTAAAATTGAGATCCTATCTTAAAAGGGCAAAAAAAGAAACGTTTCCTATGTCCCACTCATTTCTAAACCTTCATCCTGCAGTGCCACATCAAGGATAAATAGACAGAAATAAAATAAAGAATACAATCATGCATATTGGTCCTACACAGTCTTAACACTGTATAACGCTCTGTAGTACTCAACCAATGACAAAGAGAGAGTGCTGTTTAGAATATGCTTTACAAAAGAACTGCACACATCATGCTCAGTCGTGCCCCACATAAGGCAGGAATGAAAAGTCTTATCTTTTTTGTTCCATGAATGGGTAAAACCTGCCAAGGGCAAAATCCCCAATTGGAATTTAATATAAAGTGCGCGTGCAGAGGTCTATATTAAAAAATCCATAAAAGGCTCAAAGTCAAATTCACATTTAAAACTCAAATAAGACTTTACTAGCCTACCCGTGCTAGCCATGGACATTGTTGCTCCTATCACATGATTCCAATAAGTTACCTTCACCTTTCCTTTGCAACTCGAGTTATTGTAGCGGGACTAAACCAGTAATCCACCGAACCCAGTTTGAAAAGCCACAATTTTCATATACAGTAGCCAGGGTATCTTGATCACTGATTAGCCCTCTATTAGAACTCTCACGCAGTCACTGTAGGGTCCCAAATCCTCAATAGACTAAAATCTAACCCAGTATAAAAAAGGTTTTAGGGTGGCCACATCTGAAATAGACCTGGCATTAAGGTCTAGTCCTACTGGTAGCATCAGGCACTTGTGGGAATTCTCAACAGGGATTTCACAAAGGTATTTCTGCTTTTTCAAGAGAAGGGAGTTTACAATGTACCCACCGTTTCAATCCATACAAAACAGCTCCACAAGCTTGGCTTTTGTATATCTCGATTGGGGAGCTATGGCACACCTTAAAAGAGATCCAGACCTTTTCTTCAGAGAAAGTACACTTTTTTCTATCTGGGATGCCAACTGTGCGATTCAATTATTTTCACACCCAGGTAGTCACATTAATTTAATCTATATAATGTCACACCCTCAAACAATACCTTGCCCTTTATTTTTCTCTTAAGCATAAACACCATATATTTGATGTTGTCACTATTAATCACTAGGCCATGCATCTTACAAAATAAATTGAACTTTGCCAAAAAAAACAACAACTCATTTGCGGTTTTGGAGAGGAGCAAGGTGGCATCTCCGAAAAGGAGACCTGGTATTTTTTCCCCCTACTCTAGGTGAGTCATTCTCACAATCAAACAGATAAGGGATACATCCATTTATGAATAAAGGACAAAGTGTGCGAGCCAGGATACACCCCTTTCTGATTCCTCATCTAATAGGATTTGTCTTCTGGACCCCACCTCACTCTTGCATAGTTCTCAGAATACGAGGCTTGTATTATAGATAGTAAACCCGACGGGGCCCCTACACCCAGGAAGACTTCCCATACGTTTGCTCCTAAGACAAGATCAATAGATGTCCACATTTTTCAATATGATGGTAAGAAACCGCAATGTCTGATGAATAGTGCTAGTATTTTGGCGAAAACCCACCTAAAGATGGGGCAAGACTTAGGTCATTGAAATCCATTCCCAAAACCCATTTAGGATCTGTCTACTATAAACTTTCTGAATGTTGTCTATGAGGCTTATGGGATTATAATTACCCGGGGTTGATCTATCTCCCTTTTTATGTATGGGAATTATAATAGCTCCTTTCCCGGAGGTACGTACTGGGGCCCCAGCCAAAGAAGCCTTTGACAAAGAATTTACATACGGTCCCCAGACCTCCGATTCAGCAGACAATAAATCAGCTGGGACTCTATCTAACTTGGACGCCTTTTCTTGTTTTTGTGCTTTTATGGCAACCATAGTTTCCTCTGGGGTAAAGTGTCTTGTTCCATCCTCCAGGGAGTCATTACTTCCTTGTTCCTTAATAACCAGTGTGGGTTGATCAATATTGACCTCTGAAAATAAAGGAGAAAAATGTTTAACCCACTCTTCTGGCACTACGTGACAAACGGGCTGCGATGGCTGTCTACATTGTATCGATACTAATAGTCTTAGTTGTTTTACTGTTGTTCCTCATTTCTCTTTTGGGATAGTTCTCCATAGATATTGAATTGATACAGTACACAATGAAGTTGGACCTAACACATTGTCACATATGGAAGATTTGTTAGTGGATTTAATGACAGTATCTATGCTAACTATTGGGTGAATATGTGGACAGATTGGGGGTGAGATATTGCTTTTCTCTCTTCTTTTCAGCCGAAGGTGATACCTAGATACAGCTTCCAGTTTTTTACACATTGTCTTGTAATGTGCTTGCTAGTATGTTTAATATGCATGAGTTTCTATCACCATATCTATCACATTTCAATGTTTCACTGAAGAATCATCCGGTTTCCAAAGATATCAACAATGGTGTAAAATATGGTAGATTTCTGATACATTTGCACAAACTAACCATTATACTAAACAGATTAATGAAGAATAGGTGCCCAGATTGAGTAAAGAATGAGGTTATGGAATATAATTTGAGAAGAGTAAGAATTGTGAGAGAATGGAAAGATGAGAAGATAAGAGAGTAGATTAAGGCTGAGGAAGAATGTAGACTTTCGAATATACATTCAAGTTTGAGAATGGAGCATGAATGAAAAGGGTGAGCTGTGTATGGTGCATTGTGAACCTACAGGAGGTAGGTTAATTGAGTACATGATTGTGAGTGAGTGTGAAAAAAGTTATGTTGTTAGTGGTGATTTCTTGGGTGATGAAGAACCACTTCAGAGAGAGATTTAGTATGGGTGTGGTAATACTGTTTATTTCATCCTGTCTTGTAATTTGGTGGGCTCCTGGTACCTAGCTTTAGTGTTTCCTAGAGTCTATCATGTGAATGGAATAAATGGTATTGTTGGCTTGAAAATAGTAAATATGAATTTCGGACAGAGAGTGTAAGATATATTAGGAGCTATGATCCCATATGTAGGTGTTACTGTGAATGATGTGAAAATTAGAAGACTAAACACCATTGTGGACCGACTTGCTTCTAATACTGCCGGAGTCTTAAGACAGATTAATTCTGAAATAATAGCAATGTGTGCAATGGATATGCAAAACCGCTTAGTTCTAGATATCCTTGCCACAAAGGAACGCGAGATGCTTGCAAGGTCTTAAAGGTCGAATTGCTGCAACTTCATATCCAATAAAAGTAAGGTTAATAATACCTAAGTCAACAATATCACTAATATCTCTTGTGAAATACAAGCTTTAGAGCAGCATGTCATGTTGGAAATAGTAGATCCCTGGATTAGTGAGGAAGGAAAAGGGTTTAGCAAGGTTGGTGAATGGTTCAATATTTTGGGTAGTGGTGTGTTTATGTTGATACTAACCCCTGTAATATTTATGTTGATGTGTGCAATGTCCTGTTTCACGTGTTCACATTTTCTGAGTTGCTGTTTCCAAAATATGGTTGCAAGGAGAAAAAAAAGTATCATCAAAGCGGTAGAGTCAAGAAATATAGATGAACAATGCCAGAGATGGTGATTATTATCAGATGAAATTGATGGGAGGAGTTGTTAAAGTTTTTGTGCATTTATATTTTTGTGCATCATTAGCAATGTGCAGAATGTGGTTTTACTCTTAATTTTACATGTACACACTGATATAGAGCAATTGTCTTTGAAACTGATGTCCTATGACATGTAGAAGTGTTTATTTTCCAGACTCTTGTAAATTAGGCCTCAATTTCTGCCCAGTAGCCATATTTTTCAAAATGGATGTTCTCTTTGCACAGTTCACTGTTTGATATTTCTGCATCACACAGAGAAACAGAGTCATGTTTGTTTAAATCCAATGACAATGTTCTCGTTGCTCTCGTTAAAATCTTTCTAGCATGGTCACAATAATGTCCATTTTCCCTAGGATGATCAGCTAGCTCACTGTGCCCTATTCATTCACAATAACTCACTGGTGTTCATGTAAGTGATTTCTCCTACCATCTCCAAATAACATTAGCATAGAGTGGGCAGAATCAATATTTATGTAGAGCAAAATTGCTTAGATGCTAAGGGAATCTGACACTTAATAAAGCTGTGCTCGGACTTGCTGAGAATGTAACACTTTTTACCATACTATAATGATTTTGCAGTTCAAGTGAATTAATAACCAAAGATACTATATATAGACCCTCAATTTTGGGGGGTGAGGCAGACAATTTCCTATGCTGCAAGTGATGCTGTCTATTTCTTTATTGATTTTCCAGCATACTTAGGACTTAGAATATTTCTGATTTTGCACTGGTCTCTAATGATCTATTTGCTGAAAATCTTCATGGCAATGACTTAATTCATTTACAAGTATCATTTCTGTACTGCATCTTTTGAAGTTTCATAATAACCCTTTAAATGTATTCAGCTGGTCTAGAACTCAGTTACTGAGTGGGCCTTTACATTCTTGATTGCATATATGTTTTGTAGGGAGGCTAACACCACCTCCAATTCATCAACACATGGGTGTTTAATGAGGTTAAGTGTGGGGTGTTAATTCTTTGTGGTTACCCATGCCCACATACTGAAATATCAGTGTATAATGTTTTGGCATCCTGTGGACACCACAGACATTTGGTAGATGTGATATATGTTATATGAAGTTTGTATATGTTTTTATATCACCTGTAAAATGTACTGTTTCATATTAGGTTTGCTTTATGGACAATGTTCAGCCCCTACTCCTCTCATGGGGTAGCAATAGGTTATTGGTTACTATGAGAAAGGAACACAATCAATTATTTGTTGTGTGTGGTGATTTGCAAAAAGCTCAGTGACTGCAACTATAGATTTGCAAACTATTACTTAACAATGTATGGTGTTGATGACTAATAATTGCCTATTAATTGATTTGTATTTTACTGTGTGGTACATCATAAGGTGTTAATAAAGTGTTGTTGCTTTTCAGAGCAACAATGCTGGCTAAAAATTCTATCATAGATATCTTGTGATTTGTTAGAGAGATGCTATGCTATATTTGATTTTAACCTTCACAACAACTTCCCTGAGTTAGACATAGACTGCTAGACCAAGCTTTCCTCTTATCCTATCTACTTACATTCCTTTTTATAGGGAACACATGGAGTCCGAGGTTTGAAGCTGTTTGTTGGTCCACACCACTTCAAGGAACTGGGAAAAACCTGACAATCAAAACAGTATCATTTTACTAGAAGTCCTCTGGAATAGAGTGATAAAATATAAATAAGTGAAAAAACACACTAGCCGTCTATTGGCTGTTTTGAAGCATTTGGTGCATATTCCCTCTGCTTTACATATGGGACTTCTCCAGCTCCATATTTTATACTCTACTTCTTACGTGGAACTTTCCTCACTCTTTATTGGCCAGCTAAAGAGCGTAGCAGAAGATCCCGGTGCTGTGTCTAGTGCACACTTATCGTCAGGTCCAACATGGGCATGAACCCTTGCAACATACTACACAACACTAAACCACCTCAGATCCTCTCAGGAAGGATTTGGTAGAATCAGCAGGTAGCATGGCAAAAGTGGGCTAGTGGCATACTACCTACCTGCAGGAAACAGGTGAGAGTTGGACGGGGTGCCGATGCATGATAGTGGGGGGAGGAGGGAGTCTATGGCATTGTACCCCAATAGGGTACATAATGAGAGAGAAGAGTGTGGAGCATCGATTCCGCATTTAGGTTCATCCTTAACCTTCACAAGGAAGTGCGAGTGGGCAATTCGACACATAGTTTCCATTTGAGACACATTTGAGACTTATGCAAAAGTACTATCTTAGTTTATTAGTCCTAATTGCAGGCATGACTGGAAATTGTATATTCACATTTCTGATGCGTATTGCTATATTCGAAGGCCCTGTAGAATCAAACACAAAGACTTTTTTTTTAATGTTATAATTTTTTAAGCACGTAAATAACAGTTAAGGTACATTGCCACTACATTATAACAAGTCATATTGACTTAACTTAGCTGATAGGACTAAAATATAGAAATTGTCTTCTGAAAGCCTTATTTTAAAGCATTTCCAGAAAAGTGCATGATCCTGGCTAGTTCCTATATCAAATGGGGGATATTCCAGTTTTTTGCTGGTAAATGGGGAAAAGCTCTTCCTTGCCCTCAAATTTTTATTTCTTCTAATAGACTCAAACTGTGTAAGGATACTGGAAATAATAGACAAGAGCACAAGAAAGCAGCACTTTGTGGCAAATCTTCAGAATGTTGAACAAGATACGTTTGTTGATGGGCAGTCAAAGTAGCTGACAAGAGGATAGGAAAGGGGAACTTGGCAAGGAAGTTTAAGCAGTAGTCAGGCCACTGGTTTTTGAAGGAGTTACAGATAATGGAGCTGGTACTTGGAAAGTCCAATGTATGATGTGCTGCCATTATCAAGTCAAGAACCAGCAATGTCTGCAACAGCCAAGAAGTGGAATTCATCAGGAATAAAGGGTAAGATCCTTTTTTAACACTTTAAGATCCAAAAAAAACAGTGGACATTTTGATCATCTTAAAGTGTTAAAGAGATACCAAAATACACGTCCACACAGGGGAGTCCACAATTTGCCAAATACCTTCACCAGTGGTTCTTATCCTGTGGTCCAGGGACCCGTGGGGGGTTGCAAAGCCGATTCAGGGGTCCTTGGATTGCTTAGAAAATTAAATAATAAATAACGACAGATTAATAAAGTGTATATAAATGAAGAAACTAAATTTAAATGTTAAATTAAAATATAAAAACATTCTGTAACTGTGAAGGAATTTGAAATTGGAGGCTAAAAATCAAGCTAGTATCCTCAGATTGATTTGTGGGAGTGATGGAGCAGGTAGTGCAAATTTTTTTTATACCTCCTCCATTCTGCATGCAAATACTAATTAGATAATCTATTAATTATAATATTATTAAACGAGAGCTGCATGTATATTAATCAACATTATTAAAACCAAATTACACGTGGGAAACTGATATTTGCATGGCTTAATAACTCATGTAACTAAAATCTGTATGCATATTAACAATAGTATATGTAGTAATTGTATATTGCATGATATATTGCTTTGTGATGTTTGCATCTTCGTGGAGGATCGAAAAGGTGACTATAATTGTTTTAAATGTCGCTATATGCTAGATAAATACAAACACATAAAGGGATTAGTAAGGGGTTAACATTAGAATCATCATTTCTATATATTAATTATTCTTTTGTGTTTGTATCGCTTAAATTGACATCTGGGCCTAATCCAAAATGGCTGCTGATACCATACACAGACGTGGCCACCGTCTCGTGAAGCGTGGAGTCAACTACGCATGTCCGGACGGTATCGTGAACTTCTTAGCAACCTTTACACATCATGTTCCCGGTCAAGGATAACAGTTTGGTGGTCTGCCAAGATAAGGGAACAATCAAGAATTCAACAGACCAGAACAAGCCGGTACTAATGTGGACTAGTGACCTCACAACTCGGACTGAACTGAGACGCTGGGAATAAGAATCGGATGATCTCAACCAGCCAATCACCACTGTTCCAGGCCTAAAAATGTATCTTCTTAACTGATATCATTATAAAAAGGGTAGTAGAATAGAGAGGAAAGAGACGCCTTTTCCTGATGGTCCAGATGCTGCCTGACCGCTTGATGACTGCAAACTTTCTCCAAATCCACAGGCTATGATAGATGCTTGCATGATTTCTGGTACTTTGATAACATTTGGGACTGTAACGTGCTGAGCAGAGGACTTTGGACTTTTAGCCGTGGCCTGCTTTATTCGGACAATTTACGACAAATTTGGTTATGCAGAGCCAATGAATTAGAGGACCCCAGATAGCCAGATTAGGTAAATATGATGTTCTGTGATTTACTTAAATTGATCTAGAAATTCTAAACTTTGACGAAACAAATGAAAATATAAATCATTATGAAAATATAGATAAACAAATATTGATTAACAAGAAAATATGGGTTTGTGGTGTTTCATTAAGGGAAATAAAGATTCTGAGTCTTAAATGTGTTTTAGCTGGTTCTAAATCACCATCAACCAATCTAACTAATTGGTCCATCGACCAAGTGGGTGGAGTGCCTTGATGTTTAGGATTAGGGATCTATAGGCGACGAATGATAATGTATATTTTGTAAAATAACTCTTCTCTCCCTATAGGTTATAAAGTGTTCCCCCCACATGTCCAGTGTGAGAATTGTATCATCCCTCCTGTGTGCAGACTCGTGAGAGAGAGAGACATATGAGTGTTGGTGTTATGGGCCCCACCAATGAATGCGTCTGTGAATGAGTTAGTGTGACGGCAGGTCTGCGACGCAGGGAGGACGGTTTGTGCTCTCACTTTTTCCCCGGCTCTTTTTGCGCTGGATCAGGAGCAATGCAAGTGCATCAAGCAGAATACAGTATGATAAATGAGTGCCCTATATTGAACTTAGAAAAGCTTCAACCTTCCCATTAAACTTAAAATTCTGATCCTTTTTATATTTGTTTGTGGATTAAATAAAAAAAATTAATAATTGATGTATTTGTTTGATCAATGCTTGTTTCTGTATTTTTTTGTTTATTTTTTGGTGGCTTAAATCAGCAAAAAAATGGATGCCGCAGTTCCTGGCTTCTAGCAATGTGTCTGTGGGGGTCCTTGGATTCCAAAAAAGATTGAGTGGGAGTACCCGATTCCCGAGTCCCACAAATGACTAAGTGGGGGCCTACCAAAGTCAAAAGATGAAGAACCATTGTTTTACATGCCCCTAAAACAAAACATAAAAAACACAGGGTACTTCCCAAATCAAAACAGCCGCTATCTAAAATCACAGAGCCTACTTTTCTAGGCACTGTGGAGGTTTTCCAATCTCTGCAGTACTCTTCTACATCTAAGTGGGTTACTGATCTCAGCAGTGTAGCATCCTCCCCAACCTGGGTATCTGCCAATGACTATGCCACACATGGACCTTAGTATTACAGGTCTTTATTCATCTGTGTGTAACTGCGAACTCAACATTCTAAAGCAGAATTCATTGCATTCCGCTCTAACACTTACGTCACAGTTCTGCGAAGTCTATCAAGAACCAAAAGGGTTCCATCATTTCTAACTTGTATAACACTACATCTCCCCCTCTGTTAAATAAAAAATTAAAAGATATTTACAAAATAAACATATATAAACATATACAATTAAATCCATTTAATCAATCTTTTTGGCGCTTTAATTGCTCAACCTGATCTTGTTTTTGGAAACTGGAAACTGTCACCACCACTGTCCAGGATCTGCGTCAACAATGTAGAGGCAACAACAGTCACTAATGTTTCAGATCCAGTCTCTACTTCAACAGTTAGGTCTGATGAATGATTAGTTTATTGCCTGAAATGAGAAGGGTGTCTGTTAATAGACTTCCCACAGCTCTGGTCTGTCACCATGTGCCATTTAGGAGACACCATTTGAAAAGGTCCTGCATCAAATGTGGCATTAGATTTTCTTCTCTACATTTGTCATGCAAGCACGGGATCTCCTTTCTTAAAGACAATTTTTTCCACATGCCGTCTCTTGTCAGCATACACTTTCATCTAATGTTTGTCAACCAAGTCCTTCTCATGAGTTATTGTTGCATCTTTCTTTCTCTGATTGGCCCATTGAGATAATTTGGTGTTCATTGCTCTCCCGAACATCAATGTTGCAGGACTTTCACAGGTGGTCGAGTAGGGTGTTGAACGATAAGCTCTCAAGGTGGAATTCAACACAGGTTTCAAATTAAGTTTCTCAAGAGTAACACGCTGCACTGCTTTCTTTAGCATACTCATAAAACGCTTAACAAGTCTGTTGGTGTGTGGCCATTAATTATGTTCTTCTGATGCTTTATATTCAAATGCTCCAAGAAGTATTTAATCTCTAAACTGTTCAAAGGTGGGCCATTGTCAGCCTTCATTATGCCAACTAGGCTTTCAATGACTCTCTCTTGAGTAGTAGATGAAAAATCTTCAATTAATGGACATCATGAGTATTCAACCATGATCACCAGCAAGTGATGTTCATTTTCGAGGGGATCAAACAAGTCAATGGCTATTCTCTCCCATGCATGCTTTCGGAGTTCTAGCATGTTCAAGGTGTGGTGAATAGTTTTTGTGGAAAGGCAGTTGCATAGATGACAGGCCTTTAATAATCTTTTAACCGTGTCATCGAGATAAGAAAACCAGTCTTGGAGTGCTCGTTTTGTTGCAACGATTCCACGATGTCCTTCATGTGCCACTTCAATTATTTTGTGTTGCAGACTCTTCAAAATCAGAATTATCGCAGTATAACTCCTTCCTGAGTTATGGACAGTTAATCCTTGGCATTTTTGTATTTTTGATTTTCCCTATCACTGGTGAGTGGTTGAGTGTGTTGGTTCCATGACTGATGTGTAATGATAACCTTCAACTTTAACATGTCACTATCATGGCTCATAGCATTGATAATCTGGACTAACGAAATGGCAGCTGGAGTGGTTGATTTTAAAATGAAGTTAATATAGCCCTCAGCCATCTTGGATGGAGTACCATGTCCCTGTACAGGCACTCCCGAAAAGTAGTCAGCAGGTTTCTGATACTTCCCGGGCTGATACACAATGGTATAATTATACTTTGGTAACCCTAGTCCCCATCGTTCAATGCGAGGAGGTATTTTGGCCTTTGGATTTCCAAATATAGTCAGTAAAGCTTGATAATCAGTTACCAACATAAAAGGTTTTCTGTTCAGGAATACATGCAAATGTTCACAAGCACATACCACTGCTAAACTTTCTTTTTCTGGTTGTCAGTAAGCATGTTCTTTTTGGGGCAACCTTCTACTTGCATATGCCAAAATATGTCTTCGAGCATTCGGGTGTCCGCTGTGCTGTGCAAGGATAGTGTGTAACCTGATTGGCCTAGCGTCAACAACATCCTCTGTATGAAGCTTCGGACTGAAGTATGTCATTTCAGTAGCATTCACAATGCCTTGTTTGATTTTCTTAAAACTTTTCTCACATTCATGCGACCAATTATATGAAACATTCCTTTTCGTCAAGCCTCTCAACGGAGCACTTACAGTGGTAAAGTCTTGTCTGTATCAGAAGCAGTAACTGGTCATACCAAGAAATGAATGCACCATGGAAACATCTTGTGGCGAATCAGCATTCGACAGTGTTTGTACGTTAGCAGGATCTGGTGTCATACACCCATCAGAAAAGATATGGCTAAAGAATGTTAGCTTTGTCTAATGAAACCTACACTTGTCTGAATTCAAAGTCAAACCTGCTTCAGCAAGTAAATAACGTTCTTCTGTAAGAGCTTTATCATGTTCTTTTTGTGTAGCTCTGAACACCAATATGACATCGCTATAATTGAACACATTCATGATAGGCTGTATGATATGTCAAAGGACGTCTTGAAACAGTTACGCAGCAGATGGCACAACAAACCTTTGTTTTTTGTACTGAAACAGACTAACGTGTAGAAAAGGTTGAAATGTACCTGTAATCTTTTTTGAGATCCAACTGATGATAACCTTTATTTAAATCAAGGCCAGAGAAGACCTTTGCACAATTTAGTTCCATTATCATGACAGCAATGAGTGGACCTGGATGCCATTCTTGCTCAATTGCCTTGTTTGCCTGACTCATCTCAATGCATAGGAGTACAGCTCCTTCACTGTATTTTTTAGCCACTACTACTATGGGAGAAACCCATGACATTGGACCAGTAGAACGACAATAATATCATACTTGAGTAACGATTCAAGTTTGCTTCTTGCAGATGAAAAGCAATCCGTCAATGTCTCAGAGCAACAGTGCATACGTCCTAATTAATATGCAACTTTACTTTCATAGTCTTAAGCTTTCGCAAACCATGAAATAACAAAGGGAATTGACTTACTATTTTGTGGTGAGCATTCATGTTGTAATTCAGAGAAATCCGTCCCATGTCAGTGGCTGTCCTGAAACTGAGTAGACAGGCAAGAGACGCTGTGCCTTGAAGCACATGGGTGTGTGCTTGCACCTTTGTTTTCTTGTGTTACATTGTCGCTACAAATGAACCTTGACTTTTTAATGGAGTTGATACAGACCATGAATATAAACTTAGGTTTTCGATGGCGTAATTTGCAGAAATGGAAAAAGTAATTGCATTTCTCCTCAGGCATGTTTATCATAGCACCACTGTCGATAATTAAAGGAATTGAACAACCATTTACTTTCAGTGTAATCTTCGGACAATGTTTGAATGACTTTAATGCTTTGGCATGTCGATGTTTCTGGGACTGACATTTTTCTTCACAAGTGGCCAAACCAACATTCAAATGCTTTTCTAAGGTAAATATCGACATGACACAATCCTTTTCTTCACTTTCACTTAATGCTGATACAGAAGAACTGTTTTTCAATGATTTAGATGACGATCGACATTGTTCAGTGTCAATTTGTCTAAACTGATGTTGCCACTTGGCCTTCTGGTTGTGCATCGAATGTTGCTTGTGGAACATTCTGGCAGCCATTTTGTCTTCGTGTCGTGACGCACTTACTTTTTCCTTTACTTTAAAAGACGTCACAAACTGGCTTTCCTTCCCAAAGCCTTTACTTATCTTTCCAAGAGCAGAACATTTATCTTTGTGTGGAAATGAAAATCCACATCTTAAACACAACTTATTTTTTAAATGTAGACATCACTTTGTGTCCTTTAGTCTTTTGGTTTGGCTTACTTTTCACACACATGACTGATTCATTCTGGGCACCTCTGGCCTCCATGTAAGCATCTTGTCTATTAGCAAGTTCCAGCTCTGGGAGCCATTAATACTCGCTCCAGACTAAGAGTTTTTCTCAGCATTCATCTTCTGAATGAATCTGACAAGCATCGTCAATAACTCTCAGGTGCATAGCTTCTTCATCATTAAATTAATTGAACTTACAATGTCTGATGGTTGGGTTGAGTACATGAATTCATCAATGGTTTCACAAACTTTCTGATGTTCTTGGTTAAAGGTGTATTGTTCGTAATCAACATTTGGCATTGGATTAAATCTGAGATTCAACACTTCCTTAATCGGATTATATGTGACTTCTTCATCAGTTCGCAGCATTTTCTTCATGACTTCATTTACCCCATCACCAGCAAGAATTTTTAGATTCTTTTTGTTATCAGTCTCTTCAAGTGCATTAACAAAATAACCAAATGCAAGCATTCCATCTATCGCCAATATTTAGCTTCTTGGCGGCATCCAACGGTGGGGGTGGTTTCAGGAAAGTGGCATTGTTGTAGCCATTTCTGGGAGTGGCTCACATTGAGGGTGGAGCTCTCTCCGGCTCCCTCGGCTGTTCATCTTGAACCTGTTCAGGTGAGCCATTTCCAAGTCCTTGCAATGTGCTGGCCTCTGGATCATCCTTGATGACGTTTGGAAAAATGGCCTCTGTCCTTACCTCCATCGGAAAAAACTGTGTTTTACTATTCCAAAACATCTCCAACCATTCTGATTGCTATGTTCCTGTTCTGACCGCCTTCACAGCCCTTCAGTCAGCTTGTCAAAACATACTAGCATCGTCAGCACAAACCCTATGCTCTGCCTGGGTTGCGGTGCCTGGCGCTGTGGTCATATCGGCTCACTTTACACAGGCTCTGGTGAGTAAATAACTGTTTTATCCTTTGGCGGCTTTCTGCAAGCTCTTTGCCTTTGCCACTTTCTAATTGTAACGTTATCTTGCAATTTGTGATTATCAATATCTGCTCTTTGAAAACCTGGTTGTATCTGCCTTTAGCGTTAACAGTCCGGATTATGTATGATTGTATCTTGCGTAGCAGCATGGTATCTTTATGTGAGCTCTGACCAGCAGGTTCTCAGTCACCAATACGTAGATTTCTTTGCAATGCTGTATTTGTTTTCAACTTCTTTACAGCGGCTGGAGTTGCTCTTTGACTCTACATGCATTAAGCGTCAGTTCTGTACTTCGACTGCAACACACATGGCATTAAAAAGTAGTTTGCTTGGACCATGGCAAACTCTCTGAGAGAGCACAGCCAGTCTTTGGGTTACTTATCTCCTAACTCTTTGCCAGTTGTAGCATCCTCCCCAGCCTGGGTACCCACCAATGACTATGCCAAACACGGAGCTTAGTATTACTTGTCTTTATTCGTCTGCGTGTTACTGCGAAATCAACATTTCAAACCAATTTTCATTGCATTCTGCTCTAACACTCACATCACAGTTCAATGGAGTCTATCAGGAGTCAAAAAGGATCCATTATTTCTAACTCGCAAGACACTACAAGCAGGTACATCCCCTCATCCTCAAGGAAAGGCTCTGACATGATGGGCTTTGGTTTAAGCCCTCTCATATCTATTTAAAGTCCCAAAGAACATAACTCTCACAAAAAATGGGGCATGTTAAAAATATATGGCATAGATTCTATAGCATTGGAATATTCACACCTCGTCCAAGTCAACTTAGATCCCACAGAGGCTACGTATCCTACTGGCCCTCAAAATTGTCTGGCATTAATAACATTACATCTGGCAGATAACTGCTTTTAACGTTTGGCTCTACAATATGTAGATTGCAGAAAGGTGTCAACAATTACTGTTCCACTACAGAGAGTACAGGAGGGTCACAATGTGGTCACCAAATCAAATCAAATGATCATGGGAAAGATGGAAGTTTAGGTAACCCCCAGTCCTTAGTTGGTTCAAAAAGGGGAAGGAGTACCCCTCTAGCAGTCCCCTCTAGAAACACTATTCCCCAAAAATTTCACAAATTGTTGAAAAAGCATGAACCAGAACCAGGTGATGCTAGATAAGTGCATTTGGAGTGAGACTTTATTTCCTCTCACATAAACGTATGCTTCCTCTTGACAACAAACCCCAACACAGCTCAACATGAAGTATTCTTTCCAGATAGGACAAAGCAGCCCAAAACAATATTAAAAATGCAAAAGCTAGTGGAAGCTATAGAGTGGAAGTTCTATCTTTTATCTATCTATCTATCTATCTATCTATCTATCTATCTATCTATCTATCTATCTATCTATCTATCTATCTATCTATCTATCTATCTATCTATCTATCTATCTATCTATCTATCTATCTATCTATCTATCTATCTATCTATCTATCTATCTATCTATCTTTTATTTGTCTATTTGCCTTATATCTATTTATCTATCTGTCTTTTATCTATCAATCTGAACAATTATTTTTTCAGCTACTTGAGTACTTACTGTTCCATATCCTTCCAGTATTTGAGGAGCTTCAAATGTATTCCAAAGGTTTACTGTTAGAGGGACTATGACGAAACATGGCTGCAAGACATTGACAACACCAATGCCATTACCTCTGGTGGTGTCGAGACCATTTGGCTTTGCCAATACTTGTTACATATGTGCTGAAGATACAGATATCCACCTTATATTTAAGGGCAACATCTAGTTTCTGGTTAAATTATTCCTGTGGTGGACGATGCAGAGTAGAGAAAGAATGGGCAGACAGTGGCTAAAATTCAGTTCTGACAAGACAGGACTCACAGTGGTGTTGGGATAATTTTGGCATTCAGATTCCCCCTTTTAAGCTGAATGCAATGCCGACATAGACTAAAGTAGTAAAGGGGGTGAAATAACCTGGCTTCAAGCTGGGATCCATTCTACTTCTGAGGTACCAGGTATATGATTATTCTGTTTTTACATGTTGAGGAAGATGTTGCCTTGTTCGACTCTTTGCACCCACAAATTACCAATTACAGCCTTCTTCGGCTCCCATCAGGACAAGGTGGGTCATTTATAGTTTGGTGGGGCCGGTGCCCTGCTAGTCCACACCTGTGGTTGCCCTGCCATATTTAGAGGTGAAGGAGCTGCTACTTGACCTCTGCAGAAGCCTTCGCCATCTCTTTGGTTAGTCAACTATTTTGGGTGGTCAATTCGCCTCAGGGCTGTCGCCTTTGATGTGTCATGACTAGCGAGGCCTGGAGCTGGTCTCTTGTTTCACATTTTCTCTGCTTGGGTTGGTCTGGAAGGTAAAATCAACAATGTACTTTGAGTCAGTTTCTGAGTCACAACCTCCCACTTTTGGGTTTGTGACTCTGAATAAAAAATACACAAGCAGAGCAGTCCGCCACAACAAGTTTTCCTGCCTGGTATTTATTTGTAATATAAGCCTCTGGGTGATAAAAACACTTTCATGGAAAACAGATCAACCACAGTAGCAGAAAACCTTAGATAGAGCATGCAGTGTGCCTTAAGGCCCACCTCTGCCTTCTCAGTGGCAAGGTGGACCGCCCGTCATTTCAACCCCTTCAGGATTTCATGAATCTGAAGCCCGCTGTTTTTTTGCACAGAAATTGACATTAATTTAAAAAGCTGCTGCATGAACATTTTTGGGGGGACACTAGCGTAGGAAAGTACAATTAGCTGTCTGACTCTTGCAATATTTTGGCTTACTACATACTCTTTTTAAACTACTATTGTTTGATGGTTCTTACCTTTCTGTCTTCCCTGGTCCGCTGTGTCTTCGCACCGTTTGTTGCCGAGGGAAGTCTTCATTTTCCACACTTCCGGCGGCACACTTCTGGGACTCTGGTCCTTTTTCTGGAGAAGAAAAAGTTCAACATCAATTTACGAGCAAGGCCCTGTGTGCTCTACTCCCTCCTGCCCACCACACCTGCATACAATTATGTATCTCTGATAGAGAAACTTAGGAAGACACAGTGCGCCCATTGTTAGGTAATAATCCTTGTGGGGTCGATTCACAGAATTAATCTGAGACAAAATCCTAAATTTACTTACTTTTGGCATTCACAGGATGCAGTTATGACTCCTAACTTTACGTCCGCACTAGGGCTGGAATTTCCGCACCCGGATCATACTCTTCACACCCGGAATGTACTCTCCAGCTAGGGCCGTACTCTCCGGCTCAAGACGTAATCTCCGGCTGGGGCCTGATAAAGTGTAATCAATGGGCCAGATTGCAATTTTTACAAAAAGGAATATTAGGAATGTGTGATAAATGGTAGAGAAGGTCTTGAAAAACAGTTTGGGCAGGGAAAAGGGTACGGCCAGACACTACATCATAACCCAGAAAAGTTTTCTCCTTTGCATCATGGTACATGCAGTGCTCTATTTGCGTTCCCCTTACTAAGTGTTGACTGTAGTGTTGAGACCGCAGTCAACACTGAAGGGAGGGCAAATTGTGCACTGCATGTACCATGATGCAAAGGAGAAGTACAGTCCGGGTGCGGAGAGTACGGTCCAGGTGTGTAAATTCCGGCCTGAGTGCGGGCGTAAACTTAGGAGCCGTAAATAGATTCTGTGAATACCAAAAGTAGTAAGTTTAGGATTTTGTCTCAGATTAGTTCTGTGAATCGGCCCCTATGTTAACATCCAGGATAAAATATGACATCATTATGCCCTCTGAGTCTTTCATGACTCGCAGTGAGCTTCAATTTGCCCTCTTTAAAGCTAGATCACTTGTGAAACATAAATATGAAATAGCAGATTTTATTCATGATACCAAACTGGATGTACTCATTGTAACAGAAACCTGGGGCGGGGACACAACCGACCCCGATTTTAATATAGCAATACCTCAAGGTTTGAAATCTTTAGACTCGATAGACCTTTAAAAAGAGGCTGAGGACTTGCTTTAATCTACCAGAGTGAGCTAAGTACACATTGTTCAGAGATCCCCTCCACAGATTGTGAGGCCTTTTTTTTAAACTAACACCTCTTAAGCAAGAGACACGCAGAGTAATAATAATATATTGTCCACCTGGTCCTAAAAATAAATTCATGACCACCTTTCACTCACTGTTAGAACTAGGTCTCCAATCCAACTATTTCACCATATTAGGAGATGTTAACTTTCATCTAGAATCAACAACAGATAGGGATACATCAGACCTTCTTGAAATGACTTCTGAAATATGTCTTAAACAATTGATACATGACCCTACATATCTAGCTGGTCATAAGCTGGATGGACTTTTTTGTAATAATCCTGCCATCTCCAACACTACTAAATTTCCATTGGTTTGGTCTGATCTTCGCGCAGTACTTTTTAATTATAATTTATCCCCATCCAAGACTACCATTACACCAGATACTAAGGTACTTGGTAGACCCTGGCATAAAATTGATCCCGCAGTATTAGCAAGTTAGCTGACATTAAGTCAACCTGACTTAGTGATGGAAGCTAATTCCTCTGCATTAAACTACACCACATGGCTTGAATCTAACTTTGTAAAGCTAGCTCCCACTATTTCGATGAACAAATATAGAGGGATACCTTCGCCACCCTGGTTTTCTGAGGCCTTAAGATTGGAAAAACAAGCATGCAGAAGGCAAGAGTGGAATTGGCACAAACATTATGATGAATCCAAAAAACTCTGCTATAAAGTTATTCATGGAAACTATAAAAAGATGGGCATTAATGAAAAAAGCCAGTATTACACGCAACAAATAGAAAAAACCAGTAACTCCAGCAAAGAATTGTTTCAGGTCATAAAAAAACTCACCTCAGTTACAAAAAATAATTCCTATATTCATAACCAAGAATTTTGCAACTTGCTTGCCCAGACATTCAAAAATAAAGTTGATCAAATTTTTGACCTTTTGATAAAATTAAAGTCAATACTGACCAAAAAGGCCAGGAAGTAACTAATGACATGTTGCTCACCAAATTTACTCTAACATCCCCAAATCAAGTAGCCATGCTTCTTTCAGCTGTCAAATCCAGCTCCCCGGATGACCAATGCCCCAGTAAGATTTTACAGCTGGCAAATCAGTACATTACCCCTCATTTATCTTCAGTATTTAATAAAATGTTTGTGCAAGGATCATTTCTAGCATTTGGAAACAAGCCTGTATCCTCCCTCTTTTTAAAAAGCCTAGCCTTGACATTAGCCATCCTGCCAACTACCGTCTCAATTCAAGACTCCTGCTGCCAGCAAAAATTGTAGAGAAAATAATCAACGTAGAACTATCTAATTTTATTTCTGGAAATCAGCTTTTAGACCCCAGTCAGTTTGGATTTCGAGCAAATCACAGCACTGAGACCGCATTGATAAAAACCACTGAAGAAATACGAATTACATTAGACAGTAGAGGGTCTGCAGCTCTTATTTTGTTGGACCTGTCCGCAGCGCTCATCATCGTGGACCATGGTGGATCCACCGTCAGAACCCCATAGGGATTGGAAGAAAAGCTCTTACTCTGCTAACATCCTTTTTATCAGGGAGATACCAAACAGTTAATCTAGGTCAGATTAAATCCTCACCTTTACTCTGCCTTGTGGGGTCCCTCAGGGCTCTTCATTGAGACCGACGCTTTTTAATATCTATGTCTCTGAACGCACCCCGTTGATTAAAAGTTTCAACCTGAATCCAACATCCTATGCTGATGACACACAGCTGGTGATCTCTGCGGTGGACCATGACGTCAACTACTCTCTAAGACTACATGATTGTCTGATTGCCCTGAGCAGCTGGATGAGAAAACACTGCTTAAAACTGAACTCAAGCAGCACAGAGGTGCTACTGTTTCGTAACCTCTCTCCAGCTTGGTCTCTTGCCTGGTGGCCAGACAGCCTAGGCCCACCCCCCACTCCAGTGACTAAAGCCCAAAATCTTGCTTTTATCATGGAGGAGAAACTTAATTATGAGACCCAGGTGTCTAAGGTAGTGTCCTTCTCTTTCTACACTATTAAAACGCTGAGGAAAATCCTCCCCTTTATTCCCAGAAACACCAGGAAGACTGTTGTATCCTCGTTAGTTCTGTCCATGCTGCATTATTATAACAGCCTATACATGAATCTTCAGGTCAGATTACTTAGGAAGCATCAAGCGGTACAGAATGCTGCCGCCAGGCTGATCCTGGATGTTCCCAAATGTCAGCCGATAGCGGCAGGCATTCAGGATCTTCACTGGCTTCTGGTGTGCCAGAGAATTAAATTTAAGGCGCTCTGTGTTGCTCATAAGGCCCTGCACAAAAAAAGACCAAGATTTCATTGGAATATTTTTAGTTGGTACACTCCAAGTAGATCTCTTTGATCTGCCAATGCCAGACTGGTTACCGAAGTTAGAATCAGAAAAGCGAGATGGGGACGTAGGAGTTTTAGCTATAGTACAACCAGGCTGTGGAACTCTGTTCCATTATATTTTAGGACTATACCCACCCTTCTTGCATTTAGAAAAGAACTTAAAACCTGGCTTTTCAGAAAATAGCTATACCTCAGCATAGTATGTTCATGATCCTTAAAGCGCCAAGACACCTACAGGTATACGCGCTATGAAAGTTTCAATAACATAACATAACTTGCGTTTGTTCTTAGCGTGAGGCTTAAAGTACTCTTTATGGGTATAACCTCTCTATGGCTCTCCAGCTCTTATTAATACACGTATTAATTGGGCTGCCTCCTCCTGGCATTATGACAGCAGCGGTTGGCTGTTTTCTGATTTGACTCACACCCTTTGTCTAGCAGAATTCTAATAAACCTATGGGCGTACTTATACATAACAACTAATTCTTCTTTATCATGCTATCCCTCTGTGCAAACGTGACAGTAGTGAAAGATACACATAAATAAAGAAATGTATTGAAGACCCTATAGCAATGCTTGGTTCTGCAAAAAGTTCATAACAGAAATGGATACAAAGAGGGTGTATATTTTCTTGAAAGGTTAGTTCATCAGGAAACTTTTTCAAATTGCTTCAGTTGCAGCACAAAAAAAATCACATACCCCTGCATTAAACAAATTAGCGTCCGATTTAGACATTAGACATTAGATGGAGAACTTTAGGGCCACCACCCTGCCTTTGAACTGACGGGATTGAGAATTTTCTGGATCCGAGATCGCTCTGGCGTGCACCATGCAGACAGGAAAGATGCAGACCAGCCTGCACGTCTGAGGGAGTGTGTCTGAGCTGGACGTGTTACTCTATTTATTAGAGCGCACACAGCTATTTTACAGCGTGGTGATCTCAAGACCTCATAATATAAAGTGGGAACAACGTGGGCTGTCCAATTATTTCCTGGGTTAAATGATTTACTTGTAATTGACTTCACCCAATAAATTGTAAACACTGCCTTTGTAACCAACAGACTTTACTGTGAGGTCTGTGAGAGTGAATCATTAAGTGCCATCTTGGTGCATGTTCGGAGACGTTCAGACATCACTCCACTAAAACACGATATGGTGCTAGAGAGTGAACAAGAAACAAAGAGTCGTTGCTCTTCGGCAGAAAGAGACTAGTGTCCTCATTAAAAGTGGCCTAAATTAGGATCTGGTTTCATGAGCCACGATAAATGTCAGTACCCTGGGGAAGGGTATTTATTTATGCTGATAAATAACTAATATTCCGTCTTTTCCCCATTCAAATGAGGAATAACATAGTTCCGGCAACAAAATCGGTATACCCCATAGTTTAAGGCATTTTTACCCGTTAGGTTTCAGGAGTGTCAGACTTTGTCACACCCGTATAAATACACTGCATAACTTACAATTGTGATCTCTGTGCAAACAGGCGCTTGTGCAGGGGCTGCCATTAACTGGGCCATGAATTGTTTCACATTGAACTAGTATTATCACCATATTCTTCTTTGTATGTGTGGCCTACAGACAGCTACAGCTGTCTGACCAGCCACATGAAACAGAAAACACTCATATTCTAAAGATGCAAACATACATGCAAACAGTTCTGTTTAGCTGCCGTTTACATGTACCTTTGCACATCACAGCATGTAGCATTGGGCATTGGGTCAGCCCACTTCAGCCATTGATTCTCTTGCACTATCATCTGTCCCCCTCCTATGTGCACATCCACATCCAACTAAAACTTCAGCACAGGGCTGGTTGGCCAATATATTACTTTGTCAATTGATTATCCTTTTTATTTTTCAGTATGCTCAGGGTTTAAATATTTATTCAGGTTATACTACTTCTAAGTCAATTGTATATTTTCTTTGCACCAATACAAATCATAGTTTTCTGTGAAATGTATTAAAATTACCAAATTAGTTTTATACCTGTTACAGGTACACAGGGCCTCCCAGGAAGCACTTGTATTTTCTATTAATACTATATGCAATGATTGCATTTTTTTTAACTTACATTTTTTTTATTGCAAGCGTACAGCTGCCTTGTTTATGCAACAATCTTTTTGCTTATTTTATGAATTTTGTAGCATATACTTTGAATTAAAAAAATATATATATATACATCCACAAACACATAACAATAGCACCAGAGTGTCAAATCCAGAACAATAGTCTTTGCCAATGGTTGCTGTTTTTAGGTATTAAACTTACAGAACAGAAATATCTGAAGTAATGCAAGAACTCGCAGCAAACACAGAACAGTTTTTTGCAATGTAACGATTACAATATGTGTTTCCTAGAACCCATTTTAAGTCTCAGCAACAGGCAGCTTCAGTTATCTACTACTCAAATGGGGTGAATTAACTCTAGGAGAAATCTGGCGCTCACATTCGACGCCCTAATCAGTTATCACATCAATATTTATGCGGTGCTACAGGGGCGGGGAATCACCCTAACCACTCCAAAAACAAGACCCTTGGGTCCTTACAACAGAAATTCGATCCTTAGCACACGCTTAATTCAATAATCGTTTCATTAGTAATGATCACACAAAGAGATTTTTTCTGGTCTTTGTCTTTAATTCTCTGTGCCCAGCCAACACGTGTAACTCCAAATACGTCATATAAATAATTTAATGCAAATGTAAGCGTATTTATGTGGGCAGTACCATCAGGGCCCTGAAGGAGAGAATTGGGGAACACAAAAGAGCCCTTAAACAACAGGATAGAAGATATCCAATGGCAATCCATGCAATGGGTTGTGAGGCACAGGGGCAGCATAATCAATTTGTCTTCTACGGTATTGGCAAAAAAAACCCAGAGGGGGAAAGAGGGAACCTAATTTGAGGCGGAAAGAAGCATTATGGATAATACGTCTTAAGGCAGTGAAACTAGGTCTCAACACAGACCATGAATTACAATACGTCTTAGGGGACTAGGGGACAGTTGCTTTATTATGGTAGTGATAAAGGACTGTGAATGAATCTGAAAACAATGTCACCTACGGGTTATTTAACATAGTGCACTAATTTGACACCCAAATTCCAGAGAGCCTTACCACAGATCTGGTTTACTTCATGAAAAATCACCTGCTCAAATTCAGTGAATGGATGTGAATAGCAAGACAATATGCCTTTATCATGTAATACACTGGTGTTAATGGGATCCGAAATGTGAGAAAAATGTGTAGAAGAATAGCTGATGCATATATTCATAATACATTGGTGTGGATGAAATCCGAAATGTGGGACAAAGAGAAATGTATAATGATATCTGATACATATGTTTACAATGAGGATGTCTGATCGCAAATATAGTGATACCCTTTAGGTCATGGCAAAATCAATATACAACACTTGTTACAGTTTGACAAGCTGGAGTTTAGCAGCCGACATGGAAACAGTTAGAAACGTGGTGCCCGAAAGATGGCAGGGATTTATACTTGGATACGTGGCGCATCGATGGAAGACAAAGGTTGAGTCAGTGGAAAAAGCCACTTTGGGGGCTCTTGCGTATATGCAAGAACAATAACACAACAGACAAGGGTAAGACGATCTAGTTGTTGAGAGAGTTGAGAATTCATAGAGACTGGATCAGGAAGTACATTCTACTTCTGGGTCAACACCCATGGCAACACGACCGCCCGGAGCTGTACTGTTAGCGTACTTGCAAACAGGTATGTGAGGGAAGCTGATACGGGGCTTGGGGCGGCAAAACAAGCAAATCAGGAAACTAATACGGCTATTTGTGGTATTTGCAGGAGAAGAATATGAACATATAGGAGATCAGGATTCTAAACAAATAACCTTTTTGAATATTGTTGGAACGTCACCCTCATTTCGGGTAAGATGTGATAAATACAACTGAAGTATTAGGATGCTAATAGCAGTTAAATTGGACAGATGAACAAGGCGAGTGATATATTACATATTATCGAAAGGAGAAGACTTTATTGATGTGAATACGGCACGCGATAGAAGATAAATATTCAGACAGCCAGGACGGACCTAGAACCGAAGGAGAGGTCATGAGATAGATTGAACAGGAGGATGTGGATATGTGGGTTTTATATTTGAATAGGAAAGTTTATGAATGGACTCAAACAGTTGGTTTAGTTTTGAATTGCTCTCCATTACAGGTGGGACAAGAAGGTATAACTTGTGAGCCTGACAGGTAGGCTCATTCATAATACGAATGGGTTATGAGGGACCTTGGTGGTTTCTAGCTCACGTCACAATAAATACCAGATAGACTTGGTACTTAGAGAGAATGGGCACCACGTTCTCAGGCACACTGGTGGAGAGGATCGAATTTAGCTTCAGTTATCTGTTGGCAAGTCTGATTGTGTTCAATACATAACATATGCTTGCTCATGATTGGATGGCTTACTTGTCTGATTTTGATTAGGTAGCTTTCCTTCCTACTCTTGTGTTTGTTCCACCTATGAGCATTCTGGTTTTACAGTGTTCTGATTGGATGGATTGTATCCTCCCAAAGCTGACTGGATGGATTTTTTTTTTAATTTTGCACTCCATAGGAGTGTATGTGTTTCCTTGCTCTCTACCCCACTGTATTTCTACTCCTCTCCTCGTTGTGCTTTACATATTTTATTTATTTGTTTTTTTAGAAGTACCCAGCAGATGCAAAGGTATGCTGGCTTTCACTTGCTTCCTTTATTTACACTTACACACTCTTTCTTTTCATTTACACAGTGTTTGTTACCCTGCACCCGCTCATGATGCCTACTACCCGTCTTCACACCCACCTACCATCCCTGCTTTAAATCTTTATCTATTTTTTTTAAAGTAAAGAGATCAGCAGTTGAAAGATTGGCACTTTATTTCTTAAGTGCAATATTTTTTTGACTTTTTTAAAATTATAATGTATTGGTCTAACATGGCTGTTCTACGTGTTATACTTGTAAATTAAAAATGGCTGCCAGGAATCCCTATGCATGTGTGTGCATTCATCAGGGTGCATTCAAGCACGAGTCATAATGCTTGCATGTGCATGAGCGGCCATCTGGGTATTGGAAAATACGTTGACAGTCATATGTGCGCATGTCGCATATCACATGCGATGATGTGCAACCAATAAAAAGCACTCGCAAACCCAATAACTCTGCCTTTTAGACCAGCCACCTAGTGGCTTTGCCAAAGGGTCTTATGAAATGTTTTGTTGCAGTTCTGTGGTTCACTGTGTGAATTAGACAATTATTCCTAGTATCAAATGTTATATCTTTAACGTTGGATTCCTTTACATTGTGCATAAGCAACAACAAGCCTGGCAGCACATTTAGGAAGAGTAGTAACACACGCAAGTTACAGTTAAAAAGAGATATAGAAATTTGTAAAGAATAGACTTTTCTCCTTTTCCGTTAAAAAGAGGGACTGTTTTTTAAAATAGGCAAATAATAAAAAATTGTGGCTTCATTCAGGGACAAACATCAACTTAGAGTGTGGTGAGCAATATACCAACGCAAAAAACTTGTTGGAACAACATGGAACAAGTCTGTTTACAAGATCCAATGGGGAAGTGTTAGAAATTGGATTTCTTGTTGGCAGAGGTATTCAACCTGTGCAAGCAGGATCCACTATCATAGTCAGGGTAAGCGGAGTAAGCACTCAAATTTTACCTGTGCTCACCCTCTGGTAGCTTGGCACAGGGCAGTCAGGCTAAACTAAAGAGGCAATGTGTAAAGAGCTTGTGCACACACACATACACAGTAACATTGTGAAAACACCACAAAAGCACTTAACACCAGTTTAGAAAAATAGCAAATATTTTGTAAAACACGAACCAAAACGATAAAAATCCAACATACACAAGTCAAGTTATGAATTTGGCAAGATTAAACAAAAATACAATGCTTAAAAATCAGTAGCTCCTCCAACTGGGGCCACCTGCTTGCATTTGGCATGGGCAAATTCAAAAGTTCAGTTTGACCGCGATGGAAGGCTGGAACGAACACAGGAGTCCTGCAGACCCACTGGCAGTACATTGGATGTGTCGGAGCTGGGGGACGATGCATTGAGCAAAAGAGGTGATGAGTTGCTGTCGCAGGCAATGTGTCACTTTCAAAGTTGGGGCAGCATCATGGATGCGTTGAATTCAAGAAGTGATGCACATCGGATTGATGCGTTGATGTAGAACTGCTGGGTTGTGGTGGGGTTCGGGGACGGTGCGTTGCAGATGTCAGCGATGCGGTGTCCAGAGCCCTGGCAGCAGTGGTGATGTGGAGGCGTTGCGTCGGCAAAGTCAGGGCTGCTTTGTAAGTCGTGGTCTTTGCATCGCAGTTGGCAAGCAGTGTCCATGGCTCCAGTGCAGGCAGGGGAGATTGGTCAATATCGCAGAGAAATGCGCCTGTTCCGATTGACGCGTTGATGTCGTTCTGTTGGTTTCTTGGGTTACAGCACCAAACTTTCAGCAGAGGTGCTGATAGTAAGATGCAGATGGCATCTTTGATATTCGTGAGACTTCAGAAACAGGAGGCAAGTCCAGTCTTCTCACTCCCAGGCAAGAAGCAGCAGGCCAACACAGTAAAGCAAGCAGCAAAGTGGCAGTCCCTCCTGGCAGCACAACAGCTCTTCTTCCTGGTAGAATTTCCTCAGTTCCAGAGGCGTTCTGAGCATTTTGTGTCAGAGGTCCAGTACTTACCCACTTTAGCCTTTGAAGTAGGGCGACTTCAAAGGAAGGTTTATGGAGTGCACAAGACCCTGCCCTTCCCCGCCATGGCTAAAGGCTTACTATAGGGGTGTATGCAACCCTTTGTGTGGGGACAGGCACAGCCCTATTCAGGTGCAATGTCAGCTCCTCCTTCTCACTCTAGCTCAAGAAGACCCATCAGCCTTGTTATGGGCCATCAGGATGTGAGTGGCACACCTCAGCTCCCTTTTTGTGTGACTGCCTAGAAGGAATGTACAAAGCCCAGCTGTCACTCAACCCAGACGTGTATTCCAGAGACAGACAGAAGACACAGAATGGTTAAAGTAATGTTATGGCAACTTTCTAAAAGTGTCATTTTCAGGCCTGTAATTTAAAAACCAACTTCACTGAAAGAAGTGGTTTTAAATTATGAGGCCAGAGACACCAAACTTACTCTTCCTATCTCTTCCCAATTGGAAGATAACACTTGTAAAATGTTACAAGGCAGTTCCAATGTTAACCTCTGGAAGAGAGAGGCCTTGCACCAGTGAAATACGAATTTAAGAGTATTTCACTATCAGGACATCTAAAGTACATGTCCTATCTTTTAAATACACTGCACACTGCCCATGTGTAATATAAAGAAAGGTTGAGGCCTGACATGTAGGTTAACTTGTCAGGTCGAGATGGCAGTTTAGACTGCACACACAGGCTCCACAGTGGAACACCTGAGACATGTTTGAAGGGCTACTCATGTGGGTGACACAGTCTTTGCTGCTGGCACACTAGTGGCATTTGAGTTACAGACCCTAGGCATATGTGCTGCACTGTACTGCTGTCATATCAGTATTTCAAATATGCCAATCATGGAGAAACAAAATGCCATTACATTTTAGACACAGAGCACATTCACTTCAGCAATGGTCAGCAGTTTAGAGTCCTAAAGCCAGCAAAATGCAATGCAGCACACAGTCAAAACAGGAGGCCAGAAGGCAAAATGTCAGGGTAAACCAACCCAGGTCTAACATGAAGACAGAATAAAATCCTCAAAATGTCCAGCGTAGATAGTCCAAATAAATGTCAAGACATCTATCTTAAAATAAAGAGTCAGAAGTCCAACTGAAATCTTGAAGTTACTCCCCCATCCAAAGTGGTGAGTCATAGATATGGGAGCAGAAGCTGCAGGCTGTCCTCCAGCTATGATTTGATGACCACAACCAACTCCTCCTCAGACTCAGACAGTTGGTCTCCTAGAGCAGGACGAGATATCCCTTAAGGTACTGGACACATTGGGGTAGGTGTGGGAATAGATGGGGGAGACATACTGGGAGATGTAACAACAGCAGGTGGGTTGGGGTGGCTTGCAAGCTAAGATGATGTGTCTACTGTCCAGGAAGCCAGTTCGCTGCAAAGTTCCCGATGATGATTAGCCTGTGTTTCCAGGGTTGCCCTCAACCCCTCAATCACCTCTTACACAGAGTGAGACAACTACCTGCATCTTTGTCTTTGGGAAGCAGCCATGATAGCATACTTTAGGGCTGGGCGAAGAGGTCATGTGATCATGTGATTGCTCAAAGATGTTTGAGGCAAGTGTTAACTTTGTCTTTCATGTGGGCACTTGGAGGAGGTTTGGTAGCAGGGATGCAGCTGAGGCCCAGTTACTGTGGGGGACCTCTTGACTAATAGAAGGAATGCCCTCAGGCTACAATGACAGTGGGGCGTGCTCATGGGAGAACACTGATGTTTAATCTTCTTACATGGTGACTCATCATGTGACATCTCCTGGCATGTGAAGTCCAGCTTTTCTACCACCTCAGTGCACTCCACAGTCCACAAACTGAGGTGTCAGGATATGCAAAATAACAATGGATTGGGATGCGACCCAAGAGATTACCTTTGGCTAAGATTAACACAAACATTCCATCCATCACTTTTTTGTATAGTTTATTGTGTCACCCCAAGTGGGATGGTTTTGCCCAGGAATGGGTCCCATGCACATTTTCTCACTGGAACCAAACTATTTCTGGCTAATTAGCCCTAACTCAGGCAAAACTGGTTCGGGGTTGCTTGTGTTCTGGTTCAGGAAGCACCTGGCCTGGCCATTTGGGCAGGACTGTTCCAACTGGAGCTGGATTAAGACTGATTTACATATAGCTTGGTCCAAAGTGAGGTGGCATGGTGTGCAAAATATTAATGTATTGGGATGAGGCCCGAGTGAGTACCAGTGGCTGAGATTAATTCAAGCATTTCATCCATCACTTTTTTTATACTTTAACTCATGTGCCTTCAGCAGAGCATGGAGGGTTGGCTAGCATGGTTTCAAGATGCACCTGTACAGAGGTGTAAACCTGTGGGCCAGCGTAAGAGGCTGGAAGAGTATGCCCTTCACCTCCGTGCCTTCAGGTGTTCCCAGCACAGGAGGTCCCCCTAAAGGTTGCAGCTAATTGCTCCGCTACTTGTCTAGCCTCTATGTAGATGAGGATAGTTTTGAATTACCCCTTCCTTGATAATTTTTAATTCTTCCTTGGATATTTGAGTGCCTTCTCATCATGAGTCTCCTCAATTTGGGGGAACATAAAACCAAGGGAGTAGCAGAATTGATGAGGGTTGTGTTGTGATCAATGAATGGCCAAAGACTGGCCTATTTTCTGTTCCTATCTGTCATTTCCTGTTTGTTGCAATTGGCAAGAAACTCTGTCCTGACTGTAGAGAGCTCCATCTGCTCTGAGAACTTCTCAGCATAGCTGGAGCAGAGAAATCTGGTATGGAGGCAAAATACTTTATTATCAGCGTAAATGGACAGGAGACATGTCTACACTAATAGCTAACATTATTACTATATGCCTGAATGAATTAATTACTGTTGTGTTAGTGGATGCATATTATAATGAGACTTGCATGTTTGGTTGTGATCCCATGGTGTCACCCTGGAACAATGCGGGACAGTAAAGTGTAGCAGTTTGCAACCCATGGAAGCAGTGCATTGAGTTAATCACCTGATCCCAGAAGCACCAAACACCTGCCTCTAGACTCAGGACTGAATTACTGCGCAGTTGGAGGAGTGCCGTAGACGCCTGCCTCCTTGACCGCAGCATCCAGACTTCTGCTGACTGCCAATCCGCTGACATGTGTCTGGGCCTTCTGAATCACAGCTCCAGCGAGAGTGGGTAACACTTATTGACAGCCCACTGACCCTATGGGGAAATTTGGTCTGAATGGAAGAGCTACAATGCTGAGATACTCTGACTTTTAAGAAGTTATAGGGAAACTTCTTGTAGCTACTAGCGTGGCCTAGCCTGAATGTTGCATCACATGAATGGGAAATAACCACAGTACTTAGACAGAAAATTGGGATTCAGGGACTTACCAATAGAAAGCTAGAGTGGCGGCCTTGCGAACACTGTGTGTATTATTTGTTGTATGCCACATTTCACTTTGTGTTCATATATAAATACTACTTTAAAAAAAAACTTGCTAGTCATTCATTTATTAGAGTTGCTGAGTGTGTTTTTGAGTTGTGAGTCTGTTTACACCTTGCACCTACATTCTCCCTGAAAAACCTTGGACTGCTTGACCAACACTACCACTGAGAGTCAATTGCTGAAGAGGTAGTGCCTCAACCAGTTACTCTGAGCCCACAGTATGATGGGCCCTAGGACATCAGGAGTAAAAGGCCTCACTCCCCTCTGTTGGACCCAGGAACTCCTGCTCGCTGTGTGGCCCTCTGAAAGGTCTTCTAACAATTGGCGAGTGGAGGGGTGCCTAATTATTAGGAGCCCATGGTGCAACACAGGGCAATTCTAATTTACACCAGAAACACAATAAGTTCAGTTTTTACGCACAAAGTATGCATGTGTGAATAATGGAGAACATAGGATTGGGATTACACTTAGCACCAGATCTGTAGATCAGCTGAAGGGTCATTGTAGGGACAGTGGGGTGGAGGACTTCCATGAAGCAGGGACAGGGAGGTCATTGTTGATCTCATTAGGGCCAGTTTGAGAGACAGTAAAAGGGGAGAGGATTTCGAAGCCTCTGCGGTGAGCACCATGGTAGGAACCAGGAGAAGAGAGCTGTGGTGTGGGCTCCCAGATCCTCTTGGCACAAATCTGTCCCTGATATGTGCAAGTGTGTCCCCTAATATGCTTTCCAGAAATTCACACCTGCACACACAACCTTTAATTGCTAGGATACCACAACTGTCACAGAGTCCAGGAGTACATCCAGTAAGCGAGTTGAGTCTAGCAGAGATCTTGAAATTGTAATTGGCTCCCCAGAAAGCTAAAGTTGGGCAGGAGAAGGAGGCCAGGGAGTTTGTGAGCAAAAGGCTGAGGCTAGCTCACCAGGAAAAAGAGGAGAAGAAGTGGGAAAGACAGATGGAATGGGCCCTGGAAGAGAAGTTAAGAGAGCACGAAGAGAGGAAAAAGGAAAGGGAAGAAGAGCTGAAGAGGAAAATGATAGCCTTGAGAGGGATAAACTTATGATGGCAGCAGAAACAGTTCCATCTGAGAGAATTGACTCCTTCTCCAGTTCAGGTCAGATTGTGGCCAAGATTCCAGGAGAGCTTGTACACATATTTATGGAAGGGCAGTCTATCTTGGAATGGCTTGTGAGCTTTGAGGTAACTTGTAAGGTACAGGCCTTGAATGAGGTGTCTAAGACAGCCAATGTAATGAGCCACATGCCATTGGAAGGGACGGCTGTTATTGGTAGGGTGCCTGTGGCAGATCAGATGGTCAATGAGCTGGGCTGAAGTACAATCAGATGATCAAGGAATGTAAGAGAGCTGATGATGTTCTGTTCGAGACCTTGATTCAGGGTGCACTGTGCCACTGGAATGAGTTGATGAGAGGGCTGAATGCCAAGGATTTTCAATCCCTTGACCAGTTAATGATGACAGAGCGACTCAAGGAATGTTTTACCCCACTTAGGAAATACCTGTCCGATCTGACAGAAAGGAATCCAGAAAAGCTAGCATTGTTGGGTAACAAGTGGTTGGCTAACAGGGTTCACAAGGGGAAGAACAGCACAGTTGTAAGCCAAAAGGGGAGAAGAACTCTCAACAGACTGGTTCCAACCTGGAAGGTAAGGGCCAGGGTAATTCCCATGGGACCCAAGGAGGGCCCAGGCAAAATATAAATGGTAATGGCGTGAGCATCATGAGAAAGTAGGACAAGGCAGTTCTTCCAAGTTTAAGTTGGTGACTTGCTACAAGTGCCACCAGGTGGGATACCACAAGATGGACAGTCAGGTTAAAGACACTGTACTGGTTGCACCCATGATAATGAGCATGGTAGACAGTGGTGAAGGGACCCGAAAGGGCCCGGTTTATCTCAAGCTAGTTGCTATGGGCATATGGGAGAGAGACTCAGATGCTCAGAAGCACATTCACCCTAACACAATGGGGTTTACCCAGGAAGTTAGTATAAATAGGAAAGTTCCTGTCCTGAGTGTTATTGGAGCCTTCTGCACCATGGTTGACAGGAAGTACTTTAAGCCTGAGGGGAATCTCCTTGGTACTAAGGATCTAGGTTTGGTAGCCAGTGAGGAAGGCATGGAGCATCTCCTTGCCCGAGTTGGCCTTGAGCTCAACTACAAGGTGTCCATGGTCAATGTTGGAATAAGGGAAAGGCAAGGTGCTAGATGTATCTTAGGCAATGATCTGATTACCCTTGGCTTGGTGCCAGAAGCCTTTATGGCTTGGACCCCATCAGCTGTGCTGACCAGAGCAAAGGCTGTATGTTAGTCTCAGCAAGAGACTTGGACCATTATATGTTTGCATGGACCAGGAAAAGATAGTTTGCAGCAAACGGCAGTCTCTGTGAAGGCTTAGGCCGTGGAGGTAAATGTTTCTGCTCTAGAGGAAGAGAAGGATGAAGTTGCCAAAGTGTACCAGGTGCTGGAGTCTGGGTCACTTCCAGAGCTGCAGGGGTTGTTCTCTACAAGAGGGCCTACCCAGCATGATTTCCTTCAGGCACGTGAAGAGTGCCCTATGCGTGTGGGACTTTGTAAGAATTTTCCAGGAAAAGGTCAGCAAAAGAGTTGTTGGTAAACACAGTGGGTCTGCTGATTCACAAAGGCAAACTTACACTTTTGTGTAAGTTTATAATTGTTTGCTATTTTGTGTAAGTTTATGATATTTTGCTATTTTTATTTTGTTTTGTCAGTCAGAATAACTTTATTCTGCCAACACAATGTAGGCATAAAAAGTATACTACATTTAAAAAGAAACATTTCACATCATTACAGCAAAGTTAAAATATAAGAAAAAACTATTACATTTAAAAATACAAGTTCATAGTTATTTACACAATACAGTAAATTAATTTCATTTTTGGGAATAAAATTTTAGCATATTGTACGTCTCTTTTTTAGTGTAGATAGCAAAAAGGACGCCAGAGAGAAGCAGATAAAAGGGTCAGATAGTAACTTCAGATAATAGAGGGCTACACAACACTGTTTAAAGTTCATTTTACGCATAATATGGTTAATAAATCATTTTCTTTCATCACAATAAAATTTACAAAAGAACAAAAAATGTAGATCATCCTGTACAGATCGCTCATCACAGGTACAGAATGGAAGGTCAGAAGCAACATAAACATTACGGGGGGAGCCCAGCAAAAGAGGAATATAATTCAAATGAAACCTCACCAGGATATACCTGTGTTGCAGATTAGTGACGAAAGATAAATATGTTGTGTATAAATCCATTTGACTTATACTAGGGGAAGCCAGGTTTGTTTTAACTGTCGACAGATTAATATTTTTAGTCCCCCTTCTTATCTGCCGATTAGATAATAATCGCGCTTTTAAGTCAATTTTAGAAATGGAACAATAAGTAGTAGGGTCCAAAAAAAGGTGACGTAGGCCCAACTGCCTTCAATATCGATTCAACATAAGTTAGCCAGGTGATGTTACCTACCCCACCTAATTTCAAAACATCCTTTATAATGACTCTTGTCGGAGCAAGGGTCTCCTTTCGCCATACTGAGTACCACATTAGAATCGGCGCCATTGCAATTTTATCGGTGATATAAGGGGCCCCCATTCCATGTGGCACTTATAGTTGGCACATGACTTTGGTAGTGAAAGGACCCTTTTTAAGAAGTTATCTTCAATGATATGCAATTTTGTACAATCTCTCGTTCCCCAAACAGCTGCTCCATAAGTGGCAGCAGATACAGTCTTAGCTTGATACATTGATTTTATTAAATCTACTGGTTTTAAGCCAGTTTTTTTAATGAATTTAGTTGGGGCCCCAATGTTTTTTTCCATCTGAGTCCCTCTATTAACAATCATCTTTTGCCAATTAGTTTGGGAGTCAAACATAATCCCTAGATAATTAAAAGAATCGACAACCCTCAATTTTCCCCCTTCGGTAGTAATTTGCAGATGATTTCATAGTTTTGTGCCTGCTACTAGAATAAAAGACTTTGAATAATTAACTTTCATATCTAGATTGCTCATAAACTGTATGTATTCTAGGACTATACGACGCAGTGCGTTATTAGTACGAGCTAAAAGCACTGCATCGTCCGCATATAGTAGTATTGCCACCTGTGCGTAATTAATATAAGGGTCATCCGGAGTAGAACCCAACAGTGCAGATTCTACACCATTGGTGTAGAGTGCGAATAAGAAGGGGGCAAGAACGCACCCCTACCTCACACCTCTTGCAATTTTAAAAGATCTAGTGCACTCATCATCCCTTCCATAACAAACACAGGCTGAAGCACCTGAATACAGGTCGCGGATGATATTAATAATATTCAGGTCAATCCCCATTGCCTCCATGACTTGCCACAGCCTAGGCTGTGCCACGCAGTCAAAGGCTGCAGACAGATCCATGAAGCCTAAATGGAGATGACCTGTTTTTTGCAGCCATGTATTTCGCTATAATTAGGCTCAGGTTCAGACACTGATCCACAGTGCCTTTCCCTTTTCTAAAGCCAAACTGACAATATTCTTTTCTAGGGCCCAATCCTCTAGTCTGTTTAAAATCAGTCGACCCATTAATTTTTGCAGTAGAATCTATCAAGGAGATAGGTCTATAGTTTTTCGGAGTCGACCTATCCCCCTTTTTAGGTCTCGCCTACGCTGCGCGCATGCGCTGCTTAGGAACAAGACCTTTAGCAATCGCTTAACTTTTGCAGGCAAAAACGTGCACGCGTTGCATTGCATTCAATAGCAGCGCGTGCACGTTTGGTGATTCCCTTGCTGGAGTGAGCTTTGGCACCATGTGTCAGAAATTATGCTCCTGGCGCTGCTCGCTCCCGTAAGGGAAACGCTTTCACTTTTGCTGACACTTTTTTTTACTTTTCGCGCGAGGCGCGCGCGCTTGTATCACCATTCAGTGGCAGTGCAGGTCGTTCTTCCCTCTGCACAATAGAAATACAGGAATATCAGGGGCAGCGTTTCATTTGTATAGCGTTCTACGTCATCCTATTCATTTTTATGTCCCTGATTGATCTCTGGGCCGCCGCCAGACCAGACTCATTATGTCAGAGCTCACCTTCAGCTTCTCGCTGGTTACCGTTGTCTTGCACAGGAACAGAAGTCGCTAGCTTCCCGACTCCCACTACTAATCACTCAGCCCCAAGAAATGTCTTTGGCTCTAACTGATCAGCAAGGGGGAAGGGGGAAATTGGATAAAATAATAAACGACAGAAGAGACTGGTTCTGGACCTTCTGGTTTTCCTATCTGGAATTCTTCTTCAGCTATCACTCTGCCTTCTGAAGACTCCTAAGGGTAACTAAGCACACAACAAATTATTATTCCTTCTCTACTCTGTTCTGTCTCTTTCCTTCTCTTCTCTTATGATTTTTCTACCTACCTAGAATCCTGAACTCTGTGCCTCTCTTCCTGTTCAACTCTGCCTTTTCTTCTTTCTTGTTATTGATGTCACTAATTATCTGTAAAACATATATCTTTTTATTATACCTATTTATTCTTTGTTTTTAAACATCTTCTAACTCTTTCTCTTTTAAACCTACCATTAATGTTTCTGTGTGTGGCCTTCTCTTTCTTCTCGTGATTTCTCTTCTTTCTTTTCTTGCCTCTTGCTATTCTAAAAACTGTCATCTTCTATATTAAGCCTTTGGTGCTTTTAACTTTTCCTGTTTGCTTCCTCTCCTTAGGTTACTGCGGAGCTGCTATAACTCTAGTAAGTCTTTCTCCTTACTTTCCTAGTTAACTGTTGGTATTGTCTATTTATTTTTCCTTAGGAACCGTTTCTCAGTAAATCCTAAAATGTTCTTCATTTTCTGTTACAGGACTCTGTATGCTGATCTCTGCTGACCTTGGTAAGTGTTATACTTATTGCGTCACCAAACACTGCTTACATTTTAATGTGAACGAATAATCTATCTGTAATTCACTTAGCTTTCTTCGGTTTTCTTTTCAGGTGCGGCTGAAGTCTTCACTCGTTTTTTCCCTGTAGAGACGAGGTGACTCCGTACTCGACTCCCGGTAAATAGCCCACTACGGACTCTAGCGGCTTTTGTGACCTCTTCGGTAAGTATCGGTTTCTTGACTCGGAACTACTCTCAAGCGGTACTCTGGAAAGCTTCTTACTCAAAAAATTCACTTCAGAACTGGGAACACACTCGAACACGTCTTCTCTGAGGAAATGTCTTGGTGAAGTGCGCATTACTTCAGGCGTGCGCGCGTCACATCGTCTCTCTGGATTTGTAAACAACTAGACTGCAGACCCCAGCGCCTGAGCGGCCATCTTGGAATTGCGGGCATGCCACAAACTCGACCATTGAAGCCCATTCGAAAACGAAACGCCTATTGAACTAAGTTTCTTGCGCTTCGCTTTGGGACTCACATTAGGGATCCTGACAGTACCCCCCACCAAGGGTAGTCCTTCCACTCTGGGCTTGGTTGGATTGCGCTGATAAAAAAGTTTTATTAGCCTAGGAGCATGAACATCTGAATCTAATTCCCAAGACCGCTCCTCAGGACCGTAGCCTTTCCAATCTACCAAATAATACAGTTTACCTCTGACTAATTTTGAGTCCAGAATTTCTTTCACCTCAAACTCCACTCCTGTATCTAGCTGAATTGGGTTTGGAATCGATTCTTTTCTCAAATTAGGAACTGCCTTCTTCAAAAGGGAAACATGAAACACTGGGTGAATTTTGAATTGGGAGGGTAAAGTCAATTTATAGGTCACTGGACCGATCTGCTCTGCAATTGGGTAAGGGCCGATAAATCGTGGCTGAAATTTTCGGTTCCCTTTTAGCCTTACATTTTTTGTATTCAACCAGACTTTATCTCCTATTCCTAGTGGAGGAGGTTTCTTTCTTTTCTTATCTGCGTACTTCTTATACTTTTCCTTAGCCTGTACCAGATTCTTTGATGCTATTTCATGTACTGAATTTAAATGAGCTACCAAATCCTTGACTGCTGGGACTGTGAGCTCTACATCTTGTACTGCTGAATTTGGATGTCTACCATAGTTTAAGTAGAACGGGGAATATCCAGTGGACACATTCTTCGCGTTATTATGAGCGAATTCTGCTGTCCACAAGTAGTTCGGCCATTCTCCCTCCTGTTTCAACAAGAACAGCCGTAAATATTGCTCCAATTCCTGGTTCACCCTTTCCGTTTGTCCATCCGTCTCCGGATGGAAACTGGTGGAAAAACGAGTTTCTACTCCTAACCCTTTCATAAAAGCCTTCCAGAAATGCGAAACAAATTGGGTTCCCCGGTCTGATATTACGATCTTGGGTATTCCATGTAATCTGACAATCTGGGTACTAAAGTGCCTTGCTAACTGTTTTGCTGTAGGGATTCCCTTTAAGGCCAAGAAGTGTGTCATTTTCGTGTATGCATCTACTATTACTAGTATTGTATTTGTCCCTTGACAGGATGGTAAGTCTGTAATTAAGTCTAGGGTGATTGTATGCAAGGATGAGGAGGAATGGGCAGGGGTTGCAACAGCCCTTGAGGAGCGTGCCGTTCTGATTTTCCCTGAGTGCATATCTCACAAGTCTTTACATATTGTTCTATGTCTTTACTCATCTGTGGCCACAAATATTTTCTTTTAATTAGATTTGCTGTCTTGAACTCTCCCTTGTGGCCAGCCAACAGGTGATCATGGCATTCCTGCAAGGCTTGCTTCTGCAATGCTGTAGTCGGCAGATACAATGCACCTTCTTTAAATGGTAATTCATCACAAATTTCTCTTCCAGGTTCTAGTTTCGCCCATTTCTGCATTTCTTCTGGGGTTAGAGCTTGGATTACTTTTTCCTTAAAGTTCAATATATCTGTGGCGCCTATAATCTTGGTATCCGGTATGATCACTTGAACGCTTAGTGGACTTCTTTCTTCTCCGATTCCCAACCTAGACAAAGCATCCGCCTTTCCATTCTGTGCACCCGGCCGATAAGTTATCACAAAATCGTAATCGGCAAAGTACAGTGACCAACGGAGTTGGCGAGGTGTCAAGGTTCTGGCTGACTTCAGGAATTTTAAGTTTCGATGGTCCGTGTAGACTGTTACCACGTGGTGGGCCCCCATTAGATAATGTCTCCACTCCTTGAAGGCGTCTTTTATTGCCAGCAACTCTTTTTCCGTAATCGTATAATTGATTTCCGCTGGTGTCAATTTCCTGGATCGATAAGCCACTGGGTGTAACTGACCCGTTACCTTATTCCTTTGAGAAAGAACTCCACCAATCGCAAGGTCCGAGGCATCTGTCTCGACATAAAAGGGCTCCATCGGATTGGCATGAAGGAGGATAGGCGCAGTGGTGAACTCTATCTTCAAATCTTTAAAGGCTTGCTCTGCTTCCTCCGACCATTCGAATCGTGTCCCTTTATTCAGTAGTCGTGTCAAGGGTAGTATTCGTCGGGAAAATTCTCCAATAAATCTCCGATAGAAATTTGCGAACCCAATAAATGCTTGGACTTCTTTCACACAAGTGGGTGACTTCCATTCTTGTACGGCTTGAATCTTCCGTTTGTCCATATGAATTCCTGCTGGCGAGATTACAAAACCCAAGAACTCTACCTGTGAAACTCCAAAAGCACATTTCTCCAACTTGACAAATAGTTTGTTCTCTCGCAGTTTTTGTAAATCTCCTCGAACCTGTGTTTGATGCTCCTGCGTATCCTTTGAGTAGATTAGTATATCATCAATATACACAATTGCACATTGATCAATGAATTCACTGAGCACATCATTTATGAAGTGTTGAAACGCTGCAGGCGCATTACACAACCCATAGGGCATCACCTGGTATTCAAATAGGCCCAAGCGTGTCCTGAAGGCCGTCTTCCACTCGTCTCCCTCTCTCACTCGAATAAGGATATAAGCTCCCCTTAAATCCAACTTCGTGAACGTCTGTGCTCCTTTGATCTGGTCCAACAAGACGGAGATAAGGGGAAGAGGATACCTGTTCTTCTTTGTTATTCGATTTATGGCTCTATAATCAATGCACGTTCTCAACTCGCCCTGCTCCTTCTTAGGCACAAAAAATAGTGGCGAGGACACTCGCGATTGGGAAGGACGTATAAATCCATTGGCCAGGTACTTGTCAATATACTCCCTCAGGTGATGATTCTCTTGTTCCGTCAAGGCGTACACTCGACTGCAAGGCAAATTCGCCCCTGGCTCCAAGTCTATTTTGCAATCGTAAACTCGATGAGGCGGCAGTTGCTCAGCTTCCTGTTCGTTGAAAACGTCCTCAAAATCTTGATATTCTTGTGGAATTGTTTGCGTATTTATTACGCACACGGAGACTCCAGCTAAACATAAGGCGTGAGCCGGGTTCTGTTTACTCATTGCCTCGTAAGCCCCAAAACAGGTCTCTCTACAATATGCTGAGTTCATTTCAATTGTTCTATTGTTCCAATTGATTGAAGGATTGTGCTCTGTGAGCCAAGGAAGTCCCAATATGAGTTGAAATTGGGGGGCATCGATTAAATTAAAGTGTATAGCTTCTCTATGCACATCTTCTCGAATCAGCTCTACTAACTCTGTGTGACTCGTGATTGGCCCTGAGGATAGATTGGTACCATCGATTGCTCGAACTGGTTCACTTCTAGCCTTGGCAATTGCTTGCAGCCCAATCTTAGCCGCGAATTTCAGATTGCAGAAATTACCTGTGGCTCCTGAGTCCACCATCACAGTCACTCCTTTCATAATTTTTTCACGAAATCGGATTGTCAAAGATAAAATCAAATGGGGCAAAGACGACTGTAATGTATTCGCCAGCCGATGTTCCTGAGGGGTTGATTTCTGATTCGCATCCACCTGCACAACTCCTTCTACAGGTGGTGCTGCGAGTTTTCCTTCGGCTTAAATGGACCCTTTGGCTTTCTTGGACAATTTTGCACAAAATGTCCATTAGATCCACAATACATTCATAAGTTGTTGGCTCGTCTTTTTTCCTTCTCCTCCTTTGTGAGCGGTCCCCGAATCGTTCCTATTTGCATAGGTTCAGATCCTGTGGTTCCTTCTGTACTCCTTCCTGTTTCAGCCTTAGCTCGGTCGAATCGCGGAACCGTACTTCTGTACTCTCGTCTTCTATCTTCCCTTTGCTCTCCCTGCCGGAAATCCAATTCTAGCACTAGGTCTATCAGGGCGGAAATTTCAGTTGGACGATTCGGTATTTGAGCCAAACCATCTTTTAATTCATCTCGCAGGCCTCGATAAAATATTGCTGTCCTCTTGTTCTCTGGCCAATCAGTCTCCATTACAAGTTTGTTGAATTGAGCTAGATAAGCCCCTAAGTCTCTATTTCCCTGCTTCAATTCCAAGAGTTCGTTATCTACTGCTTGAGAGATCCGTCTTCGGTCAAAGATTCTCAGAAATTCTTTCTTGAACTCATCAAAAATCTGCAATAATGGTTCATCTCGTGAGACTATCGGCATCGACCATGCCGCGGCATCTCCACTTAAATATGACAAAATGAAGGCTACCTTAGACTGCGCATCAGGAAAGATAGAAGGGCGACACAAGAAATGAAGTGAACATTGTGTAATAAACACCTGCGCTTTTTGTGGGTCCCCACTAAATCTCTCTGGCACTGCCAACGGTATCACTGGCGATAAGGAATGGATTACTTGTGTTGTTAGCTTATTTGCGTCTCCCGTTGAATACGGTTGTCTTATCCTCTGTGCTAATTCTGCCGTCTCTTTCCTAGAATTCATGACCTCCTGCCTTAGACTTTGATTCTCTTCCTTAACTCCTACCAATTCCTTTTGTATCGCCTCTAGGACTGACCCTAAGGTCTGTAAATTTATTCCCTCAACCATTTCTTTTCTGTTCGGGTGCAAGATTAATACGTGGGCACTTCACTCTGTCAGAGCTCACCTTCAGCTTCTCGCTGGTTACCGTTGTCTTGCACAGGAACAGAAGTCGCTATCTTCCCGACTCCCACTACTAATCACTCAGCCCCAAGAAAAGTCTTTGGCTCTAACTGATCAGCAAGGGGGAAGGGGGAAATTGGATAAAATAATAAACGACAGAAGAGACTGGTTCTGGACCTTCTGGTTTTCCTATCTGGAATTCTTCTTCAGCTATCACTCTGCCTTCTGAAGACTCCTAAGGGTAACTAAGCACACAACAAATTATTATTCCTTCTCTACTCTGTTCTGTCTCTTTCCTTCTCTGCTCTTATGATTTTTCTACCTACCCAGAATCCTGAACTCTGTGCCTCTCTTCCTGTTCAACTCTGCCTTTTCTTCTTTCCTGTTATTGATGTCACTAATTATCTGTAAAACATATATCTTTTTATAATACCTATTTATTCTTTGTTTTTAAACATCTTCTAACTCTTTCTCTTTTAAACCTACCATTAATGTTTCTGTGTGTGGCCTTCTCTTTCTTCTCGTGATTTCTCTTCTTTCTTTTCTTGCCTCTTGCTATTCTAAAAACTGTCATCTTCTATATTAAGCCTTTGGTGCTTTTAACTTTTCCTGTTTGCTTCCTCTCCTTAGGTTACTGCGGAGCTGCTATAACTCTAGTAAGTCTTTCTCCTTACTTTCCTAGTTAACTGTTGGTATTGTCTATTTATTTTTCCTTATGAACCGTTTCTCAGTAAATCCTATAATGTTCTTCATTTTCTGTTACAGGACTCTGTATGCTGAGCTCTGCTGACCTTGGTAAGTGTTATACTTATTGCGTCACCAAACACTGCTTACATTTTAATGTGAACGAATAATCTATCTGTAATTCACTTAGGTTTCTTCGGTTTTCTTTTCAGGTGCGGCTGAAGTCTTCACTCGTTTTTTCCCTGTAGAGACGAGGTGACTCCGTACTCGACTCCCGGTAAATAGCCCACTACGGACTCTAGCGGCTTTTCTGACCTCTTCGATAAGTATCGGTTTCTTGACTCGGAACTACTCTCAAGCGTTACTCTGGAAAGCGTCTTACTCAAAAAATTCACTTCAGAACTGGGAACACACTCGAACACGTCTTCTCTGAGGAAATGTCTTGGTGAAGTGCGCATTACTTCAGGCGTGCACGCATCACATCGTCTCTCTGGATTTGTAAACAACTAGACCGCAGACCCCAGCGCCTGAGGGGCCATCTTGGAATTGCGGGCATGCCACAAACTCGACCATTGAAGCCCATTCGAAAACGAAACGCCTATTGAAGTAAGTTTCTTGCGCTTCGCTTTGGGACTCACATTAGGGATCCTGACACATTAGACGAGGTGCTGCGGCAGCAGTTGTTTATTTACTGCGTAAGACGCTTGGTTGTGACGCGGTGTGGCGGCCTCATTTGACCCGGTGTGAACTAACTTCAGGTAAAGTGTGGTGTGGTTTAGCTGGCTGTCCCTTATTGAGAGGATCTGCGTCATCTCCCTGCAACACTTCAACTCCTACACCGAAGCTTCAAAGTCAATTTTTATTTCCCTAAGAAGCTGGAAAATAGCAGCGGAATTCACCCTGGGCCAAGAAGTAGGCTTTAAGTCGTAAGCAAAACACTTTTAAGGAGCTGGCGGAACCTAAGGTAAGAAGCAGTAGCTTTGGGAACATGAGCGTTGAAGGAAAGAGCACCGCCAGCGATAATGCCTACGTTTCATGCTCATGGAGCACAGAGGGGTAAAGAGTCAACTGTACTAGATCACACCATTCAGGGCCCCAATGTGAAGATTTTCAAAAAGTGAGGACTTTGATTTTAGAGGGGGTGAGGCGATGAGAGTTGTCGTCCTTTCAAGATGTAGACAAGCAGTCTCTGAAATAGAACTGCAGACTGCTTTTGTCTGCACCCAAGTATAGGTAGACTTAGAAACATCTGCGATTGCTGAGAGACTCAGTCCAAATTGGTATTCTCGGTGTTGTCCATCTTCGCTGTCAGTCGGCCAACTATCACTCAGACTTGGGGGTCAGCAGACTAGGCTGCACGGACGGTTTGAGAATGAGCGGAGGAGCCGGTCACGTGACGCGTCTTTGATGTTTACAGTGGTGGGGGAGCCGCGGCCGCGGCCAGAGTGCTTGTCACTTACCCAGGGCAGCGCCCCCCCAGGGACCCGCGACTAGCAAGGATTCAGCCGCCCGCACCATGGAGCAACTGGTGGTGGAAGTGCGGGGGTCTAACGGGGCCTTTTATAAGGTATAAGGGGCACGGCCCGCTTACCCAACCCCATGCCCTACCCTCTGTGTTAGGTGCCCGGCGCTCTCTCTCTCTCCCCTTGTGTTGCTCTGTCACCAAATAATTAGGTGTCTCCTACACATTAGCCAGATGTGCGCAAAGTGTGCGTGCATGATTGTCAGGAAACTGTCTAGACCCTGCAGAGCACAGCCCGAGCTTGCTTGCCTCACGCCTGCTGTCCAGCAGCGGACAGTGCTGAGAGGTGCACCTCAGGGCAGTATTATAAGAAGGGTTTATTTTTTGGGGCGGGTTGAGTTGTGCATGCATTTATTTACAGTCTATTTGGAGATGGTGAATTGACCATAGCATTGTCATTTTGGGGACTAGCCCTTGTACAGTTATATTTTGATATGCGGTCCCACGCAGCCTTGAAGTAGCGCATGTTGGAATAGTTTGTTTTTTGGTGAAAAATAAGTAATACGAGGGGTAATCTCCAAGGGCAGTAGTGTTGGTATGAGGGGTGTTGAGGGGAAGATGCACCTCTTGCACTGTATCTCTCTCACCGTTAAGAGATGTGAATGCACCACTGGGGAGTTTAGTGGTCTCACTCTCATAAGGCCCGGGGCACCATGCTCACCTATACTGTGGGTGGAGCAATCTATGCACACTTTAGCTGTTAAGATTAATTAAGTGGTTGATTAACTCCCTATAAGCATTTAGGGAACTGTCCCCTTTTTGTTAAGAGTCAAGTTGGCACCTGAATTATTTTGAACTATTGGCATTAGAAATGGCAATGCCTTTTATATATGTGTTGGTTTTGAAAACACATATATAACAAGCATTGGCATAGCCAATACGTCTCACCTTTGGTACCGTATAAGTGTTAAGCCATGCAACAGTTGATGTTGTTGCACCAAGGATATTGTGCTGCAAAACGAAATACTAATAAGGTCCCATAGGCGAGACCTATTGGCTATGCTAATGCTTGTTGTATATGGTGACGATTACAGTTGTTTTCCACGATGGCGGTGCACCTGTTTGGGTAATTTTATTAAAAATGTTTGTTAAAAGTGGGGCCCATAGATCTTGGTTATCTAGGAACAAGTCAATAGGGACTCCGTCTGGTCCTGGAGCCTTTGCTCATTTGCATTGGCTTAAGGCATGCTTTGTTTCAGCAAGTGTAAAACTAACAGCAGCCTCATCACTCTCTAAACTTTGGGGAGATGATTGGGGAGTTGTCATATCGTCCGCTCCGAAAAGACCTTCAAAGTGAGTCACCCACTCCTCCTGGTCAACATTGGTATCTGTGGTCATATCCTGCTCATCTTTTAGGAACGGAGCATTAATCAGAAACCAGAATGCTTGCCAGCTTTTTAGTATAGCAGCTTTCTACAAGTTTTCCCACCATTCTTACTTTAAGGACTTCAGCCTAGTGATCCTTGCATTTTTATAGGCTTGGCGCAAACATTTGACCAATAGTGTATTGCGAGGTTTGGACTTCAAGGCTATATGCAGACTTTTTATTGTTTTATCAGAGTTGTCATCAAACCAACTATATTTTTTACGCCGGCCATTTCTGATAACACGGGTTAGATTATTTTTAGCATCAGATAAGATTAACTCAATATCCAAAAGCATGCTGTCATGTAGAACTGAATCTAAGCAGAGCATTATCTCCCCTTATCGGTTGGACATTAATTTGGCCAAAAATCTCCCAGTGTCCACTTTTTCCCACTGTAAAACAATGCAATTTTCTTTTGGGTTTATAGGGAGTTTAAAGGTTCAATCATTTTTCTTTGCGGTTTGAATAAAAAAGGTTACTGAAGCGTGATCACTAAATGGGTAAAACACCAGTTACATCATCGGAAACGTTTAAAAATACAAGGTCATTTACCGTTAGTAATCTATTTAGGGTGTTATCATACTCCGTATGACAAAAGTGGGGGACACTCTCCCCATCATCATCCTGTATTCCACAAGCTAACGCATTCATCTTATCACATGGGTGAATGTTAAAATCCCCAAGCCAAATTATATTGCAGGGTTTGGTGCATTTATCTTGTAAATCATTAATATTTCCAGAGGGGCAAACACCACTGCTTGATTACTTCCAAAGTTATTGTTGTAAAAGTTAATAAGAAGCCAACATTAATCCACACAAAATTCGATTAAAATGATATGGAAATAAGGTGACCTATTCAGGAATGACTTCAATTTATAAGGAAACAAGGAATCAAGTTTTTTCACTACGGCGGGCATTAGAGGTCCCCAAAATCCTCTTTCTTCTTACGCAGCCTCTAAATACGCGGCGTTCTACCTTGGACTTGGTTTTTCTTCTTTGGAGTATATTCAAAAGAAGAAAAACCAAGTCCACGGTAGAATGCCCGCAGTAGTGAAAAAACGTGATAATATAACACGGTTGGGGTCAAGAAAGCGGGAATAAGACCCAAAGGGAGTGCAGCTTTGAAATAAGAACAACAAATTAGATACGGACTGTGCAAGAAGGCCTACGACACATAACAAAGGCTTCAAAGACTAATATAATCATATGAATGTGAAGAATATATGATTGAGGAAAGAGAAACCAGAAATTACATCTAAGAGAACCTAACTATTTGTCTTGATAAAGATGGATCTATAAGCAAATCTATCGAAACGCGTCGACGCATGTGTAGGCAGAATCTAAGGATCAGCATAGACTTGTAGATGCAAGATTGATTAATGTATCCCAAGCTATGCTCTGAAGTTATTGTTCCATACGATGTGCAATAGTGTATGACAACGTGTACTGTCTTATATATGTTGTTTTCTCTATTATGCTGGTTCGTAACGGTATTTGTAATTTGTGTTGAATAATTTTCTGCATTGTATCAACTGTTTTAAATTATTTGCTTATGATTACAATTGTGATATCTTATGTTTTTAATCTTTTGAAAAATATATTTTTAATAAAATATTTTTGACTGTACGAATCGAATGTGGGAGTTTACAATTAGCGATATAAAGGATTGTTGCTGTGCTTAAAAATTGCAATAGGTGCATGGTAGGCGTTGACCAATTAGAACATATTGTTTTGTCAAGGGATAACCGTTTATTACTTGTTAAGAGTACCTCATATCCCTTGATAGTTACAAGGTGTCTCTCTCTGTTCTTTATACATAATCCAGTTGATGAACATGGGCGGAAATCCCATTTTTTGTAGGATCGTGAACATATAAGTCCATTCAACTGAATCAAAGGTCTTAGCCGCATCTAGTAGCACCGCTACGGCTTGTAAATCGGGATTTAACAGATGTAAAAGGGCAAATATTGTGCGCAAATTATGTGCAGTTGAGCGAGATGGAATAAAGCCGGATTGGTGAGGGAGCACTATAGTGGACATGAGCAGCTGTAACCTAGTGGCGATAATCTTTGCCAATATTTTAATGTCTGTATTTATTAATTATAATGGTCTGTAGGACTCATCATTTTTCGGAGGTTTGTCCAGTTTTAACAGCGCCACTATAAGTGCTTCTCGCAGCGTTGAGCAAACCACCCTTAGCCCAACCAGCAGGTGACGGTACAGCAGAAGTATGAAAGGAACGGTACCCATTCAAATATATTGGATCTATTTCCCAAGTCTCTTGAAGGCACACTATATCACTAGATGTCAACAAAGACAGCCATTCATTATTAGACCTTTTTAGTTGTAACCAGCAATGTTCCAAGACGTAGCCGCTATAGAACCTGAAAGATTCTCTCGAGGTAGCGGACTCTGGGGCAAATTTAGGCTGACTTGGTGCCTGGCTAATGTCACTGCGGGATTTATGGAGTTAGCAATGTGCGAGGGAGACCCCTTTGGTAGATCGAAAACGCCATCCCCAAAAGTTAACATAATCTGAGAATCCAGTCAGTCGCAGGCAGACAAACCTTCTAGAGCAGCAAATCTTTTTTTTAGAGTAAGCGGTGGGACTAAGGGAGGAAGTGGTTAATTAAAGAGGTGATGGGATAACCTCCAGATAACTTGTGATCTAGAAGTAAACAGCTGTGATATAGGATAGGGTTTATAAAAGACACCCAAAGGTAGAACAACAATTTCAGAATGAAATGATGACATATTTGGTAGAACAGATAATAATTTACCCACAATATGGTGGCTATCAAAGTTCACTACGATGCAGTCACCTTTGAGAGTTTTGGGAGCTCTTCCTACCCAAGAAACCCTTCTAGCCATAATAATATTATGGTGGGCATTAGAGTTTTCACCCAGACGATTAGATAGCCAATGCTGAGATTTATTTATTAGTTGCTCCATATTTTCTAATGTGTTTGGTTTGAGTTCTGGAACATTAGCTAGGACTATAACATACGGACAAGCAGCTGGAGGGAGATCTAATGTTGACTTGGGCTTCCCAATTTCATCTTGATGCTGAGAAGCTCCCCTTCCCAAGCACGATGGTTGTGGACTTTCCTCTAAACAAGTTGTAGGTATGGATGGGGTAGTATGTGGGTGAGTAACAGTAGGGCTAGTGGATATTTGTGGTTCACCATGTAACCTTGAACAGCCAATATTCTCAGTTACCTTGTGCCTGTGTCTGTGTCTGTGTCCTACCGTGAGTTTTGTGTATCCCATGCTATCAATAGTTACATTTGGCCTATCAGACATCGTAGAGGGGACCATACCTAGTTGGGGATTGGGTATAAATATGTCGGTTAGCACAGTAGTATTAGAGGGGGGCTGAGTTGAGACATGAGAAGCCTCAAGAGAAGATAATTTTTCCTCAATTTGGGACAATTTATGGAATATAGGGTATAATAATACAGACAGTCTCTAATCTTTTCATTAGGTCAGAATCACAAGGATGATCAGTCCCTAAAGCTGGATGATTGATGATTTCATATTGTCTGGTAGATCTAGTAGATCTTAGTTGTGATGAAAGTCCTGTGTCCAATTTCTTGCAACCCAGTATCTTTCTCCTTACAAATCTGTTTTAATGTTTTTTGTTTTAAGGGACCACCTCCCTTTCTTTTTTTGGATTTCGTATCTGGGTAGTTATTTTCCACTTGGTTGGTCGTTGAATGCTCCTGGGTTGTATTGCAGTCTTCGTCTATAATGTTAGTAGGCGGAGGTGGAGTCACTGCTGGAGCTATAACAGAACTCAGTTCATCTACTAATTTGCCAGGATTCAATCGGTCAGTGGCTAAAGTCCCTTGACCTAAAGAGGAACGTTTTTGCATGATCAGGGCATCCAAAGGGAGCCTTCTCTCAGTTAGTTCAATTTCATGAGCCAGGACAGATTTGGCCCTCGTTAAAAAGGCATCCAGGGGAGGGCGTGGCTTGCTGCCGCAGAAGATGGCCGCAGCCTAGAGGAGCTCCGCGCCTAAGGGGTACTCCCCTGATAATATTGCCTTTTATCCGGCGACTGCAGACACCCAGAATGGGTAATATTGTCCGGTACCGCCGACGCTGCATATCCTGTTACTCCGTCCTCACGGGAGTGAGACAGAGCAGAGATACATGACTTGGGCTTGGTGGAGACAGAAAAGCCGGGAACTTGTGTGATTGTGAGGCCGGCTGCATTGGGGATCGCAGGCTCCTCCCCGACCCGACTAAATCGCCGACTGCACTCAGCTTGAGGACTGGAGACAGCGCGCTGCACTCCCCGAGGCCCCGACCCCTGGGGCGTAAGCGGGGCAAAGAGAGATGACGGAGGACTGGAGACGACTGGAGAGCCGGGCACTCTCGTGCTTGAGAGGCCGCCCGCAACGGGGATAGACACATCTCCCCGACCCCACGAGCTTCTCCGGCGCACATAGATCAATGACCTGAGGCGCTGCATCGCGAGTAGTCGCTGCGGTCACCAAGAGCAGTGTCCCAAATCTGAGTGCAGCGCTGAACTATTGGTGCTAAGGAGAGGCTGGAAGGTGAATGGGAGGCTCACTTGTGCACATCACGATTGGAACCCTCGGGGTGCTGATACGGCCCTGCAGCGAGGGAGGCGACCAGAAGTCCCGAGGTGAGCAGTGTGGGGGGCCCCCTTTGCTGACGGCTTCGGGGCAGCAACAGCGTGAGAGCCCCCCCTGGATAACGAGACATGCGGAACCCTTCAACATGCATCAATCCGCACAGCGCCGTGCCAGCCCCGCAGTTCAACACATCTGCCCACGGCCTGGTGCCCTTCACACTTTGATCCCCAAGTGGATCGTAGATGACTACAGGACAGGTGTATACTGGCAGCACCTCCTTTTCCACCAAAGCTACAGAGACACGCAGATATATACACAGTGACATCTTCAAGCGGGGCCAATAAAATTCAGCAGTGCTCTACACCGGGGGGACACTACAGGGACCGGAAAACCCAAAAGGCCGAGCGTGAACTGTGTCCCCGCGGTAGGCAGCGGTGATTACCGTCTTCTCCCCGTCTTCCCATAGCCGAGGCGCCCGTGGCCACCTGGAGCGTCATGGGGGGCTGAGGACAACGCGCATCGCTTGGAAATAAACTGGAAAAATATGCATATCAAAACGATCAAACAGAAACTCAACAATTGTCCGCCCAAAGCGACAAAAATCATCCCACTGACCAGCCCAAGGAGGTCACTCTTCAGGACGTAATGGCGGCCTTGCTCCAAATGCAAACTTCGATAGGGACGATATCCTCTGATATCACGCTACTAAGAGCAGACGTCTCCAAAATAAGCACGCGACTCACCGAAGTTGAAACAACAACGAAGGCGCTCTCCACAGATATGCTGGTGATGCAGAAACAAATCCAGAAGCTGGAACTGGCACAGAAGCAGATGGCAGAGAAACTAGATGATCAGGAAGGAAGCTCACGGAGGAATAATATACGCCTGGTCGGAGTTCTGGAAAGCATCAGGGGACCGGCCCTGGACCTCTTTGTAGAAGAACTTGTTACAACTCAACTCCAGCCACGTCGACTCTCCAGCTTCTTTTCCGTAGAGCGAGCTCACCATGTGCCGAGAGGTAAACCCCGACCGGGGCCCCCCCAGACCAATCTTGGCCCGCATGTTTAATTTCCGAGACCGGGACACTATCTTACAGGCAGCACGCATAGCACCCCCTCTACAGGTGGACAACAGTACGGTGTCCATATTTCCAGATTACACAGCAACAGTGACCGAACAACGCCGCAGTTTCCTGAACATCAAAAAGGAGCTAAGAAATAGAGAACTTAAATATGCAATGCTATACCCTGCAAAGTTGCGAGTGGAAGCGGAGGGTAAGACTTGGTTTTTTGCAACACCAACAGAAGCGGCTGACTGGCTGGAGGGCTGGCGACCCGCCGGAGGCTAAAAGAGACAGAGATCTGTGCAACGACAACAGCTGCCAGTTACAGAACACCAGGAAAGCTTGGACTGAAGCGAGCAGCAATGATGTATGAGACTTGCAGCAATCCACGCGGAAACGCCTGCCAGGTGCTGGTACAGCTTTCGACTATACTCTACCAGACACTGAGTGAGGTAATAAGATCGCAGTGGACTATGCCTAGTGGGGGGCCCTATGAAGGACGCTGAGCAACTCCCCCCCTTACGCAAGTTAATGGGGAAAAATCACTCTGCTAAGTTGGGGTGGCGGGTAGTTTTAAATCCGCAGTGCAGGGAGGCAGGGAGGAGGTGGGGGGATGGGAACAGTTTTACAGGTTGTTTTTCAGTTTGGTATGATCTATTATACACTGTCTCAGTACAAACACGACACTGATTTCCTGGGTGCGTTACAGACAATTTTTCACCCTGATTTAGTTGGAAACCACACCGCTTAGCATTGAATTGCCACCTGACGTCTTAGAGACACAGACGATGACGGCCCTCTCGTCCAATCTTACCTTTGGGGTGTTGTCCTGGAACATGAATGGTCTTGGTGACAAAATAAAGCAAGGTTTGGTTCTACAATACCTCAAGAGAAAAGGTCCCGCCATAGTATTGCTGCAGGAAACACACCTGATGGGTTCGGCATGTAAGGCCCTATATAGATGGGGCTTCAAAATGGTGACGCACTCTGACTACACATCCGTGTCCCGTGGAGTGGGGATTTTAGTCAATAAGCGATTCCCACTGATAATAACCTGATCCTGGACAGATGACCTTAGACGATTTGCTGCTGTGGCGTGCCAGTGGTAAGGGCGACCTTACATTCTAGTGACAGTCTACATCCCTCCAGCGCTACATCAAGCGACCCTTCCAGCTCTGGGAAAGTTCCTTGTAATACTTCCGCAAGGTAACCTAATCATAGGGGGAGATTTCAACGCCACAATGGACCCATCCATAGATAGAAATCCACCCAGAGATCCCAATAGTGCACATCTTAGATTAGTGGAATTAAAGGAAGCCCTAGGCCTCGTAGACATATGGCGGACTAGGAACCCGACAGACCAACAATTCACATAACACTCAGGTGTCCATAATAGTCTCTCGAGATTGGACTACATATTCACACTGATGGATGGTTTGATACGAATCTCAGAAATTTCCCATCTGCCCAGGGACATCTCCGGTGCTCCTTACATACACATCCACCCTACTGGCTAGACGCTGTCTCTTCCTGATTTATCGTGGCTACATTAAGCACCGAAAGGTCGGAGGAGGCCTTCTGGGGGAGACAGAGCACTATTTTGCTGACAATCACCACTCAGTTTCGTCTCCCTCGACGCTATGGGAAGCGTGTAAAACTGTGCTACGTGGACAGATGTTCTTAACAACCTGTTCTAGGCCGGTTGTGGTGTCAGAGGGGGGGTGTTGAGGGGGTCAGTACACTGGCTCTCTGACTCTTTGTTCCATCTGTTGTGTGAGGTGCTAGGTGGCTTGGTTGCAGTGCTGGGGGGTCTGGTGATATGAAGTGGACAATGGCATGGTCTGTCTATTTGAGCTTGGTGACTTGTCTATACATGACTCTGTCACTGGCTGTGAAGATGGGGTCAAGTGTGTGTCCTGCGTTGTGGGTGGGGTCAGAGACGAGTTGGGTGAGTCCAATGTTGCTCTTGCTTTCCAGAAGATTAACAGTATTGGTGTCACAGAGGTCATCGAGGTGGAACTTGAGGTCTCTGAGGAAGATTTAGTGTTTGGAGTCGATGGCGAATGGGATGATGAAGTCGGGGATGGCGTTGCAGAAACTGGGACATGGTCCAGGAGGTCTGTAGGCAAGGGTACCTCTGAAGGTGATTCTGCCATTGGTTTGGAGTTGGAAGTTGAGGTGTTTCATGAGCGGGGTGGTGTTGTCTGTGGAGGTGGTGCAACTGACGATTTCTTTGTGAATTATGTCTATTCTGCCTCCATGTTTGATGGTGTGGTCCGGGTGTGCTATCTTGTATCTGTCGGGAGTGGCTGTGGCAATGTCGGGAGTGGAGGCAGGGTTGAGACAGGTTTCGGTGATGAACTTGATGTCAGGGGTGAAGGAGGTGATGGCATCCCAGACCTCAGTGTCATACTTGTAGAGTGATTGTGCATTGAGCAGGAGACATTGGAGCGGTTCCAAGACAGTCATGGTGGGTGTGGTAGGCGTGGTTGTGTTTGAAGTGTGTGTGGGTGCTTCGGTGATGCAGGAGAAGAGACAGTGTTGGCAGGTAAAAGGTCCTACCATTGATCGAGGAGAAGTGCAGCAGCAGTTCTTGTTGCAGAGTCTGGCTTCAAGTGGTCGGTGTTCGACAAAGGAGTATCTGGGTGCAGAGTGAGGGGCAGGGTTCCTGCCACAGGGCACGGTCCAGGCGCTGACAGACAAAGGCAGGCTTGCCTTTGGCATGCCTTTAGCATGCTAGTGGCGTGGCAGCACTGCGGCCTCCATTAAGTAGGTCCTGGGAGAAGGGAGGGGCGCTGGGTGGTAGGGAAGGTGGTGCCAAGAAACAGGAGGAAAAGAGCACCCAGTGTGGTTAGCTGGCTCAGAAGGACAAAATTATGCTGCAGCAAAACAACAGGGGAAATAATAACTCATAATTATCCAGAGTTAGACACAATATGAGGACAGAGAAAAAGATTAACAAAAGAGAAAGATTAACAACAGTAAAAGATTGTCAAGGTTTTATTCCAAACTCCCAGGATCGGCAAGTTGCTCAAATGGGTCCACCTCTCAATCACCCCACTCTCTGATGCTATAATAGTGCAGAGGGTTGGAATGATTAAGCGAGAAAAGGAAAGGATAACGACAGCAGAGAGGGAGACCTACAACACAAAAAAATACAATTAGAGGATAGTACGAACTCCAATATCTTATTACCTGATAAAAATCCATATACTAAATGCGACAACTACCTGTAAAGAAAAAGAACATGGCGTTGTGTGAACATTCTGGTTTGTACTACCTTCTCAGCTGAAAGCTCTCTAAACGTAAAAAGAAACACCATTCAATCAGTAGCGAAACATACCCTAATTAAACATACACACACACCCATGCACACTCATTACCCACCACAATGTTGAAGGAACTTGCGTCACGGGGGGGGTTGAGTACTTGACACACACACCACTGTCCCCTGCTAGGAAAAGAAACAAAGAACCACATAAATGTTTGCCTGAGATAATTAAGCCCCTTGAATGTATATACTTTGATCGGCATTAACAACTCATGCCTATCACGATTCTGACTGTTAAATCACAGCCCAATATTTCCGTGGTTATTCCACATAAAGTCACGTGACAAATACTTAATAGTTGTCGGAGCAGATATAACCACTTATTAGAATCTTCTTAGAACGGTTGTAAAGCACTTTGGGCACCCCCACCTGGGTGTAGATTTTGTGATACCCCCACAGGACTCCTGGATTTACTAGTACTTTTCAGAAGAGAATTTATTCTCAAGAATGGTGAGGGATTGCACTGTTATTTGACTGAGAGGGATGTATAAACCATTGCTCTTTTAGTGGCAAAGGGTTACGGCTTTATTATGAGTTAAGTAGCTAAAGCACAGTGGTGGCAGTACACACTTTTTGTGATTTTGATCAGTAGAGTGAACAGGCCTTTTTACATGTGTAACTGGAGTAAGGCCTACCAGCCACTCATTGTGTAGATAACTCGCCTTTGGACTACATCATGTTAGTGTGTAGCATACTGCAGTGCACATTATTGCATATGCACGCTGTAATATATGTGTGTCTGTGTATAGTAAAGTACATGGAGGCCTGTAGGCTTCATTTTGTAAGCCGAGGGCCTTAAAAAGGCATGTGGAAGTGGAGGAGCCTGACAGATTTGTGGATTGCCTGCATTCCTGAGAAGGGGGTGGGACACACATGCACTAGAGGGTTCTTGGTTTCTGAAAGGAGATGGGGCTGAAAAGAGAATCATGAAGCGCAGGGCATTGGGACCAAGCAACCTTTTCATATGTGCATATATATCATTATCCAGGTATAATCCTCTAGTCCATCCTATGGCCTGTGTTGTTGGCTATCAAGTTTGGAGCCACTCCTGCTGTGATGGACTGCTTTCTGAATAAAGGACAGAACAGGGGAATGGACCGTTCAAAGTTGACAACTCCCACAACATGAACTTCAAAGGGCCTGAGTTAGAGTTTAGCGCATAGTATACTGCATCTCCTCTATTACATGTGCCTTTTAATATAATGCAGACGGGACCTCCATCATGTGTGCGAAACTCTAAATTAGGCCTGAAGTCACTCAATCACATCTGTGTCTGGAAACGATTTATAAAAATGAGAGATTGAGTCTTCCTAAATTGTCAATGTGGAGCTTTTTACCAGTGTGGCGAAGCTTAGCATGAATTCTGACATTCGGTCATCAAGGAGCTGGAAACATTAATTCAGAATAACATTTACAAAAACAGTTAATCATTTGCTTAATTCACAATGAACAATATCATACCAGAAATTGGAAGGGACCTGACCACAGAGTTTCCTTTGGAATTGTTGGAGGAATTCTTTTAGGCCTTCATGCTCCAAGTCTTCCCCTTGTACTCATGAAGGGGATTGTTGTCATTGGCACTTTATAATATTATTGTTTGGATGGCAATTTAATCCTCTTCTCCTTGGGGGATTAAAGTTCCTCACAAAGGAACTTTTCACTTTATAAATCTACCAATAGTATTAGCTGCAATGCCTCCATTATTCAGCAACTGCTCGAGGTCTTTTTCAAGCCTCAGCTCTTAAATTAGATAGATCACTCACATGTTCCTTTAACAATCGAATGTGCTTTTCTGAGACTGCAATTACATTCATGATAGCTGTCGCTTGTGTTATCAGTAGTCACTCAAATTGGGCTAAACTTTTTATTCAGAATGCTGGACCTAGATTTACATTTCCCTGTGTGACCATATGATTTCAGAAAGTGTCTCAGTACTATTGTAGTTACTCATTCAAAATCTTTAAGGTGGTAAATCAGGACTACGAGAATGCTCTCCTACCTGGAGACCAGTCTAGTTTCAAATGCTCACCAGAAAATGTCTATGAATAAACCACAGGGCTTTGCCCTAATCACCTCAACACATCTGGGCTACAACATAAGAACAAGCAAAACGCAAAATGTGTAGGAAAAGATCCAAAAAAATTCCTGTAGAGAGAACAATAAATTAGTCCCTACCCATGGGTACTAAGTCCCCGGACCACTCATTTAGTTCATTGATCATTCATGATTCTGTCCACAGTTCAAATTTCCAACATATATTTATATTTTTCACATACATACGAAACATCCAACAAATACAAAAGGGAGTGATGTAATAATTATCACTATTTCAACGTTCCTTCCTACCCATACAATAAAATAACGGTTGCGAAAATAACACAATTCATACGCAATCTGTGGGAGATAGTTCCATACACACTTGGGAGGGTAACTTTCAACCTCCACGCAGTCCAACAAAGTGTGTGTCAAGTTGTCTTGTATAGCACTTTTAGTTGATTGGACTCCTCCAAATAAAGTTGACGCGTTTTGGAAAACACAATCAGGCCTCATCAGGACATGGGCAAAAAGTGCGCCTATAAAATAATGCACTGACATGAGTATGCTCCCTTTTATACACATTTGGTGCTCTATCTCACATGTAAGTACTAATGCTCACAGTAAAAAAATGAAACATGGAGATACCAAAATAAACAAATGAAAAATGAGTATATATACCGTGCCTTGGTGGATAGAGAAAACACCATAATGTCCCCCCTAATGTGCACGTACTCTGTCTCCTATTTCTCAACTGCGATACAGCGCATGCAACCAAAGTAAATGTGATCGAAGGCTGGAGCAAACCAACAAAATGCTCCTAATCTAAAGAAAAACAGATCTTGTACTTACACACAACCACAGGGTTATAAACACCGCCCGGCTGGGCGGAGAAACACCTCCGTAGCGACTGCCACCCAATGCAGCTCTTAAATGTCCGGTCCGCAAAATCTGTATCGAGGCTACATCGGTACGTCATCACTTCTGGCCAGCCTCATTGAAGTCAAAGTAACCTTTTTATCAAACGCCGACATGCGGTAGACCAGGAAGTATTACACCCTTGCCAAAAGTCAAATAAGTGGCAAAAGATGGATAAGTGGTCAAACATTGCACCGCCAAAAATGATGGTACCGTAAAACCTGCAACACCTACACAAATGTAATGAAAACCTACTAAAGTGCACCACCCAAAATTGTCTGTTATAATCTATAAATGCGATACCCTACGACCAAGTTGTCAACTATCCACTAAGGACACAGTCTAGATTACATCGGTTTATAAGACGTTTATGTACATACACCATAACGACAAACAGAAATTTCAAACTATATTGATGTAGCAGGGAATTGAAAGCTAGGTTTGTGCAGAACAACAGTTCTTTACAAACATATTTCAAAGAACCTAGAAAAATCATGCATTCTTTACAGTCATATTACAAGAACCAAGAAAAATCATGCATGTGTAAATGTGTACAATTTAAGAAGCGCCCAAATTTCATCACATTAATTTAAACCTTTGGTGGCTGTTTTATACTTTTCGGTCATTCTTGCTTCGTGTCTGTTCAACTTAGCCTGAAGATTTGCCTTGTTTTTATTTTAGACTGCCATCCACACTGACCACTGTATATCATTTACATTATGTCCCTGTTGTTGGTGATGTTCAACCAAGGGTCCTCCCTGTATTCCGCATCTCACTCTAGATCTATGCTGTAGGTTGGGTGCTTTTTCTGGTTGTGTAGTTTGTCCAATGTAGGACATCTCGCACGGACATTTAAGACAATAGATTACGTTGTTTGTGTTGCAATTAGAAAAGTTCTTCTGGTAATGTATCAGACTATTGATGGAAATGGATTTCGTATCACTAGTCATTTGGAATGCAACACAGTTATGCCATTTAAAATGCCCAATTACCGGAGGTAGGCCAGGCATCCCTCTAAGATCTTTCGTAGTTTCGGTAGAACACGCTGCTTTGACTACATGCTGACATATATGCCTTCCTTTGCGAAAAGAAAATAATGGTTTAGGTATACCCAGATAGCTAATAATTCTCCAATTGGGCAATAAGATGTTTTTCACTTTAATTGCCTTTGCATTATATGTAAATTCAAAAGTCAAGGGATTGGACTCTGGTCATTTTTTGGAAACTAGCAATTCTTCCCTTGGTGTGAACCAAGCTCTCTTTAGGGTATTCTTACCTAGTTTTTTCCGGTAGCCCCGGTCTATGAGTTTAGTTTTTAAACACTCTGCATTCTTGACATATTCTTGTTTGTTTCTGCAGTTTCTGCAGATTCTTAGACACTGCCCATAGGGCAGATTTTCTTTCAGGGTGGTCACTAGTGAAGTGCACTTATTTTGTATCCACACATCTAGGAAATTAATCTTTTCATTATTATATGAAACCGTGAATCTAAGGTCCAGGGTTCTGGTATTCAGCCAATTATGAAACAGTTGTAACGTGGTTAGATCTCCCTCCCACACAATGAAGTTATCGTCAATATACCAGTACCACTTACCAATCTGACTATTGAAAGGGTTTTCAGCGTTATAGATCCATTTATTTTCAAAGCAATCCATCACAAGGTTAGCTATCTCAGGTGCGAAGCTACATCCCATAGCTACACCCTTTATTTGGAGGAATAAGTTATCTTTAATGTGAAGAAATTATTCTTCAAACATAATGTAGCAAACGCAAAAATAAATTCGGTAGGCTCCAGGTGTGGGTGTTCCCTCCGATCCAATGTATCTTTTAAGACACTGAGCACCTCACCTTTAGGGATGTTTGTATATAGCGCTTCAATGTCAAAGGACACTAACAGCTGTTTTTCAGGGTCAAAAGTAAGATTCTTTATTTTATTAATCAAGTCCATTGAATCTCAGATGTAAGGCCTAGTATCTATAACAAAAGGTCTTAAGAAATTATAAATATATATCCCCAAGGGTTCCAATCGGCCTCCCAGGCAGGATGTCTATGATTTTATGGATCCTTGGTAAAACATATATACTGGGCATCTTCTCAGTTTTAGCATTAAGGAAGTCAAATTCTTGTTTACAAATCCATCCTTCCTCCACAGCTTCCTTCGCAAGGTGTAAAATCCCTGCTTTCAAACTCTGTGTGGGAATATCTTTTATTTGTCTTTAGTGTGCAGTGTTGTTAAGCTACAGCATTACCTCCGTATCGTATGCTTCACTGTCCCAAACCAAGATCCCCCCGCCTTTATCGGCTGGTTTTATTTCTATTGAGGGATTATGGACCAAGTTTGTTAATGTCTCAGTTTCTGCTCTTAAACAGTTATGCTTAATATAATGGTTTTTTTTATCATTAACGGCGTCTACTTCTCTAAGGACTTGATCTTCAAAAGGCAAAATTTGCAGTGGCATAATTGCACTCTTGGGGCAGAAGATGGATTTATTTCTAAGACCACCGGTGTCAATAATATTAGGGTCAGAAGCCTTTGAGAAAAAGATTTTAAGCCTGATTTTACGAAGAAATTGTACCACTTCTGTCTTACTATCAACTGAATTCGGGATTGTCAACCGAACAAAAGATAGTCCTTTCTGTAGTATACCCATTTCTGTGTCTGTGAGTTCATATTTGGACAAATTGTAAATAGGGATCGGTTCAGACCTGTCACCCCTAACAGTGTCTCGTGTTTGTATCATCGTTTGTAGGCTCTCCTCCGGCTTCGGAAAAAAGCATGTTCCAGATTTTAACCTCTCCATTCTCCGGTATTCCCCCATCCCCTGTTTCCCCATTTGTCTAAAAAAGGTTGGGCCATATGGTTGATAAAAGCCAGTGGATCCTTGGTCTGAGTCTGACAAGTATCAGAAAAAGTAATGAATTTCCTATGGGAACGACCTCTATATTGTAAATTTAAAGAACTGGAATTGTTGTTTTGGCAGAAATCATCTTTCAAAAACAGGTAAACTGATTTAATTTTACAGTTTTTTAAATATCTTTAGCAACCTTTGTGGTTTTCTGGTTCATTGTATGAACTTTGAAGTCCGCTATAGTTTTTTCAACCGACTCCAACAGTGATTTTGCATCAGTTATGGTGGAATCTCTACCAATTTCATCTTTCAGTGCCTTGATTTCTTTCAATTCTTCCTCGCTAATCCTGAGGGCCATCTTCATGGATAATGCTATCAAGTCTCTGGAGCATTTGGTGCCTACCCCACTGAACTTAAGTAAATATGTTTTATCAGCTACAAAGATTACAGGAATGTTTTTCACTTGGAGCCCTGCCGGGATGGTGTTATTTTTAAGATGCTCTACTAACACCTGAGTATGCAATGGGTACCTATATTATTTTTCTTTAGCTGTTTCAGTCTCTCTACTTTATCTATATTCTGGTTCCTAGCAAACAATGCCTCTCCGCTCAGCAAAGATGGAATTTGCAAAAGTTTATGAATCTCATCATCAGTGTAAACAACTATATGAGGTTCGGCCTCTGACAGGTGCTCAAGCAAGCTTAACTGCTGGCTTGGAACTCATTGGAATAATGAAGTGTAAGGTTGGGATCTGGCTGCCTTTTATAGTGGAATCTCACCTAAGATGGCCACCGCTCCAACCTTGTCGGACATGTAGTCCCTTCACCACTGCGGATATTGCTGTTGCACGTAGCTTGCATAATCATGGTAATTTTATTTGCATGTCAAACTTATCAATGATTAACACCTTATTAGCCTAGACAGGCAAGGCCTGGATCCTACAAGGTGACAAGTGTCTTCTTGAAGATTGGCCCTGAAGACACTCAAGGTCAATGCGCCTATGTGAAGCCTGACAACTAATAGGTCTGCAGTGACCAGCTGGAAGGAAAGGAGTTGGTTATAAACAGCAAAGAAGGAAGCCGGTAATAAAGCCTATTTCATATCTAAATTACATTTATCGTGCAGGTGTACTAGTCTACCTGTTGTCACAAGCACAGCAATTAGAGCGCGTGGATGTCGAGGCCAATCTAGCCACCTCCCCCTAGAGGTCAACCTAACCCTTTGTACTTTGTCAAGGATATTAATATAGGCCCAGACTAAGAAGAAAAAGGTGGTGATATTGATATTATTTATAAAGCGCAACAAATGTCCAATGGCGTCTTCATGCTAGCACATGCAAATGAGGTAAATGACAAAGGAAGAATAAAAGGAAATAAATACCAATAATTTAAGTAAAACCTAAAACTAATACTGCAGTGCAAAGAGCCAGGATTTCAATTGTTTCCTGAAGCAAGTAAATTTGGACTGATTCTTTTACTGGATGGGCAGTTTATTCCAGAGATTTCATATTAAAAGACAGCACTTCTGCCCCCCCAAGAAACTTTGATACATTTGGGTATAATCACAGTTTTAGATGAAGCAAGGCGAAGTGCTCTCCTATGTGTGCACCATGAGAATGTTTTCCTCAGGTACTATGGGCCTGTATTGTGCATAGATTTATGGGCCATACAGAGTGCCCTAAAAGCAACTCACTTTCAATCGGCAGTCAATGGAGCTCCGCTAACATATGAGAAACCAATTTGTGTGTTCTGGTAAGAAGACGAGGAGCAGCATTGTGTAATATTTGAAGCTTGTTCATAAAACTTTGCTAGATACACAAATAAATGGCATTACAATAATCCAACATTGAGAGTATCAGTGCTGTGAACACTGATTTCTGCAGATCAAAAGAAATAAAAGGAAGAATCTTCCTCAACATTCTTAGAAGGCAAAAACAAGAGGATCTGATCAGAGAGTGGAAGATTAATATCAAAAATCAGTCCCAATTGTTTGCCTTTTGGAATAGGAGAAAGATGGAGGTCCAAATGTTGCACCCACCAAGAAGAGTCCCAAAAGGAAACGTACTTTCCAAAAAGTAGGACCCTGATTTTATCCGAACTTAGTTTGAGGGAGGTATATCTCAACCAAAAGACAACTTTACTCATGCAGCTATGGAAGCATTGCGAAACACCCTTGACATCATTAGAAATCGACATCACAATTTGGTTGTTGACAAAGTAGGAAACAGTCAAAAAGCTAAAAGAGCGGATCAGTCAGACTAAATTGACTACATACACATTGCAGAGTGTGGGGTTCAATGTTAACCCCTGAGGCACCCCATAGGCCAGTGAAAATGGTTTAGACATGAATTCTCCCAGTAAGACAAACTGCTTTCTGTGAAAAGAGCTAAACAGATCTAACGCCATCCCACCAATCCTTATTTCCTCTAAATGATCTATGAGGACAGAGTGACTCACCGTGTCGAAGGCTGCTGATAGGTCCAAAAGGATCACCACAGCCTTCCCTTTGTTGTCCATACTAGATCTACACTCTTCAGTGGCCCCTGCCAAAGCTGATTCTGTGCTATGGTTTTTTCTAAAACCATACTGGGCACCATCTAAGACTTCATTTTGATTTAAATAATCAGAGAGAACAGCATTAAGATGCTTTTCAAGAATTTTTGCTGACATTGGCAAGCGTGAAATCGGCCGATAATTATTTTCCTCCTGAGGATCGAGATTGGCTTTTTTTGACAAAGGAAGTATGGAGGGCTTTTTTTCAATTAGTTGGGAATTGTCCAGACAAGATAATGTTATTTATAAGATAAGTGAGAGGACCTGCCACTATCCTCGCTATTTCATGGATATATTTCGGGGAAAGAGGGGTCAGAAGGGGTCCCTGACTTAGTGCCAATGATAAGTTTGATCACTCCCTTTTCCGTGAGCAGAGGAAAATTAAAAAACATAGTATTCCTGGCATCTGTAATCTCAGTTCCAGAGCCAAAGGTATTGACTTTACGACTAGTGTAAAATTTACCATAGACTGCCTCTACTTTATTTTGATAAAAGCTATCTAGTCTATCACAAAAAGAATGACATTAGTTGACTTTGAACCAGAGAGGATTTTAACAGTTTAAAACGTAATTTCGACTGGTTTTTAGCTAGGTCGATTTTCTCAGTAAAGAAATTCTTTTTTTATGAGTATAATCCGATCCTTATACTTTCGGATAAGTAGTTTATATTTATCCCTTTCAATAGTGTTCTCTCCACTTTTTCTTTTGTCTGAGACAATTTTGTTTGAGGGCCCTCAGTTTAGAAGAAAACTGTGGAGATGTAGGCTTGTTTCTGTGGTTTTTGCTAATTTAAAAAGAGACACTGCTAATCGGTTCATCACTTGGCTCAACTACCAAGATGAATTTTTAAATTTCACTAGCACTATTTCTAACAAAGAATTAGTCTTCCTCGATCTGAATATATCACCCAAAGATGGGAGACTCATGACCACAACACACTTCAAAACCACAGCCAAAAATTGCCTTTTACTATATCAAAGTTTCCATCCTAGACACCTACGTGATAACCTCCCCTACGGACAATTTTTGCGCTTGAGACGTAACTGCACAGAAGTTAATGATTTTAAAATCCAATCAGGAGATCTCAAAGCCAAACTTGTGAAAAGACAATATCCAAAACAGATCATAGAAAAAGCGTACAAAAGGGCGCGTAACAACTGCAGAGAGAGCCTCCTGGAACCTGCTAATCCCAAACCCAATGAAAAACGACCATTCTGTATTACCACATCCAACACCAAGTCTAACCATGTTACCAAAATTGTTAACAAACATTGGCGTATCCTCAATAGTGGAGGCTTGAATCTCCCCAAACCAATCTTTTCGCACAGAAGAGGGAAGAGTATTCGCGACATGATTGTCCACACAAGACCTGGCAAGAATGAACCTACAGGCCAATCAACAGCGATGGCCAACATTCATGGACACCACCCATGTGGTAAGTGTAAGGTCTGTCCACTCACCAAAAAAGTAAAAGTATCAACTTCCTTGATGGTACAAAATGGGAACAGAGGAAATTTACCACCTGCAATAGTAATAATGTGGTATACCTAGTCACCTGTCCTTGTCAGTTAGAATATATAGGGATGACAACGCGACCTGTAAAGACAAGGATAGGAGAACATAAAAGCAACATCAGGTGCAAAAGAGGCACAACAAAAATGGCTATGCACTTCATAGATTTTGGCCATACACCTGAAGATATATCATGGACAGTAATCGAACAAGTCCCTAATGAAAGATATCTTTTTGAAAAAGAACAAAGATGGGTGTTCCGCCTGTAGACCAATATCACAGGTCTGTACGACGATATCCCATGGGGTTAGCTATGACTACACTAAGAACCAAACACTTTTTACATGGAACATTACATTGTCTACCCTAACAACTACCAGTTATCCCTCTCCCTGCCCTTTTCAAAACTTCAAAATTCTAGATATCAGCCAACTCTGCGATAAGGTATCCACGTATACCCTCATAGCAAAAACTGGGATTTTTGGAACCAAAGAGTATTCACAAGGAAACTACCAAGTATTTCTGTCTCATTCAATAATGTCATACAACCGCGTTGAATAAGTATCCGCATATTCATAACTACAGTTCTTCCAATGAAGGAGTGTCTAAATAACAGACCATCAAAAGCCCCCCTTTTTTCCCTGAGATGTTTTGTACTCGGTTTTTAAGCTCATGTATTTTTGTAACAATATTTCATAATGAAGGAAGGTTCGCCAAGACCAGAAACGAAAACCTTCAGTTTTTCCTATTTTTGCATTGCACTTGGAGTTGACCCCCCTCCCTCCACTGCGATTCTAAAGGTTTTTTATCCGGTGCAGATCGATGGGCATACAATTAATAAAGTACCATTCCAGTATTATAACTTATATTACAATATCTAAATTTCTCTTTTCACACTGGATGTTTAATCTTTCATTTTTTCATGAACATCGACAACCAGGAAGTAAGGTTTTCAGTACCTCGTTGAAGGCCCATTCCGGGTAGCCATTTTGAAATAATTCACGCTCTAGTCTACAAAACTAAAGCGTTTTTTTCCCGCCGCATCCAGTGCAACCAACCAGTTAAAGCCTCCACATACACTTCCGTGTTGCTATTCACGGAGCAACACGGAGGCATACGGAACCGAGGAAAGATCCTACAATATGTGAGTAAGACCAAGCCTAGTCTTTAAACCAGGCATGCGTGACAGTTGCATCGCCATATTATGGCATTTATCACCTAGCGAAGCTGCGTTGGAATGCTCGCTGGTGACGCTACTTAAAACTACTTACTCTGGTGATTACTGAATGTTTTAAACCCGTTTTATGTACTTTTAAAAATCGTGATTTTAAGGGTTTTCTGTGTATTTGCTTTCGTTGCACTCAGCACTTTCGTTGGAACTTCTCTTCCGACATCAAAGACACCACTTCCGCCGGTTAGCGGTCCAGTGGTTCAGGGGGGCATATTTAAGGAACATGCTGAAGCGCCCGCGCTGCGGTCGCACGTAGCGGGCTCACCGCTGGCGCGCCGAAGGCGCGCCTAAGGCGAGCCTGTCTGCGCCCGTCCGCGCTCGGGCCGGGCGCAGGGCCTGTCCCCCTGGCCTTCCGACACCGGACAGAAGATACTATTCCGGTGAGGAACTGCACATGTTAAATCAGGTTGACAAAGCCTTACATTGTCATAAACTGTCCCCGTGCTCCCTCTACGAAAACAACATAGCTGCAGATGTAGCTAGGAGGAGTTCAGTGTGTAGGGAGTGTTTTACACCGCTCCCAGAGTTACTGAACCTACCTATCAAACATAGAGTAACCACTCAGGTTTTGGATAGGGATACTGGAAGAATCGCCAAACTGAAATGTATCTTATTTAATGCAAGATCATTAGTAAAACATTCTTTGGAATGTGCCCTGTTTCTGGAGGACAACAATATCAAACTGGCCTTTGTCACAGAAACGTGGTTAGACAGCACTTCGGGTCCGGATCTGGTGAAAGCCACTCCATTTGGCTTTCACTGTCATTCTCTTGATCGCACCCAGAAAAGGGGTGGAGGGATTGCGGTGATATACCATGAGTCGCTCACTCCACATTTCTCACCTGTCTATGACCAAGGTTGTGAAGCACTGTCTTTTAAAAAAATGTCAGCACATTATAAGCCTTTTTCTGGGATTTTAATTTATCGTCCACCAGGAGAGAGGAATGGTTTTTTGGACTTGCTAAACGTGATATTAGAAGAAGGTTTGAGTCAACAATCATTTGTGATGCTTGGAGATTTTAATTTTCACCTGGAAAAATCTGACGACCCAGATACAGTCAGGCTTAACAATATTATGGCCATAGGAGGTCTTGAACAACTGGTCTCCTTCCCGACTCACACTAAAGGACACACTTTAGACGGGATTTTTTCCAATAACTGTGATCTAGTTAATATCTCCATTCTTCTGATTATTTGGTCTGATCATTTCATAGTTAATTTCGAATTAAAATGTGCTATGAGGCATCCTATTGGCTCTAAACCAAAAAAGGAAATCACTACTAAGGCATGGGGTAAATTAGATGTTAAACAACTAGAATCCTCTCTTATTGACACTATGTATACAGCTCCGCGGGACATTGAAGAAGCTACTTGTTCTTATAATAGCTGGATAATGGATGCGTGTCTTAAATTAGCACCTCCAAAAAATGGATACCGAAAAGGGCCTCTCCTACTGCTCCTTGGTACACAGGAGAGCTTAGGGAGAAAAAACTTTTATGCAAACATGCTGAAAGAATATGGCGGAAGAACTATGCCATGTCAGATAAAATAGACTTTAAACTAACGATTTCTAATTATAAACAAGCTCTCATGTCAGCCAAGAAAGAATATTTTTCCACACAAATCATGAAAGCTAAATCTGACTCTAAGGAGCTGTTTAAAACAGTTGTTAAACTGTCAAATCCTAGGACGCCGAATGATTCTGTTGCTCCTGACTTCTGCAACACCATCGGGGCGTTTTTTCAATCAAAAGTCGAATCAATCTTTCTTTCTTTGTCTGAATTGATTGATACAAATCAAAATGATGTAAAAGCGGAAATCTCTCATCCCCCTGGTAGTACTTTGGACTGCTTTCTACCTTTGCAAAATGAGGACACCGTGAAACTTATGAATAGCATAAAATCTGGTGCCCCGAGTGATCCCTGCCCTACATGGATCATTAAACAGGTAGCTGATACCACTTGTAGGGTCTTGACACCTCTGTTTAATGACATACGTTTATCAGGATTTTTTCCGAATATTTGGAAAAAAGCTTCAGTGCTTCCGCTACTGAAAAAGCAGTCTCTGGATCCTAAGGACCCAACAAATTATCGTCCCATCTCTAGACTTCCCTTACCAGCCAAAATACTAGAAAAGGCCATAAACAGGCAACTTAGTGACTTCCTCCAGCATAATAACCTGTTGGACCCCTCACAATACGGTTTCAGAGCTTTTCATAGCACTGAGCTGGCGCTCCTTAAATCAACAGAGGAGATCAGAGAGGTGATGGATAAGGGAGGTAACGCGATGCTGATTCTCTTAGACCTATCTGCGGCCTTTGATACCGTGCATCACATGGTATTACTTAATCGGCTATCAGAGATTGGGATTAGAGGTCAAGCATGGAATCTGCTCAACTCCTTTCTTAAGGACAGGTCACAAACCGTTAAACTCAACGGTAACACCTCTGAACCCTTTTCCCTGTCATGTGGGGTGCCGCAGGGCTCATCTCTTAGCCCCACTCTTTTTAATATGTATGTGGCACCCCTGGCTGGCATTATTAGATCTTTTGGATTTCAGCTCACCTCCTACGCGGACGACACTCAAATTGTGCTGTTGGTGAGGGAGGGAGCTGAAAAAGAAACAGGTGCACGTTTCTCAGACTGCATGGGTTCCATCTCCAGGTGGATGTCGGCTAATTGCCTCAAGCTGAATTCAGCTAAAACAGAGGTTCTGAGATTTGGCAATAACCCTTTGATGTGGACACCAGACTGGTGGCCTGCTGATCTTGGCCTCTACCCCACACCTTGTAGGAAAGTTAAAAACCTGGTTGTTGTGGTAGACGAAAAACTCAATATGGGGGACCAGGTCAGCAAGGTGACATCTGGATGTTCTCTGATGCTGAGAATGATTAGGAAAATCAGGTTCTTTCTTTCTGAGGGGAACCTGAGAACGGTGGTGACTGCACTTATATTGTCACGTCTTGACTACTGTAACGGTCTTTATGTCAATATACAAATTATTCAAAATGCGGCTGCCAGACTGCTGACCAGGACACCTAGGTCTGTTTCAGTCAAAGGAGAACTAAAAAAGCTACACTGGCTCCCTACTAATTTGAGATCCCGTTTTAAGGCACTATGTATAGTGTTCAGAGCCTTGAACGGGACTGGTCCAGAGTTTTTAAGAAACAAGTTTTCCTGGTACATCCCGTCTAGAACCCTTAGATCTACGGTCGCTAAATTAGTGAAAACTCCCTGCTTTAAAAAAGTTAATTGGGGAGGCAGAAGCTTTGTAAACAGTGCGTCCAGAATCTGGAATGAACTCCCTTTTATGCTAAGAAACACCCCTGACTTTTGCGTTTTCAGGAAGGGTCTTAAAACATGTTTTTTTTCTCAGTTCTAGTTATGTTATCATCTTAGGTAGTTAATGCTTAGCGCCAGGACACCGGATGGTAATCGTGCGCTCTATAAATTATAATAACATAACATGGCGTGATCGCCTATAGCTAACACCATGTCTGTTTTCCAACAGTGTTTAATCCAGGCATCCTACCCTCCAGTGCGCGCTCATGAAGCCTGAGTAATACTCCTAAATGTGTATGTACATAGCGATTTCACGTTAATATATTGTATGGCATAATTAACTACGGGCTGAATTTAATAACTTTTACCATCAAGTCTGAGTATATTGATGAATGATTGATCACCTTTACAAATAATACCAGAATTTTTGTTTTGTTTATTTATTTATTTATTTGTTGTTGAATGCGTGTGCGCGCATTGCCTCTTGTCTAACTATAGTACTCTCTTTTTAACCTTGCCACGACACTGTGCAACAAATACGCAGTGGGTCACGGGTTTTAGAATAAAACCTACGCTGCTGCAGAAGAAAAATATATCTAGAAAAATATATCACGAAAAAACTATATCACGAAAAGTATATCTAATCTATTACAAAACGAATCTATTTTGGATGTTCCACTGTATGGTGATGTGTCAATGTAACAATCATAAACTTGTTTGCATTTTGTGTTTTTCCTTATCTTTTCAGATACCAATTTGGTTATGAACCATAGGGGTCAGTGTACCCTTATATGAATCTCACTCCAGATCTACATACATTTCTGACGGTCTGTTTTTTTTAATAATAGGCATACAATCAAACCAATAAATCTTTATTGAGTGCAGTAGGGATTACGTTTCGTACTGATGAGTAAAGCAGTGGGGACTGCTTACAAAACATGTTGACCCAGTAGGAGGCTACATATTATGATACACCTCCTACACATTCCCCTTTTTAATGCTCCCAGCCAGAAAAGTGAATAAAATTGTTTTTTCTACTAGCCAGGGAATTTTTAAACATTTTTTGTAATTTTCACCTAACCCTATCACTCACACCTCTTCACTACACATAGCCTATTCCTTCATAACAACAGTGCTCCCCGTATTCGCAGGTAGTAGCACGCCCCGCCCCGTAGAGGGACGGGAAGACCCCTATGATGAAGCATGACACTATGGGACTCATAGTGTGTGAGGGGTATTTTAAAAACACTTAGTGCTTTCCCATGACATCTCAGGAACCACTAAACGCACCTCACCAATTATCACTTAAAATTAAAAAAAACACTAGATATTTGTATCTAGATAGGGTAGAATCGCTTTGTTTATTAAAATTTACCATAGACTGCCTCTACTTTATTTTGATAAAAGCTATCTAGTCTATCACAAAAAGAATGACATTAGTTGACTTTGAACCAGAGAGGATTTTAACAGTTTAAAAAGTTATTTCGACTAGTTTTTAGCTAAGTCGATTTTCTCAGTAAAGAAATTCTTTTTTTATGAGTATAATCAGATCCTTATACTTTCGGATAAGTAGTTTATATTTATCCCTTTCAATAGTGTTCTCTCCACCTTTTCTCTTGTCTGAAACAATTTTGTTTGAGGGCCCTAAGTTTAGAAGAAAACCGTGGAGATGTAGGCTTGTTTCTGTGTCTTGTTTTTGCTAATTTAAAAAGAGACAATTTAGTAACTGCTGAGTTGTTCCAGTCAAAATACTTGACTAGCTGCACTGGGATCACTCGGGAGATGTTGAGAAGTAGCACTTAACATATCAGTGAGTTCAGTTTTGTTGATCTTATTCCAGGCCCTATTGTATGGTCTGCGTATTTGTATTAGCTGCTGGATTTGTAGCCAGGTGATTTATGCTCAAATTGATGTCTTTATGGTCTGACTGAATTAACAGCTGTATTACTTCCAACAGCAGGTGTGGATTACTCATAAAAATATCATCTAAGGTAAAGGTCTTCAAACTGGGTGGTGGGCACCCCTAAGGGGGCCTCAAGTGTTCCCAGGGGTAGCACCAGGCTCTGGTCAAAAGCAGCATTATGCTGACAACATGCTTTGTTTTCAGTGTGGAAAAATGAGTGGCACCAAGTCCTCTGTAATGGGCAATCACGAACATCTTCTGTCATTTATATTCTGGCTGGGAGAAGATGTCAAAAAAATGTCAAAAGCGAAGGAACTCCAATTATTCTTTAACTCACCCCTCCACCCCCCCATCCCCACTTTTACAAGTTAGTAAGGCCTGCCTGGACAGAAATAGTATGTTTGGCAATCATGTTTTGATTGCCTTTTTAAAACGGTACAAAACTAAACTGCAATGTTTAAATAAGTTTAGACATGTTTGAAAATTGGCTGTTGAATAGAATAATTGTGAAATCTTTTTGGGGGGGCAATTATTATTTTTTCACAGGGGCCGCAACATTTGAAGACCACTGATCTAAGGTATGGCCTGCCATGTGTGTAGCTGTATGTACCAATTGATTAAGATTAAAGCCACTCAAATTATCAATGAGTTGGTCAGTTTTATAATTAGTGGAATCCTCAAAATTAAAATCACTTAGAATGGTGTCATTTGTGTAGTGCATACAGGGTTCCATATATTCATTTATGGATAATAGAAAGTTGGCTCTAGGGCCAGTCGGCCTATATCTCAGCAATCTATTGAAAGAATGATTATTGGTTAATTTACATTTAAACGTGAGAGCGTCACAGTCTAATTGTTTCAGGAGTTACATAAAATCTCCAAGTGGTTGCGGTACACCACTGCTAGTCGGAATTGCGGCTGCTAGATATGGATCAGACGCCTCATCTGCCCAAATCTCGGTAAGAAAGGCTATGTCCGGATTATATGTGTCTAAATAATCAATAAAGTCATACTTGTGTTTAATTACCGATCGTGTACTGATCAGGACACAGATCAGCTTATAGACACATTCCAGAGTTGAGGAAAAAGGGGGGCAGCGAACATTTGTCTAGTGGTATGTGCTGATGGTAAGGAGCTCAACTGACATAAGACAGTTGGTACAATGAAACATTTTCTGTCCTTTACTTAGCTCAAAGTTATTACAGGAGGAATACCTGCATGGGTGCTGAGCAGAAGTATCAGTTCTAGAATACCTGGCCAGGGGTTCTAAGGCGCAGTCTAGGCACGGACGGCGCCGAATGGCTTGTCTTTGGAGAACCTTCTGCTGGCCAGCGCTGCACCCCGTTTGCGCTTTTGCACCGCTGCCCGCACCATAAGTGTTCTGAGCTCTTACGGGCTCAGCCCCCTTGCTTCATGATTGGTTCCCTGTGTTTGGTCTAAATGCACCAAACAGGTTCAGCTTAAAATAGTACAATAGTGGTGCTTAAAGAGATATTTAAAAATGCTCAGCTGCTTAAAAATGCTCAATAAAGATAATACGTGCAAAACGTCTCTGCAAATACGCGAATCTACACTCCAGTGTCTGTCATTTATTAGGTCTCGCCTAGCGTTGCAGCGTGAATGCGCTGCAGTCGCTTTGCGAGGCATGCAGTATATACTGTAGTGTGGAAGCTTCGTGGAAGCTCCGCTCAATCTCTGCCCATTGGCTTTTGTCTTAAATGTCTTAAATGCTGCCTTACGATTGGTTTGAGGCTTGTTAGTCCCTCCTCATTCATATTTTGTATCCTTCCACGGCTATTGGCCCCTTTACTCCTAACACTATTTTGTTCCCTGTCTCCCCACCCCACCGCCCCCTCCCTCAGTCTGTGACTTCTCACCCTCCCCCGCCCCCTCACTCCCGTTTGTGTTTTCTTGCCTGCCGGCACTTCCGTTTTCATCTTTATTATTGCCTCCTTGAAATATGTAAGTTCAAAAAGCGTGCTGTGCAAAAACTTCTTGGGTTTAATGAACTAGATTTTAATGTTACTCTAAATATAATAAGACTCTAGGCAACATTCGGGGTATGCATGGCAACTGAGGCCTCTTAGTTCACAAATGGCATTGTTGTTGTGCTGGAGGAGTAGCAGTGTTTTAACTCATGCTTAAAATGAGCACTTTTAATAACTTCCTCTCAATTCAGTGCTATAATCTTTTGTACTGAGGTGACGCGCTGAAGAAATGCACTTTTTTAAATTCTGAAGAGACATTATCGCACATTTACATCATGTTTACTGTATGATTAACATGCTGATCATTTTCACGGCTCGCCCACTGGCTTGTATATGCTTGGATCGTCTCCGGCTAGCTCTACCTGTTAATTAATATATTGGCTCGCGCACCTCTAAAAAAAAGAGATGAATGGATACATGACAATGAGCCCGGTAGATGGTAGAGAAATAGACTGGTGCAGACAAACAGACAAAGTCAGTCTCCATTGCCTCACGTCAGAATCATCACTTTCAATAATCTGGAAATCTGCCTGCAACTCCTGCATGCCCCAACCTCATCCCCCTCACCTATTCTTAGCAGAAGCGGCAGATTCTGAGCTGTGTCCTGCTGGTGCAGAGGAACACGGCAGAATCTGTAGAAGCGCTGGGATCCCTACCCTTTCCGGGCGGGCATCTAAGCCTTCCGGGTGCCTTCACGTTCAGGAAAAATTTATCCATTTTGTTCTGTGCTTTAGTCGCCCCTCTGTGAGCACTGTCTGGTAGATGAAGCTCTGTGTTAATAAACACATTCAGAGAGGTGGTTGTGTACAAACAAACAACAGCCACAATACCGTACGTTTTGAATGTGTAGTTAAATACCTGCTCATCGAGTACCTCATTGGCTGATCATTCCATGGCACTACCAAAATTACATTTGGACACATTTGCTCAACTGTAAAACACTCCCTTCTTTGGGTCATTTAACAACTCAGGGCTTTGGGGTTAGGTAACCTACTTTGGATGCCGTGTAAAAGAGTAAATACAAAAATGAATGCAATGAAACTAAGCAACCAGTACTGTCTAAAACACCGTGAAAACTGACACGCATTGTGGTATTTTGTTTAGTTAAAGTCGATTTTCTCATTGATGCGAGTAAAGTACTCTTAATATCTTAATGAAATCTGCACACTTTTAACTAATAGCACCGGGTGACCTTTGACAACTAGGCAATGAATACATTTTCATGTACCCCCGAATCCCCCTGCGCCCCGCCCCCTTGGCAAACTTCATTGCCTCCCAGTGTTTGGGGGATAACCAAGACGCAGGAGAGTGAGTCAAATAGTCTATAAAATGAAAGAGAAGCCGGGATTCGGATTCACATGCTCCGATCCCGATCGCGTTGGTTAGTCTGTAAGCACTACTTTTATTAATGAGTTTCGCATTAGTAAAGCACCATGGTGTGCATGTGTGGTGATGTTCCAGTGTGGAATACAAAAACCCTCCCTCCGTCACAGACCAAAGATTTCACAAACACACTCAATCACTATATTCGCTGGTGGGGCCCATAACACCAACATTCATTCTCTATCAGTCTGTTTTCCAGAGAGGTGATTGTTCCATCCACTGAAATGAAAGGAAATACCCTTCTGACCCTAATGAGCAATAAATCCTCCTAACCTTCTTTAAATCATTTGGCCCTAGATTCTACCTTTGGTATTCCTCTCATAAATTGGTCGTGGATCAGCTAGTTGCTGGTTTAAATGGTTTTCTAATCCTTTATTCCCTTTGCATTAATACATTTTCATAAATAAAACAATCCAACTCATTTCTGTAATGAATCAAATCAATCTTTATCTAATTAATGCAAAATAATTATTAGTTATTCAAGCAGCTGGCCATCATATTTACCTATTCTGGCTAATTGTCGCCCTCTAAGTCAAATTCAGTCATTTTGTCTCTCTATGCCCATTAAATGTAAGCGTTCAGTTCATCAGGAAAATTGGGCATCTGATCAGTCCGTCAAAGATTCAGGAAACAGCTGTCCTGCAGTGTCACCGTCCTCTCCGTCAGCATAACGTCAGGAAATAGGAAAGCGCGCTTCTCTACCTCTCTATTCTACGATAATTTATAGTAAAATCAATGTTGAAAAGTAACAAATATTGATTTCCACGTCTTCTGATTGGACAGTCCAGGATGGCATGACAGGGTTCCCACAAAATAATGTCTCTTAGGTCATGACTCCCGCTTATTCCGGTTTCAAGAGTCACTTCATTGTTCTTTGGGAGAATTGGCTTTTGTCCCAGGATGTCCTTGGTGGGTACAGTCTGGTTAGGGTCACGCCGAGGCCACTGTTGCTGGCGTTAGCACAGGCGCACTTCACCCAGAACCTCATGAAGCAGCTCATGTCACGTCAAATACCGAGGGCGGCCATTTTTCGATAGGCCCGAATGGTCAACTTAAGCAAAGAAACACAAAAACGTAATTAATACATAGAAATGACTAATAAAATGTTATTCCCTCGCTAATACCCATATGTGTGTGTATTTATCTAGCAAAAAGCAACACTCAATGCGAGCTATACTCACTTTATAATAATAATAATAATAATAAGGCCATTTCTAAAGCGCCTGGCTGCACTAAAAATAGTGTATCCCCGCGCTAGAATACTGCTATATCTCAAGAGACAGAAGTAGGGGAGAACGAAACAAGGGTCAGAGGGAGGAGAGAGAATTAGATGACTGAAAACAGATGAGTTTTAAGTTTGGCCCGGAATCTAGTTTCTGAAGGTTCCATTCGAAGATCGAGTGGTAATTCATTCCAGTGTTTAGGGGCCAGGTATCTGAAAGAACGGCCACCCATCTTGGCTCTGCGGGTACGGGGGAGTTTAAACAGCATAGCTCCGGCCGACCTCAGGTTTTTGGTGGGGTAGTGAATTGTGAGGAGTTTTTGCAGATATCATGGGCCTTTGCCCTGGGTGATGCGATGCGTAAAGCATAAGGCTTTAAATTTAATGCGTTCCTTGACCGGAAGCCAGTGAAGCTTCGCTAGAGCATTCTTCCCACATGCTCTACGAGGCAGGTTGAGTACCAGGCGGGCAGCAGCATTTTGCACGCACTGCAGTTGGTGTAGGCCTTTTTTACTTAGACCTAGGAGTAGGACATTGCCGTAGTCAAGATGGGGTGTGACTAGGGCATGGACAAGTGTCTTTCTGGCGTTGATGGGGAGAAGGTCAAGGATTTTACGGAGGGTTTTTAGTGTGCTGAAGCACCTGCCCGTGACTTTATTGACCTGAGACCTGAAAGAGAGATCCGAGTCGAGCATTACTCCAAGATTTCTGACAGAGTCCGCGGGTGAAGGAAAATTGCCCAGTTCCGCCGGCCACCACATGTGCGACCAGGCAGAGGGGGATTTACCAACAACCAAAAGTTCAGTTTTTTCACCATTCAGGCGTAAACAGTTGTTATTCATCCATAATGCCACTGATGACAAGCATTTGGAAAAGTTACTGGCATCTTCCGTATGGTCGAGCGACAGCTTGATCATCAGTTGGGTGTCGTCAGCATAAGTGACAATATCCACCCCGAAAGCTTCAGCTATATGAGCCAGGGGTTCCATATAAAGGTTGAACAGGGTAGGGCTTAAGCTGGAGCCCTGTGGAACCCCATGGCTCAGCTTCCGCGGGGTAAGATTTGAAAGGGGGACAGTGCATCTGGAAACTTCTGTTAACCAGGAAAGATTTTAACCAGGCATGGGCAGGTCCCTCCACTCCCATGTCAGAGAGGCGAGACAGCAGCGTTGTGTGCAGCACGGTGTCAAATGCTGCACTGAGGTCTAATAAAACCAACGCTGCTGTCTGTCCTCCGTCCACCATCTGTCTGAGGCACTCAGTGGAATAGAGGACGGCTGACTCTGTCGAGTAGCCGGCTCTAAACCCCGATTGAGTAGGGTGGAGGAGGGATTCCTTCTCCAGGTATTTCATGAGTTGCCCGTTGACCACCTTTTCCACTATTTTTGCACAGAAGGGAAGAAGGGAGATGGGACGAAGATTTTGAAGTTGGGAGATGTGGACGTTAGGTTTTTTTTTCAAAGGGATAACCTGGGCTGTTTTCCATGCATCAAGCACATGGCATTCTTGGAAAGAGAGAGTAACGATATGAGTGATCTGATCGATCATACTCTCCAGGACTCCCTTACAGCGATTGGGGGGGCACACGTCACAAGGGGAGCCAGACTGTATGCTTTTAGCAATGTTCAGCAGTTCCTGTCTCTCAGGTTCTTTAAAGCATGTCAGACGGGGTTTAACAGTGGAGTTATCTTTGACTACCATATGTTTACTGGAGGAATCAGCTCCGTCTGTGAAAGTGGCATATATTTTGTCGACCTTGCCGACAAAATGATCGGCTATGGAGTCGCATAGCTCGCTGGAGTAGGTGTCTTGCGCTTCGAGTCTGGTCGGGACCGTTAACTCTTTATAAATGGCAAAGACTTCTCTGGTGGGGTTATCGGCAGATTCTATTCTGCCCTTAAAATAGTCACCTTTCGCTGCTCTTACAAGTTTGTGATATTTTTTTAGTTCTGCTCTATAGTGTGACTTACTTTCTAAATTGTAGCTTTTCCTCCATTGTCTTTCCAAATTTTTGCATTTTGCTTTAGCTCCTTTGAGTTCTTGAGAGAACCAGGGGGCAGTTTTGGTCAATCTTGCTGGAGGTTTGAGTGTCCAGGGTGCTACTGTATCTAGTGCATTGGACACCCAACTTTCATAATTGTCCCACGCCTCCTGCAAGGTGTTGCTAGGGGGCGGGGATGTCTCAAGTAGGGCAAGCTTGAATGTCTCCTGCTTGAACTTTTTCCAGTCTCTACGTTTCTGGGGTAAGGGATTGTTAGTTCTGGTATCAGAAGGAATACCTTCTATTTCAAATGGAATGATGAAGTGATCGGACCAAATTATTCTGATCGGGGCGGAGACGTTGACACCCTCCCAGTTAGCAAATATGGGGTCCAAAAGATGCCCTAATTGGTGCAAGGGGGATCTGGTTTGAAGGTTAAGCTCTAGAGATTGCAGTACTTCTGCCACAGCCTGAGCCTCCCCACAATCCGTATTATCAAAGTGAAGGTTGAGGTCACCTAGGATGAGAAATTTTTTGTACCGAAGTGCTGGCTGGGTTATCAGTTCTGTGAGTTGTTCGCCAAACTGTGCAGCCCCTCCAGGCGGGCGGTATATGAGTAGTTCGTTTATGATGCTTTTGGATCCTGCTTTTATTGTGAAAAAGCCGCTCTCGCTATTAGGTGGCGTAGCCTTCAGTAAGGTGCACTCTAACTCAGTTTTATAGATAAGAGCTAACCCCCCACCTCTCTGTTTCTGTCTATCTAATCTGAGTAGGCAATATCCTTGAGGAGTGGCTTCGAGAGCTTCAGGCGATGAAGCAACGTCTAGCCACGTCTCGGTTAAAAAAAGTACATCAGGACTTCTTTCCGTTAGTAGATCATAAATCTCTGTTTTATGCTTCTTCATGGATCTGCAGTTAAGTAGCAACATTTTTAATTTAGCTGGCTCCCTTTTTCCTTTCTTCAAGAATTGAGGAGTGTACTTACAGGTCTCACAGAAGAAAGGTAAAGAGTCAGCCTGCAAGGTGTGGTAGCAGCTATTTTTAAGTTTCGGGCATAGAGATAGAAGTTTTTGTCTAGTATAGTGTGTCCTATGCCTGTGAGTTTCCGTTCCCGTCATGTCTAAGGGTACAGATGAGCGAGGGGGTCCAGCCCCGAGCCCCGTTCGGGCGTAGACGGGCGCAGACCGGCTTGCCTTAGGCGCGCCTTTGGCGCGCAGACGGCGCGCCCGCTGCGCTCGTCCGCTGCGCGTCCAGAAAATGCCCATGATTTAAAGGGATGGAAGACGGCGGTAGGGGGCGTGGCCTCAGGAAAGGGGCGTGGCCTGATGTTTCGCCGGTAATGGCGGCAAGGTGATTGTATGGTATGCTCCCGCGGCAGTGCTAAGATCCGCTGCGCGGGCTGGTCAGGAGCGTGCTAAAGCCCTGAAATTATGCCAGGAGAGGATGTCAGGTGAGTTAAAAACACAAAATCGTGACACTCAAATTTTTAAAAAGTTAAGGGGTCGAGCTCTCGGCTTCCGCCTCAAGAGATAAGCGTTTCTGAAGGGCGCTCGCAATCAGCGTCCTTTATGTAGTCTCGGCGGGGGGCGTGGTCTCAGGAAAGGGGCGTGGCCTGATGTTTCGCCGGTAATGGCGGCAAGGTGATTGTTCGGTATGCTCCCGCGGCAGCGCTAAGATCCGCTGCGCGGGCTGGTCAGGAGCGTGCTAAAGCCCTGAAATTATGCCAGGAGAGGATGTAAGGTGAGTTAAAAACACAAAATCGTGACACTCAAATTTTTAAAAAGTTAAGGGGTCGAGCTCTCGGCTTCCGCCTCAAGAGATAAGCGTTTCTGAAGGGCGCTCGCAATCAGCGTCCTTTATGTAGTCTCGGCGGGGGCGTGGCCTCAGGAAAGGGGCGTGGCCTGATGTTTCGCCGGTAATGGCGGCAAGGTGATTGTTTGGTATGCTCCCGCGGCAGCGCTAAGATCCGCTGCGCGGGCTGGTCAGGAGCGTGCTAAAGCCCTGAAATTATGCCAGGAGAGGATGTCAGGTGAGTTTAAAACACAAAATCGTGACACTCAAATTTTTAAAAAGTTAAGGGGTCGAGCTCTCGGCTTCCGCCTCAAGAGATAAGCGTTTCTGAAGGGCGCTCGCAATCAGCGTCCTTATTGTAGTCTCGGCGGAGGGCGTGGCCTCCGGATGGGGGCGTGGCCTGATGTTTCGCCGGTAATGGCGGCAAGGTGATTGTATGGTATGCTCCCGCGGCAGCGCTAAGATCCGCTGCGCGGGCTGGTCAGGAGCGTGCTAAAGCCCTGAAATTATGCCAGGAGAGGATGTCAGGTGAGTTAAAAACACAAAATCGTGACACTCAAATTTTTAAAAAGTTAAGGGGTCGAGCTCTCTTTATATAGCACAAATCACAAATACAGCACAAAGCAACATATATCATGCAATATTCTAATTATCTATCATTAGTATGCGTACACAATTTAGTTTACGTATTAATTAGGCCATGCAAATGCAAATCTCACGTGTATTTCATGTATTAGTAAGGTTGGTAAATATCCACAGCAAATCATATAGTACAATTACTATTAGTTAATTATTCTGATTAATGTAAACATGCAGAATGGAGAGGGTATACTCATTTTTTCTGAATTACCCACTCCAGCAATCCCCCCTTTGGTGATTTTATCACCACAACAACACAAATTTTTTATTCTCTTTTACGGAAAAATTTGAAATGCGTTCTTGCTCTTATTCACAATTCAGTTTCTCCAAATTCTTCTCTTTTTAACTTTTTATACATACTCTCTGTTGGAAACCCACTCCCACACTAGAAGGGGTGGTGGTGGTCTTCCGAACACACTGTGGTAGCTTGGCTCGAGTGGTCAGGAATCAGGCTCCGTGCTAAGCATACAACATACCCAAACAATAACCATGCGTGCATCCGTTCCAAAAACGACTCTACACCGTAAAAATTATGAAAATAACTTTCTTTATCTGCTTTTTCTCTTAGTTGCTGATTGGAGAAAATAAATAACAATCACAATATACAAACTTTTTAGAAAGTGCAGGACAAATAAATACTGGCTTAATGATTCAATAAATAGGGGTGATCATAAATACTGAAGGCATAAATAAAAGTGCAATACAGACAGGCAATTAAATATTCTGAGGCAATAAATACTGTAACCAATAAATATTGTGCATCAATCAATACTGTGGACCAATAAATACAGTGGAACAATAAATAGGTTAAATACAATAAATACAGTGCCCCTAATAAATACTTAAAAGCTGACAGTGACACTCATGGAATCAGATCACTTTTGAATTCCTAAGGGCTGATTTGGCCCAGGCACAGCTTGTGGGGATGTGGAAGGCTTGGGGGTGTCTACTCCCTGGCTTGGTCAAGGCTGAGGCCTAAACTGAGGTAGATAAAGGGGGAAAATACCAGAGACCTGGCTCTCTCTCTCCACACAACTTCTCTAGATTAGTCCCAGTTCACCCCTGGCACAGTCAGGTTGGTTCCAGCACCTCCCTAGCCCCTTAGAGCAGTCTCTCAGGTCTCCACAGGGCCTTAGGCGCCCTCTACTCCACTTACTGCCCTTTTTCTGATGCTCCGACGCCGCTGGAGTCGTATCGATGCCGTGAGGCGGTTCCGGTTCGATGTCGGCGGCCTCGGCACAATGTCAGTTCTTTGACGACGCCGGCAGGCGGATCCGGCCTCGATGTCAGCGGCCTCGGTTCGATCTCGACCTCCGATTCGATGGCGTCGGGCAGTCTTACTCGATGTCGACTTCGGGCGGCTCCGGTCCGATGGCGACCTCGGCTTCGATGACGTCGGCCGGCCTTGCCTCGATGTCGACTTCCGGCGGCTCCGGAGTGCGATCCTCACTCCCGACCTCCGGTGCTCCTCACAGGTTTCCGGCGACTCCGGAGTGCGACCTCCACTCCCGACCTCCGGCACGATTCTCACAGGTTCCGGCGACTCCGGAGTGCGATCCTCACTCCCGACCTCCGTTACCCTTCACCTCGGTCTCCGACGACTCCGGAGGGCGGACTTCACTCCTCCGATGACGCCGCTCACTCGACCTCGGTGACTTCCTCCTCGACCTCTGGTATTCCTCACGACCTCTGACGGCGCCCTCTCTCGACCTCTGGCGGCTCCGGGTACGACGTCTGCTTTTCCAGTCAGCGCCGCTTCTCCACCTCGGGCTCCAGGTCTTAGGCTACTCGACGTCGGACTTCAGGGAAACCAGCTTCCAGGTCAGGATCTTGCTGTTCTCTTGTTTCTAAGGCCTGTTCCTGCTGTCCAGGTCCTCAGGAAGGTTTTTCTGACTTCTTCCCACACAGGGCTCTAGGCTGGGCTCCGTCAGTAGGGACTAGTATCAAGGGTGGGTTTATGGACCCCACTCCAGGCACAAGTTTCCACCCCTGCTGCTTCACTCCTTCCTCCTTCCCGTTTTTGCTGCTCACTCCTCACCAGTCAGGTGCCAACTGCCAGCTCCAACTGCCAACTCTCTCTCTTAGCTTCCCAACATTCTAAACCGCCTCCAACTGTCACAGGGTTCTGGAATGTTCTGGAAGGTGCTGGTAGGTTCCAGTGGATGCTGGTGATGTCACAGGTGGCCACCATTTTGTGCTTCAGGCCCTCAGACAGAAGTTTCAGGGGTAGGTAAAATGGCTCCCTGAATCTGCAGCAACACTAAAAAGTCTGGTGGTTCCCAAAAAGAAAAAATTCAAACAGGGTTTGAGGCAAAAGTGGGACAAAATAAATAATGATGAGGAGGGACCACCCAAAGGGCTGACAGGTCTAACACGCGTCCCCCCCAGCTGAAAGTGGGGAGAGCTACCCAACCCCTTGGGAGTTCTCATCACTAAGGCGGAAATACCTTGAGAGACCGTCTGCATTGGCGTGGTCCACTCCAGGCCGATGTTCCACCTGAAAGTCCATTCCCTGTAGGGAAATAGACCACCTCAACAACTTGGGATTCTCCCCCTTCATTTGCATCAGCCAACGAAGGAGTCTGTGGTCGGTCTGAACCAGGAAGTGCGAGCCAAACAGGTATGGCCGCAACTTCTTCAGAGCCCATACCACTGCAAAGGCTTCACGCTCTATTGCACTCCACTTCTGTTCCCTGGGAAGTAGTCTCCGGGATAGGAAGACCACGGGTTGATCCAGACCCTCTTCGTTGAGTTGCGATAACACTGCCCCAATGCCATGTTCTGATGCATCTGTCTGGACAATGAACTCCTTGGAAAAGTCTGGGGCCCTTAAGACCGGGGCCTCGCACATGGCTTTCTTCAATCTCTCAAAGGCTTGCTGACAAGCCTCCATCCAGACTACCCGTCGAGGTTGTTTCTTGGACGTGAGCTCCGTGAGGGGGGCTACGATGGTACCGTACCCCTTCACGAAGCGGCGGTAGTATCCCGTGAGGCCCAAAAATGCTCGGACCTCAGTCTGTGTCTTGGGGGGTTCCCAGGCCATGATGGCCTCGATCTTCGCCTGGAGGGGTTGCACCGCTCCCCTACCCACCAAGTGTCCAAGGTACACTACCGACCCCTGCCCGATCTGGCACTTGCTGGCCTTGATCGTCAATCCAGCTTGTCTCAGGGCCTGGAGAACAGCTTGCAGGTGACGCAAGTGATCCTCCCAGCTGTTGCTGAAGACGGCTATGTCATCCAGATTGTGGACCAGGGTCAAAACGGACTCGATAATTCTCGCCTCGGTACCTACTCTAACCAGGAACACACTCGGCAACTCTGGGCATTAAGCTTGCCTCATCTCTACAACGGCCCCCCACAGACGCCGGGGATGCCTGGTTTCACCTTGGAGATACCCAGAAAGGGACCATCTCACAGGGAAAACCAGGACGGGTTCCCCAGCGGTCTTCAGCGCCAGGATACTCCATGGAGTCACAGTGCGCTTTACAAGTACATTTACATTTACATTTACATTTAAGCAGCAGAGAAACTCTCCATTCCGGTGAGGATCTGGTTTACCAGGCGCTGAAACGTGGCAGGTGCGTTCTTGAGCCCAAAGGGCATCACACAGAACTGGTAGTGGCCATTGGGCGTGGAGAAGGCTGACCTTTCCCTTGCTCCATCAGTCAAAGAGATCTGCCAGTACCCTGAAGTAAGGTCAAAGGTACTTAGATATTGGGCAGCTCCCAGCCGGTCAATCAATTCATCCGCCCTAGGGATCGGATGCGCGTCAGTTTTGGTCACTGAATTCAGTCCCCGGTAGTCCACACAGAACCTCAGTTCTGGTTGGGCACCCGGTGGTGCAGCTTTTGGTACTAACACCACCGGACTGGACCAGGGGCTGCTAGAAGGTTCGATCACTCCTAGCTCCAGCATCTTAGTGACTTCACTATAAATGCTGGCCTTCACCTTGTCTGACATCCGGTAGATCTTGGACTTCACAGGTGGGCTGTCTCCTGTGTCCACGTCATGGACGCACAGGTGAGTCCTACCCGGGACAAGGGAGAACAACGAGGAGTAATGCCCCAGGACCTGGCGACAGTCCTCCTGCTGTTCAGGAGTTAGAGATGGGGAGAGAATCACTCCCTCCACCGACCCATCCTTCTCTTGAGACGCAAACAGATCAGGGAGAGGCTCGCTTTCCACGTCCTCTCCTCCGTCAGTCACCATCATCAAGATGACTTCGGGCCTCTCGTGGTGGGGTTTGAGGCGGTTGGCATGCAGCACCCGCAGGGGCTGACGAGGGGTCTTCAGGTCCACCAAGTAGGTAGCCTTACCCTTCTTCTCCAACACCTCAAAGGGTCCTGACCAGCGATCCTGGAGGGCACTAAGCTCTCCGGGTTCGATCACCCACACCTTCTGGCCAGGCTCCAACTCCACCGGGTGAGCATTGTGGTCATACCACGCCTTCATCACTGCTTGGCTGGCTTCCAAGTTGTCAGAAGCTTGCTTCCACAACTTAGCCATTTGGCTCCGGAAGGCCAGCATGTAGCTCACCACATCCTGGGGAAGCTTTCTGGGAGTTCTTTCCCATCCGTCTCTCACCAGGTTGAGAGGTCCACGTACAGGGTGCCCATACAGAAGCTCGAAGGGGCTGAAGCCCACTCCCTTCTGTGGCACTTCCCTGTAGGAAAAAAGTAAACAGGGTAGGAGGACGTCCCATTTCCTCCGCAGGCCTTCAGGCAGACTTCTGATCATGCCTTTCATGGTTTTGTTAAACCTCTCCACCAGACCATTGGTCTGGGGGTGGTAAGGAGTTGTGAACCGGTAGGTCACTCCACACTCCTTCCACATGGCCCGCATGTACGCTGACATGAAGTTGGTCCCCCTGTCGGACACAACTTCCTTGGGAAAACCCACTCGGGTAAAGATTCCCATCAGGGCCCTAGCCACAACAGGTGCTGTTATGGTCCTCAGAGGTATTGCCTCTGGGTACCGTGTGGCATGATCCACCAGAACCAGGATAAACCTGTGACCAGCTGTAGTCGGTGGATCTAACGGACCCACAATGTCGATGCCCACCCTTTCAAAGGGGGTGCTAACGACAGGAAGTGGTTCCAGGGGAGCTTTCAGCTTCACCCCTGTTTTCCCACTGGCTTGGCAAGACACACATGTCCGGCAGTAGGTATCGGACGACACTTTCATCTGAGGCCAATAAAAGTGTGGGACAAGACGGGCGAAGGTCTTGTCTTGCCCCAGGTGTCCTGCCAATGGTATCTCGTGAGCCAACTCCAGAAGGAAGGCTCGATAACGTTGAGGAACTACCAAGGCTCGTGACGATCCGTGTAGGGGTGCCTTGGGTTCACTGTAGAGGAGGCCATCCTCCCAGTAAACACTGTAGTTCCCTTCAACGTTCCCTGCTGCCTGGGCTTCGGCCTGTCGCCTCAGCCCCTCAAGGGTAGGGCACTCCCTCTGGCCCTGGCAGAATTCCTCCCTGGACGGGCCTCCCTCCACGTGCCACTCGGCCGGGATGGGTAGGTCCTCCAGGTTGGTAACGTCCCCCACCGCAGACTCCTGGTCCACCACCTCCGGTGGCCTATCCGTCCTACGGGGTGGGGACGCCGAGGCAGGCTCCTCCTGTCCTCAGTTCTTCCCTTGACTGGCAGCTGGCTGGGCCTTTGTTCCAGGCTCCAGCCGAAATGAACTCCCTCTTCGGGTAGTCGTGGACCTTGTGCTAACACAGGCCCAGTCAGGTGTACCCAGCATCTCGGTGTGAGTCCGGTATTCCACCTCCTTCCAAGCGTTGTGCTCCATGTCATTCCCCAGCAGACAATCGACTGGCACGGCAGGGCTTACGGCAACTCGAAGTGAACCTGCAACCCCCCCCCATTCAAAGGGAACCTCGGCCACTGGATAGTGGCCTGTTCTGCCGTCAGCCATCGCGGCTGGGTGGAGTACATCGGGAATTACCTGCTCTGGAGACACCAGTTGGCTACGCACCATAGTCATACTGGCTCCTGTGTCTCTCAGAGCCTCCCCTCTTTGGCCGTTGATGGTGACCCATTGCCCATACTTTGTGGTATTTGCGGGCACCTGGATCTTAGGAACCATCTCCCGTTCTCCCAGGGACACTAAAGTGACACCCGCCCACTCCCTTCCCTTAGTTAAGGGCATCTCCTCCCCAAGCACTACACTAGCTACTCCGGGGGTCTTTCCTCCAGTGGGAGGGGGTGGTCGTTTCAAGCACTTCGGATCTCCTTTATAGTGTCCAACGCCACCGCACTCATAGCAATGGACAACCCTTGGCTGCTGACTCTGGCCAGGATTAGGGTTTCTGGGCGGGTTAGCCTTAGGGGTGAATCCTGTTCCCTTCCCTTGGAAGTTATTTTGGGGGCCTTTGGAGAACTCCTTTTTCTTTTCCCCTCCCTCTTTCTTCTGGGGGGCGCCCTGTCCGGCCTTTTGAGTATCCCCTCCAGTCCCCCTTGTGGACACCCGGGTACTAGCCCAAATGTCCGCCTCCTCAGCAAGCTTCCGGGGACTGGTCAGCTTGCTATCCACCAGGTGTTGCCGCAGTTCAGGGAAACATTTCTCGAGCAGGTGTTCCTTCAGTACCAGGTCAAACAACCTCTCGTAGTTCCTCACTTCACTGCCCTGAATCCAACCTTCCATTGCCTTCTTTGCATAGTCCAGGAAGTCCACCCAATTCTGCGTGCCCAGTTTGTGACTACCCCTGAACTTCTGTCTGTACTTTTCAGGTGTTAGTCCAAACTTTCTGATGAGCGCCAGTTTCATGGTGGGGTAGTGGGTCTGCTCATCCTCTTCGAGGGCCAATAAAGCATCCCTACCAGCTGGAGGCATGTACTTGTACAATCCCCCTCCCCAGTACTTCTCTGGAACCCCATGGGCCCTCAATGAGACCTCATAGGCCGCTAGCCACTTGGCGATATCGTCGCCCACTCCATAGCTAGCTACTATGTCCTTTGGCAGGTATGGTTTAGGTTCCCTGGTGATCTCTTGGGTTTGGCTGCCACCATTAGGAACAGGTTGTGCCCCGATTCTCAAGATCTGAAGATCTATTTCTTTCAGTCGCAATTCATGGGCCATCCTCTGCTCCTCCTTCTCCTTTTCCAGCCTTGCTAAGTCCCATGTGAGCTGTCTTTTCTCCCTCCGGTCTGTGAGCTCCACTTCAGACAAGCCACCGCTAGAGGCAATGCTGCCCTTCCTAGAAATGGTTCTGGGCCCTGCTGACAGGTTCCCCACCTCAGGTTGGTACATCTCAGCCCCCTCGGGGTCAGGCTCTCCATCCCTGTCTTCCTCCTCAGCCTTGCTTTCTCGGCGTGCCTCCCCCCAAGCCCTTAAGCTGGTTTGGAGTGCACCCTTCTTTGCTCCTGGGGGACAGTACACCCCCTCCCGCTGGCAAAACTCCCTGAGTTGGGCCACAGTGTACGTTTCTAGATTTTCTAGTACAAACTCCATCTTGCCCACTCAGGTTAGAGGACAGGTTTTTATGCAGTAACTATGCAGGGGGGTACCTTTAATAATACCTCCTCCCACCACCAGAGTAAATTTGGAAAAAACAAAAACCCACAATTAGGAAGGCCGCAATTGAGAAAACTCCCGGTGTAGGCCTATGGACTACCCACAGTTATTGTTGAGTATGCGTAGGCACAGCTCTATCCCACCACTGAACACCAATTTATGTTGGAAACCCACTCCCACACTAGAAGGGGTGGTGGTGGTCTTCCGAACACACTGTGGTAGCTTGGCTCGAGTGGTCAGGAATCAGGCTCCGTGCTAAGCATACAACATACCCAAACAATAACCATGCGTGCATCCGTTCCAAAAACGACTCTACACCGTAAAAATTATGAAAATAACTTTCTTTATCTGCTTTTTCTCTTAGTTGCTGATTGGAGAAAATAAATAACAATCACAATATACAAACTTTTTAGAAAGTGCAGGACAAATAAATACTGGCTTAATGATTCAATAAATAGGGGTGATCATAAATACTGAAGGCATAAATAAAAGTGCAATACAGACAGGCAATTAAATATTCTGAGGCAATAAATACTGTAACCAATAAATATTGTGCATCAATAAATACTGTGGACCAATAAATACAGTGGAACAATAAATAGGTTAAATACAATAAATACAGTGCCCCTAATAAATACTTAAAAGCTGACAGTGACACTCATGGAATCAGATCACTTTTGAATTCCTAAGGGCTGATTTGGCCCAGGCACAGCTTGTGGGGATGTGGAAGGCTTGGGGGTGTCTACTCCCTGGCTTGGTCAAGGCTGAGGCCTAAACTGAGGTAGATAAAGGGGGAAAATACCAGAGACCTGGCTCTCTCTCTCCACACAACTTCTCTAGATTAGTCCCAGTTCACCCCTGGCACAGTCAGGTTGGTTCCAGCACCTCCCTAGCCCCTTAGAGCAGTCTCTCAGGTCTCCACAGGGCCTTAGGCGCCCTCTACTCCACTTACTGCCCTTTTTCTGATGCTCCGACGCCGCTGGAGTCGTATCGATGTCGTGAGGCGGTTCCGGTTCGATGTCGGCGGCCTCGGCACAATGTCAGTTCTTTGACGACGCCGGCAGGCGGATCCGGCCTCGATGTCAGCGGCCTCGGTTCGATCTCGACCTCCGATTCGATGGCGTCGGGCAGTCTTACTCGATGTCGACTTCGGGCGGCTCCGGTCCGATGGCGACCTCGGCTTCGATGACGTCGGCCGGCCTTGCCTCGATGTCGACTTCCGGCGGCTCCGGAGTGCGATCCTCACTCCCGACCTCCGGTGCTCCTCACAGGTTTCCGGCGACTCCAGAGTGCGACCTCCACTCCCGACCTCCGGCACGATTCTCACAGGTTCCGGCGACTCCGGAGTGCGATCCTCACTCCCGACCTCCGTTACCCTTCACCTCGGTCTCCGACGACTCCGGAGGGCGGACTTCACTCCTCCGATGACGCCGCTCACTCGACCTCGGTGACTTCCTCCTCGACCTCTGGTATTCCTCACGACCTCTGACGGCGCCCTCTCTCGACCTCTGGCGGCTCCGGGTACGACGTCTGCTTTTCCAGTCAGCGCCGCTTCTCCACCTCGGGCTCCAGGTCTTAGGCTACTCGACGTCGGACTTCAGGGAAACCAGCTTCCAGGTCAGGATCTTGCTGTTCTCTTGTTTCTAAGGCCTGTTCCTGCTGTCCAGGTCCTCAGGAAGGTTTTTCTGACTTCTTCCCACACAGGGCTCTAGGCTGGGCTCCGTCAGTAGGGACTAGTATCAAGGGTGGGTTTATGGACCCCACTCCAGGCACAAGTTTCCACCCCTGCTGCTTCACTCCTTCCTCCTTCCCGTTTTTGCTGCTCACTCCTCACCAGTCAGGTGCCAACTGCCAGCTCCAACTGCCAACTCTCTCTCTTAGCTTCCCAACATTCTAAACCGCCTCCAACTGTCACAGGGTTCTGGAATGTTCTGGAAGGTGCTGGTAGGTTCCAGTGGATGCTGGTGATGTCACAGGTGGCCACCATTTTGTGCTTCAGGCCCTCAGACAGAAGTTTCAGGGGTAGGTAAAATGGCTCCCTGAATCTGCAGCAACACTAAAAAGTCTGGTGGTTCCCAAAAAGGAAAAATTCAAACAGGGTTTGAGGCAAAAGTGGGACAAAATAAATAATGATGAGGAGGGACCACCCAAAGGGCTGACAGGTCTAACACTCTCTTTCCACTCTTCTAATGTAATCTCTTCCAAATCTCTATCTTGATCCTTGTCTTTTCTTTTTAATTTTTCTATTTCCATTCTTTTCTTATTTTTCTTGTTTCTACAACACATACAACCTAATCTTATCACTAATATTATTAAAATTACACAAGTTAAAGGAAACAATATTTTACCTATAACTGTACTACCTATCTTAACTAAGAAATTTGTAATAGCTGAAATCTTTTCCCCAATTCTTTCCCAAACACTTTCAACCTCCAGTGGTACAATTTCATCATGCAATTCAGTAATATTTCTAATGTAAACCTTCAGATCTTTACTTTCATCTGGAATGTAAGTGCAACAATGTTGAACTTTCAGCATTCCACAGACTCCACCCTCTTGTGCTAAAAGTATATCAAGGGCAAGTCGATTTTGCCTCACCATAGCATGCATGGCAACCATTTCAGTATTTACCAATAAGAAACCTCCAGCGGTGCTTGTTGACAAGCGATCCACTACTGTTGATAATTTTTTAATTTTGTTTGCATTCAGAGATATTCCCACTGCTGGTATCAATGCTCCAAAAATGTCTCCTACAATTTCTGTCCAAGATTCTCATTTACTACGTACTAAATGGTTACTTAAACTATGTACACCATCTTCTCCTCTATCCATATGGAAGATTTTTGGAAATACCAGGCCTACATAACATGTGCCATACCAATGATCTGGCAAACGATAATATGCCTTGTTCCCACAGATAAAATACAGTCCAGGGAATACTGGATCTCTTCCACCTTTAAATCCCCATCCTCCCATGATTCGGTATGTATCATGGCACTCACTATTACCTAAAAAATAATTATCATATGTAGTTTGATTCCTTCTTATACAAAATGTCCCTTTCTGAGGCCAGTCTAAAGCTATTGTTGGAGTAGATTCTCCCTCCATCAAATGTTTTTCCATTTCTATATCCCAAGCTGTTTTCTCCACCCTTCCTTCTGATGCCTTTCTATGCATTTTATGTCTTCTTTCTTCAGCCATATCTAAAAATGTCTTTTCCTCTTTCTGTAAACTGCAAGTCAAATTATTTTTGAATATAGCTTCTAATGTTAGTTCATTAGTATCTAAGAAAAATTCACCTAATACTTTAGCAGGTTTCACCTTATTTAGTTTATTATTAGCAGGTACTTGTGCAAAAATGTTATCTATATCTGAAAAATAATACTCTAGTCTCCCTGTCTGATAAAACAAACTAGCTATTACACTACATGTTATTCCATATGTGGCTGGAAGGTGATGATAAGTCACTCTCTCGGCAACAGAGGCAGGTAACTGCATGCAGACGTAGCAGTCCCTTACATCCATTGTCTTTACATATTCATACAATAACTTTGAAAACACATTGTTAGAAAAATCTGTTATAGACCTATCTTTATGTAAATAATTTTTATCTATCACAATCGGTACTACCTTTGATATTTTCCCTATATTAGTTTTATTTTCGCTATGTCCTTCTAATGTATCTACAGTAACCTTAAAAGAGATCACAAGAGCAAGTATGCTCCATAGAAGCATTAATAATCCTGTACAACAGCAACACGTTTTACACCATTTTCTCATGAAGGTACATCTACCTTTACTACTTTCTATGTTAGCCATCTTCACTAAAATGGACCGTGTCTTTTGACTTAGCCTCCTCTACTTCACAACTAGTTTTCTAGTCCAAGGCTCTGAGCCTCTACTTGACTCTACTAGATTTTATCTCTTGCAATTTTTATTATATCTTCATCAGCAGCTTTCTGAACTTATTCAGTTAGGCATTTCATCATCTTTTGCCTCCTTTTCGTAATCCGGATACAGAATCTCCTGAACTTCCGCTTCTTCTTCTCCAATGTCAGACAAGAGAACTCTCAGGATTTCTGATTCTTCTTCTTCATCAACCACTTTCAGTACAGCCTCCTCTGGATTTCCTTGACTATCTGCCTCTTGTTTTTCTTCAGGCAGGGCCACATACGTCCATTCCGGCGACTTATACTTCTGGTTAGGTTTTCTTGTTCTTCTGGTTTCTTTAGTTACACTTGTCTCTTCTCCCTTGGATTTCTCCTGACTCGTTACTTCATTCACTTGTTCAGCTCTTGGTGAATTTACTCGAGTTAGCCGATATCTCAGTTTCTTTATTTTATTTGGCCAAACTTCGTCTTTAGCAGCTCTTTTCAACTTACTCCCTTTGTGATTCTTTTCATTCCTCCAAGCTCTTTTCCTTAGAACTCGACCTTCAGGTGTTTCGTTCTCGCTTTCTTCAGACTCTGTCTCAACTTGCTTTTTCTTTCCAACAATTTCTTTTTCCTCCACCTGTTTTGATTTCCCTACTTCTGTCCCTCCTCGGGTCTCCGGCACGCAATCTTCCTGCTGGCTACTTGTCCCTTCACCTAACTGGATGTTGCAGTTCCCTACACCTCCTCGGGGGTCTTCCGCAGAAATCTATCCCTTTCTCTCTGTACCTGTCCCTTGTTCACTTAGATCTATTATTTCAGGTGGAATTTCTCTCAGTCTTTCATCTGGAACTTCCTTTTCCCGAATTTCTTTCACCACTTCTTCATTATCTTTTCCTTTCTTCTTTCTATGTTCTTTTCTGGGGCCTTGTGTCCCTTGTTCGTTTTCAGAATCTGAACTGGTATCAGAAATCTGCAATCTTCTTCTCAGAGAACTACTTCGGGGGACCAATTTTAGATTTGGTTCTGTTTCCCCCCTTTCAGAGTTTTCTTGTGTTTTTGACTCTTTGTTATCTGATTCAGTACTTGACTCTGATTCATCATAATATTCTTTTTCTGTGCTGTCCACTGGATTCGGAATTCTCAACGTATGACTCGCATGGATCCAGTTTTTCAATCCAGCACACTTTACAGCTGTAGTCGTTGTCAAAATGACTTGTCTCGGTTTTCCCCACCTCGGAACCAAACAGTTTCTTCTTCTGTGGACCTTTATCCTTACTCAATCCCCTGGGCTCAGATCATGGGCTGGCTTCTTTTCAAGAGTGGTGGCATCCGCTCCAACCTGATGAAACACAGAATGAACTGCGTCAGCCAGGCCTGTACAGTATTCCAACACCATGTCATCAGTTATAGTCATCAGCTTGTTGACTGGAATGAATACATGTCTCATGGCACGTCCCATGATTATTTCATGAGGACTTAACCCTGTAGTTCTGTCTGGTATCGATCTAATAGTCATGAGTACTAGAGGCAAGACATCTGGCCATTTCATACCTGTGGCTAAACACATTTTCCCGATTCTATTTTTGATAGTACCATTCATCTGTTCAACCACACCAGAAGCCTCTGGTCGGTAGGCACAATGTAGTTTCTGTTGTATATTCAATGCTTCACTAATCAATTTTATGATCTCATTATGGAAATGTCCTCCTCGGTCTGATTCAATTGTCACTGGAAACCCGAACCTAGGGATGAATTCTCTCAAAAGTAGCTTTGCCACCGTCATCCCATCATTTCTTCTTGTTGGGAATGCTTCTACCCACCTAGAAAATAGGCAGACCATAACCAGCACATACCTCAATCTGTTACAGGGAGGCATTTCAATGAAATCTATTTGCATTCTGGTAAAAGGCCCTCCTTCTCGGCAGATGGTTCCTAAACTCACTACTGTCTTTCTCCCGGGATTGTATTGCTGACATATTAGACATCTCTTTCATAGACTTTCTGCTACAAGTCTAAACTGCTTAAATGACCTAATCATGGCGTCTCTCCCTATGTGTCCCTGGCCATGATACATCCGTGCCATGGTAGACATCATGCTATCAGGCATAACTGGTCTTCCATCTCGATAGACCCACACATGGTCCTTTTCTCTTGGTGCACATCCTGCTTTTACCCACTGTTTCATCTCCTCATCTCCTGCTTCTTCCTGCAATTGTCTCACCTCTTCCCAAGTTCCCACAATGTTAGTAAACATTAAGGAGCAAGAAAACATTTCTCTTTCCTTTGCCCGATTGACAGAATTCTGATTGTGTGGGCAGTATTGTGCCATGTCATTTGCGTATCGGTTTCCGGTGGTGATGTAATCACCACCTTGACTATAGGCAGCACATTTCACCACAGCCAATTGTCTAGGCAGCTGTATCGCCTCAAATAACTTTCCAACCACTTCAGCATTCTTAATAGGAGTTCCACTTGAGGTCAGGAAACCTCTTTGTAGCCATAGTTGGCCAAAATCATGGACAACTCCGAAGCCATACTGGCTGTCAGTTATCACAGTCACTCTTACGCTTTTCCCAATTTTACATACTCTGGTTAGGGCCACTAGTTCTGCCACTTGAGCTGATTTTACTCCTTTCAGGTAGGATGCTTCCATTACTGCTGCGACTGTGCATACTGCATATGCTGCACTTAGCAATCCTTCATCCGTTCTCAAACATGACCCATCGACAAACATCACAAAATCACTTTCTGGCAAAGGTACATCTTTTATATCTGGTCGTGGTTTTGTGTAGAAATCAAGCACATCCAAACAATCGTGATCTGCTTCATCTCTCACTTCCACATTCTCAGCATCAGGTAACAATGTTGCAGGATTCACATTCAAACACCTCGCAAGGCTTACATTAGTTGCACCTAATATGACCTTTTCATACTTAGTCAGCCGACTGTGGGTCATATACTGAGTACGACTTGTTAAGAGGATCGCCACATCATGAGGTACAAACACTTTCAATGGATATCCCATCACAATTCCTTCACTCTGCTCCAAACTTTGACATGTTGCAGCTACTGCTTTCAAACACCCAGGTAAAGCTGCAGCTACTGGATCAAGCATTGATGAAAAATATGCAATTGGTCTCCTCAACTTTCCATGCTTCTGTTTTAACACAGAATATGCACATCCATTCCTCTCACCGCAATACAATTCGAATTATTTCTCGTAGTCTGGCATACCTAATGCAGGTGCTTCACACAAACCATCTCTCAGTCGTTTAAATGCTGCCAATTCTTCCTTGTTCAACTCAATGGGATCTTTCACATCACTCCTCGTTAATTGCACCAAAGGTTTTGCAATCAAAGAGAAGTTGCTAATCCACTGACGACAGTACCCCACCATTCCCAGAAACATTCTCACCTCTCGTTGGGTCATGGGGGCTCTCATTCCTTTTATGATTCTGATTCTGTCTATTGTTATTTTCCTCAGTCCTTTCTCAAAGTTATGTCCCAAATACTGTACTTCCTTTTTACAGAATTGCAACTTTGATGGTGACACCTTCAGTCCTCCATCTGCCAAATGATTCAACAATGCTATAGTGTCTACCTCACAGGCTTCACATGTTTTCGACGCCACAAGGAGGTCGTCGATGTACTGGACTAGTACAGAATTTTCAGGCATTTCTAAGCTCTCCAAAGACTTCTTCAATAATTGATTAAATATCGAGGGACTTTCTGTGCACCCCTGTGGGATTCGGCACCATGCCAAAATACGCTCACCAAACCAAAATGCAAAAATTTGCTGACTGTCACGATGCAATGGGATAGAGAGGAAAGCATGGCATAGATCAATCACTGTATACCATTCCGCATCATGGGGAATCTGATATAAAATCACTGATGGATTTGGTACAATGGGACAACATGACACAACAATTTTATTCACTTTTCTCAGATCTTGCACTATTCTGAATTTCCCATTGGGCTTTTTCAGTCCCATTATGGGTGAATTACATGGACTACTCATTATTTCTCTCAAAATTCCTTGCTTGATCATTTTCTCAATTATTGGAGTTACTCCTTCAATTATCTCAGGTGTCAATTTATATTGAGGGACATTCGGATAGCTTACTCCTTCCTTTACAGTTATTTTTATTGGATCTACATTTCTCATTAATCCTACATCTTCTCCAGTGAAATCCCAAACCTCTGCTTTTACAGATTGTTTCAATTCTTTAGGCAATTCATCAGGATTGAATACAGCATAGGTCCCAGTAACTTCTCCCTCTCTGTTCGCTAGGGTCATTTTATACAACACATCATCATCTGGTGTTTCAAATGCTATTCCATCTGGGGTACAAAATATAGTGCAATTCATTTTGCACAACAAGTCCCTACCTAACACATTCACAGGACTGGTATCGCACACAACAAAGCGGTGCATTTCAGAGAATTTCCCTATACTAACTTTCACTGGTTCTGTAAGGTGACACACCAACTACTTGGATTGTTTCATCCGAGAGAGGAAGATTCTTAACATCAGCTGATCTAACAGTTGATCGAGTAGCGCCAGTGTCCACTAGGAAAGTAATATTTTCATCATTAACCTTCCCATCTACAAATGGTCCTGTCTGGTCTACTTCTAGAGTTGCGCCAAGTACGCACTCTTCTTCCTCCTTCGGCATCGTCAATAACTTTCTTCTGAGTCACTCTCATCGCGTTGCAGCCAATACTGCGAAACAGCGCGAGTGTGTGGTGGCTTATTTACCTGTTCTTCATTGTAGAATCCCGATTCATTACTATACTTCTGAGAGTTTCTGCTCTGCAGAAAAGGCGGTTTTGGCACCTGATTCTGTGAGGTAACCACCTGCAGCTGTTGCTGCAGTTGACCACACACCTCATTCTGCACCTGTGGATTCAATGATGGATTTTCATTATTAGTACTCAGAGGGATTTTACACTCGGATTTCCAATGCCCTAACCTACCGCAATTATGGCATGGGAACTTCTTTTTAGCTTCTTCTATATTACCTTTCCCCTTCCCAGGATCGAATCTCGGTTTAGTTCCTGTGTTATTCGCTTGTTCTACTAATTGAGCTTCCTGTCTTTCCGCTACCTTTACCTGTGCCCACATAGCCTTTTCTTTTAATTTTCGCTGTTTTGCCTCAATCTCATCACTGAAATATTTAGCATGTCTCAATACGTCATCTATTTTCTTATTTTGCCAATCAACAGTATGTTGTTTTATCATTTCACCAATTTCTGGAGGTGAACCATATACAAATCTGTATACGAAATGACTCAAATCCTTCTCACTCAGGTTCTCGTCTCCACTGAACTGCTTAAAAGCTAGAATCAGCCTTTCATAGTATGCATGTACTGACTCCTTACTCTCTTGATGTGTTCTGTCAATTTTTACCCAGTCTCTCTCTTTAGGAGGTACTTTATTTTTCAAAAATGCCATAACCTGTTCGTATTTCTTCATTACCTCTGGGTCGGGGGCTCCTGTCTTAGGATCCCTAGGGTATTCCTTAGTTGGCCAGTTGATCATCAACTTGCACTCTGTCCATAAATCTGCTGGCACTATTATGTCAAATAGGCTATTCAGATCTATCCATAGTACTTTAGACAATTTTACAAATCTGTCTACCTGCCGGTACCACTCGACGGGCTTTTCGTGCAATCGAGGGAAATCATTTGTAAAAGACAAAATGTCCTGTCTTGTCCAGGGGACGTGTACGTATCCTCCTCCTGGAATCTCCCTCATGGGATATTCTGTCACTACCTTTTCTTTTTCTCTAACAGGGAAAGCTGAAAACCTCTTTTCTGAAGCATCTTCACGCTTTCTATACCACCTGCTTCTTCATTTATCCACATCTCCCCATTTTCTCAATAAAATGATTATGTCTTTAATCTGACCTATCCGTCCTGTGGTGTTCAAATTTTCAATATCCTTTTCAGTGAAATCAATTCGATAGGGCTTTTGCAAAGCCTTTACTTTTTCAATGTCTATTCCCATTTCATTTGCTACTTGTCCTAGTCTTTCATGTAGGTTTTTCGCTCTCCATGTCACACTTTTACATAAAAACAATAATTCCTCATCCTGATATTTTTTCAATTTTTCAGTAGGGATAGTTCCTACTATTAATTCTTCTAATACCATTCGTAATTTGGCCACATCTATTGACTGGGATTCTTTGTCTTTTCTCTGCAACCCTCTTAGCCATTCAGTTAATTCTTCTGCAGATGGTCCTACCGAGTTTTCTATGCTACCTTGTTCTGGATTCCTTTGTGGTTCTAATAATGTTTCTACTGTCATTCTACTCTTTTCAGAACAATTCTGACTTACAAATGGATTATTTGAAACACTCGGTTCAAACATACTTATTGTCGGTCCCCATGGATTCTCATTTTCACTCCGTTCTGGACTCTCAACCAAATTATGGCTCCTATAAGGTACTGTTAAGCAATGTTCGCTATCCTTTTGTTTCTCAAATATGGGCATCACTGGACCTATGGTTACTGGAACTGTTACAGCTTCTAGATTTTTAGTCAATTCTCTTATTTTCTCTGTTAATTCTAGAGTAGTTTTGGCCAATTCTGCTGAATTTTCACCATTTACCCTATTTTCGGTCTGTTTTTCTACCTCTCTAATGGAGTTACTTTTCCCCAAAATCTGGTGACATAGTCTCGGTCTTGATAATTCTTAATGTTTCTTTCATTGCGGCGCTTGGTGTCAACATTTCTGGTTCTGGCCGATACGGTGGTGGATTTTTATAAAACACGTCATCAAGAACATCATCTTCCGATTCATTCACTTCATACCCACTCGATTCCACATTATGCCTTTTCTCTACACATTTTCTTCCTTCATTCTCTCCTACCGTTCTTACGGGAAATGCACCCTCAGTCATACTTGCATTCCGCCACCTTCTCATTCGATCATCATGCGTCTCATGTCCGTATGATCTGCCAAACAGGTACCTATAGCCTCTACCATTTCTTTGCCTTTCTCGTTCATGCATTTCGTCTTCCTACTCCGTCAATGCCTCAAATTGTGTCGGTCTAGGTCTTGGTTCTAGATACATCATTTTCTCTCTCAAATTTCTCAAAACAGCTAAATTAAATGAACCGTGTTCGGGAAATGCCAGGACTCCATCGTCCTTGGTATATTTTACCCAATTGTCTAACCAAATACAGGTATGATATCCATATTTTGCGATCATAAACGATGCAGGGGTTTTCGGTGGAGGAGGTAACCGTCCTTCCCTAGTTTTGACTGGTTTGTCCTTCTTAAACCACTTCTTAATCCTACCAAACCATGTCTTTTTCTCTTTTTCTGGTGGATCGTAATACATTTTCCTGGTTTCCGTCTATCACCAGTCTCTCTTTACAACTGTACCGCTATTCTGTCCAATTGCAGCGTGACTTATACTAACGCACCAATCAGGGGCATCTACGTCACTGTCACAGTCCTCAAATCCCAGCGTGGCTCACACTAACGCACCAATAGGGAGCGTTTACGTCACCCTGTTCTCCACTCCTAGCGCGACTTCACACTAACTCACCAATCCGGAACGTTTTACATATCCGACCAACTATCCAGTCCCAGCCCGGTCGTTCTGACGTCAGCAGCCGCTGTGGCAGCTCCTGCTCCTGCTGACCCCTCCTTTACAAAATCCGCTCAGTAAGTTTTGTTTCAATTTCTACAATTCTGTTAGTAACAACATAAAAACATCTCCATTGTCCGCTTCGCTAACCAAAGAACAGCAATAGACCTTTCTCACGAGAATTCTGTCTTTCCTGAGAGCAGCGCTTACCTCTGCCCTACTACGGAATCGTTACTTCCGTCGATAAAGTAGCACATCCCTCTGCCTTACCCTTCTACCAAGCATCAGCTAACCACTCTAGAATTAAGACACCTAGTTGGAGACTCAATGCTCCTGAGAAATAAAACTAGAGTTTCGCAATTAATCGGAATGCCTTTTCATACACACACTGTCATACAGAAAAATGTAGAACATTTACACAGACTTCTGTCTTTCTCGAGAGCAGTGCTTACCTCTGCCCTACTACAGAATTATAACATTCCTTAACAAAGCAGCGTTTCCCTCTACTTTGTCCTTCTAGCTAGCTCAGAGAACTCCTGCTACCTTCTTAGTGATAAGCGTTATCGGAATGCCATTCGGATTCCTGGTACCTAAGACCAAAATTTCACAGGTAACCTTTGCTATCATACACTCTTCTCTCATACAGGAAGTGTCACTAATGGCAATACACGACGATGCTACCGAACTGAACCCAGACAATGCGCCGTGCAACTTCAATCGTTACACGTTTTCCCCTGTGTACCTACAGGGTAATAACAATTCCGTCTTTCTCCGAGAGCAGCGCTTACCTCTGCTCTACTACGGAACCGTTACAAACTTCCGACTTCCTACATCCCAGAAGCCATGCTAACAACATAAAACTCGACGTAACTCAACATAGAGTGTTAGTACATAAACCAATACCAATCAATAATCAATAAGCAATGTACAAGCAATAATCACTAAACCAAAACAATAACTAACCATCATACTGCTACCAGAAACACTGTTGCAGCGTGGAATACAAAATCCCTCCCTCCGTCACAGACCAAAGATTTCACAAACACACTCAATAACTATATTCGCTGGTGGGGCCCATAATACCAACATTCATTCTCTATCAGTCTGTTTTCTAGAGAGGTGATTGTTCCATCCACTGAAATGAAAGGAAATACCCTTCTGACCCTAATGAGCAATAAATCCTCCTAACCTTCTTTAACTCATGTGGCCCTCGATTCTACCTTTGGTATTCCTCTCATAAATTGGTTGTGGATCAACTAGTTGCTGGTTTAAGTGGTTTTCTAATCCTCTATTCCCTTTGCATTAATACATTTTCATAAATAAAACAATCCAACTCATTTCTGTAATGAACCAAATCAATCTTTATCTAATTAATGCAAAATAATTATTAGTTATTCAAGCAGCTGGCCATCATGTTTACCTATTCTGGCTAATTGTCGTCCTCTAAGTCAAATTCAGTTGTTTTGTCTCTCTATGCCCATTAAATGTAAGCGTTCAGTTCATCAGGAAAATTGTGCATCTGATCAGTCCGTCAAAGATTCAGGAAACAGCTGTCCTGCAGTGTCAGCGTCCTCTCCATCAGCATAACGTCAGGAAATGGGAAAGCGCGCTTCTCTACCCCTCTATTCTATGATAATTTATAGTAAAATCAATGTTGAAAAGTAACAAATATTGATTTCCACGTCTTCTGATTGGACAGTCCAGGATGGCATGACAGGGTTCCCACAAAATAATGTCTCTTAGGTCATGACTCCCGCTTATTCCGGTTTCAAGGGTCATTTCATTGTTCTTTGGGAGAATTGGCTTTTGTACCAGGATGTCCTTGGTGGGTACAGTCTGGTTAGGGTCACGCCGAGGCCAATGTTGCTGGCGTTAGCGCAGGCGCACTTCACCCAGAACCTCATGAAGCAGCTCATGTCACGTCAAATACAGAGGGCGGCCATTCTTCGATAGGCCCGAATGGTCAACTTAAGCAAAGAAACACAAAAACTTAATTAATACATAGAAATGACTAATAAAATGTTATTCCCTCGCTAATACCTATATGTGTGTGTATTTATCTAGCAAAAAGCAACACTCAATGCAAGTTATACTCACTTTATATAGCACAAATCACAAATACATCACAAAGCAACATATATCATGCAATATTCTAATTATCAATTATTAGTATGCGTACACAATTTAGTTTACGTATTAATTAGGTCATGCAAATGAAAATCCCACGTGTATTTCATGTATTAGTATGGTTGGTAAATATCCACAGCAAATCAATTAGTACAATTACTATTAGTTAATTATTCTGATTAATGTAAACATGCAGAATGGAGAGGGTATACACATTTTTTCTGAATTACCCGCTCCAGCAGTGATACTTCACCCATGAGGTACATGCCAAGCAATTGTTGACACAATCTACACTTTGCATCTTTTTCAATATATTTATTACGAAGTGCAGGACCTTTCCAAGGGATTTTGCACACATTACTACATTCACTCCAAAAATAAAACGTGTAGGCAAAAAACATTTCCATTTTCAATGTCAATAGCTCTAACTCACAAATGCGAGACCTATTTGCATTGCAGAAGCTTGTTTCTTCTACTGGCACCTCCGCACCGCCATCTGCACCATATGGGCTCCGAGCTCTTACAGGCTCCGTCCTTTTGTTTCCTGATTGGTTCCCTGTGTTGCTCTAACTCGCGAAACATGTTCAGCTAAAAATAACACAATCATGGCGATAAGGTGCATATGCAGATATTTTAAAATACTCCGTTATTTAAAAAAGCTCAATTAAGACAATACGTGCAAAATGTCTGTGCAAAAACGTGAGTATATACTCCAGTGTGAGTGTATGAGGAGCGAGAGAGGGGAGGAACAAGAGAGAGAGAGAGAGTGACGCATTCTTCCAGACTGATGTTCGGAAACTCTGGACAAGTTTCTGGGGGCACAGCATCCCAGGGCCGAACTAAGAATCGTCAAGGTCGCCACTTACAAGAAACAGAACATGAATGACTACAGGGGTGGTAAAACAGGAAAGGAATTAGACTTAATACTAACAGAGTATGCTATACATATACCCAGTGCAATCGTAGGCTATGCTGTAATTAACTCCTCCATACAGCAAGTCTTGCCCAGGAGATGCAGATGAAATGCCAGTGCTGCACCGGGAAGAAGGATGCCTGGACAAGAAGACAAACAGACAAGAGGGTAACAAAGTAGCTAATCACAAACAGCAGGTACGGGACTACAGAATCAAAGGGAACACAGAACAAGCGAGAAAACAACAAAAGTGAAGGGATGGAGCAAGCCAAGAGTGAAATAGAGTGAAGAGCAAAGAGTCAGAACAACTGTTGTCCCCGGACAAAAGAACTCTACAGATGGAGGTAAATCCCTGGTTTTCCACTAATGACCCAAAGGTGTGCCTGATTGTGCTGGTCCTCTAGTGATTGCATCTTTGGATGCGTGTCTGGAAAATATAGTTTCAAGGTGATGAGTACGGATTTTTGTCCGTCCCCTGTGCCATCTATTTGAAGTACATAGTCCTCTGCTTCCTAACACGCCCTGTGACCTGACATGTTCAGGACTCCCTGCTTACTTCGAGCTGCTCCATAATGGAAGGGAATGTCAACGCCCTGCAAATATTTTCATGAAGTGGGATTATATGGCAAGGGTTAGTGGGGAAATGAGTTGGTTCTTCTATCATCATATTCACATCCACATAAAAGCATCAAGAACATACCAGAGAATTGTGTCAGCAGCTCTCACTCAACATTTCAATCTAGTAGTGGTTACTACACCCTGCCCGTCAGTGGGGATTTAACACACAAACATATGTTCAACGTTAGCTGCTATACCGGCTATTGCACCCTGGAGAATGAAGATGTGGTAAAGAGTATACACACATCTGTCCTAGTCCACAGTTCAGTTTTACAAGTTAACTACTTCCAGAACGTTCACTTTGATCATGTCTAAACAAATACAGTGTGTGTACCTTTGCAAGCAAAATATTTTATAATATAAATAAACAGTTCTGAACAATTAATGCGTCATGGACCACCGTACCAGCAGTTCTGACTCTTCTTCAAAGCGACAAAGGATATTTATGGCAGGTTTTATAATGCTGGCCCACGAAGTGCTGAAACTTGGGCACAGATGTCAGGAATGCTGGAATGTTGAGGAAACATTCATGTGGTGCTTCCTAAATGGTGAATCTTCAATAGTGAATGCAGTTATCAAGCTGTGGCTCCCAAGATGGCCCACGCGTCACATCTTGGGATTTGCAGTTCTGTGCAGCCTATGCAAATAATGTGCCTTCTGCCATAGCTACCATCGGTGCCCTGATTCTCCATGAACAAGGCCGCACTACCCATGACCCTGTAATGGCTTAGTCACGGATTGGTGAGCTGGCGTAACAAGCTGACAAAAAATGTTGTCTGAGGCTAGGACTGTTCTGTCTGTTATGACAGTACCCTCCCTCATTGCCATCTCATTGGACTCAATTTAATTGGAATACAACAAACAAAGCTTTTTATTAATCGAGGAGTATGTACTGCAGAGACCGGTTAGCACAGATAAAACATTTCCACAAAATTAAGCACCAAAGATGTCCTCCTCTGTACCTGGAGTCAAGTATTCTTTCTAACTGTATTCAGGAGCGGAGGAGGACATGCCCTAGTGATGGCTTTGCTAGGCTTCATTAAAGAGGTATGAAAGAGTGGTGCATATTTTTTTTTAATATATATTTTATTTGTGAATTTACAAATCATATTCATATTGAGTATACATACTGACATAAGGAAAACATACATAATAAAAACAATCGCCAGGCAAGACATAGGCAGGGCAGTCTAAAAGTGAAACAGAGAATACAATGCACATCAAATGGCATATCACTTGCATAGACTTTATAACATGGTTTAAATTCCAACCAGACACGGGCTTGTGTGATTGCCAGGGACACTCTGTTAATTACCTTCTAGCTGGTGCCTGAGTCACTACCCTGGCCGGCCTGCTCCGCAGTTTCTCTCCCAATTAGATATTGCGTGTACAGCCCCCAATAGTTCTTTGTGCGGCCCTGGTGGGGGGGGGGGGCAGTTGCTCGTTGTATATGTTGGACTGCCTATTACAATATAGCATATCAGCACTCCAGTTTTGTATCAGAGGAAGTGGCCCCTTGGCCCAGCGCCTAGCGACCCTTCGGTTTGCCAGACGCATACTCATCTCCACCAGCCTACTGTAGCTTTTATCGATACCCATATCATACCCAAGAAGGGCCAGTAGGGAGTCAGGCTCTAGTGCATGTCCCGTGATATCGCTCATGACATCAAAGACCTCACTCCAGAATTTTAAAAAGTCTTGACATAGCCAAGCAGAGTGTAGGAACCATGCCTCTGGCTCCGGGCAGCGAGGACACTGGCCAGAGTCCTGCAGCCCATAGCGGAACAGCCTAGCAGGAGTGTGATAAACTCTATTTATATATTTAAAGTGGATTAGATGGTGCCTACCATTTAATGATATGTGTTTAGTTACTACGCAGCAATATCTCCAGCACTTATCTTCGAGGACCCTGCCTCCGTCACTCTGCCAGCCCAACTGGGCCTTGGAGCATGGTGTTGAATTGTATACTAATGAGAGTGAATAGAGTGTTGACACTAGCTTAGCAGGAGAAACTGCACGAATGAGATGCGTAAGTGCAGGGAATGCAGAGGGCTTCTGCATGTCGTCTCCCAGGAGTTCATGCAACGCATGCCTGACCCTAGAGTACTGGAATTGGTCTAACTGCATGAACCCCAGACCCTCTTTAGGCAGATCGTCCCAGCCAAGAACAATGCCATCATGAAAGCAGTCCCCTACCCTAAGCATTCACAATGTTTCAAGCAAACTCTGAACTCCCTTTTTCATTCCTGTCTGGAACCAGGAGCACCACTCCAGCGGAATAAGTGGCGAATACAGCAACGCACCGGCTTGATACTCCAGCATCTTATGCCAGGCATGCACAGTTGAGTTTATAGACTCATGAACACCATGTCATCTTATGGGGGCCCAAGAGGGGCTACTGTAGGGTGTCGTGGGAGGTAGCGTTTCATTTGATCTGCACGTGCGGCAGGTCCTGAAGGCCATGTATCCAGCTGTATGCATTGGACGCCTGAGCCGCTCGGTAATACAGCTCCAAGTCAGGAGCTCGAGGCCTCCTGCCGAATAAGGCAACGTCAAGGTCTCCCATATGATCCTTGGCTGCTTACCAGCCCAGGCCAACCTTATCATGTGAGAGAATATGGTAGCGAATATACGGTGTGGCAGCAACATGGGGATATTTAAGAATAGAAACAGAAACCTAGGGAGGACGACCATTTTCATAATAGAAATACGACCTAATAGGGAAAGAGGTAACCTAGTCCATCGAGAAATGTCGTCTTCGAGCTTGGAGATAGCCTTCCATAGTTTTCAGCGTGGACTGTGGTGGGGTTAGTGTGAATTTGTATCCCTAAGTAACGAATGGGGTCCAACGACCACTGCATAGGGAAATCTAATCTTGGAGGGGTGGTCACCAGAGTCAGTGGAAAGATAACCGATTTTGACCAATTAATTTTGAGACCGGACAATTGTCCAAACTGTAGCTTAACAATAAGAGAAAGAGGGAGTTTATTTGGAGCCACTCTTAGTCCCCCAGGGCTAGTATATGTAAACAAAAGAAGAGTGTGTCCATCAAGACTGAAAAAGGTACAAAGGTGTTGAAAAAGGTGAATCACTGTGTTTTTTTAAAAAGAACCCTCACTCACCAACCTAGTTGGTGACATGCTTCATCATTGGGTTCCCACCAGAGACACCGAATGTCTCCCCGGTGTGCTGCAACGCCTGATTTACAGCGGAGCTGGTTTCTTGTGTAGAGACAGTGCAATATGTGAAGGTGCTGGATTAAAAAGGTGTCACAATTTTAACCAATAACATACTTTAATGGTGGTAAACTGGATACGGTTAAAACGGGTGAGGTGGACGTGTGAACTCTGGTGACAATTAGACCAGCTGCGTCCTAATTTAAGTGTAAAGTCACTTTAAACTTAAATTAGGACGTAGCTGGTCTAATTGTCACCAGAGTTCACACGTCCACCTCACCCGTTTTAACCGTGTCCAGTTTACCACCATTAAAGTATGTTATTGGTTAAAATTGTGACACCTTTTTAATCCAGCACCTTCACATATTGCACTGTCTCTACACAAGAAACGAGCTCCGCTGTAAATCAGGCGTTGCAGCACACCGGGGAGACATTCGGTCTCTCCGGTGCGAACTCAATGATTAAGCATGTCACCAACTAGGTTGGTGAGTGAGGGTTCTTTTTAAAAACACACAGTGATTCACCTTTTTCAACACCTTTGTACCTTTTTCAGTCTTGATGGACACACTCTTCTTTTGTTTACATATAATTGTCCACACTGCACAACCTCGGAGAGGATTGGGTTAAGATTCTGGCCCGGCTTTCCCACTTACAGCAGGGTATCGTCAGCATATGCAGAAAGAACCAAGCTGTACCCTAGGAACTGTAATCCCCTGTGGCTATGGTACTCACGCAATGCACACGCCAATGGTTCAGCCACCAGGGCGTAAAGGAGAGGGGACATTGGGCAGCCCTGTTGAGTGCCCCTTGAAATAGCAATGGGGGCCGTAATCGTATTGCCCAGACATATTCTGGCAGTGGTCAGGGTGTATAACACTATGACCAATTTTAGGAAGATATCGCCGACTCCAATAAGCCTCAACACTCCCTTCATCAATGCCCACTCCACGGAGTCAAAGGCCTTTTCGGCATCAAAAAACCGCCGCACCTTTAACATCAGGGTTAAGTCGCTGAATAGCACCAACAATTGTATGGAGGTTGTTGGAAATGGCCCTTTTTGCAGGGTTATACCCAAACTTTTTGCTTCTTCCTCCTTTATTTTTTCTGACCCGTGGTTGTTGGCAATAGGACTCTGGGCACTTTACCACTGCTGATCAGTGCTAAAGTGCATATGCTCTCTGTATACATTGTTATATTGATTGGTTATCCATGATTGGTATATTTGTTTCACCTGTCAGCCCCTAGTAAAGTGCACTGAATGTGCCAGGGCTGGTGATTCAAATGCTACTAGTGGGCCTGCAGCACTGATTGTGCCACCCACATGAGTAGCCCTAAAATGATGTCTTAGGCCTGCTTGCAGTGCCTATGTGCAGTCCAGGACTGCCATGTCGACCTGGCCAGTGCAACCACTGACCAGGCCTTATCCTTCCCTTTTTGTACATGTCAGGCATCCCTATGGTGGCCCTAGGTACCCCCCTGGGCTGGGTGCTGTGTATCTGAAAGGTAGGGCATGTACTGAGGTGTATAACATGCCCTGGTAGTGAATTGCAGCCATTTTCGTTTTTCACTGCTGAGAGGCTATCTTGCCCATAGGACAGAATGGGGGAGGCTGTTTACATGCCTATCTTCCCCTAAAGGCAAGATAGAAAATCCAAGTTAGGTATCTTTGTGTTCAGAATTTAATTATACATCTTTTTAGCAAGATGGTTTTTAAATTCACTGTGTGAGAATAGCACTTTTTAGAAAGTAGCTATTCTCCTGTTTAACCTTCCTGTGTGCCTGTGTGCAGATTGGCTGACTGCTGTCATGTGATGGGCTAGGTGGCTCCAGGAGCCTGGATGAGTCAGCAGCAGGGTGAATAGGGAGATCTGCTCTAAATGGGTGGGAGGAGTAGCCCCTGGGTTTGAGTAGGGCTGCCTCTGCCAGCACAATGCCGGCTCCACCCCCTGCTGGCTAGGCTGAGGACTCTGCCTCCACAAAGAAGACTCCACCTCCTGCTGAGCGTCTAACGACCCTGCCCCTCACTCTGAAAGGAACCAGGTGCTCCAGGTCAGAGCACAACCAGGAACCGGTTTGAGCAGGGGAATCCCCCCACTGAAACAAAGAGAGACAAAAACTTGGAGGGGTAGAAGAGGACCCCAGACACCTAAACTTTAGATCACTTTGGAACTAGGAAGGAACCTCTGCCTAGGAGAAAGCTGAAAAGAACTGAAGAGGAGAAGTCTGCCTGCTTGCTGTTTTGCTTTGCTGCCAAGGAGAGGGGAAGGACTTTGCTGTGTTCCCTTCTTTTGATTCTGATCTCCAAGGGCCTGAGAAGAGCTGGCTCCCTGTTAAGAAGTCCCAGGAACAAAAGGACTTCACCACCAGCTCCCCTGGAACTCTGCTGAAGGAGTTCTGACCTGCCTTGGAGTGCTTGCCCAGTCTTGGGGCCTCAGGAGGGCGTTTTGCTGTGTTTGGGAGCTGGGAAGCAGAAGCGTGAAAAAGAGTAACTGGTACCCAACGCATCATCCGATTGCGGGTCGCAAGAACGGGAGTGCGAGGAGAATTTCATCGCCGCGTCATCGCAGCACCCGGAGTCCCCGCATCGCCGAGTGCGTTGAGCATCGTTCCGGTGCGTGAAGATTCCTGATGCTGCGAGGGTCGTCGCAGAACCAGTTTGCGTGCCGCACCACTGCCGGTGCGTGAAAGTATCCAGTCACTGCGTGTGCAGACGCAGAGTCCCGTGACGCATCGAGGGTTGCGGCGCCAGAAGTCAACGCCGCGCCGCGCACCGCGACGCATCGAAGGTTGCAGCGCCAGAAGTCCACGCTGCGCCGCGCATCGCGCCGCACCGAAGATCGTCGCATCGTACCTGTGCGTGAAGCTTCCCCCTAAGAACCCTACGCAACGAAAGCCAAAGTCATCGCATCCTCCCCCTACAGATCGAAACCGGCGCATCCACCTCTGCTGCGTGAAGCAGGGCTGCTGCAAGGCCTCCCCAAGATCTCAGGAGTATCGCATCGCCTTTGCCATCTTCCTTGTTATAGCTTTTGGGAACCTTATCGCAACTACAGGTACTGTTGGGCACGAGAGTGTCGCATTTTGTGCATTGAGAGTCGCATTGTGCAGGACACTGACTTTTACATCCTGGAGTACTTTCTGCAAACTCTTGAACTATCTTTAAAGTAACCTTTTTAATTGTATGTTGGTTTTTCTGTAGTATTTGGTCTTGTGAAGTTTTTAGTAAAGATACCTTATTTTTCTAAAACTGGTGTGGAGTAAATCTGTGGTGTTTTCACCGTGTTACTGTGAGTGTTGGTACAAATACTTGACACATTGCCTTCGATAGCCTAGACTGCTCAGGCCAAGCTACCTAGAGGGTGAGCAGGGGTTATCTTAACAGTGTATCCCCCTTTCCCTGACTAGAAGCAAGGGTCCCTACTTGGACAGTGGTACCTACCCTGCCAACTAGAGACCCCCAGATCTAACAGAGGTTGAGGGTCAAATTGCTACTGGGAACAAAGCCCCCCTGCTCTGGGTGAACCACCAATGGGATGCAAGGGGCTAAGCAATTCGCCAGGATTTTAGCATATATCTTAATGTCCACGTTTAAAAGTGATAGAGGCCTATATGATGAGCATGCCACAGGGGATTTCCCGGGTTTAAACAACATTATGATCAGGGCCTCACGCATAGTGGGAGGAATAACCTCTGACCTGGCCATGTCCTCATATAAGGATATCAGCTGTGAGATCAATTGTTCTTGAAACGTCTTATAAAAATTCACTGTGAGCCCGTCTATGCTCGGGGCGCTGCTCATGTGCATAGACTTGAGTGCTGCTCTGACTTCAGTTCAGAGTAGTATCTGCTAAATCTTTCCGCAATATCTGCACGCTCATGAACGGGAAGGCCCTGTTCATCACAAACCTCAACTATCAGATGTGCATCTCTCTTGGGGCGCAGCAGTGCCGCCAGAGTAGCTCCAGGTTGCTCTCCCTCCCCGTACACCCTGGCAGCAGCATATTTACCCAGGTGCTTCACTTTGCTATCAGCGGTCTCCTAGAACTCCTCCAGAGCAGTCTTTATATTCCCCAGTACATTTTTATCCCCAGTTTCTTGAAATGTGCGTTCCAGGGAGGAACTTTTGTGCTCCAATTTTGTTAATCTGTCTCTTAGGGAACAAAGCACCCCGTGTTTAGATATAGCTAAGCCCCTAATATAAACTTAAAAGCCTCCCAGATTGTCGCAAAACTCTCAACAAAGCCAATATTTTTTTCTAAAAAGACCTCTATCGATGTTGCCATTTCGGCGGCAAACACCAGGTCCAAATGTGAATAAGGAGGGAACCTCCAAGTAAAGGGCGTTGCCTACCTGAAGGAAAAAGTGATATGTAATTATACGAGAAAATGGTCTGAATATGTGCGTGCAAGTGGGAAACAGTCCATGTCATAGGAGAGCAAATTCCAAGAGAGCAGCTAATAATCAATACGGGTGTGCGTGTCATGAGGGGCGGAATAGTGAGTGAACCTCTGACGTACGGCGAGCGCTATCACCAAACGTCTACCAGACCTAGCTCGTCCATCAGGTAGACAATAGCACCAGCTGCGGCTGAGGGGCGCCTGGGGGGCCCCCTGAGTGATCTTTGTCAGGGTCTATGTTGCAATTGAAGTCACCCCCCTAGAAGCAAAGCCGCATTAGGGCCCTGCAGGAGTTGGGATCCCAGCTCACAGTAAAATTGCGGGTTATCGTAATTGTGGCCGTATTCATTAACCAATTTTAAAGTGTGACCCTCCTTCTAGCACTTCTCTAAAATGTATCTCCCATTTGGATCTGCTTCCGACTCAATCAGGGGCTCATTAGAATGGTGGAAGGACCACCACCGCCGGACCGGCGGTGGCGGTCCTTCCACCATCAAACCTGAAATTCCCACAGCTGAATTAGGATGGTGAGTGGAAATCCCAATGTCTCCGCGGCGAACGGAAAGTCCGTCCGCCACGGTTCCGCAAGGCGGTCCTTTTCCACCCGCCTTGCGGAACCAAAACACAGGGCAGCATTGCTGGGGTGCCTGGATTACGATATCCCTTTCCCCCTGTTTTTTCGCAGCGGTCATCCCACCGCGAAAAGACAGGCGGAGGCTTTATTCGGGGGATCGTTGCGGGTCCCCTCTGTGTTGGGGGGACACTGGTGGGGGTACCCCCGGCATTTCCCTGCAGTGCGCGGCAGACACCACGTGGTGCCTGCCACGCAGTGCAGGGAAATGCTGTGCATGCCTTTACAACATTGCAAACGGTTCTGAAGCCAGCAACACAGTCTGCGATGTAAAAGGTCCGGTTTGCGTCCGCCATACAATCGTCGGGCGCGTTGTAATATGTGTGGTGGGTCCACTGCATTACTGGCGGGTGGTTCTAGCTACCGCTACGATGGTGGGCGGACTCATGTCCGACCGCCATCGTAATGAGCCCCTAAGTGTAATCCCTGACTTAGGGTTGACCCATATTAGGACACCCATGGCGTGAGTTGTAAAGCCTGCTGCGCTTATCAAACCCTGGAAGTATTTCTGTGCTAACATACCACTATCAAGTGGTAGGTGCATCTCCTAGAGCATAGCGACATCCACCGTGTGCCTCTTCAAATATGCCACTACTTTCCGAATATTTCTGTGGTCATTCACCCTGACTTTCCATATTCCAAATCAAAACATTGTGTCCCCTCTAGAGGCCATGATCGGATTTGACATAACATACCTGGGCCATAACAAAGGAGGTGTGCATGTATATATCCATAAAACCAGTACTCAGCATTGCATCCCAGCCAAAAAGATATGCCTGTCTTACTTTCCAAATAACCCCACCCGCCCTATCCCGCTATGCCCTCCGCAACTGTGCATAGGCGAGATAAACCCCCCCAGCATACACACTCTTACCTAGAAAAGGAGATAGAGATTATAAAACAAAACTACCCCCAACAAATGCGACAAATTCCCTCAACACACCCATCGTTGAACACACTGCGGGGCAGATGTCGCCTGACTTAGGATTCACCCTTTCCTGGCATTAATGGCAGTGATAACAACAATGGGCCAGATTCATAAAAGTAATCTGAGACAAATTCCGAACTTTACGAATTTGGGTATTCACAAAAGGCATTTAGGAGTAGTAAAGTTAGGTATCCTAACTTTACTACTCCTAAATGCCTTTTGTGAATACCAAAAGTCATAAAGTTAGGATTTTTCTCAGTTTAGGAGTAGTAAAGTTAGGTATCCTAACTTTACTACTCCTAAATGCCTTTTGTGAATAACGAAAGTTGTAAAGTTAGACTTTGTCTCCGATTACTTTTGTGAATTGGGCCCAAAGTTTCTACTGTGTCATAAACATATGCTTGCAACACGGATGTCCCCGCAGGGACCAACCCCTCCCCACCAGGTTCGACCCCCCGTCAGGCCGCCTACCATGGCTCAAAACTGAGCTAGCAAGTTGCAAGTTCAACTAAGTGGATAGAGAGCATAAAGATAGTCACGTTTATCATGATCAGCCCAGCATGTTGAGATATGTAGTACAAGTTCTCGCACATTAGCCCCTTTCTTAATGGCCAAAGCTGCATGTGAGCAGACAATAGATAAAGTAGCTGAGCCCTAACAGCAAACCTGTCCTGGGAAGTCCCCCAGGGAGAGCCGAGGACACCTCAATCTTCACAAGTCTCTGAATCACCCCCTCGATCCGCATGTGGTCCTGCAGGGCTCTTATGTGGCCTTGCACCTTCTCTACGCTTGAGGAACTGCAGGACCTGCGCTGGATCAGTGAATACGTCAGACTTCCCGTCTAACCTGTACTCTTAATTTTTCAGGATACATCATGTTGTACTCTACCTGTAAATCACGGAGCTATCTCTTGACTGGAGCAAAAAGCCGCCAGGAATCCTGCACCTGCTGGGTAAAATCAGGATATAAGGAGAGGACCATGCCTTCGCAGCGAAGCTCCCGCAACTCCCGGGCCCTCCGAAGTGCACTGTCGCGATCTCTATAATTCAAGAGCCTCGCTATGATTGGGTGTGGTGGCACTCAGTGCAGCGGGCTGGGGGTCAGTGAGCGGTGCACACTCTCAACACAAAAAGTTCCATGTTGGGAATATAGGTGGTCTCCGTGATACCAACAATACGTACATTTCTCCGCCTTGAGCGTGCCTCAAGGTCTTCGGCTTTAGACTGCAGGGACTTTAGTTGCTTGTCCAGTGCTGTGTGGGAGAGTGATGCAGAGTTCCAGGTGTCTTTGGCATCAGAGACCCTTCTTTCGACCTTATCTAGGTGTTCAGAGTGCTTGTCTAGGTGCTCGTCATCCTGTCCATGCGGAAGAAAAGTGAATCTATCTTTCCATCTATCTTGTTCAAGCTGCTCTGAATAGCCACCAAGATTTGCTTAATGTCTGAGACCGTGAGAGAATCCACCAACCTCCGACTCGGATTCGGAAGCGTTTTTGATCTGTTTCATCTGTCTGCAGGATTTGCGTGGCCTAAGTGGCAGCTTAGATTGGGGGTTATCTGACTTTCCCACAGTGATGATGATGTCCCAATGGTCCTCCAATACTGCATCAAGTGCGCCACCAGGCCAAGAGTTTGTGAGAAAGTGGCACTCCCCCCGCAAACACAGGGGGCACTAGCGAGAGTGTCCAGCTGTAATGATGGCCTTCACACTGCCCCGGCTCAATAAACGGCCCTACTAGGGGCCGGGAGCAAAACGCGGTGCAGATGTCTCAGCTACCCAGGGCCGGTAGCAGTGGGTGCAGAAGAGTCAGAGGTGGTCAGGGGCTGTAAGTTGATGGCCAAATCCAAGGGGGGGGCAGCCACAGCAAGGTCAGGGATTCTCAGGCCAGTCGTATAGCCCCCACTTAGGTCACCCCGTGGGCCCAGTGGGACGCCAAACTCGGGACGGTCCAGCCACGTCAGGACCCGTGCACTCACCATCAATGGGGAATGCTGCCAGGATACTGAGGCCTCCTGGCCAGGACAAATAGAAGCACCAGTCCGGCAGGGGTCTCCAGCCAAGCAATCCAGCGAGCAGTAGGACCGGCTCAAAGGCAGCCCCCATGGGCCCCGGGTCAGAAGCAGGCCCCATTGCAGCAGTGCCCAGCAGATGACCACCAGGGGTGCAGACTTCGGGTCAGGAGCAGGTCCAAGGCGACACCCCGACCGGACTACCGCAGATGGAGCCCGACTCCAGCCACCGCCCACTACACCACCGGATGGAGAATCAGCAAGATGTGTACACCTACGCACCCTCCGACAGGCCCCGGGACAGCGATGGTCAGGCCCGAGCCCCCGCGCAGTATCCAGAAGACTCTTATTAGTCTCCGATCAGGTGGTCACATGGGCACGTCCCACATTTCTAATAGTTCATTGCCCCAGGGAGGTGGTGCTCCCCCCCACATACTATCACATTGCCCCCCGGGACTTGGCCCGCCTGTTTTTTTGATTGCAAATTCAATAATTCATCGCGACCTTGTGGTAAAAATAAAAATAAAAAAGTGATTTTTTTGAGTGGTGGGTTCCCAGATGGATCCCTAGACCATAACTCGGGATAAGGGTATTCCTTCCCTGCCCCCTTTTCTTTATTTTCACATTTTTTGTTCGGACTCAGTGAAGCAGAGTCCCAAGATGGCTGCTAGCACTGAAGTGTTGACAGCCAATCAGAGCTTCACGGCCACAGATTTCACTAATGTTTTCTTCTTAAATTTCTCAAAAACTACTGAACGGATTTGCACCAAATAACAAAAAGCACAGTCTGCGTAACAATATCTAACTTTCTTCTAAATTTACTGTAATTCTGTCTAGCGGTTTGGGCTGTAGGTTCGACTACGCGTCCTATGAGAATTAACATGGAAAAACACACTTTTTTGTAGCCCCCTTTTCCTTGCACAACAAGCCTTACTATGACACTTTGTTTGGAAAGTTTTGTGAAGATTTGTCCACTGGCGTCAATGATATAGGTAAGTCAAAAAACGCTTTACCTATAGAAACTAGGTCCTAACTATAACTACCCACTTCAACCCCCAGTAGATTTTATATATATATATACATATATGTGTATATCTACATATATATTGTACAACCCAATTCAAGCGATACTGAAGAGGCGCTGACACCGTGGGAAATCCATCAAGAAAAGTTTTATTCATCACACCAAAGCCAAACGCGTTTCGACGGACTTGCCGCCTTGGTCACTGAACACAGGTAAGACATTATTACAGTGCTTAAATACACCTTTGGCTAGTTAACTTTTGGCAGTTAATCATGAACATAGAAAGAGTCACTACGAGTATTTCTTTAAATCAACAAGTATATATACAGAGTAATACTGTTTGCGCAAGCATTTAACTTTCATTGTCAAACATACACTGTGAACATTTAAAATATGTGCTTAACTGTGGTTAAATTAACTCGCTAACCAAGCAATTGAACCCAAGTGGGTAGTGGCTTCCTGTGACTACAAAATGAAACTTTATACCGCCTAAAGGAAAAACAAGCTAATATTTTTCTAGGCTTGTGCCAAAAGCTTAGACCTGTGCTGTAGAAGAGTGAGCAAAAAACACAAAAGAAGAAGTTTTAAAAAATAAACAAATGAACACACAGTATGGTATTTACCTAAATGTTAAATAAACTGTGTTGCATTAGTTTCACTTTATTGTTGCAGATGTACACTTAGGGCTTCATCCGCATTAAGTCCATTCGGAATCTTGCTATTGAGTAGCAGAATGTATCTGGATTCGAGTTTGCGCAGAGACAGTAATCTGTTTCCTCCCCGGATGCTTTTTGGAACACTATCTATCACAAAATATGTGAGATCCTCACTTCTACCACTATGTGTAGTGTTTATATGACGTGCCACAGGGTAGGATGGATCATCAGTGTTTATAGCACACAGGTGTTGCAGGATTCGTACGTGTACTTGATGGATAGTACTACCCACGTATAATTTATTGCAGGTACACTTGAGAACATACACTGCAAATTCTGTTTTGCAGGTGAAATTGCTGCGGATTTCAAAAGGAGTGTGTTTAAAAGGCAAACTAAGGCTGCGGGTGTTGACCCCAAACTTGCACGCCTTACATTTCGCACATTTATAAAATCCATTTCTTGCTTTGAGCCAATCTGTTTTGGTGTCTAATCTAGGTGAATTACAAACTAGCTCCTGCCTCATTGATTTTGCTCGTCTAAATGTGATTTGTGGTGGTTTGCTGCATATTTCTCCTATTATTGGATCACTTCTTACCGCTTGCCAATGTTTTGTGAGTATTCTGCGAATATTAGTGTGATAGATATTGTAACCAGTGATAAGTCTGGGTGGTGTTCTAGCTGGAGGGTCGCCTGGTGGAATGGAAATAGTTTTGTCTCTTTTAAGTAGCTTTGATCTTTCCACTGTGGCACATTTGTTTTCTGCTTTGTAGAGGATCTCTGGTTTGTATCCCCTGTTATTTAGCCTATCAAAGAGTTCTTCTTTAGCTTGGTTAAAACTGTTCGAAGAACTGCAGTTTCTTTTCATCCTCAGACACTCCCCATAGGGAATACTTTCAATCAATTTGCTGGGATGGAAACTGCTGGCATGTAGGATAGAATTCCCTGATGTGCTCTTTCTGTAAGATCTTGTTTCTATGTTGCCTTCTTGTATAAACAGTTCCAAATCCAAAAAATGAATTGACTCTTTGCTAGCTGTACTAGTAAATTTTAAATTTAACTGATTATTGTTAAGATCTTCAGAAAACTTTAAGGCAGTTTGTTCTGTGCCTTCCCACAGGATAAAGATGTCATCTATATACCTGGTGTCCAATTTCACATTCTCCTGTATTTGTGATGGGTATCCGGCCATGAGCACTTGCTCCTCCCACCAGCCCATATGCAAATTAGCATAGCTGGGGGCGAAGCAAGTACCCATGGCCGTACCTTGAATTTGTTGATAGTGTAGCCTGTCGTACAAAAAAACATTGTTGTTTAGACACCATTTGGCCATGTCTAGTAGCATGGCTGTATGTTGGTACAACTCTAATGGCCTTTTGTTCAAGAAAAATTTCATAGCATTCAGACCATCATCATGCCTAATGCTTGTATACAGACTCTGTACATCAAGTGTCAAGAATATACAATTATCATTCCACTGTTGGTTTTCTATTTTAGTCAAAAAGTCCCCAGTATCTCCAATATAAGAAGGTAAACTACGAACGAAAGGTTGGAGAAAATAATCAATGTATCTGCTGGTATTTTCGAAGAGACCCCCTATGGCCGAAATAATAGGTCTTCCCGGGGGACACATAGGGTTTTTGTGAATCTTAGGAATAAGATACAATTCTGGGGTTACTGGATAATCATTTTTTAGAAAATCCATCTCTTCTTTAGATAACAGTCCCATTCCCTTCCATTCGTACAGGGCTCTGTGGAAACGTTCTTTCACCCCTGTGGAGTATGTAGAGCTGATGCGGCTGTAGCAATCTGCATCCTGTAGTTGTGACATTGCCTCTTTATGGTACATATCTGTGGGCCATAGGACAATGTTGCCGCCCTTATCAGACCACCTGACCATTATGTCTTTTCTCATTTTAATTTTTCGGATTAGTGCGTTATACTCAAAAGATCTATTGTTGTAATTCGTGGTAAAGTTTTTGTTGCTAATTAAAGCTAATTCTTTAAGATCTTTGATGACATTGTCCGAAAATATGTCAATGCCGTCCCTGGGCATAACTGGAGAAAAGATGGATTTAGGTCTGAAGGGACTTTGCGTCCGTTGGGAAATATTAACATCTGAGATGATTGCTGCATCGGCCGGAGATATCTGGCTCATTTCTTGTTGTAATTCTTGTAAATTCTGTAAAAGGGGCATATCTGCTACTTGTAGATCGCTGGCAGTGGCACTCAGATTGTCTGTTGTTGTCGTGATATTTGACTTCTTGTTGACATTGTAAAAATATTTGCATAGTTTCAACTTACGAATACATTGGAACAAGTCTATTCTGGTTTGAGTATAGTCAAAATTGGTAACTGAACAAAAGGAAAGTCCCAATGAAAGAATGTTTTTCTCTTTGTCTGATAGTTCCATCTGAGACAGATTGATTACTGTGTTGTCCACATTTTCTGCAGATTTTAATTTCGTTTGTTCTTTCTGTATGGTTGCTTGCCTGCCTTTTGCTGCACGTTTCCCCCACCTCCTGTTTTTCCTGCTCCTTCTTTTTGTTGAGCTGTTTTTTGTTCTGGTTTCGACGTTCTGGGTCTCAGGCTCATGACCCTTTCTAGTCGTAAAAAACCAAATTCTTGGATAGGTGTGGGCGCACTGCAGCTCGGTTCTTGCGGTGTTGCTCCTTCGGGGTCCGATTCTAGTTCGGAGCTCAATTCCGACTCGCTTGGATCGCTCATTCTCGGTATTTGCCCCGCCGATGATGACAATTGCTGTCTCCTGATATTGTCAAACTTCTTAGAAAACGTGTAGATGCGTCCTTGCAAGTAATCGTTTCTGTCCCTTTGAAATTTCAACGCTTTTCTTTGTTTGATAATTTGTTCATGTTTTGAGACTTTGTTTTCTATATCCGTTATATATTTTGAAACTTCATCCTGATTAGTCAATTCCTCTAGTTGTTTCATAATCAAAGTGATTTTCTCCATGATCTTAATCCTGTCGCTTGCTGCCAACTTGATTAAAATTTGCAGCATGTTTTTCGACGATTGCGCGCTGTTCTCCGCCCACATTTGTAGCATCGCTGGGTCTGGATTCTCGTATGTTGGCGCAATTAAAATCCTCAAGCCTCGAGGAACACGGCCGACATCTAAGTACCTCTGCAAGGATTTACATTCCCACCACTTTGACACTTCCAACTTGCGTAATTTTTCCAATTCATATGTTAATTTTTTGACTTCACTGACTGGATACATATATATATATATATATATATACACACACACACACACACACACACATACATACACACACATACACAAATTGTGGTTTGTAATTCTTCTAATTCTATAGGTAGCCTCTATGTCAGAGTAGGTTTTGTCACAATAGTACCTATTTCTGTATTAGCACTTGCTACTTTTATGTGAGCTAGCCTGCACATATTCCAGCAATGTCAGTGGTGGATGGTGGGAATTCCACCAACAACTGCATTTCCCCCTAAAGTGAGAGTACTGAGTTGGTCTAGACTACTTTTAAGAGCATTCTTTGCACTTCATGTCAGTTGTATGATATTAATTGTATTGGTTGGAATGTTTGAACATATTAACTAATAATTTGGTACTGATTTAGGTCTACTGCTTTTGGCGGGAGGAGACTTTTAAAAATGTATCATGGTGTTTTCAATCGTTTGAAATGAAATTCATAAAGTTTTAATTTTGATTTTGGAGTTAGTTAAGAGGTCTGGAGCTCCACCCACTAATTCCTTGGCACAATAGACTTTTCTTACATTTTATTAGTGTGGTTGCCACCTTGGTAGGAGGCAAGCCTGAGGCTGCACTTCATTGCTCTAGTTATGGTCAGAGGAGACTCTTTAAACTGCAATTTTGTGTCCCTGGAGCCAGTGGCATAGCTAGAGCATTTGCCGCCCGCGGCTTTCCCTGAGTTTTCTGCCCTGTGACGGCCGGTGCAGGTAGGGGTGGTGAGGTAGTGGGGTGGAGTCAACAGATGACGACAAGGGAAAATAAAAGAAAAGAAAAAAGGAAACCAGTTAACTTGATCTCACCGCATCGCTGAGGCAATGCGGCAAGTGGAGTTAAGTGGTTTTCTTTTGTTCATCGTCGTCAGTGGACTCTCCTCTGACCTCCACTGCTCTTACCTGCACCAGCCATCACTACTGTTGCTGCCCCTCATACACATCAAAAGAAGGCCCGCCTCCTTCTCGGTCACTGGATCTGCTCCCTGGCCATGGAAAATTGCTCACATCACATGAAGTGACGCTGCCCCCAAAAAGTGCTGCCCATCCCTTCCAGCTACGCCACTGCCTGGAGCACCAAAGGGGCCCTAAAGGCAGCCCATCTGCACTCCTCTCCTCTCCTTATGGGCCGAGTGCCAGGGACTGTGCTTGTTGGTTCTTATGTAACACTCAGAGAGAGGACGAATTATTGACTCAAGTTCAAATTATGTTTATTTCGGATTAACACATCCTTAAAAACACCATCAAGAATAAAGCGTAAGGAGTACAATTCATAAGACAGACAAATCACAAAATTCATGACAATTAAAACGTCTTGATATGTATAAGCATAAGATTACAACACATAAAAACATTAATAAATGGCAAATAGACAGGACGCAAACCATTCTCATAAAAAGGGAAGGACCTATCCACAAAACCAATAATAACACATAACCCACTCGGAGTTAACATATCAGAGATGGTCAATACCGCTTATTATAAGTGTAGGGTGTAACATACAGCAATCATACTCAGGAACATCACAAACTGAGAAACATTGTAGCAGAATCTAGTCAACCATTGGTCCTTAGGTTCATAACAACATAGCTAATATTGCCATTGGGATAAACACAACACATAAAATCAGTGTTAAGAAAGTGCGAAGGCCCAAATCAAAGGCCAGGACAGTCTCGAGTTAAAACACCTGGCATAAAATAGCGTTATTGAGACCCAGCCATGCGCTATTATCAAGAGCTTTACTATACAGCACAGTTAAATTAATTCATATAAAATCTAATGTAGGAATAACACAGAATTCATTCTAAGATATAACTTCACACCTACCAAAGGCAAATGCTACATTGCAGCATAAACAATCATTATAAACAGTAAACTGTGCAAAAATGTCAAATACTTATCTGAACAGCGCATCTTCATATGCAATGTGAGGCTGTAGGAGCAATCTCAACACTGAAAGAGCAAAAGAAAATATAATTGCTTTACTACTAGGTAAGGTCAAAATATACAGTACAGGACAAGCTGCCTAGGCAACTGCTGGGGCGTTAAGTCTAATAGACCACATCCAGCTCAGAAACTTTGCCAAGGAGCATGCATATAGAGGTCTAGAATCAGATTGTAAAATTCTCATAGCTGTTGTAGTTTCTTGTGTCCAGGGCTAGGGAGACTGGCCTGATGCAAGTCTGTCTTGGATTTAAATAAGCTGTACAAACAAATAGCACATGGGCAATATTTTCTTTATGCTTTTTACTGCTCGGGCAAATCAATGGGGACATAGATTGAGATGACTATTTTACAGGAAACATCTTGAGTGGCAAAGAGCCTATCCTGAACTGAACATATAATTTCCTATGTAGGGGATTAGTAATGAAGTTCAGATATTTTATATACAGAGGACTTGAATTGAGTCACACAAACTTCATGGAGAGAGACCCTCTGGTGCTGTTATCAGACTCTTTTTGAGCCTCCCAATGCCAGTACAATTTCATAATTTGTTCTTTCGAGGGAATCAACCCAGATGGCATAAAGTCCTAATAACTCAGAAGTCCTAAAGAAGACAAGGGGAGAGGAGTCGGCATAATGGCTAGGGCGCTTGACCTCGGACCTGGGGAACTGGGTTCAAGTCTCAGTAATGACGCTGAACTTCCTGTGATTCTGGGCAAATCACTTAATCTCCCCATGCCTAACAAAAATAAAATGAATGTGTGTCCTCATGTAACGTAACTGGTGCTATGTAAAGTGCTCTGATACCTGATTGGATTCAGGTCAAGTTCGCGCCATATAAAACTCTGCAAAAAAAAATAACCTTTCTGATGTTTTTACACCACTCAATTTTATGGGATCTGTCTAACCTAATTATATCCTAAAAGGCCTCTGCATAATTGGATAATTCGGGAGTAGTTCTGACTCTCCAACTAAATAAAATTGGTCTGAGCCCTGCTTTATCAGCAATTTGCGTCCTGCCCATGTTGGATCAAGTGGAAAAGATGGTGTAGTAGGGGGAAGGGGCACCTAAGTTCTAATGAACTTGCATTCAGATTTGGCCATGTCAGTGAGGTTGCCAAACAACCATAATTCTGCATCATATAGTGCCGCAGCACCAGCTTTAGAATCATAAATCAGGACAGGAGGGGCTATGGGTTTACTGCAAGAGGCATGATGTGCCTTCAGAATGGCACCTGATATCTGTTTGTGATTGAAGGTTGCTTTGTCAATGTGATGCTTCCGTGACATGGCCGATGACGATTTGATGCCCAATGCGTCAATAGAATCCACCCTTTCACGTTCCTCGCCTCCCAAATGCATTTTCCCTCTATATGATTTATGTTGATTTAGTCACATAAATGTAGTCTTGGTTGCGTTAACCTCAAGAACGCTTAATGTAAAAAACTCTTCAAAGCGTGACAGTAGAATTTTCAACCCTTTGGGTGTTTGAGACATAAGAAGGATGTCATCAGCAAATAACAGAACGGATACCTTCACATTGGCCAGGGACGGGGCATCCGAGGGTACAGTCGAGAGAAAGTGCACCACTTAATTCAAATAGAGGGAGAACAGGGGAGGAACACGTACACAACCCTCCTGGACTCCCTTCCTAATTGGAATTGGATTCGTATGCTGCCCCTGTTCTCCCCAACAAACACTGGCATGGTTGTCCTCGTGGAGCTGAACAATTAATGATAGTATATTGAGGGGCATCAACCTTAGAACCTGCCACAGCTTTTGCCAAGGGACCAGATCAAATAAAGACATGAGGTCGACAATGGTGACTTATAAGTGACATTTGTCGATTAGCACTGTATTCTAGTACAATAACACTTCCACCACTATAGATGACACCTCCCCCCCACACCTTCCCCCACACTCCCATCCACCCCATTAAGCCAGCCCACCACATCCTATTGCACGGACCTCTATCCGAGCCACAGATACATTTCACGCCCCTTAACATCTCACTAAATATATTGTTCACACTATGGAGCTCACAGGCACATATACCTACACCGACACCATCATCTACCCCCGAACCTCTCAAGAAACTCAGCCAAATGATTCAAACACAATTTTATATAACGTCACCCTGAAATACCCATCGCCGACCCCTACTTCTCAACACACATCGGACATATAACCAATGATATCATCTTCCACACTAAACGAAGAGCTCAATGGAGAAACGCATTCCTAACCTTGTTCACTATCTCCTTCACTAGGAAAACTGCCCATGGTATAGTTATTTACATCTCCCCCTCACAGCTTTTCCAAGCGACTGCAACCATCACCATCTACAATAATGGAACCATTCTTATGCAATCCACGGACCGTAGTTTAAACCTCCTGGATAAAATCTTCCCAGTCATCAAAGAACAACTGTGTAAACCCCAAACGACCACTCAGGATATTCCCTCCACCAGTACACAACATACCCCTTTGTCTATCTCCTCGGACAACCACTCCCCACTGATTGCACGAACGTCACCTGCATCCGAGTCAAACGTTACTCCCGCCCGGACCTCCCCCTACACCAACACATGGCAAATCACTTTACCAAATCCCCCCACCAATCTTGTTCCTCCACTACACAGACCACTATTCGCACTGGAGACACATACCACTACCATGCCGCCTGACACTCACATACTTCACCTACCCGACACAACAGCAATCACCTACACAGATCCAATAGATAATGCACACCCCTTAACTACATTCACAGATGCCCCCTCGGCAGATACCATCCCCCCCCCCACACTAACACTCACGCCACCTCATCCTTGTTGAACACCGACACTACTAGCATGCACATCCAACTTTCTAGACCACCATCCCCACTTCAGGTGCTAGGAAACACTAGGACACCCCATTACCACACAGAAGACATGTTACCCTCCATTAACATTCTGCACCCAAGCACACTGCCTACACCCACAGCCCAGCCATCCACCCCCACAGCCCACCCACCCACATCTAGAACACTTCCTACACCCACATCCCAACCATCCGCCACCACAGCCCTCTCATCCATATCTGCAACACGCCCACCCACACCCGTAATACCCCTCCCAACTCCACCCACACCTGCCCCAGACCACAAACCCGACCAAACTACATCGCAGGCATCCACACCCATAACACAGCCCTTGGCCCAACTCGTATCCATACCTAACCCCAGACTTGATGAGATCATGATCTCATTAATTCAAATCAAAGCAGAACTATGAGCACTCAATGATCGGATATCGAGAAACCCGTGGTTTACTAGAGCTACAAGACAGTCCAAACTTAGCTGGCCTCTGAACCATCTAACAGCCTCTTCGAAACTCAATCCGCCCAGATGGAATTCAGTCCCCTCCTGTAATTATTCAACCCGACCAATCAGAAGCACTAATCCGCCGTCAGAGAGCGACCTACTCTCTCTGTTAAACTCATATGAACCTGCTCCCTTGAACAAGCTCACTCCCGCCTCAATGATGATCCCTACTATCCCCTCCAACCCTCACAGGACTACTAAACCCATCCCTAGAGGCGTTATTAACAACAACCTAAGAAGAATCCCCCTCACTCAGGAACCTACCTCATCCCTCATCACGCCCCGGCTAAAATGCATACTCTTAAACTGTAGATCGGCATCTAGACACACAGCTGACATAGCTGACCTCATTCTCACACAGGAACCGGACCTGTTACTGCTAACTGACACCTGGCTAAAAGATTCCTCCACACCAATCATGGACATATTAGTACCCCCAAACTACGACATCATTAGATTAGACAGAACCGATAAAACAGGGGAAGGTATCGCCTGTATACATCGTAGCAATATTTCAGTAAACAGAGCCATAGCTCCCCTCTTGTGAATACTTATGCCTCGACATCACCAGCAATGGCAAACCATTATGTTCTATACACACCATCTATCATCCACCTGGTGAGGACCTAGTCTTCACCGAACACTTCATGGATATGGTATCAATGAATATGGGGCGCCAAAACACCCAAATATTCCTTGGAGACTACAATCTACATTGGAACGATCACAATGGCACAGTGGTCAATAGTCTCAAAAACTTCCTAGATGACATAGATCTAACCCAAATATGTAACAGCCCTACACACGATAAAGGTTCAATCCTGGATTTAATAATCTCTAAAACCGATTCCATTCAGATCGAGTCGATCCAACCCTGTGACTGGTCAGACCATCATATTTTTACCTTCTACATCAAGGAAATGGTGAAATTTAACTCGGCGCAATCCACAAGACCTAAAATATGGAAAAGAGACCTGAAAAAAATCAACCCTAACACTTTACCATCCCCCAGTTACAACCTACTTCGGCCCCCTGCAGGGTCTTCCGAAGTACATGATCTCACCAATCATTACCTCTACGCCATGACCTCGATAATAAATGAGGTCGCACCTCTTCAACTAAAGAGAGTCTCCATAAAAGACCCTAAGCCCTGGTACAATGGAATACTTAATGAGGACAGACGGTCGCTCAGAACATCTGAGCATACCTGGAGATCTGTTCCATCCTCCAACCACCTCAAGATCCTTAGGACAAAGAGAAATGCATATTACCAAAAGATCAAGTGCACCAAGGCTGACTTCTTCAACCTCCAACTAGCCCAAGCAAGAAACCGCCCCAAAAAACTTTTTAAATTAATCAAAACCCAATCCAAGGATGCACCACAACGTCCACAAGATTCATCATGCCCGCAACCAAACTGTGAAGAATTCTCTGTCTTCTTCACCCAGAAGACTGACACCATCAAAAAGGACCTCCTAACTAGGGGTGGGCGGAATTTGCGAAATTCACTTTCGCAAACTATCGCAAAAATGTTAAAAATCTCCGCAAACACGCGGAAATATCGTGAAGACGCGGAAGGTTTTTTCCCGCCCGTTCATGGTATTTTCTGCATGATCGCGGCTTGCCAACTTACCCATGAGGTTGATCACGGGCGCGGCCATCTTGTTTTCACTTGTCCCGCCCGCTTGCGTTCGATATGACGTGCCCGCGTCCTCACGCTCTCGCTTGCGGTGGAGAATGACGTGTTCAAGATCTCAATCATTTCATACTCTCACGGTGCATGATCACGAGAAGAAAGACATGATCGCGCAACGAATGACGTGATCGTGCGACAAATGACGTTAATGCGGGCGCGAACTGTCGCGAGACAGCGCAAATGGCTACCAACAATCCAACATCTCGTGGAGAACGCGACCGGATCAAAAAAACTTGTCGGCGAACACGGGGATTCAGATAAGGCGATCGCGCGCACGCGAGAATGTATTTTTTTACAGCGCGAGCAAGAAAAGAAATTCCGGTAAGATGCGGATTGCGGTAATTTTGACACTTTCGCGCTCTCAGCGGAACGCGAAAATGTCAAATTATCGCAATTTCCACAAGCGGAACAGAATTTTCACCCAGGCCTACTCCTAACTGATTTAACCCTACATGCGGGACCGCACACAAATAACCCAGCATTTCCAATTGCTTCATACCAAATCCCTTCAAATCTTGACCTAAAAAATGACGCAGCCTGGTCTTCCTTTACCACCTATTCTGAAGAAACCATAGGCAAAATACTCAGTGCCCTGAACCCTGCCAACCACTTCACCGATCCTCTCCCCGCAAATGCCGTCAAAGACCTTACTCCTCTGCTTCTGCCCCTCTGGACCAAGATCATAAACAGCTCACTTCAACAAGGCTGCATCCCAGACACCCTCAAAGCTGGCCAGGTATCACCCATTCTAAAGAACCTCTAGGCCGACCCTACGGACTTAAACAACTATCGCCCTATTTCCAACATTCCTACCTTGGCCAAATTATTGGAAAAATGTGTTCACCTACAATTGACGCGGCATATTGATCACTTTGACCTCCTTAACAAACACCAATCAGGCTTCCGAGCAGGTCATAGCACCGAATCGGCCATGACACACATAATTGATGATGCGTTTCAAATCCTTGATCAAAATGGATCCTGCTAACTCATCCTACTAGACCTCTCCTCAGCCTTTGATACGGTCAAAAACGAGAACCTCTTAGACCTCCTGGAACATAGAATGGGATTGTCAGGAGCAGTGCTAAACTGGTTTACCTAATTTCTCCATAATCGGACACAACAATTCAAGGTCAATAACTCCTTGTCCATACCCGTCCCAGTAACTCTAGGAGTCCCACAAGGGTCTTCACTTTCCCAGACATTGTTTATGGAACCACTCACCGAAATTCTACATGCATCTAATGTACAATATCACATGTATGCCGACGACACACAACTATACCTTAAGATCCACACCTTAGAAGACATCAAATTGCTTAATATAACGCTTAGGAACACACAAACTTGGCTAGCAGAAAACCATCTCAAATTGAATGCCCTAAAAACAGAATTTCTTCTTATAGCTCCACCCGCCCAAGTCCCCATAATGCAAGATTGGATTAAACACCTTACGGCACTCAAAGTTCAACCTACCATCGTGGACTCAGCGAAATCACTCAGAATTACTCCTGACAGTAACCTCAATATGCAAAAACACATCAGCAATGCTACAAAGGGAGCAAACTTCCAGATAAACACACTAAGGAAACTTAAACCTTTCCTACCATTACCCACCTATCTGGCACAGAAACTGACGATCTCTGGTAGGACCAGATCTTCAAGAAGTGCGGATAACCTACTACTGAAACCACAAAGGTTCCATAAGAAGAAAACATATAACCGATCCTTCTTTGGGATGGCGCCCAGAATCTGGAATGCCTTACCTCCTGAAACCAGATTTAACCCCTCTACTGCTTCTTTCAAAAAGGAGGTAACATGGATCCTCATGGCCAAATTCACTTGAGTATGGACTATAGATATCTGGAGTCCAATCACATCCCTGCCCCTATCTATTTTGTGATAATGGACCATCTAATCAACCTAGACATTTTTTCTTCCCGCTGTCGAACACAACAGGATAGTTTTTGCATTTCTCCTGATTGCTTTGCTTCTACAAGATACTTTGTATATGTGCTTTGTTTGATGACATATATTTGTGGTATAGTAACTTTATTGACTGTATAGCGCTCTGATATCTGTTTAGGATCTTGTATGCGCTCTATAAAACTTTCAAATAAATAAAAGGAAACGGAATACCTAGTCCATGGTTAATTTTTTTCATAAAGCCTTCATGAAAGGGGGAGAGTGTTTGCCCTTCTTCAACTCATGAACACATTTTGTCTAAAACAAACAGGCAAAAGCCTTTTGTATTAAGTCATTCAGACAAATCGGTCTGTAGCTAAATGGTGAGCTACAATCCCCTTTTTTGTAGAAAACTCAATGCCTTTCCAGGATTTTGGGAATTGTGCTCGATTGCCTATAGCATTGCTCAAGAATAAAATGTACCCAGCCCACTTTGCTTTATCAGAGAGATGAATATCACAGTGGATACCATCTAGTCCAGGGGCATTCCCCTGTGCAATAGCACCTATGGCAAACTCTACATCCTGTGAATTGAACATTTCCGCAAGGTCTGTCTGATCTATGTTAGTAAAGACCTGGCCATCTTTAGAGCTATCAATCAGGCCATCATCATGCAAAGTACTTGGCCCATACTAGGGGCGAAATGTGGTTTGCTGGCTTGGCTGCTGCATCAACTCTTCCTTATGTAACTAGTGACCAAAAGTTAGTCATATCTTTATCATGACAGGTAGATAGGAGATCCTGCCACCTTTGATCTTCCCATTGCAATTGAGCATATGTATATGTCTTGCACAATGTGCAAATTTGATTAATGTTTTTATTCTTGATAGCTACTGTCAGTTTAGATTTTAATTTCCTGCACTCAGTGTTATACCAGGATGTGGTTTTCTGCACTCCTCTTCTATTGTTGTTAGGCACAAGAAAGTAGGCAATTTGCTGGTTAAAAAAAGACTTGAATGGATATTTATGACTTCCTGCAGGTTATCCCTGGACCATGCATGACAGCTTTAAATTTTGCTAGAGCGCTCAACAGCTCATTCTCTATAGAGGATAGAGTGTCCTGTCGCTCTGCCAGCTGACTCCATTTAAGATGACGCTTATTGTTAGCCCACTGATCATCCTTGGTAACACAACGAGAATGGAGATCAGAGGTGAGTTTCTCCCAATAAGAAGTCATAGAAAGGAATAGGGGACTGTGGTCACTTTTGACTTTCCATGACCACATCATCTACACATTGCCACAACCCTAGATCAAATAACATGTAGTTGATGCAACTCTTGAAGTAAGGTTTACTAGAAGTAGCTGCCCCTCTACAGTCAGAACGTGTTCTACTATTTAATGCCCTTAGGCCATGTTCTAGTGTAGGGGCTTTGAGCTGGAGAGCAGCCTCTGTCCACTTTTTAACTGGGGGTAGGTCAAGTTGTGGAATAGCTCATCTTTCATCCTTGTTTCCAGCCAGCATTGCATCCTCCCTATACCACTATGTGGTGTTAAAATCGCCAGCTGCACTAATATATGCAGATTGATTTGTGGTTTCCTAAAGAGTTTCCAACTTCAGTACTGTATCCAACAACCTGCCTCCTTGCATCCCTCTAGCATATACTTTATACATTTAAAAATTTGGGCTCTTGTTTGAACTTAAACACAGCCCTAGGATGTCAGAACAATCTACCTCAATTCTATCAATTTTACAGTTAAGTGAGAGCCTCACTCAAACTGTTAATCCACCAGGCGCAATTTGCCCACCACTGGGTTCACCCGGATGCCAGAATACCCTACACAAAAATGGACAGGGAGCTTGCTGCCCCAACACCCTTAGCATCCCTACTCCCCAAGGGAATCCCACTTGATGCCCAGGACATTCAGCCCCTCGCCACCACGTGTTGGGCTTGGCACAAGCTGAATCAGCTATACAGGTCTGGTCTCCTGTACTCGCCGGCGCTTCCGCTTACCAATAATCCCTTTTTGCTGTTAACAGCTTATAGAGGGGTGCTTGTAACTTTCGCCAAACTGGGGCTCGACACTTTTGGATTCTTATTCCCGGACGGTCAGGCACGTAAGCTATCCGATTTGACACAGCTTTCTGGGCTCACCGGTGTGGATACTCTTAATGTGGCTCGGCTCCACGGGACGCTTTGGGCTACATTCTTTACTTACCCTGCCCCTCATGACGACTTTACCCCGCTTACCCTTCTTATAGCTGACACTGCTGGAACACATTTAGTCACGAAACTGTACAAAGCATGTATAGCACTCTGGCCGGGGCGAGACAGTGGGGCACGTCAAAGGTTGGAATCTGAAATCAGATGTCCCCTGACGGACAAAGAATGAGCTTACTGCTTGGGGCAAACACACAAGGTATCCCCTAACCATAGACATAAGTTGCTCCATTTTCAGTTTATCCACAGAATCGATGTGACTCATGTTCAACTGGCCAAATTTGACCCTGCTAAACCATTGAATTGCCCCTAGTGCATGCCCTGGACGCTGACTTCGCCCACATGTCCTGGTCCTGCCCCCACGTTTTCCCCTACTGGCCGGAGATATTTGGTATGCTATCTCAAATGATAGAAACGCCCTTGGTTCCCTTTCCTGAAATGGGGCTGCTGGGGATGGTTCATCGTCTCAAACTGTGCTATAGACGCTTTACAGCGATTGCCCTACTGCTTGCGAAGCGCGAGATACCCTCTCTTTGGGGAGCCAGGGCCCATCCAACTAAGGCGGCCTGGCTTAGGAGCATGGCGTATTGTATCGTCCAATCCGAGATTTACGCCTCGCTCCTGCCTTCATCCTCCAGGCCTCGTGACATCTGGTGCATATACCGCACATCTCTACAATGGACACTCCATGCTACACAGGCCGTTGCTGGTATGCCAGACCTTCCCACGGGCTGAGCGGGCGGGTGCTGATCTCCCCGGTCACACCCCACTGATTGTAGTTTCCCTTGGGTGCGCCCCCCGTGGCTCTGGAATGACTTCCACATGCACGTCAATGGCGCCATCACTGGTATTTGATTACTGCTTCATGAACAATATTGTGCGGAGTCCGCCCCACTTAATGCGACTTGATCTGTATTTTTTTTTTGTTTGAATAATAAGTATGTCTACATAATTTGTATTTGTATTTTTTTATTTTTTATTATGTTGGCGTAACTCTCCTACTGACGTTTTCGATTTGCTTTCTGAGCTGCTTTATTTCCCTTGTACCCCATGATTGTGCAATGTAGATAATCAGATCTGGTTTTGTTTATTACGTATGTATTGTATTTTATTGTATCATCCTTTTTTGTTTTGTGTATCATAAATTTGAAAAATAATTTAAAAAAATGTAAAATTCACCAGAGAGACGCCAATGGGAATTCGTAATAGCTGGTATAAAGAAGTTTAGATGCGCAATTCTGAACACAGATGGGGTGCTCCACATCTCCTGAAATAGGCAGATATCAAACGCATCAACAAAGGAGAACTAATCAGGTAAACTCGTTTTGGAGATTAAGCCTTTCACGTTCCAGAAGGCAATGGAGACCCCATCAAAGTCAGCTTTCTTTAAGCTACCATATAACTCACTATGTAACTCGCAAAAAGTGGAAATAGAGTTTGATAGAGTAGCAATCTGGGCAGTTTGTTGAGAAACAGGTGGAGACAGACTCAGTAAATTAGAACTTAGATTATGGTTACTAGCCCTTAGCAGCAGCTCCACAGGCTCCAGTGAAACCAAAGGAGCGGGAATTCCTTCAACATTCGGTCAATCTAAGGATCCCAGAGGAAATCTTGGGTCAGGGTGGATGTGGGAAACGTGATATGAATGTGCCTGTATGGCACCTACTCGATATTTCATTTGTATGGAAGAATCATTAGGATGGCATGTTCCTGCATAGAGGGCTACTAGCCAGTCTTCTATTTCCTAGAGTGAGTTCTACTAGGTTGAATTTGGATCCAAGAACATGTTTTGTTTTGGCACTGACAACATCATCCCCAATAACTGATTCGCAGTCCCTGACGCGGCAAACCCAGGGAATGACTTTATTTTTCAAAGAATCTTCAGACTCAAAGTTCGAGGATGACTTAAGCTTGGGTGAATTTATCATGAAAAGAAGAGAAGTAGTTGTAAGGTCCCTCTGGATGTCAGTGGCGTGTGGAGGCCCCTTTCCAACCAATATGTTACTGTGCCCAGCCCACACAAACCTAGCTTTGTGTGTGCTGGGGCTTGATCTACACAGCTGCATTATACCACTAGTACTCCTGTGACTGAAGCCCCGACCGGCTACTAGCATAGCTGATTTCAAAATTGTATCCATTACTGATCTTTGTGCTGGTTTCCCAACTTCCATTATGGAGATCATTCTCGTTTTTGGCCTCTCATAATTGATCTCCTCCATACTTTCCATATTGCTGCTACTAGTTTCCACAGATGTACCCAACAGCTGTTTCAGCATACCTGTGAATTGTAGGACTATAGTTACAAGAGCCCCTATTTCTTCATTCATGTCAATTCAATTCAATTCAAAAGACCTTTATTCGAATTTCGTAAAATCCATAAAAGTACGACAAAGAAAAACAACACATTTGTACAATAATACGATCCATAAAAAACACCACAATCACAGTAATTCATTTGCAAATATACAACTAACATAAATAATTCTCAGGGATTTTCCATCGTTTTACGTGCGTGTACAATTAATCTCAGAAAAGTGCTGGTGCGAAAAATTAATTCATCAGTATCCAGGGAAAATAAAAGTGAACATGATTCCCCCAGTGTAAGAGGTCTTAATTTCCTAAAATAGGGAGTTAAAAACCAGTTAATATATTTTTGATAAAATTTACAGAAGAATAAGAAATGGATGTCATTCTGTTTGCTAATTCCATCACATGGGCAGGGATTGTATTCTACTGTGTGATGATACCCCAAAGGGAAAGCCAACAAAATTTTTACAGAACCTGCCCTTAAACGAAAGAGCAGCGATCGTTCCCAATTGGACATGGGGAGAGTTAAATAAGATGGTAGTGGGTGTCTACACAAGTCGTACCCCATGTATGTAGCAACAGAAGATTTAGATAGCTCCTTCCCCAGTCTTTCTGAGTTAAAAAGTGCATAAAGTGCTTGTTTGACTATGACTTTATCATTCATCTCAATTCCTGTGGGTTCTGAGAAAAGATTGCCTTTATCCACTGCACATAAGGTTTTAGAGACCTCAGCTAACCAGGGTATGGACATATAGTGATCACATTTTAGACAGTCCAGTATAATACTTTTGGTTAAGGTCGCAAAGTTATTTGTCCAAATCCTAATCCAAAATAGGGCTGGTCTGGCTCTGATAAAATCGCATACATAGGGGAGATTTAGTTCTTTGTGGCAAATGAATTCAGAGGCTGAAAAGGGAGCACCCAATATTTTTCTACAGAAACGATTTTCCTCCCGTTGAATCCCTGAATTTCTCCCTGAACCCCACACCTCAGCCCCATATGTTGCCACAGGAATGCACTGTAATTTAAAAAATTTTAAAATGGCCCTAGTGGCACCTATTTTCTTCGGGCGTTGGAGGCTCAATATGGAATTGGTGGCTTTCGAGAACTTGCCCATGGCGTGGGCAGCATGCCCACTCCATGAGCCGTTCGCAGCGAAAACCAATCCTAGGTATGGGAAGGAGGTTACGGATTCTAATTTGTCCGAGCCTACATTTATCGTATTGAGCTTCCTTTTCCCGGGTCCGCTAGACATGATAAAAGATTTTTTTAAATTCACACGCAGATCGAGTGCCTCCATATGCTGGACGAATGCTCTAATAAGCAAACGAAGAGCATTAGGGGTGCGGCCCATAATGACCGCATCATCTGCGTATAATAAAACTGGTAGTTGATTCCCCTGGATAATTGGTACATCTCTTGTCACTTGTCTCAGGGCTTTGGCAAGACCATTAATATAGATAATAAATAGCAGGGGTGCCAAAACGCACCCCTGCCTCACCCCCCTACCTATTTTTATGGGTCCGGACACATCGCCACCAGACACGATCCTAACTTGTGCTTTAAGGTCCGTGTGGAGGTAGGCCAAAAAATTAACAAGACTTGCGTCCAGACCATAGTCAGAAAGCATAAGCCATAATTTGGATCTGTTGACTAGATCGAATGCAGATGAAAGATCCATAAATGCAAGGTAAATTGGACTAGAGCGGGCAACATTGTACTTATCGATAATCAATTTCAAATTTAAGCATTGCTCCACTGTGCCTACGCCACTCCTGAATCCCAGCTGGCACAGATCCAATAGGTCAGTGTCTTCAGTCCACTCTATCATCCTATTGTAGATAACTCGTCCAAGGATTTTTAAGGTATTATCCAGTAGCGAGATTGGACGATAGTTGGCTGGGTCTGACCTATCTCCCTTCTTAAAAATGGGAACTATGGTGCTGGTCGCCCAAGTATCAGGCATTGGCGCCATAGGTAGACTGTTGAAAACATTAAGGAGAATTGGTGCCCATAAATCCGTGTTATACTTAATAATATCTATAGGAAGCCCATCGGGGCCAGGGGCCTTGTTACCAAGGCTTTCTTTAATGGCTGTGACTATCTCGGGGAGGTCAATCTTGAGATTGCATGTCACCCTCATAAAAGGAATAATTACTTCCTTAGAGGGGGTAGCATATATTTTAGCAAAATGGGCCTCCCAACTACTACTAGAAATGTTGCAGCTAATTGGGGACAGTTGTTTCCCCATATCACGCGTCTTCCTAACGGCTGACCAGAAGGGGCCGCTGCTCTTCAAATTTGCACTCGCGACCAATGCTTCCCACTGTTCTACCAGCAGCGCGGCCTTCCTTTCAGTGATTTTTAGCTTGTAATTCTTCCTGGCCATCTGTACCTCCAATATACACCTTGGATTAGTAGACAATGCTTTACGTAGATCCCTGTTTGCCTTAGAACAGGTCGAGTCAAACCATCTCGGTTCTTTCACTATTTTTGGTAGTGGGACTAACAACAATTTTTTGATCACTAGACACAATTTGCCAAAGTCAGAGATTATTCTATTATTATCTCCATTTAGAAATAGACAAGAATTAATTAGTTCAACATGATCGTTCTGCACATTTTCTAAAATAGCTCCGCTGTCAATCCCCCTCCATTTCAGCCGCAGACCGTCACCTGATGGCGTAATGTCTCTTGCACCGATGGATTTCAGATATACAGGGCGGGAGCCTAAGTGCAAAGAAACTGTGAGGGGGTTATGATCACCAAAAGATGTTTTTATCACCTTAGATTCCAGTACACGGTCCAGCAAATCGGGGGACATAAAGATAAAATCAATAGTAGAGCAACAGTCGCGCCCCCTGAACGTGGGGACATAGTCCATGTCAGATGTTAAAGATACTTCCATGGCATTCTCAAGGGTGTGCTCATTCAGTAATTTTGCTATTTCAAGCCCCCTTTTTTCAGCTTGGTCCGTGATTTTATTGGTGTCCTCGGTCCAAGACTTCTTTGATAATTTAGCATTAAAATCTCCGCCAATTAAAATCCCTGTCCCCCCCTCTGATTCCAAGTTTGTTTCCAGTTTTCTTAGAGTCTTAGAGAGGGCTATATAGTTTGTGTTGGGTGTGGAGTAAAAATCGTTATTATAAAAATTAATTATAAAAATCCTGGGTTTAAGTTTAAACTTCAACTCAAGGACCTGAATGTTCGGATTTCCTTCTGATAAGTCCTTAATGGTGCCTCCCACCAATATACTGACACCTATAAATAATCCTCCTACTGCGCGGCCAAAAATAGGCTTCTTTGAGGTTATACTAAAACAATGGTAACCCTCGATAAATAAGTTACTGACAGCCCATGTCTCCTGGAACATAACAATATCTTTGTTATCCAATAGCTTGATCCATTGAGGGTCAAGCAATCTTGGTTCCAACCCAGCAACGTTCCAACTAAGGATGGACAATTTGGGGCGTTTTAGGGCACAAGAAGTATTATAGCCACTAGACTGCTTAGGTTGTATTGATGGAGTAGTTATGTTCTCAAGTGTAACTGGGGACATAGTCAAAACAGTGCGTGGTACCATTGTCGCAGTCTCATTGCGTTGTACATCTGAGGGATTTTCCTTAACAATAATTTGTGCAACCTCACTCCCCCTATTTCTTTTCCCCAGTCAATCTTGACATTCCAGATTGGAGAGAGCATGTTCAAAACGATTGTGCGTTGGTATATTGTATATATACCTTGGCTCGTTCTGGGGCATGTTAAAATTTTGTTTAGGCCTTACGTAAGGTCTCTCCCTTGGATTAGGATAGGAGGGGGTGGGAAGAGGTAAATATGGGGATTGATATGGTGGGGGTATAATCCGATGGCCTAATGAACGACCGTTCCTAAAATTAGTATTAAACTCTTGGTAAGGGTGTTCATAGCCATTGGCAATGTTACGATTCATGCCCGGTTGATCTGTTAAAAAGTTAATCCCAGGATTAGAATGAAGGTCAATTAAATGTCTATAAAAGTACCCAAGGGGAAGCAGGGTAGTGTTAAATTCCCAGGGTGAGGGCGGTGGGGCTTTTGAGAGTGTGGATTGCACCCATTGTGGAGATCTAAAATTTATAATGATGCAATCTCCTTCAAAATTTTTCCTCAATGGGCCCACCCACCCTACTCTCTGTGTATGGATGATTTCTCCTACTCCTTCCATAGGGAAATTACAGTTTGCAGAAAGCCAGTGGAGAGTTCTATTTCTTAGGCTTGTGTAATTTTCCTCTTTGGTTTCCTCCAATTTTGGGACATTAGCTAAAATCAAAACATATGGTCCGCAATCTGGGGGCAAGCTAATGCGGGCCGGGATCTTTCTCTTATTAATCACTTCAATTATATCGGGCTTATCTGCTAGGTGGTTTTGGTTAGCATCCTGCACTTGCCTCGTTGCTGGCCTATTATTTGTGTCAGTGGGTTTCTCCCTTCCTCCCGAACTGACTGTTGTAGCTGTTTTGGTGTCTAATGCTTGTCTGGCTAAGGATTCTGTGTTTGGTTGACCTTTATTTCTACTCAGTTTAGATGTAGAGGGAGAGGCATGGGTCTCCACTGCACTTTTCTTGTTGGCCGTAGTGTGTTGTGGTTTTTGTATATTAGTGTTAGATGCAACATGGTGTGATAAAATTGTAGAGTTACACCCTGTGCCTAATTTCAACACATGGTCATCTAATGCCTTCAACCTCTTGTCAATGTTAAGTATTTGTTGGCTAAAAGGTCCTAATAGAGTAGTTATTAAGGTCTCCAGTCTCCCCCAAAAATCTTCATTACCCGGCATTGCATTATTTAATGAGCTTTGTTCATTATTTTTGCCCGAGTGCACCTCACTTTGGATATGGTTTTGTGCTACAGGAGAAAGAGGCCTACTCAATTGAGGGCGTCCACCATTATCTCTACGTTTGTCTGCTAGTGACTCTAGGTGTTTCTGTTTCCGCTTTGCTTTTTGTTTTCTTGCTTTTTGACCCCTAGTTCGTGCTGGTGTACTATCACTTTTTTCTTTATCTGTGGTTGATACGTCCGTGTCTAAGCATAGTTCTATCCCTTCCTGCTCATTAGTTAGGGAGGTATCAGTGATTCTATTAACACTTAATCGTGACATGGACGGTGTTTGTGATAGTCTATTTTCCATTGTGCGATGATTAGGGGATACACTGTCCAGGATTATACAATTCGCATTTAAGTTGGTGCCTGGTAGCCCCGCATAGGAGGTTATGTCCGATGTGGCCACCAGGGAATCCAATGTATTGTCCTGCAGCAAAGGTAATTGCGTGCTTGGTGGGAGCGAGAGGCGTCTTTCGGTGTTTTGAATGGCAGAAGCCACAACGCCGATCGTCCTCTGCAGCATTTTATCAATTGCGGTCAAACTAGGCAGCTGGGTGGGAGCAATAACAGTTGAGGGGGATGTTAATTGCTTACGACTCGGTTTGTGCGCAGGTGGGGCTTTTTTCCCCATTTTCCGATAAGTGTTTTGAGTGTACTAGGCAGCAATAGAAAGTTAAATCCCATGCACAGCGTGTGCTTTACTCACGAACTTGGCGATGACTTCCAATTGGGCACCAACATGGAATGGGCCAAGAGGGATTGCCCGGCCCGACCTCCAGCGACCCTGGACGGCCACAGACGGCCCGCCCTCTGCCCGGGCTCAGCCCGGCGCCGCCCGCGCGCGTCCCGCGTCGCGGAGGGAGCCGCCGATTTTTAAGCGCCTCCGGGCGCGCAATCACCTGGAAAGGGGCGTGGCAGTGGAGGCTCACGGGAGCTGTAGTCTCCCCCCACCGCGGCCCTCGATGTCGTCAGGGCAGCGGGGGAGACAAACAGCGTGGGTGCCCCGCCAAGAATGCGCCGTTCAGTAGCTCCGGTAGGTGAGTGGCGTCAGTGCTGGTGCTAATTCAGATTTCCCCCGCTCCACCGAGGGAGCCGCCGATTTTTAAGCGCCTCCGGGCGCGCAATCACCTGGAAAGGGGCGTGGCAGTGGAGGCTCACGGGAGCTGTAGTCTCCCCCCACCGCGGCCCTCGATGTCGTCAGGGCAGCGGGGGAGACAAACAGCGTGGGTGCCCCGCCAAGAATGCGCCGTTCAGTAGCTCCGGTAGGTGAGTGGCGTCAGTGCTGGTGCTAATTCAGATTTCCCCCGCTCCACCGAGGGAGCCGCCGATTTTTAAGCGCCTCCGGGCGCGCAATCACCTGGAAAGGGGCGTGGCAGTGGAGGCTCACGGGAGCTGTAGTCTCCCCCCACCGCGGCCCTCGATGTCGTCAGGGCAGCGGGGGAGACAAACAGCGTGGGTGCCCCGCCAAGAATGCGCCGTTCAGTAGCTCCGGTAGGTGAGTGGCGTCAGTGCTGGTGCTAATTCAGATTTCCCCCGCTCCACCGAGGGAGCCGCCGATTTTTAAGCGCCTCCGGGCGCGCAATCACCTGGAAAGGGGCGTGGCAGTGGAGGCTCACGGGAGCTGTAGTCTCCCCCCACCGCGGCCCTCGATGTCGTCAGGGCAGCGGGGGAGACAAACAGCGTGGGTGCCCCGCCAAGAATGCGCCGTTCAGTAGCTCCGGTAGGTGAGTGGCGTCAGTGATGGTGCTAATTCAGATTTCCCCCGCTCCACCGAGGGAGCTGCCGATTTTTAAGCGCCTCCGGGCGCGCAATCACCTGGAAAGGGGCGTGGCAGTGGAGGCTCACGGGAGCTGTAGTCTCCCCCCACCGCGGCCCTCGATGTCGTCAGGGCAGCGGGGGAGACAAACAGCGTGGGTGCCCCGCCAAGAATGCGCCGTTCAGTAGCTCCGGTAGGTGAGTGGCGTCAGTGCTGGTGCTAATTCAGATTTCCCCCTTCATTCATGTCATTAACTGATCATGGCAATATGCGGAGGAATTTGTTTGCATGATGACCCAGAGTTGGATTGGTTTGATCATGCTTTGCATGTGAGGGGAATCTCCTCACCCATTTGCAGGATCGCAAACTGGTTGCTGTTAAATGGTAGCGGCAGTTTCAGTCGATAACCTTTCAAGTATTGCCCGGCGGTAATCGCCTCTCATACCACTCGATAATTTACCAATGAAAGAGGCAGGCGCCGGAGACTGGAAGGCAGGAAACAAGGTTTTATTCCGTCGGAGCAGAACACATCAGATCAGACAGCAAGGTATCGTCACGAGGTGCTCTAACTGCATCTCTGAGACCTGGTCTCTTATACACTGGTTTATTGCTTTATTACACATAGTACATTCTTGAGATTCCCTTGATGCCTGAAAGAACATCCCCTGAAGCCCCGGCTCAGATCCGATCCCACACATAGATACAGTAGAAGTTCCCACCCTACCCGCAGTGGGAGATGGCTATCGCGCAGCAGGGAATTCCGCTAATTCCCGGGGGTGTGTGCAACTGGCCGGGTCTCAGGGGGTAGGGGCTTTGATCTACTGTAATCCCTTTGATGTGGGGTGTTTCCCTTACAGTAGGGGCAGTAAACTGCATCCGCAGGGCTAGGTGATGGCCTGGGACCAGTTCAGACAATGGGGCGCAGAGGAAGGGGGTTATCAAAGGAGAGGCATGACCATGTATGGGTTGTCGGTTGGGAGTGGTTCCGTAGCAGGGTCGCGCAGAAGGAGAGGGTTTATGGCCTGTATGAGAGAGCGGGGGTGGCCGGCGCGCGGGGGATGCTTGCAGCGCCAGGGGAAAGCGCTGGCGGTCGAGAGTGAACGGGGAGAGAGTGGGGTGCCTAAAATGGCGGCCGTGCATTCGTTGTGCGTGGCGCTGGGGAGAGGCAAGATGGCGCAGATGATGTTCAGTTTGCACGCTAAATTTCCACAGTCCTCCCTTTTAACATATCTCGCCAGCTTGCCTAGTTTGGATCTATCCCCATAATACCCCGCACCTCCACCTCGTTCAGAGCTCTCATCCGCTCAGTTTCAAAGTCCAAAGTCTTAGGGCAGATGCGGTTCATAAAAAGCGAACATAAAGGTGGCAGACACTGAATCCCCAAGCAACATCCACATAGTATCACAATTGGTATCAGGATAAATGAAAACAGCCTCCATCCCCAACCTTTAATAGTGTCCCAAAACCAACTCCCCAGTGACCATTCTTCTTGTTCTTGATGGACCTCTGCGGACAGTCTGTGGAGGTGTTCAATTGCTTTGTAGACTGAGGGTGAGTTATCCGGTACGTAGGTACAACAGCTGGACCCAATGATGCGGCATGCTCCTCCACGATCTGCCAGAACCACGTCTAGAACAAGGCGGTTCTGGAGAGCCACCAGGCGGACGGCCTGAAGCTCAGCGGTGTTGTTGGCGAGGGCGCCAGCTGTAATGTTCATTGCCGTTTCGACTGCCTGGGTTAAGTGGCGGATGGCACGGCTGTTTGCCATTGGACCCCAGAGTGGAACAAGGCCTTTGACTGCGTCCATGAACTGTGCTCCGGTGGAGTCGGCCTGTACAATGTCTTTGGCCCGTTTCTGTCGGTGATGGTTTGCTGGAGCCACATACGTCGGAGGAAGGACAAAGGCGATGTAGCAGGTGCCTCCCCAACCTTTCGGAAGCCAGGTGTAGGCCTTAGTACCACAGATGAAGTACATATTCGGGGAGGCAACAAAGGAGGGTGGGTCAACTGAGTCCAATGTTCGGGTGATGAGGCAGGAGCTGTGGCCCACCAGCTGTGCCCCCAGGCCTTCGAGGCATACAGACCCAGTGATGTTGATGACGGACAGGGCCACTGTTAGGGTGGCGGCCGTCCGTTTCCGGAGGTAAGAGAAGGTGGGTCTGGCTGGATTGTTGAACACTTGCATTTCAACTCGTTCTTTGGCAGGGATGTCCATGTGAAAGGAAGTGTTCGATCTCAGAGGGCAGAAGAGGGCAGAGGTTCTTCCAGTTTTGTTCAGCCAGAACCCATGGTAGAAGTGTGACATGGTTCTGCCGGAAGTGGCGTTGTCCTTGTAGCTTTCTTGCAGGAGGATTAGCCAGGCGAGGCAGGAGCCATGGACAGAAAAAGGTGAAGGGATGAAAGGGATAGAGTGTCCAGTGGCATGTGGTAGCAGTCCACAGATCCAGCAATTAGTGGCGTTGGTAGCAAGATTGTGTTGGTGGAGCAACTGTACAAAAGAGTTATTCCAGAACTCCTTACGCCTTTCTCGGAGTTGGGGTGAAAGCGAGATCAGATGATGTTCTTTCGTGGTGGTAGGTTGAACGGTGGCCAGTAATGTCTTATGAGCGGGTGTGCTCTCCTCCATGATCCAGAAGGTGACCATGAGGAGAAGGCAAAAGAGAAGGGTAATGAAAAGTGCAATAGTCTTTAAGCTGTGCATTCGGTCAGCCTTTGGGTTTCTGTAGTGGATCTTCGGACGTCCCATTGCTTCCATCATCTTCATGTTGGGCGCTTCCATCACCTTCAAGAGACTCGGTAGCGGGCAGAACCACAGACTTTGTTTGGTTTCTCTTCTGGTGGCCTTCGAGGTGACTAGGCTACTGCTTTGAGATTTCCACCTAGCTTGTGGTCTGCTTAGCCGAAGTTCTCTCCTTTCGTCGCAAGTTATACCCTTCTTTGGATGGCACAGTGGGATCAGGATATCTCACTAACTCGAGTGTCTCTGTATCTGGGCAGTGGCTCAGGGGTGGTCGGTCTTTGTCCAGAAGTTCCTCTTGGGCGGTGATGTTGTCCGTGGTTGTCAGGGTCGGTGATACCTTCTTGCAGTGGTGTGCATGCAGCCAATTGCGTTTCCCCTCCACTCGAAGAGCTGTTCGGGTGGTGATCAGGACTTGCAGGGGACCCGTCCACCGGGGCTCCAGACTCTTGGTGCGCTGGAAGTTACGCACTAGGACGAAGTCGCCGGGTTGGATGTCGTGTCCCGGGCCCCTGGAAACATCGGGAATGGCGTGCAGCACCTGCTGATGGATAACAGACAACGTCTTAGTTAGGTTATACAAATAGTCAGACATGAGGACGTCCGGGACGTCGTGGATGGACGATGGTTTTGGTGCAGTCCAAAGGTTCATGGGCCGCCCGAAGACGACCTCGTAGGGGGTTAAGTGGTGTTTGGTGGGGGTGGAACGCATTGATAGCAATGCTAGTGGGAGAGCGTCTGGCCATCTTAGCCCTGTGGTGGCGACTATTTTTGCTATCTTAAGCTTCAATATGGCATTGTGTCGCTCAACCAAGCCTGCAGATTGGGGATGGAAGACCGCGTGGAACTTCTGTTTTACACCCAACCCTTTTAAGATGAGTTGGATAACTTCGGCTACGAAGTGGGGGCCATTGTCGCTCCACAAAATTCGACAAAGGCCGTATCGGGGGAAGAATTCCTTCAGTAGTACTTTTGCGGTAGTCATAGCGGTGTTGTCGTGGGTTGGGTAGGCTTCCACCCACTTGCTGAAGGCACACACAACGACAAGCACATACTTTAAACCTTGGCACCTTTCTAGCTGGACGTAGTCCATTTGTAGGACCTCAAAGGGGTGATTGGGGACCCCAAACCCTCCCCGGGGTACAGCAGTTCCTTTCCCAGGGTTGTGTTGGAGGCATACTAGGCATTGTTGGACCAGTCGTTTGGCTGAGTCTGGTATTCTGTCGTTGTGCCAGACTTTGGAGATGAGTTCGATCATGGGGGCAGACCCTATGTGTGCGGGGGAGTGTGCCATGGTCAGCATGGGGATCAAGTATGAGTCGGGCAGCAGCCATTTGTTCGAGTCTTTAGTTCGCCAACAACCGTCATCGTCCTTCAATCCTACCCGGGCCCAATCAGTTAATTCGTGTGGTGTGCTGGCTAGTTGGATATCCCTAATCGTTTCCCTAGCATCCTTCCAATTCTCAGTTTGTGACCTGGTCACGTACATGCGGGTCGTGGACCTATTCTCGGCTGTGGTTCGGGCAGTAATGTCAGCTAGTGCGTTTCCCTGACCTATAATGTCTGTCACCTTCTTGTGTGCCTGGCATTTGATCACGGCTATCCGTGTGGGGAGGAGGATTGCTTCGGTCAGGGCAGAGACTAGATCTCCATGCAGGATGGGTGTGCCATGCGAGGTCAAGAATCCCCTCTCTTTCCATAAGAGCCCGAAGTGGTGAACTACCCCAAAGGCGTATTGGCTGTCTGTGTAAATGTTTGCGGTTGTCCCTGCTGCCAGGATGCAGGCTCGTGTGAGGGCAATTAGTTCAGCCGCCTGTGCGGATCGCTGGGGGATGCAGGCTGTTTCAACAACGGTTCGGGCCGTGGTGACTGCATAGGCAGCTGAGGTGGTGCCATCGGGGAGCTTGATACATGAGCCATCCACCCACAGTTCTCCGTCAGGGTTCGGGAAGGCAGTATCCCGGAGGTCAACCCTACTCTTGGTCTGTTCGTCGGTGAGGGTCACGCAGTCATGTATAGGGGACGCATTGGGGTCAGTGTCAGGGAGAGGTAGTAGAGTGGCTGGATTCAGAGTGGTGCATCGTTTCAATGTGATGTGGGGTGCAAGCAGAGTCAGTTCGTACCCAGTCAGTCGTGCGCTAGTCAGGTGTTGAGTTTTGGTTTGGTTCAGGAGGGTATCAACAGCATGGGGCACCAATACAGTGAGGGGGTTCGAGAGCACGATCCCCTCACTTTGTCGGATAGAGACAGCAGCGGCAGCTACTGCTCGAAGGCAGGCGGGCAAGGCTCTGGCTACGGGGTCGAGAGTGGCAGAGGAGTAGGCACAAGGGCGTTGTTTAGGGCCTATGGACTGGGTTAGGACAGACAATGCGCATCCCTCCCTTTCGTGGGTGTAGAGGGAGAAAGGTTTAGTGTAGTTTGGGGTTCCTAGGACTGGGGCTGAGCAGAGGGCGTCCCGTAATTCTTTGAAGGAGGATTGGCATTCGGGTGTCCAGGGGAGGGGGAAGGGGGTATCTTTAGCCAGCAGGGAAAGCAGAGGTTTTACGATAAGACTGAAATTTGGCAACCACTGACGACAGAAGGAGGTGAGGCCCACAAGGGACCGCACTTGCTTCTGAGTTTTGGGAACAGGGGTTTCTAGGATGGTTTGAATTCGGTCAGGGGTAAGTTTCCTCCCGTCTTTGGATAGTAGGTGGCCTAGATACGTTACTTGGGGCTGGCAGAATTGCAATTTCTTTCTGGAGACCTTGTGACCGTTCTCCGCAAGGAAGCGGAGGAGGTGAATGGTGGCTGTGACGGCAAGTGGAGTGGTGTCGGCCGCCAAAAGAATGTCATCAACGTACTGTATCAACGCCACTCCATCGGGTAGTTGGACTGCATCTAGTTGCCTCTTGAGGGCCTGGCTGTAAATACTGGGACTCTCAGTGTAGCCTTGGGGTGCCCTACAGAATCTGTACGAACGGGCTTTTAAAGTGAAGCCGAACAGGTAGCGGCTGTCTGGGTGGATGGGGATGGAAAAGAATGCGTTCTTGAGGTCAATAACAGTAAAGATGGTGGCGGTGGATGGAATCAGGGTGAGGATGGTGGTGATGTCTGAGACTACGGGGTACTGGGGTATGACTACTTTGTTAACCTCTCGCAAGTCAACAATGAAACGGTAGGCTTTCTCATCCCCCTCGCCTTGCTTCTTTACAATGGGTAGGATAGGGCTGTTGCAAACATTACTCGCTACTTCTTCTACCACTCCTGCCTCGACCAGGGACTCGATGATTTCCACCAATGCCTTCTCGCCTTCGGGGGATATCCGATACTGAGGAAGCTTTGGGAGCACTGCGTCCGGTCGGACGGTTATGTGTACCGGGTCGATCACCATGCGCCCTACATCTGAGTCGGTTTTAGCCCATAGATGTGAAGGTAATGTGTCGAGTAGGGACATATCGGCATCGGTTATAGAGAGCATACGCCGAGTGTGACAGGGTCTGGACAGATCTGGGTTATCGTGTAGGATGACTCGAACTCCGTCTGGGGAGCATCTGATAGTGGTTCGAAAATGTTTTAGCAAATCAAGTCCCATAATAGCATCGGGGGTGTTGGAGGAGAGCAGAAAGGTCGTGTCAGTGGTGTTATCTTCTAAATCAAAGGGGATTGGTGCTGATAAGGGGTTAGTGGAGAGCGTTCCGTCAAAGCCTATTGAGGTTACGTGTGAGCCAGACAAGGGTGCCCTAGGAATCAGTCGTTTAGATAACGCACTACGTGTCGCCCCAGTATCTACCAGGAATGGAGATTTTGTGCCCAAGACCTTAGCGGTGACGTAAGGACCTTGCTGGTCAACACGGAGTTCGACTGGATCCCTCCCTTGCCCCTGGCGGTCCTATGCGAAGTCATGAGTGCTTTCATAGTCGGACTGCTGACACTGGTTTTGTCGGGGGAGATCAAAGGTGTTTGGTCTGCCTGGCCTGTCGTTGATGGCGTCGTTCGTGTGCCCTCGTCCCCGTCCTCTATTTCTGGGGTCATATGCTGTGTCTCTGGGGTTTCTATTTTTATTCATTTCCAGAAGGACCGGGCACTGGGATTTCCAGTGTCCGAACCCTCTACAGAACGCACATTGGTTCCCATCTAAGTCTCTCCGTCCGTTGTAGGGTGTAGGTGTATGGTCTCTAGGGGGTAGCTTTCCAGGGGCGGTTGGTTGGTAGTTCTCTTTCGGGGGTTCCCTTCCTATGGTCACCCCTTGCAACTGAGCTATCATCACCCTCTCCTTTAATTCCTTTTTCTTCTTCTCTGACGCTCTATCGTTCTCGTTTTTCTGGTTTTCGTAGTATTGGGCCATCTGGAGAATTGCTGCGGGTTTGGAGGCTGCCCAACTACTCTCGCTGGTCTGTAACTTCTGGGAAACTTCTGGCGACAGACCCTTTACATAATTCTGGACAAAGAGGTGGTGTCCGGTTGCGGTGGTCATGTCTTGGCCACTGTAATCGGAAAACACAGTGTCGAATCGGGAGAAGTATTCAGACACATCTTCCTGGGGTTTCTGGCGGCAAGCCGTCACTATCGACCAGTCTACCTTTCTTTCTGGGATTAGAGTCTTCAGCTTTTGTACAATCTTGTCTGGGAGCTCTAAGATGGCTTTCGGGGGTTTCTGTCCTGGTTCTCGCTGTTTATCTATGGTATCGAGTTGTACCCAGGTATATCCGAACGGCTCAGCGTGGTCAACTTTCCGGATTTGTTTCCACACATCAGCCGGCAGACATAGCCCAAAGAACAAGTCGATATCTGCTAACGTCATTATCGTTGAGCCTAAGGCTGTGCCTAATTCAGTGTAGAAGGCAGTCGGGTTCTTTCTCAAGTCGGGTAGGGTCTTTCTAAAGGTCAAAATATCTTGCCGGTCCCACGGCTGGTAGACCCAGTTATATACAACCCTTCCCTTCGCATCTTGGTGGTTGATGTCGTCGTGCGTTCCCTGACCCCGTGGGGGGACCCAATAGGGGGCAGCTTCTTTAATGGGCATCATGGCATCGGCCCTTCCTCCCTGGGGCTTAGTTGCTATGTGGGTTTCTGTTTTGGTTGTCTGTCCATGTTCTTTAAGGTGTCGGTAGACCTCGAGTGTACGAGTGAAGAGGTTCGTTACATCGCCCTCTCTTTCTTCCCCAATGTCTACCTTCCTATATAGGGCCGCTAGGCCTTCGGGACCTTTATCGTGGTACCTATCCTCATATGTATTCAGGGTGTGATAACAGAGCCGTACGACGAAGTGTCGTCTGCGGCTGTCGGCATACGATTTATACACGTCCGTTATATACTCCTCACTTTCTTTTCGCTCCACCAGCGTCCCTACTATCTTGTCAATTCCTGCTCGTTCATCTTTAGTTAACCGATTCATTCTGGTGGACTCTTTCTTTCCTATCTCATGGTCGTCTAGCGTTGTAGTCGACGTTAGGTTCAGTACAAGAGGCTCAGCCGGCGCGGAGGCCGTGAGGGCCGAGGCCCCTGTACTGCTTTCGTTCGTGTTCGGGGGTTGTGGGTGTTGCACTACCGATTGGGAGGGTGCATACGGAGGGGGCATGTAAATGGTCGGGGGACCTAACAGTAATTCGTCATTCGTCTGCTGCTTGGAGGACAATACAGGGTAGAGCAAAGAAGGGGTCCTAACAGCGTACTGGCCTGAGGTTTCGGGCTCCTGTCTTAGTTTAGTTTCCCTTCTCTCCTTTATGTCTTCTTCTAACTTTTTAGCGGCTAGGTGAGCTGCCTTTCGTAATTCCTTTTCTGCTTTTACTTCTTCCCTCTTTTTCCGTTGCGTCGCTTCTTTGCGCCACATGCCAATACTGTCAAGCATAGTAGGCGTCGTCTTATTGCTACGCAGAGCTACTTCTAGCGCTTCTATCTTGCGGTCGTCGAAGGATCCCATCAGTGGCCACTGACTTTCGGGGTCCTTCTTGGTATATTTATGCCACAGCTTGCTATAAGCCACGGCGACTAGTCCGTATTTAGTGAACATGTCCTTATTAGGGGTGCCTTCCAGTGGAGTCGGGTGGTTCACCTCTAATAAGCGGTCCGGGCAGAACCAACTACCAATCAGTGGGGAGAAGATAGGCATGACGGGTTTCAACGGGGACAAAAGTCAGCACTACCTATCTTTTCACTGCTTGCAAAGACTAGACAGAATATCTCTATTCCTCGTTATTTGTAAGCAGAGAATACCTCCAAAGAACCAATATCGAACAACTAGTGTTCGGACAATCAATCAATCAATCAATGGGGAGATAAAGATAGGCACGACGGGTTTCAACGGGGACAAAAGTCTGCGTTACCTACCCTTCACTATTTGCAAAGACTAGACAGAATATTCCTATTCTACGTTATTTGCAAACAGAGAATATCTCAAAAAGTACTATTCTTCAAAACAATCAATGTTCGGACAATCAATCAATGGGGAGATAAAGATAGGCACGACGGGTTTCAACGGGGACAAAAGTCTGCGTTACCTACCCTTCACTATCTGCAAAGGGAGAGAGAGAGAGTATTTCTACTCCTCCCCGTTTGTAGACAGCGAATATCTCAAAAAGAACAATCAATGAGCAATACTAGTATTCAAACAATCAATCAATTATTTCGCACTTTTGTCGTATTTCACGACCTTACCCGGACCGCGTGGACAGTTTCTCGTCTTCCGCCTCCAGCGCCCGATCGTCCTCTATTCTCCGTATTTGCCGCGGCACTCCTGATGGTTCCCAGTCAGGACCGTAGATCACTCGAGAGAGGTCTGCTCGGAACCAGTGAAGTTCGGATGATCGGCTGCCAGACGAGGGTCTATTGGGCAGGAGCTCTCCCGATCGTTGCAGTCGTTCACTCTGTCGTCGGGACCTCTCCCACTGGATCCACGTGTCGCTGATGGGCCCCACGTTGGGCGCCAATTGTTAAATGGTAGCGGCAGTTTCAGTCGATAACCTTTCAAGTATTGCCCGGCGGTAATCGCCTCTCATACCACTCGATAATTTACCAATGAAAGAGGCAGGCGCCGGAGACTGGAAGGCAGGAAACAAGGTTTTATTCCGTCGGAGCAGAACACATCAGATCAGACAGCAAGGTATCGTCACGAGGTGCTCTAACTGCATCTCTGAGACCTGGTCTCTTATACACTGGTTTATTGCTTTATTACACATAGTACATTCTTGAGATTCCCTTGATGCCTGAAAGAACATCCCCTGAAGCCCCGGCTCAGATCCGATCCCACACATAGATACAGTAGAAGTTCCCACCCTACCCGCAGTGGGAGATGGCTATCGCGCAGCAGGGAATTCCGCTAATTCCCGGGGGTGTGTGCAACTGGCCGGGTCTCAGGGGGTAGGGGCTTTGATCTACTGTAATCCCTTTGATGTGGGGTGTTTCCCTTACAGTAGGGGCAGTAAACTGCATCCGCAGGGCTAGGTGATGGCCTGGGACCAGTTCAGACAATGGGGCGCAGAGGAAGGGGGTTATCAAAGGAGAGGCATGACCATGTATGGGTTGTCGGTTGGGAGTGGTTCCGTAGCAGGGTCGCGCAGAAGGAGAGGGTTTATGGCCTGTATGAGAGAGCGGGGGTGGCCGGCGCGCGGGGGATGCTTGCAGCGCCAGGGGAAAGCGCTGGCGGTCGAGAGTGAACGGGGAGAGAGTGGGGTGCCTAAAATGGCGGCCGTGCATTCGTTGTGCGTGGCGCTGGGGAGAGGCAAGATGGCGCAGATGATGTTCAGTTTGCACGCTAAATTTCCACATTGCTACATAGAATAGTAGGCTCTAGGGGAATAACCGGTGGGTTATCCAGGGAGAGTAATTCCTCTGCTGTGGGTAGTGGACCTGTCTCACTTACAGTAGAGATCTTACAGGCAACACTACTGGCTTCTTTCCTTTTGAACATACTTGGTAGCATACCCACTGCCTGATTCAGATTTCTATTAGCACCCTTTTTGGTCTTATCTTGGGGACTTTCATTTCCAATAATTAATTAAACCTCCTCAATTAGTAAATCAATTTAATTTAAAGTGCAATTATCTGTTTTCTTCATTACCTTGCCATGTTTGGACATTCCCTGAATGGTTTATGAGGCCTTACGTTTCCCCATTACATCTTTGAGTTGAATAATGTATTAGTGTAATACAGTGATGTGATAATAAGGTAGGTGTCTTTGATAAACAGACTTTGAAAAAACAAATGATCACACACAGAAACACCCGAGATAGTAAGACCAACAGCAATAAACACTAGATAAAGGAATGTTAGGGAGAGGAGAAAAAAGCAACACAGACCAGAGAAAGTCCTAGATCAATCATTACAATTACACCCCGTCTGCTCAAAGTTCACAGGCCTCTGGACAGGAGAGGCAACCTAGTGCCTCCAGGTCATATCAGTCTCCCAATCTTTGAACGTGTCGCGCATGGAAAAACAGTTGAGCTTCCGAGCCTCTTTGCACTATGCACCAAGTAGTTGAACCCGAAGACAGTCATTAGAGCCTCCTCATAATTCAAGTCAGTGCAGAGCAAATGTTCAACCCTGTCCAATAACCAGAGACGGCAAATAAATAAGTTGTAAGATGAGTTACATGCCAGTATATAATGAAGCTAGTCTTACCGAAATAACAGCTCTGATCCTGATGAGGACCCAGGAGGGGTGGCCCTGTCCTGGCTCTGCCTGGCACTGATGGGCACAGGACGGGCCTGCACTTGGACCAGGCTTGGCCAGGGCACGGCCCGCATGCGTCCTGGGAGAGTCATTGGTGCTCTATAACGCTGGAGGGAGTCCCTCCCCCTTGCTGCAGGTGCAGAGCGCTTCCTGTCGCAATATAGCTTAGAGCTTGAAGTCCCCACAGTCCCACTACTCTTGGCAAAAGACCCGTGTTACGGGAGTGTCAATGGCGCTATAGAGCTCTGGAGGAGACTTGTCTCCCTTGCTGCAGGGGCAGAGCGCAGCCCCACTACTTTCGGCAAAAGACCTGCATCACAGGAGTGTCAATGACACTATATAGGGCTGCAGGGGGCTCCTACCCCTGGCCACAGGTGCAGAGCGCCTCCTGGCATGATGTAGATTGGGGCATGACGTCAGCGCTGCCCCACTACTCTCGGCAAAAGACCCGTGTTACGGGAGTGTCAATGGCGCTATAGAGCTCTGGAGGAGACTTGTCCCCCTTGCCGCAGGGGCAGAGCGCAGCCCCACTACTTTCTGCAAAAGACCAGCATCACAGGAGTGTCAATGACACTATATAGGGCTGCAGGGGGCTCCTACCCCTGGCCACAGGTGCAGAGCGCCTCCTGGCATGATGTAGCTTGGGGCATGACATCAGCGCTGCCCCACTACTCTCAGCAAAAGACCTGCGTCACGGGAGTGTCAATGGTGCTATATAGCTTTGGAAGGGGCTCCTCCCCTTGCCACTGAGCAACTCCTGGCTTGATGCAGCTTGGGGCTTGAAGTCCCCGGGCCCTCCTACTGTTGGCAAAATAACTATTGTATCTGGTGACAAAGGTCAGACTCTTTTGCAAATGAACCTGCCTGATGAATTAAGATTAAACCAAGTAAATATTCCAAATTTATTCAGCTTAAAATATGACAGTACATCCACTAGTGTTAAAGGTCTGCCTCTGAAGAATGTCTTCTGTAGTCATTCTGGCTGTTTTCTGATAAAGCCAGATCAGTCACTGCCCGCGAAGAAGAGGTAGAGCTCTCTATTACTACACATAAGGTGGATATGTCATTTGTTACTGAGACTTGGCTTCATGAGGCTTCCAATACAATTTTGAAAATGGCTATATCAGTGGGCTATAAAGTAGTGCGTTGTGATCCGTAGGGTAAATAGGTGGTGGCTTAGCCATAATTCTTTAAGCTACTTATAGCATCTCTATCTTAGTCAATGAATCTTTTAAATCGTCTGAGAAGCTTGCATTTAAAATGTCTGTTGAGGCGATTAACACTTTGTCAGGATTGTTAGTTTATCAACTTGCTCCTGTTTTGGACAACACTTAGCTAATCTTATTGCCCATAATCTTATGGATTGCTCTGACTTTGTTGTTCTTAGTGATATGATTCTGTGGCTGGAAGAGCACTGCTGTGGAGAGGCTGCTGAATGTATAGACTACATGGCTATTCTGGGTTTCTCTTTGATGATTGATCAAGCCACGCATGAGGCTGGTCATTGATCGGATGCTATTTTTACTTCTGAACATAGTCTTAAAGTATTACCACCCAATATGTTAGGAGGGTTTAATCAATTTCCCGTATTATTGTCACTTTTACTCCAGATAATGTGACTGGTTCTGTAAGGCAGCTCCTTCCACATTTAGGGAATCGAGCATAATCACAAAGGGTCAACTAAAACACATCTTGATGGCTAATAATCATCTTCTTAATGGCAATTTGAACCGACATATACACACCAAGGTTAACAGCTATAAAGTGTTGCTCACTTCACCATTTTGATATGCTGGCGTCAAATAAGAAAAGTACCTCAAAGGTCAAAACTTCAATGCCCTTCAGCTCAAGGAGTCTGAAACATCTCAAAAGCTAGAAGAGCAAGTGAGACAGACAAAAAAAGACCTAAAACAACTTTCCAGGAGGATAGACCATGCACAGTGAAGGAGGCCCCTGAAACTTGGTCAACCCTTGAGCATATAACATTTAAGGTGCATTCAAACAATGTTTAATTTCTACCCCCACATGGACTTTCCTTCAAACAGTGGACTACTTGCTCTGAGTTCCATGTTTTGTAGCTACAAAGCCCTTGCATTTTAAACATTTATGAAGACAAATACACATATGCATATTTACTCACTTTGGTGTAATACGCTCTAAGTGTTGTATCTGTTTTTTGTCGGCACATTTTTGCACATAACGTTTGATATATGCAAAATGATCTTAGTGATGTGGAATGTACTCAGATCTATTATCTGCTAAATTGATAAAAATCAAACAACTTGAGTAAGTTTCACAAAGTGCTTGTGCAATCTGTGCAATCATGAAGTGTTTGAGCAATCTGTTTGCAGAATAAACGTGATAAATCTACTGTGTCATATAAGTGTACTTAAGTTAGCAGTACCCGCACCTCCTTTTTATATATTTCCAGTGGCCTAACCTCAGTTATCACTCAACAAGGGCCCAAACCCATTCTCTCCCTGGTTAAACATAAATGCAAGGTGCTGGAGAGAGTTTTGGTCATTAGACTGCTGCCGGCGGCTATGGACATTTACTATAATGATTTTAAGCAATTGTGGGTATGTGTTGGACTTGGCCCTTTTTGCAGGGCCATCCCAGAACTTTCGGCTTCCTCCTGTATTGTTTCTGACCTGTTTTTTGGGGTGTTATGACTCTCGGCACTTTACCACTGCTGATCAGGGCTAAAGTGCATATGCTCTCTGTGTAAATTGTTGTTATGGATTAGTGATTCCATGATTGGCATATTTGATTTACTAGTCAGACTCTAGTACCATGCACAGTGTGTGCCCAGGGCCTAACCTTCCCTTTTCTTACATGTTGGTCATACCTATGGTAGACCCAAGGTATCCCTGTGGGCAGGGTGCATTGTATGTGAAAAGTAGGACATGAACTGATGATGTGTGGGGCATGTCCTTATAGTGAAATACTGCCAATTTCGTTTTTCACTATTGCAAGGCTCCCTCTTCCCATAGGATAGAATGGGGAGTTTATTTACAACATCTTATACACATATCTGCCCCCTGGGAACAAGGTGGAAAAATAAAGTTTGATATGCCTGAACTCAGAATGTTAAAATGCATCTTTTAGTGAGGGTTATTTTTACGTTCTGTGTTTGAAAATACCACTTTTAGAAAGTAGGTATTTTCTTGCCTCGCCATGCAGTGTGCCTCTGCTAGGTTTGTGTATTGCATGTCTGGCTTTGGAGTGTCAGGGGCTGGAGAAGAGCAGTGGCTCCAGAGAGCCTGATGAGTCAGGGCTGGGCTGAAGAAGCCTGGTCTGCATTTGGAGTGGTGGGAGGAGTAGCACCTGCCCCTGAATAGGGCTGTGCCTGCCTTCCACAATGATGGCTCCACCCTCCTGTGGTGTGTCTGGAGCCAGGGCTCACACTGACAATGGAGGTTGTTGTCTTATAAAGTGCCCCACAGAACTGGTTTTGGATGGGTACAGACACTCTCTGCCTTCAGAGAACAAAGGATCTGGGGGTGTAAAAAGAGGGTCCCAGACCCCAGACTTTCAGATCACTTCTGGGAATCAAGAGAAACCTTTGCCAAGGAGAAGAGCTGAAGAAGCTGAGGAGGAATACTGCCCCTGTGCTGTTTGCTGTCTGGGGCTGGCCTGCAGTGGCTGCTTGCTGCCAAAGAAAGGAGAAAAGGACTTTGCTGTTTGCTGTGTCATCTTGAGGAAGATCTCCAAGACTGAGCTTGCCTTCTGTTCTGATGTCTCAGGGACACAAAGACTTCATCTCTTCTGTCTCTCTGCATCTGGAACTGCTGTTTCAGCTGCTATAGAAGGAACATGCAACACCGATGCCGGCGAGCGATGCCGTAGCCTGCACTGAAGCTGACACACCGCCCTGACTTGCACTGTAGGTTCAACGCCTACTGACGCCGTGCCACATCGACTCCGAAGCCGTCATCGAGGCCGCTGCCTGCACCGGAGCCGAGGACACTGCTCGAGACGTCTATGACGCACCTTCCAGACTCACACTGCTACTCCGACTTCAGCGATGCCGGTGCTTCATTAACGCGGAGCCGATCTTCAACGTGGGTGACTCCCGAATCCATCGACATCGTACCGTCCTAAGGAACCGATGCCTCGCTGCCATTCATGATGTCAACTCCCCAACACAGTAAGGAACCGATGTCTCACTTCCCCTGCGCTAAAGTAAGGAACAGAGGCATCTGCACTGTCTTTGCTTACGTCAATTCCAAGGTACTGTTTTTTGTGGGTCTGCTTGACTCTGGGCCCAACGCCGTGCACCTTGCAGTCTGCTCTGTACTTTGGGATTTTCATCTGTCACGACGTCATAATAACTCCAGGTGGAGTTACTTGTTGCTACGAGCTTTATTTGAGTGAATAACCTATTTTTAAGGATATCTTGATAACTGTATTGTGGGTTTTTTTCGTTTGGTCTTTTTTTGGTTTAGATAAAAATTTCTTATTTTTCTAAACTGGTGCGGTGTCCATTTGTAGTGTTTTCACTGTATTACTGTATGTGTTTACAAATGCTTTACACACTGCCTCTGAGATAAGTCTGTCTGCTCATGCCAAGCTACCAAGGGGGTGAGCAGAGGTTATTTTAGGAGTGTATCCCCTTACCCTGACTAGAAGCAAGGGTCCATATTTGGACAAAGGTGCAAACCATTGCCAATTAGAGACCCCCATTTATAACAGTATGTCTGTGCATTTAAATCAAAATGTGCACTAACAACTGGGTACAAAGTAAATAATCTACACTTGAATTCATATGTGTATTCCGGCATGGAGCTATTACCATTGAAACATATATATATTTTTTTGCAGAGTTTTATATAGCGCGAACTTGACCCAAATGCAATCAGGTATCAGAGCGATTTACATAGCACCAGTTACTTTGCATGAGGACACACATTCATTTTTTGTTAGGCACGGGGAGATTAAGTGATTTGCCCAGAATCACAGGATGCTCAGCGTCATTACTGAGACTCGAACCCAGCTCCCCAGGTCCGAGGTCCAGCGCCCTAGCTGTTAGGCCAACTCCTCTCCCGCTATGACATGTTAAAGTGTGTTTTACTGGGTTAGGCTAGCTAGTCCTCAGTCAGGCCTCAACACCAACTTCTCCAAAGAGGATGTTGTGTTATGTTTGTTCTCTATTTATATTTCTGCCTCGCACTGCGTGAAGCATGATGTTGTTTTGTTGACATTATTGTACTTGTGAATTTTATGCTAAACCTTCATTATGCTAAACCTGCGTGAAGCATGATGTTGTTTTGTTGACATTATTGTACTTGTGAATTTTATGCTAAACCTTCATGATTTTCCCAAATTATGCTCTAGAACTCACTTATTGAGTCAGTCTTTTACTTATTAACTGTATTTTCAAATGCTGTTTGAAACCCCGTCTCTGGGACACATTGCCTCATGATGCAAGTATAAGAGAATTCCATACCCACCCAACATCAGGGTGTGCCCTTGAGGTGCAGATTGTTAAGGGTACAGTACGTGCCCACACTGTACAAGGGGAAAAACAAGATTTTTTGCACTACTTACTAAATCAAGAGAATATATGCACCTAAACGTATTCACAGTCTCCTCTATATTTAAAACTCTTTAAAATCCTGTTTTTGTGGGAATAATTGTAGAGGTTGCAGATAGCTTATTTTATCAATCAGCTATAGCAGTGTGTAATACATGTCCTCAATTTAAAAAGTTAACTTCTGGGGTTCTTAATTTGACCTCTCTGGAGAGTCAATGGAGAAATTGCTTATAAAAATAATTCCTTGAAGAAGGATGTTGCTGACCTGTTAGTATTGAACAACTTTAGACCTATCTCTATGTTACCCTTTACAGCTACATTAGTTGAAAATGAGGTTAATAGAAAACTTTCTTTGTATCTGGAATCCAGTAACCTTCAAGATACCTCCCAAGCACAGTTTTGAGCTCCACATAGCATGGAGTCTGCACTACTCAGGGACCTACTCTAGATCAAGGCCATAGATCAGCTCTGATAATATGAAATCTGAGTGCTGCTTTGGATACAGTGTCTCATCACACTTGGTTGCACCATCAGACACTAGGTGGTATTCAGGCCAGATCCTTGCAATGGCTTGCCTTTCCATGATAGATAGAACTCAAGCAATTAAGTTGCTCACTTTATGCTCCACCACCTACCCTCTGGCAGGTGTCTCAGGATTTAGCTCTCTCTAAGCCCCAACTTGCAAAATGTGTATGTGTCCCCCTTGGCCGACCTTATTCACTTTTTTCGACTTCAAATAGTGTTGCATACCAACGAACCTCAGATAACTGTTTCCTTGCGAGAAGAATGTCGAACTGTAGGAGGCTAACTTTAGGAACTGCCTGTCAGAAGGTGCACACTGAATGTCAATTAATTAACTAAAATTAAACAGAGATAAAAACCAAGGTGCTGATCTTCGGTGGCTCATCATCACTCTGGTCTTCGGCCTGATGGCCTGCAGATCAAAGACCAGCTCCTATTCCAGCTGAGGGAGCATATAGTCTTGGGGTAGTTCTTTGACAAGTCATCTTTTAGGACATAGATCTCAAAAGTCAGTGAGACTTCTTTCTTTTATATGCGACTTTATGCCCAATTTTACAATTTTGGCTGCTTTACCTACGTAAAACTGCTATTCAATCTGTGATTCTGTCTAAATAGGCTGCTATAATGCTCTACTGAACTACCTATCACTGTTATGATCAGGCTCCAATTTCCTCAGAATTATGTTACTGGATGACCTCTTGGCATTTCTTGTCCTAAATCCATCTGTGAGGTCAGCACTGGCTGCCAGTAACAAAAAGAACCATTGACACACCTTTATGAATTTGCCATTAAGCAACATCTGGCAAGGGCCCTCCCTATTTAAGAGCCATATTATCTCCTGGTGCCCTTTACAAACCCCACGCTCCACTTCTGGAGCTCTTCTAAAGGTTTCCAACGTGAAAAAAGCTCAAATGGGTGGAAGAACTTTCTTTTAACCTCTGCCAAGGCAGCATAGGAATGAACTTCCCTTTGATATTAGGAGGGAAAACAGTTAACTGTCCTTTAGGAGAAAAATGAAAACGTGACTGTTCAACTAAAGAGTGCCTTGGTCTTGCTTTGTGCTGTAGCGCCAGGAGGCCCATTTGGTTTGGACAACTGTTGCGCTTTACAAATGACAAACAAAAAAATAAATAAATGTCTCCTCTCCCTAAGATTCTGGCGGTGTGTCCCATCATGTTATAGACACCCTACTTACATGTTGGCTCAAATCTGCACCAATCTGCAACAGATTTAACTCCACCAGACATGGTGGAGAACCAATCCTCCTAGATTATGAGGCAGTTCTGCCATTATTTCTGGCATCTCAGGACCCTTTATGTTTAGAAGACTTCCTTGAGACAGCAAGCTGATGAGCTTTGGAGATGCACCTGTGTGCCTGTGAGTGGTACTGTGACCTGAGAGGAATTTGGCAGTATTTTCAGCAACCCCAGATGACTGTTCTTGGCTCTCTACTTACTTCTTCTGCTCTCTACTAATGAAGGGCTAAACCGAGAAACACGTGTCTAGAGATATACAGCAATGTCCACACCAACTTTGGTGAAAACCTACAACTAATTTTGAAGCAAAAACTAATGGTGTACATTTACCAAGATGCAAAGGGGCGAACTGTGCTGGGATGAGAGGCAGAGTGCTCCCAACCCCCCTCTATCTCAAGATAGTGGCATTTACTGCAGACAGAGCTGTTTCAGCAAATGGAATTCACAACAGTGGGGTTGGTTGTTCAGCTGATAATGGCATAAGATGAGGCTTATTTTAGTGCCGCATCACCTGGAGTATTTAGTTTGTGAATCCTGGTTTAATGATAGATAAAGAAAAACTCCTTTTATGTACCGAGGGACCCCCTTTCCACTCAAGTCACCTGCTTTCTGATGAATCTGAAAGGTGTGATTTGACATGCAGTATCGCCGTGACCCTCCCTTCTCAAAGCACAGCCAAGTGGCAGTAAACCAGAGATTTAAATAATAAAAAGTAAATAAAAGGCTCACGCGGCTCAGGTCGGGCAAGGGAGACAATTACTCTTCAACCTTTGCGGTTTCCTCGTGCAAAACGTTCCGGAAATAGCCACCCCTATTGTTTCTTTTAGGCGCTGAGCCCTCGCCGCATTACAGCGCATCAAGAGTTAATTAAAAGGTGCTTGTAAGTGTTTTTAATTAGCGAGGCCAGCGCGGCTTCTGAGGGCTGTCCATCTGCTTCGCATCAGCCTGTTAGCTCAGCTGGAAGGGGTGACCCGCGAGGCGTTGTAATCCCCAAAGTTGTCAAAGGCTAATTATGCCGAGGTCACAAGTATGCAGACGAGAGGAGAGTTTACCTTTCTAGAAGTGACCGTGCAGGTATCGGGTTCGCTCTGTGGACGTGCTCTTGTCTTCCGGTTGTTTTGTGGCTCGCCATTCCATGCATTTGTGTTTCATTGTATCAGGCATCCCAGCCTCTCTGGGCTCCTATTGCAGGATTTATTCGGGTGACTCCAAACAGCAGAAACTGAAGGCGAGGGCTCTAAGAGCTAACAACACAACATATTTTGTGTCACAAGATCGCATAGAGCATAGTGCCAAGTACGACTCAAAAGTCTCGGCGGACAACAGACGTTATTGGGTATTGTATTGAGCCCAGAAAAACAGCATAAATATAAAACAGTTCATTTACAAAATCTGAGAAACGGGTCGTACTAAAAGAAAGCGACACAGGTCTAAAATGTGAGACAGACAGTAGACTACATAATTGTATGAATGGGAATAAAATACGCATTGGCAAAACCAATTGCTATTGGCTTTCAGCAATGTGTTTTAAGCCATTGTGTACATCAGTGCGGCTTCTGTTCACCATGGCTAAAAGTTTGTGGCATGGTGTGGGGTGGGATGGGGTAGAGCAAAATGGGGTAGATTGACATAGAGTGGAGTGGTGGTAGAGTGTGGTAGAATTGAGTGGGATGGATTGGGGTACATAGGGGTAGATTGGAATGGGCTAGGTTGGAGTGAGGAAGTTGGGTAGCTTAGCATGGTAGATTGGAGTGAGGTAGATTGAATTGGGTAGATTGGGGTTGAGTATGGTAGATTGTAGTGGAGTAGATTGAGGTAGATTACAGTGTGGTAGATTAGAGTGAGGTATATAGGAGTAGCTTGGGGTAGAGTGGAGTGGATTGGGGTAGATTGGAGTGGAGTCGGGTAGATTGGAGTAGAGTGGAGTGGGGTAGATTGGGTGCCTCATAGTAGGGTATAATAGAATGGAGTGACGTTAGATTTGGGTAGTTTGGAGTGGGGTAGAGTGGAGTGAAATAGATTGGAGTGGAGCAGATTGGGGTAGATTGGAGTGGAGTACATTGGAGTTGGGGAGTAGGGTAGATTGAATTGGGGTGAAGTGGGGTAGACTGGAGTGGAATGGGGTAGATTAGAATGGGGTAGATTGGAGTGGGGTAGATTGGAGTGGGGTATATTGGAATGGGGTAGATCAGGGTAGAGTGCAGTGGGATATATTAGAGTAGATTGGAGTGGAGTGGGGTTGATTGGTGAAGGATGGAGTGCAGTGGATTGGGATAGATTGGAGTGGGGTAGATTGGAGGGGAGTAGATTTGAGTGGAGTAGGGTAGAACGGTGTGGAGAGGAGTAGATTGGAGTGGGGTGGGGTAGAGTGGGTGAATTATGGTAGGGTATATTGGAATGGACAGTTTGGAGTTGGTAGATTGAAGTGGAGAGGGGTAGATTGGAGTGGAGTAGATTTGAGTGGTGTTGGATAGAGTAGTGTGGGGTAGATTGCGATGGGGTGGAATAGACTGGAGTGAGGTAGATTGAGTTAGGGTGGGGTAGAGTGGAGTGGGGGAGTGGGGAAGATTGGAGTGGAGCCGACTGGAGTAGTGTAGTTTGGGGTGGAGTGGGGTAGGGTAGATTGGAGTGGGATGGAGTGGGGTGGAGTGAGTTAGATTGGACTAGAGTGGAGTACATTTGGGTAGCATGTGGTAGATCGAAATGAAGTGGAGTGGGGTAGATTGGGTAGAGTGGAATGGAGTGTGGTACATTGGGGTAGAGTGGAATGGAATTGATTGTGGTGGAATGGAGTTGGATAGGTTGGAATGGAGTGGAGTCAAATAGATTTTGGAAGAGTGGAGTGGAGTGAAGTGGAGTAGATTGGAGTGTAGTGGGATAGATTAGGGTGGAGTGGAGTGGGGTAGATTGGGTGGATTAGAGTAGGGTAGATTGGATTAGAGAGGGGTAGATTGGAGAGGAATGTTTGGAGTGGGTAATTTGGAGTGGGGTAGATTGTAGTAGAGTGGGGCAGATTATAGTAGAGTGGGTTGGACTTGAGTGGGGTAGAGTGGGGTTGGGTTGATTGCAGTGGGGTGTGTGGTGTGGGGTAAATTGGGGTATATTGGGTTAGTGTAAGGTAGATTGAGGTACAGTGGGGTGGATTGGAGTGGAATAGATTGGAGTGCAGTAGATATGGGTAGATTGGAGTGGGGTATATTGGATGGGGTATATTGGGTAGGGTAGATTGGGGATGGGTAGATTGGAGTAGGGTAGATTGGGGGGAGGGGGTTAGATTGGAGTGGGTATATTTGAGAAGAGTAGAGTGGAGGGTTGTAGAGTGAAGTGGGGTCGACTGGAGGGGAGAGGGATACATTGGGTGGATTGGAGTGTGGTAGATTGTGATAGATTGGAGTGGGGTAGATTGTAGTGAGTGGGATGGATTGGAGTGGAGTGGGGTATATTAGAGTGGAAAGGAGTTGGATAGGTTACAGTGGCGCTTGGAGTGGAGTGGGGTAAATTGGAATGGAGTGGGGTAAATTGGACTGCGGTAGTTTGGAGGAGAGCTGGGTAGAATGGAGTTAAGTGGGTTGGTTTGGGGTAGATTGGAGTGGATTGGAGTGGAGTGGGGAAGACTAGGGTAAATTGGAGCAGAGAGGGATAGAATTGAGTGCAGTGCAGTAGATTGGCGTGGAGTAGTGAAGGACTGGGTTATTCTTAAGACCCAGCGGTGCCAGGGAACAACACCTGAAACCTTCGTGGGTTACCTGTTCTGGCGTACCAAACACAGAGACACGGGACACTTCCAGCGACGTCAGAGATCAGCGTTTATTTACTGCAGGGATACAGAGGTCACAAGAAGTACACAGCGTGTAGGTTCTCGGAGACTGCTTCAAATTCGTAGAAGTGGATCGCTCCTTTTATACAAGTTTTTGCCATAGCACAGTATGGCGAATAAAGGTTACAACTCAGTTCCCACAATAAACTTCAAAAGGGTCGCGTTCATGTTTCAGAGGCCGGAACATAATTACAACAATCTTGCCGGTTCCCAACTGTAAAAACATATTCCCTCCGCAATAAACACATTCCATCCTAACCATAAACACATTAAGAGGAAGGACGGAAAACAGATGCAAGGAAAGGACAAGAATACACAACAGGTTAGAAAAGAGTGTCAGGGGCAATAAAGGAAACTCGATAGAAGGGTCAAAGACCTCGTGTCTAATGTATGCGTGGCTGAAACAATAGACCGGAGCGGCAAGATGAGCCTTGAGCGAGGCCATCTGCCTTACTCGTGTCATTTCCCTCATCGTAAAAGTCACCTCAAAGACACACGTGTCCTTCGTGCAGGCTTGAAAGTCCCAGGGTCACGAAGCGGACAAAAAGCCCGTTCGCTGGCTACCTGAGGGCAAGAAACAAAATGGATGCTGTATCTAAAATGGAACCCGAGGGTTCGGATGAACAAACCCAAAAATGAGACGAACCATACGTGGCTGCCTAGCGAAACTGCGTACACCCACTATACTCGTCATTTGCGGTTCGGGGATACCAAACTCATCCATATTCGTCACCACTCAAAAAGTGCCGTCCCGTCTCATACGGAACCTCAGACGCTCCTTTTGCCCTCATGTAGGCAAGCACTAGTCAAGATCGGAATCTATATCAATATTCATCAGATCGTTCAGCTGCTGCTGGAACATCATCCTATTCATCAACGTCTCCTTGGTAACAGATGGCCGCCTTATACACGTTGCAGCACATAGGCCACATAAGGCAGGACCACACTGTACACAAAGACAACACGTGAACAGAAACGTTACAACAGCCCCTGCGATCATTAGAATCTTCCAACCCCAGGTTGACATCAGGCCCCAAAACCATCCTAGGAGCGTCCAATTACCTTCGTCCACGTGTATGGACTCGGAAATCTTGTGCAACTTCGAGATGGCTTGGTAAACAGTTGGAGCATTGTCAGGAATAAAAATGCAACAACTCGAATGGATAATTTTACACACACCCCCTCTATCTGCAAGAACAACGTCTAGAACCATACGGTTCTGCAACGTCATGAGTCTATCCGCCTGTAGTTCAGCTGTTAGATTACCAAGGGCATTTGCAGTAATATTAGCAGTCGACTCTACCACACGGGTCAACTGTCTTAGGTTCCTACTATTAACCATAGGTCCCCAGAACGGCAAGAAACCCTTAAAGAAGTCTCCTGCTTCTTGACCAGCGGTATCCTCTTTACTAATAACGCCTCTCACGACTCTAGTTTTGTGGTAGTCCGAAGCAACTGTGAAAGTCGGAGGTAAAAGATTCGCAATATAACAGGTACCCGAAAAGTCGCGGGGTAACCATGTATACGCGCGTTCATAACATACAAAATAGGTGCCCTTAGCAGTCAGAAAAACAGGGGAGGAGAGCATCGGTAGGACATACGTATCAGTGCAAGCACTGTTCCCAAGTTGTGCTCTCGGATTTCGACCCAAACCTTTCAAGCAGAAATTACCAAGGTGCGGTACAATCCATATTGGGGACGAGCTCTTAAGCTGTCTATCACCCACTGACGTACTATACTCAGTCTCACTCAGATCCTTATAGGCCTGCACTTCTTCATCTGGAATGAGTGATGCATCAAAAACATCTCTATCCAGATCTGCTATGGCTATCGCCAAAGGCTTGTGGTACGGCCCAGGACCAAAATTGACAGACCGTGGCTCTCGACTGGGGTAGGAATCTAGTGCACTACGGAACATAGTTTGGAATGCTCGAGCTGAACCCTGGGAGCTGTATGGAAGGACCAAATATGGAATACCCCTATCCATGGTGTGTGGCATTAACCCACATACCCAACAATTGGTAGTATTCACCACCAACTGATGCTGATGTAGAAGTTGAACAAAGGAATTATTCATGAATTCCGCACGCCTAACTTGCTCATGTTGAGGCAAAGGATGAAAGGAATGTGGGGAGACAGTGGTGAGGGAACTTAGGTTAGGAGAAAAAGTAGGTGAAACAGAAGGCAAGAACAACGGCACTCCGAAATACACTCCACCCACCAATAACATAGATAACGCCAGAAACAGTAGGAACACCTGAAACAAAAAACATTTGGTTCGTACAACCCTCCATAATTCTGATCTCTGCGCCAACACCCTTTCTTCTTCCAACAGCTTAGAGAATGCCATCCTCTACAAACCGTCCGTGACGTACTTGACGCACTTCGTTCTGAGTAGCGATTATCAATCCCCAGGAGTTCCCAGAGATCAACAAAAGTAACCAACCTAACGTCAGAAACCTGCTAAACAGAAAGGAGTACCCGCACGGCCCTACGGTGACCCGGATGGCGAGGTTTCCTCGAAACGTTCAAATTTATTACAAGTCTCTTAGCAGTGGAAAAGCACAAAAAAACTCAAAAAGAAAGGATGTAATTGTCCATAATATTCGTAACGTCGAAAACCACTGTACTGTTACTTTTTATTAGTCCTTGTACGAAGAAAGTATCGACTTCTTCCAGGTCGAGTTTGCTCTACAAACAATTGTTCAGCTGACGCAACAGTATTCGATGAAGTGGACAACGAGTCAGACCTTGGGTTCTCTGCTACTGATGACTCCACATGTGGATCTGGCAGTGACGAATCCTCCTCCACAAGTTGAGCGTCGCTAAATGGCACAAAGTGCAAAGGAGTCTCAGTTTCTGTGGCCGAAATCCCAGTCCTCACCCAACCGTCAGTTGGTAAGGGGATCGGTACCTTCTTTGTGTGGCTGGCATGCACCCAGTTTTTCCGACCCTCCAGTCGAACCGCTGTCCTCGTCGTCAATAAGACTTGGAAAGGTCCAACGAATCTTGGCTCCAAGTTACGCTTTCGACCAAAATTTCGGGTAACCACCCAGTCTCCTGGCCGGAGCTGGTGTCCAGGACCCTCTGTCTGCGCCGGTAGAGCTTCAAGGACTTGTTGATGGATTAACCGTAGTTTAGTGGTCAAATTATGCAAGTAATCAATTAACATTGGATACTCAAGACTATCAAAAGCCCTAGGCCTCGGGACTCCCCAAATATTCGCAGGGCGACCGAACACAATCTCATATGGGCTAAGCCCTACTCGAGAGTGTACGGTTGCTCTGGTTGATAGGAGAGCCAGAGGCAAAGCATCAGGCCATGACAGACCAGTCGTAGCTTGGATCTTGGCGAGTTTCAGCTTCAGGGTACCATTGTACCCTTCAACCAAACCCGCTGCCTGAGGATGATTAGCACTGTGGAATTTCTGTCGAATTCCCAGGCCCTTACACACACTCTGCATTACACTTCCCACAAACTCGCTTCCATTATCCGACCACACAATCCGTGGCATTCCGTACCTAGGAAAGTACTCCTTCAGCAGGATTTTTGCTGTGGACAGGGCAGTATTATCCTTAAGAGGATAGGCCTCAATCCATCTGGAGAACGCGCAAACCACAACCAAAACATACTTCAGGTTATTGCATCTCTCCATATGGATAAAGTCCAGCTGGATAACCTCAAAGGGACAAACAGGAGGGGCGAAATGACCAGGCGGAGTGAGGGTGCCTTTTCCGGGATTATGCATCAAACACACCATACAATTCTTAACCACTCTCTCGGCACATTTAGCAATACCCTCATTCCTCCATACAGGGGACAAGAACTTACATATTCCTTTCGCACTAATATGTGACAACCCATGAGCCATCGTCACAACAGCTAATACATACGCATCTGGTAACATCCACCTCTGACATTCCGTCAGGTCAACCCAACATCCATGCATATCCAATTTCCCTGTACTTTCTTTCCACTTGGTCTTTTCAACTTCAGTAGCTTCGTTCTGAATTGCTTTCACACTCTCAACGGTATTTTCACACATACCAGTCTCCGTCGGCCACCTCACTGAACTCGTGACATACATTCGAGTTGCAATATTCTTAGCCGTTTCCTTAGCAATCTCATCCGCGAATGCATTACCACGACCAACATCATCCGTCACTTTCCGATGTGCACTGCATTTAACGATCGCCACTTGTTTAGGCAACGTAAGTGCATCCAAGAGATCATTCACAAGCTGCCCGTGTTGGATCTTCGTACCATGCGATGTCATAAATCCTCTTTCTCTCCACAATCTTCCAAAGTTATGCGCAACACCAAATGCATACTGACTGTCAGTAAACACATTCACTCGCTTTCCCTTCGACAGAACACACGCTCTTGTCAATGCAATTAACTCTGCCGCTTGCGCGGAATTCTGGTTCAATCTCGCAGTTTCCACAACCGTGCTCAACGTCACCACAGCATACGCAGTCGTCACATCGCCATTCGGCAATTTGAAGCAAGAACCATCCACATACAAAGTACCATCGGGATCTGCCAAGGGAGTGTTTTTCAGGTCCACACGACCTTTTGTTTCTTCCTCAGTCCGTAAATAACAATCATGTGGCAGTACATCATCTGATTCCATATTAATCGGCAACAATGTCGCCGGATTCAGTACATTACAACGCTTGATCTGTATATGACTTGCCAAAAGGGTCAGCTCGTACCCAGACAACCTTGCACTCGTCAGATGTTGAGTCTTTGTCCGATTCAAGAGCGTATCAACTGCATGCGGAACCATTACTATGAGCATATTATCCATGACCAAACCTGCGGATTGTCGAATAGACGCCGCAGCTGCCGCTGTCGCCCTCAAGCAACTCGGCAACGCTCTAGCTACTGGGTCTAAGGTCGAGGAAAAATATGCACACGGACGCTGCTTATCACCAAATTGTTGCGTTAAAACACTCAACGCACAACCGTCCCTCTCATGGACGTATAATGTGAAAGGCTTACTGTAATCAGGAGTACCTAACACAGGAGCCGAACACAACGCATCACGTAGTTCAGAAAAACTCTTCTGACATTCCTCCGTCCAAGGCAAAGGAGTCGAAACGTCCTTGCACGTGAGAGCTACCAATGGCTTCGCTAACAGTGAAAAGTTCGGGATCCACTGTCTGCAGTATGACGTGATACCTAGAAAGGCACGCACATCTCTCTGAGTTGTTGGCACAGTCATTCGAGCAATTGCTGCAATTCGTTCAGGGGTCAACCTTCTTCCCGCCTTTGACAATAAGTGACCTAGATAGGTAACTTCTTGACAACAATATTGCAGTTTGGAAGGTGACACTTTATGATGTAAAGCACAGAGATGCTGTAACAGAGACACCGTAGCGGCTCTACAGAGCTGTTCAGTGTCAGCAGCGACCAACAAATCATCAACGTACTGAATCAAGGCAGCACCAGCCGGTAACACAAACGCATCAAGTTGACTCTTAAGAGCTTGGCTGTAAATTGATGGACTCTCACAGTAGCCCTGTGGTGCGCGCTTGAATCTGAAGCTGCGACCACCTAATGAGAAACCGAACAAATCTCTGCTTTCCTCAGCAATCGGAATGCTAAAGAACGCATTCTTCAGATCGATCACCGAGAACCATGATGCAGTGGCTGGAATCAGAGTCAGTAAAGCTGTAATGTCTGGCACCACAGGAAACTGCGGAACAACGACTTTATTTACCTCCCGTAAGTCGATAACTAGACGGTACACAGGAGGCTTGGAGGGATCCGTTCGTTTCAGAATAGGCAACACGGGACTATTGCACACATTACCCCGTGTCTCCTCAATAACATCTTTACCGATCAGATCGTAAATGATCGCTAACAGTGCCCTTTCACCATCAAGGGAAATACGATACTGAGGTATACGTGGCAAACGCGCACCAACTTTCAGTTGGACAACATAAGGCGGTATATCCAACAGGCCCACGTCATTGGGACCTGTCGCCCACAAGGAGTCCGGAAGAGATCTCAATGCCGCTGGGAGCTTGTCGATCGATAAATACATAGGGGAAATCACGCTCTTACCCAACGTAAGCTCCACACCCGTAGGAGAACAGTACAAAGTCGCATGTAACCTTTTCAACAAATCTAAGCCCAAAAGATTCTCACCACAACCAGTAGTCAAAATCAAAGGAGCTTCTAGCTCATGAGACCCAATTGTAAGGGGCAAAGGGCTAGAAACTGGATTGCTAACGGGGGCGCCAGAAAATCCAACGGAAACATTCGTTAAGCCAGACAAAGGCGCGCCAGGGAGTTTCGAATGCATGATGGAACTTTTTGCTGCACCAGTGTCCAACAGAAAAGGCTCGACGACGCCCAAAGTGGCTACTGCAACATAAGGCCCTCTCTGATCAACCGGAACTGATACTTCTCCCTTCCTTTGTCTATGGCTGTCCTAGTAGATACCATCCGCATCAACATCACACTCAACATAGCAATCATCCACATGATACTGTGCAGACCGACCGGACGATGGTTCGCGCCGATCGAAACAATTGTGCGAGTCCGAAGACGTGGCAATGCGTTCGGCCTGATTCTGGGTAACTCCGCGACCTCTACCACGGGAAGCCTGTTGAGGACCACTACGTCCTCCTTGAGCCGACACACCATTGGTCCTATCACGAAGAACCGGACAATCGAACTTCAGATGGCCCTCCCCACGACAATATGCGCATTGATTATATCCCAGCACAGAGCGAGGTGCGGGCAGAGCATTTCGCGCCTGCGATCTGGAGAACTGTGGTTGTGATCTGTTTAGCTGCTGTGTATCACTGAAATTCGAACGCGGAGGATAGGCTTGCTGCAATAAGACCTTAGTTTTAAGATCCTTCGTTTTCTTATCTGCACGCTCACTTTCCTCCTTTTCTCTATTTTCGTAATATTGGGCCGTAGCCAATATTTGGGCAGTGGTAGAAACAGCCCACGAACTCTCAGAATTCTTCAACTTGTTGCTAAGGTCGGGCAACAAGTTCGATACAAACTTATCAACGAACAGCCGCTGACCACCCTCGGAACCCATGTCCTGACCACTATGATCAACAAACGCTTCCTCGAATCTCGTAAAGAAATCAGAAACGCTTTCATCCCTCTTTTGCTTGCACGCTGATAATTTGTCCCAATTGACGCGCATCGCTGGCATAAGTGTTTTCATGAGGGTAATGATCCTCTGAGGCAAAGCCACAATAATCTGTTCAGGTTTAGCCCCACCGACCTGCCGGGCATCTGCCGCTGCAAGGGCAGCCCAGTCACCGCCTAGCTCGGCTGCGTGATTCTCGTGACGAATTTTCGCCCAAATCGGCTGAGGCACCACATTGCCAAACAACATGTCAATATCGGCTAGGTTCATAACAGTAGCATCCACCAATTGGGACAGCTCCTTGTAATAACCCTCAGGATTCTTACGGGGATCAGGCAAGGATTGCTTCACTTGTAAAACTTCCGATCGTTTCCAAGGGAGGTGTATCCACACTCTCTGGAAGTGGCCTGGGACAGGAGGGTTAGCAGCAGGATCACCTGGCATCCATACCGGGGGAACTTCCCGCATGGGATATTGACCAGGTTGTGCCATCCATTCCGCAGTCCCGTCCTTAAACAACGCACGAGGTTGCACCGTACATCGAAAGGATAACAAGCGTTCTAGGGCCTCTCGAACTTTGTCACCCACGATTACACCCGTAGCAAACCGAAGCTGTAGCTCGGAAACTTCAGGTGGTATATCATCAGTTATATCATCGTCCCACTCCTCTTTCAATGACTTACACAATTCTTCGAACACAAATCGTTGCGTGGGCACATTAAACTGAGAAAACGTTTCAAACACTACACGTGGGGTGTATTTAACAGGGTTACGAATCCATCCACATGCCGTTTTCACCAACGATTCACGTTCTCTACCATCAGGAAGCTGACTGCGTCTTTGAGCGACATCTGAAAGAGTCGAGCCAAGTATCGGCCCAAAAAGCGGAGAATAAAGAGAAGCAACAGCAGTCATGAGACGACTACGAACGGAAGGAGAAGAGGAAGAAGATGCAGGCGTAGCAACAATAGGGGTGGAAACAGTGGAAGTAGACGCAGCAGCAGGAACAACAGGAATGACAGGCTGAGGAGGGACTTGGAAAGGCGCAGTAGGGAGAGAAGCCGGAACAAGAGGATGTACGATCGGTGGCCCAAGGGGATTCGGGAGTACGGGAGGAACGGCGGGCTGACCAGCAGCCGCCAAAACAGCGGGTTGAGGAAGAGGTGGACGAACGGGACCCATAACATCGGGAGCATAGGGAGGTGGGGATTTCATCAAATAAGACAAGAGCGAATCCTCCATCGCTTCTTCTCCTGTCTTATCAATATTAGAAGGTAGCACCGGATAACATTTATCCACTGCCATATGGTGAAGCCGAGCACTAACTTCCTGCTCTTTCTCATCTTTGTCTAACTGATATTGTTCTGCATTGCGCATCACCGTGATAACACCTTCTCTTTTATTCTTCTTATTCTGTTTGATTTCTCTCTGCTTGGCCTCTTTCCGCCATAACCGGAAGGAATCAAACATGGCCGGCCTAGCTTTCTTTTTAAATAATTTAGCTTCCAAGTTATCTAAAACGGTAGTCTCGAAACTACCATGAGATGGCCAACTAAGGACGCCATCATTTTTAGTGTAGCGGACCCAATATTCATTATATACGATAGGACCCACGCCATGACGACTATAGAGCTCATAAATTGGAGTTCCAACCGGAGGTATCGGACATGAATCCTCCAGCCGGGAATCCATGCTGCAACATTTGAGAAACCCAAACAAAGTACTACGGCCAGGCATCGTGCACACTAACCGAGTATACAAACTTCAAGGGCTATCGAATTACGATGTCCTCGCAAAAAAATGCAAGACCCTCGGTTTTTGGCAATTGCAATCGTCAAATAAACCCAACAACTAAGAACCACGAATGCTATGGAACCATGCAGACAACAAAGCAACACTGGGAGCGACCCACAAATAATTAACTGAGAGAACAATGGCGTCACCAGGAAGGCCCGTTGAGCGTCTCGCCGTACAAAGGACTACGCCAGGCGCCAAAACAGGTCGACAGTCAGGGCATCGGTCCGTCGCAGCCGTCAGGAGGCGGGGATCTTCGCGGGAAAAGACGTCGGGCCACTTATTTCGACAACTGGATCGATGAAGCGGGGTGCACCTTCCCTCGGCGATTTCACACGAAGTTCCTCACCATCGTCGGGCTTTGGACCGGTACCGTTGATGTCGCCCTACGTTGGGCGCCAACTGAAGGACTGGGTTATTCTTAAGACCCAGCGGTGCCAGGGAACAACACCTGAAACCTTCGTGGGTTACCTGTTCTGGCGTACCAAACACAGAGACACGGGACACTTCCAGCGACGTCAGAGATCAGCGTTTATTTACTGCAGGGATACAGAGGTCACAAGAAGTACACAGCGTGTAGGTTCTCGGAGACTGCTTCAAATTCGTAGAAGTGGATCGCTCCTTTTATACAAGTTTTTGCCATAGCACAGTATGGCGAATAAAGGTTACAACTCAGTTCCCACAATAAACTTCAAAAGGGTCGCGTTCATGTTTCAGAGGCCGGAACATAATTACAACAATCTTGCCGGTTCCCAACTGTAAAAACATATTCCCTCCGCAGTAAACACATTCCATCCTAACCATAAACACATTAAGAGGAAGGACGGAAAACAGATGCAAGGAAAGGACAAGAATACACAACAGGTTAGAAAAGAGTGTCAGGGGCAATAAAGGAAACTCGATAGAAGGGTCAAAGACCTCGTGTCTAATGTATGCGTGGCTGAAACAATAGACCGGAGCGGCAAGATGAGCCTTGAGCGAGGCCATCTGCCTTACTCGTGTCATTTCCCTCATCGTAAAAGTCACCTCAAAGAAACACGTGTCCTTCGTGCAGGCTTGAAAGTCCCAGGGTCACGAAGCGGACAAAAAGCCCGTTCGCTGGCTACCTGAGGGCAAGAAACAAAATGGATGCTGTATCTAAAATGGAACCCGAGGGTTCGGATGAACAAACCCAAAAATGAGACGAACCATACGTGGCTGCCTAGCGAAACTGCGTACACCCACTATACTCGTCATTTGCGGTTCGGGGATACCAAACTCATCCATATTCGTCACCACTCAAAAAGTGCCGTCCCGTCTCATACGGAACCTCAGTAGGGTGGGGTTGATTGGGTTAGATTGCGTGGAGTGGGGTAGATTGGAGTGGAGTAGATGGAAGTGGAGTGGAGTAGATTGGAGTGGAGTAGGGTGGATTGGAGTAGAGGGGAGTGGGGTAGATTGGATCAAAGAATAGTGGATTGGGGTTGTTTGGAATAGAGTGAGACAGATTGCGTTAGAGTAGGGTAGATTGGAGCCGGGGTATTTTTGAGTGGTGTAGATTGGAGTAGGGTGTGGTGGGATAGAGTTGTGTGGGTAGATTGAAGTGGGGTAGATTGGAGTGGGGTTGATTGAAGTGAGGGGATAGATTGGAGTGGAGAGGGGTAGATTGGGTGAAGTGGAATGGGGTAGATTGGAGTGGAGTGGATTGGGGTAGATTGAGGTACATTGCAGTGGAGTGGGGTAGATTGGAGTGGAAGAATGGAGTGGGTGTCATAGATTAGAGTGATGTGGAGTCGAGTGGCTTGGTGTGTCGTAGAGTGTCTTAGGTTGGAGGGGTGGAGAGTGGAGTGGGATGATGTAGAGTGGAGTGAAGTGTTGTAGAATGGAGTGGCATGCAATAGAGTGGAAGGGCATAGAGTGGATTGGGGTGGTTTAGTGTGGAGTATGCATGGTGAGGCAGTGCACTGCCATTACAAACAGCACATTTTTTTTATTTAAATGAGCATTACAATTGCACCAAAATACAGATTTACTGCACACAAACGATGTGTGCAAATGTCATCACCTACTGTATTGATGTGTTTTGATCATATTCAAATATTTGTTTCCACCACACTTCAGAATTACAAACATGTTTTTCATTTGTACTAATTCTAGTTTATTTTGAAACATCTGCAGTTCCTTTTTTATGTGCTAGAAAAAAAATCTTACACCCTCTCCTCTTCTCTTACATGGATACTTAGCAGGATTGTCACATATACTCTCTCACTTTGAAGTCAGAGACAGAAACGTAAACACCAAGCTCCCCCTGAAGAGACAGCTTGACATTTGACCTCTGTCTTTGAATGCACAGGAAATGTGACATGATAAGAACAAGATTTAAGGCCTGTTTACAAAAAGCGAGTTTGTGGAAGAGTACAGCAAGCACGGTCTGGGCAACAGGACGGACAAACTCAAGCTGGACAGCCTAAAGCAAATAAAGCCAGCAAATAGAAAGCCAGAAAATGTGAATTACAAATCACAAAGCCAATGGTAAGCAACAGGCGAAATGCATTCTTAGGCCAGCTTTCTGAATGTCCCAAAGATGTTTTAGCAAAAAAGACAGCTGCACTGTCTGGTAGGCTTCGACCTAAAAATCAGCTCTAAGAAGTCTCTCTGAGGTTATATGGTTGTCACTAATCTGCGTTTTTGATTAGATTTAAAAAGCCCTCATTGTGGTCATTTTCATAGGAAAATGAAGTAAAATGTGGGTTGAAAGATGCTTTTCAGTAAGTTTTTAAGCAACATTAAAGAGTAGCCTGTAACTGAAAAGAGGCAGTATTTCAGCCCTTTTACAATAACTTGGCACCCCCAAAAGCTTCACGAACTAAGGCTGTAGTACCTTCCCTGGCCTTCCAAAAGGTACTGTCCCTGGTTTACAAGTCAACTGCATGAGGGTTACAATTTTAGAACTCAACTCACATGTGACTAATGAGCAGAGTTATGTATTATGCAGTTTTATATAGCACAAATTTGACCCAAAAATATTGGACCGCTATTTACATTTATATTACACAAGATCAGATTGCATTTGTTTTCTTTAGATACAGAGAAATTAAGGGCCTTATTATGACTTTCGCGGTCCTACAGCGGCGCCGCCGCTGCACCATCCGCTGGAGGACTGCCAAAGCCGTAGTGCACCCGCCTGCCTGATTATAGGAGTTCAATCCTGGTCAGGTGGGCGGGACGACTGCGATGTTCTCAAGGCAGTGGGCTGTTAGGCTCATAGGAGGCAGCCTGCCGCCATGACAGTGCCTGCAGAACATTTGGGCACAGTGAGGCATGCATGCCACACTGTGCAGGAACAGATGTGCAATTCCAGGGAGGTACTACAAGTGCCCCCCTGCATGCACCCCCAGGCCAAGGAGCGGCACGTGGGCCCTGTTAGGGCCCTCTTAGTTGCCTCTCCGCCACCCTTTTCATAGTGGGCTCACCGACGTGAAAAGGGCAGAGAAAGGGCAACTCAGAATATGCTTGGGGGTGCTGCAGGGGCACCACCGGCATATTCTGCTCCTGACCGTTGCTCGACCACTGCAGGATCCTGGATCCCCGGCAGATGCTGCGGTCCTGTGGTGGTCCACCTGCCCTAATCGTAATACTGCAAGTGGGCCTGCAAGGTGGCGATGGTTGGACTGCCACCATGAGTACAGCGGTCCTATGGACCGCCGTACTGGTAATAAGTAAGGCTGGGTGGAGCTCACAGAGTTGAACTACGTGGAATTCCGTGGAGCTGGATAAAAACTCAGTGGAATTCCGCTGAGTTCCGCTCCACCCTCCCCAAGTCAAATCCAGGGACTTACTGTGAGGCAGTACGAGACAAAATCAGCTTTATCCAAGGTTTGGTAGGACTGAAGCAGCAGATCCGGAACGTTAGCAGCATGGAAATAAAGAATGCCTTGTGCTAGCAACAATGCTTTGTAAATTATGATGGTGTGTCAAGGACAAATCTTGCTTAGTAAAAGCTGATCTTTCTTTATTCAGAGACCGCCTTTGCTTCCTTTCCATGAAGCTTAAAGCAAAAGGAAAAGAAAATGAACAGACTAATGCGGAGTCCTTCAATGCAGATCCATAATTAATAATTATTAGCCATATCTCTTAGCTCTCCACATGAGAGAGATTCCAATAATTTACACTACTTGAAGCCTGCCAGGCGCGGATTGTGCGGAGTGGTTAAATAAAATCTATGGGCACAGGCAGGTTAAAAGGACTTAAGTAACTTACTTACATTGCCTGGCTTAGATTCATTCACCTTCTTGCCTTGCCTGTGCCTGCGCTGCATGCAGTATGTTACGAGACTGCTCAGTAATTAATTAGCTCTATACTGTTTCCAGGGGTTGTGCTTTCAGGGGGGGTTTTGAGGTGCAGCTGCAGGGGAAAAGGCAAACAGATGACCCTTTTCCTTGACGCTCGTAGCTTCAGTGCCATTGGTCACGTTACCCCTTTTTGGAGAGGGGGAGGCTACACTGAGAATTCAGTTTTTTGAGTAGAGCAGCGTGGCTCTAGTCTGCTCTGCAGAGAACTGAAGGAAGTGGAGAGAGGAGAAGACTGAGTTCGATAGACCATTGCCAAGCACAAGTTGTGGGGGCTTTAAATCGGGCAGAATCTGAACTTGAGTTCTGACACTGTTTACTTTTCACCACATAGCAGTCACCACACCTACAATGATGGGGGTGGGCCGGGGCCAGCAAGGAGCGCGAAGTTTGCAAAACTTTGCAAACTCTTCCAGCGGAGCAAAGTTCACCGCCCACCGTTAGTAATAAGACCCTAGCATGATGATTCCCCAGTTCTAAAGTCTTGCAGTTCTGGCTGTAATGTCACAACCCCATCTGCATCCTGTGTTGGTTCATGGAGTGTATCAGTGTTATTTGGTGTGTACAATAATTAAGTAATACTGTATTTATGCCAGGCTCCTGATGTATCAAAGGGTTCCTCCCATCCTCTGTTTATGGGGAAATAAATGCATTGATGCATAAGGCCCATGGTGTTAAACATTTCTCAGTGTTTCATTTATTTTTTATGTTTGCATTAGAGAGATCTTCCTGAGTGATCTTGTGAGAAAACCTCTGGAACCATCCAGTGCTGTGTTGTCATCAACCGAAAGTTAGGTAAGGATAGGATTGCAACATGGGAGAAGCTAGAAATTAATGTCTTTAGAGATAGGGGCTCAGGTGTAAGCGGAAGGGTAAAGGGCAAGTGCCAAAGAATATTTGAAGTCACCACGTAGGAACCTCTGCACAAGTAATATATAATACATGGGATTCTGCAATTTCTGTCTGAAAACCTGTCTCTAATTTCTTTTTAATAAATGACTTTTGACACACCAAGTTGCCTATTATAAAGAAATGACATCAGAACTCAGCTGTAATAATGTATTACTGTTGAGCTCTGACATCATAATACCTTCAACCAGAGCCAGCAGCTGAGGGGAAAGGCCCATCAGATTAGAGCATAATTATCTTCAACTGTAACTTTTTTTATTTAAAACTGATTCTTATTAAACTTATTCCAATACATTTTTTGCAACAAATATCTAACAGCTTCTATATGTGTTTAAAATTACACCAGAGATTCTAATTATATTCTTCATGTTTGCAAACATGCCCTCTCTTTCATATGAAAGAGCTATGCATCAAGGATTTAACTGATTTGTGGGAAACGTGTGACCATGTATTATAAGGATTAAAGTACCCCATATTCTACAAAATAATCCTCCGTGATTTACAATATCCTTTTAGTGAGTGGCCGGGGTTTCTTCATCACATGTATAAGTTTAATGCAACCCAGGCCTCTCTTATTGATATTTTCAATGCGGGTCCTGGTTACTGAAATGTAGCTGATTTTCAGAGATGCAGCCTCCCTTTCTCACCAACAAGAGCTGTGGATTAGAGGATGATCATGCGATATAAAGTATTTCTGGTATTTGAGATATGCCCTTTTGTAGGAAAGATTCACAAGAAACCAGCTGCAAGGTACATGCAAAATGTTTCTAAAGAAATCGCGCGGGATGATTTGCGCTACCTTGCATGGCTTTGTAAAGAAATGTAACACAACGCAGAGACTTGCGCTGCGTAACCATACATTTTGAGCTGGTAGCCATTCAATGGGTGGGACAGGGGTGGTTTCGTGCATCCACCCATGTATTTGACCCAATACCAGATTTATAAAGGTTTGTAAACCTGGTATTGCGTCAAATCAGCACTCGTCCCGGAAGCATAACTAGAAAAAAATCATTCTCTTACTCCTCGTTATTTCCTCTTTCTTTACCTCTAAGGATTGTTTTTGTGCAGGAAGGCATGTTATCCTGTCCAAACACAATACTGTCCCGCAGACACTCGCACTATTGCACTATGGTGCAAAGGGGGCCTGACTTGGCAGCACAGAGTTGACCAGCTCAAGGAAAGAGCAGAAATGCTACATATCTATATAAATAAGGAGCTTTTTTGCTCTTTCTGTTTCACACAACCCAATGCAGCAACTTTGCTTGCTTCCCAGCATTGCGTGAAATATTAGCAAATATGACTGCCAGTGTCCCAGTTACAGGACGACATTTTATGCATAAACTATTCCTGCAAGAAAAAATGGCAATATAAACGTGTCATATCAATTGGAGTATATACATAAGCATGTGGAGCAGAGGGCACAGAGTTACATGGACATGGGAGTTTATACAGCAAAAGATGATCTGTTCATGGAGCACAAGATAAAATGCAGTGAAGAAGCATATGATGGTGTTTGCCAAGGTTTAGCACAAGGTGATGGTCACAAGGGGAACCCTAGTGATGCCCCACAACCAACTATTGTGCTTTGTGTGTGATGGGAATAATTGGTGATGTGCATTATTCTAAAAGGGAATGCTATGCCTCATGTGAGAACTGAATTATGTAGATAATGAGAGCACCGTACAATTGACCGCACAATGATGTGTGCATTATGGGGGGGTCATAATGAGGTTCAGCTCGGGGCACACCATGATATGCAGTGGTTGCATAATGTCATTTATACAGAGCTATCTAAAAAAATGAGAAGGGGCTCCCTAGAACCTAAGAGTTAGAGCACTCAATAGACAAACGCCAAAGAAAATGTCCCCTTTGGATAAAGTAGATCCATCAGTTACTGACACCTCACACATCCTTACTGTATCATCAGAGCATAAACATTCCCAATCACCAAGGTTTAAGCAAATTATTTATTTTCAAAGTAAAATGCAATATAAAAGCCAAGTTAAAAAAGTATTTTTCTTAAAAAACTAGAAATTTCATACACCAATAAGCATAATGTCACAATTCATAGCATCAAGACAAATAAGATTTGTAATAAACACATATAAAAATACACAAAAAATAGACACACAACACGGGAGAAAAATTTAGACATACATAGATGTTCACAACATTGTATACATACACCTGCAACTATTGGATTATTTGCCGAGTTGAATTACTTTAGATCATTTCATAAACTTGCAGATATCCTAGTAATCAAGTGTCCAGGGCCGGCTTTAGGGCGGTGCGACCGGTGCCACCGCACCGGGTGCTGGCTTCCTGGGGGCGCCGTGTTTGATAGTTTATTAAGCTTTTGAAGCACCTGCTGCAGCGTTTCTTTCCGCCGGCAATTACCAGGCCTCACATACATGTCAAGAAAACTCCTGTGATTAATTATCTTCCTGGAGAGAGATCAGCATTTTGTATAGTTGAGGTTTTGACTTTTAGGTGAAGTTAGTGCAGAGGGTTAATATGCCTGCTGCAAAGAACGTGTACCAAGTAGATTACAGAGTGCGTATGATGTAAACAGATCAGCAGATTACTGCTTTCAAAAGAGACATCCTTTTGTTACTTGCAATTTATAACGTAAAGTCCTAATATACAATAGTGAGCTATTAACTTTCATCCCAGAACTGCATACACACTTCAAAGTATACATTATTAGAATATTGATTAATGTTGCAAAAAGGGTTAATTTGGGTAGAAATTGATTCTTATTATTAAAGAAAACTCCCAACTATGCTGTTTCTTTTTCGACTCTGCGTTTGTGCTTCGCCACACCAAGCACTCTTAAACTATACTGCCTACCAGTATGGATGACATGTGACTCCTACACTTTCAGTCCTTTGGCTTATGTAACATTTCCTATACACTGATTTACACACGTATGATTGATTGTCTCTGTGTAATGTGTGTGTGATGCAAAGTGCTCTGACACCCTACACTGGTATGAGTGGCGCTATATAACGAATTCAATGCATCCGAGACAGTGTGGTTATGGTGATTTGGTCACTGTTAAAGGGTGCTAGTGAGAGAATCTGTGGTGGAGGTGGTCATTGGGGGGTGCCAACAAACATTGTCGCACAGGGCGCCACCAGCACTAAAGCCGGCCCTGCAAGTGTCTATACATTAAAAGCATCGACGCGTTTCGGTGGGTTGTCGTTTGATAAAGACCACCTTCTTCAGGAAATTTGATGACTCCCGGAATCAAATCTGTAATTTCTAAATTACATATACGTAGACAAAAAGAAAAACACAAACAACAAACATCAGACATTGCAATATCTAGGGATTTACATTTCTTTAAAAACTTCATTTATAACCTGATGATGCAGACAATAGGCAAACAAATTCTGCCAACTCAAACAAGTTCCCACATTCCAGCAACGTACTCTCATAAAACTTGTAAGATATGTAATACCTTTCTAGGTTATGTTCCTGGTAATACCAGACTTTAGAGCAATATCAATCTACTCTGATGAGGTCAGAGACGAAGGCCAAGAGATCTCTGATCCAATGTCCAGACTCCAAAAGTTAAAATCTATAAAAGCGTTTTTCGAAATATAAGTCGGACATCTTACCCAGTCCACAACAGACAACGTTTATGAAATAAGGAACGCCATTACCTGGATTTTTAAGGTACAACCCAAAACTCCTCCAGGGGTGTATGGCCGAGAAACTCTGATCCAAAAAAATCACAGATAAATTAAAAAGCTATTGAGAAGAACGGTTCACTGGTTGTTAAACCAGCCATTTGATTTTTAGAACCTATGTCCCACTTCCAATCAGAAGCAAAAGACGGCATTACCTGTCTCACTCAGGGGCCGATACCCAGTGTCTAATCACAGTAAAACTATGGGCATCAATATCTGTGGAAAAGAGAGAGCAACCAGTCAGTGCTCCCCAACTCTATTCGTCCTTCTAAGATAAGCTGTTACCACATGCCTTTCTTGTATTTCTCAGTGCATACCGATTCCTTAAATAAACAGCGGCTGCAAACTGTAATTCCTCTACTGTTCCATGGATATATGAGGCCATCAATAAATTGGAAGCGGAGTTAAGGGATAGTACGGCTCTAGATGAAGCAAAGAAGAAGCTTGATGATATCAATAGAGATGTTGATGGGTATCGGGATTATTTGATAAATAAATAAAACAATAAACTAAAAAAAGATATGGGTAGGTTTAATTACAAGACAACGTATCCTTTTTTAAAGGAGAATTATTACCAACAAAGGAATGAGAATCGATGGGAAAGACCCAATAATAGACCAGTATACAGCGAGGAGGAAAGAAAGGGGTTACTTTCTCCGACACTTCTGGGTCTAGTAGTGAGGAGAAAGGAACAGGAGATGAGAGCAATAGTAGGGGTAACACCAAATAATATGGGTTTTTTGATCAAAAATCCAAGAGAGGACAATGTTACAACGGGAATGCGGGGAGGGAACAACAGAACCGGGGTCCTCCTGCACAGGAGTACATCCACACTCAGAACCAGAGATACTGGAGACAAGTAGATCACCAATAATACATTTATCTAGCAGAGAATTGAGCCCATATGAGGTTGGGGTGTTGGAGAAGGGTTTTAGCTTTGTCCCTCTAGCCCAGGTTAACAAATTTGAATTAGAGAATGATTTACGTGCTTTTTTCAGGAATGTACACTAAATATTTCTTTGAGGATCGTCCCCTGAGAGAATCCACTAATGTTTCTGGACTTAAATCTAAGTCCACTTTCACCCCATCCTTGACCCAGTTAGGAAAAAATATTGAGGTGTTTGAAAGAACAGTAGAAATAGGGATTCAAAGGATTCTGTCAGGACAACATCAATTGTATCCCCAGAATGTATGTAAGATGGAAAGAGAGGCTATTCTATCCCTTAAAAATGTTTCAATCTTACCATTAAGCTTGCAGACAAGGGTGGTGGGGTAGTCCTCTTTGACTCTCTAGACTATGATAGGAGGATGTTATGCCTTTTGGAGGTGAAAGAACATTCTGAGCCAGTCCGGAAAAATCAGACTTACGAAGCTTTCAAATGAATGTTTACAATTACTTAGAGATACCAAAGACAATTATTATTATTATTATTAATGGCATTTATTAAGCGCATGGTTGCACACGGAACAGTGCGTCCCCGCGCTGACAATTCCACTAACATCATACGAGCAACGTACACGGAGGTGGAGTATTAGTGCAGGAGAAACTATACTAAATTATGTTTTGGGGAAAAGATGGGTTTTCAACCTTTGTCTAAACCTAATTTCAGACGGTTCCATCCTCAATTCGATGGGAAGGTCATTCCAGCCTTTACTGGCAAGGTATCTGAAGGACCGTCCTCCCATCCTTGCTCTGTGAATCCGTGGAACAACTAATAACATGTTGCCCATCGACCTAAGAGGGCGTGAAGGTCGATAGACAGGAAGCAGTTTCTGTAGATAAGAAGGTGCTTTTAAATGAGCAATGCGATGGGTAATGCACATTGTTTTGAATGTAATTCGTTCCATTATCGGGAGCCAATGCAAGGAACGCAGAGCATTTTTCCCAGAGGCCCTCCTAGGGAGGTTCAGGACAAGCCTAGCAGCTGCATTTTGGACGCGTTGCAACTGCATTAGACCTTTTTTACTGAGTCCGCATAGGAGGGAATTCCCATAATCTAAATGGGAGGTAACCAAGGCATGTATCATTGTTTTTCTGGCGCTAGGAGGCAATAGGTCCAGGACCTTCCTCAGGACCTTCAGGATGCCATAGCATTTACCAGCAACATTACCCACATGATTAGTGTAGGCTAGATTAGAATCGAGGAGTATGCCGAGGTTCTTGACTGTGTCAACCGGGACAGGGACAGAGCCCAGTTCTATGGGCCACCAGGCAGATGTCCAGATGGAAGGACAGGGGCCAACAATAAGAACTTCCGTCTTATTACCATTGAGGCGGAGGTAGTTCTGCTTCATCCACCCATCAAGTGCTACCAGGCAAGCCGAAAATTTCTCAGCCTCCACAACTGGGTCACGAGACAGATTGATCACCAGTTGTGTATCGTCTGCGTAAGAGACTATGGCAACACCATATGACTCCACCAGTTTGGCAGGAGGTTCCATGTACAGATTGAATAATGTGGGGCTCAGAATCGAGCCTTGTGATTTCATATATGATTTTATATGTGAGGAAGAGTTCTTCACATATCATTTTACTGCTAGAGGGATTACCTTTTAGTAGAGAGACTCAATGTTTAGTTACCCTGGACATTGAGTCTCTCTATACGAATATCCCCCAGGACGATACCATAGAGATGATAAGAGAACTTCTGATTGATTTAGATTTAGATGGAGCTAACAAGGAGTTTATCGTAGACTGTACCTCGATGATACTGAAGAACAATATCTTCCTTTTTAAGGATCAACTATATATACAGAGGAAGGGGACAAGCATGGGGGCAACCTGTGCGCCAAGTTTGGCTTGCCTCCACGTAGTAAAATTTGAGAAAAGGCACATATACAACGAGCTGGCTCCTTTTTTTGAAAATGTAGTGTGCCGGTACCGCTACATTGACAATGTTTTTTATATTTCGGAAGGAAGTATGGAACATCTTACAGAATTCCTTGCCTGGTTGAATTTGGGAGATTCCAACCTCAAGTTTACGTCTCAGTGCAGTAGGTCTAGGGTTGACTTTTTAGATATAACAATAAAAGAAGACAATGGAACCCTCTTGGTGGAGCTTTACACCAAACCAACTGATAAGAACGCATTGCTCCATTACTCAAGTTTTCATCCTAAATCCCAAAAGGATAACATCCCATTTAGTCCGTTTCTTCGTTTGCAATGAAACTGTTCTAATATTGAGGATTTTTATAAGCACTCTGAAATACTGAAAACTAAATTCAAGGAGAGAGGTTATCCTAAGAAGTTGATTTCACATTCTTTTAAAAGGGCAAGATTCAATAATAGGGAGGCCATGATCTATGGCAACAGAGAAGAGAAAAAAGGAGATCACAGATTGGTGTTTGTGAGCCACTTTTCTAAGATTAGTAATCAAATTAAAAACGTCATGAATCGAAATTGGCATATCCTGAATGAAGAGGAGACTGCAACCTTGGAGAAGCCTTTATTTGCCTTCAAAGGAACGAAAATCTAAGAAATGACTTAGTCCACATATATAGGGAAAAACCATGTGGCGTTCAAAGTACAATATTCAATACCCCAGCAATTGGAAATACACGTTGTGGTACTTGTAACATGTGTGAGTTCTGTATATCTACTAAAGAGATCAATCATAATGGGATTACTATCACATCCAAACCCCTGAACAATTGCCGTAGCCAAAACGTAGTATACCTAATACGTTGTCCCTGTGGTCTGGGATACGTAGGGGAAACTGGAAGAGAAGTACGTACCAGACTACAGGAACATATGCCAGCTATCAGAGTAAAAAAACCTAACGCACCTTTAGTGTCTCACTTTGAAAAAGCTGGACACAACGCATGTGATATACGTTGGTTTATATTGGAAAAAATTTGGATTGGAAAATGAGGAGGAGACATGGTTAAAAAGAGGAAAGATAGGGAACAATGGTTCATTTCTCAATTAAATACGGTACGTAAAGGACTCAACTCAGGAGAAGAGTGGGACAGACTGGTGAAATAAGAACTTTGTATTCTGTATTTTCATATGAACTGTTTATTTTAATATTCATTACATGCCTCATTTGAGGAACTGCAAGGTAATGCTGAGACTTCTTGTCTGCTCTATTTTTGGGATATTATAATATTTGTTTGAGATCTACTGCATGCATTATACAAGGGACTGTAACATAATGCTGAGCTCTTTTCGCACGCATTATTGGAGGAACTGCAATATGATGCGGGACCCCACGTTGTATTCTATGCCAGCATTATTCCTTAATGTCGAGCTCTCTCGCTTGCATTAGTGTAGAGACTGCATTATGGCGCTGAATACTATGTTGTATTTTGTGCCAGCGGTATTTCTTTTGATCACCGACCATTTGGCGAGACCAGGGATCTCAGTTGAGACTCTTGATTCATATTAATAATTGCAAGCGAAGGCATATGATAGATCTACAAGTGGTATTGCCTTCCTGCATCCTACACCTAGGACTGATGGTTATAAATATCTCTCTTTGAATGAGGAGATGCTCTCCTTTGAGGTTAATTATTTTATGGATATTATCCTCATATCTATTATGGGCACTTATAAATATCCCTCGAAATATTTTCTCTTATTAGGTTTTTATATATTCCCTTATGTGGGTAACAAGTTTTGTTTATAATTTTCAATTATAATTGTTTTTGCAGAAATGAAAGGGCTTGTTGCCAAGAATAACTAGTAAAAATCAATAAAGGCAAGAATTATAAACTGTTTACAATTGGCGTGTTTATGCCAAAAGCAATAGACAGGCTTCTACAATTCCTTATGTTAGCTATTGAAATATGTCCAATATGGCGGATGCGTTTTACAGAAGATCTAACCACAGATGATGTACCATACCATTGGTTGGCTTTTAGGAGTGAAGGAAGAAACGTTTGATTGGGTGTGTACTATCCATGTGACACGTACGCATCCACATTTAAATCGCCGCCTTATGCCTATTTCCGATACTGACATACGCGATCGTGACTGACGTACAGACAGACGGGAGGTAAGAGTCCATGAGGACTGACTTGCTGTTAGTTGTAATTGGGAGTGATTCTTTGCTATTTAATTCCTTCACTGATTGGTTTAATGCTCCAGCCAGGACCAGTTTGAGCCTCCCTTATCACGTAGCTGGGACATATATCTTTTTTTGTTTTCATGAGGGGCAAGGCTCATTTTAATAGTTCTACTTTCTACCATTTCAATCGGTCGAAATTGCCCCATTTCTTAACAGAAATAGATCGATCTTTTGACCCTTTGCCATTTAGCACTTTGACTAAACTGTCTCTAACTTTTACGGTGTGACCATGTTTAGCTTCTCACATCGTTAAGCTGAGGCACTGCTCCCGGTTTTGATATCTTGAGGTGCAGGTCCTACTTTAATAGTCTCTCTGTCTACCGCATTAATTGGCAGTATTCAACACTATGTGAGAGACAGCCTTGGGAGGCTAAACCTGCCCAGCTTTTTTAGAGAATTGTGTCCGTTTTGTGATTTTAAGATACCATATGAGAAACAGTCGTGGGCTATTGTTAGTGTAAGGGTAAAACATACACTACACTGTGACCTTATTTCATTAAATCCACTCGGTGATTAACAGTGATGTTTTTACTGACACAGTATGATAGTGAATTAATAGTTAGTGCAAGGGTAATTAGATTAAAAAGTATTAACATTCCTCTTGAGGTTTTAATAGGTAGCCCTTTTTCTTTCTCTTTTTCACTTACGCAATTTAGGAACCTCTATTCATCCATTCACAAATAAGGAAAGAGGCCTGGGGTCTGATGATTGTGGACCGCATATATCCGTGGAACAGTAGAGGAATTGCAGTTTACAGCTGCTGTTTATTTAAGGAATTGGTATGTACTGAGAAATACAAGAAAGGCATGTGGTAACAGCTTATCTTAGAAGGACAAATAGAATTGGGGAGCACTGACTGGTTGCTCACTCTTTTCCACAGATATTGATGCCCATAGTTTTACTGTGATTTGACACTGGGTATTGGCCCCTGAGTGAGACAGATAATGCGCTCTTTTGCTTCTGATTGGAAGTGGTGCATAGGTTCTAAAAATCAAATGGCTGGTTTAACAACCAGTGAACCTTTCTTCTCCATAGCTTTTTAATTTATCTGTGTTTTTTTTAAATCAGAGTTTCTTGGCCATACACCCCTGGAGGAGTTTTGGGTTTTACCTTAAATATTCAGGTAATGACCTTCCTTATTTCATAAACATTGTCCGTTGTGGACTGGGTAAGATGTCTGACTTATATTTCGATAAACTCTTTTATAAATTTTAACTTTTGGAGTCTGGACATTGGATCAGAGATCTCTTGCTCTTTGTCTCTGACATAATCAGAGTATATTGATATTGCTCTAAAGTCTTGTATTACCAGGAACATAACCTAGAAATGTATTACATACGTTGCTGGAATGTGGGAACTTGTTTGAGTTGGCAGAATTTGTTTGCCTATTGTCTGCATCATCAGGTTATAAATGAAGTTTTTAAAGAAATGTAAATCCCTAGATATTGCTGTCTGATGTTTGTTGTTTGTATTTTTTTTTTTGTCTATGTATATGTATTTTAGAAATTACAAATTTGATTCCAGGAGTCTTCTAATTTCCTGAAGAAGGTGGTCTTTATCAAACGACAACCCACCGAAACGCGTCAATGTTTGAATGTATAGACACTTGATTACTAGGGCATCTGCAAGTTTATGAAATTATGTAAAGTACTTCAACTCGGCAGATAATCCAATAGTTGCGGGTGTACGTATACAATGTTGTGAACATCTTTGTATGTCTAAATGTTTCTCCCGTGTTGTGTGTATAATGTTTGTGTATTTTTATATGTGTTTATTACAAATCTTATTTGTCTTGATGTTATGAATTGTGTCATTATGCTTATTGGTGTATGAAATTTCTAGTTTTTTAAGAAAAATACTTTTTTAACTTGGCTTTTATATTTCATTTTACTTTGAAAATAAATAATTTGTTTTAAACTTTGGTGATTGGGAACGTTTATGCTCTGATGATGCAGAAGGATGTGTGAGGTGTCTGTAACTGATGGATCTGTTTTAGCCAAAGGGGACATTTTCTTTGACATTCATACAGAGCTTACAACGTCAATGTGAGCCCAGTCACTTCTGTGTTTTTTAGGCCTCTAGTAACAAGTCAGGGTCTCCTTCTCCTTTAGGCTCTTGTCCTGTGTACATCGTCAGAAACTTTATAACCATCCTATCCCCTACACTATCAAACATCATTACTTGTTCTTTCACTATAGGAATTATTCCTAACAACTGGAAAAAATGCCTTCTCTTCCTCACTCCCAGTGGCGGTTTCTCAGCTAGGCTAGCGGGGCTCCGCCCCTTCACTTTCACCCCCAGTCGACTATTGCCAAAATGATAAAACAAACAAACTCTTTCATATCTAAGATTTAAAAAAATGTGTACACACCTCTTTCTTGACTTTTGAGGTTGGAACTCTTTTCACCGTGATTAGTCTCAGAGAGACTCTCAGTGATGCATTGCCTGCCAGCGAGCAAGCAACGATTTCTAAACCTATTGTCTGTGGCCTGATGTATTTGCTATGCTGACGAGCTCACTGCCCTAAGGGTTGTGAGTAGGGGTGGGCGGAATTTGCGAAAGTGACTTTCGCAAATTATCACGAAAATGTTAAAAATCTCCGCAAACGCGGAAATATCGCGAAGATGCGGAAGTTTTTTTCCCGCCCGTTCGCGGTATTTTCTGCGTGGTCGCGGCTCGCCAACTTACCCATGCGGTTGCTCGCGGGCGCGGCCATCTTGTTTTCACTCTTCTCGCGGTGCATGATCGCGAGAAGAAAGACGCGATTGCGCGACCAATGACATTACTGCGGGCGCGAACTGTCGCGAGACAGCGCAAATGGCTACCAACAATCCAACATCTCGTGGAGAACGCGACCGGATCGGGAAAACTTGTCGGCGAACGCGGGGATTCAGGTAAGGCGATCGCGCGCGCGCGAGAATGTATTATTTTACAGCGCGAGCAAGAAACAAATTATCGCTAAACTGCGGAATGCGGAAATTTTGACATTTTAGCGCTCTCCGCGGAACGCAAAAATGTCAAATTATCGCAATTTCCGCGAGCGTAACGGAAATTTAGGCCAGGCCTAGTTGTGAGGTCATCAGCTCAGCAAACACATAGCCTGAAGGACCAGTCTCCACCCCCTGACGACGTGGCATTAAAAAAAGCCCCGGGCGTTTTACACTTAAGCCCTGTATTTCTGGGCCCTCACGTCAGTCAGAGAGTGGAGCGGATGGTCACCCCACCCTGTCCCAACTTGTCACAGGAGGGTTGGTCCTGTCCTGTGACTAGTAGGGAAAGGGTGGGGTAAAGGCTGCAGGCCAGTGGGAAGCCGAGAATTCGAGTCTGCGCAGTTTGTCATCTTGACTTTTGAAGACAAACTGCGCATGCACAAATTGTTTGCTTCCCGCGCTGCTGTTAATGGCAGGTCTGTGTGTGGAAACCATTGTTTGACCAGCAGTGACAGGACTGATAGTTCCCTAGAGCAGCCCCAAAACCTGTGAGTGGGCCACGGCGTAGCACCAAGCAACTAGGTAAGCAAAAAAAGTTTAGTTAGTATCCAGGCACCGGCATGCTGAATTCACTAATTAAATTCTGTAAAGCCAGTAATACATTTAAAGTGTATCGCTTGCTTTACAGAATTTAATGAATAAATCCAGCATGCCACTTCAAAATACATCACGAGAAACAATGTTAAACAAAATCGGATTTTTGTCATATAATTGGTGCACGACGTGTTTGTTAACACGTCTGATAGGATTTTTGTTTCTGTCAAGTGGCCGAGCTTTATTTATCTGAAATGTCCTCCAAAGTTGTGAAAGATGCCTTACAGATATTGCCTGCAGCCGGGCATGAGGGAAAATTATCCCAGGCATGGGTCGGAATGACTTGTACAAGTGGAGGGGAGTGGTTTTACCTGTGCTTCACTTCGTGCCGACATCGCCAAGAGTCAAGGGGGCCTCGTCAGCAGTTCTTCATTGCTGTTCCAACTAACCTGCAACGCCGCCACTGCCTGGAGTCACGGGGCTTTATTTCAGCAGCACCTAACAGCGTCGCCGCCCCGGGACTACAATTCCCGGCTGTCCCAGCGGCGGCGCGGACCATCGACGCAGCGCAAGCGCCAGGAGGCGCGCTCAAGAGCCGCTGAGACCGGCGGAGCGGGGGGGGAGTGGTTTTACCTGTGCTTCACTTCGTGCCGACATCGCCAAGAGTCAAGGGGGCCTCGTGAGCAGTTCTTCATTGCTGTTCCAACTAACCTGCAACGCCGCCACTGCCTGGAGTCACGGGGCTCTATTTCAGCAGCACCTAACAGCGTCGCCGCCCCGGGACTACAATTCCCGGCTGTCCCAGCGGCGGCGCGGACCATCGACGCAGCGCAAGCGCCAGGAGGCGCGCTCAAGAGCCGCTGAGACCGGCGGAGCGGGGGGGAGGGGTTTTACCTGTGCTTCACTTCGTGCCGACATCGCCAAGAGTCAAGGGGGCCTCGTGAGCAGTTCTTTATTGCTGTTCCAACTAACCTGCAACGCCGCCACTGCCTGGAGTCACGGGGCTCTATTTCAGCAGCACCTAACAGCGTCGCCACCCCGGGACTACAATTCCCGGCTGTCCCAGCGGCGGCGCGGACCATCGACGCAGCGCAAGCGCCAGGAGGCGCGCTCAAGAGCCGCTGAGACCCGCTTCGCGGGACGCGCCGGACGAAGCCCAAGCAAAGGGCGGGCCGTCTGTGGCCGTCCGTGGTCGCTGGAGGTCGGGCCGGGCAACCCCCCTTGGCCTATTTAAAGTCGGGGTTCAGTCGTAAGAGATCGTCAAGTGTGTGAGTATAGTACATATTGTGACCGGGAATTAATTATTTATTATTGTTGCGTAGTATACTCAAACACATATTGAAAAATGGGGAAAAAAGTTCCACCTGTGCTTAAATCTACCCGTAAGCAGCCAACATCTTCCTCAACTGCCACCGCCCCCACTCCATTGCCCAGTTTGACTGCTATTGATAAAATGCTCCAGAGGACAATCGGCGTTGTGGCTTCTGCTATCCAAAACACAGAAAGGCGCCTCTCGCTCCCATTAAGCTTGCAACCACCTCTGCTGCAGGACAATACACTGGATTCCCTGGTTGCCACATCGGATATAACATCTTACGCGGGGCTACCAGGCACTGACTTTAATGTGAATTGCATAATCCTGGACAGCGTATCCCCTAACCATCGTACAATGGATAATAGACTATCAGTAACCCCGTCTATGCTAAGATCAAGCGCTAATAAGAGCGCTGACACTATCCCATCCTCAGTTAATGAGCAGGCTCACTTGGAAGGGATAGAATTATGCTCAGATGTATCGATTATAGATAGGGAAAAAAAGTGAAAGTACACCAGCACGAACAAGGGGACAGAAAGCAGGAAAACAAAAAGCAAAGCAAAAAGGGAAACAAACAGAGCCACCAGTAGACAAACGTAGAGAGAATGGTGGGCGCCCTCAACAGAGGAGGCCTCTCACTCCCGTAGAACAAAACAAGGGTCACAGTGAAGTGTATTTTAGTAAAAAGGATGAACAAACTTCATTAACTAATGCACTGCTGGGGAATGAAGGATTTTGGGGGAGAATGGAGACCTTAATAACCACCCTCTTAGGACCTATTAATCAACAAGTCCTTAATATCGATAAGAGGTTGAGGGCATTAGATGATCATGTGTTAAAATTAGGTACAGGGTGTAATCCCATAACTATATCACACCCTGGTACAACTAACATTAACACACATAAACCACAACACACTATGGCCAACAAGAAATGTATAGTGGAGACCAATGCCTCTCCCTCCACATCTAAACCGAGTAGAAGTAAAGATCAACTAAACTCAGAACTTTTATCCAGACAGGTATTTGACACTAAAACCACTAAGACAGTTAGTTCTGGAGGAAGGGAGAAATCTACTGACATAAGCAATAGGCCACCAACGACACAAGTGCACGATGTTGACCAACACCACTTGACAGATAAGCCCGACATAATTGAAGTGACTAATGCGAGACAGATTCCGGCCCGCATCAGTTTACCCCCAGATTGCGGACCGTATGTCTTGGTTTTAGCCAACGTCCCAAAACTGAGGGAAACCCAAGAGGAAAATCATACAAGCTTAAGAAATAGAACTCTCCATTGGCTTTCTGTAAATTGCAATTTTCCAATGGAAGGAGCAGGGGAAATTATTCACACCCAGAGAGTAGGGTGGGTGGGCCCACTGAGAAAAAAGTTTGAAGGAGATTGCATTATTATAAACTTTAGATCCCCACAATGGGTGCAATCTACACTCTCAAAAGCCCCATTGCCCTTACCTTGGGAATTCAATACTACTCTGCTTCCTCTTGGGTATTTTTATAGACATTTAATTGACTTTTATTCTAACCCTGGGATTAATTTCTTAGCAGATCAACCAGGTATGAACCACAATATTATTAACGGCTACGAATATCCTCATCAAGATCTCAACACTAATTTTAGGAATGGTCGTCTATTAGGCCAACGGATTATACCCCCACTACATCAAATGTCACATTTACCTCTCCCCACTCCCTCTTATTTCAACCCAAGGGAGAGACCTTATGAAAGGCCCAAATAAAATTTTAACATGCCCCAGAACGAGCCAAGGTATATATATAACATACCAACGCATAATCGTTTTGAATATGCTCTCTCCAACTTGGAATGTCAGGATTGACTGGGGAAAAGAAATAGAGGGAGTGAGGATGTACCTATTACCACCAGGGAAAACCCTCATTATGTACAATGTAACGAAATTGAGATAATGGCACCATACGCTGTTCCGGCTATGTCCCTAGTTACACATGAGAACACAATTACCCTATCAATTCAACCTAAGCAGCCTAGTGGGCATAATGCCTCTTGTGTCCTAAAACGTTCCAAATTGTCCATTCTGAGTTGGAACGTTGCTGGGTTTGAACCAAGATTGCTTGACCCTCAATGGATCAAGCTACTGGATAACAAAGATATTGTTATGTTCCAGGAGACATGGGCTGTTAGCAATTTATTTATTGAGGGTTACCATTGCTTTAGTGTAACTTCAAGCAAGCCTATTTTTGGCCGTGCAGTGGGAGGATTATTTATAGGTGTCAGCACATTGGTGGGAGGTACTATCAAAGATCTATCAGAAGGAAACCCGAATATTCAGGTTCTCGAGTTGAAACTAAAACCCAGGATTTATATAATTAATTTTTATAATATTGATTTTTATTCCACACCCAATACAAACTATATAGCCCTCTCTAAGACTCTAAGGAAATTGGAAACAAACTTGGAATCAGAGGAGGGGATAGGGATTCTAATCGGCGGAGATTTTAATGCCAAATTAATAAAGAAGTATTGGACCAAGGACACTAACAACATTATAGACCAAGCTGAAAAAAGGGGGTTTGAATTAGCAAAGATACTGAGCGAACACACCCTTAGTAATGCCATGGAAGTGTCTCAAACACCTGACATGGACTCTGTCCCTCGTTTAGGGGGCGCGATTGTTGTTCAACCATTGACTTTATTTTTATGTCCTCTGATTTATTGGACCGTGTGTTGGAATCCAAGGTGATAAAGACATCATTTGGCGATCATAACCCCCTCACAGTTACCTTGCATTTAGGCTCTCGCCCTGTATACGCGAAATTTAATGGCGCAAGAGACATTACACCATCAGGTGATGGCCTGCGGCTAAAATGGAGGGGAATTGATAGCGGAGCTATTTTAGAAAATGTGCAGAATGACCATTCTGATTTAATTAACTCTTGTTTACTTTTAAATGGAAATAATAATAGAATAATCACTGACTTTGGCAAACTGTGTTTAGTAATTAAAAAATTGTTGTCAGTCCCACTGCCAAAGATAGCGAAAGAACCAAGATGGTTTGATTCAACTTGTTCTTTGGCAAATAGGGAACTACGCGAAGCATTGTCCTCTAAACCAAGGTGTACATTAGAGGTACAGCTGGCCAGGAAAAACTATAAGTTAAAAACAACTGAAAGGAAGGCTGCCCTGCTGACAGAACAGTGGGAAATACTGGTTGTGAGCGCAAATTTGAAGAGTTGCGGCCCCTTCTGGTCAGCTGTCAGGAAGACGCGAGATATGGGGAAACACTTATCCCCAATTAGCTGTAACATTACTAGTAGTAGTTGGGAGGCCCATTTTGCTAAAATATATGCTACCCCTTCTAAAGAAGTAACTATTCCTTCTTTGAAGGTGTCATGCAGCCTCAAGATCGACCTCTCTGAGATAGTCACAGCCATCAAAGAGAGCCTTGGTAACAAGGCCCCTGGTCCCGACGGGCTTCCTATAGATATTATTAAGCATAATACGGATTTATGGGCACCAATTCTCTTTAATGTTTTTAATAGTTTACCCATGGTGCCTATGCCTGACACCTGGGCGACTAGTACTATAGTTCCCATTTTTAAGAAGGGCGATAGGTCAGACCCAGCCAACTACCGTCCAATCTCGCTCTTGGACAATACTTTAAAAATCCTTGGACGAGTTATTTATAACAGGATGATAGAGTGGACTGAAGATACAGATTTATTGGATCCATGCCAGATGGGATTTAGGAGCGGTGTGGGCACGGTGGAGCAATGTTTAAACTTGAAATTGATTGTTGATAAGTATAACGTTGCTCGATCCAGCCCAATCTATCTCGCATTTATGGATCTTTCGTCTGCATTTGACCTAGTTAATAGATCCAAATTATGGCTTATGCTTTCTAACTATGGTCTGGATGCAACTCTTGTAAACTTTCTGGCCTATCTTCACACTGACCTCAAAGCGCAAGTTAGGATCGGGTCTGGTGGTGATGTGTCTGGACCCATAAAAATAGGTAGGGGGGTGAGGCAGGGGTGCGTTTTAGCACCCCTGCTATTTATTATTTATATTAACAGTCTTGCCAAAGCCTTGAAACAAGTGACGAGAGACGTTCCAATTATCCAGGGGAATCCACTACCAGTTTTATTATACGCAGATGATGCGGTCATTATGGGCCGCACTCCTAATGCTCTTCGTTTGCTCGTTAGAGCATTCGTCCAGCATATGGAGGGACTAGATCTGCGCGTAAATTTAAAAAAATCTTTTATCATGTCTTGTGGACCCGGGAAAAGGAAGCTCAATACTATAAATGTAGGTTCGGATAAACTAGAATCCGTAACCTCTTTTCCGTACTTAGGGTTGGTTTTCGCTGCGAACGGCTCATGGAGTGGGCATTCTGCCCACGCCATGGGCAAGTTCTCGAAAGCCACCAATTCTATATTGAGCCTCCCACGCCCGAAGAAAATAGGTGCCACTAGGGCCATTTAAAAAAATTTCAAACTACAGTGCATTCCTGTGGCTACGTATGGGGCTGAGGTCTGGGGCTCAGGGAGAAACTCAGGGATTCAGCGTGAGGAAAACCGTTTTTGCAGGAAAATATTGGGTGCTCCTTTTTCCGCTTCTGAATTCATCTGTCATAAAGAACTAAATCTCCCCTACGTTTGTGATTTTATTAGAGCCAGACCAGCCCTATTTTGGATTAGGATTTGGACAAATAACTCAGCGACCCTAACAAAAAACATTATAATGGATTGCTTAAAATGTGATCACTATATGTCAATACCTTGGTTAGCCGAGGTTTCCAAAACATTATGTGCCGTGGATAAAGGCGATCTTTTCTCAGAACCCACTGGAATTGAGAATAATGATAAGGTCGTAGTTAAACAAGCACTTTATGCACTTTTTAATTCAGAAAGAATGGGGAGGGAGTCACTTAAATCTTCTGTTGCCACATATATGGGGTATGATTTGTGTAGGTACCCACTACCATCCTATCTAACTCTCCCCATGTCTAATTGGGAACGATCGTTGCTTTTTCGTTTAAGGGCAGTATCTGTAAAATTCCTGTTGGCTTTCCCTTTGGGGTATCATCATACAGTAGAATACAATCCCTGCCCATGTCATGGCACTAGTAAACAGAATGATATTCACTTCCTATTCTTCTGCAAAGTTTATTTAAAATATATTGATTGGTTTTTAACTCCCTATTTTAGAAAATTAAGACCCCTTTCTCTGGGGGAATCCTGTTCATTATTATTTTCCCTGGATACAGATGAACTAATCTTCCGCACCAGCACTTTTCTGAGACTAATAGTACACGCACGCAAAATGATGGAAAATCCCTGAAAATTATTTTATGACAGCTGCATATTTGAAAATGAATTGTTGTGATTGTGGTGTTTTTTATGGAGTGTATTATTGTGCAAATGTGTTGTTTTTTGTTGTACTTTTATGGATTTTATGAAATCCGAATAAAGGTCTTTTGAATTGAATTGACTTGTACAAGTGAACCCGAGTTGTTGCATGCTTAATTAATGCAGCTAGGGACCCATACTGCCTGTTACCTTACTTTGTCACACTGGGGTGCGATTAGTTGCTTTGGCAGGGAAGCACCGAAATGGTGTTACACATAAAGGGTGAAATTTGAACACTTGCGTGCTGGCTCTCTGTTGACTCCGGTGCAATGTATCTCTTTCTTTTCTTTTCACTGGCTGGTGGCTTTATGTTTGTGTCAGCCTGAAATTTAATAATGCGGAGAACAGTGAAAACCGGCTGCATGTGCATATGTCTGGCCGTAAATCCGCTTGCAGAGCAGTTGTTGACCAACGACCAGGCAGCCTGTAGGCAGAACACTGATTTATGTAGGCTCCACCACATACATCTCACTATTCATGATGAAATGTCAGGCCCAGCAGCAATTGCATGTGTCTGTCTGCAGCCCTTGCCATAAGTGCAGTACAATTAGGTGGAAGGTTAGTGTGCTGTGCAGCCTGGCTACAGTACTGCACATGCCATTGTGATGCTTGAATGCAAAGATGCTAGCACTTCTCGACCATCTTGCTTTCGGGAACCTGTCCTTAGCATGCTGGTGACTCCAGGCTACTCTTGATCTGTTTGTGTTAAACTTGGAGCCTTCTAGACCTTGGTGATGGGAAATTGTTTTTCTGTGTGGCTTACAGTTTTAAATCACACAAAATGAACCTTGGCTGTGAAAGCATAAAAAAATGGTGCCCCATAATTGATTGATTAGCCCTGCTCTTTGCTGGATATATAGATGAAACAATGAAAACTTCAATTAATTCAGAATTTAAAAATAATGTAACTGTGTGTTGATGTCTTTTTTGTTTGTTTGTGTGAAGTAGGTCTTCTGTAATGAATTCCATAATTTGGCACAGTATTTCATTTGGTACGACAGGAAATTGTGACCAGCCTCCCAAAAAAGGATGTGTCCCCCTAAAGTGAACCCCAAAACCCCCTCTCTCCCCCCACCAGCCACCACTGCTCACTCCGCATCTAAATAAGTATCAGCAAAGCCAATTGGTCTGCTCTTTTTTAAATACAAGTGTATGCCACAATATAAAATGGCAAAAACTTGGAGCCATCTATATGTGGCTGCCATATGTTTGTAATAAACATTTTAACATTGAAAACATTCACTAAGGTGGCCGCTTTATTAGTAATGTGCTTTTAAATAGCAATCCTTTCAGGTATGGCATGTGATTTATTATTATTGTTATTTGCCAAGGAGACAAGAATAAATCAACACCAAACAAAGCACTCATATTGCAGTCTGTCACGGTGTCACTTAAAGACTTTATTACAGCAACTTTGATAAGGAGATGGAAAATAAATCACCTTCTAATAGACCTCTTAAGTGCATGCTAAATAAATAGTCTGTGTTATAAATGGGGTTCTTTAGTTGGCAGAGATATGCACTTTGTCAAATTAGAGCCCCTTGCTTCTAGTCAGGATAAGGGAGTTACACACTTTAGATAACTCATGCTCACCCCCTTGGTAGCTTGGCATGAGCAGACTGGCTTATCCCAAAGGCAATGTGTAAGCATTTGCACCCAGACACACAGTAACACAGTGGAAACACTGCAAATGGACACCACACCAGTTTAGACAAATAAAGTATCTTTATCTAAACCAAACAAGACCAAAAACGACAAAAATCCAACATACACAATTCAAAATATGACTTTTAAAAGGTTTCAAGCAATTCTGTTCATAGCAATCTATGGATGCCTGATTTTACACAGTGTACCTTTAGGTGTGTCAAAATTCACTAGGCCAAACAGCCGCAGAGAAGGGAAGTGGCGAAAAACACAGCAATGCGTCAGTTCCTGAGTCCTGGGGTGGCGATGCAACAGTTCTGCAGGACGCAGGAGAAGTGATGCGTCAAATCCAGACTGTAGGGGGAAGTCAGGTGTCGATTTCAAGACTGTTCTGGTCTGCAGGGGATGTGCCTATAAACTTGCAGCACACGTGCGATGCGTGGAAATCTAGGATGCACCGGAGTTCGATGCTGGAGCAGAAAACAGGTACTAAGTTGATTTCTTCAGCTTTGGTCCAACGATGCGTCGATTCTTTCAGCCACACAGCAGGACCTGTGTCAGAGTCTATGCGGTGATCTTGGACTTCGGAGGTTGGCGCACTGGACAGGGCGTGCAGCAGATTTTTCAGCTGCTGACAGGTGCTACGTTGATTCTTTGGCCGCACGGCAGTGGTGCAGAGTCGGAAAAACAGGCACTGGAAAGGTGATGTGTCGCTTTTCTTGGTTTCTTTAAACGTTTTCAGTTCCCAGCAACAGGAAGAACCTCTAGAGGCCCAGAAGTGGAACAGACATCCTGACATGGTCAGAATTCCCAGCAGTGGAGTTCAAGAAAGCTGATGGTGAAGTCTTTGCGTCCTTGAGACTTAATACCAGGAGTCCTTGGAGATTCTTCACAAACAGGTTCACAGCAAAGTTCCAGTCTTTGTCCTCTCCTTGCCAGAAGCAGCAACTGAAGGCTAACCCAGCAAAGCAACACACAGCAAAGGGGCAGTCTCCTCCTCACAGTTCTTTAGCTCTTCAGCTCTTCTTCCTTGGCAGAGGTTCCTCTAGATTTCAGAAGTAATCTAAAGTTTTGGGGTTTTAGGTCTAATATTTATTCCCCATTTTCTCTTTGTATTCTTTGTTGCAAGAGTCTTCAAGCTCAGTAGAAACCAGTTCTGTCCTACCTGGTCCAGCTTTACTACAGGAGATGGAGACAGCATTGTGCAGAGCAGACACAGATACATTTTTCAAACACAAGCATTTTCTTCAATTCTGTCAATGATCAAGCAGCAATGCAGGTCAAGGAAAACAAATCGGAGAAGCAGAGAAAAGAGAGGAGGCATATCATATGCCAAATGCAAGCCGTCCACAAACATTAGCAGGAGCATCGGCGGAGGTCAAGATCCAGGTAACACCACAGGAGCAAGACCTTGAAAATCATTGAGAATACAAGTTTAAGTGCTATAGGTGTGGGCAAGCCTACCATCATCCAAGAACCTGCCCAGCCATGGGACAAGAATACCAGAGGTGTGGAAAAGAAAGGTATATGCGAAGATGTGCAAAATATCTGGCAAGAAAGCATTTTGGTAAGGAAAGACCAGAAACATCGCACCACACGAGGGAGGTAAGAGACAAGAGTGACAGGTCAACAAGTTTGTGATGATCTCAGGCATTGTCCTGCACAACATCCAGGGCAGATCCCTGTCTCACAAGTGACAACTGAGAACACACTAGCCGATATCATAAAATAGTAATGATTATGCATTTATGGTAAAAACAACAAGGTGATGGATGGAATGCATGAATTAATCTCAGCCACTAGCAATCGCTCGGGACCTCATCCCAATCCATAATTTTTCACCCACCATGCCACCACAGTTTGGACCCAGCAATATGCACATCAGTCTTGTCCCTGTTCCTTATGGAGCAGTCCAGACCAAACTGCCAAGCCAGATCTTCCTTGAACCGGAACACAGGCAACACATGACTGGTCTTGCCCTTTTTATAGGCTCTTCAGTGGGTTACAGATTGATTCCAGTGGCACAGTGAGCACGGGACCCTCGTCTGGGCATACCCGGAGTACTTAGGGCTTCAAATGCAAAAATAACAAGGTGATAGATGGAATGGTTAAATTAATCTCAGCCACTGGCAATCACTTGGGCTGCATCCCAATCCATCAATTTTCACCCACCATGCCACCTCAGTTTGTACCAAGCCATTTGCAAATCAGTCTTGACACTGTTGCTCATGGGAAAAATCCAGCTCAAACTGCCAGGGCAGGATCCTCCCTAAAACAGATCATAAGCAACCCAGGACCAGTTTCACCATTGCTATGGGCTCTTCATTCAGGTGCAGCCTGATTCCAGTGCCACAGTGAGCCCTGGAACCACGTGTGGGCATACCTAGTACACTTGGCACATCAAATGCAAAAATGAGAAGGTGATAGATGGAATGCTTGAATTAATCTCAGCCACTGTCAATCGCTCAGGACCGTATCCCAAACCATAATTTTTCTCGCTCCATGCCACCTCAGTTTGGACCCAACCATATGCAAATCAGTTTTGACCCTGCTCCTCATAGGAGCAGTCCACCCCGAAGTGCCAGGTCAGGTCCTCCCTGAACCGGAACACAAGCTACCTCAGACCAATTTCGCCCTCGCTGTGGGTTCTTCAGCTGGGTACAGCTTTGTTTCCAGTGGCACAGTGACCCGGGACCCACGTCTAGGCATATCCGGTGCACTTAGGGCATCAATTGCAAACACAGCAAGATAATGAATGGGGGTGCTTGAATTAATCTCAGCCACTGGCGATCACTCAGTTGCATCCCAATCAATCATATTTTGCCCACTATGCCACCTCAGTTTGGACCCTGCCTTATGCAAATCAGTCTTGACTGTGTGAGTGGGGAGGGCACTAACACACTGACAGAGAGGTGTGTGGGGACACAAGCTGCTCTGCTAATTACATACAATGAAAATAAAGGAATTATTGTACACACGGTGTGGTCATCTGTTTGCATAGCACACCATTACACATATATTGTCACACCTATTTCTTTAAGCTGTGTTTGCTGCTGATACATAAATCAAAGATTTTGCAATGTGAATGTTGGAATTCTTTGACTCTGGTCTCTACAATGATGTGCGTGCATTACCTTCAACCACCCATCTGACAACTTGTTTCGAGCCATCCTTCAGATTCTTGAAGTTGTGTTTTGTTATGTTATGTTAATGGAGCTTATAAAGCGCAAGGTTACCCTGGAGTGTCCTGGCGCTGTGCATGCCTGCTGGAGGTCTATAAAGAGAAAATTACTGAGTGAAGAGCCATGTTTTCAGCCCCCTTCTGAATGAGAGGAGATCTGGAGAGTTCCTCAGGTAGAGTGGAAGCTTGTTCCAAGCTTTGGAGTGCAAGTGATGAAGCTTCTGCCGCCCAAACTGGCCTTTTTGATCGGCGGAGTTACAGCTAGTTTGGCTCCTGTGGACCGAAGATTTCTTTTTTTTTAAATAGTGTTTTTAAAATATTTATTATACAGCACAGCATATTCATTTTCTGACAATTTACAGAATAAATAAGTATTCATGATACATAATACATGTTATAAAGCAAAAATACATTGTAAATATCTATTGACTATTAAAAAGGGATAGAAGGAGAGGAGAAAAGAAGAGCAAGAGAAGAGAAAAAAAATATGTATATAATTCGAAGTATGATATGGAAGAGTAAATGAACGACTAGAAAAAAGTGAACAAACTATTACATATCTCAAGATTTATCCCAAATGGGAATATTGTTTAGAGTCCGTTGTGGGTCAATGATTCCTTCCAACTGTATATAGGAGCCCATATCCGTCTGCCTAAAATTTTCCCTCTTTTGCCCTTCCTTTCGTATATTCCCCTTTCCAGATTGAATATTGAAAGAAGCCGAACAAGCCATAACTGGAATGTTGGTGCAGCTTGATCTAGCCAAGCTGATGCAATAGTTATACGTAAAACAGCCATAGCGAGAAAAAGAAAATTGTCCAGCATTGATTGCTCCTGGCTGTTATCCACCCCGAGGAGTATCAGAGCTGGAGTTAGTTTAGCTTTAAAACCCAAGGTGGATTCAAAGTATTCCATTATGGATGAGTTGAGTCCGTCTAGACATGGACAGGTGGCGAACATATGGACTATATCAGCGTTAGATGATTTGCATCGTGGACAAGTAATACCCTCTTGGCCCCCCCATTGTAATATCTTGGCCGGTGTGTAATATAAAGAAAAGGCCCTTTTATAATGTTGTGCCTGGAGCCCGGCAGAACTAAGTACTGTCCGTGCCATCTCTAGGGATTGAATGAAATTATTCGATTCGGCGCCCAGTCTATCCTCCCATTTCTTACTGTATTTTTCAAGGTCATCTGATTTTGTTGCAGATAATTCATTATAGATTCTTTTAATAGTACATCCCTGAATACTTTTTATTGCCTCAATAGTTTCAACCTTACTAAATCCGATAAGCCCACCAACCTTTTTACTAAAAAAACTTCTAAGTTGAAGATATTTGAAAAAATTCCTGGTGTCAATTCCAAATTTATCCTGAATATGCTTAAATTGGTAAAAGCCATCTGGACCTATTAGATCCCCGACTTTCGTAAGACCACACATTGCCGATCCTGCCATAATTTGATCCGAGAATATTTGTGGTAGCGTAGGGTTGCCAAACAGTTGTGTATAAAAATTCATTCTTCCTAAGCCTGTCTTTTTCTTTAATGCAGCCCATATTTTAAAAGCTGCTTGTATAGTCTTAAATTTGGTTCTCTTGAAATCGCTTGGCTCACTAAATTTAAAAAAACAATTTACTGCATCTTCCCCCAACAATAGCCTGTATACATCTGGTATCTTGTCTTCCAAGTCAGGTTCTTTAGAACCGCCGCCAGCCAACCGACACATATACTGAAGTGCCGCAGCACAATAATAAAGCGTAAGGTCTGGTACCGCCCAACCTCCTCTATCAATATGTAAAGTCATATAGCGTAAAGCCCTTCTGTTTTTTCCGTGTGCCCATATAAATCGGTTAAACATATTATCTAACATGGTAAACCATTTTTTCTCAAATTCCAAGGGGGTAGCCCTAAACAAATATAAAAATTTGGGGAGAAAGACCATCTTGATCACGTTGCATCTGCCAACCAGAGACAGATGCAAGTTATGACATTTATAAAGGTCTGTAGTGGCCTTCCGTACTATCGGATCGATATTTACTGCCACTTATTTATCCAGTTCTGAAGTTATAGTAATCCCGAGGTACACTGCTGAATCTATCATTGGGGGATCGGATCGGGGTATCTCTCGGTTTACAACAATTTGTTTTTTTTGTTTGTTTAAAGCATAGCCCGAAATCTCTCCAAACGCTACAGCTATATCGTCAACTGCCTTTATTGCTGATAAAGGATTGGGGGTTACCAGAGCGACATCATCCGCGTATGCGAGCACCTTTGTAGATATTCCTTGATATATAATAGGCTCAATTTCCCGACTAGATTCGAGTTGACGTAATAGCGGGTCTATGTAGATTGCGAATAAAAGAGGTGAGCAGGGACACCCCTGTCTAGTGCCCCTTTTTATCCTGAAAAGTGCAGTATACTTTCCATTAATTCTAAGGCGCGCTGTTGGTGCTTTATATAAATTGCTAATGGCCTTAATGAACCCCTTTCCTAGTCCGTACCATCTCATTACCTCCCATAGGTAGTCCCAGGAGACCCTATCGAAAGCTTTCTCTGCATCTAATAGCAGCATGGCCATAGGGTCCCCTGGGACTGCTGCTGCGTGGAATAATGTTATTACCCTCCAGATGTGTTGGGTAGTCCCTCTCCCCGGGATAAACCCATGTTGGTATGGATGTATTACCTTCCCAATAATAAGATTCAATCTGGAAGCAAGGGCTTTGGATAATATCTTTACATCACTATTTATTAAAGTTATTGGCCGATATGACCCAGGTTCCTGGGGTGGTTTCCCCTTTTTTTAAATTATTATAATGTCTGCCCCAGACCAGGACTCAGGTATTGAACTCCCAAGTTCTGCCAAGCCTATCATTGCGACCAGATCAGGTCCTACTTCTTCCCAAAAGTTTTTATAAAATTCCAGAGGGATCTGGTCGGGTCCGGCGGCCTTCCCGGACGGGAGGTTTTTTAAGGCACTAAAGATCTCGTCTCGAGTTTCATGCTATCCTCGCTAACAATACTCTGTAATGGTATGTTATTGAGGTAATCCTGGATTAGGCTCTGCTGTATCTGGGGTTCTGCATTGTATAATGTTTGATAAAATTGCCGAAACACTTCTTGGATCCCGGGTGGGTCCGTAATTAGACTTCCATGACCATCTATAATTTCATTTATTTCACATCCAGCACTCCTTTGCCTGAGTCTAACTGCCAGCGTGTGGCCCGCCCGTTCGCTGAACTCATAGGTATGTTCTCTTTTAACTAACAAGAGTTCTGCCGCTTTTGAGGCAGCGGGGTCTCCAATTTCTGCCTTAGCCCAAGCTAACCTGAATAGGATATCCTCTAAGGCTAAACCTGTCTTAACTGCGATTGCAAGTTCCTCCTCAATTTTAACTAGATTTTTATACAACAGTGCCTCCCGGTGCTTCTCCTTTTTCTGTCGAGACATGCTAAAGCTAAGTGTCTCCCCTCTGATTCCGGCTTTAAAAGCGTCCCATACAACCCCAGCACGAGCGCTATATCTATTTATATTCCAATAAGTTTGGATCCATTTCTTCATATGGAAAACATAATCAGAATCTAACAAAAGCCCTCTTTCAAATGTCCATGCCCGTTCGTCCTGTACATTATTAGTAAGCTCCAGTGTAAGTACAAGTGGGTTGTGGTCGGATAGAATCCTGGGATATTTTTAAATTTTAATCCCGTGTAATAGTGAGTGTGAGACAAAAAAGTAGTCAAGCCTATAGACTGACTAATGTGGGGCAGATAAAAAAGTGCTACCTGGGCCTTTGCTATTTAAGTAATGCCATGAATCTATTAAACCGTGATTCTTAACTAAGTTTGTAAGTGCCCTGAAAACTCTCTTTTTACGTCCTGTGTAAGTGTCACCATTACTGCCCCAGAGCCCACAAAGGCCATCAATATTAAAGTCACCACATATTAATAGTGGGGTAGGCCAATTTACTAACTCATCGTCTAAATACTCCAGTACCTCAGGATCGTCAGCCATGGAACCGTACAATGAGCATAAAGTAAAAGCCTCCCTAGCATATAAACAATTCAATACAACCCATCGGCCCCATTTATCGGAAATTTTCTTTTTGACAGTTATATCTTTCCTTCTAGTCATAATCGCAACTCCTCTTGTCTTAGTGCCATGCTTAGTAGCGAACAGTAGACGAAACCCCAATTGTTCGAGGATTCCTCCTCTACCACCCTCTATGTGAGTCTCTTGGAGACATAAAATATCTGCTCACATGGATTTTAAAATGACGGCAGCCCTTTGTCGCTTTGTTTGATCATTGAGCCCACAAATGTTAATCGTAACAATTCTAAGATTTCCAGGATTCATAGGTTAATTTTTGGTACTTTTTCCTATGGATGTTATCATTACTCTTCCTCTCTCTTAGTTCAACCCTGCGAGCAAAATCCTCTCTAAACCAAACTCCTGCTATTTGCTTCTTATATTCTTTATAAACATTCCTCTTTTGTGAAACTATACTGTGATGTATGCCGACCCCCCCGAACCCCTTGCCCCCCCTGAACAATTAAACCCCCCACCACCCCTACTCCCCTCATTGGCAAATAGGTCAGCCAGACCTATGTGTGTCAGTCTGAGCACTCAACTCAGGCTGCCTAGGGCCCCCCACTCCACACACCCAGCAACGTCCCCCAATCCTCCCGCCTCCACACACCCCACCCGCCCCACCCATTTTACACACTTAATGAACCTTCTCCATATAGTACATCAGTATTTTAACCCTCGCTGATAACCAAATTTATGTTTAAATCTATTTTATTATTATTATTATTAACAGAGTATCTTCAACGGCATCAGCATCTATCGCCTACAACCCTGAGAGCCGGCGGGTAACTGCACATGTATATCAGCATGACAAAAGCCCCATCAAGATCCTTGCGGGCAGATCATCCTTAAGCACAGCATGCCGCCTACAACCCCTCGTGGCCGGCCGCGTTTTAAACTGGAGGGGACGAGAAAGCCCCCCTACCTACTGGAGGCTAATGGTGGAAAACCATCCGGTAAGTTTAACCCCTTTTTTAAATATACCATGTAAAAGCAAACCCAAAGGATACACGCTGGAGAAGGGTGCCATTACTTGGCGGCCAAGGCTCCGTTCTGGGTGGAAGGCTCTGCAACTAAAACCCGTCCAATAGGACGTCAATCCGCCTCGATACTCAGAAAGAAGAAACAAATTCCGTCCCTGGAAACCCCCTCCCCGCATCCCAACTCCCGAACCCCCCCCTTCCCCTAACCCTCCCCTCGTCCAGTGCGTGCTTCCGGTCAAACCCGCGTTTCCCCGTTGTCCTTTCCCACGTACCCCGTGTCGAGCTCAATCAAGAGGCTAAGTCTTCCGGTTTAGTAAGCAGCAGGAGTCGAAGATATCTCGGGCAGGTCAGTTCTCTGAATTCCGTGACCAGTAGGGACTGGAACGGCTGCCATATGTCGTTGAACTGCTCCGCATCACCTGCCACTGCTAACGACATTTTCTCCATACCTAGCACATGCCCCAATCTATGGAGCCAGCCCGTGACCGTGGGGAGTGTAGTGGAACGCCAGTGTACAAGAATGTTCTGAAGGGCCGACCCTAGCGCAATGGCTATCTGCCTACCTCTGCGGGATTTTAAAGGATACATCAGCCTGTTCGGGAGACCCAGTAGAATATAGGCCATGAAGCGCGGCAGCTCAGTATCAAAATGGGAGTCTACATTGTCTATCACCTCTTTCCAGTAGGTGTCAAGAAGGGGACAGTCCCATAAGATATGCGTCAGCGTTCCCACCCGCCCACATCCCCTCCAGCAAGTGGCCTCTTTACTATGGTCCATGGCATGTATGCGTTCCGGGGTATAGTACCAATATGTCGAGACTTTAGTGAAGGTTTGGGTGAGGCCTGTGTGATATGCCGAGTGTCTGGCTCTGTAAGCTACCTGTTCCCATTCTTCATGACTCAGGGACCTACCTAATTCCCTCTCCCAGCGCTCCCTCCCTGGATTATAGAAGTGCGAAGAGGGCATTTGGAGAAACTGATAAAGGTCACTTATGAGCTTAGCGTCAGATGTGCGCGATAAGAGCCAGCGTTCATACGGGAGGAATCGTCTATCAGCTGTCTCTCGCACGTGAGGGTGCAGCGCCCAGTGGCGAACCTGCATGTAACGCAACCTCTCAGTCTCCGGAAATGTATATTCTTGTCGGAAGCACGTGAAGGGAATGACCCCGTCCGAATTGTACATATGGCACAAAGTCCTACACCCCGCCGCACGCCAGTGAGCAAATGCTTCCCCTTCCATTCCTGTGGTGAAGTCAGGATCATCCACCAGGGGCGTCAGCGGCGAAGGAAATGTGGTCAGAACGTGCGTGAGATTTGTGGCGTCCCAGACCCGCAGAGGCACTCTGGTGATAAAGGAGGCATATAGATTTGCGGGGCGGTGAGCCCTGCGCAGGAACGGCACTTCCTGTAGAGGCCTCCCCGCCACTGCCTGATCTTGGAAGAGCCAGTGCTTGTCGGACTCCCACCTGCTCCATTCCACTAGATAGCGCAACTGCGCTGCTTGAAAGTATTTGCGGAGATCCGGAATGCTGAGTCCTCCAGCCTCCGGCGCTAGCATTGAGAGTGCCCTCCTCATTCTGGGCTTCCTGCCCTGCCAGATAAAGCGTGCCAGGTCGGACTGCATCTTCTGGGTCCATCCAACCGGCGGCTGCAGCGGAAGTGCCCAAAACAAATATAGAACCTGAGGTAAAATCGTCATTTTAACGGCCGCCACTCTACCCAACAACGAAAGGGTGTTGCGGTCCCACCGGGCTAATTCCTCCCGTATCTTTCTACCCAAGGTGGTGTAGTTTGCCGTTACCATAGCGGGTAGGGTGGGGGCCAGCTGGATTCCCAGGTAGGGCACCGGGTCCGTCGACCAGACTATCGGAACACTGTGTTGTAAAATGGTTCTGGTTGCTGGTGAGAGAGAAAGATCCAAGGCCACTGACTTTCCCATGTTCATCTTGAATCCTGCAACCTCCGCAAAGGAGTTCAACTCCTCAATACACGTCGGCAGGGCATGAAGCGGATCTTCTAATGATAGTATAACATCATCAGCGTATAAGCTAATGGCATGAATAAAGCCGCCAAACTTCACCCCCCTCACTGCCGAGTTGCTACGTATCTGGTGCGCGAAAGGCTCCATGTATAAAGCAAAGAGTAAAGGCGACAGCGGACATCCCTGCCTCGTGCCCCTTTCAATGTTAAAATTCTTGAAGCAGTACCCATTCACCCTTACCATAGCTGTCGGGGACCTGTAGCAATTGAAAACCATGCCGCGGAATTTGTCCCCTATCCCTACCTTCACTAACACCTGTTCTAGATAAGGCCGGTAAACACGATCAAACGCCTTTTCGGCGTCCACCGATAGCAACATTCTCTCCCCCGGGATCCGTGACGCCTTTTCTATGAGATGCTTAATCCTTTTGGTGTTGTCCACCGTTTGCCGTCCCGGGACGAAGCCCGCCTGATCCGGGTCTAGAAGTCCCGCCAATTGGGGGGCCAAGCAAGTTGCCAGGATCCCGGTGTACAGTTTGAGGACTATATTTAAAAGAGATATCGGCCTGTAAGAGCCGCACTGCGACTTGTCTTTCCCCGGTTTGGGGATAACCGCGAGGGACGCTCGTAGCAGGTCCGGGGTATGGCCCCCGGTTCAGCAAAGGTGTTGAAAATGCACGTGAGGATCGGCGCTAGCGACGCACAAAACGTCTTATAGAAGAGGGACGTATAGCCGTCCGGCCCTGGGGATTTACCATGCTTAAGATTGGCAATGGCGGATATAACTTCTTCGACCCGTATCTCCTTGTCCAGTATCTCCGCCTGTGAAGGTGTCAAGGATGGCAGAGAGACCGAGTCCAGATATCTCTTCGTTGCGAGTTCATCCGGGGGATCCCCGGCGTAAAGGTCGGCATAGTACCTGAGAAAGAGCTGCGCTATATGGGCATCCTCCGTGACCGGCGATCCCGTGGGGTCGGAGATCGCCTTCACCATCTTTTTCTGTCGTGCCACCCTGAGCTTACTCGCCAACAGCCGGCCGCACTTGTCCCCCCCGTGTAATAGGCGTGCCTTAGGCGCAACGCTGCAAATTCCGGGCGATCCATGTCTAAAGCCGTCAGGAGCTTTCTCGCCTCCTTGAGCTGCCGCCAAATCCGGGGAGCCCCCGTCCTGCAGTGCATGTGCTCCAATTCACGGACCCTCTGAGTGAGTTCCTCTCGCTTATGCCGCCGGTTTGTATTGTCCGCTGAGGAGATAGCAATAAATTCCCCCCGTAGCACTGCTTTCAAAGCAGCCCACTGGGTCGCCCAGGATGTTTCGGAATCCTCATTGTGGGAGAGGTATTCCCGAATCACGTTCGTTACTTGTGTGACTACGTCTCGCCTGTACAATAAGGTGTCCCGGAGACGCCAGACCCGAGGAGGGCAAGAAATTGGTGGCAAGCCAAAAGTGGCCGTGACTGGGGCGTGATCCGACATGGAGACCACCCCCATCTCCGCCGCCGTGGCCAAGGTGCACATAGGCCCCGTGACCAGAAAGTGGTCCAGCCACGCGTAAGTTTTGTGTGCGTGTGAATAATAAGAATAGTCCCTTTCAGCCGGGTGCAGGCGTCGCCAGAGGTCATGTAGATCCAGATCCGCCAGCTGGGCCCTGCACCCTGCCGAGAACTCCCCGGCCTGCGGCGAGCGATGTGCGGATCTATCGAGAGCCGAGTCAAAGACCATGTTGAAATCGCCCCCGATAATAATGTGCCTGTCCTGTGTAGCCGTGACCTCCCCCAGCACTGAGCTAAGAAAGCGTTCCTGCCGGTCGTTCGGGCTGTAAAGGGACCCTATTGTAAAGGAGAGACCTGCCACTCTGAACCTGTAAACTAATAGCCTGCCCTTCTGTTCCGCTTGTTTGTGGAGGACTTCTCCTCGAAAGTGCCGAGCTACCAGAATCGCCACCCCCGCTGTTTTAGTGTTGCAGGACGAGAAGAACTGTGTTGGGAATGTGCATGAGCGTAGTCTAAGGCAGTCTCGGGGTAAAAGGTGCGTCTCCTGAAGAAGACAAATATCCGCCTGGGTGCTTTCTAATAGGGACAGTACAGCTCGTCGCTTAACCGGGTTGTTGAGGCCCCTGACATTAAGCTTTACAATTTTAAGTGTTGTGGGCGGACTGTGGAAGGACAGTTTTGACCGTGCAGGCCTTTAGTATACCCCTGGACCGTGTCATGAGCACCGCTGCCGCGGCCGGAACCTCGGCCATGAACTCCCTTGTTCCCCCCTGCTCCCCCACCGAACCCGTAGACCTCCCTCCCTCCCCCTCCCCTCCCAACCCCCTGTATAGAACCCTCGAACTACCCGCCAACCCACCCCTCGGCAACGTGCCAACAACTCTGAGTCCCCCCTCTCCGAACTTCTCCTCCCCAACCCCAAACCCTGGTTCATCATAGTCCAAGTCTCGTCCCCTAGGGAACAAGTCTTTGGCAGAGTACTCAAGTGGACGTCCAGCCACCGTTCCCACCCCGCCAGCCCCTGCCCTTCCCCAGCCCCCAAACCTGCAAATTGAAGTTGGCTATGGTGATCTCCCCCTGGAGCAGTCTCTTTATGCCGCCAGTGCTACGTTGCCGGAGCCGGTGTTCCCAGCCACCTCTATCACCGCGTTTTCCATGCTGGCCCTGATGGTGGGCGAGTCCGGCCTCATGGAGCGCTCGTGGGATCGTCGCCTGGACACCCGCTGCCATCCATCCCTCCCAGAGCGCCCCCGTCGCTGCGTGGTCGTGTCGTCCTCCATCGCGGTGATGCCCAGGACCCTGCATGTCTCCTGCAGGGAGCGTAGTTGGTGCATAGTGCCATTCCATCGGAATATGAGTCGAAAAGGGTGACCCCAGGCGTAGGGCGTTCCATGTTCTCTCAGAAAGTCAGTAGCGATTTTGAATGCTTTTCGTTTTTGAAGCGTGATGGCAGATAAGTCCTGGTAGAGGGCGACTGGGTGTCCCCGGAAAGTCAAGGGCTGCCGCTTCCGCACCTCCGCTAGGATGCGTTCTTTGAGTGGAAAGTCTGGGAGAAAGGCCAGAATATCCGGGGGTGGCACGACGCCCTTCGCTGCAGCCCCACTCTGTGCGCTCTGTCAATCCGGATGGGAAGTCCTCCGATTCTCCCAAGACCTCCCGAAACAGGTCCCGCAGATAGCTCGCTGCGTCTGTCCCCTCTTCTTTGGATGGAATTCCCCGGACCCTAACGTTGTTTCGCCGAGATCTGTTTTCGAGGTCTTCGGCATGCACCTGGAGATCTATCTGTTGGTCCCTGAGGCGCAGCACCTCTTGTTGTAATTGTGCGAACTCTTCCTCTCTCCTCTGGCCTGCATCTTCCACTGTAGCCACACGTTCACCCAGGCCATCCACCTCCCGGCGCATCTCCCGCACCTCACCGGCTACCTCTTTTTTCAAGGTTTGGAAATCCTCCCTGAGGGAGCCAAAGAGGGACTCCATAAAGGACCTGGTGACCGGGGGCTCCCCACTGCTAGCCTCCAGCGATCCTCCGGAAGAGCAGGGCGACGGCTGCCCCTGTCCATTCTCTGTTGGTGCCTGCCCAGTAGTTCGGGGAGAGTGCGTTCCCCTTTCTTTCCTCCTTTGTTTCCTGCCATGTTCGCGGGGACGTAAGGCCGCCCGAGCCGTCAGCGCCACCAGCACTCCGTAAGGGCTCCTGTCTGCTTCCGTCGCCTCCGGGCCCCTCCGGTAGCGTCACGTTCTCACCCCTCTGTAGCTCCTTCCTTCGGTCCCCGGCTGCGCCGAGCGCCAGGCAGTAGAAGCCCCTCCGGGCCCCGGCTACCCGGACCAGCGCCCGCCTATCCGCCGCTGCAGCTAGGGCCCCGCACCCTGTTCAGGTCTGTACGCGGCCGGCTCCGGGTCCCCTCGCGGGCGGTACCTCCGTATCTTCACCTGCTAGCGTCCGGGTGCAGCCACTGGGTCTGGTGCAGGCCTCAGTACCCTCCACACGCTCCCGGCCCCCATTGTCATGAGCCTCGGTCCCCCGTCCGCTCCTTCGCACCTCCAGCGGTGCCAGCCCGTCAGGTAAATAGCCGCTGGGGGGGGCCCAACCCCCGCCTCTCCGTGATCCGGTAGTCTGCCCCCTTCAGCACCTCCTCTCCAGGGCAATCAGCAGGCTTCACACCCCCGGTTGCGGGTGCGTGGACCCCTAGTGGATCCCTCCACCACTGCTCCTTCTCCTCGTGGTTATCTCGCCCCTGCATCGTGAGCCAGAGCCCACCGCCTCCTTCGCTGCCTGCACCTGTCCCCAGCAGCCCCGCTCGTGAAGGTCTGGAGGTGCACCCAGAGCCAAAGTACCGTCGGCAATCCGCTTCACCCTCTGCTCGCCGGGGAAGCCTCCGTACCCGGTAGAGGTGCCGACCGGCACTGCTTCCTCCGCGGATCGCCCACTGCGTTCAGCGCCCAGCGCTGTTCCACTGCCGGTGTCTCGTCGTGTCTCCGCAGCTCCCCGGGCGTTATTCGTGGGCTAGATCGCCACGTGCATCTGTGTCATTTTTGGCCACGCGTGGTGGAGCAGCGTATGCTCCTGGGCTGAATAACACCCCCGATCGCTGCCAGCAGGTCGCTCACACCGCGGGTCCCTCCGTAGCTCTCCACAGCCTGGTTCCCGACCTCACTGCCGTGTAGCTGTAGGCCGCACCCTCGGGCCCGGGCGCTCGCGTATTCAACCACCCCGGATCGCGTCTGCCAGGCCCGGCCCGCTGCTCGGCCTCCTTCCTGCTCCGTCCCTCGCGCGAGCTGCTGGGCGTCTTAGGTGTTTCCCGGGGGCTCTGAGCTCCAGAACAGCCCCCACCAGCACTCCGCCGCCTCCCCCGCCAATTCCCCCGCAGAACAGGGGGAGATTCTGCGCAGAAACCGGGTCTAGGAGCTTAGGGGTCTGGGAGCTCGCAGGGAAGTCGTCCGCTCACCGCGCCATCTTGGCCACACCCCTCTGATAACCAAATGTAAACATAATATGTACATCATATAACAGCCTCCCTTCCTTTGGAGGCCTTGAGATCTGACATGAATTCTTGAGCCTTAATCTCGGAAAAAAATGTGGATCTGACCCTTAACTATAATCTTAAGGCGAGCGCGATAGAGGAGGTAGGCTTCACATCCTAACCCCTGAAAGCCAGAAATCATTTGTTGGAGCCTCCATCTATGCTCCACTGTAGTGTGACAAAAGTCAGGTTGTGTGAAGAAGGTGTGTCCATCGCAACTCCGCTTAGCATCTGGTCTAGCCATATCTATTAAAGCCTGATGCAAAATATAGTTCCTAACAAAAATCAAAATTGCTCTAGGGCGGACTTCTTGCCTAGTTGAGTAATTCCTTTTCTGGGCCATTGGGAAGCGATGGGCCCGTTGGATCTCCATTTCCCAGTTCCAATGTGAGAGTTCCGGGAATGCTCCCTTTAGCAGGGAGATAACAAAGGACATAATGTTCCTCGCTTCAACATATTCAGCAATCCCAAGAATGCGGACGTTTCTCCGTTGACGATTCTCGAAATCCTCGAGCTCCCAACACATGTCCGTCGCCCGTTTTTCTTGCAGCCCTTTAGATTCCTGCAATTTATCTATAGCCTCCTCCAAGGCAACAGTTCTGTCCTCCACCTGGGTTACCCTTTCGGACATTTCAGAGCACAGCTTGTTTACTTTACGGATAGAGGCCTGCAATTTCTTTGTTGCTTGAAGCGACCTCCTGCTATCCATTCTAGCCTCGGACTGCATTGTTTTTACAGTAGAGTACACTAAGTCTACGGAGGTAGGAGGCGCCATCCCAGTAGGCGCAGCTGGCCCCCCGACTGTCCCCTCCCCCCCATTCTCATAAATTTGGCTGGTAGCCAAATAGTCCCATTCCAAGTTACGCGCCATAGGGCGGTCCGTGTTAGCTGGGCTTGACTTAGATCTAGTTCTCCGCCTATGAGTATTTGATTTGCCGTGAACTGTCTTTTGTGCAGTGGATGATTCCCCCAAGTCTGTTTCATCTTTTATACTGTAATCACTGGGAACAGGGGAATCAGAGTCATCATTTAATGAATAAAATGTATCCCCCTCGGGAGAACCATGTGTTACAGACACCGGGGGTTGTAGCATTTGTGGCTGTTGTGGCAGTTGGCTAGAAATATTGGGGACTTCGGGGATACAAACAATCAAATCCCTTGTTCTATCTACAGATATGGTCCCGTTGCCGTCCAGTGAGGCATTATTCTCCCCCAAAGGCCCTGCCAACAGAGATGGGACGCATAATACATCTGTTACAGTCTCTGAAAAATCCTCTGAAACCACTGATTCCGAATGGGCAACTATTAGGGCACTATTAAGCAGCTCTGGATCCGTCTGTGAACCCAACTCCGGACCGGATTGTCCTTGTAGCCCAGTTGTAGAACCTCTATGGGAAACCTCCTCTTTTTTCAGCTATTTCTCCCTTTCCCGTAGTCCCTGGAGTCAGGGGGGCAGATATAGGTGTGGTTATTCTTTTAGTACTTACAGTGGAGGATGCTGGTGAAGCCATCGTGAATGCCTTTGCCATAGTTGGTTGCCTCAGCATTCCCTCGGTGTTTGCGGTGGCAGCTGCGGTGCATAGGCGAGTCCTTCCTGCCGCACCGATATCGATGATGGAGTCTTTAGAGGCAGCTACTTATTTTCCCCCTTGACCGCCCCGTCGACCTGGATTCAGACCACGAACTGTGGCGGGGGGGGTTATTCGGAGCATCCACTTCGGTAGTTTTTGGTAGATTAGAGGCTTCACGTTTCTCTGCCATTGCCTCTGGTGTACCTTGAGTTCCCTGCACCCCCCGAGCCGCCTTATCATATTTAGGAGCCATGGTCTCCTTTAAGCTCCAATGCCGCTGCGGAGGTGCCCCAGAGATCTGGCGTGGAGATTTTAAATTACGGACCAGTAACCGGAGCAGGACAGCAAATACGTTCATTTGTAGGGATAACCTAGCTCCCACCAGCCTCATATCAGTATTAAAGGAAAAGCTGCTCCGCTCCGCTCTAATGATTTTGCACGGTGTCCACCTACGTCCTCGTCCTCATTCCGGAAAGCAAAGCAGGTGATGCGAATTCCGGATCACGGAGTGAGGTGCGCAGGCGTGAGGAGTAGAGAGCCGCGGCAGCAGGCCTCATCGGGTCAGTCCGCCATCTTGCCACCTGGACCGAAGATTTCTAATAGGCACATACCACTTAAATTTCTGCCTCAGATGATTGGGACCAATTCCATTGAGGGCTTTGAAGGCCAAACAAATGGCCTTAAAATGTACTTTTAGCCTCACGGGGAGCCAATGAAGTTGAGCCAGTTCTTTCTTTACAGAGACAAATTTGGGAGTTCCTGTGACTAATCTTGCTGCAGCATTTTGAGCGATTTGCAGTCTATTGATGTGCCTTTTTTGAGTATTTAGCAGAAGACTGTTACAGTAGTCGATCCTTGCCATGATAAGGGCTGTGATCACTATCCTGAGACTGCTCTTGGGGACAAAGATCTTTATTTTCCTTATTTTCCTGAGGATTTAGGAAACAGGCCGAGACCACCATGCTTACGTGGTCATCATACGAGAGTTTATTGTCCATAATCACCCCCAGGTTTTTGGCTTTCCTGGTGGGTGATGGGCAAGTGCCCAACTCATCTGGCCACCACTCTGGTGGCCAGATATTGGGGTTGTTTCCAAATATAAGGATCTTTGTTTTGCCAGAGTTTAGTTTCAAGCAATTGGCCGTCATCCAGCCAGAGATGGCCTTCATGCAATTATGAAAGCGAGACCCAGTTTCCTTCTCCTGACCGTGAGAGATTGATAACACTATTTGTGTGTCGTCTGCATATGAACTTATCTGAAAGCCATAGGATCTAATCAGGGTTGCCAAGGAGATCATATATATATAAAAAAGTGTCAGACTCAATGAAGATCCCTGTGGTACCCCGCAGGGGAGGGAGAAAGGCTTTGGCCTATGATTGTCTAGGTCCACTGTTTGAGAGCATTACATGCAGCTCCTTGAACCCCTATTTCAGACAACCGGCCCATCAAGACCTTGTGATGGACCATGTCAAAGGCTGCTGACAGATCTAATAAGATCAGAATAGCCTTTCCTCCTCTGTACAGTGCCTCCCTCACCTCCTCAGTGGATTTGATTAGAGCCAGCTCTGTGCTATGGTCTGCTCTGAAACCATATTGCGAGGGGTCGAGCAGATTGTTGTTTGAAAGATATGAGCTGAGTTGAGTGTTTATCGGCTTTTCAAGAATTTTGGCAGGAAGTTGGAGTCTGGAAATAGGTCTGTAATTGTTTTGCATCGCTAGGGTCCAAAGTAGTTTTTTTTTTAGTAAGGGCAGAATAGAGGCCTTCTTGCCTTCTTCCACTGGATAGAGAATATGCCTGATGTAATAATGTTATTGAACAGTGGTGTGAGGGTTGACCCTATTATTTCAGAGATTTGCCTCAAAACTGAAGCCGGGCAGGGGTCCAACGGGGAGCCGGAACAAATGGAGTTTAGAAGTTTTATGACATTAGGTGTTTCTACAATAGTAAAAGTGGCTAACACAGGTGTGTTTGATTCCGTACTTAGAGGCATTTTTATTTCATTTTGTGCTAGGTTAAAAGTGGAGAATATCGTTTCTACTTTTTGTTGGAAGAATTTGGCTAATGTTTCGCACAGCTCTGGGCTGCTTGGGCTTTTGCCAGCCACTGGGGCTGCATGTTTGGAGATAGTTTTGAAAAGTACTTTAGGATCAGATTTGGCCTGAGTGATTTGTTCTATGTAGTACATCTTTTTGGTTTCCAACAGTTTATCTTTATACTGCCTAAGACTCTGTTTGTAGTTATCCTTATCCCTGCTGGTATAGCCTTTCCTCCACACCCTTTCCATACGTTTGCAGGACTGTTTTCGAATTTTTAGTTCTTCTGAGAACCATGGGGCCGATGGTTTCGTCCTTTTAGGGATCCATTTTTTTAATCATGGCAAGTTTGTTGCAGGCTTCCTCTAGCCATTCGGTACATGCAGAGGCACCCTCTTCAACCTTGGAGGGGAGGGGGCGCTTAGATTTATTTAATGTTTCCCCTAGCTCTTTAGAGTTAACGTTTTTCCAAACTATTTTCCCAATATTCCCAGTAAGATCAGGTTTAAGTTTATGACCTAAGGGCTCTGTGACCTCAAAAACAATGGCACTGTGATCAGACCATACCCGAGGGAGAACCAAGGTGACTGCCAGTGTGGGATTATTGGAGTATATACCGTCTAAGGTATGCCCCTTTTTGTGAGTTGGTCCTTCAATCAGCTGTTTAAGTTCACCTGCCTCCATCATCTGCCCTAGAGCGACAGTGTCTGGATTGGATGGATCCTCCAGATGGAAGGTAAAGTCCCCTAGCACAGAGAAGGAGTCTGCGCATAACCCATCTTCTAGCAGTGACCTCAGCTGTTCTAGGAAAGCACTCCTTGGCCCCGGATGGCGATAAAGAAGTATCCCCTTAAGGGTGCTATGGTGTGATGTGCAAAGGCTGAAAGAAAGAGCCTCACAAGCAGCATTTGAAGCATTGTGAAATATAGGTTCCAGTGAGTGGTGGTAGATAACTGCTAGACCTCCACCTCTTCCGTGAGGTCTGTCCAAAGTGTGACAGTGAAATCCGGGTGGGGTGGCGTTAGCCAAGTCAGGCCCAGAGGCCTGATCGGACCAAGACTCGGTAATGAGAGCTAGCTTAATGTCTTGTTCTCCGATGAGCCAAGCACATTCTGTGCTATGTTTGATCAATGATCTAGCATTCAACAGCATGCCTCTAAGAGGTGAAGGGCGGGTCTTGTGGTCCCTCTTACCTATTCTGTTGCTAGGGCCAGAGACAGGGAGGTCAAGACTGAGCGATAAAAGGTGTTGCAGGAGGGGAAGGTAATTCTGAGACGTTTGGATAATCCTTCTAGAGGTAAAAAAGGACACCTAATGTTTCCCATTTTAGGGTTAAGTTTGGCAAGGTCCTCCCTGGTGTAGGTCAGCCTTGTTGGGTTGCAACGGCAAGGGGACAGGCCCTGAGCCCGGCCCAAGTGTGGACGGGCACAGACGGGCTTGCCTTAGGCGCGCCAGCTGCGAGCGTCCGCTGCACATTCGCAGCATCGTGCCTTTTAACCCCCAGCGTGTTGAGAGCTAGTGCGCTGACCTCCGAAAATCGCGTCCCCGCTCGAAGCACCAGGAGCCCTGCAGCAGGTGCAACCTTGCGGTGTAAATCGCGCTGACTGGACACAAAATTACAAATTCTCACAAAGTTTTAAAAAGCTGTGCAGAACAGAATTAAATGAATTTAAAATCGGTAGGAGACCTTTGTGAACAGCGTGAGGACTGGTGAGCGTTGAACACAGCTAGGACCCAGTCAGGCAGCCCTGCGCGTTCGCAGCGTCGTGCCTTTTAAACCCCCAGCGTGTTGAGAGCTAGTGCGCTGACCTCCGAAAATGGCGGCCCGCTCGAAGCACCAGGAGCCCTGTGGCCGGTGCAACCTTGTGGTGTAAATCGCGCTGAGTAGACACAAAATTACAAATTCTCACAAAGTTTTAATAAGCAGTGCAGAACAGAATTAAATGTATGCATGGTACTATAGTAACTCAAGTCCACTGTCAGCATCAGAGCCGTCCTTTCTCTAAGAAAGCTTTCCATCACTGTAGGCACAGGAAGGTAAACCTCTTGATGAAGACCTCGGCACACAGCTACCCCTAGGTGTAAATCATCATCAAAGGATGGAAGTGGAACCATGCGCTTCACCTCAACCACATTTCATGAAAATCCATCTTTCCGTTTTTACAGCATTTTCTCATCACGAACATGCACAAAGCTTCCAGGAGACTGAAAAAAATTCATGGGCGCACAGGAAGCACACACATTATCAGAAGTCATAATTGTATAGGCGATTTACATAGCCACTTGCAGGAACTAGTTGTAGGCCAACAAAACAATTCTTAAGGAAAAAACTGTGGGACACCCACCTATTCTGTGGAACTTCAGCAGACTCCCTGTATAGTCACATCCTATCAAAGAGCTCTTTAGGAATTGAAGCCTTTGTAGGAGGCTCTTGAGCTTACACAGCTATGCGGGACACTCAGGGAAAATATATATTACTCAGAAACCCAGTGAAAAGGACAAATATTTCTCAAATTCTCAAAGGCACAGCTGATCACATATAATGCTATTATGTAATCAACGATGTTATCCAGGATCTAATATGAAACGGGTTATCTAAAGTTGGGTAGTATTTTAACTTGTTAACTTTTGTAGTCTTTTTGAGACTCTGGATTACAGCATCAAACCCATCCATTTACCTGTTTTACTAAACTAATAAGTTAAACAACGTTGTCTTTGGGGACTGTTCACTGTGTCTTGCTGTGAACTTGAGAATCTTTAGAGCTGATTGAAGGCTCCTGAGTTTAGAATATCTGACAAAAGAGTTACAGACAAACTCTCCCAAATGAAGCCGAATCCATACCCTGTCTCCCAATGTGATAGTCTCTTCGAAAAAGAGATCTCCTTCATGAACAGATTCTGCCTTATGTGTTCTAGGCCACAGCTGATGTGAAATAATGGAGTTCTGCACATCTGGAGAGAATTTATAGTGGTTCGATAATGAAAGGGATCTACTTGTTTTACAGAATAATGAGGGCTTATGTTGTTGGTTAAAAGCTGAAATAATCGTGCATTTATATGTATTTATCTGGGCAGCGGATACATTATGCTTATTTATACAAAGAAGCTGCTTTCCCTCAGACTCAAAGTTAAGCAGGCCAACTTCTGGATCAAAGGAGCAAATGATTCGAAGGACAGCTATATTAAAAAAATGTTCATAAAAAGGATTTGTATCTTCCACACTTCAGTGGTGGTACACGCTGTAACAATTTAAATTGTATGTAATTGTTTATGAACTCGTGATTTGCTTGTGATGCTGAGAGATATCAGCTTTACTGGAGGCCTGGAATTAGCCTTGCCAAACGCGTAATGCTCATTACTGGTTTAAATCTGTACTCCAAAATATTTTGGTAATAAGCGACTTTTTAAATGTTTTTTTCTAAACAAATTATCTTGCCAGTCAAATGATATTAACATTATTTATGCCTTGAAATTGGAATTGGAAGACAGCGTTTGTTCAAATGGAAGTTTCTTTGAGAACTCAGGGCTGATTTAAACACAGAAACATAACTGTAAATGTACAATTTATTGCTTCCTAACGGCCGCTTTGAAATATGAGAATGGAAACCTAGCAGTTAATGTGCATGTGCTGGCTAGACAAGGCACAAAATAATTTCTTGCATCCTATTTTTTTGGCTCCAAGAAAAGGTATGCAGACTTCTTTCACAATATTCGGTGGCGCTGGCCTCTTCATTGACTGCACAGTACCACGTAAATAAACAACCTTACAGTTGCAGGAAGGGCAATGAGAGGTGCCAGGGACAAGGAGGAGTGGTATGGAGGGGGGAACTGCATGTAAGTGGGAGAAACAGTGGGTGAACAGGGTGCACTCCCCTGTGAAAATATAAATAAAAGGTAGACGGACTGGTGAAACCCAGGTTCACATCCGCTCATAAAATAATATAAAGCTGCTTTTCCAAGAGCAGCAATTAAACCCCCTATCCCCCCAAAAAAATACCAAACAAACAAGCATTGGCAAAGTCAGTAGGTCTGGCTTAGGTCACCAGCCTTTTAGCAATTCTTGTTTTTGTTTTGTCATGGTTTTTGTAAAACTTTATTTTTCAAAGAAATAGCATGGCCATCAACAACCTTAAACAAGCATTTACAATGCAATAGGTCTCACATTTTCAAAACTTTGACCTATTGGTATTGTAAATGACAATATCTGTTATTATTGCAGGTTTTTTTAAACATAAATAAAAGGCATTGTCATTTACAATGGCAATAGCTAAAAATCTCGCAACTGCGAGACCTATTGCATTGCAAATGCTTGTTTATTATGCTATTATTGTGCCTGTTACTACTGTGGTGGCAACATCAAGGTGTCTGAAACCTTATTTTTTTTAATTAGACATCAGGTTTGCAGGATGATTTATTAAGAAATACACGCTAAATGTAATTTTCTAGTGCTAGGAATTGCATGCATCATGTACTGATTTGTGGTACAATGTATGAGGGTGTCAGTTTGATGCAGTGGGCCGTCTGCCAGCCCACAGGGGCAGCAGAAGTCCCGTCTCCTCCCGAACTATGAAAGGATGTAGTTCCCTACTCTAATGGCAGTTATGAGGACTTTTTTCTTCCTGCACGGCAGGAACATTCTCATCATAAATGAAATGCTGACAGGGATGTGCATGTATGAAACACAAAACGTGCGTACGTGTGTAACACGGAACTTCCTCGATGTTCTTCAGGGACTTTGGGCCACATGTACCAAGATACTGCTTGCAAAAAGTCAGACTGGACTTTTTGTGACCAGCATCTAATTTAGGAAACCAACCTATGTACTAATAGGTTGGTTCACAAAATAAGGATTCAGAGTAAATTGCAAAACAACTAATCACTAATGAATAAGCACTATGCAGGTCACAAATTGTGATCACTGCAAATGACACATGCAGAGATCGTGTCTTATAAGGGATAGTACACTCCCATCCTGGAGTTTGTATCTCGAATATGAAAAGTTTTTTTGTTTTCTTAAAGTAGTCTGAGTTCCTTTAGGAAAACTGAGTGTCCAGTCCATGTGCACTCTTTGGCTTCCTTGTTCACTTACAATACCCATGAATCAACATGGGTATTGCAGGGGCATATCTGCTGATGCAGATATGTCCTCACAGGGAATATAGTGCACCCTTCCATAGGGCTAAGGCCTACTAGAGGGGTGGCTTACCTACACCCCAGGCAGGGTGTGCGGGCATGACACACAGGTATGTGTGCCATGTTGACTCTTCGGTTTTGTCTGTACCAAGGTACGAAGTGTGCAACGGCAGACTGCAGGACCTTGGTGAGGGGACACTCAGGGTCCCTCTTCAGTGTCAATGCCCAAGGTACCAGGGGTGCCATCTACTAGGGACTTACAAGGGCACTGAAGTTGTGCCAATCATGGTACAGTTCTTAGGGAAAAAACACTGGTACTGGGAACCTAGTTAGCAGAGGCCCAATACACCTCAGTCAAAGTTGCACCAAAAACCAGGCAAAAAGTGTGTTGGGGGTTACTGCAACAGACACCCAGTTTCCTACAATTTTTAAAAAGACTCAATGAGCTTTAGTGGTAGACCCCTAAACCATTGTCTGCTTCCCCCGAAGCTGCTATTCTAATGGAACTTTTCCCTTTTGCGAATCAGTTAACACCCCAGTTTGGGAGTCAGTTATTTGTCTATAGTTTGAGACTAGAATTCAAGTTATAAAACATTCATACATATGAGACTGAATCACAATTTCCAAGGGGCGCCTTAAACACGCCGTTTCCAAATCATGATGCAGTATCTATTTCTAAACCCATTATATGAGTTGGTAAACCTTGGGTCAGTACATAGTAAAATCTTTTTAACCTTTGCGAACCTTCTGATTTTGCAAATCAGAGCGTTTGCACCGTTAAAAGGTTTTGTACTGCTGGTTCTTTGTTTTCTTTTTTCTGCTGGTGTCCTCTAAGACCCACATGGTGGTTCCAGACAGAAAATAAGAATGTCGGAATTAGGGAAGGCCTTCAGACATTCAGACACTAGTTGATGGACCTCCGCTGCTCCTCATGGGAACACCCCATCCTGAACTGCCAGGAGAGGGCCCCTCCAGAAGGGACCACAAGCACCCTCACAAGTTTCAGCATAATTAGGCCTTATCAGGGAGGTACAGGTTGGATACTATTGCATAGGGAGCAAGGGATCCATCTCTAGGTATACCCATGTCCAAGTAGGGTGTTTCTTAATACACACAAAAGGTAATGGGAGAAAAGCTTTTAAAACGTTTAACCACTGAATATCGCTCTGGGTAGCATTCCAGCCTATTGCTTTTTGCCTGTCTGTGCCATGTGACCTAAGCTATACCTTACTAACGATGTCCAACTAAGCTGAAACTAGTTTCAGGTTGCTTTTGGTCTCTAGTGGCTGGGGAATCACCTGGCAGTTTACAATGGACTGTTCCAATGAGGAGTAGTGCCAGGACTGATTTGCATAAAGCAGGTCTATGTCGAAAGTGGCACAATTTGTGAAAAAGGATGGGTTGGTTTGCTACCCTGAGTGATTGCCAGTGAGTATGTGTTTTGACTTTTTAAATGTTTTGGCCGCTCGTAGGCTTTGGTCTTGCCGCTGGTGTTTGAAACTGCCTGAGAGGTTGCGGAGCAGCGGGACTTTCGGCGCACACTTGTGCAACAGACTCGGGGGTGCATCTAATCAGGACTGCGAGGCCCAGGGAGCATAGCGTGGACATTATCATCTCCACCTGGTGTCCTCTTCCTGACCCCTCCCCCCAAGCTTCTTCACGCCTCGCGGCCCCTGCTTCGCGGGTCCCGCTCGTAGGCTTTGGTCTTGCCGCTGGTGTTTGAAACTGCCTGAGAGGTTGCGGAGCAGCGGGACTTTCGTTGCACACTTGTGCAACAGACTCGGGGGTGCATCTAATCAGGACTGCGAGGCCCAGGGAGCATAGCGTGGACATTATCATCTCCACCTGGTGTCCTCTTCCTGACTCCTCCCCCCAATTACTAATATAGACACTCCAACACCCGCGCGAGCGGGACGCGAGCGGGGCGCAGCCCGGGGCGAAGACCGGGCAAAGAGCGGGCCGTTTGAGGCCGTTCGAGTACGGGCGAGGAAGGGCAAGGTCACACCCCTTCGGCCAGCCATCGCTCGTCAGTGCCTGAACGGAGGTTTGTATTAAGGATCATGACTGCCAGAGAAACCCGGAGCAAATCTGCACTGGCCGCCGGTATGGCCGCTGGTAATTTGGATATGTACTTTGCTAAGGCAGGCTCCTTGCTGATCGAGGAAATAACCACCCTAGAAAGGCGTATCTCACAGGAAATTGATTGGGTTAGGAGATCGTCTCTGGGGCCACTTGCACAGGTTACCTTCCCAGTACAAGTCGTAGAATGTATTGTAACTGATGTGGGGGGGGGAACCTGGCACTACTGAGCCTAATATCTCGATTATATCTACCTCAGACCGTGATATTGCTGCTCTGGCAGAGCCGAGCATACTACCCCTTCTCTCACTTAGGCCCCCTCCTGACCATGTCACCGTCAAAGCAAGTGCCATCGCCAAAGCCCCCACCATGGATAGTAACCATCTTTCCGTACAGTCAAGACAGGGGGAACGGGAGGGAGCAATTTCTAAAAGAAAAAGAAGGGCGCAAATTACGGGCGGGCGCAAGCATAAGACCTTTAAGCTTAACCCGTGGGCTGACGATATTCAGTATGGAGTACCTTACACGGGGACAGTCCCACCACAGAACAGGGACCATTCATCCCCTAGCCATAATGCTACACCGCGAGAGGACGGATTTTCTCTCTCAGATATTAATTCTCTCATGAATAAAATGCTTACTCCTCTACTAGATCGCCTTGCAAAATTGGAAATATCCTTAGTGAATCTACAAAAGGGAATTGACCAAATAGCGGAGGCTTTTAAAACAGATAGCCAAAACACGAAGCCCACGCATGTACCTTTAGCAAAGGAAGGCTGCCCCTCACTAAAGCCAGCTCAAGTACACCATCCCAGACCATCCAATCCTCATACACCAAACCTCCCGATCCCATCTTGTACTACAAATTTTGGGCCACATGGGACGTTGCTAGAACCTACATCACGGATCCAGGGTAACGGCACAAGACACAGGCCAGTTAATTTACCTCCGGAGGCAGTCCCGTACACAGTCATCCTAGCTGGCATCCCTGAATTAAAACCATCTACTAGCAAACCTGTGGAGGCTTTAAAAAATAAGGTAATCCACTGGCTCTCCAAACACAGACCTCTCCCCGTGGGCATATATAGCGAGGTCCTCATGGTGAGGAGAGTTCCATGGCTAGGAAACACTAGAAAAACTATTCAGGGAGACTGTGTATTGATTAATTTCAGGGACCCTCGCACAGTTTCCCATATATGTAGCTGGCCTGACAATGCCCTGGGGTCCTCTATTCAATCCCTTCCCCTCTCATTCTTTTACCCGTCCGTAATTACTGACCAGGATGAGGAAGGTTGGGAACCAGTAGGCAGGAGAAGGGGAAGAAGGGGCACAGGGGAAAGAAGGGAGTACCCCCCTATAGGTTTTCCTCGATTTGATTATCCTTTCACCCACAATAGGTTTAGTTCACTAGATATGGTGGATTGACCGAGAGGGCTGGGGGGAGGTGGCGACCCAAACCAAATCAAGGCCAAAACATCTAATAATCAACTAGATCGTCCTGGGGAGAAGGTCGACCAAGAGTACACTCAAGTTAATGAAGAAGGAGGCCTAGGGATTATTAGTCCCCCAGTTAACACGGCCATGGAGCGGGTTGCTCAAGAAATTAACTCTGCTTTTAGTCCACTGTTGGGGACAAACTTTAGGGAGGTTCCGCACACAATCCCACAATCCGCGATAGGTAACTCTTCCCTTCTCAAGATCCTATCGTTGAATGTCGCGGGCCTAGTCAACAAACTAAATACCCCGACCTGGAGTTCCTTCATTGAGGAAAAGGATATATGCTTATTTCAAGAGACTTGGGCAAGGGAAGATATTACCTACACGGGTTTCGCAACATTCTCAACACATGCGACTTGGGGGGGAAGAGGGCGCCCCTCAGGTGGCCTTGCAATATGGGTGGCTACTGACCTGGGGTGTAGGGCTGCTATTCTCCCGTCGAATACGGAAGACATCCTACTTGTACTGTTGGAATGGCCTAACTCCCAAAGCCTCCTGTTGATAAATGTTTATTCTAGGCCAGTGAACATTACACAGGAGTCGCCCACAATTGCGGAGCTTGTGCTAGCCCTTAATGAAATTCCTGCGGGTACTCCCTTTTTAATAGGTGGCGATTTCAATTGCCACTTCGAGCCCCTCACAGGTACTCTGGAAGGGCTGGCCTCGGAGGAGGACCTTTTTTGGTCCATACCCCCCTCCCAGGCTCCGGCCCCAAGAACGTGGTCTCCTCTGGCCCTACAAATTACTTCCCTAACTTTGAAATATGGCCTCCGGGCCTGCAATGGAAGGTTTAATTCCGACATTCCTCCCAAATGCACTTTCAATAGAGTGGGCAGAGAATCACGACTCGATTATGTCCTGGTTCCCCTGACCTCATGGTCGCATATTAGAGACTTTTGGGTAACTGCCAGAGATGATAGTGATCATAATGCCCTGGAACTAGTTTATGTTCATCCTAGGCCTGAGGCCAGGGGGAAACAAAGGGTGTCCTCTGAGGAGAGCCTGGTTGTTGAGAACAACAGGCGTAGAGTGAAATGGGAGCTAATAGTCTCCCACCCCGAGAAGATACCTAAGCTCTATGCGCAGGTAATCCCCATATTCGAAAAGGTCCAGGCACTCAAGCTGAAAGACATCACCCAGGACGTACACACGCAACTAGGCCAGATACACGGTGACCTTGTTAAGTCCCTTGCCGAATGCTTAACCAACAAACCACGCAGGCTTGCTGGTAAAACCGCCGGCCCCCTCTGGTATAACAGTGCTTGCCGCAAGGCAAAGACCGACCTTATGATCTCAATCAAAGAGGGAAAGGGAAACGTGGAAATTAGGGCAAGGAGATCAGCATACAAATCTTTGATTTCCAATGCCAAAAGCAAATGGGAACACGAAAAATGGGCAAAACTCACCATCTTCCTGGCTAGGGGGGACTCGCGCAAATTTTGACGATGTGTTAACACAGGCTCGGAGGAGCTGGCCTCCGCCATACAACCTAACATTTCAGCTAAGGTATGGCAGGAGCACTTCCAGTCCCTCTACAAATTACCGGAGGACGACAGGGTAAGTTCTAACCAACTGTCTTGCCCCACTGGGAATGGGGAGCTGTTCATAATGGAAGAGGTGCGAGCGGCTGTTGCTGGGCTGGCATCTGGAAAGGCACCAGGCTTGGATGGTATGCCGGGTGACTTATTCAAGCAAGAACCGGATGTATGGGCGCCCTACCATCCTGGGAGGCATGGCTGTGCCGGGTACTTGGCTGGGCGCAGAGATTGTCCCAATTTTCAAAAAGGGTTCCCCTCTGCTCCCAGCCAACTACAGACCTATTAGCCTTATTGATGTCCCCCAGAAGATCTTTGGTAGACTTATGTTAAATCGCCTTCAGGATTGGATAGAGGAGAGTGCGATTATGAGTCCATACCAAGCAGGGTTCCGCAGAGGCATTTCTACTATCGACCAAATCTTCCGCTTGATTCTTCTATATTGGAAGACTGTGTTGATTGAGGGCGGCAGCTTATACACGGTGTTCGTGGATTTGCATGCCGCCTTCGACCTAGTCCCCAGGGATAAATTATGGGCTGTTTTATCAGACCTTGAGGTTCCCGCTGACATTTTATCAATCTTGAAGAGATTACATCAGGGAAACTTCGCTCGGGTAAGATGTGGAAGAGGAGGAACCCTTTCGGACGCCTTCCCCATTGACAGGGGGGTTAGACAGGGCTGTGTCCTTGCACCGACCCTGTTCTGCCTCTTTGTCAACGGGGTTATAAACCATCTCAATGAGATGAGCAATACTGATGCCCCCAAGTTGGATGGCAGCAGGGTCCCCCATGGGCTTACAACGAATTTTGGATGGGTTCGCTTGTTTTTGTGTGGATCACGGATTAGAGATTAATGCCGCAAAAACCAAGTAAATGATCTTCAACCCGCCCTCCACAACGCGTGCGTGCCCCTCTATAGGGTCCTCCAGATTGGAGCGGGTTTACACGTTTGAGTATCTGGGGGTAGTAATTAATCAGTTTATGACGTGGGATTCGCATAAAATCAAGGCAAACATGAAACTGACTCAGTCGGTGGGTGGTATTGCCAGGATGACCAAAGGATTGACATATAAGCCACTCGCCCCCCGTTTACAAATATATAAAATCCAGGCTAGAGGGGCAGCGACCTATGGAGCTGAAATATGGGGGCACACGTCTGGGCAGAAGTTGCAGGTAACGGAAAATAATTTCATCAGGCAAATGGCAGCTCTACCAACTAGTACCCCACTCTTGCCACTCAGATTGGATCTGGGTCTGAGACCGATCTCAGAGGAGCTGGGTCTCAGACCCTTAACCTTCTGGTGTAAATTATGGTCTTCGCCAGATCTTTCCAAATATAGAGCTGAGTTGACAGAGATCCTGCGTCTTTGCAAAAATATACAAATCCCATGGCTAAGATACATCAAGCATATTTGCGATTCATTGGGTAGACCAGAATTGTGGCACGACCCAGCGTCTGCTTGCCCCAGGGTCTCAAGAAAATCCATATCGATGTTCGCCTCTTACCTTGAAGAAAGAAGGCAAGAAAGAATGAAAGAAAGCGGGAAAGAGAGAACGAAATCGAGACAGAAGGCAAAAAGGAGGAAAGAAACAAAGAAAGAAAAGTAAGAAGGAAGAGAGGGCGGTAGGGAGAAAAGAAGGAAGGAAGGAAAAAGTTAAAGAAAGAAAGAACAGAAAGAAAAACAAGATTGATAGAGTACAATGGTTAGCTTATATTCAGAGTTCATGTGAGCTGATGTGAAATAGCAGCAGTGAGACAAACAAAGGCCACTCAAAAGGAATCTACAACAGCAGTAGCCTGGAGATGAGATATGATAAAGCTGGAATGTGTCTTGTGCTCAAATCAAACATGTCCTGCTATTACATCAAGTTCTAAACACAAAGACAATACTAAAGAAGTTATAAAGTAAAAATAAGTATTTACAATGCAATAGGTCTCGCATTTGTGACATTTACATCTATTTGGCGTTGTAACTGACAATGTCTTTTAGGGCAGGCAATCCCACACACATGCTCTGCCACTGAGTGTGCTGCTCCACTTCCCAACCCACAATTCACTGCAGCTCATTTCTTTTGGGTATGCTGAACCCAGCAATATTTTTGCCACAGTTTGACCTCTGAAGAAACGTTGGCTCTCGGCGATATGGGGAGTGGAGGGCACGAAAACTTGACGAGAAGAAATGCTTGATGGCTACAGCTGTAGATTCTTATCTGTCCATCCTTGTGTTTCTTTTGGCGGCTGTTCCCAGTGCGTTTTTGCTGGTCGAGGACCTCGTTGCTGCCCCGCTGTTTCTTCCGTGAGGTGATCGTGTTTTGGAGCAGGCACCTGGAGCCTGTTGTCTTCTGTGCTGGATGTTTTGGCAGGTCAGCTAGGTTATGGATGTCGCCTGGTCCAGTCTTTATTTTGATATTGGGGCCATTTCTACATAAGCATTAGGGTAAGCCCCTAGAGGGCGCTCTTTCCTGTTTTGGGCTTGTCATTACGCATCTCCAGGGTAGTATTGATGGGCTACGAGGTTTCACACCAGGAGCAGCCATCCAAGGATGCCATTACTAGAAGGGCACCCTGGTAGTGGGTTGCTGGGTAGACCCCTGTGGTATCCTGCAAGTCTTGGGTGGAATCTGGAACACTGTATGCATGGTCCAGATTCCACAGAAGGACAGATGGCTCAGGCTTTTTCAGACAACTTAATCCTGATCTCCTTATCTCAATAAATTAAAGAAACCTACAGCTGCGGGTTGTATTTATTGAAGAGGATCTTTCACTGGTGACGAAAAGGGAAACAGAATCCTGAAGATTTCAAGCCTGAAGCCCTGCATCGTATGCAGATCGTGAGGCGGTTGACATTCATGAGTTTTATATTTACTTCAAAATACGACCACTAGATGGCCTCGTATGCACAATAGTAGCGCTGAAAATCCCAGCATCTTGATGTTTATGGTGAGACTTTAAACAATTTTCTTTGAAATTGTATTTGTTGACTGTGCCTCGCGTGCGTGCCGTGACTCGCGCTCAAGAACTGAATCATCATTACACCACGGGCACGTGCTGTGTCTCGTGCTCAAGAGTTGATTCGACATTTCTTCACGCGCACGGTGTCTTGCGCTCTGGAACTCTGCTGGCACGTGCCGATGCAAATCAATCATCTTTATGATGCTACTCCTGACGACAATAGATTTGCATATTGCCTAGCGTTTACATCACAATCAGGGTTGCTTAGCACCCTGCTTTCTGTCTGCTGCAGCTCCAGTCTTCGCTGACACACACAGCTTTATTAATTTAAAACAACGTGTGTTACTAAATAGTCAAGCCTACCCTGATACACACAGCCTTCATTTCGGAGTATATCGTTGATACACACAACAAAAGTATTGAGTCATTGTGTGTCAAGATCATATCATTATTGGGAGTATATTTCATCGCTGATACACACAGCATAATGATTTTGTTAAATATCTCAATTAATTAATCATACTTAGTAGTTAGGTAATAACAAAAAAATGTTTCCCGGTTTTTAATGTTGCATCTAATTGGTACACTTTCACATTATATTGTGGACATGAAAGGTTTTAATGCTCCGCCCCCATTTTTAGCTTCGCCAGGAGAACCTCCGTTGGAGTGGAAACAATGGAAAGAAGGCTTTGAAGCGTATATTGAAGCGATTGGAGGCGACGATTATACTGACAAACGCAAATTCGCTATTTTAAAACATTGTTTAGGGGCTGAAGGAAGACAAGTATTAAGTCATTTACCTCCCATACCTACAGATAATTCCAGTGATGACGACATTGACATGTATGAAAATGTCATTAAACAACTTGACTAACAGTATGTCAAAAAAATGAATGAAGTTGCTGCTCGTCACAAGTTTCTTAGTAGACAACAGTTAACTAATGAACCTATTGATACTTTTGTGAAAGATTTAAGAATTTTGGCTGCCAAATGCAACTACGATACATTTCATGATCAGACGGTATGGGATCAGATGGTACACAATGTTGCAGATATTAAGTTACAAGAAAAGTTACTTTCTGCAGTTGATCTAACTCTTCCCAAAGCTCTTGATGTTGCTCATCGATTCGAAGATATGAAGTTAGGCATGAAAGAATTGTCAGACAAGAAAAATAGTACATCTGAAGTACATATTGTTAAAAAAATAGTTGTTGAGGATAATACCAACAAACCATCTTCTTCTAGCCATAATTTTGAAAAAAGAGTATGTTTGCTTCAAATGTGGATTTTCAGGACATTTAGCTACAGATAGATGGTGTCCAGCAATAAGTCAAGTATGTAAATATTACAAGTCTAAAGGACATTATGCCAGAATGTGTAGAAATAGGAACAAATTTAGAAATAAGAACTCAAAAGTCAGGAATTCTAGATCAGAATATGTTAAAGAAATTGACAATGACATTGATAAATCGGAATATTTACTAGCAGTGTATGAAATTAATGATACGGGCAAAGATGTACCATTTTGTATGCTACAAATAGGTAATAAGGAAGTAAACGTTATGGCTGATTCTGGTGCAAGACACACTTTGATTGGTGAAGAGTGGTTAAAAGAGTTTCCTGATGTATGTTTATTTCCTCCAGACATCAAATTAGTAGGACATGGCAAGAAACCAATTGAGGTTTTGGGTTATTTTAAATCTGACCTTAGTTTTAAAGGTAAAACCACAGCCTCTAAAGTTTATGTGGCTAAAGAGGGGTATTGTCTTTTAGGTTGGCCACAGTAACGAGATTTGATGATAACTTTAGATCCCAATCATCCAGAACAAGTATTGGGTTATTCTGATTTGATTTCTCAAGTTAGTAATAGTGCCAATACGGAATGGGAGAAAATGTTTCCCAAGGTATTTTCCCCTCAGGTGGGATTATTGAAGAAATTTGTACACAAAATCATATTGAAACAAAATTCCATTCCCAAAGTTCATAAAGTCAGAAATATTCCGTTCTTGTTGAGAGATGCTGTTAAGAAAGAATTAGAGAGATTATTTCAACTAGATGTTATTGAGGAAATTGAATCTTCTGAGTGACTTTCGCCTGTTGTTGTCATGCACAAGTCCAATGGAAAAGTTAGGTTATGTGTGGACTTAATAGATCTGAATGCCAATGTATGGGTTGACAGACATCCTCTACCAAACATTGGAGAGATGTTTGCTAAACTCAAAGAGGCCACAATATTTTCTACCTTAGATTTATCAAATGCATATCATCAGATTGCATTACATGAAGATAGCAAACAGTTTACTTCCTTTATTACATCAGAAGGTGCTTTTAGGTATAAAAGAATGCCTTTTGGGCTAATTTCATGTTCCTCCGTATTTCAGAGGGTTATGCATAAATTGTTTAAGGATATGAATAATGTCTTGTACTTTCAAGACGATATATTAGTCTTTGGAAAGGATGCACAAGAACACACAGAGATTCTACAAAAAGATTTGTCCATTCTCCAAGACAATGGTTTAACCTTAACTATGGAGAAATGTAAATTTGGGCTAAACTCTGTTGATTATTTGGGACATTCCATCAGTAAGAATGGTATTTCTCCGAAACGGAATCTAGTGAAGGCTATTGAAGACGGTCCTGAACCTCAAAATAAAGATCAGTTGATGTCTTTTCTAGGCTTGGCAGAGTACTACGCTAAATGTATTCCTTCATTCGCAGACAAAACAGTGCATATGAGGAATTTTATGAAAAAGCACCAAACGTTTATGTGGGATTTGAGATGTAGTAAAGAATTTTCTTTTCTAAAAAAAATGTATATCTTCGGCACCTGCCTTGTCCCCATTTGATACTTCATGTGAATCTGTTATTATTTCCGATGCAAGCAATGTTGGCATTGGTGCAATGCTTATGCAAAATCAAAAAGGGCATCTTGTCACCACTGCATTTGCATCAAGGCCACTAAGAGGTGCTGAAGATAAGTACTCCATACTTGAAAAAGAAAGTCTTGCTTGTTGGTGGGGCATTGAATATTTTCATAAATATGTGTACGGTACGATATTTAAAGTCAGAACTGATCATCGTCCTTTGGTAGATTTATTTATGACTAAAGGATGTGGGAAAGCAACGGCTAGAATTGCCAGATGGCAATATAAATTACAAGAATTTCACTTCAAAGTAGAACATATTCCGGGAATAAAAAATTTACTTGCTGACTGTTTGTCAAGATTGCCTGTTGAGGATGACAATGCTATTATTGGCGATGGTGATGGTGAAAAAGTGGTATCAATATGTGAAGTATCTAATGGGTGCATAAAAGAAGATCAATGGATGTTGTCGAGCAATAACGATGAGGATATTAACAAAGTTATGTCAAGTCAAGTCAAGTCAAGTCAGAGATACTTATATCGCGCACATATCACTCAGAGAGTCTCATGGCGCTTGCAGACACTCCGAAAAAGAAACAGAGGGCCACAGATTAATTAGCAAAAAGCCAGGTCTTTAGCTTTTTACGGAAGTCACCGTGATTGGGCATGGTACGGAGATGGTAAGGCATTTTGTTCCATGAATAGGGGGCCAGATAGGAGAAAGCACGGCCTCCCTGCCTAGCTGTACGAATCCTTCGGGGGATGAGCAGGGCAGCATCACTGGATCGCAGGGCCCTGGAGGGTTTATACCAACGGAGCTTTGGCTGCCAATACTTGGGGCCATTTCCATACATTTGCTTATGAGTTAAGCATAGTATTTTAAACAGGGTTCGTTTCTTTATTGGGAGCCAATGAAGGGAGTTTAAGCAGAGGCGGGCCGAAGTCATGTATGGGCAGTCCAGGACTAGCCTGGCGGCCGTATTTTGAAGGACTTGGAGTTTAGCCAAAAGATCTGAATTAATGGCATGCAGAAGCGAATTGCCATAATCCACTCTGTTCATGATGAGGCCTTGTATTAGAGGTCTGCGGGCCTCTAAAGGAAGCCACCTAAACACTTTACGCAGACTCTGCATAACACCATAGCATGTGCTAATCACATGCTTTACGTGGCCACTCATAGACAAATCATTGTCAATATGAAAGCCCAAGTTTCGGACCATGTTCTTATATGCAGGGCAAGGACCGAGCTTGGGTGGCCACCACTCATGCGTCCAATGGTCAGCTGCATTACCGAACAGCATGATCTCTGTTTTGGTTCCATTTAATTGGAGATGGTTTGATGACATCCATTCGTCCACCTGGATCAGACAGTCTTTAAAACGCTGCTTGGTTTCATCTGGGTCGGGGCCCAGTGTGATTAGAATCTGAGTATCATCTACGTAAGATATGACATCGAAGCCATATTGTCTAATCACAGCGGCCAATGGAGTCATATAGAGGTTAAAAAGGGTGGGGCTTAATATGGAGCCCTGAGGAACACCCATCTTTACTGTTCGTTCACTAGCTGTGATGTTGCCCACCTGGACCACGGTTTTGCGATCTCTCAGATAGCAGCTGAACCAGTTTAGGGCCGACCCCCTGACTCCCATCTCCCAAAGACGGCGTTCAAGTATGTGATGGGAGACGGTATCGAAGGCCGCCGACAAGTCAAGCAGAATAAGGATAGCTGACTGCTGCTTATCCAAGGCTAATCTAATATTATTATATGTCTTTTGTTAGATCTAACTGGCCCAAGAAAGCTGAGTTGTCTCAAAGTCTCTTACCTTTTTATCAGATGGCACAAGAATTGTCCATTCAGAATGACATTTTAATGAGGGGTTTACAGTTAGTGGTGCCTCGTGATTTCAGAGAAATTGTTTTAGATATGGCTCATGAAGGACATCGTGGTATGACCAGTATGAAGAGGAGGTTTAGGAGTGAATTCTGGTGACCTGCTGTTGATAGATGCATTGAGAGAAAAGTTAGATCTTGCATTGAATGCAATAGTAGGGGTGGGCGGAATTTGCGAAATTAACTTTCGCAAATTATCGCGAAAATGTTGAAAATTATCGCAAACAAGCGGAAATATCGCGAAGATGCGGAAGTTTTTTTCCCGCATGTTCGCGAGATTTTCTGCATGGTTGCAGGTCGCCAACTTACCCATGTGGTTGCTTGCGGGCGCGGCCATCTTGTTTTGAGTTGTCTCGCGGTGCATGATCGCGAGAAGAAAGACGTGATCGCGCGACGCATGACGTCACTGCGGGCGCGAACTGTCGCGAGACAGCGCAAATGGCTAAAAACAATACAACATCTCATGGAGAACGCGACCGGATCAAGAAAACTTGTCGGCGAACGCAGGGATTCAGGTAAGGCGATCGCGCGCGCGAGCGAGAGAATGTATTATTTTACAGCGCGAGCAAGCAACAAATTATCGCCAAGCTGCGGAAACCGGAAATTTTGACATTTTCGCGCTCTCCGCGGAACGCGAAAATGTCAAATTATCGCAATTTCCACGAACGGAACGAAATTTTCGCCCAGGCCTATGCAATAGTAGTGATAAATCACAAAAAACTTTGGTTTATCATCATGCACCTGTTTCAAGACCTACACAAGTGTGGGAGTGTGTGTCACTTGATATTGCTGGACCAATGAGTTTAGGTCATAATCCTGTGTATGCTATTGTCTTAATTGATAAATTATCTCAGTAGCCTGAGGTTAAATTAGTTTTACAAGTTACTTCTAAAATTGTTATTCAGTTTTTAAATGAAGTATTTGAGAAGGAAGGTTTTCCTGAATGTATAATAACTGATAATGGGGTACAATTAACTTCTATGGAAATGAGGTCATTCCTTGAGAGTCATGGTATCACACATATGCGTTCTTCTGTTTATTATCCTCAAAGCAATGGAATTATGGAGAGATGGATAAGAGTATTGAAAGAAGGATTACAACTTGCCATTAGCAATGGGAAGAATTGCCATGATGCCATAAATAAGTTACTTTGGAATTATAGGAACACACCCAGAAGATAAGGTGACATATCTCCCTTTGAAAAAATGAGAGGTAGGAAGAGTTTATGTAATCTGAGTCGGAGATGGATGAGGGATTTAATGTACAAAGGTAATGAAATTAGAAAACCTGATGTAGATTGGTCTTATGGTATGGTTAAAAATTCAGACAATGTTTCAAACAAAGTTTCCTCTTGTCCCGTGCAAGTTAATGATTGTGTGCGTGTGAAAAAAGGGAGAATTGTGAGGACAGGTGAATCTCGGTTTTCTGCTCCCATGAAGGTTGTGAGGGTTGGAAGACAAGTGGTGGAGTTGACGGATGGTAATGTTTGGAGTTTTTCAAAAGTTGTGAAAGTTCCTAAGGGGTTTTCTTCCAATGATGTTAACGGTGGGGTTCATCCATTACAAGACCAAAAAGTCTCTCGTGAAAATGTGAACTGGCGGAAAGGTAATCAATGTTCTCCCGTTTTTGGGAGAAGCCATGTTAATGTGAGACAAAGACATGCACCTATATGGGGTAAAGATTATGACATGAATGTATAAGGTTTCATAATATATATATTTTTTTATTCTTTCTCTTTTCTATTTGATTTTTCTTGCTCATTCTTCTTTTGCTGTTAGGTAATTGTAGCTCATGTTTAAGATGCTATTAATGTTAACCTGCATTTGGTGTTTATTAAAGGTTGTGTGAAGATGGGAGATGTGTGGTAACCTGCAAGTCTTGGGTGGAATCTGGAACACTGTATGCATGGTCCAGATTCCACAGAAGGAGAGTTGGCTCAGGCTTGTTCAGACGACTTAATCCTGATCTCCTTATCTCAATAAATTAAAGAAACCTACAGCTGCTGGTTGTATTTATTGAAGAGGATCTTTCAACCCCTCCACCCTAAATCCATTCTAAGCTTGCCCTAAGGATTAAAAGATCTTCTTGGTTTACTATAATGGGAAAGCATCTTACATTTTCAAATATTATGATGAATGTGGACCCTGCTGTCACTTACTGCTTACATGAAGACAGCATCGGCAGCAGCAAGGGGACAGCGTAGTCAATCATCCTGGCATGGGTCAGCAGCAGTAGCAAGTCCCCTATGCACGGAGGAAGATTTATTGGACCAGGGACTGGTGGCTGGGAGTATTAAGTCATCCATGTAGATTATCCTGCAGGACCCTATGCAAGAAGAACGATTAAATCCGTTCAATAATAACAGGAGGGTAGGCGACAACAGGGACATACCGGTAAGTAAATGACCCATCGAGGAAGGAGTGAAAAAAATAAATCTCTTCTTCTGTAGCATTAATCGAAGACTCCATGAGCTCAACCCAAGGGAAGGCTAAAGAATATTCAACAGCCATGCTTCAGGGGCCTTCCACTAATGTGTAATTGGGCCATCTTTAAGTCTGTGGTTCACTGTTCCCTCCTCAGAATATGCTGCCCTCTTAAAAGAAAGCAGTACCCAGTCAGCCCTTTTGCAACAGAATACCCTCACGGTCTTGCAGCTGTCGCCCCAGCCTCTTATAATAGATGCGAGAAAGGATGTGGCCACGCAAGAATAATCTCAAGCCGTTTCAGAAAGAAATCCCAAGATGCGTCTTTCAAACAAGGTGCAAGGCGATGACCAATCTGTGCACTGGGACTTAAGAACTATGCTAAATCTTATATTGGATGATATAAGAGATTTAAATAGCATCACAAGCAACTGAGATTGCATCTCTGCATCATCGTCTTATGAAAATAGAGGAAGCAGTTGCAATCTTTCCCGCTAGGATGCAGGAGGCAGAGTCTAGGATATAGCAGCTCGAGGATCAGATGACTAGATTGAAGCAGCAAACGGATTTAGTATAGACAGACAAATCATTGCTGGAAAATAAGATTGATGAATTGGAAAACCATTCACGATGCTCCAACCTAGGAGTGCCAGATGGTTGTGAAGGGGCCCAAACCTTGCAATGGGTTGAGACATTCATCAAGACAAATGTTGCACCTGACATTTTAGGAGATCTGACAATTACAAGAGCTCCCAGGGTACCGACTCACCAACTTCCAGATTCAAAATTGTCAAGGACAGTTCTGGTTAACGTCGCAGACTATCGTATCAAAGAACAAGTACTTTCTAGAGCCATTCAAAGAAAACTATTCTCCACCAATGAAGTACCCTGTTGTCGAATCTTCGCCGATATATCCGCAGCAGCAGGACATCATCGAAAGGAGATTGTGAAGCTCCATTTTGTATTTAAGGTCCAGGACGCGCAGGTAGCAATAGCACAACAGTCTAAACTCCAGGTGCTAGTGAATGGCAAATTTCACATTTTCACAAACCTAGAGGAAGCTCAAGAAATGTTGCAATCAATTTCTACCTAGGCAGTCAAAAGTGGGGAGAGATATACTATCATTAGTAATAAGGGGAGGGAGGGGTTGGTTGTTCACCGAGGGTGCTCCAACAGAGCACCCAGTCTGGGCATCCATTCAGGCGCCCTTCTAGCGATGGTTGAGATGGGTGTTGTGGGCTATTCCGCCCCTTCAAGGGGTGGGGGGAACTGTGGGGGAGGGTGTTGGTGGTGGGGAGCACGTTTATTAGAAAAGAGTAGAACCATAGGCGAGAAAGAAATGTCAGGAATGTTTTTGTTTTTGTGGTTTCAATGTATGGAAATGTTTTTGAGAAATGGGGGTTGAAATATGAATAATGTCGGTCAATGTCAATGGGCTATCCAATAAGCAAAAGTATGGGGCTTTTCTTAGACCGCTACCCTCTTTCTTACCCCAAACAAATTAATAACACTGATTCTGTTACTTTGAATGCTAAACCTTTTCATCATGATGTTTAATAATTGATTTGTCAGCTAATGTGTATACTAGACTGCTAAGAAAATTTGTAAATACCATGGATGTTGGTGACTGCTGCGTATGTATGCAAATACCTTAATAATAAGAGGGCGCTACCTATCATAGTTTGCCATTAATACAAGGAATTTCATGCAGTGTATTAACTAGCTTATTCTGTGGTGCTGATCAATTACAGTGTTAGTATTCAAATCAAGATCGGATCTTTTCTGAACTTCTTGTGTCACAATGCTTAAACCTACATCTGAAGCTTTAAAAGCTGAAAATGTGGGCTATATATTTAGAACAACTCAATCTTTGGATATGGCTTATGCACTTAGAAATAACCTGACAGATAAATTAGTGAGAATTGAAAATAATTGTATAAATCTAGTGGAAAATAGACGAGACACAATAACAATAAATACTAATGAATTGCCTAAATTAACTCCTTGGAAATTACCGCAAGAGGAAAATAAAATATTAGAAGTAATGGCTTCATTAGCTTTAGATTGGCAACACAAATGTAAACCTTGTATATATAGAAAAAGATCAATTATTGTAGGGTCTAGTGAATGCGAACATACTTTTGAAATGTATGAAAATTGGGGAGGATACCTAGAGGGTGTTGATCTCGTCTTTCCTGGATTGTATTATATGTGTGGAAAGAATACTTTTTGTAAATTACTGAGAAGTTGGTATGGAAGTTGTAATATGGGGATAGTTTTTCCAAAAATGCATCATATTAAAGATTTTGAAGGCGAATTCAAAGATGAGAGCGGGAGAATGAAGAGAGGTGCAAGTGCAAGTGAAATAGTACGGGATATTTTTGGAGTAGCATTACACTCACATAAAATTAGGCAACTTTCTACTATAGTTGACAAATTAGCCACAAGTACAGCTGGGGGATTTTATTGACTTGCCCTTGATATCGTTCTTGCAAAGAAGGGCCGAGTCTGTCAGTTGTGAAAGGCCCAACATTGTTGCGCCTACATACCAGATAAGAGCAAAGACTATTTAAAACATTACTAACTTAAATGAGGACTTAAAAGATTTGTACGCCTGGGAAATGATAGCTAACGGGTTGTCAAATGTTAGCAACTGGTTAGGTCACTTAGTAACTGCATTAGTGATTTCCATCTTGAGACCTTTAGTGATGATCTCCTTGTGCATAATGCTGATGATATCTATCAAATTCTGCAGATACAAAAAGGACAAACGAGGAGTGAAAAGAACAAGAACAGATCTTAAAATAGAGTATGACCAATGTAAATATTATGACGAAATGATAATCCTAGAAGAGAGCAGAAGAAAGAGGTTAAAGACAGCAAACCTGTAATCTGTGTTCAGATCTGAGAACATTTGTGATGGCTTGACTCGCCATCAGAAGGGGGCTTATTGATGCAAAATATTTCACATTTCCTTACACTACGCATTTTCTGATTTAGACACAGATCCCTGATTGTGCACATTGCACATGTTAAAGGAAATGAGACAGCAATTGAGACAAAGTAAATAAGAGCACTGTAAAAGGGTGCTTGAAAAGTGTAAGAAAAAGAGAAATTTATTAAGAGGATTCCATAACAAAATTACTTATCCACTTACTGATAACATATTATGATTTTAATGATGTGGCTTGGCATATTTATTGCATTTCTTCGTAATGCATCATGTGGTGCAATTATGCAATAAAATTAGTTAGGAAGCTCAAACTTACAATTGTGATAGTAGAGACCATAATGATTATATAAAACCAGAAATGATTTTAGTAAAATGATTTTTGTTACATGTATGAAGTTTGAAAATGTGTGGCAGTAGGCCATAGTTAATATTAATCAATTTCCTGTAATAATACATTGGTGAAGCATTACTATTTTCTCTGATTATAAAAGTATGATTTGATGCAGTATATTAGATTCAATTTTATATTAATCCATTGAAAGCTGACATATGCATTTTAAAAATATTTATCCTAAGCTGCATTTTTTCCATAGCCAAATTTAATGGACCTTTTGCTTTTCTGCAAATGTTGCTTTATTTCTTCTGTACATGTAACTTCTTGCGTTTTAAGTACATTATTTTAGAGTTCACTGTGAAATGGTTTGGTGGGAAACTGAAATATTACCCGATGCCATGAACTGTTACACTGTATACTTCTTACCATTTACAAACATTTGAGGCCTGAAAGCCAGTAACTTCTCATGAGTACCACGGGAAAGCCTGCAGGAATAACAAAAATGTATTTGGTGATTTCATATGTAATCTAACCATGTGATGGACTGACGATTGTGGCGTGATACCACATCACCAAAAGCGTCATAAAGACTATGAAAGAATACACCCCAAAAGAGGGGCATCATCATGCTTTTTCTTTTCATAGCAAGAGCTACGGATGAACTCCATGGTTTTTCCTTTGTCGTTGCAAGAGGACTGAATGCTTTCCTATAATTTTGATCTCCTATTTTGGGACAGTCTTTTGACGATACTTCTGCCTTTAAGCAGTTGATCTGGAATCCTTATTTTCTGAACTACTTGATTTTGCCTTATTTACCCTTTTTGCCCATGTTTATGGACTTGCCCCTAGTGGACTTTAACTTGGTTCCTTTTACCCTTTTGCTTTAGAATCTTTTAGATGCTGTTTGAGAAATGAACCATACTTCTGACCTTGATGGTGGTAGGAATTTCTAACTTGTAGCTGATGTAAGTTCTTGAAAACCACATTCTGCATTCAATGATGGTTAGCATCTTGTATTTGATGAATATTTTATAACCATCCTCTTTGAGATTTGAACTTTGACTAAATGTGTAGTTTCATAATGCATGTTGTAATATCCTTGACTGAATTTCTTAAAAGATTGCTTATATGCATTGATTTTGGATCATTAATGCAATAACCAAACTATCTAAATTGTCTAAGTCTGTTATTTTGTCCTGATGTTCTTTCATTGAACTGTGCTATTTTTCTATTTAGTTATAAATGGGCGGTATGGGGAATCAGAGAATCTATTCCGTGTTGCTATAGCAGTGCTCCTTGTACACATAATTCTGGTTAGACGTAACTTTTTTTAGGAGGTTGAGTTTTCCCATTGCAATACTTTATTTCTATCACATGGTCCTTATCTCGAACTTGTATTTGGTCACCGATTAATGGTCCTCAATGGGAGGCTAACGTTGAGTTTTGTATGCCATAATTCCCACCCCTCATATCGGTAGAGAAATATCTATCAGAGCAGCATGGCCTCTGTGGTCAAAATAATGCTGTTATTTGTTTAAGTGCAGAGGGCTCAGTATAATTATAGTAATATAGAGTAAGTACTCAAAAGAAGCATTTTCATAACACTTCTACTGGATCAGTCCCGTTTCAGGACTAGAGCGTGTTAGACCTGCAAGAGTGGTCTTCCCCCAACCATTTTTCCTCTGTTCCTCCATTTTGCTGAAATTATTTGTGTTGGCCTTAGGACTCTCTGCATTTTACTAGGGGTGGGCGGAACTCACGGAGTTTCACTCTGTGGAGTTTCATGGTGTTAACTAAAAACTCTGCGGAGTTCGACGAGCGGCTGAGTTCAGTACATTGCGTTGCTTGCGCTGATTTTTAGCGAGATCGTCAAAACAGAGTAGATTTTCTAATTGTGCGGCAAGTGGCAGGTTTCTCAGCGCAAGTGGCTACTTCCCAACATGAGCGGTAGCGACCTGCCGCGACCCCTCGCATTGAGAAATCTAACTGGAAGGCGGTCTAGCGCTTGATTTTCTTGGTTGGCGAGCCATGCATGAGAAAAAACTCCAAGACACGATGGTTAGCGAAACTCTGCAAACTCCACCGGAGAAGCGGATTTTACTGTTCACCCCTACATACTTCTGGTAACCAGTGCTAAAGTGCTTGTGCTCACACCCATAAAGGCATGGTTAAGTTGGCTAATACCTGGCTGTCATATTTAATTTACTTGTAAGTACCTTGTAGCTGGTATATCGTATACCTAGGGCCTGTAAATTAAATGCTACTAGTGGACCTACAGCACTTATTGTGCCACCCACTTAAACATGCCCCAGGCCTGCCATTGTAGCATGAAGGCAGTGAAATGTTTCAGCACTCCGTCCGTCATCTCTTTGTGTTTGCTTTCTTCACCCTAAGTTGGCAGGGTATGCCCAGATGTGGGTCCCTTGTTCACTTTGCCACTGGATTCAAGCTAGCCTGGCTGAAGAGGGGTGTTACCTTGAAACCGGTCCAAGGATACTTGTTTCTGGTTCAGGGAAGACCGTGCTTGGCAGTTCAGGCTGGACTGTTCCCATGAGGCACAGGGTCAAGTCTGATCTGCATATAGCTGGGTCTGAACTGAGGTGGCAAAGTGAGCTAAAGAACGATTATGGATTCACCGCAGATCTGTGATTGGGGGTGAGTGTCTGAAAAGTTTCAGCACTCCATTCATCATCTCCTTGTGCTTGCTTTGTTCACTCCAAGTTGGCAGGGTATGCCCAGATGTGGGTCCCTAGCTCACTTTGCCAATGGATTCAAGCTAGCCTGGCTAGTTTTAAACTGCCATGTCGACTTGGCATTTAAATACCGTTGCTCAGCCTTAAACTCCGTTTTTATTAGATATAAGTAACCCCACAGTAGGCACTAGGTGGGCTATAAGGCAGGGTGTAGTGTAATGAAAAGGTTGGACATGTACTTTTCAGTTTTACATGTCCAGGTAGTGAAAAACTTGTACATTTGTATTTTACTACTGTGAGGCCAACCCCTTCCATAGGATAACATTAGGGATTCTGTATTACATTTAATAAGCTATCATTTCCAATTGGGAGCAGGTAATTATCGCATGTTTGGTGTCTTTGGCATTGTAATGAAAAACCCTATTTAATGGTAAAGTCAGGTTTTTGATTTCAATTCTGAAAATGCCACTTTTAGAATGTTGCAATTTTTCTACCCTTAGCCCTTTTGTGCCTGCAGCCTGTCTTGGGTCACATGACTGGGTGTAACTGACAGACTATGGGAATTCCTCTCAGACAGTCATGTAATAGTGGGATTATGTGTGCCTGGATGGGCAATTTGCTGACAGGATGAGGGGGCACACAAAAAAACTATCACCTCCACATTGTCACTGCAGCCAGCTTGGAGCCAGGGAAGTCAGTAAATTCCATAGCACTTTAAAACCACTGTCTAGAAGCATCTTCAACCATTCAGAACCGAGGACCAGAGTATAACAGTAGGATCTCTGTCACCAGCTCTTTAGTACACTTCTGGACCTGTGGATACTCTGCTAGGAATAAGGAATGCTATGCTGCTGAAAAGACTTCCACTCTGCTGGACTGCTGACCTGATGTTGCCTTACTGAATTGCTGCCTTTCTGTCTTGCTAGCCTCTTGCCTGGGGAAAGAGGACTGGACTTGCAAGGTGAACCCAGGACCACCAGAGTGACTCCATAGAGCTAGTTTGTTGGGCTCTGATCTGAGCCTCAGGGACACAAAAGGCTATGTTCACAACGGAATCTAGCCTGAGTGAGCCCTGACCCTCCAAGCAGTGCCTCACCAGTCCTGAACCCTTAGAATGTTTTGGCTACAAACTGCTCTGAGAACCAGGAGGATGCCTGGACTAACCTGCTTGCCTATACGCCCGAGGTGTATCGCTGGTCGGATCGACTTTGTGGACTCTCCCACTTTGTTTTTATGTGAATTTGTAGAGCACGGTTAATCATCTGTGAGGGTATCCAGGAGGAGATAATGCCTGTTTTGTCTGGAAGAGCCATGTCTTGAGCTTCCTTTGGAAGTCCATAAGGGAGGGGAGGTTCTGAGGTGTTTCAGGAGGTTGGTCCAGGTCTTGGCAGCAAGGTATGAGAAGCAGTTTCCTCCGCTTCTGGTCTTCTGGTTACGCAGGGGTGAGCTCTTGCCTGGGATGCATATTATAGGTATCTGGTGGGTTGGTAGAAGTTGAGGCGTTGATTGAGGTAAGCTGGACTGGTGTGGTGGAGAGCCTTGTAGACGTGGGTGAGTAGCTTGAACTTACATCTTTCCTAGACCGGGAGCCAGTGGAGATTGCTGAGGTGTAGAGAGATGTGGTTATTTTTTAGGGATTTTCAGGATGACTGGCGACGGTGTAGTACCTGGGCTGGTATTCCAATGTTTCCGTAATCAAGTCTACTTGCTTGTCATAAGAGCCTGGGTGACCATTCGTCCGGTGTTCAGTGGAATCCACTTGAAAACCTTATGTAGCATTTGCAGGATGTGGAAGCATATTGAGAGGATGGCATTGATCTGTCTGCTCATGTAGAGGCTGGTCTCCTTAATAATACTGAAATTCTTTGCTGGGTCTGCAGGCGTAGGTGGGGAGGCAAATTCGGAGAGCCACTAAGAGGTGTCCCAGGGGGTTTTGTATGTGTTGAGCTGGAGGAAGTAGTTTTTAATCCAGCATTGCATGAACTAGACATTGCTTATGCAGTTGGTGAAGTTTGCTTTGGCGGTGCTGGCTGAGTCAGCATGGGAGAGAATGAGCTGTGTGTCATTGGCAAAGAATACTGTATTGATGCTGTGGGCTCTGACGATGTCCTCGAGGGGCATCAAGTAGACATTGAAAAGTGTTGAACTTAGCAACGATCCTTGAGGAATTCCGCAGATGAGCTTCTTGGGTTCTGACCATGATTAAGGAGGATAACCACTTGAGGGCCAGTCCGCAGATATCCAAGTGCTGAAGCTTTCTAATGAGTGACTTCGTAGCTGGAGCAACAGGAATTGTGACAACTCCTGTAATCACAATATTAACTAATGAGAGTCAAAATGGCAAGATGATTACCTTCACCATTAGATAATGGATTAATATATGTATACAATGTAGGTTAGAGCATGCAGAAAAGGTTTATGTCAGAATATTGTTAAAAACATACGTAAATATTGTAACCTAAATGATGTTTACAAAAATATTGTCTCATTAAATGTAGACTCCAATGGGAGATCTTATTGTAAACAATATTAGAATATATCAGATGATATTTTGTCTGTGATATTCTAATACAAATCAATTGGGCAAAATATCAGAGGCAATCTCCTTGCATTGTGGCGGTGTCAAAACTGATGTGGTCTGAAATCATATTGTGGTGTCAGTGAAAGAGAATTCAGTCAGTCAGTCAGTGCATTGAAGTGACCAAGTAAAAAGCTTCATACAAGCACGTAATACTCACCAAACGTAGGAATCTATTTTATAATTCACACTAAGTGTGTTGTATAATGCACAGGTTACTCGAGCTGGGATATCGTGGAAGTTTGTTGGCTGATGTGGTTCACTTATCTGAGGTGGAAATCAACATGACCCTCATGAGGAACTTTTAGGAGACTTTGAAGGGAGCAGACTATGGCATAGGAACACAGCAGACCAAGGGCCGTATTGCAGATGGTACCCCAGGGGCTAAACAGGCATTTGCATCCGCTTTGCGCACCCTCGGGCAATTTGGTATTATTGAACGGGACACAGACGCTTGTGCGTACCCTTCTATAATACCTATAGCGCTGGTGCACTTAAAGCGCCAGCAATATCAACAGAGGGCGTTCCCTCATTTGCATAGGGGCGTGTCTTATACAAATGAGGGACTTCCTTTGACTCTACGCCTGTGTCATGTTACAGATTCCAGAGCTGAGTCAAAGAAGCCCTCAGGAGGTGCACTGACTGTGTGTCATTTAAAAGGTGATGCACTGTCAGTGCGCTTCCTGACAGCAGCCCTCTGCAGGAGATAAAGTGGGTCCCATGGACCCCCCAGACATCCCTTTGCAAGCGGTTACAGTCATTGACTGCACCCGTCTGCAAGGGGATCTCTAAACCCTTTTGAAAGTGTAGGCATGTGCCACCTGCACTGTGAAAACACTGAATAGCTGCTCCGTGTCTTCACATGAATGCACTGCCCCCAGGGCAGTGAGAGTTTGCGGCTGCTCTGGGGAGAGCAAATACGCCATAATGGGACGTATTATCACTGATTGCGCCCGGTGCACCTTTTGAAAGGTGCGCCGGGCGCAAACAGTGGCATTGTGTAATACGGCCACAGAAGTCCCAGGGTAGTAAAACAATGCAGGAGATGTGGTGGGTGGTGTTATACGACAATGCATCCTGAAAATGGAGCTGAAACCAAACAATGTATGATATATATTGCTACATGACTGCCAGGACCATTTGGAAGTCCACACTTTAGAGCAATGTGAAGCAACCTTCCAGCAAACACAGAGTAGCCACAGACATGCAGAGTAGGACAGGAATAACCTGAGATGGTGCCGTGGTCGTTATTTATTGCTGGCAGGGTCAAGGGTTGGTGAACACATACAAAAAGGCAAAATGCGCCACTGAGTGCTGCATAGGCATGAATACAATCAATAACTTGAGCACAAAGAAGACAAAATTTAATAAAATGTAGGGGGCTAGAGGCCGTTTAATATCAGAATTTATCCAGTGACTTGCATTTGCCAGAAATGTCTCTTGACCCACAACCTGACGTCAGGGCTATTGGCAAATCCCTGTTTTCAACCGTTGTCTCAGTCCTACAAAAAAGCAACAACATTGCATATATATATATATATATATATACATCCAATGTTTAGTTGGCTGTTCCCAAGCCACTTGAACGGCGGGCACACGGCAGGGGTAGCCACCCCCAAATATTCCACACAATCCACTGCGTCTCACTTTCCCATCACAGGATGAAAGAACACTGGAGCCGTGGCCACAATCAAAATGCGTGTTTATTTTAGCACCAGGTCCGACGCGTTTCGGAGTTAAATGGCACTCCTTTCTCACGGGCAACAGACTGTGTTTTTTTCACAATATTAAAGTGCGAGTGCCGGTCACGTGCTCTAAACATAGAAAACATACTCAAATTCATGTCGTTTTAAATCAATTCAAAATCGGGTGACAACTAATGCGTTTTTTAAATATTTGCACAAAGATAATGGGGCACCAGCACACTTCTGCCTGTACTCACAATTTCGCTGAGGCTTCATATTTATACATATTCAAAATATATGGGTCAATGAAAACATGGAACCATAACAATTCCTAAAGTTTTGTAGATTCAAAACATCATGCCCCAGTGGGCATACTCGAATATCAAGCGCAGTATTTTCAAAACAAAGACCACTTATACAAAAATTACAAAAAGAACACTTATCAGCAAGCAATTTTCTTCGGCACCCTCGAAAGTTTATATATATATATATATATATATATATATATATATATATATATATATGTCTCTAGGACGTGTAGTTAAAACATGTTTTCGTAGCTAAAAAAAAGAAAATCACATTTTACAGGAAAAAATCAATACAGTAGCAAATCAATGATAATAATAATACATCATCATTATCATCATATTTATAATTATAAAAATAAACTTATGCTGACAAAAAAATGACATTGCATGCAAGCCAGACATGGCATAATGATACATTTTGAGGAGGGTCTTTGTTATGCTCCTTTCTCTTTTTATAATCCTGCGGGGTTTCCCATCTTCTACTCTTCCGTTGTGCTCTTTGCCTTATCTTTATACATTGTTCAACAATGTGGTCACCACGCGACCTTGCAAAATTGTAAGTGCTGCATTTCTTCTAAGGAATATCCTTCAGTTCTTTCCTCCTGCCTACAGTGGACAAAGAGGCACAACGCAGTGTACAGTGTGGCATTCTCTGCTCTTCCCACGGGGCATAATCACTCGAGGATGAATGACTCCACTGTACAGCAGGGAAAGAAAGGAACATCAGTTTCCGTTCCCTCTGCATTTGGGACAGAATTCTGCGCAATATTCGGTATTGTAGGCACTAAGGGCCATATGTAGGTAGCTAAATACCGGTCGGTAACGGCCGAAATTCGGTAAATATCCCGTTACCGACCGGTATTTCGTCAAGTGAGATGTAGGAGGCCAAAAAGAAGGTTTCGGTAAATATGAATCGGTAAATACCGATTCATATTTACCGAATCCTAAATCACCGATTCATATTTACCGAATACATATTTTCCGATTCGGTAAATATGAAGTGGTAAAACGAGAAAAGAGATGTAGGTAAATTCGGTATTTAAGAAATCCATGAAATTCGGCATTTAAGAGTCGGTAATTAACACAAATTGAAAGCAGGTGGTAATCAGCAACAGTGCATATAAGCAATCCCAAAATGCAACAGCGTGGACACCATGGCCGCTCTGTATGTGATTGCAAGGCGGCTACGTCTACAGGCAGCAGGTCTGAGGATTTGGAGACGGGAGGAACGCATTTACAGACAGCGCATCACACTCTTTCAACAGACTGAGGCTGAGATACATGAAAGGTACAGGCTACACCCACAAACCATCATGGACCTGATAAGGGACCTGCACCCACTCCTGGACCAGCCAACAACAATGGTGCATGCCATACCACCACATGTGCAGGTTCTCTGTAGCCTACATGTACTTGCATCTGGCAGTTACCAGGGGGTGATAGCTGCGGTAGGCGGGGTATCCCAGAGTTGCCTGTCATGTTTCTTCAGGAAGTTCCTGGATGCCATGATGCAGAGAATGCAACACTACATCAGCTTCCCAAACACACAGGCTGAACTGCAGAAAACCAAGACAAACTTTTACCAGATGGCACAGTTCCCGCATGTCATAGGCTGTATTGATGGCACACACATTCCAATATGCCCACCAGCAGCCACTGAGCACATCTACAGGAACAGAAAGTCCACCCACTCCATAAATGTGCAGGTAATCTGCGATGCAGGCAACATAATCACTGATATCGTGGCTGAGTTTCCTGGGAGCACCCACGACTCCTACATCTTCCAGAACAGTGGGATCTACACACGCCTGGTTGCCGGAGAATTTGGAGAAGGATACCTGCTAGGTAATACACTGTGACGCTCCCTAAATCTGATTGCAAATGATTGTGTATTGAGGCATGTGACTAACGCTACTCTCTTACTCACCTAGGCGATAGTGCATATGCCGTGCGGTCATTCATCCTCACTCCCTACCTACACCCATCAACCCTGAGTGAAAGACGATATAATGTGGCACACAAATCAACACGCAACGTTGTGAAGCGCACGTTTGGACTATTGAAAAGCAGGTTCCGCTGCCTCCACAAAAGCGGAGGCGCACGCCAGTACACACCCATCATCTTCTGCAAGATCATTGCCACTTGTGCAATGCTGCACAACCTTGCCACAAAGAGAGGTACAGAGGTGGAAATAACTGATTGTGAGGACAATGATGATGAGTCTGCACAGCCAGAGGCCAATGCAGCAGGAGTGGCAACAGATGGGAGAGAGAGACGGGAAGAGATCACATGCAACTATTTCTGAGTAAGTAAGGGGACACAGCCAGTAGTTGGATGCCATGACGTAGTTTAATCATGCGGCACTACGCCACAACACAAAGGAAAACCTGTCCCATCAATATTGTGCAATCACTATTTGTGAGTCAATGGTTACTTCACCCAATTGTCTCATGCTATTGTGTGCAGCATTAGTGTCTGTGCCCACGCACTCCAGTGCGGGATGCCATTGAGTGTGCGTCCTCACTGGCTGTGGGACCAGTGGCAGCCCCATGCCGCCTGCTGCTCCTCCGTGTGTCTGGGACAGGGGGGGTAATGCTGCTCCTGCTGGTGGTTTCTTTGCTGTCCCCAGCATCCACAGCACCAGTTGTGGCAGACTGGCTGGTGAGCAGCACTTCTAGTGCACTGGTGACCCTCACCATCCCCCTTGACATGTCAGTGCTGCAGTGCGCAAGGCCCTCCTGCATTGCCATCGAGCGCCTGCAGAGCAGCGAAGTGGCAGTTGCCAGCCGGTTCACTGCCCTTGTGTGATGGTCTTTCCTCTGACGTTCCCGGCGCCGTGCTGCCCTGTCCCCATCAATCTTCGAGCACAGCAGCATGACGGACTGGGACATGTCCCACATGCCCGCAGCCATCTCAACCATTCCCTCAGCCATAGCGCTGATGCCCCTGTCAATATTTACAAAAGTATCATTGAGGCCCCGCATTTGGCGCTGTACCGACATCATTGCCTTTGCTTGTAGGCGCTGTATTTTGACCATGGTGGCCTCAAGCCCTGAGAAGACTCCATGGCTCTCACCTTGTGGAGGTGGACTTTGCACCCGAGCCCTGCGGCGACGTCTGGCACCTGTGTGTGCTCCCTCAGAGGCGGAGGGCACACTGGCATGGCTAAAATCCAGGGGCACAGTGGACGTTAACGCCCCCCTCGAGTCTTCAGATGAGGACTCCGATGCATTCAACCTGGCAGCAGCACGCCTCCTCGACCTGAGTAATGCAGGTGGTGATGATGCCGGTGACTCCAGCAGGAGTGGCGATGCTGGCTGTGGTGGTGAGGCTGGCTGTGGTGGTGAGGCTGGCTGTGGTGCTGATCCCTGCCCAGAACTTGTGGTGGCCTTCTCAGAGCTGTCCTTCCGGTGTGCCCTCTCTCCCTTCTCATGTGCAGTTCTGAGCAAAGTATCGCCTGTGGACAGAAATGCAACATCAGCTAAGTGTACCTGAAGCACAGCATTGCTAGCATCACAATACATTTCTGAAACACTCTCTCATTGTCCTCTGCCTGCTTCTCGCTAATGTGTGTAACATGCCTTGTTGTTCTGTGCTATTCGTCTCATGTTTGGGGTTTCAGGGACTACATCTCCCATAATGCATTGCTAGTATGCACTAACACCTGCACTGGAGTGGGATTCTCATTGCCCATTTGGGGAGTTGGGATAGGGGTAGGGGGGGCCACATTGCTGTGCATGCGTCTTACCTTGTTTGGTGGCGGCTCTGGCAGAGCTGTCTGCATCCCCAATGCCCACGACACTCTCGGGCTCAATTGTTGTCTCCACCAGCTGCTCAAGTTCTGTCAGGGCAGGTTCCCTGTTCCTTCCCCCTCCTGTCCGGCTGGCCTCTTTCTGCAGTTCCCCCATCTTCCTCTTTGTGACGATACGGAGGTCGTACCACCGCTTCTTAAGCACGTCTATGTCCCGGGGGGTCACTCCTATTGCATTGACCTGCGCCTGGATTCCCAGCCAGATCTTCCTTTTCTTGGACTCAGGCACTTGCAGGGACTGCTTCCCGAACAGCTTCTGGTGCTGCTTGACCACCTCCTCCACTAGTACCTGCAGTTCCTTTGGGCTGAATTTTTGTTTTCTCCTCCTTTCCCCTCCATCTCTCTCTGTCTCCTGGCTGGACATTGTCAGTTTGAGGTTCACAATCAGGCACTGGCTCCCTTGCTCTGCTCTGCACTACCAGCCTCTCCAGAGTCTGTTGATTGTGTGCACCTGCCTGGGTGTGGCCACTTCCTGGTTGGGTGGGGTTGGCCTTGCACAGGATTGGCTGATTCATCAAGTGATGTATATTTGAATTACCGATTCGGTAAACTCCGATTCGGTATTTACCGATTCGGTAAATACCACCTCGGTATTTACCGATTCGGTAAATACCGATTCATGATTCCGGCCGGTATTGTGGATTCGGTATTCATTTACCGAATTTTACCGAATCGGTAATATTTACAGAATGTTTACCTACATACTATTTACCGATTCATAAATACCGATTCGGTAAAATTCAGTATTTATGAATCCGTAAATGGTATGTTACCTACATATGGCCCTAAGTAAGCTTAATTACACTGAAACTGCACAAAACTAGAAATAGGTATATATGGTAAAAGGAATTACAGTGCTATTTACTAATAAAAATAAATGTGTAATTCTCGCATTTGCATAGTCCCTTGGAATATCATCCAGTCTGTTTTCTCCTAGGCTTTGGTGGTTTTGCGCAGACTTATTTGCTCCGCTTAACTAATGTGTAAAGCAGGGGTTTACTTTTAAGGGTTTTGAGCATAATGTTCAAAGTTTTTTTTTGTTGTTATTTTTTTTTTACCTCTAATGTTTTGTGAAGTTTCCAGTTTATGCTCTCCAGGAAGTTTGAGAAGTTTACTATTGTGTCTGCCCCCAAGAAAAGTTTTTCGCACTGCGAGTTAATTACTACCGGACCTATTCTGATCAAACACAGCAAAGCGGGAAAATGTTTGCAGAATTTTCCGTTACGAGTGCCCAGATATTTTGGTGTGGTGATACTGCGCCTGCTGGTAAACACCGGTACCTTAGTGTTCAGCATTTTATAGTTGCGGAACTGGTGCACTACACAGGGTTACGCATCTTGTATTTAACTAGTGACAGTGCAATAATAGTGCATTTTTTCAATTGCTCTGTGATGCAAAACAGGGAATGTGCAGTATTTTCTCTGCACAAATTCTACCAAAAGTTAATTGTAAAGTGACTTGAGCAAGGAAAAACATTATTCACAGTACGTCACAAGTCTGAGAATCTCCATGCAAACAGCTGTTTGCACTAGAATTTGAGTTTCCGACGGGCGTTTGCTCATTGTGCTACAGTTTTATTCACAGCATATCCTATTTTTAAACTTGTAAGTGTTAAATAAACATATGGGCCAGATATATGAAGACATTTAGCAGTTGCAAACAAAGCCTTTGATTCGCTAATTCACATGATTAGTGAAAGCTAAATGGCCCTTTACTATGTACTAAACCTATTTTACCATTTGGCGACAGGTTACCAAGGCGCAAAAAGGGTTTAAAAATGTTTTCTGAATCTCAACTTAGAAGGGCTATGCTTAGGACATCCCTTTCAAATTGCAATTTCTTCTTTGATGGCCTTAGTGCACTGCTGATTTGTAGGAGTGTATATATGTGTTGGTGGTTGTAGAGCACAAACCTAATCCAAAAAGAACAGAGTGCTGAGTAAGGGGCGTGGCCAGCAGGGAGATAAAGCTATTACAGTAAGGTCAAAGGTAGACTGTAGGTCAAGGACATTGCTTCTTGAAGAGATGTGTCTTCAGCTTTTTTTCAATTGTAGGAGAGTTACTGCTGATCTGACGTAAATAGGGATACTGCTACAGATCATGGGAGCATGAACAGAGAAGGCTTCCCTTCTGTTTTTCCCTTCTTGCAATGCTTTGCCTCCAGGGACCCACAAATCTGGGGTCTTGCTGTTAAGGGCTTTAAATGTGATGCAGCTTATCTTGAAGGTGATCAAGGCTGGTAGGGGGAGCCAGTGTAGCTCTTTTTATCTTTGGGATGATATGACCGAATTTCAGTTTGCTCTTGATGGGCTATGCTGCTGTATGTATGATATCTTTACAGGGTGATATCAGAGTCATAGCTGAATAGGACATTGCCTGCATCCAGGTAGACGAGGACTAAGGATTTCATGGGTTCTCCGAAGTCAATTTCTTCAGGCGGGTGGGAGGGTGAGAGGGTGAGGGTTAGAGGCTGTTTTGGTCTTTCTGGCAATGTCTTGGTCTGAGTGAACTTTGGTATGGTCTGTCTGATGCTTGGTGAAATGTAGTAGGTTTAAATTGAAAAGCCAGGCTTCAGTATGAAACTGTTTGGTACTGTTGGTAAACAGGGGGAATTCAGTCTTTGTTGGGTTTAGCTTCAGGAAGGAAGTTGACTAATACGTTTGGATGATTTTAAGGCAGGACATAAGTCTGTGTACCATCTTGCGTGAAGATATTTGTGGGTAGAGATGGTTATCATCTGTGCATTTTAGAATATTAATGCTCCTGTCTTCAAGAATGGATCAAAGAGGTTCCATGTCCAATGTTAAAGATGATCAGAGAAACAATGGAGCCCAGGGTAACACCGCAGGAGAAGGGGAGTGATTGTGGTCTTATGGAACCTATGTGCATGAGCTGGCACTGGTTTCTTAGATAGAATGAACCATTTTAAGATGTTGTCCAGAAATTCAGTGCATGTTTTCAGGTTATTGATCACAACTGATGACCAACTGTGTCAAACGCTGCAAAGAGCTCAAGCAGGACCAGGAGGGAGGGATTGTGCCTACCGTTGAGGAGAAAGGCACATTGACTCTTGATGGTTGGCTGTATCAATGCCGCAGGATAGTCTGAAACCTGATTGGTATTCCTCTAGAAGTGTATTCTCACAGATGTGCTTCAATAGTATGGTGGTGATTGTTTTGTGTATGTATGTGTTCTTTGAGAAAAGATGGCATGCTGTAACATATGGCTGAAGTGGGCTGATACATTGCCCCTTAATACATGCTGGAGTGGGTCGAAGAAAAATGTGAATGACACCAACCACAGACTAATGGGTGAAGTTTTGGTTGAAACTCCTATAAGTAACAGGTTAAACACATATTTTAGTAAAATGAAAAGGTTTTGGCTGACGCAGACCTAAAAAAAAGTCAATCAGTCTGGCATTGTCTGCAATTCTCTTGCCTTTGAGAAAGAAAGAAATAAAGAAAAAAGAAACAAAAAAAGAAACAAAAAAAGGAAAGAAAGAAAGAATGAAAGAGGCGAAATAAAGAAAGAAAATGATGGAAAGATATAAAGCGAAAAAGAAGGAAAGAAAATGAATGAAAGGGAGAAAAGAAAGAAAGAAAAAAGGAAGAAAAGAAATAAGGAAAGAAAAAAGAAGGGAAAGAAGGAAAGACAAAAAAAGAAATGAGAGTATGAATGAAAGAGAATAAGCAAGAAAGAAGGAAAATAAGAAAGAAGGTAAGAACAAAAGATGGCAAAAAAGAAATAAGGAAAAAAAAGAAGGAAAAAAAGTAAAAAGATGATAACTTAAGCAGAACAGTTTCAAATGGACATGATCTGGTATATTGTGAAATAGCAGCAGTTATAAAAGCAAACCACTTCAAAAGAAATTTAGAACAGCATTGAAAGGTGATGGTATCTGATAAAGATTAAATGTGCTTCGGAAGTGCCCTGCTATCACATCAGGCTAACACAAGGTCACCACTAAAGTATTTATAAAGTAAAAACAAACACACTAGTACGAAAGGGAACTCTCTATGTGCTGTGCTCCTTATATAAGAGCAAAATGCAGTTACTCAAAGTCAAGTCAGCCAGTGGCTTAAGTAAACTGCCCCACTTGTCCATACTGTATGCAGTAGTGGGTGGAAGCAAAATGTGAATGACACAACAGACCAATCGATGAAGACAGGTGGCTGAAAGCCCATATATGTTAATACATTATACACATTTTAGTAAAAACAAAAGTTCTTTGCTAAGGCCAGACCTAAAAATGACTGTTCCTCTAACAGTTTAATAATCCCATTGCTCGAAAGGTCTTGGATCAGGCCTCAGCCCTTCAAAAAGGCTAACATTTAGAAAAACGTTTTCTTCATTCATCAGTCCCACACAGCAGCGGCCTGTGCAAGTAAGAACGGTGGGGGGGGGGGGTGATTTCGATAGATGACAACGAGGGAAAATTAATTATTTATTTAATTTTGCCCCGTGGTCGTCTGTCGAATCGCCCCACAACCCAGCCCCACCGCTCTTACCTGCACGGGACCCTGCTGGTCCCACAGATACTAATTTCAGCCCATTGTTATATATTTTACGGATTGGAATAGGGATAAAGTTCCACATTTGATATTTCTTTTATCTTTGTTAACTTTTTTAAATCCTACCGATTTGATAAATATATACAGTATAAGTCAGGAATGTGGTCAAATTGTATTAACATACGCTGGCGATTTTTAGAATTCAATTTGGGCAAGTGTTTACCTCTCCTAGGTGTATCTATGTAGAACAGAGGTTATTTTCCTTGACCTCCCTTCAAGTCAATTAATGTTTAGTGCGGGGGGGCATGGCTAGCAGCCAAAGCAAATGGCCGCTGCCTAGAGAGGCTCCCTGATCGAGGCGGCCTTCCGACTGATGCGATAGGAGCTCCGACGGCGCAAGACGCTTGGAAAGTGATGAAAACGGTGTCCGAAATACCAAGGAACTGAATAATCGGCTTTTGAGCACCGAGCAGATAATAAAGCACAGCTGACATTGTGAGGGAGAGACGCAGCCTGAAGCACTCAGCGAAGCCGGGTCATCGCGTAATCTGACACCCACGAACAGCTTGGGCGGAAATGACCGGCACAACTGGGAGGAACTGAGCCAATCGTGATTCTTCCTGGATATGGGTGACCAGCACACTAACTGATAAATGCGGGACAGCATGCGTGAGGTGAGGAAAAGCGGGTGCTGCGCAGGACTGTGCGGCAGCCCTGTAACGGGACCGCGAACCCCCTCTTCTGCCATGCCGGAGGTGAGGGACCTTAGAACTGGCCTGGTGGAGGGTGGGGTACTGCACTGAGTACACACCAGCGGGACAGGGCTAAGCTCATACCGAGAAGCCCACCACCAACTGGGAGGCCATAAGTGCGGTTTGCTATCTGACACACCCCCGTCCGCTCTGGCCCACCCCCCCCAACGCTTGTAAATGTGATCAATCCTGCGGCAAAGTATAAAAAGCAAACACCCTTCAGGAGTGGTGGTGGCTAGCGCTAGCACCCTCCGTGACGGCTCCGGCAGTGGCTAGGGCCGGGACCTCCTGAACAGCACCTTCCACAAACATAATCTCCAACGCTGCATCAGCGATAGCTCTACGCCGGCCCAATAGTTGATTAATGAAGGTCTGAATCCATTGGCACATTCAACACACTGCTGCCACAAACACTTGGAGTGGGCTGAGAAGAGGCCCGAGGCGTCTAGGGTGTCAGCGGCGTGGTGATTCTACTCATTGAGCAGAGGGGCCAGCACTACCGCAGATATCTATGCTGCAGGACCACCTCGGGCACATGTTACCAAGACGATTCCTGCCATAATAGTTACGTTCCAGACTACGAGCAGGCCCAATACCGGCGAACCTCCGTTGGTGAGTCCTTGGATCCGTGCGACAAGGGGAGGAAGGCAGGAAAACCGAAAGGCCGCGCGTGGCTGAAAATCACACGGGCAGGCAACAGTGAATATTGCCTCCCCTCTGTGCAGTCCACGGGAATACACGAAGACCAGGTCAAGATGGGGGGCCGGGTTCAACAAACAGTGCAGCAGCTCAAACTAAGTAAGTAAGCCTACAATAAAGACTCACCGGACCAGTCTGGGTCTCAAGCAGGGCAGGGAGAAAGCCTTATGGCCGATAAACCTGCAGAGGTCACCTTGCAAGATATCATGATCACATTAACCAAGCTTCAGACTACGGTGGGGTCGATCTCGACTGATATCTCACTGATACATGCAGACTTCCTGAAAATGGCCATGTGGGTCACAGAGGTAGAAACCATGACAGCAACCCTCTATACAGACACGGCCGCTCTACAGCGTCAGGTCAAGAAACTGGAAGCGGACAATAAACTAATGGCGGCAAAGCTCGATGACCAGGAAGGCCGCTCAAGGCGTAACAACGTCTGCATAATTGGTGTGCCAGAAAAGGCAGGGGGCCCTGCTTTGGACCTGGTTGTTGAGGACCTCATTAAAAACCAGCTACAACTGCCCGGCCTATCCAACTTCTTCTCGGTCGAAAGGGCCCATCGCGTGCCGGGCGGCAGACCCCTCCCCCCCCCCAGGCCCATACTCGCCAGAATGTTCAACTTCCGTGATCGCGACGCGATCCTCCAAATGGCATGCATTGCTCCTCCAATTCATTTCGAGTACTATACTGTAACCTTTTTCCCGGACTACACAGCAGCAGTGACCAAACAGGCCAGCAGCTTTCTGGAGGTTAAGAAGGAAATGAGGGCCCGTGAGTTGAAGTACTCCATACTATTCCCTGCAAAGTTGCGAGTGGAGGCTGAGGGGAAACTTAGGTTCTTTGCAACTCCTGAGGAAGCACACGACTGGCTTGAGGGGTGGCGCCCAGTGTCTGGGCCTAAAAGACTGGGAAAGAAACAACAATATCGACTACAGGGGGCGACCGCCCCGGATTTAGAGGACTCAGGCTAGCCGGAAGACCCATGACAGGAGAAAGATGGATGCTGAGGATGCAATCTGGACCTGGGAATCCACACTTGTTATGGGACAGGACCTCATGAATCAGACGAACTGTTGGCCGAATTGCCTGAAGCGAATCACTGACTCTGACCCGAATCATCATACATTCCGCACTACCCGGCGTCGCCACTGCCATGGACTGAAGACTTTTTTGGACCATTTAGCCGTTATGCTTTACTTTATCCATGGGAATGGTTTGCTGTGATCGTGGGACTACTCTCCCCCTCGCACGCAAGTACAAGTTATGGAGACAAAGCACTCTGCAGGGTTTGGGTGGTGGGTAGTTTTAAGTCCGACGAGCAGGGAGGCAGGGAGGGGGGAGAGGAGATGGGAACTGTTTAATGTTATGTTTTTCTTCAAGTTTCAGGTACACTGTGAGATTACTGGGTACATACTCACTATCTGCATGGTGTTTGCATTGCAATGTTCTTTACGTTTGCCCATTCTTGACGTACTATATGATACAGCGAATGCCCCGGCCGGCTCTTCGGCTGCACACTCACTGAACTCTAGTACGAAGGGCCCCCCCTCTCTCGATTATATCCTGGAACATCAACAGTCTTGGAGATAAGATTAAGAGAGGGTTAGTCCTACAATATCTTAAATGCAAGGTGCCAGCAGTGGCCCTGATCCAAGAATCTCACCTGGTGGGCTCGGCTTGCAAAGCCTTAGATAGATGGTGTTTCAAAATGGTGGCACACTCCGACTTCTCCTCCGGCTCTCGAGGGGTAGGCGTCCTGATTAATAAACGCTTCTCGATTATTATAACAGGGTCATGGTCTAACACTCAGGGATGTTTTGCAGCCGTGGCGTGTCAGTGGGAGGGACGTCCATATAATCTAGTGTCAGAATACGTCCTGCCGACTCTGCATCGGGTGACCTTCCCTGGGTAAATTTCTACTCACACTTCCGCAGGGCGAATTGGTAATAGGGGGCGACTTCAATGCCACAATGGATGTCGCTATAGATCGACAGCCCCCAGGGATCATAGTGGGATCAACCTTCAGTTATCTGAATTCCTTGACGCTTTTGGTCTCGTGGATGCTTGGCGCTCACAGTTTCCACAGGAGCGACAATACACCTTTCGTTCAGGTAATGCATGACAGTCTATACAGAATAGATTACATCTTCACATTAGTGACAGGCCCGGAGGGGATATTGGAGGTGTCATATTTGCCCAGGGTTATTTCCGATCACTCCCCTGTCCTACTCAGATACACATCTCATACCCTGGGGTGGCGACACATCTTTCCGATCTACCCCGGGTTCCTACAAAACCCTAAGATATGGAAGTGTCTGCTTACAACCACAAAACAATACTTTGAGGAAAACGAGCACTCAGTCACATCCCTGACGACACTGTGGGAGACATACAAGACGGTACTGCGGGGTCACGCTATCTCACTGATCACAGGCCACAAACAGGAACAATTGAGTCACATAGAGGCTCTTAAGAGGGAGGTGAGACGCGCAGAGGCAGACCACGCAATAGGCGCCACTGACACCACTGCACATAAACTGGATTTGGCCAAGAAGGAATACAGGAACTACCTGTGGGAGGAGGCGAAGATTAGGCACACCAAAACAATGCACACTATTTACGAGGTTGGAGATAAGGTGGGCAAACTCCTAGCCTGGTTAGATAAACTTGAGAATGCTACTTGATGGGTGACACAGTTGAGACTGGAAAACGGAGCTTGCACGACAGATCCACAGCAGTTAGTTGACGCGCTAGCGCTACACTACGAGAAAGTGTACACACCTAACGCCACAGTCACGATAGACAACAATCTCACTTTTCTCAAAGATATTCAGATGCCTACACTTATCCCTAGTGACCTGCAGGACCTAGAGGTAGATTTGACGGTAACGGAAATGACAATGGGAATTGAGTGCTACACACTGGGAAGGCTCTGGGTCCCAATGGGATACCCATAGAAATGTATAAAAAAGCTGCGAGTCACCTAGCACCACACCTGCTGGAAATGTATACAGACAGTTTGGAAAAGGGGGAACTTCCCAGGGATCAACGCTTAGTGACAATAGTGGCAATACATACATCTGGGAAACCACCGCAGGACTGTACGTCTTACCGGCCTATTTCATTGCTAAATGCAGAAGCCAAAATATTGGCGAAAACGCAAGCCACTAGGTTGCTACCCTATCTCACAAAACTGGTACACCCGGACCAATCGGGGTTCATGCCAGGTCGTAACACGGCACTTAATCTGAGGTGACTGCACAGCGTCATGGCCAATATATCAATCATAGAGGAAGACGCAGTCATCCTCTCTCTTGATGCACGTATGGCGTTTGATCTAGTTGAATGGCCCTATCTTTTTGCAGTCCTCCGACGCCTGGGTTTGGTCCCCGGTTCTGTGCATGGGTCCAACTACTGTACACGAAATCCTTGGCGCACGTAGTGGTGAATGGCCGCCTCTCGGTAGACTTCCCCCTGGGTAGGGGGACTAGACAGGGCTGTCCCTTGTCACCACTGTTATTTGCGCTGGTGCTTGAGCCGTTGGCGGCTTGGATAAGGCAAGATCCGGTCTTAGAGGACTCAAGTGGGAGGAAGGATGGGAAGACCGCATTTCCTTGTACGCGGATGATGTATTATTATACAATGTCTTCCCCCACACGGTCCATTAATTGCCTTTTAGACATTTGCGCTGCATATGGTACAGTTTCAGGATATACCATTAAATGCGGAAAGTAATTGCTGTATGTGCTTAAGGACCCTCCTCCACGACTGCCTAGAAACTGTGAAATACAGATTGCGGAAAATGGATTTAAATATCTAGGATTATATATAACAAAACACCCGAGCAGTTCATGGAGAAAAAACTCCTTGAACCCCTGGTTAGGTTTAAACGAGATGTGAAGCACTGGCATTCCTTACCGCTGACTCTGCAGTGAAGGGCGTCCCTCCTCAAAATGAAGGCGCTCCTTAGGTACCTCTATGCCCTGCAAAATACTCCCTTTTTGGGGTTCTCCAACTACTTTAAAGCTATTGAAACCGAAGTCAGCAATCTCCTAGGGGATGGGAAGCCCGCCTGTAAATAAATTGGTAAAGTGCTGGTATGATGGTGGAATCGCCCTTCCAAACATAAAAGTGCACTACTGGGCGTCACAACTCACCGTAATTAACCAGTGGCTCCATGTTCCACAAGTGGAACCGGCTTTCCGTATGGACAGATATGTTCTCGGTGGGTGAGGTGTCATGGGTGCACTATATAACAAACGTCGGGAACCAAACCTCATAGGGCCAGTAGCACACACCGTACAAATGTGGTTCACTGCACTCCGTGTGCTTGGCTGGGATGGGGTACTGACACAAGCTACACCACTGTGGGAAACCCGATGCTTAGACAAATTATGCAACACTAAGGGTTTTAAACAATGGGACCTAATTGGTATCTCTCATGTTGAGGATTTATGGAAGAGGGGTAAGATCGTCCCATTCACCCAGCTGCAGGAAACATATAGGATGGCACCGAGGGAAACGTTACGGTACATGCAGGTTAGCCATGCGCTTACGAAACTCATTCCGCCGGAAACTGAGTTCCCCGAGGCCTCACCACTAGAAGATAAATTATTGACGGGCCACATGACCAAAAAAGCGATTTCGCAGACGTACCGCAAAATTATAAACAACCAACCAGACCCCACAAAAACCCTCAGGTACAAATGGCAGACCGACATTGGGGAACTAGACGAGGCAGACTGCCAGGACGCATTGTCTTCCCCGAGAGAGGTAGCAATCCCCTCCAGATTAAAGTTAGTACAACTTAAAATTCTCCATCGTATCTACTACACACAAACGACTCTGCACCGCATGGTACGTGCTGACACACAATTCTGTATACGGCAGTGTGGGGGTTTGAGTACCTTTTACCACATACTGTGGGATTGCCCGAAGATCAAACCATATTGGGAAGCAGTCATGCGCACCATATCGCGTGTCGGCGGAGCTGCCATTGAACCGGAACCCAATTGTTGTCTTTTAAACATCTGGGAGCCAACAGACCTCAATCAAATGGCCCAAAACTGAGCGACATTGGGCATGAAGATAGCGAAATGGAACATAGCCCTAAACTGGGGAGCGATACTAATTCCCACATACTGTCAGTGGTGCTGTGACATGGATGGCGCAATGGTAGCAGAGAAAGTGGTCTATGTGCATAGGGGTGCCCCAAAAAATGGACAAGGATATGGGGAAAGTAGAATGAATTCAGAGGAAATATTTGTGATCCGCCTAGGGTTGAGTCGGCGTCTGATGTCAGCGAATAAGTTTACAGGTCGGGGGGCAAGCTGTATTTGCCAATTCACACTGCAGTGACGATCAGAGGGCGGGGGGAAACAGTACTGAAGAATATGTGGATGTACTCAATATGTTAAAGATTGATCGTAATGTCATGCGTTATTTCTACACCACAGTATGCAGTGATAAGTACCAATTAATGGAAAATGTTAATAAAAACTTTAAACAAATAAAAAATTAATGTTTAGTGCGATGCATAATTTTTTACACAATATTCAAACATTTTTTGTTTTCGTTTTTGAAGATGGAAAGGCAGTATTAGGGGAAACAACTTCTATTGGCTACCTTGCCTTTCTTCATTTCTATTTATTTGTAGTCTACACTTATAGAGCTTAACCACAGCCTTCACTCTTAATGACCGGGCTCTAAGCCAATGTCCACTGGAATACGTACACACCATGTACTGGTGCGTGGGGACTCTGTCACAGCCCTTAATGATTCAGCAGAGCCAACCTGAAATCTATGCTGACATGGCATTATCAAATAATTGTACTATATTTATGTTTCACTTTTGCATGAGTTGTCTTGTTGCATGCTTTATTCTTAATGATACAAGTGAAGGTTATGCTAGTTGTTGGCTGTTTATGGATAATAATGCTTCTAGAACGTCCTGAATGGTGATCTGAAGAATCATCATACAGCTTAGCATTGAGGTTGTCTCTGTTAGGTTGTTAACAGACTCACCCAAAATATTATTTCGGGTATCACTACTTTTAATGTATCCAACAAAAAGATAGACCATGGGACATGTCACTCAAAGATACGTTATGGTGAATTGAAGGACACACCATTAAGATTGCAGAAAAAGGAAGCCAGTAAGCTGCAATAGGTTGTAGATTGGTTTATAAGAACTGAATATTTCACTAAAATGAGAAAATCTACCACCCATTTCTTAGTGTATATTATTATGTTAAAAATGCTTTTCACAGACATGCCCATAACGTTAACGTTGGGGTAGCTATTGAAGAACCACTGGGGGATGCTCCGTTTGGTTACCCATTAATTAACTTAAGACCAATGCAAAAGCTATAGTTTCAGAAACATTTAACCGAAATACATTGCTTATGAGTGTGCCCAATCATAGGGGACTCGCTTCCATAATAAACTAAACCTGGGTCACAACAACATAAAATGTCATACACTGCATGCCATTTTTATGTTGTTACCCAAGCAAACCCCCAGATCATTAACATAACATCGCAGCGCTTTAGCCAAGACACACAAAAGTCACTAATAACATGCCAGGAATTAGATAAGATCTCTAACACTTGGGATGGCACAGTCTTTTGTCACTCAACCCAATGAGAATATTCATGGGTGAAACCAATGGGGTTTAAGTCGACAGCTCATACAAGATTATGGTCAACCTTTATCTCCTCTAGAAAAATCACTTACTCCAATCCTGGGTGAGAGACTCTTTTCATGTAAAGTAATGTGGACTCATTGGGCCTGATTCACAAACTGTGCTTTGTAGCAAATTTTGGAGTACTACAAAACATACTACAAATTAGAATTCACAAACTACGTGCCAACACTATTGTTTGCAGAGTTCTCCATCCTAACTGCTGAGTCTCCGCCCACGTAAGCATAGGTTTTTAGTAGTAAATGTGGAGGGACACAGAGAAGTGACTTAAAGAAGACTTATTACAAAAGGGGAGTAAGAGGAGTTTGGGAGGTCACCAATACACACAAAAGTAAGCCAATTGCAGTCCTCGGGGGTGGGGGAATGTATCTTACACTGTTGTTGTAAGTTTGCACTCAGAGTTTGCTAATAACGAAAGTTGTAAACTTACTCCAAAGTGTAAACTTACTCAAAAGTGTAAGCTACCTTTGTGAATCAGACCTATATTTTTTAACAATGATTGATACCTTGATTCAGAGGACCTCTGCCCCCAGATTGTTACACAACATTACAGCACTTTGAGCAACACACAATAAAAGTCAAGGTATGAGGAGTTAGTTACAACTCAAACACTTGATGAAAACAAAGGTTTCACCTTTTGAATGACTATCTGGGAATGGTACCCTCTTTTTTAATATGCCCCCCCCTGGGAAGGTTCCTGGGTGAAACCAGTGGAGGATCAGTAGACTAAGGAACTTTTTCGTGGGAATGATATATTTTGCATTGAGGTTGATGATGATTCTCAGCGGTCTTACTTTCTAGGAGTGAATAGTAATGTTGACATCAGAGATTGCCATGCTTATAAGAACACAGCACCCACCATACATTAGCATACATTTTGAAGAATATCATCTCGGTTTAATTATCTAGAAACTCAGTAAAATATATGATATACTCAAGTTGTAATAGAATATCCGAAACATTCCTGAATCAAAAGTGAAGAACCCCTGGAAAATTAACCGGAACATATACTGTGGGAACGCATTTTCAGGCTTTCCAAATCCGTGCCAAACCCTCACCCATCCCACTCCTATAAATATTTAATTCATTTTTGTATGGTACATTTTACTGCATTCCTCTGAACTTGCAGACATCACATAGCCACTGAAAATTTTATTGTATGCATTTTTATGTGAAGGAACAATTGCTATTCTGAAATGCCATTAGATCTGTGACATTTCAGATATAACAATAAGGTTTTCAAATCATGCCAATAAGAGATGGAAGTAGAAATGCACCCACACACAAGCAAAGAATGTTTATTCTGTGTTAAATTCTGAAAAACAAAGAGCAACACTGCACAACTTTGAGTTACACTATGCAAGGACATTGACGCAGATTTGTTTTTTCTATTAGTGATCATTGCCAGATTCTTGGGAGTGGCGTGTAGTGCTGTAATTTAAGGAAAAAGTAGAAACATTAGCAGTTACATAGCAGAACATTAAACAAGTAAAAGCTAAATAACATGTTTATCTGTACATTGAGTTATAATTATGGGACATAATTGTGGTGCTAAAACACACATTTATACATTTATGAAACTAGGATTGTTTTCTGACTACAGCTATCAATTGAGCTTCAAATTTATACAATCTCTGCAGCCATTAATATGAACCTTTGTGTGAGAAACTGGGTAGTTGGTTGGAGGGGGTGGGAACCCTCTTCAAGCAACAGCCACAATCCCAATAAGGGTGAGCCTCGAAAGTACCTAAATTAACTTGTGCTTAACCCTCTATAATCTTGGCACAAAAGCAGTCAAGCTTAACTTAGAGGCAACATGTAAAGTATTTATGCTGCACATTAACAATAATAAAGTGAAAAAACAACAGAAGAAAAATCCCAAACCAAGTTAGAAACATACGGTAAAGTTTAATAAATTATTTGACATCAAAACAACAAAAATCCAATCAGGAGAACCAGAGACATGCAGTTTTGAAGATTTTGGTAGGAATAGTGCTTAAAAGCACAAAGCACAACTGTGGTGATCTGGTCCGGGATGTGAAGTGAGGTCCACATCGCAGATGCATCATACTGCAATGGTTCCAATGAACTGTGAGGGCTGTGGTGCTGGCTTGCGTTGAAACTGCGTTATGCTGCATCGGTTCCGATGAGAGGCCCGTGTCATACGCAGACGACACCCAACACATCCTCTCCCTATCCAACGAACCCAATACCGCCAGACACAATTTTCGAGAAGGCATGGAAGCCGTCGCCAAATGGATGAAAAACAGCTGCCTACAACTAAACACCAACAAAACAGAAGTACTCATCATGGGCCCAAACCCCGATGCATGGAACGACACCTGGTGGCCCCCCACCCTCGGATGCCCGCCCACCCCCACGGACCACGCACGCAACCTGGGAATCATCCTGGACTCTGAGCTCAAATTGGTCCACCAGATCAACTCCGTTTTGTCCTCCTGCTTCCACACCCTCCGCCTCCTACGTAAGACCTTCAAATGGATCCCCCTCGAACACAGAAAGACCATCACTCAAACCCTGGACACCAGCATATAATCCCGGGCGTAGTACTCCGCTCCGCCCACGGAGTGTACGTAGCGCTGCCTGCTTCGCAGTTTACGAAGTAGGCGTAGCAGGCAGCGCTACGCACACGCCGCAGCGGAGCAGAGCTGTCCGCCACCCGCCCGCCCTAATTTTAAAATAAATTAAAGAATTTAAAAGTAAATTAAATACCTTACCTGCGGTGCGGCGTCCCGGGGCTCCCTCTTCCTGGTTTACCGGCAACTCCTTCTCACAAATGCGCATGCGTGGACTCCCGCGAATGCGCATTTCTCGCGAGAAATGCACATGCGCCGTCGTCCGCGCATGCGCATTTGTGAGAAGAAGTTGTCGTCAAGCAGGAAGAGGGAGCCCCGGAACGTCGCACCGCAGGTAAGGTATTGAATTTACTTTTATAATACTTTAACTTATTTTAAAGTGAGGGCGGGAGGGAGGCGGGCGGCGCATAGTGGGCTACGCGGAGCGCACGAGTGTGCGTAGATTTGGCCACACTACGCGATGCTCCACGTAGCCCCACTATGCCCACTACGCCCAGGGTTACCAGCAGACTCGACTACAGCAACGCACTCTATGCTGGAATAAACAAAAATCTCACTGCAAGCTACAGAACATCCAGAACCCTGCCGCAAGACTGGTCCTCGACCTGCCAAGAGACACTGCCACATCTCCCACCACCTACGCACACTCCACTGGCTCCCCATCGAAGCTAGAGTCACCTTCAAGATACTCACTCACGCCCGCAAGGCCCTCCATGACACCGGACCAGCATACCTGAACAGCCGACTCAAATTCCACGTACCCCAGAGGACCCTACGATCTGCCCAGCTCTCCTACGCTGTGGTCCCCCGCACCAGGAAGACCAGATCGGGAGGCCGCTCCTTCTCCTTCCACGCAGCCCGAGCCTGGAACGCCCTGCCGATCCACCTCAGACAGACAACATCGCTCCCCATCTTCGCAAGAATCCTCAATACCTGGCTCTTCCACAGACCTCCCCCCTTGATGAACTGGAGCCTGCTAACCCCCCCCCCAGCGCCTTGAGACCCTTACGGTTGAGTAGTCGTGCTTAACAAACGCCTGCTTGATTGATTGAAGAATGCGTCCCGCAGCAGGAGTTCCAATGATATGTGCAGGCTGCGTTGAGGGGTTGCGTCAGTTCCGATGAGGTGCTGCGAGGAGCTGGATTGGATTTGCTCCGAGCTGCGTTGGTTCTGATGAGACCACACCTGGGCTGACAGAGCACATTTAGGCCCACTTCCAAGAGTCCAGGAGTGGAGAGGCAGCACTTGGGGGTTAAGGATCCATACCAGGTTTTAGGATGGTTGGAGACTTTCCTGTCCCTAAGGCTCTGATCAGGCGGTTAGCAAACTAGCCCTCTGAGTCACTCTGGTTGCAGGTTCAGTCCTTCTCACTCAGGCAGCAGGGCAGCAAACAGACAGTCCTTGTTGTAGCAGAGCAGCACAGTAGTCCTTCTTCTGAGCCTTCCACAGGTCCAGAAGTGTACTGAAAAATGAGGCTGAGGTTCCTATTTTTATGCCAGGCACCTTCTTTGAAGTAGGAGACGTTTCTAAAGATTCCATTCGAAGTACTTGGAATTTTCTGCCTAACTGCCCTGGATCCAGCTTGGCTACAGGCACAATGGACTAGTGTGAAGTTGTTTGTGTAAAGGCAGGGCACAAAATTGATTTGCAAGTCGGGCTGTGCCCAGTTCTGCCCCCTAATCCTGCAAGTGATGCCCCGTCCAGGCACAACTAATGCCTCTATTGTGTGGCTGTCTGGGAGCTATATACAAAGATGAACTGCCAACTGCACCCAGTCATGTGACCCAGGAACAGGCACCAAATGGTTAGGATAGCCAAATGTCAACTTTCCTAAAGTGGTGTTTTCAAAATAGAACTTAAACTGTGACTTTATCATTAAAGAAGGTTTTAAATTACAGTTTCTCAGACTCCAAATATGACTTTCCTACCTCTTCCCAATTGAGTTAGCACTATTAAATGTAATACGGTAAACCCATGTTATCCTATGGGAAAGGTAGGCCTCACAGTATTGAAAAACAAATGTGTGCATGTTTTACTGCCAGGACATGTAAAACTTTTAAATAACATTTCCAGCCTTTGAATTACAATGCACCCTTCCCTATATGCTTCATAGGGCCTACCTTAGCGGTGACATATGTAATAGACGGGGTATTTTGAATTGGCAAGGGTTACTTTTTCCAAAGTTGAATTAGCAGTATAAAACTGCATATAGGCTGATGTGGTACACCTGGGGCATGTTTTAACTGGTTACTGAAGGTTGTGTGACACAATAAGTGCTGCAGGCCCACTGGTAGCATTTAATTTACAAGCCCTGGATATATGGTATTCCACTTTACTAAGGCCTTATAAGTAAATTAAATAAGGCACTTATTGGAAGCCAGTTTTACCATGTTTTAGGGAGTGAACACAAGCACTTTAGCACTGGTTAGCAGTGGAAAAGTGCTAAGGTCAGCAAAAACAAATTCAGAAAAAAAGGAGGGTGAAGGCAAAAAGTTTGAGGAAATACCACCCTAAGGCTGAAAGCTCTGTCACTTTGAGATTTTACTTAAGATTGACCTTTACAGAAGTAAACAATAGATGCCCGATTCACAAACTGCCTTTTGTAGCCCTTAAGTTGTACTTTGGTGATACCGTTTACTCCAAAATTCAATTCACGGACATACAGGTGGAAATCTCCACCATTCCTATGTTTTCTGTGTGAAGAACTCTGTCCTAGTCGCTAAGGGCTCCTCAAACAGGAACTGGTGGGAGTGGTGAGAACATGGGAAATAATTACTAAAAAAATGTGTGAACTAAAAACAAAGCACACATTCACAAAAGAGTAAGACCATTGCAATTCACAAATTACACTTTTAAATTTACTACAACCCTATTGGTATCGAAACAGGGTTAAATGTACTCCAATCCAGCCTTGGAGAAAGTCAAGCACCACACATGGTAACCACAGGCACTCTAACACACTCCCATAGACCACACCAGAGGAAGTGAATTAAACAAACACCCCTTACGGATAAAGGTTAAGTCAGGTAAAATTAGATCTACATTTAATTTATATGTGCATTTAAAAATAATATATATAAATATTCAAACATCACTTTCTGCAATGTGAAGCATTATTGAGTTTTATTTTTTTTAGTTTTAAGTGTAGTGCAGTAGATATGTTCAGTGTCTTCAATGTGTAGGGTGGCTTGGTGACCTGATATGTCTATGAATCTGTTCAATGTGGTGATTTCAGTGGTGCAAGGATACAGTGCAGTATTGTATGTAGTCCCCTAATGATGCTGTACAATATAATGACTTACTGTGACTGGAATAAAATATAGGGTGATTGGTTATTGTAGAATGAATACAATGCAAAGTGTTAGTATCATTAGAAAGCTGTGCGATTAAGTGGGTTAATGTCCCTAGGTTATCAGTGGTTTGTATTGAATTACCGAAGATGTAGTGTAGACTGATGAACACTTGTGCATTGTGGTGGGCTATTGTCTTCCCGGTGCAGTTCAGGGTGGTGTAGCATCATCCTTAAGATGCAGTGTGGTGAGTTAATCCGTTTGATGCTGAGGGTGGAGCAGTTTCGTCCTCAGCCACAGTGGTCATAGGCTGAGGATGAAACCATTCCATCCTCAGCTCACAACCAAGAAATCCCCAGCCAAGTGGTTTCCTTTATTATTTTTCATCCTTGGGAGCTGAAGAAACGCTTCACTAGCTGCCCGAGGCATTTTTTTTCAATGTAATCACAATTGTGTGCCAGGTGCACTGATGTCATTACATTTAAAGTGAAATTGAAATGAGACAATAGGCTCATTTCACTTTCACTGCTTTGGAGCTCGTGAGGCTAACTCAGACCCTGAGCACCGAAACACACAGGAGAGGTATCATTGGAAAGGGGAGAATCTAGTAGATCCACAGGAGGACAATCCCCAAGCAGGGATCCACCACTAGACACCAGGGAGGGGGGAGCAGCCCCTGGGGCAAGGGCATTTACTCCCCCCAAATTTGTATTGGCATCTTCAGTCTGTCTGCACACCAGGGGGGCTGAAAGCACACTCGGGCCCAGGAGTCTTTTAATACGTAGGGATAGGGGCTGTCCAAAATGGGCGTGCCATTGCCCCCACCCCCCAAACAAAAATTGGACAGTCGTTCTGCCTGCCATCAGGAGCAGGTGGGGGCTATTACCCCGATCTGCCCACGGGGGGGCAGAAAGCCCACTAGGCACCAGGGATTATTTTTTTTTTAATATATAGGGCTGGGGGCATGCTAATGCCCCAACACCCCCAAACACAATTGGGACAGTCTTTCTGCCCCCTACCTGGGTGCAGATGGGTGTTGGTACCCCTAATCTGCCCCCCTAGACAACATGGATTTTCTTTTTGTAAAAGAAGGGTGGGGGCTGCCCACAATTGATTTGCCCATGCCCCAGATCACATAAATGGAGACAGAAGCCTTTCTACCACCCCTAGGGGGCAAGTGAGGCAATAGCCCCTGATCTTCCCCAAAAGGGGCAGAAAGCCTAGTAGGCACCTAGGATTATTGTGTTCTTAGTGTAGGAATGGGGACTGCCCTGAATGGGCATGCCAATACCCTGAAATCCCCCCAAAAATGGACACAGTCTTTCTGCCTCCAGAGGCATATGGGAGTAATAGTCCTCAATCTGCACCCCAGGGTGAGCTGACAGCCCACTAGGCACCAGGAACTATTTTTTTCTTAGTATACGAGTGGGGGCTTCCCAGAATGGGCATGCCAATGCCCCCACCCCACTCCAAAAAATTGACACAGTCTCTGTCCCCCCTTGGGGGGCATATCGGGGCAATAGCCCCCAATCTGCCCCCTGGGGGCAGAAAACCCACTAGGAATCATGTACTATTTGTTCTTTGTGCAGGGATGCAGGCTTCCCTGAAGGAGCATGCTGATGCTCCCACCGCCCCCTCAAATAAAAAGCACAGTCTTTTTGCCATTCCTAGGGGGCAGATATGGGCAACAGCCCCCACCCATCAAGGAAAATGGGCACGAGTGGCAGATGGTGGCTGTTAAAACCAAGCTGCCCTCCCCGGGTGGGGCAGCAGAAAGCCCACTAGGCACCAGGGATAGGTTTATGGGCATGTCAGGGAGTGGCCCCATAGTCAAGGGTCACTCTCCTTTTGTTTAGGCACACACTTTATCTGTTCGCAGCCCTCTCTGGGCAGATCAGCTATATTTTTAGGCTCATCTGCCTCCAAGGTGTGCAGAAACCTACTAGATACCAGGAAAATGTTCTGTGTTTTGTGTGTGTGTGTGTGTGTGTGTGTGTGTGTATACTGTTTGGCTGACGGTCTGCATGTTCTGGCATTTGGTTAGCTGTGGGTGTATTGGCATTTTGCTGGTGGTCTGTGTGGACTTGGCTTGGTGGGAGGTGTGTGTGGTTTAGCGTTTGGTGGTGTGGTGTGTGTAGACTGGTGCTTGCCTGGTAGTGTGCATAGACTGGTGCTTGGCTGGCAGTGTATATGGGCAGGCGCTTGGCTGGCGGTGTGCATTGATGGTGCTTGGCTGGCAGTGTGGGCTGGACATGCACTTGGGTGGTGGTACGTGTGGACTATCACTTGGCTGGAGGTGTGGGAAATATTTAGTGCCTTCAATGGTACACGGTCCCTTGTGAGGTCTGTACAGCACGAATAGCACTCCTTTTCCTGCTTTCCCTCACCCGCATGTTATTACAACACGGTCATTCCAACGACCGCTTTGTAACAACGCAATACCATTACCCCACAAACCGTTACCACGACTTGCAGAGGGGGGCGCTGGATGTTGGAATAGTATGATTTACTATTCCAACTCCAGTCTGTGTGGACAGTAGGGAAGGTGTTGGATTCAAAATCCAACACCTTCCCCCCCCCCTCCGCAAGTCGTGGTTTTGACTTGCAGGGAAATGGTATTGCGTTGTTACAATACGGTCGTTGTAACGACCGCATTGTAATAACATGCGGGGTCACAGATGCGGGGTGAGTGATGTTTACCGTACAGCACATGTTCCTTTGAACATGAGTGTAATATCAGACACGGTCCGCGGCTGTCAAAAATCCTTTAAAACATAAAGAGTGACAGTGTTCAAACTGTGTTAGAGCCTCACCAACTTATATTAGTGCTTTGGCATTTTCTGTATATCCTTCATCTTGGGGTGCAAGTGTAAGGGACATATTTTTGGTAGGGGAGAAAAAAGGTCATCGGCGATGATAAAGTTCATGCACTGCAACGAATGGGTAATCTTGCGCCACTTCAAGATGATGGGAATCCACCTCCTTGGGATGTCCTCCAATTGATGGTGCCCCTTGATTTGAAGCATGCCTACCTGACTGTCCCTCTTTTCCCTCTATACTTTTGCAATTTGACTTGAAGCAGCAGATTTTTTAATTCAAGGCTCACCTTTTGACCTGTCCTCAACACCCTAGTGTTTCAAAAAGATGTTGAGACTAGTGGTGCAATTCCGTTGGGCATGGGAAGTGAAATTGATAATCTACCGCAACGATATACTGATTGTTGATCAGTGCCCACAATGACTCAAGCATCACTTAAAGATGGCTATTTCCTGCAGAACCTGGGATTCATCATCAATACAGAGAAATCCGAGCTGTCTTCATCCAGAGTTTGTAACGTACTCTGGGTGGCTATGCTGAAGCCTCCCAACAAGGATCTTCTGAATAGCCAGAAAGAACTCAGGAAGGCCCTAATGAGGCCAAATATCTCTGTAGTCAGCTGGCCCAGTTGGTAGGCCTGTTAACACCATGGATTCAGCCCATTTTTCAGAGGCCACGCTACTATCGAGCACTGCAACAACTGAAAGTATCTCATCCAAGAAGGGATCGGATGTATTAAGACTGACTGGATCTCTCTATAGAGGTCAGAGAGAAGATCCATTGGTGGCTTTAACACATTGAAGCCAGGAACTGGTGGGCTATCTTCAGATCGACTCTGGGTATGATGATAGAGTCAGACACCAGAGATGGAGTTGAGGAACCAGGTGCAGGAATTTATCCACCTAAGGACGGTGGTTAGAAAACAAATTGGCCTTACATATCAACTGTCTGGAAACTCATACATGCTCATTCGCAGTGAGAGGCGGGACAAAAGAAAGAGTGAATTATTGAGATCTTCTAAAAATGGACAATGCCTCTGTGGAACGCTATATAAATCACCTGGATGGTAGCAAGATTGAAAGCCCTTACAGTAAAGATTTCTGCCATTTCTGGCTGGAAAATCAAGCGGCAGTCACAGTCGAGTATTGCCCGAGATGGCTCAACAACAAAGCAAACTGGCAGCCTAAACACTTCCAAGATTCAAGTGTATGGATGCTTGATATGGATATTTTCTTGGCTTTGAAGTCAAGATGGTGCCCATGTTGGATGATCTCTCTGACTCACAATTGGATCACCTGTTCCCGAGGTATTTCAGCTGGAGTTTGGACCCAACAGATCTCTTGTTACAGGAATGGGGTGCAGAGAGCTATTACATCTTCCCACAATTATCCATGCTAGCAAGAGTGGCAACTCAAGTCAACATTTGAAGGGCTCCACTTGCCTGTTTTCACCGCCTGGTGGAAAAGCATCAATTCACTTCATGACATGGAGGTTTACAAGCAAAACTGGTCAATCCCTGATATTTCAGGAGTCACTGAGGAGTTTCTCAGGAAGGCTTGAGCATATTACATAATGAAATGTTGCATGTTAGCCTGGGGAAGATGGTTTGGGGAATGAGGTTTGGATCCCATGGAGTCTGACCTAGTCCACGTCTTGATATCCATATTGGAATTGGCAGAAGAAGATTGATCTTCCAGGTCGGTACACTCCTTCAGTTCTGCTATATTGACAGAGCACGGCCTGGTGGATGGTGTGGCAGTGGATGAGTATGGTGTGTAAACTGTGAGAGGAGCTATGTTCTTAGTTCCCCCTCAACCAAAGTATTCTTGCCTCTGGGATGTGAATAATGTGTTGAACACTTTCCTATCCCAGCAGAATAATGACTATATAACAAGAAAGGAGTTTTGAGGTAAACTGGCCATGAGCTTGTATTTGGTATGTTAAGAGTGTCTAATGTTGTAGCTCTTGTCATCTCAAGAAGGATGTATTCTTCACACAGGATCACTTTTACTGTGTGTAGATATACAAAGGATATCACAAGGGTTACTTTCTACCATGAGATTAAGGGTAGGTACTGCTCGCCAAAACTGGCTTAGGAAGCCAGGACTGATGAGATAAGACCCCCCAGTGGTTCAATTACTGGTGAATTGCACTCAAAAGCCCTTTCTTTCGTCATCTACTATTGCTAGATAGGTAATATCAGTAATGCAAGAGGTGGCATTGATGTGTTTATGTTTGGTGCTCACTCAGTTAGAACAGCTATGGCTTTCATTGCCTTTCCATTAGGCACTTGTCTAGAGGACATTCTAGAAGGATGCAGACTGGTTCCTGATTTCACCTTCAAGCAATTCTGTTTCAAGCAGGTGGGAGAATTTGCTTCATTCAGTAGTGAGCATGTATTACACTAGCTTAAACCTCACCTCAGATTCTGAGATGGAATAAATTATTTTCTGAATAGAACTGAAACTTTACTTCACAATAGTTAGTAATTTTTTTATCATTCTTGGTCTGTCAGCTTCCTTTAAAATCATTGTGATTTCGTTTTACTCAGCACTCAGCTCTTTTGAATGTATCTCTTTCTGACACTCCGGACACTATGGCCCTCATTACATGTTGGGATATTTCTCCAGAGCTGTAACCTTCGGTGAAATATCCAAGGTCACACATCCAAGTGTGTAGGGCCCAGGACTTATAGGGTCTGAAGACTCTGCACCCGATAAGTCTAGGCCCAGAGTCACCAGGAGTGTCACAGTTGCTCCAGATCAGGACCTGCCTGAATATCAACCTGCCTCCTACAGAAATCCATGTGGAGCTGACAATTCTCATCCCGGACGGGCACTAATATGCACTGCAAGGAGCCGCTCCCACTCAAACACCCTCACTGTCCACTCTGGCTGACATATCATCATTACAACGTTGGCTGCCCTCAATCCCAGAAGCCCACTGCCAGTGATTTTTATTGCGGCATGATCAAAGGTACTTACACTATCATGATTGAGAAACATAATGGGAGTTATGGATAGAGAGACTTCATAATAATTAATTGGCTCTCTATATAATAAACATTTACAAATAAGGTATGACGTATGATGAGTAGTTTCTCTGATAAATTGTGTTAGTAATTACACAAAATTACATCAAGATTACACTGAATTATGTGAGGAATAAACCCAGCATTTACCGCTATTTTGTTAGTGTAAAATGCACCCTCGCATCCGAATGGACCCGAGAATACATTTTACGCTAAGAAAATTGTACTAAATGCAAAAGAACGTGACCAGAAACAGCTGCTCATACTTGCTAGGTTCAATGTTCCTTGCCTCCTGCCATAGGATTTTTATGCCAAATTACACATGATTATGTAAACAGGCATAATGGTGTATTGTTCTGTAAATTTGTGTCAGAAGAGTAATACAAATTAGCGAAATTACTTCAATTACTCTGGCATAAATTAAAATTTTGCCCAGGCCAGTTGACCTGCTCAGAGCAAGTGGAAAATGTCAGCTCTTTTTTCACAGAAATTGGGAAAAACTGCCAGGTAAAGCACTCAGTAATCTGGGTCAGAGTAGCCATTCCCTAATTTGGGAAAAACTCATGGTGGCTGATCTCTGGTGTGGAGATACTGGCCTGTAATGTAGTTTCCACTCCCCTGGTATGTCTGCACTAAACTCTGGCTAATTCGTAATAGGGCCTATGGGTCAGATTATGGGTTAAGAGGAATTCTATGAGAAAATTCTCAGTGTTGTGAGCTACCATAGAGGTTGCTATCTCTGAATTAAATTCAACATGTTACAAATGAAACCCCTCAGAACAGGTAATAGCTGAGTGGACTCATAATTACTGTGCAGAATTCCACCAGTATTCCCTATTCTGAAGGGTTTAACACACATATTTAGAAGTGTGTTGAGACTTCTGAGTGAGGTAGAGGAGAAGGAAGGGAAGGGGAGGGGGAGCGAGAATAGAGAAAGAAGGGAAAGGATAGTTTTAGGAGGGAAAAGATTGGTTGCCAGAGGGTGGAGATATAAAAGTCTACAGGCCTCATTTAAGAAAAGTGTTGCATTGCTGGAGAAAAACAGCGACGCAACCCTTGTCCTAGCGCCATCCTTGCGACACTGTGGATGCGCAGTACTTACACTATGGCGCTTCATGTCACAAGGATTGCATGCATACGTCAGGAATCATGATGTATTTGCTGGCGTAGTAATGACACATTGCTAGAGTGTGTTGGTAAACTGATGCATCTCCAGCAAAGTGTCATTACACATGGGGCGAGTCCCATATAAAAGGCCCTGTGTCACTCCGTTACTGCGTCAAAAGCAATGGGTGTTGTCACGGAATGCTCACCGCAACACACATTGCCTGCACCTTGCATACTAAGGCGGCATTGAGCCATGTTAAGTGGCTGAATGGTGCCTTGTAAATAAGGCAAAGGGCTTATCGCCACAAGAACGCCATAAAAAGTGACATTCTGTTGGCAATAAGCCCTTGTAAATATGCACCCCAATTTCTAAGAGGGCTGCTCTATGTTTTATTGGGGAGAATTGTTCGTTTAGGACTGGTTTCCTGCATTTTTTGAGTATAAATCAAATTACTTTTTACCACACCAGGTGATTGTAATTTATTTACTGAATCAATCATTTAAGTTGTGATTTAAATGTTCTGGGGTGTCATATGTGGTAACTTTACAGAAGGTATATCAAACTACTTAAAAAATATCTTCTGAATAAATCCTTTGTAGGCAGCTTTGCCTGTTTAACTTTATTACCCAAGCCCACAAGGGTGTATTGGGTCACCCAAAGTTATTGATATAACAGTTGGAGGAAGTCACCAATCTTTGGTACAATCGACCTAAACCTTGTGCTGCTCACAGGAATATGCAAGCCAGAGACAAGTCTCGATCTCCTCTGAAGCCCTCTTCGTCTGCCTGACTAGGTCCTTGGGTCAGTGCTGTGTCATTGAATTTCTTCTGCATTTCCTTTGTGCTTCGGCACTTCACTCTCCTCCCCAAATACCCCTTTTTTGGTTGCTCCATCCCATCAGACCCCGACCACTGTCGTTCATACATCTGTTCCATGACCCATGCAGATGCGCTGCCTTCCTTGGCTCACTCTCCCCCCCGACCAAAGCGCACACCGTTGTCCTGTTTCATGTCCATTCCATTTGCCCTTGTACCACGCGCAGCACCCCTCATCACCCAGACCATGCCACTCCCTGAGCGCCACTACATGACCGTCCACCCTCTCCATTCTCTCGCTGAATGTCAATAGTCTGTCCACGTATGTGAAGCATAAAAAGGTGCTGGATTACAAGAGATCCCTATGCCTTCATCTTGTTGACCTGCAGGAGACACATCTTCTGTTCATTCTGTTTCCTTGTTGACTTGGTGTTTAATACCTCTATACCCCTATGATGCATTAGGAGCACATGTGTTTTGTAAACACTTACACTATTTAGATGGACACAGGCTGGATGTACTAAATTAGGTAGAAAAGTAATATGGTAGCTACCCACCACTGTGTACACTATAAAACACACTCATTGGATAATTTCATCAGTGATGTCATGAGTGATGTCATCAATGATGTCAGTGATGTCATAAATGATGTCATAGGACATGTCATGAGTGATGTCATATGTGTGATCATAAGCAGTGCATGGTGGGCTAGCTCTGCTAGCTACAACTGGTGATTTGCTGTGCTTTTTTAGTTCAAAACATTAATGTTGGCACCGACAAATGCACATAACTATAATGTTACTTAAACCTTTGTGTTTTTTTGTGAAATTCTAAGGTATTTTTTAGCTTACAGTAATATTTAATTACCATGCATAAAAGCAAACCCTCAATGCACACATTTTTCACATGTTGCTGGCAGCCAATAAGAGCTCTCTCTCCCGAGGGAGTCAGACTCCCACGGGAGCCAGATGGTCCAAGAGAAAAAAAGCTCCCATGGCCAATCAGAATACTAAATTTTTTAATTGCAGCTTCACTGAGAGTCTCTTGAGATTCTCTTGGACCTAACGGCCTAAATATACAATACATTTTTAGCCTAAATTTCTCCAAAACTACTGAACAGGTTGACACCAAATCAAAACAGCACAATCTGTGGACCAAGATTTTGGTTTCTGACGAATTTTGTGAAATTCTGTTCAGCAGTTATTTCTGTAGCCCGTTATACAAAGTCTATGGAAAATGCATGGACATTTTTTATATTGGGACCCCTGTTTTCTCTTGGCCCCTGTTTGACAGATCACCGCTACACTTTCCAGGATGGAGCTGAGGAGGATGAATGTTTTTTTGGGGAACATTTTGGGAAGATTTGTCATATAGGGCCAAAGTTATTAGCAAACAAAAAGGCGCTCTTTCTACGGAAAAGCAAACCTAACTATAAGTACTTAGTGGCAACCGCCACTAGGTTGTATATATATATTTATATATATATATACATATATATATATATATTCACTGAAAAAACCATAGGTTTCACACATGTTATAGTTAGCTGGACATTTTACTGATAAAAAACCAATGAAATTCCCCCGTTATAGTTACTGTAGGCAACTATAACTCACGCGACCGCAATCCTCTGCTGATGCTAATACTGTATTTAGACACTTATTTGCCCATGTCTTCTTCCATTAAATTTTAGCTATACATATATTACAAATATTTTTTTTTCATAAAGACACATATGTCATCAGCAGAGGATTACGGTCGCGTGAGTTATAGTTGCCTACAGTAACTATAACGGGGGAATTTCATTGGTTTTTTATCAGTAAAATGTCCAGCTAACTATAACATGTGTGAAACCTATGGTTTTTTCAGTGAATTTGTACGGTTTTTTAAATGCTAAGTTACTTTACGCCATTTGTGGCGTGCGCGCCCACTTAACGCATTTCGTTCCATGCGTGCACGGTGCGCTTCGCGCACCGTGCGCGCACAGTGAGCACGCGGTGCGCTTCGCGCACCGCGTGCCCACATTACGCTAGATGGGCCATGAACGCACGATGCGCTTCGCGCACCGTGCGCACATGGAGGACATATGAAGAGCAAACTCTTAAATCTGCTTTTCATTTTTTTTTTTTTTTTTTTTTTACCGTACGCTTACCGTAAGCTTACGGTACGCGTACCCCGTGATTTTTTTTAAAATCAATAAATGTTTTTTTTGTACTTTTCTGTCCTTCTTTGACCCCCTTACAAATGTTAGGGGGTCTGTAACTCTCCTCATTGCCCCCTTTCCTTGTTTTCTCTGTTTTTTTTCTGAGTGAAACACACAAAATGGCGGCCGCCGCTTCCTGGTTTCGGCCGATTCGAATGTTTACTAAGATCTATGGGCCAATCAGAATCTCCTTCGCGCACGCCATGTTTCTTCCGTACGCTTACCGTAAGCTTACCGTAAGCTTACCGTACGCGTACCCCGTGATTTTTTTTAAAAATCAATAAATGTTTGTTTTGTACTTTACAGTCCTTCTTTGACCCCCTCACAAATGTAAGGGGGTCTGTAACTCTCCTCATTGCCCCCTTTTCTTGTTTTCACTCTTTTTTTTTCAGAGTGAAACACAGAAAATGGCGGCCGCCGCTTTCTGGTTTCGGCCGATTCGAATGTTTACTAAGATCTAAGAGCCAATCAGAATCGCGCTCGCGCACGCCACCGTACGCTTACCGTAAGCGTACGGTAAGCGTACCGTAAGCGGGCTCAGATATATATATTGATTTAAAGGCTATTTTCTCAGAATCTACTGAACAGATTTACACCAAACCTACAAAAGGCACTTCCTTGACCTAGGGACTACCTCTCTGCCAAATTTTGAGTAATTCTGTTCAGCCGTTCGGGCTGTAGCTCGTTCTAAAGGTCCTATGGAAAAATGCATGGGAAAAATGCGTTTTTGGACCCCCCTTTTATCTCAGCCCCCGCTTGACGGATCCCCCCGAGACTTTCAGGGTAGGAGCGGAGCGTAGCGCCCCACCTATTTTGAGAAATTCGCGAGGATTCGTCGACCGGCGCCAAAGTTATTCAAAATAGAATGTTGAGGTTTTCCTATGGAAACGTGGTCCTAACTATAACTACCTACTGGCGACCGCCAGTAGGTAATATACAGCTCCAAAGTTCTCTCTCCCAGTCGGGAAGAAAGACACAGCACTCGCGGGTTTCGTTCGATAACCAGTTCATTCCATAGCGCTTCACATACGCGTTTCGGGTTCTCCCTTCATCAGTGTGTTTACAATTTGTGTAGCGCGGCATCGTTTTTTTATATATTAAAAACACAGCATTTCCGACAAATCTTCCCATACAAATTGGGCGCCATTTTGGAGTGTGCAAAATAAACACTTTGACTTGGAAATCTTATTCAAAATTGTGTAAAAGCATATTGCTAAAACAGTTCATACCACATTGTACATTATTATTTACGTATTGTGCATCACCTAGTCAATATCAATGTTTCAGCACCTCCTTATCATTTAAATCTCGCCGTGGATCGGACATTAGCGGTTCGATCATACTGAACCGCCTATTGTCCTCACCCATTTCTCTCATTCACGCCGTGTATCGGCCTTTTCAACCTATCTATGCAACATTAGTTTAAGAAGTTTCAGAATCTACAATGTCAGATGAATTATTTTTATCCTAGATCCCTAGGTGTACTGTTAACTCTTCACCACTGTTCAAACCATTCGGAGTTTTTGTCTGCAAATCAATTATAAACCGAGATTCCAATCTTCTCAGTTTAAGCACTCTATCCCCACCTCTGATATGGAGTGGTATATGATCTAATCCAAAGTATTGAAGTAAGTTTCTATCACTGTTGTGTTTCATGGCAAAGTGTCTTGCCACTGGATAATTCAAGTCCTTATTTGTGATTGCACGCATGTGTTCTAAAATTCTTATTTTCACACTGTGTATAGTGCTGCCGATGTATCTTAATTTGCAAGGGCAACTCAGGCAATACACCACATGCGTTGTCTGACATGTCACAAACTTGCTTATGATCTTACGTTCCTTCATACCTTTGATTTCATAGCTCAAAACTCTCTTGCTAAATGCACAAGCTTTGCATCGCCCACAAGGGTAGAAGCCTTTCATGTCACTCAGGGTGCCTCTCTTGTCTATTGGATTCTCCAAATGACTATGGACCAATCTGTCCCTAAGTGACCTCGCTTTCCTAAAGGTTACTAATGGGACCGGTGAGATATCTGACCCAATTATGGGATCTGTTCTTAAAACCTGCCAGTTTTTTCGAAGAATGATTTTTAAGGCATTGGCATCCTCAGAATATGTTGTGATTAAACGAAATCTGCCCTCCTCTTTCTTCTTATTTTGTTTCTTTATGTTTTCTCCTAACAAATTGCTTCTGGGTATCTTATTCACTTTATGCAAAGTTTTTTGTAATAGCTGTAAATCATATCCTCTGGCTACAAATCTCTCAATGCTATCTTTGGCTGCTCTTGCAAAGTCACCTTCCCTAGAGCAATTACGTTTAAGACGCAAAATCTCCCCATATGGTATGCTATTTTTCAATTTCATTGGGTGGCTGCTAGTGGCATGCAATATGCTATTCCCTGCAGTCGGTTTCCGATATAAGGCTGTGATTATTTTATTGTCTTGTACCCTTACCCCAAGGTCGAGATAGTTCACTACCACTGAACTTATCTCGCCTGTGAAGTATAGATTCACATTGTTGTTGTTAAGATGTTCAATAAAATCTTTTGCTTCATCTATTGACCCCCTCCAAATAACAAAGAGATCATCAGTATATCGGTGCCAAGTTGCTATCTTGTCTGTCCATTTAGCATTGCAAGGGGACCATACCACCTGCTCCTCCCAACAGCCTACGAACAAGTTCGCATAGCTGGGGGCTAAGCAGGTGCCCATCGCGGTCCCCGAAACCTGCCTGTAGAGATCTCCATGAAAAAGGAATATGTTATTTTGAAGACAGAATTCAATAAGTTCAACCAACATATTACTGTGTGCTGTCAATTTCAATGCTATTTTGTTTAAAAAGTACTCAACCGCTTTTAGTCCATGTCCATGGTCTTTAGATGTATATAAACTAGTGATGTCCAATAAAATTAAGATAAAAGATGGTTCCCATTGTTTTTTTTCAATTCGGGCAATAAAATCCTTGGTGTCTCTGATATAGGAGGATAACTGCAGTACTGATTGGAACAAAAAGTAATCTATAGAGATAGACACATTTTCAGTTGACTACCCAAAGAAGATACTATGGGTCTTCCCGGTGGGTTTGTTTTATCCTTATGCACCTTTGGTAAATGATAATAAGTGGGAATAACCGGATTAGTTATCCTTAAAAAGAGATATTTCTCAGTGGTCAACATAGATCTATCATGCCACTTCTTGATCAATAAATTATATTTATTCACACTCTCATCATATCTGCTTCTTGTCGTAATTTCATAATGGCGATTATCATTTAATTGGCGCAAGGCTTCTCCCACATATTGTTCTCTTGACATTAGGACAATATTACCCCCCTTATCAGAAGGTTCGTAAACAATACTAGAGTCCTTTTGTAGTTCTCTTAGGGCCTCTTCTTGGGATTTTGATAAATTGCGTCTTGTTTCTCCTCTGTTGCCCTTCTCACGGAGTTGCAATAAATCCTTAATCACTGTCTCTGAAAAGACGTCGATCGCATCCTGGGGCATTTGTGGCAAAAACTGAGAAGTTGGTTTGAAATTGCTACACGGTGCCTCTTGATCAATCCCTAGATTTCTAGCCCTTTGTGTAGTAGATCCTTCATTGTAGTCTCTAATAGATCCTTCTCCTTCTCGTAGTTCTTCTAGTAGCTCCAATGTAGTAAGGTCATCTATTGTTAGGATATCTGTATCTTTCATTCTTACTTTAATTTGTCTGGCTTCTTTGATTGTTGGTTTTGTTTTGAAATATTTATGCAGTTTAAGCTTCCTCGCAAACTTGAAAAGATCTATTCTGGTTTGTGTAAATTCCAGTCTAGTTTGTGGGCAAAAGGATAGTCCCAATTTTAATACGGATTCCTCCGTCTCCGTTAATTGTCTAGATGTTAAGTTTACAATGGTCAGGTTGTCTGCTTCATTTACCATCGCGCCCCTCTTTTGTTCCTGGTAGCTCTCGTTGTTCTGTTGCCTCTTCCTCTTCCCTTTCCAGCCGCCCCTTCGGGTTTGTCTGTGCCCGTGTCTGTATCCGGGGACTTGCTCTTCCCCCCTCTCAGACACGATTGTCGAATCAGATTGAACTCTTCGTGAAAAGGAGTTCTCTTCTGTTCTCCTGAGGGGCCCACTGTGTCTTCACCAGATTGTTCGTTTTCCGTTAGGTCTGATTCTGAGGTTTCAATTCTTTCGGGTACCAGTACCGGGGTCTGTTTTCTTTTCGACATCTCCTTCCTTGGCCCATCAAATTTCTTTGCGAATGTTAGTACTCTGCCCATTGCATAATCTCTTTCGTCCCGCTCAAACTTTTCTTGTTTTCGCTAGCATATTTTCATTTCGTATTGCTGTAATCGTTTTTTCATTCTTTCTTTTAGTTCCTCTTGTTTATTTGTGTCTGAATCCTTTCCGATCTCCTACTCTAGTGCTTGTATTTCAACTAGTGCTTTTGCTCTGTCGCTCCAAGCAAACTTCACTAGGATCTCCAAGCTGCCCTTGCAAGATTGAGCTATGTGTACTGCCCACTCCTCCAACAGAAGTGGGTCTGGATTTTCATAAGCAGGCACTGTGTAGATGCGTAACCCACGTGGGACCCTCTCCACCTCGATGTAATTCTGGAGTGAGGTCGCCTCCCACCATTTACGCATCTCGCGTTCGTATAGTCTCTCCAACTTGGTAAATTGTGTTTGAATAGTGGATGATAGATTCAAATTCTCAGTGGCATTCAAGCCCATTGTGTCCGTCTTCTTCTTCCTAAACATATCCACTGCCGCCTCTCTACGCGCTGTTTCACTGAACATAGTGATATTTGTCTATCTTTATAGATTACTTTTTGTTCCAATCAGTACTGCAGTTATCCTCCTATATCAGAGACACCAAGGATTATTGCCCGAATTGAAAAAATACAATGGGAACCATCTTTTATCTTAATTGTATTGGACATCACTAGTTTATATACATCTATAGACCATGGACATGGACTAAAAGCGGTTGAGTACTTTTTAAACAAAAGAGCATTGAAATTGACAGCACACAGTAATATGTTGGTTGAACTTATTGAATTCTGTCTTCAAAATAACATATTCCTTTTTCATGGAGATCTCTACAGGCAGGTCTCGGGGACCGCGATGGGCACCTGCTTTGCCCCCAGCTATGCGAACTTGTTCGTAGGCTGGTGGGAGGAGCAGGTGGTATGGTCCCCTTGCAATGCTAAATGGACAGACAAGATAGCAACTTGGCACCGATATATTGATGATCTCTTTGTTGTTTGGAGGGGGTCAATAGATGAAGCAAAAGATTTTATTGAACATCTTAACAACAACAATGTGAATCTATACTTCACAGGCGAGATAAGTTCAGTGGTAGTGAACTATCTCAACCTTGGGGTAAGGGTACAAGACAATAAAATAATCACAGCCTTATATCGGAAACCGACTGCAGGGAATAGCATATTGCATGCCACTAGCAGCCACCCAATGAAATTGAGAAATAGCATACCATATGGGGAGCTTTTGCGTCTTAAACGTAATTGCTCTAGGGAAGGTGACTTTGCAAGAGCAGCCAAAGATAGCATTGAGAGATTTGTAGCCAGAGGATATGATTTACAGCTATTACAAAAAACTTTGCATAAAGTGAATAAGATACCCAGAGGCAATTTGTTAGGAGAAAACATAAAGAAACAAAATAAGAAGAAAGAGGAGGGCAGATTTAGTTTAATCACAACATATTCTGAGGATGCCAATGCCTTAAAAATCATTCTTCGAAAAAACTGGCAGGTTTTAAGAACAGATCCCATAATTGGGTCAGATATCTCACCGGTCCCATTAGTAATCTTTAGGAAAGCGAGGTCACTTAGGGACAGATTGGTCCATAGTCATTTGGAGAATCCAATAGACAAGAGAGGCACCCTGAGTGACATGAAAGGCTTCTACCCTTGTGGGCGATGAAAAGCTTGTTCATTTAGCAAAAGAGTTTTGAACTATGAAATCAAAGGTATGAAGGAACGTAAGATCATAAGCAAGTTTGTGACATGTCAGACAACGCATGTGGTGTATTGCCTGATTTGCCCTTGCAAATTAAGATACATTGGCAGCACCATACACAGTGTGAAAATAAGAATTTGAGAACACATGCGTGCAATCACAAATAAGGACTTGAATTATCCAGTGGCAAGACACTTTGCCATGAAACACAACAGTGATAGAAACTTACTTCAATATTTTGGATTAGATCATATACCACTCCATATCAGAGGTGGGGATAGAGTGCTTAAACTGAGAAGATTGGAATCTCGGTTTATAATTGATTTGCAGACAAAAACTCCGAATGGTTTGAACAGTGGTGAAGAGTTAACAGTACACCTAGGGATCTAGGATAAAAATAATTCATCTGACATTGTAGATTCTGAAACTTCTTAAACTAATGTTGCATAGATAGGTTGAAAAGGCCGATACACGGCGTGAATGAGAGAAATGGGTGAGGACAATAGGCGGTTCAGTATGATCGAACCGCTAATGGCTGATCCACGGCGAGATTTAAATGATAAGGAGGTACTGAAACATTGATATTGACTAGGTGATGCACAATACGTAAATAATAATGTACAATGTGGTATGAACTGTTTTAGCAATATGCTTTTACACAATTGTGAATAAGATTTCCAAGTCAAAGTGTTTATTTTGCACACTCCAAATGGTGCCCAATTTGTATGGGAAGATTTGTCCTTCATTTGTTTCAGAACCCCGAAATGCTGTGTTTTTTAATATATAAAAAAACGATGCCGCGCTACACAAATTGTAAACACACTGATGAAGGGAGAACCCGAAACGCGTATGTGAAGCGCTATGGAATAAACTGGTTATCGAACGAAACCCGCGAGTGCTGTGTCTTTCTTCCCGACTGGGAGAGAGAACTTTGGAGCTGTATATAATACACGGGGCACCACCGTGTGAGAAGCACCCGTCATGGAGTGACCCGTTGCAAAGGTGCAGTGGAGCGAATATATATATATATATATATATATATATATATTTATATATATATATATATATATATATATAAGTATACATATATATATATATATATATACATATTGGTTCCAGTTTACAAAGTAAAGCGCGCTCTCAGTTCAGGGTAAATCAACGATCATTTATTCCGATGTTACGCGTTTCGAGAGTAAACTCTCTTGATCACACGTCGATGGCCTGTAACCCAGTGCATTACATACAGAATTTCAACTCAACATAGAAAACGGACTCACAATAGGATAGTGCATCTGTGTGCGTATAGCCGCCATATTGGAACATGTCATATTCATTGCATACAACTGATCTATGCCCTTAATACCAACCAATATCTGAAATACAGTTTTAAATCAATGACTGCATACAAGAATAATGCCAAGTGGCCTGTCAGGTCTGCTAATTCTGTACCTGTTCCCTGTTTTGCCTCTGTGTGCGCATAGCCGCCATATTGGAACATGTCCTATTCATACAACTGTTCTATGCCATAATTACCGGCAATTATCTGTAATGCAGTTTAAATCAATTGCATGCATGAGTAATGCCAAGTGGCACGTCGGGACTACTGGTCCTATTCCCAAACCCAGTTACTACAGTGTAATAATGCTAAACATACTCAATTTCTTGGGTACAATTATTGGCTTCGTAATATAGAAACCGCTATCTGCTTATGCGCGCAATAAAAGGGAGTATCTATCTGAGTGATAAGGAGTTCTCATTTCCTTGTTACAGATGTAGCCAGTACAGACAGATATCACAGGTGTTCGTATATGTCAGCACCAAGTGGCGTGCAGACCTAATAGGTATGTGTAGCTACCTGTTGGGGCGCGCACTGAGGACTTCTATCTGTGAACTATGTTGCCAGTCTAAACGTCCTGTTGGACAAATAAGTACTTTTTGCGCTCTAGTGGCTAAATCATCAAGGGGCATGATAAGTGAGTAGCAGTTGAGTTATAACCGTGAAAACTGAAGTGACAAAATAATTGTGAAAGTTCTTATCTAATTTCATCGTCGGTGCTCTCCTTAAGATATTGAAGAAAAGGGTAGGTGGCCCGTGACTGTGCTCGTGTTGCTGTGATGGGCCCCTTCCTTTCTTCCTGCATAAAAAGAGAAAGTTCAAATTAAAATTAGTTAGAGCACACAGTGTTCTAAACCATAAAATAACAACATTGCATATACATTAGTAGATACATTCACATACACATCATGAATTTTAGCACATATGGTCACAAAACCATTCCAGGCCCACCTCCTTACATTTATTCTTCTATCAAGTGAGTCGCCATCTCCTCATCCTGATTGTGTCCCTTAGGCTGTTTAGTTTCGAGGTCTAGGATCCATTTCGATTCCTTCCTTCTAAGGGCCAGCTCCCTGTTTCCCCCTCTCTATTTTGCAGGTATCTGTTCTATAACAAAGTATCTAAGCAGACTGCTGTTGGATAGGTGGAATTCCGAGAAATGGCGTGCCACAGGGTATTGGGGGTCTCTGTTAGTAATGGCTCTAAGGTGTTCTAGGACCCTCTTCTTTGCCGTCAGCGTGGTGCTCCCGACATATCTTTTGTTACAGGGACACTCAAGTATGTAAATGGCATATGTTGTAGTGCATGTAAGGAACTGCATTATTTTAAATTTGGTATTCTTGTGGGGTATACTGAATTCCTGCACCATTCCGCTGTTCCTACAGGCCTTGCAGTGGCCACATGGATAGAACCCCTTGAGGTTATGCTGGCTCCTACTTATCTGTTCTGTTATGTCTCCCTTCATAAGTATATCTCTGAGGCTTTTACTCTTGCGGTACGTGATTCTGGGTTGGTCACAAATCTGGCTACCTATGACGGGGTCACTTTGTAAGATGTTCCAATTCTCATTGAGGATCTTGTATACTTTCTGGGAATCCTCATTATGCGTGAGAATGACTCTGCTTCCTGAGTCTTCATCCTGATTCCCTCTTGGTCTTACTTCCAGGGTTCTCTCTCTTGTTATGTTTTCCATTTTACTCACTGCTCTATTTAAGACCCACTCTGGATAGCCCCTTTCCCTGAATCTTTGTAACATGACTCTTTCTTCCTCCTGGTAGCAGATGGTATCGCTACAGTTCCTTCTTGCTCTCAACAGCTCGCCATATGGAATACTCCATTTGAGAGTGTCTGGGTGGCTGCTGAGAGCATGAAGGAGACTGTTGCCCGCAGTCTCTTTTCTGAAGAGTTTGGTTTGTAAAGTGTTGGCAGTAGCCTTTACTTTTACATCGAGAAATTCTATCTCCTCTTTGCTTATCTTATGGGTTAACATAATGTTGTAGGTGTTTTTATTAAGTAGGTTCACAAAGTCTACTGCCTCTTGTTCGGTGCCCTGCCATATTACAAAGAGGTCATCAATGTACCTCAGCCATGTGATAACCTTCTTGAAATGGGCGTCATACAAGACATCATTATGTATTTCCTCCTCCCAGAGCCCCAGGAAGAGATTCGCGAAACTTGGCGCGAAGCTCGTACCCATCGATGTACCTATTGTTTGCTTGTACAGGTCTCCATTAAACATGAATATGTTATTTTGGAGACATATATCCATCATTTCTGTGAGCATTTTGGTATGTTCCAGATATTTGATATCTCTTTTCTCAAGATAGTGATTACAGGCTTTTACCCCTTGTTTATGTTCTATAATGGTGTACAATGAGCAAACATCCATAGTGAGGAATTGGTAACCCTCCTCCCAGTTCAAGATCTCAATTTTACACAAGAAGTCTTTGGTATCACGTACATGGGATGGAAGTTCTGACACATATTCCTGCAAGAAAAAATCCACATATCTAGATATATTTTCAAAGGTACTTCCAATCGATGAAACAATGGGTCTACCTGGAGGGGCCAGGGGGTTTTTATGCACCTTGGGGAGGAAATATATTATGGGGAGCCTTGGGTAGTCTTTTTTCAGAAAGAGATATTCATACCAGGATATTATCCCTTGTTCTTGCCATGCTGACAGACAACTCCAAGTTTTGGTTATACTTTCATTGTATGTCTTGGTATTGCTTTTACAGTAAAAAGCTTCATTGCTAAGCTGTCTTAGTGCCTCTTGAATGTAAAGTTCCTTGTCCTGTATCACAATGTTCCCCCCTTTGTCTGCTGGGCGGATTATGATGTTAGTATCATCCGCGAGGGATGCGATTATATTTTTCTGTTTCACAGTTAGGTTAGATCTTTTAAATCTACTTTTGGCCTGTTGATGCTTGTGTTCTAACAGAGAATTCGTCACCACGTCCTGTAAAGTGTCCAGATTATCATGTGGTAGAAAAGGGTAAAATACAGATTTAGGCCTGAACTTTGTATTGGCTGCTTTGTCTGTGGTGATGTCCCAACATTCAGGAGATTCGGTGGTATCTTCGTTCTCAGGGATTCCAGTGTTCATAGCTAGATCCTGCATGGTTCTAAGTATGCTGGCATCCCCTACAGTGAGAGTGGGTTGGGGGTGGATTACATTCATTTGGGTATCATTCATCGTATTGCTATTTTTCAGGATATGCCACTTTTTGAGCTTAAGTTTCCTGATATATTTGAACATATCAATACGTGTTTCTGAATAGTTAAAGGTTCCTGTGGGACAGAATGATAATCCGAGACAGAGTGTTCTCTTTTCAAGATTAACAATAGTTTTATTTACCATTTCAGTGTCTTCCATTATGGTTGATTCCGATAGCCCCCTCGTCTGGTTTCCATTGGCTCTGTTTCTTGTTCTTTTCTTGTTTCTTTGTTTGCGTCTTTGTCTCCTCTGTTTGCTCCGCCCCTCCCATTTCCTCGGCCTCTTCCTCTTCCTCTTCCTCTGCTCCCTCTTCCTCTCTGCGGTGGTGCTGGTGGGGGGGATACCCGTCCCGATTGCCGCCCCCTCCTCAGCACCCGGAACTCGTCCAAAAAAGTAGCACGTTTAGTGATAATTTCCATTTCCGAAGATGTACTTGTGGATTTTATAGATATATCTGTGTCCGAGTCGTCTGCAATGATGGGTGTTGTTGTAGTGGTTTGCACGTTCTCGTTATGGCTTATTAGTGGTTCAGGTGGTTGGGTACCATACATATGATCGTACTTCCTACTGTACGTCAATATGCGGCCAGTCTCGTAGTCAGTGCAATCACGATGCAGCTTTCTCTGTTTCCTCATTTTAATGTCTTCTTCGTGTTGTGTGAGTCTTAACTTGAGGTCTTCTTTAAACTTTTTTATTGTAGTTTGGTCGCTGTGCGCTTTCAATTCTTCATCCATTTCTTTCAGTTCTTTCATTATGGTCTCCCTGTCCTCCCAGGCATATTTAACTAATATGCATAGCATGGTTCTGGAACTGTTGGCTGAATTTTCCGACCACTCTTCTAACATGCGTGGATTAGGGGATTCGTAGGACGGGGTGGTATATATCCTCAATCCGCGCGGGACCATATTTTTGTCTATATAGTCTTGGAGGGAGATAGCCTCCCACCATTTTGAAGTTTCAGATTTTTTAAGTTTTTCGTATTTCCTAAGTTTCCCAATTAGTGTTGTATCCGAGTCTTGTTTGGCCGTGATTGTTTGCCCTTTTCCTGGGGCCCGTGCCAGTAGGGTTTGTGCTGCCATCCTGCGTTGTGCTTCCTCTTCCATGGTGTATTTAAATCCACCTACGTATGAACCAATGTTACGTTCATCAGTTTTCACAAAGTTCAGAACAATTTCTAAATATGTGAATGAAATGATGCACCAGATTGTTACTCGTGCGCGTGTTATCTAGCTGTTGATAAACCCAGAACCCCTCCAGATTGGAGGTTCCAGATACCGCCTCCTCCTTCTTGGTGGTGAAACGTTTCTGTATTGCACTGAGGGACTCTCTCCGATCTTTGGAGGGAAAAGACCTACTTCTTCCCCGCATAGGTGCGTGTGACGCTAGTTACTCAGGGTCTTCGTCCCGTCAATGATCCCACATACAGTTTCTGCCCCCAGCCCTCCAGAGGCGCCCCTCCCCGAAAAACCGCACCCCGGTGGGTTGGCGCGTGTGTCTACGTCAACCCCAGAATACTTCCTCGGGTCCGGGCTTACCTCTAGTGTGCTGTCCTGGGCTCGTCTTTCACCACACGTTCAGTGAGTTCCTTCCTCCACGTGGTTTCAATGCAGCGGCGGCCGGCAGGTATCCCTCCGTAAATTTTCAAACCTTGTTCAGCTCCTCCTGGGATATCCGCCCATAGTCTGGTGGCGCATGGGGCCGGTAGAGCCACAGCCGGCGTAAATTTTGGTTCCAGTTTACAAAGTAAAGCGCGCTCTCAGTTCAGGGTAAATCAACGATCTTTTATTCCGACGTTACGCGTTTCGAGAGTAAACTCTCTTGATCACACGTCGATCGCCTGTAACCCAGTGCATTACATACAGAATTTCAACTCAACATAGAAAACGGACTCACAATAGGATAGTGCCTCTGTGTGCGTATAGCCGCCATATTGGAACATGTCATATTCATTGCATACAACTGATCTATGCCCTTAATACCAACCAATATCTGAAATACAGTTTTAAATCAATTAGTGCATACAAGAATAATGCCAAGTGGCCTGCCAGGTCTGCTAATTCTGTACCTGTTCCCTGTTTTGCCTCTGTGTGCGCATAGCCGCCATATTGGAACATGTCCTATTCATACAACTGTTCTATGCCATAATTACCGGCAATTATCTGTAATGCAGTTTAAAATCAATTGCATACATGAGTAATGCCAAGTGGCACGTCGGGACTACTAGTCCTATTCCCAAACCCAGTTACTACAGTGTAATAATGCTAAACATACTCAATTTCTTGGGTACAATTATTGGCTTCGTAATTTAGAAACCGCTATCTGCTTATGCGCGCAATAAAAGGGAGTATCTATCTGAGTGATAAGGAGTTCTCATTTCCTTGTTACAGATGTAGCCAGTACAGACAGATATCACAGGTGTTCGTATATGTTCGTATATGTGTAGCTACCTGTTGGGGCGCGCACTGAGGACTTCTATCTGTGAACTATGTTGCCAGTCTAAACGTCCTGTTGGACAAATAAGTACTTTTTGCGCTCTAGGACGTGGTGACGAATTCTCTGTTAGAACACAAGCATCAACAGGCCAAAAGTAGATTTAAAAGATCTAACCTAACTGTGAATCATAATCCGCCCAGCAGACAAAGGGGGGAACATTGTGATACAGGACAAGGAACTTTACATTCAAGAGGCACTAAGACAGCTTAGCAATGAAGCTTTTTACTGTAAAAGCAATACCAAGACATACAATGAAAGTATAACCAAAACTTGGAGTTGTCTGTCAGCATGGCAAGAACAAGGGATAATATCCTGTTATGAATATCTCTTTCTGAAAAAAGACTACCCAAGGCTCCCCATAATATATTTCCTCCCCAAGGTGCATAAAAACCCCCTGGCCCCTCCAGGTAGACCCATTGTTTCATCGATTGGAAGTACCTTTGAAAATATATCTAGATATGTGGATTTTTTCTTGCAGGAATATGTGTCAGAACTTCCATCCCATGTACGTGATACCAAAGACTTCTTGTGTAAAATTGAGATCTTGAACTGGGAGGAGGGTTACCAATTCCTCACTATGGATGTTTGCTCATTGTACACCATTATAGAACATAAACAAGGGGTAAAAGCCTGTAATCACTATCTTGAGAAAAGAGATATCAAATATCTGGAACATACCAAAATGCTCACAGAAATGATGGATATATGTCTCCAAAATAACATATTCATGTTTAATGGAGACCTGTACAAGCAAACAATAGGTACATCGATGGGTACGAGCTTCGCGCCAAGTTTCGCGAATCTCTTCCTGGGGCTCTGGGAGGAGGAAATACATAATGATGTCTTGTATGACGCCCATTTCAAGAAGGTTATCACATGGCTGAGGTACATTGATGACCTCTTTGTAATATGGCAGGGCACCGAACAAGAGGCAGTAGACTTTGTGAACCTACTTAATAAAAACACCTACAACATTATGTTAACCCATAAGATAAGCAAAGAGGAGATAGAATTTCTCGATGTAAAAGTAAAGGCTACTGCCAACACTTTACAAACCAAACTCTTCAGAAAAGAGACTGCGGGCAACAGTCTCCTTCATGCTCTCAGCAGCCACCCAGACACTCTCAAATGGAGTATTCCATATGGCGAGCTGTTGAGAGCAAGAAGGAACTGTAGCGATACCATCTGCTACCAGGAGGAAGAAAGAGTCATGTTACAAAGATTCAGGGAAAGGGGCTATCCAGAGTGGGTCTTAAATAGAGCAGTGAGTAAAATGGAAAACATAACAAGAGAGAGAACCCTGGAAGTAAGACCAAGAGGGAATCAGGATGAAGACTCAGGAAGCAGAGTCATTCTCACGCATAATGAGGATTCCCAGAAAGTATACAAGATCCTCAATGAGAATTGGAACATCTAACAAAGTGACCCCGTCATAGGTAGCCAGATTTGTGACCGACCCAGAATCACGTACCGCAAGAGTAAAAGCCTCAGAGATATACTTATGAAGGGAGACATAACAGAACAGATAAGTAGGAGCCAGCATAACCTCAAGGGGTTCTATCCATGCGGCCACTGCAAGGCCTGTAGGAACAGCGGAATGGTGCAGGAATTCAGTATACCCCACAAGAATACCAAATTTAAAATAATGCAGTTCCTTACATGCACTACAACATATGCCATTTACATACTTGAGTGTCCCTGTAACAAAAGATATGTCGGGAGCACCACGCTGACGGCAAAGAAGAGGGTCCTAGAACACCTTAGAGCCATTACTAACAGAGACCCCCAATACCCTGTGGCACGCCATTTCTCGGAATTCCACCTATCCAACAGCAGTCTGCTTAGATACTTTGTTATAGAACAGATACCTGCAAAATAGAGAGGGGGAAACAGGGAGCTGGCCCTTAGAAGGAAGGAATCGAAATAGATCCTAGACCTCGAAACTAAACAGCCTAAGGGACACAATCAGGATGAGGAGATGGCGACTCACTTGATAGAAGAATAAATGTAAGGAGGTGGGCCTGGAATGGTTTTGTGACCATATGTGCTAAAATTCATGATGTGTATGTGAATGTATCTACTAATGTATATGCAATGTTGTGATTTTATGGTTTAGAACACTGTGTGCTCTAACTAATTTTAATTTGAACTTTCTCTTTTTATGCAGGAAGAAAGGAAGGGGCCCATCACAGCAACACGAGCACAGTCACGGGCCACCTACCCTTTTCTTCAATATCTTAAGGAGAGCACCGACGATGAAATTAGATAAGAACTTTCACAATTATTTTGTCACTTCAGTTTTCACGGTTATAACTCAACTGCTACTCACTTATCATGCCCCTTGATGATTTAGCCACTAGAGCGCAAAAAGTACTTATTTGTCCAACAGGACGTTTAGACTGGCAACATAGTTCACAGATAGAAGTCCTCAGTGCGCGCCCCAACAGGTAGCTACACATACCTATTAGGTCTGCACGCCACTTGGTGCTGACATATACGAACACCTGTGATATCTGTCTGTACTGGCTACATCTGTAACAAGGAAATGAGAACTCCTTATCACTCAGATAGATACTCCCTTTTATTGCGCGCATAAGCAGATAGCGGTTTCTAAATTACGAAGCCAATAATTGTACCCAAGAAATTGAGTATGTTTAGCATTATTACACTGTAGTAACTGGGTTTGGGAATAGGACCAGTAGTCCCGACGTGCCACTTGGCATTACTCATGTATGCAATTGATTTTAACTGCATTACAGATAATTGCCGGTAATTATGGCATAGAACAGTTGTATGAATAGGACATGTTCCAATATGGCGGCTATGCGCACACAGAGGCAAAACAGGGAACAGGTACAGAATTAGCAGACCTGACAGGCCACTTGGCATTATTCTTGTATGCACTAATTGATTTAAAACTGTATTTCAGATATTGGTTGGTATTAAGGGCATAGATCAGTTGTATGCAATGAATATGACATGTTCCAATATGGCGGCTATACGCACACAGAGGCACTATCCTATTGTGAGTCCGTTTTCTATGTTGAGTTGAAATTCTGTATGTAATGCACTGGGTTACAGGCCATCGACGTGTGATCAAGAGAGTTTACTCTCGAAACGCGTAACGTCGGAATAAAAGATCGTTGATTTACCCTGAACTGAGAGCGCGCTTTACTTTGTAAACTGGAACCAAAATTTACGCCGGCTGTGGCTCTACCGGCCCCGTGCGCCACCAGACTATGGGCGGATATCCCAGGAGGAGCTGAACAAGGTTTGAGAATATATATACATATATATACATATATATATATATATATATATATATATATATATATATTCAAAGTTCACAGTTGCCCCAAAGCAAGGCGCACTCACAGTCGGCATTTCATAGGGTCAGGGAAGGGGAGCAGGCACGCCAAGCGTCTGCAGCACCTGACGCGTTTCGGGCTTCCGCCCTTCTTCATCGGTACGCTGCTGCATAAAGAAACCAGCAAACTGACTTCTTCCAGTGAATTATCCACTCACACATCTATGCACAGAGTCACACCCCCACCCACCCACACAGACACTCAGGCACCCATACAGGAACTCAGACAAGCAATCAATAGCTCATATAGATCCTCCTTTAGTTGCTAACCAAACCATGGAACTGCTTACACACCAACTGACAACCTAAACTGTGTGAATGTCTGTATCAGTCGCTAACATATGCATTAAGCAAGTCACAATTAATCACTCACTTATACAGTCAGTCACACACCTACTTAATCATCCATTCTGACTTTTATACACCCAATCATTCTTCAATACACCTTGGAATATATATATATAAAACATATTTACATTTTATAGAAACACACATTCACTGGATGATGTCATCAGTGATGTCATCAGTGATGCCATTTGAGAAGTCATCAGTGATGTCGCTGACCATGTCATGAATGATGTAATATGTGACGTCATCAGCACTGCATTGCGGGGGCGCGAGTTATAGTTAGCTCAACTAACTATAACAGAGGAATTTCCATGGTTTTCTATGAGTGAAATGTCCAACTAACTATAACATCCCTGAAACCTATGTTTTTTTCAGTGAATTTCAAAGGTTTTTTAAATGCTAATTTCTAACTACAACGTGCCTGAAAACTATGGTTTTTTTCAGTGAATTTCAAAGGTTTTGTAAATGCTAATTTGTAACTATAACGTGCTTGAAACCTATGTTTTTTTCAGTGAATTTCTAAGGTTTTTTAAATCCTAATTTCTAACTATAATGTGCCTGAACCCTATGGTTTTTTCAGTGAATTTCAAAGGTTTTTTAAATGCTAATTTGTAATTATAATGTTTATTAAACCTATCTTTTTTTCTGTGTTTTTTAATTATCATCCCATTCTCAACTTGGTGAAAACTGCAAATCTCACCACTCTTCCATCAATTCCTTACGACAACAAAATTGCCGCAAACAAGAGCCACAACTAACGCTAATGAAATGCAAAGTAGGCGTTCCCGTGCAAAAAAAACACGGAAACACCACGTCCTCATATTTTCAACAACCAGCCAAATCTGCAATGCGATCCAAAAAGCAGGCGATAAGCCGAGTTAGCTGTAACAAATTAACATCAACCTTTAACTGGTGTAAGGAGGTCAACTATCTACTCCAGGAATTGGACCCAACTCACAGCCACATCTAAAGACCAACACGTGATAGAGCTACTGATCATGCAGCTCGGACACCCAACAAGGCCACAACACTCAGCGCCACCACCACCAGAACCTCCCCCCGGACCACCCCCCTACTACCACAGAGGCAGCGCAAACCTTGACAACGGACCTTCCCAAAACGCAATGTGCCTCAGCCACACAATAGCTGAATGTTGGGAAATGTGGCAACCAACTATATATGAAGGAGGCAAGTCACCCATCAATAATTAAGCAAACAATGCCAAGTGTAACGCTGATGTGCTGCACAGACCTCACTATGCAAAGCACAAACCTCTCCATGTGGAGATATACTATTGATACTTGTAGTGTAGTGCACAGTGGACGCAACCATGTTACCTCAGGCAGTGGGGAAGATCTCGGTCATTTAGCTGTGTTGGCCCCCCCCCCCCCGGGAACAGAAGCAGAATGGGCTGCTCTAACGTACGCCACTCCAGCGTAGAAGTATGAATAAATAAGCCAGGCCCTAGGCTTGCCGCCATGACCACGGGCCTCCTCGACACAGGCCCCCTGCGAACCCAGCGGCACAGCACTGCAGACTTATGTCTGTACCGACTACTGCCTTTGATCTACACTGTGGACAGCAGGGCTCACAATTCTGATGCAGTGGCGATTGCATATGACACAGTCCAGTTCACAAGACACGTTGCTCCAGTTCGGCCTGCCAAGACCACGCATCATCGCAGGGTGCGCACATGCTGTGTGCTTCAGGTGCTGCTGACTCACTGCACCATAAGACATCGCCACGTGGCCTTATCAAGGCAGAATTCATTAGATAAAACACATTGCTCCCAGTGCGGCCCGCTGGGACCACGTATCATCGCAGGGTGCGCACACGCTGAGTACTCCAGGTGCCACTAACTGTGCAGCTCAACTCAATGCTACGTGGCTGTGCGCCCATCCTGACCGCTGCCTCCGCCCTACACTGGAGTTACACGGTTCACAATTCAAGATTAGTAGCGATGCAAATTGTGTAAGAGACTATAATGGGTTAAGAAGACCAAATGCTCCCAATGTGTGCAGCTCAAGTCAACGTCACCTGCCTGTGGGCCTTTGCTGACCGCTGCCTCCGGCCTACATTGCGGAAGACCGGCGACACGTGGTGCCAACTAAGCCTGTTCAACACAAGCCGATCCCACATGTGTAACTGTGTCCTGAGTACTGAATGGCAGTGACCACAGCACCAGACTCCCTTCGATCAGTGAGGGGTATTTCAATATGGAAGGCCGGCGACACGTGGTGCCACTGAACCTGCATTAAGCTGGCCTGTGGGGTCACCAAGGTATGCACATGGCTGTGGGCCCTTGCTCACCGCTACCTCAGGCCTACACTGTGGAAGACCGGCGACAAATGGTGCCACTAACCGTCTTCAACACAAGCCGATCCCACATGTGGAACTGTGTCCTGAGTCCTGAATGGCAGTGACCCCAACTCCGTGAGACAACCACAGCACCAGACTCCCTTCAGTCTTATTTGTTGTTCTTTTCTTTAAATACATATGTATATCTATACATGACTAAGATTCTTCTTTGTCCAACCGCACAGGGACACTTCCGGGCCCAAGAAGGTTGTTGGGGGTATGATGGTAATGGGGAAGAGGGTGCGTTACCTGCTGATGTGGGGAGAGGCAGCGTCAAAGGGATATCTATCACAGAAAGAACTCCGATATGTTTTCACAAATGCCTCGGACAAATGCCAGCTGAATCACAAAATGATTTTTCAACACTTATGTAGTGTGAGTTATGAACAGTTCGCACCCAGGCTCGCAGAGGTACAGCTGCGGCCAGTCCGCTCGACTCACAGACGCAGTACTATGAGCCGTCCGCGTCATTGTAGCTATCCCTGCCCTTTCCCGTCGTACGCCACGCCACTCCGATTACGTTCCGACGTTGGCCCCACATGCTACCTGTCGCAGGCGTACTCGCTGTTGGTGTGCAGGTCAGTGGTCTAGTTCTCAACATCTCATGGCCACTCCCTGAGGGCAGGTTTACACACACACTACACCCATCCGGCACATGCGTCACAGGCCATGTGACCACGCAAATATAATATCACATCCTTTATTGCCAGTGCTGACTGGATGGCAGACGCTCCACGTGTCTCAACCATAAAGAGTCTTTGAAAAGTTGCGCAGAAGGTTAGTCGCACCCTGATCTGTATAGCTGTCAGGGGCCTACCATCCCCTTGGCACAGACTTCAGATGAACAGGGTTAGTGCCACCCAAAGCTCATATGGCCATCAGAGCCCTACCACCACGTGGCACGGACTTGAGTTCAACAGGCTTAGCGGCACCAAAAGCTGATGTGGTCTCTGCCATTGACGACTCAGGACTCAGCGACATGTGTGGGATCTGCCGGGCCGCGGAGAAGCTGATGTGGTTTCCGCCGTTGATGACTCAGGACTCAGCGACATGTGTGAGATCTGCCGGTCCGTGGAGAAGATGATGTGGTCTCCGCCATTCATGACTCAGGGCTCAGCGACATATCTGGGATGCGCAGAGTTTTGACGGGCACGTGGAGTGCCGACTGCTGCACACTCCGGTGGCACCAGGTAATAATTTGCTCATTCATGCGCAGGGGCGACAGTGTCTCTCTCTCTCTCTCTCTCTCTCTCTCTTTCTCTCTCTCTCACTCTCATTTCCCTCTCTTCACTCTCTCTCTTCCTTCTTTTCCTTCTATTCCTTCTATCTCTCTAACTGTATCTCTTCCTTCTCCCCTTCTCCCTCCCTTTCTTTCCTTCCCTCTCTTTTTCTCTCTGGCTTTTTTTTCCTTCTCTGTTTCTCTGTGTCTCTCTTCTTTGATATGCGCATTACACACGTCCTTATTTTGTGCTTTATTTTCCTGGCTCTGTCGTCGACATCCATGGTCCCCACAGGAGTGTTCCGCCTTGTTGTTTTGTATTATTTTTGGTAAATTTTGTTTATTTGTTTATCATTCATATATATATCTTAATAAAAAAATAAAGTTTGAATATAGTTTATCGTTTACATATATATGTTTCTAAAAATAGAAAGTTTGAAAAAAAAATTAATTACGTTTTTGGTTGTTGTCTTAACTGCTGTGTGACTCTTTCTTGTTCTTATTACTGTTATTTGAGGGTGTCCACCATGGTGTTAAATTTGTGGGCACTTATCGCGGGAATACTGGTGATGTCTGAAGTTTGCGCCAATTTCTGAATAGTGTGTTAGATTTATCTCAATTTTACTTCCACTAAAGTAGTGTTAATGAAATGCAGACTAGCCACTCCCATGCAAAAAGACACAAGGTGCACCTTTGCGATTTATTCTAAATACTAAAATCATGTATTGAATTGCACTGTGGTAGTGGCTGCACTTACAGTGTACAAACAAAATCAATTAAGAAATCTCATTGTATTTATATTGATTGGGAATAGTACGTCAGGTGATGGATCTTGACGGGATGCACTGCCTAGTTCGTATATTGTTCTTCACACGAAAAAATCACATCACAACTTTCACACCAACTGCACTGCGAAACAAATTCAGGCGATAAGCCACGTTAGCACTAGGTATTTTACACCTGCTTTCTGCTGGTGCTAAGCAGGACGACTACCTGCACCATGAAAGGGAACACAGCCAAGAGCCACACCAGAACACCCACAGGTGCCATAGGGTCAATGAGCATGATACAGGGATACCCATGAGGGCCACAAGACTCCTCGCAACAACTCCAGGACCGCCAATGCCCCCCAAACCCGCATCTGTGCAAGTGTGTCCCTGTGGTCATTGTGTTAGCATGATAGGCACGGGCCCTGCAACATCACAGTGTGCTGTCATCTCAGCGTTGGCAGTGAGCCTGGACATGTAGCCACGCACGCATCCTCCTGCATGCACAACCAGCATGTGCTGGTCGTGCGTACACAGGTCAGCGCAGGGGTGTGCCTATCTGGCAAGGGGAACGGGGTGTCTCGGACATGTCAGTGTACAGGAAGTGCGGTAAGTGTGTCTCTGTGTTCTGGTGTGGCCTGCCACAAGGGTCGCAGCCATCAATGTTGTAAAGTGGCATGCACCACCTCCAAACGGCACTGTGATGGTGGAGTTGGAATGCAGCAGGACATGCGCGAATAGGCATTACAATGGTGTGCCGTATGAGTGCACGAGATACAACAGAGCACCGTACAAAAGTGTGGGGGCTCTTGGGAGGGAGGAGCAGCTGTTTGGCAACGTAACACACAGTGAACTCACCCATGTGCCATGTTCTGGGCATCTCATCCATGATGACCATGGTCGCAGACATCCCACAACACCCACGACTGGCCTTTGTACACATCCTGTATGAATGCAGCGTGGTTTTCACTTCTATGCTCGTTCAGTTGTGTGATGTTGGCGAGTTGTGTGACTTGTGATCCTTGTTTGGCCAATGTTTGTCTATACTTGTGCTGTACTTAATTGTGCATGTGTGCCATTCTGCCCATCTCCCCCATCGCCCACTCCCTGCTTCTTCCTCTTCCTTGTGCTGTTGTGTATATTATTTTGTTGCACCACACATAATTACATGTAAAGAACAAATTAGAATAGTTCCTTGATTCTTTTAGGTTCCAAAACTTCTCTCTATTGGTTTCTTTTTAATTTTCCATATAAACAGTTTTTTAAAAATTCAACAACACATAGAAGTCAGAAGTGCAACGTATTCTATCAACACACTTTCTAGAACATTCTACAACACGTGCAGGTTAAAATTCATCAATTTTTTTTAACTTAACCATATTTTTATGCAACATTTTCTCGAACATTTAACGGCACGTGCAGGTTAAAAGTTCACAATTGTTTTAAGTTCAAACAGTGCCTTCCAAATGCAAGTAGCAGGTGTGGTTGAGTTGAGCAAATTTTATCCTATGATATGTACTCCACGTTGAAACTGCTTTTTCTTAACCAATCACAAAGATGCTTTTCCACAAAACTGATGTGCACCCTACTTTTAAAGAAGAATGCTTTTCATCTCCCAATCACGTCTCATTTTGGATGGCAAAAAAAAGTAGTTCCCCATCTTTAAATATATCTCTTATTCTACGAAGGAACTGCATGAGCTACAGACATCTTTCCATACCTTCCAGCCATACCTTCAAAATGCTAGTGTGGATCGTATGACATACCTCTGGTGCAAGAGGTATGCAGAACACAGACCTATTGACTTAGACCTAGGTTTACAAAATGTGGACATTAAATGGTTTGCACAGAGAGGATTGAAGTGGCACCAATTGCTACCTTTGGTTAAAGCCTCTTTGCATCTTCCACACCCTGACCTCATCATTGTGCATTGTGGTGGAAATGACCTAGGCACATTGACTGGGGTAGGTTTGGAAATGCTTATGAAGGACACCTTTGGACAATTGATATTACTTTTGCCTCAAACTGTCTGTGTATATTCCAATATATGCCAAAGACAGAAGTGGAAATGGTCAAAACTATTTTGTCCTCAGATTGAAAGATCTAGGAAGAATGTCAACAAAGCTGTGTCTACATACCTCAGAGACCATAGAATGGGGTTGATCTACAACAACAACATACGTTTTGATATGCCTGATATCTACAGAAGTGATGGAGTACACTTCACAGATCAAGGAAACAGAGTGTTTCTGAATAACCTGAAGTTGTGCATCCGCACTTACATGTAGCTCCAACTAATAAACACAAGGGCTCTTTTTAGAGCCACCCTATAACTGGCACCTTAGGCCCACTATTTTTGGGCCAGGTAACGGCAACTCCCGGATCCTCGCCAAAATGTATTCTCCACACAGCTGTGGCGCAGCGGCCAGACAATCTGACTTTGCAGCACAGACCTCTCGCTTTGATCACCGGCTCTAGCGACAGCTCAGGATACCACCATGTGACTCTGTGCAATAGCTCACTTAAGTTCCACTCCGGCCCTCAGCGTGTGTAGACTCGTACGAGGGAGTAGTTTGCACTTTACAAATACTGGATTGATTCCAAACGGCAGAATTGAACTCCACACTCCCTCTGTAGCATCCCCCAATCACCCTACAGATGTCACACTGTTTAAAACAAAAGTTCCTCCCACTACGTATGCACACATGCTGACACTACTTGGACAGGTGTGCCGCAGTGGCCAGAAAACATGAGTTCAGAGCACAGGGCTCACAATTTAATCCCCTGCTCCGGCAGCACCTCAGCTCAGCATCATGTGACTCTGGGCAATAGTTCACTTAATAGCTCACATAATTTCCACGCCCGCCTCGAGGGTCTTCAGACCCATTGGGGTGAGTAGTTTGCGCTTTACAAATACCGTATTGATTTGATACGCGCAAATTTACCTTCGCACTCCCTGTATAACACCCCCTAAGCACCATACACAAGTTACAATGTTCGAAACAAAAGTTCCTCCGAGTAGGTATAACTACATGCTGATACTACTTGACAGATGTGGCACAGCGGCCAAAGCACATGACTTCACAGCATATGACACACAGTTTGGACTCACGCTTTCATCCCCGAGTCCGCCAGCACCTCAGCTTAGCACCATGAGACTCTAGGCAATACCTCACTTAATTTCCGTAGCCCAGCACTTTCAGACCGGTAGGTATGAGTAGTTCGCTTTGCACGCCCTCTATAGAACACCCTAAACACCCCACAGAGGTTACAGTGCTCCTACCCTCCTCTTTCCTACTTTTTTCACCCTTTTTTCCCCTTACTCGCTTCAACAGAATCACAAAATGTCGGCCAACACTTCCTAGTTGCAAGCGCTCGCAGCGCTCCCAACCAATAAGCAGCAAGCTTGTGCTCGTAACGCCTCAGCCAATCAGATGGCAGAATTCCCAAATATCGATGTCTGTAAATTTCAATATTTCTCAAAAACTACTAAATGGATTTACACCAAATAAACAAAAGCGTGCTTTCTAGACCAAGACCCTTCTCCCTGCCAAATTTGGGGTAATTCCGTTCACCCGTTCGACCTGTAGCCTTGTCTAAAGTTTCCTATGGAAATTAACATGGAGAAAACACGTTTTGGGAACCCCCTTTTTTCTCTGCCCCCCCTTGACGAATCACCGCCAAACATTCAACATAGGAGCTGAAATGAACAAATAATTAGTGTGGAAAATTTCATGAAAATTCATCAAACGACGCCAAAGTTATAAGCAAAACGAAAAATGCTCTTCCTATGGAAACTTGGTGATAACTATAACTACCTTCTGGCGACCGCCAGTAGGTAATATATACGTTTGCCAAATTTGGTGTAATTCCGTTCAGCAGTTCGGGCTGTAGCCGTGTCTAAAGTTTCCTATGGAAAATAACATGGAGAAAACACGTTTTGGAACCTCCCTTTTTTCTCGGCCCCCGCTTTGCGAATCACCCCGAAACTTTCAGGATAGGAGCTAACCGGAGCAGGCCACAAGTTTTAAAACTTTCGCGAAGATTTGTCAACCGGCGTCAAAGTTATTGGGAAAAGAAAAAATACTTTTCCAATGGAAACTAGGTCCTAACTATAACTACCTACTGGCAACCGCCAGTAGGTAATACATATATATATATGTGGCGACCTGTCAACAAAGCTACCACTTTTGTGTCTTCGACTTACTCAATCAGGTAGGAATCGCAAAAGGTCTACCCCCCGCAGCCAAAGACTGTGCCGCCTGGATCGTCTGCTGCACTCGTAGAGTTGGAGGACTCTCGGGATGCGGATACGACGAGAAAGTTAGGACTAAAGGGCATTGCGGGTCGTTTGGTGTGCTATTTAGCGTACGGGACCAGAGGGTGACTTCCCTCGTCTATCAGCCCGGGAGACGCTAACTTCATTAATCTTTCAAATTCAACATGTCGGCCGACACGCTAAAAGACAGTGAGGCGGCTGCCTCTGAAATGTTTGACAAGGTGCCCCCAGCCAATATTTTGCAGAAACAGCAAGGGGCCAATGCAACCAGCACTAATGATGACCTCAAAAGTAAAATGAAAATGTTAGAGAAGTTGATGCGCGGAGAGCAGGGGAAGTGGTGGGAAGTGGTGGGAACACAAATCATTACAACGTTATCTGGATGTGAGGAGAATTCCCAGAGGATTGCGAATTTTAAAGGCACCTAGTTACGAACAACCCACTCCAGAAATTATGAAAGAATGGGCTCAGTGCAATTTGGACTCGTCTAGACGTCTGGTAGAGATTCTAGTCAAATACGCCGAGATCAATAGAGCGGCGCTACAACTCCGCATTGAAAAACTAAGTGATGAAATAACTGCTATGAATCTTACAGATGAAACTGCCAAACCAAAACTAGAGCTGACCAATAGATTACGTAAAGAGGAAGACAAAGTGAAAGAACGGAAAGCATTTAAATTCCACTGGAATCGTGTGGATTATGAAACTGGTTGAAGCTTCACGTTCTCGCGCAAATATGAAGCAATGAAAACAACCAAATATGCTGCCTCCAAAGTCCAATTCGGTACTTCCCTCACCAAACAAAAAATTACCGACACCTCAAATTCCGATCTCAGTTCGGCGATAGAAAGTGAGTCTGAGGGAGACTCTACTTGATTGTGCATGAATGGAACACGAATAGCACCTTCCCCCGCCGAAGAACTGAATTTTTTAGCGGAGGAGCGGAGAGCCACTCTCTGACCACGACCCCAAAGAAATCCAGTAGGCAGAGGAGAAATTACCGGCGGAGGCAGCGGGGCAGCGGAAAAAGGCCAGAAGACGCAGCAACTCCATGCAACAACAACAAAAAGTGCGGGAGGGGATGGTGGAATCGCCGATAAATATACCAGAGGAAAGTAAAAGAACAGTTATGCATTTATCGGAAGCAGTCCTCAATCAAGCCGAAACCCAAATTCTGGCCTTAGGCTTATCTTATTGCACAGAATCTAACTTTGACTATTCTAATACTATAATGGACATCTACAAGTTTGTGCGGAAATTAAAATTACAAAAATTTCACGCAATGAAAAAATCCAATACTGGCTCAGCATGTCAGGGGTTCTAAAAGACACAGCTAAGGATTTTTACGCTAAATTGGTGGCTTGGAAGGGCATGGGTTTATTAATGAATATCAATTTATTAGAAATGACCACCCCATGGTCCCCAACATTTATTTCATCCCCAAAATCCACAAGGATGCTACCAACCCCTTGCAGGCCCATTATATCGGCCAGAGGTAGTCTACTTGAAAATGCTTCCAAATACATAGACTTTTTTCTCCAAGAACACGTACAAGAATTACCCTCGTTTATAAGAGACACTGGTGATTTTATCTCCAAGTTAAAGGATTTTGAATGGGACAACAAATTTTACCTTTTAACTTTAGATGTATCTTCACTATATACTTGCATCAATCACAAAGATGGTTTACGTGCAATAGAATTTTAGGTGTGACGTCAGTGATACTAGCAGCCCCTCCCCCTGTAATGGAGTTTGCACTGATCGGAGCGTGAAATGGACCGGAGGAACTGCGGGAGAAACAGGAGTAATTTTCCCCATAGATTGTGACAGCTTGGCAGCAGACGTGACTTGACCAGCCCTGGAATATCGGGAGGCTGGTCCTGGGGGGGAGTGTTTGGCGAATGTCGGATTACTGACTGGCGGTCTTCAGCCTTGGAGGAGCTCACGCTTTTGTGACAGCCACAGCGGCAGTACCCTCTGTGCTGTCTTGAACGGGGGATGTTCTGTCCTGCGCAAAGCAGGCAAACCAAGACTACGCGCCCACTTCTATCCAGCTGGACGGGGAAAGGACGGAACGGCAACGAAATGCAGCCGGCACACGACTAAAGGCGAGCTGACTACTTTGGGGAGTTACTTTGGTTGGAGCGGATCTCTGCACTCTGCGGCTTCACGAGGAATCAGGAGAGCCGCTTCAGAAGGGGTTTGACTCGAGGTCTGCCTTTGTGACCGGAGTCTGCCTTCACTATCGTGGAAGTCGCTGGAGGAATTTGCGGTACTGATCTCTGCGCCCCGTGGCTTCACTAGGACTCAGGAGAGCTGCTGCAGAGGGGGTTTTGACTCGCGGTTTGCCTTTGTGACCGGAGACTGCCTTCACTGCTGAGGACGGCGTTGGAAAAGTTAGCGGCACTCCTAGACCAGATTTGAATTTGTTTCCCGCTTCAGGTAAGCGGTGGGAGTCTCCGACGGCTGTTGGAGCCTGTTACTACTCGGGCTCGAGTAGTACAATTTACTGGGGAAGTTCGGAGCCCAGATTCTACAGAAAACTTGACATTCCGCTCTTAGGGAAGTTATTGGCAGCATTAGAGATAGGAATACCCTGGCCAGTACAAACTCAGTTTTGTATCCTGATGCTTTATTCAAAAAGACAAATTGCTTTTGTTTATTTCCTATTTTTGCTTATAAGGAATCAGAACTGATACAGATCAGGTGAGTGTCAGTAATTTGCTAGTATCTATTTTCTAAGGATTTTTAGTTCAACTTAAATGGGGAGACGCGTCGCTGTTTGTGGCCGCTCTATTGCTGGACTACGAGCCCCAGGACGCTGAGGGGCAGGGCGGACACCACCGGTCACTCCCTCAATATCTGGGGGAGCATTTATTGGTCTGTCACCTTTACGCTAAGCCCGGGCAAAGGGCGGGCCATCTGAGGCCGTCAGAGGTTGGAGGAGACTGGACTGGTCCATCCCTCTTCCATCTGGCTATTGCTGAAGTTGCTCCATAGGTGAGCAAAGGTTATTTTTATTTAATCACATCGTCTTGCGTTTCCATAGTGCTCTTAAAGTAACTATGGGGAAGCGTGCGGTACTGCCGGCTGTTAGACCCGCCACAACGAGCATTGAAAGCATGTTGGAAAGGGCTGTCAGTATTGTGAGCAATGAAATCGAGCTTACCGAGAGGCGTCTTTCCCTCGGTTTAGGGCAATCTGCACAATATCTGGGTCAGATTGTTGAAACTACTGACTTAATTGTATGTGACCCTGATGTTCCCGCTTTGGTTTGTGAAGAGACTTGTGACGTCACTACATCAAATCCATCTGAATTAAATACCGTAACAGTTAATGCTCCTCCTCCGGGGGCAAAACATAAGAGGAAATCAGCAAAGACAGTGAGCGCTAAGAGAAAACAACCAATTCGCCCATGTTCTACTCGCACAACATTAAATTCTTGGATTCACTCATCCTCCAATTTAACAACTGTTGAGGCCCATGTACATGCTCCTATAATTGAATCCCCTCATCACTCCATTGGAACTCAGACTGAGAATGATCTTCAGTTTTCTATTATTGGCAATGGCAGCTGTAGTAGTGTAATTGATATGAATCATTTTATGGACACTATCATCGACCACGTTAAGCTTGCTCTTGATAGTTTTCTATCCTCTGTGAAAGATTATATTTCAGCTGCTCCTCCTGTTCAGTCTGCCCAGCCCGCAAAGCCTATGCCCCAAATTATTAATATTGACCCCCAAGTTGATGCTAAAGTGTCTGACTAATCTATATCCGGGAGTCAATGATTGTGCGACATGTAACAAAATTCGTACGTGTTTTGAAACCCGGGGCAACATGGGGGCAAAAATGCTTATGGAACAGGTTGATAGAAGTAGGATTGATGATGGCAACTTGATAAATAATATGACATCTGTCAGTAATGTTCCCACCTCTTCACACAATAGCAATGGTATGGATAACATATCACAAGAAGGCGCCACTGACCCAATTTCTATGACTTATACTGAGGGTAATAATATGGTGCTAAACTTACCTCCGGAGGCTTGTCCATATGTTGTGGTTCTAGCAGGTGTTCCCCCTCTAAGAAAAGATCAGACAGAATCCTGGGAGCAACTAAGCTGTAAGTGTGTTGATTGGCTCTCAAAACATAAGAGATTTAGGCCATCCTTAATTGAGAATATCATTATGGTACGGCGAGTGGGTTGGCTGGGTATATCCCCCAAATCTATCAAGGGGGACTGCATAGTTATCAACTTCCGTAGGCAATCAGTGGCAAAAACCATGCTATCATCACAGATGGAGCAGACAGATCTCAGCACTAGCATATGGGCGCTACCCTTAGGCTACTTTTATAAACCCACATGTGAGGCATCTTGCTTTATTTTGCCTAACTCCATTCCAATACTCAACAGATTTACACCCTTATCAGGTTTGGACTGTCAAGATTGACTGTCCTTCCCAGCAACGAGTGAAGTATTAACTGAGGTATCAGAATTAGCACTGATTCGATCACGTCCCCAGCCTAGCAAATCTGACATAACGATTATAAGGAATGTAGATCTGACACTTAAAATATTGAGCTGGAATGTTGCCGGTCTGGCATCTAAATTAAACTTACCAGACTGGAAGGAGTTATTAAGTAGTCAAGACATTGTAATGTTTCAAGAAACCTGGGCGACCCGGGAGTTGTTTCTGGAGGGTTTTGAATGTTTTAATATTTTATCCCCCATCCCTAAATTAGGCAGGCCTGCTGGCGGCCTCTCTACCTGGATAAATATTAAGGCAGGCGGCCGTGCTAGAACCTTGCAAACCAACAGTGATAAATTTCAAGTAACCCTCTATACTCGGGGGGTCTCACTTTATTTGATTAATTTTTATAATGATGATTTTAAAACTGTTCCCAATATGAACTTTTCTGAGTTGTTTAATTTCATCTTAAAATTACAAATTGATAATTGTGGTGCCCCAATTAAGGGCATATGTCTAGGTGGTGACTTTAATGTTAAAATCCCAAGGAACATTTACTCGGCTGTCCAACCCACCACTAGGGGTTCGTTGAGCAAAAGAGGTGAGCAGTTAGTGAACCTCCTAAGCTCAAACAATTTTCTTAATGTTATGGAGATTGCAGACGCACCTCCTAGTGACGGATGTATAGTACCGACCTACAGAAGTCGAGGTTCAGCATCCACTATTGATTATATTTTCATAACTGCTTCCCTAGAAAGCTATGTGCTAAGGGCCGAAGTAATCCCAACATTACAGGGAGACCATAATCCTATTAATACCATTCTAAGTTTCACACACCGCCCAACGTATGATCATACGCACGGGGCAAGTGATCTAACAATGGCAACTGATAATCTTAGACTTGTGTGGCATGGTATTGATAATAATGCATTATTTGAAAGGATGATAACATTTTATCCTGATCTGATTAACACCTATCTGACATTTAGAGAACGCAACGCAGAGGTAGTTGGTGCCTTCTCAGAGCTTTGTATTGGCATTAAAAAATTAATGTCTAAGCCAAATAAGAGTATTAATTCTGACCCAGGCTGGTTTAATGCAGATTGCTCTGCAGCTAACAGAGCATTAAGGAAGGCACTTGTAAGTAAACCTAGAGTTAGCTCTCTTGTGTCGTCACTTAGGAGGTGCTATAAAAGAGCTATCATATGCAGGAAGGAGGAGCTTATTAATGACCACTGGGCTAACCTTGTTCGGGAAAATGTATTAAAAAATGGAAAGGACTTTTGGAAGGCTGTTAAAGGTATGAAATCTGTGCGAAATACAGCCTCACCAATTAGTTGTAACATTTCTAGTGAGTCTTGGGAGGCACACTTTAGCAAGATTTATGCTGCCACGGACCCTTGTGAATCTAATAAGGAGTACACATACACCACCGAGATTCAGATTGAATTATTTGAAGTTGAGGAGGCCTTCCCTCAGAGCCTGGGGGGCAAAGCTCCCGGACCGGATGGTCTTCCTATCGACCTTATTAAAAGTTATCCCGATTTTTGGGCACCACTACTTGTAAATGTTTTTAATAATTTGACAAATTCATCTATTCCTGAAACCAGGTCTTACAGTACTATAGTTCCAATTTTTAAGAAGGGGGACCGCTCAAACCCGAGCTGCTATAGGCCGATCTCACTGATTGATAATACTCTGGAAATTTTGGGGAGGGTATTATTTAATAGGATCAAGTCATGGGCTGAGGACTGTCAGGTTTTACATCCATGCCAGTTGGGGTTTAGGAGTAAGGTTGGCACTGTGGAACAATGCCTTAACCTTAACCTGATTATCAGTAAATACAATATAGCTAAGAAAACACCTGTGTATCTGGTATTTATGGATCTTACGTCGGCCTTTGACTTTGTAATTAGATCTCGGCTGTGGTCAACTCTTTTAAATTTTGTGTTAGACGACTCATTAGTCTCCTTTCTGGCATATTTGCACAGAGATCTAAAAGCCAGGGTGCGTATTAGTAGGGACGGCGAGATCTCTAAAGCTATTGAAGTTGGTAGGGGGGTCAGGCAGGGTTGTGTCCTGGCCCCCCTCTTATTCATTTTGTATATCAATGATCTAACCAAATCCCTGGTGATCTTAACTCAAGATGTCCCAATTATTAATGGAAACAAAATCCCTACATTGTTATATGCTGATGATGCAGTACTAAAGGGGCGTACTCCTAAAGCCCTACGCGCTCTGGTTCATGGTTTTGTGGAGTTTATGGCAACCTTAGATTTATGAACTAATTTTAAAAAATCATTTCTGATGTCATGCGGGTCTAAGAAGCATTTTAACTTTTCAATTGTTTCAAATTTTAATTAAATATTAAGTACTTGCACTTTCCTGTATCTTGGGTTGGTATTCGCATCTAATGGATTATGGAATGATCATGTGGTCCACTGTAAAAGGAAGTTTATTAATTCTATTAATACCATACTTGGGATACCTAAGCCAAGAAACATAGAGGTGGTGCCTTCAATTGTTAAAATTTACAGATTGCAATGTATACCAGTTGCTACATATGGGGCGGAGGTTTGGGGGAACACGACTAGTACTCCCATTCAGTGTGAAGAGAATAGATTTTGCCGCAAAGTCTTGGGCGCACCATTTTCCTCCTCCACGTATGCTGGTCATAGCGAACTCAACCTACCATACATAGAGGATTACATTAAGGCTCGCCCGACTTTGTTATGGCTGAGAATTTGGAAAAACCCGGCTGCACAATTGACGAGAGATAATCTTAGATTGTTTGAAATGTGACAAAGGGATGGACATACCGTGGTTGCCAGCAGTCCACAAAAGCTTAAGTAGTGTGAATATGGAAGGTCTCTTTTTAAACCCCTTAGACCATTGCTCCATTAGTATTTAATCTCTTGAAAAAACCCTTTATGCATTATTTAAAGAAACAAGATTAGCAATGGAATGTAAAAAAACTTCAGTTGCTAGATATATGCAAATTGAGAATGTGATCCCAGCAATGCCTAGATATCTTTTAAAATCAATTGGCCGCTGGGAAAGGGGCTTACTCTTCCGGCTAAGGACAGAAACAATGAATTATCTGTTGTCGTTCCCTACCGGTTTTACTGCCAACCTCGATCTTTTATACTGTCCTTGTAATAACATACATAAGTAATTAATGTTACATTTTTTATTTTTCTGCTCTTATTACTCACTTCTCACTAAAAGATTCCTTACCCCATATTTTAAAGCTCGACATGTAACTGATTATAAGGCAGCCTATGGGATGGTGCTAGCTATAACTGATGATGAACTATGTTTTCGGGTTGGATCCTTTTTGAAAACGGGTGTGGGTACTCGTAACTCTATGCACCCCGGTTAATTTAAATGGTTTTTGTTTTAAATTTCTGACCCGAACGTTTTTATTTGATTGTATTTTTGCTAATTTTAATGTATTCATTTAATGATTCTGTTTCATATTTTTAATAGGATTGTATAATTATGACCTATCTACTAATACTGGAGACCACTTTTATTGTAATGAATTGTGTCTCTTTTAAACTTGTACTTTTATGGATATGCTGTTTTTATCCGAATAAAGTTCATATTGATTGATTGATTGAATAGAATTTTATTTGAACAAAAACAAGGCTACCTTACTCCAGCACAATACTATGTTACTAGGCATGATACATTTTTGTTTAAACAATAATATATTTTTATTTGACAATCTGTTTTATCAACAAATGTGAGGTGTGGCAATGGGAGCCAGATTCTCCCCCAGCTATGCCTGTTTATTTATGGGCTGGTGGGAGGAGCTGGTTCTCATGAGCAAACACAAAAAATATATGGATGATCATGTCAGACTATACTATCGATATATTGATGATTTATTTATCTACCATTAGCAAAAACAATATGAATTTTTTAGATGTGGAAATTTATGCCAAGGGTAATTCACTTGAAACCAAACCACAGAAAGGAGACGGCAGGCAATGCTTTACTACAGTTTTCATCCCCGACACTTAGTACACAGCATCCCCTACGGGGAAATGCTGCGTCTCAAAAGAATTTGTAGTAACTCAGAGGACCTAGCCATAGCTCAAGACAAGAGCAAGATGAGATTTCTTTCAAGGGGATACCCCATCAACATCATACAAGGGGCCATCAATAAAACAAAAAGTTTGTAAAGAAATAATTTATTGATTCCAAATAAAGTCAAAACTATGTCACAGATTAAAAACAAAAACTTTGATGAGTTGAGACTCATTATTACCTACAATGCTCAAGAGAAAGCAATAAAAAAGATCAGACATAGGAACTGGGTCTCAGTTAAAAATGATCCCATAATAGGAGACAAGCTCCCCACCAAACACAGTATTACCTATAAAAGAGCGCCCTCGATGTATAATTGTTTAGTCTCTAGTAGACCTGAATCTTTTGCAACAAGTAGATTAAAATTAACAAACCGCTCCATTGCAAAACAGAATATGCCATATACATACTAGAATGTACATGTCAACTCAGGTATGTAGGTAGCACGAAGCTGCCTGTCGGCAAAAGAATTTTGCAACATATTCGAGCTATAAACAATTGTGATCCTACCTACCCAGTTGCCAGGCATTTGCGAGAAATTCACAAAAATGATCTAAAAGATTTTTCATATTTTGTAATAGATACCATACCGAAAACCAAAAGTGGGGGCGACAGGGATTATCAGCTCAGAAAACTTGAGACACGCTACATTCTCAATTTAGATAGTAAATCACCAGGAGGGTTGAACAATACAGAAGACTTATACACTTGTTTGTAATTATGTCCTGCCCAACCCGTAACTTCGCGCAACCTTTTTCATACGATACATACTATATCTTACATAATTAGTTCTTGTAAGATATGTATATACTATTGTTTAGAGTAGGTCTTAATAATCCTTTGGTCCTCCCTTTTTTGTGTTAAATTCTCCTGCTTTTTAAAAAATGAACTTAATCCAACAACTTTAAAAAGCAATTTAAGGGAAGAACTCATACAAACTTATTGGAGGCTGCCAAATCACTTTAACCGGTTAATATTCTGTTTTTTTACTAGCTACACTCTTTGCACTTTATTATGTCACACTTGTTTTTATTAATTTAATATGAATAAGACGATGGGGAGATTTTAACACATTTTAGGTAGCACTTGGCACTTTCTTCTATGGAACTGAACTTTAGATAATGTTTATCCAGTCTATGAGATATATATCATTATTATCTATATGTCATAATGGGGGATTGATCCCAATATTGTTTACATGTTAATATAGCCACATTAATCCTTTCAGCAAAACATGCCTTCTTTCTTTTAGAAAACTTTTTTTTTAAAAATATTGAAGAGCGTTTCACATCTGTTACTTCTTTTATTATGATTACATATATTAATTATGTGTTCAACAACTAATGTTTTCTATAGGCTAATTTTAAACTAAATTATCCATTAAATTATTTAAAAGGATTTTATAGGGTTTTTTTTTAACTGAGAGAGTTGACATTCTATGCCATACATGCATTTATTGTAACAGTATCTTTTTTAATGTGGCCTAGACTGAGATGTATTCTTTTCTTGAATTGAGAAGTATGTTTTCTTGTTCCATTGCCGTTCATCCATCACGTGATAATTTGTAGCACTTTAAATGGTCTGTTAGCACTATCAGCACTGTCATGTGATCAAGGTCCGCTTCGGACTGAAAAGCGTAATGGCTGTCATCTCAATACAATTTGAAAGCACAACATTTTGGGTCCGTGTCCGCTTGGCTAAACGGAAAAAAAACTTCATTATGGCGAGTAGCAGCTGTTTCTGTATATATATATATATATATATATATATATATATATATATATATATATATATATTTTCTTTATCGTCAGCTTGCTGCCAGAGCAGCCCCCTGCCTGCGACGTTGATGCCGTCGGTAGCAGCACCGCCACCTTGTGTATAGAGAATCCAAAATTCCGTGAGAATTTCACAAGTAATGGGACAGCACACCAGGAAACGGCACAAGAACTTTATTGTGCACTAGCGTATAAAGGACGACGCGTTTCGGCGTTTGCCTTTGTCAAGTTACTTCCTGTGTGCCCACGGGCTTTAGAAATACTTGCATAAGGTTCATAGACATAAACAAAATACTTCCACATTGGGTTTCCAGTGGTCGCAACCTGGATCAACTACAATTCATAATTAATGTTTCCCAAAAGAGAATACATGATAATACAGAATATATATACACATACTGCAATTGCAGATGAGGAGATAAAGGCGCAAATTGTATCGCTCATTGTTAGAACCTTGTTGACAATTTCAGTGGGGGAACAATAAAGATTAAAGCAACAAACAAGCCACAAAAAATCACAAAGGTCACTGCGAACAGCATGATTACAGATGCAGTGCATATCGGTTTTTTTTTCTTTTTTAAATAAAGACTAAATGGCCGTACCCATATATATGAGTGCTTTAACCTGGCTATTGCCCTCAGTAGGTAAATAGTGCTGTTCGAGTGAGATAAACCAAAAATAACAACCGCAACTGCAAAACACTGATATGTGTCATAATTACGACAAGGTATGTACAATACAATTTCAAAAAGTACATGAATTAATTAAGGCTGAAATAGCCAAATTCATCAATCGTAACCTCGATATACCAATGATCGCTATAGGTTTACATTCATGGAATAGCCTAAGATCAAATAATTCTGCACTGCAATTATCTAACTTAGAAATCTAAATAGATTAGAATCTCAAACTGTTCCTCCCCATGTATGTACTGCAATTGTCCCCCACTCGATATGCAACCCAGCAGGCAAAACAGGTAGTATCCTTTACTTCGTGCTAGATATCCTAGGAATAATGGATGGGAAAGTGCAGTGTGTGAGAAAATAATGAATAAATCAGTGAAAGAGGAAGGGTATCAAGGAATGACTGGAATTATAAATGGATGCCCTTTTGATCCCAAAAGGGTGCATCCATCATAGCGGTAAACCCTACCATAACATCTCGAATGGGAATACCATTTATTCAGTACATTCCCGTGTCCCTGTCTAGTTAAAAGTGAATTTTAGAAAATGAAAATCGTACTTCGTTAAAATCCCAAACATAATTAGGAGTGATCATGTTTCTACTGAGACAATGTTCCAGAGGACTAATTACCTATGTGAGTTGCGAGTTCTTCCCCACTGTTAAGCCCCTTGGGGGCCTTACAGTCCAGATCTAAAATAAATCTGGATTCAAGTATTCTTAGGAGTTTTTCCCGATCCCCTCCTCGTATGTGTCTGGGGATTCTTTCAACACCAAAGAATCGTAAGCTGCTGTTGTCACTGTGATGGATTTCAGAGTAGTGACGTGCTACTGGGTAGTTCTGGTCACGGTTCGTGATGGCACGCAAATGTTGTAGGATTCTCTGTTTGAGGGGTAATTTGTTACTGCCCACATACCGGAGGCCACAAGGGCACTCCAGTATGTAGACAGTAAAATCGCTATTGCAATTGATTATATGTTTGATAGGACGTTTTTGATTTGTACCAGTGATGTATTCTTTGCAGTTTTTACCATTCCGATCTGCCTTGCACATCCCACAAGTGGTGAAGCCATTGGGCATTTGCAGCCACTGCGATTGAATGTCATCTTCGCGATGACTGTGGACCAGTTTATCGTTTAAAGATCTGGCCTTCCTGTATGTTATTTGTGGTCTGATTCCTATGCATTCACCTATGATGGGATCTGCAGTCAGTAAATTCCAGTGTTTGTTCATGATTTTATTTAATGTCCATGCTCCCCTACTGAACTAAGTTATCATTCTAGGTGCCTTGGGCAAGTCATCATTTTCATTCCTGTTTCTAATGGTGCTTCTTGATGGTTTAAAGAGTATGTCGTGTTGTTGCAGGTCCTTAACTTTGTTTACAGCTATTTCTAAGATTTCATCTTTGTATCCACGTGTTTTAAAACGTGTGAGCATAGTCTGTTGCTCTTTTTTGAAATCCTGGTCCGTGCTGCAAGCACGGCGCGCTCTAAGCAGTTCCCCATAGGGTATGCTTTGTTTCAGGGGGATTGGATGATGACTGGCCGCGTGCAAAACAGTGTTGCCTGCAGTTTGCGGAAAAGGCGTGTTGTGATTTCTCCTTCTCTTATTTCCACCGCTATGTCTAAGAATTCACAGTAGTCTGAGCTGATCTTATGTGTGAATTGTAAATTCAGGTCATTGGTTCCCAGTTTCTCAATGAATTCCTTGGCTAAGTTTTGAGGTCCGTTCCAAATAAAGAACAGGTCGTCTATATACCTAATCCACACCAATATGTGGTGGGTATATTTTTGCAGTTGATGTGTCCACACTATTTGTTCCTCCCACCAGCCTAGGAAAAGATTCGCTAGCCTGGGGGCAAAACAAGTACCCATAGCGGTACCGGACCGCTGGCGGTACACTGATTTCTCAAAGAGAAAGATGTTGTTCTCCAGACAGTACAGTATCATAGCCTCCAACATTTCATTGTGCCTCCAGAGATCTATGTGTCTGCTTTTAAGAAAATGCATGCATGCTGCTACTCCCTTGTGTTGATCGATACAAGTATACAGTGAGCATACATCTAAACTAATCATTAGGTATTCCTCCTCCCATTGTATGTCATGGAGCCTACGCAAAAAATCAGAACTGTCTTTACAATATGAAGCCAAATTGAACACATATTTGGACAGAAATAAATCCAAAAATATGGATGTGTTTTCAAGTAGTCCTCCATTGGACGAAACTATCGGGCGCCCTGGTGGAGAAGTGGCGTTTTTATGAATTTTGGGATAAAGTATATACATGGTATGCGTGGTTTGTCTGTTCTCAAAAAGTTATACTCATCTGTATCAATCAGTCCCTCGAAATACCAATCACTCAAGAGTTTGTGGTAATCAAGAATAGTCTTTTTATATTGAGCCCAATCAATAAGTTCGTAGCATGTTTCATCCATGAGTTGTCGCATCGCTTCGGATCTGTACATATCGGCATCCATCACCACCACATTGCCCCCTTTATCAGAGGGCTTGATTACAATCGTCGAATCAGATTCAAGAGTTTCCAGTGCTTGTCTCTGTTTGGTAGTGAGATTGTCCCATTTGGAATTTTGGAAAGTCTTCCTTGATTTTTTCAATTCAATGATAACCGCTGAATTATAGGCTTCAATGTTGTCAAATGGGACATTAGGATTAAACTTTGATTTTCTTTTCAGGCCACTATGTTCTCGTTGTCCGCTCGCAATGCCACATGATTGTAATAGTGAATGATCATTTCTATGTGGGTTACTTCCCATTTCCAGGTCACACATAACTCTTAGTAGTTCCATATCTTGAATTTGTAAATTGGACATTAAGGGATCAATTGTGAATATCCGTTTGGAGTTAGATTTTGAGCGTGTTTCAAACATTTTCATTAATTTCAGTTTCCGGATGTAAAGAAACAAGTCAATTCTAGTGTCCGTATAGCTTAAATTGCTGCTAGGACAAAACGACAGGCCTAGTTGTAATACTGAAATTTCCACTTCATTTAGATTTCTTTTCGACAGATTCATGACTGTTTTATTGGTTGTTTGATCTTGAGTTTGAGAAAACAATGTCCTTGAATTCTTATGTTTTCTTTTATTCAATCTCTTTCTTTTGTGCTCCCTCGTCCTCTTCCTCTTCTTTGCCCTCTTCCTCTTGTTTGTCCCCTCGTTTGGGGCTTGTTCCCTTGATTTTGATCCTTTTTCTGTTTCAATATCTGGAACTCGTGTAAAAACGTGAGAGGGCGTGTGGACACAGGGACCACTGCACTGCGATCTTCAGAATCAGTGCTAATGTCAGAGCTAGAACCTGTCGATAGCAATTCTGTTGTACGTTCAGTAGTTGTGGCTTTGAAGTTTCTTTGGGCCCAATCGTATCTTTTCGCATATGTTAGGATGCGCCCCTCGACGTAATCTCGTTTATCTCTGAGAAATTTCCGCAGTTTTTTCTGTTTAATTGCGTCTTCGTACTCCTTCAATTTCTTTGGGAGTATTTTCAGAAATTCCTCGAGTAAGTTGTCACTTTTATGCTTATCCAAATCTGCTCTTAATGTGGCCAGTTCCTTTCTAGTTGTATCCAAATCTATTTGCGCATATTTCACGAGCATCTCTAACATGCCCTTGCAGGTTTTAGCCATGAATTGAGCCCATTCCGTAAGGAGATCTTGATTAGGGTTGTCGTATGTAGGTACGATGGTGATCATATATATGGGTACGGCCATTTAGTCTTTATTTAAAAAAGAAAAAAACCCCGATATGCACTGCATCTGTAATCATGCTGTTCGCAGTGACCTTTGTGATTTTTTGTGGCTTGTTTGTTGCTTTAATCTTTATTGTTCCCCCACTGAAATTGTCAACAAGGTTCTAACAATGAGCGATACAATTTGCGCCTTTATCTCCTCATCTGCAATTGCAGTATGTGTATATATATTCTGTATTATCATGTATTCTCTTTTGGGAAACATTAATTATGAATTGTAGTTGATCCAGGTTGCGACCACTGGAAACCCAATGTGGAAGTATTTTGTTTATGTCTATGAACCTTATGCAAGTATTTCTAAAGCCCGTGGGCACACAGGAAGTAACTTGACAAAGGCAAACGCCGAAACGCGTCGTCCTTTATACGCTAGTGCACAATAAAGTTCTTGTGCCGTTTCCTGGTGTGCTGTCCCATTACTTGTGAAATTCTCACGGAATTTTGGATTCTCTCTCTCTCTATATATATATATATATATATATATATATATATTTATATATATATATATATATATATCTTTTTTTTACTTAAAAAAATCAAAGGTTACAGGGATGTTATAGTTAGGCTCACATTGCACTCATACAAAACCAGAGAAATGTAACAGTTATAGTTACTTGAGCGAACTATAATTTACTCCCCCGCACTGAACTGCTTATGACCTTACATATTACAGCACTCATGACATGGTTAGTGACATCACTAATGACATCCCTGAAGAAATTTCAATTGACATCACTGATGACATTATCCAATGAGTGGAAGTGTTTTCTAAGAGTTTATAATGTGTTTAGTGTTAAAGATATATACTTATATACGACAAAAGTTAAATGAGTATAGTTTGTGTACTACTAAAGAGTGATACTATTTTTAACACATATTATGTGAGTGACTGTGTGACTGTGTGTATCATGTATGAGTAGGTGTCTGAGTGCCTCTATGGGTCTATAAGTGGTTGTATGGCTGAGTGAATGACTGAATGAGGGACTGTGTGAGTGGCTGTGTAAGTGAGTGAGTGGCAGTGTGCATGGCTGTGTGGGTGTGAGTGGGTGTGTCAGTGATGTTTGGGTGAGTCAGTGGGTACGTGAGAGGCTGTATAGGTGAGTGATGGGGTGTGTGAGTGGCTGTATGGGTGAATTAGTGGGTGCATATGTGCTGGATGAGTGAGTGGGTGAGTGAATGTGAGAGTGGCTGTATAGGTGACTGTGTGTTTGTGTCAGTGACTGTATAGGTGAGTGAGTTCTTGTGTTAGTATCTGTATGAGCAAGTGAGTGGGTGTGTGAGTAACTGTATGGGTGGGTGAGTAGGTGTGAGTAGCTGTATGGGTGACGGACTCAGTGTGTAAGTGGTTGCATGGGTATATGAGTGGGTGTGCTAATGTCTGTATGTGTGAGTGGCTGTATGGATGGGTTAGGGGTTGTGTGAGTGGCTGTATGAGTGAGTGGATGTGTGAGTGCCTCTATGAATCAATGAGTGGGTGTGTGAGTAGTTGTATGAGTTTGAATGGGTTTTTGAGTGGTTGTGCAGGAGTGGGAGTGGATGTATTTGAGGTTGTATAGTGATGTTAGTGGCTTTTATGAGTGGTTCTGTATATGTTGTCATCAGTGATGTAATCAGTGATGTAATGTGAGATGGCATGAGTGATGTCACTGATCATGTCATGAGTGATGTAATATGTAACGTCAAAAGCAGTGCATTTTGGGGCATAATTTATCATTAGCTCAGGTAACTATAACTACTGAATTTCACTGGTTGTGAATGAATTTAAGCCTAATTATAACGTTCCTGTAACCAATGGGCCCGATTAACAAAAGTAATCTGAGAAAAAATCTTAACTTTACGAGTTTTTGGTATTCACAGAGGGCAGTTAGGAGTGGTAAAGTTCAGATTTTGTCTCAGTTAAACTTAAGTTTTGGTCATAAATTCAAATTCAGGCCAAACCTTAAGTTTAACTGAGACAAAATCCTATCTTAACGACTTTTGGTATTTACAAAGGACATTTAGGAGTAGTAAAGTTAGGATTTTGTATCAGTTAAACTTAAATTTTGGTCTTCAGTTAAAGTTAAGACCAAAACTTAAGTTTAACTGAGACACAATCCTAACTTTACTCATCCTAAAGGCCCTTTGTGAATACCGAAAGTCGTAAAGTTAGGATTTTGTCTCAGATTACTTTTGTGAATGGGGTACTTTGTTTTTTTCTGTGAACTTCTAAGGTTTTTAAAAATGATGTTTCCTGACTATAACATCCCTGTGACCCTTGTTTTTTCAGTGAATTTAGATATTTTTTCTAAATTGTATTTCCTGTCTGTAACCTTTGAGAGTGGGTGTGTGAGTGGCTTTATAGTTAGGTTTGTGGGTGTGTGAGTCTCTGAATGGGTGAGTGAGTAGTTGCATGAGTGTCTAAAAGGGTCTGTGAGTGGTTGTCTGAGTCTCAGAGTGGGTCTGTGACTAGGTCTGTAAACATCTACGTGGGTCTGAGAGTAGGTGCAAGAGTTTCTGAGTGGATCTGTGAGTAGGTGCATGAGTCTCTGAGTGGGTCTGTGAATGATGGGAAAATGAGTGTCTGAGTGCCAAAAAGCCAAAAACCTAGGCATTGTACTTGACTCATCACTCACCATGAAACGACAGGTCAACGATGTGCCCTCCAGCTGCTTCAACACACTCTGCATCCTCTGTAAGACCTTTAAATGGATTCCCCCTGAGTCAAGGAAGACAGTCACCCACACACTCATCCCCAGCACACTGGACTATGGAAACGCGCTCTACACCAGCATCAACAAGTCCCTACTCTGCAAACTCCAGACAATACAGAACACCGCTGCAAGACTCGTCCTAGGCATCTCCTGGCACGAACACATCAGCCAACACCTACGAAGACTCCGCTGGCTCCCCATGGAGAAAAGAGTCACCTTCAAAATCCTCACCCATGCCTACAAATGCCTCCACAACGACGAACCCAAATACCTCAACGACAGAATCAACTTCCACGTACCCAAAAGAAACCACCAATCCACCAATCTCACACTGGCCAAAACCCTGTGCATCTACCGAGCCAGAGCAGGCGGAAGATGGCCGTCGGGTAAGGAGCTCTGGCCAGGGGCTCCCCGGTTTTGGAATTGCCTTTTGGCACAAATCCCTGGCAAAAAAACCCGATTACACAACCTACACCACCGAATGGACCACCTCCACTCCAGCGAGCCTTTGAACGCTTTTCCGGGATTTCCAGGGAAAATCCGTGGCTTTCGCTGACTTTCATCAATGAGCGAGATGCCCAGAGTGACTGCCACCAGTGGAGCCCAGCTTCCTGGCCGAATCGCATGGCTGCATGACTGAGCTGCACAGGCAGCTGAGAGGCGATGGGCTGGAGACAGCCCCCCTGTGCTTCTTTGGGCCATCACCTACCTTCAAGGCTTGGCCATGGCGGCTCCGCTTCGCGCTTCGACTTCCTCCTTGCTTCGCCTCCTATGGCTGAAGCTCTCTGCATGCTAGCCGCTTCACCGGATGGTATGGCAGGTGCCCGACGAGACGCTGCTGCCCTTTGCTGCTCCCTGATTGATTCCCAGCGACTGGGACGAGAGCTGTGACTTCCTGGTTTTTCCGCTCTCTCATTTCCAATGACCGAGAAGTCCTTCCCCCCGTCTCGGAGTTTGAGTGTCTGTGTTTCCGCCATTTTGTGCTGAGGGTCGATATAAAGACGACCCAAGCCCTCCATCTTGATGGCGTGAATTTGATTTTCAACCATCCGCTTGTTGCCGATCCCTGACTTTGTTTCCCCAGCTGGACTGTCCCCTCTTAACAGGACGCCTTATCTCCTTATGACAACGAGGATCTGTCCGAGACATCCACTTCACCCCCCCCCTCTTGTGACCCTCTCCATAGCCAGGTTGCGCCAATGCAGTGTTTGAGGCCGGCCCCGGGTGCTGTGGAGTCCTTCTCCCCGACCTGTCTGGTTTATTTGTTGACTCTGTGACTTCACGACGTTTAGTATTTCCTGTTCTTTCGTTTCTTTTTTCCCTGGTAGACTATGCAAGGCCGTGTTTTTGTATTCTGGTAACAGATGCAGATCTGTACTTCTGTTTGCTTACTGTGACTTTGCGATGTTCCCCTAAAGTTCTGTCCCCTTGACCGGTCTGCCTGACCCGATCAACATGCTAACTCCTTCTATTCCCCCACTTCCCTCTAGGCTCCATAGGACTGTTTTCCATGTTTAGCTTCGCCTTGTCTTTGTTTTTTTTTAAACTGATGTAATGAAGTAACTCTGTTCTATTCCAGCACACCCGGTGACCATCCCTGCGTTACTACCTGCACCTGCCTGACCTTAAAATGGTGGATCAACTTTCCCCCCGGGCCACATCTTCCCTTTCCCTCCGCAATCATCTGTTTTCAATGTCTCTGCGTTCTCCATATTCTACCTAAGCTCTCTTCACCCTTTTAACTTGCTTTTTACTGCTAGCCCTCCTACTTTAGGCCATGGGGTAGCTGATTTTGATTAAGCTACGTTCATTTTGGCAGACTACTCATATTATTTTCTTGGCTTTTTCCTACTACCTCCAACTTAGCTGCTCTAGGGCAGTAGGCGTCTGTACCAGCGTACCTACTCTCATTTTTGCCATTCTGCTGTATAGGTCCTCCCCTACCTCTCAAATGTCCCTAAACGGCCTCCATGAATGTGCCCCTTGCCAAAGCACTCCCTCTCCCCTTGTTGGGGAGGGATCCAGCATTTCTGCCCTTGAGCCTCAGATACACCTCTGAGAGAGTCCACAGTGTTAAGGGATTTACACATAGCAGAGATTTGGGATTGTTCCCATTATCGCTGGGTACTCAGCACCTTACACGGTGAAAGGCACTCTCTTTGAAACCTTTTTGATGATCTCCCCTAGGCTGATACTTCAACCCTCTGATGTACATCGGCGACCGACCAACCATTGGCTGATGTCCGGTGGAGTTGCCCTCCGCAACTATTGAGGAGTTTGGCTCTGGTTCCCCCCTTGGCTGTCACAAACCCATCCGATCGTCAAACACTGTTTCTTTTATCGTCGCCCTGTTGTGTTTCCTACCCCTTCCCTCACCTCTTTCCTCCCTCACGCCTTATCTTCCTCTTCAAATTCCTTCCCTCTCTCCCCCAAATCTCTCTCCTCCTGCCTGCTTTTTCTTCCCCATACCTGATCCATGCCTTTGTAACTCATGTATCTCCAGTAACTACATACCTGAAACCCTTGCTGGGTGAGTCCCTCAGATCTTGCTGGTCTGCACCGCTGACTTTCTTCACTTTCCACAAGACTTGCTGTTGCCAAGTCTTGTTGTCTCCAATCCGGTTGCCGTCACCTCAGTAAGCTGCAGACTTCTTGGGACACGCCGAATCCAGCTCCTGGTTGTCGTCGACACCTCCTGGACCTCGTGGCTGAAGAGTCAAGACACCCGTGATCACCTGAAATCACCTGACTACTGTGGGCATCCCGCTTCCTGGTCCCGGGTCACTGGCAAGTGACTTTGAACACTGTCTCCTCTGCTTTCAGGTCTTCTTCCTTCTGAATCCAGCCTTGGATTCCACCGGACACTTCTCCTGTCTTCACAAGCAGCAAGTCTTCTTTGGCTCCCATTGAAAACGACGCCGCGACCCGACACCAAAAGACACCTATGCACCCTGCTTCCCTGGGTGAGGTAACTCCAGCACTACGGTGCTACTATGGGTGTTGGCTCTAGAACTACTTACCCTGTAAGTGACTTGCTTGTGGACTCTCCCGAAGTATCCTAAAACTTTAAAATTCCAACCGCGACTTGCTCCATTGAAGTCTATTGGGATCGCAGCTGTGTTCTCACACTGCATGCGTCTCCCGTGGGTCCTTTACTTACCTGCCTTGGGTGGATTAGTGAGGCCCCAGGACTTCTGAAGGCCCTAGGCCTTGTCTCTTCTCAAGTCGATATTCTTAAACCTCTTTTTTAGTACATGGTCTGGTACGCCCCTAGGGCCCCAGCCATATTTGTGCATAACTAGTTGTGAAACGTTGATTTGTGCATATGTCCTTGACTTCTAATCTCATAAAGAGATTAGTAGAGTGTGTCTAGTAATAAATACATATATATTTTATATATATACCTGTGTGGTGTCCTTTAGGGGTGGGCGGAATTTGCGAAATTCACTTTCGCAAATTATCGCGAAAATGTTAAAAATCTCCGCAAACACACGGAAATATTGCGAAGATGCGGAAGTTTTTTTCCCGCCCGTTCGTGGTATTTTCTGCGTGGTCGCGGCTCGCCAACTTACCCATGCAGTTGCTCGCGGGCGCGGCCATCTTGTTTTCACTTGTCTCACGGTGCATGATCGCGAGAAGTAAGACGTGATCGCGCGATGAATGACGTTACTGCGGGCGCGAACTGTCGCGAGACAGCGCAAATGGCTACCAACAATCCAACATTTCGTGGAGAACGCGACCAGATCGGGAAAACTTGTCGGCGAACGTGGGGATTCAGGTAAGGCGATCGCGCGCACGCGAGAATGTATTATTTTACAGCGCGAGCAAGCAAAAAATTTCCGGTAAAATGCGGATTGCGGAAATTTTGAAATTTTCGCGCTCTCCGCGGAACGTGAAAATGTCAAATTATCGCAATTTCCGCGAGCGGAACGGAATTTTAGCCCAGGCCTAGTGTCCTTTCATTTAGTGATTCAAGAGATTATAAGATAAAACAAGCTGCTTTACATTTCTCTAAATACTTAGCCTGAAGGCTGCTCTCCACAGCTACCACTAGGATAGCTTTCTTTAAAAGGTTGTCTTAAACCTATCTACCATAAGAGTCGAATTGTACTGGTGCAAGGTGGCCACTTTAACTAGTTACCAGCATATACCAGGCCAACTTCTCACATTGGTGGGCAGCGTGCGGGATTACAGCTTGCCATTGTTTTACCAGAAAATCTCAATTTGAATTACTAACTGAAAACCACTTAAGGTACTCAAGGTACATATAAAGTCAATCTTAGTATCAATAAGTTCTACTGAACTTAGAGCTGTGTGTCAAGGGATAGCACACCCTTTCTACAGCTCAAGCTGCGATCAGTAGGCCACAAACTAGTGTAGGTAGTACAACACTGCACAACACTAGAATTTCCTTAAGGGTTGGAACCAGTGGGTCCACCCAGCCTCAGTATAAGGACATGACTTTCTTTGACTTGAAAGCCATGTGTGCTGCAAGGCACCTGTGGATAGGACAGAGTCCCTCCACACTTCACCTGATAGATCTGCTGACAGCAGATGTCCTTAGATTAGCTCTAGAAGCTAATGAGTCTGAATCAGGGGGTAGGTCAATTACAGTGCCTGGGTCAGATGATGAAAATCAAGATGACCTGGACTCTGTGGTTGAAGGGCCAGATCCACAGGGATCTGAAAAGGACAGAGGAATTCTCCCTAAGAGAGCTGACAGAGTGGAAGAGAGGCCTGGGTCCCCTACAAGGGAATCTGACCACTCCCATCACTCTGGCAGATAATCTGTCCAGCAGAGGAACTCATACTTTAATAGAAGAGAGACCTCCTCTGAAAGAATGTACAAACTGCTGCAGTATGAGGAAGCAAGATTTGCCCTCAAAACCAAGCAGTTGGCATTAGACAAAGAAGCCTTTGAGCTCCAGAGAGCTTCTAAAAGAGAGGGGTTAGAAAGAACCCCCTGGTGGCAGCAACAGTGTCCCTAGAGTCAGAGAATACATTCCAGACCATAGGAACCTGTCCAAGGTTGTTCCTCCCTACCAGAGTGGGGATGATATCCACAAATGGATAACTGCTATGGAGAGGGCCTGTAGAGTACAACAGGTCCCCCAGAAACAGTGGGCAGCAATCTTGTGGCTCTCCTTTTCAGATAAAGGCATAAAACAAGCTCCTCACTGTTAGAGAAGAGGATGCTAATGACTATGAAGTCCTGAAGAGTGCATTAATAGATGGGTTTGGCTCAACCACTGAACGCCTTATCTTCCTCTTCAAATTCCTTCCCTCTCTCCCCCAAATCTCTCTCCTCCTGCCTGCTTTTTCTTCCCCATACCTGATCCATGCCTTTGTAACTCATGTATCTCCAGTAACTACATACCTGAAACAGTTGTAACTATGTGTAGGAGAGTAGGATCTGCACTTATGTTGCCCCCACTTTTTTTCTGATATTTACCATGGTTTCTGGCTATAGTCTGGCTGGGACCCTGGTAATCAGGGCCCCAGCCTCTCTGTTCTCTCTAAACAACTTGGAGTGCATATTATATGCACTAGTGATTGGATACTGTGGTACCTTATGAGACCCTAGTATATGGTACCTTAGGTACCAAGGGCATAGGTACTTCACAGGCCTACCAGGGGCTGAAGCATGTATTATGCCACCCCTGGGAAGCATACTAAATCTGACACCACAGGCCTGCTACTGCAGCCTGGGTGAGGTAGTGCTAGCACTCCTCACTGAGGTATAGATTCCCTATATCTCTCCTTACACACACATATAAACCTATCAGTCACACCTAAGGCAGGCCCTAACAATCCTGAGGGCAGGGTGCTTGGTTTCCATGTGAGGGGGTGCCTCTGCCTGAGCAGGGCCGTCTGCAGCTCTCAGAGTCTATTCTCTGTAGCTGTTTGTGGATGCGGTTAAACCATATAGTCTTAAGTGCATTATAACCTAGCGGTAAATGCTAAGTTTGGGATGACTGCATCAAAACATGTTGTGTTTGGTGTCAAACGCTTTGGAATCATACCCCCACACCAGTAACTGGTGTGGGAGTATGATCCCACCCTTCTAGAGGGATAGAGATGTACCTACTGTGGAAACACGGTAGAATGAAGAGCCTTTGCATCACAAAATGGATGCCACCAGCACAGACACTGGGCTGCCCTCCTGCTGCTGACCGAAACTCGCAGTGGAGGAGGCCCAACTAAAGGCATCCTGTCAGAGGGAGGTGTAACCACCTTCCAGACAGGATTTAGTGTATTGGGGCTGGGTGGGTGCACTCCTAGAGTGGTTTGAAGTCCCTACTGGGGGAGCAGCAGGCTCCTCTGTGCATATGCCAGCTCAAACCGGTTCAGGGGCTACCAGCCCCTGCTCTGGCATGAAACTGGTCAAAGGGAAGTGGGTGTAGCCACCCACTCCCCTGACCCTCCCATAGGAGTGGTCATAGAGCTAGTCCCTCCCTTCCTTTTAGTATAAGTTAGGGAACCCTTGCCACTGCAAACTAAATATCCCTGGATGATGCTCTGAAGAAGAACCCTGGACCTTCGACATTCCACTACCTCTGGAAGACTGAAGAATCTCCCTTGGAGTCAAGGAGTAACTCTCCTGCTTGGCAGGCACCAAAACTTTGCATCAATGGTCACAAACTTTCCCACTCCCGCCGTAGTCCGAAGTCCCTGAAGTCCCGAAAGTGGATTTTCTGACTTCTCCAAGGCCATCGTGAGTCCCCAGCGAAGCTGAGGCAAGTGGACCCCACAAGTGACGAGGAACAGCAATACCCGGTTACGGTACACTATTGTCGAGTGCAACCCCTTCACGACGTTCTACAAATTTGTGCTTTCGACTATGTATGGTCCAAGCCTCCAGCAGAATTTCCTTCGAAGATTAGAGGCATACCTTGTCCCGAGTAACCATGGGCTCCTGGTGAGTGAATCCTCACGAGGCATGTTCGTGATCCCTTGCCAGCTGGCTTGTGGGTCCCTAGAAGACTTTTCTACAGAGCCAAAGGGCTCCTCTTGTTGCTCCAGGCCTGCCCTGACTTACCCTTGCTGGGTGAGTCCCTCAGATCTTGCTGGTCTGCACCGCTGACTTTCTTCACTTTCCACAAGACTTGCTGTTGCCAAGTCTTGTTGTCTCCAATCCGGTTGCCGTCACCTCAGTAAGCTGCAGACTTCTTGGGACACGCCGAATCCAGCTCCTGGTTGTCGTCGACACCTCCTGGACCTCGTGGCTGAAGAGTCAAGACACCCGTGATCACCTGAAATCACCTGACTACTGTGGGCATCCCGCTTCCTGGTCCCGGGTCACTGGCAAGTGACTTTGAACACTGTCTCCTCTGCTTTCAGGTCTTCTTCCTTCTGAATCCAGCCTTGGATTCCACCGGACACTTCTCCTGTCTTCACAAGCAGCAAGTCTTCTTTGGCTCCCATTGAAAACGACGCCGCGACCCGACACCAAAAGACACCTATGCACCCCGCTTCCCTGGGTGAGGTAACTCCAGCACTACGGTGCTACTATGGGTGTTGGCTCTAGAACTACTTACCCTGTAAGTGAATTGCTTGTGGACTCTCCCGAAGTATCCTAAAACTTTAAAATTCCAACCGCGACTTGCTCCATTGAAGTCTATTGGGATCGCAGCTGTGTTCTCACACTGCATGCGTCTCCCGTGGGTCCTTTACTTACCTGCCTTGGGTGGATTAGTGAGGCCCCAGGACTTCTGAAGGCCCTAGGCCTTGTCTCTTCTCAAGTCGATATTCTTAAACCTCTTTTTTAGTACATGGTCTGGTACGCCCCTAGGGCCCCAGCCATATTTGTGCATAACTAGTTGTGAAACGTTGATTTGTGCATATGTCCTTGACTTCTAATCTCATAAAGAGATTAGTAGAGTGTGTCTAGTAATAAATACATATATATTTTATATATATACCTGTGTGGTGTCCTTTAGGGGTGGGCGGAATTTGCGAAATTCACTTTCGCAAATTATCGCGAAAATGTTAAAAATCTCCGCAAACACACGGAAATATTGCGAAGATGCGGAAGTTTTTTTCCCGCCCGTTCGTGGTATTTTCTGCGTTGTCGCGGCTCACCAACTTACCCATGCAGTTGCTCGCGGGCGCGGCCATCTTGTTTTCACTTGTCTCACGGTGCATGATCGCGAGAAGTAAGACGTGATCGCGCGATGAATGACGTTACTGCGGGCGCGAACTGTCGCGAGACAGCGCAAATGGCTACCAACAATCCAACATTTCGTGGAGAACGCGACCAGATCGGGAAAACTTGTCGGCGAACGTGGGGATTCAGGTAAGGCGATCGCGCGCATGCGAGAATGTATTATTTTACAGCGCGAGCAAGCAAAAAATTTCCGGTAAAATGCGGATTGCGGAAATTTTGAAATTTTCGCGCTCTCCGCGGAACGTGAAAATGTCAAATTATCGCAATTTCCGCGAGCGGAACGGAATTTTAGCCCAGGCCTAGTGTCCTTTCATTTAGTGATTCAAGAGATTATAAGATAAAACAAGCTGCTTTACATTTCTCTAAATACTTAGCCTGAAGGCTGCTCTCCACAGCTACCACTAGGATAGCTTTCTTTAAAAGGTTGTCTTAAACCTATCTACCATAAGAGTCGAATTGTACTGGTGCAAGGTGGCCACTTTAACTAGTTACCAGCATATACCAGGCCAACTTCTCACATTGGTGGGCAGCGTGCGGGATTACAGCTTGCCATTGTTTTACCAGAAAATCTCAATTTGAATTACTAACTGAAAACCACTTAAGGTACTCAAGGTACATATAAAGTCAATCTTAGTATCAATAAGTTCTACTGAACTTAGAGCTGTGTGTCAAGGGATAGCACACCCTTTCTACAGCTCAAGCTGCGATCAGTAGGCCACAAACTAGTGTAGGTAGTACAACACTGCACAACACTAGAATGTCCTTAAGGGTTGGAACCAGTGGGTCCACCCAGCCTCAGTATAAGGACATGACTTTCTTTGACTTGAAAGCCATGTGTGCTGCAAGGCACCTGTGGATGGGACAGAGTCCCTCCACACTTCACCTGATAGATCTGCTGACAGCAGATGTCCTTAGATTAGCTCTAGAAGCTAATGAGTCTGAATCAGGGGGTAGGTCAATTACAGTGCCTGGGTCAGATGATGAAAATCAAGATGACCTGGACTCTGTGGTTGAAGGGCCAGATCCACAGGGATCTGAAAAGGACAGAGGAATTCTCCCTAAGAGAGCTGACAGAGTGGAAGAGAGGCCTGGGTCCCCTACAAGGGAATCTGACCACTCCCATCACTCTGGCAGATAATCTGTCCAGCAGAGGAACTCATACTTTAATAGAAGAGAGACCTCCTCTAAAAGAATGTACAAACTGCTGCAGTATGAGGAAGCAAGATTTGCCCTCAAAACCAAGCAGTTGGCATTAGACAAAGAAGCCTTTGAGCTCCAGAGAGCTTCTAAAAGAGAGGGGTTAGAAAGAACCCCCTGGTGGCAGCAACAGTGTCCCTAGAGTCAGAGAATACATTCCAGACCATAGGAACCTGTCCAAGGCTGTTCCTCCCTACCAGAGTGGGGATGATATCCACAAATGGATAACTGCTATGGAGAGGGCCTGTAGAGTAACCCCGGGCGTAGCACTACGCTTCGCCCACGTAGTGTACGTAGCGCTGCCTGCTTCGCACTTTCCGAAGTAGGCAAAGCAGGGCAGCGCTACGCACACGCCGAGGGCGAAGCGTAGCTGCTTGCCACCCGCCATCCACCTCCCGCCCGCCCTTCTTTTAAATAATATAAGCATTGAAAAATAAATTAAAATAAGTCGACTTACCCGTAAGCGCGGCGTCTCCGGGGCTCCTTCTTTCTGTTTCTAATTTCTTCTGGCAAATGCGCATGCGCGGACACCCGCGCATGCGCATTTCTCGCGAGAAATGCGCATGCGCGGGCGTCCGCGCATGCGCATTTGCCAGAAGAAATTAGAAACAGAAAGAGGGAGCCCCGGAGACGCCGCGCTTACGGGTAAGTCGACTTATTTTAATTTATTTTTCAATGCTTATATTATTTAAAAGAAGGGCGGGCGGGAGGTGGGTGGCACGTAGTGGGGCTACGCGAAGCGCGTAGTGTGCGTAGATTTGGGCACACTACGTGCTGCTTCACGTAGCCCCACTACGCCCACTACGCCCACCCTTACTGTAGAGTACAACAGGTCCCCCAGAAACAGTGGGCAGCAATCTTGTGGCTCTCCTTTTCAGATAAAGGCATAAAACAAGCTCCTCACTGTTAGAGAAGAGGATGCTAATGACTATGAAGTCCTGAAGAGTGCATTAATAGATGGGTTTGGCTCAACCACTGAACAGTACAGGTTGAAGTTCAGAGACACCGAGAAAGCACAGAATCAGGACTGGACTGGCTTTGTAGATTGTGCAACCAAGGCTCTGGAAGGTTGACTGGTTGGTAGTAGAGTTACTGATTTTAAGGGATTGTATAATCTTATGATGAGAGAACTGATCCATTGCCAAAACCAGTTGTTGCATCAGTACATGGTGGACTCTGATCTGACCTCTCCCCAAGAATTGGGAAAGAAGGCAGACAAATGGGTCAGAACCAAGGTGAGGCAAAAAACCCAGAACCAAGGGGGTGACACTAAGAAGCAGGATCCTAAAGGCTCTGAGAAAGTCAAAAGACCAGAAGTCTTCACAAGGGCCCCAAAAATCTACATCTGGTGGGGATTTACAGTCTAACAAAGGGAAAGGCCAAAAGAAGCCCTGGTGCAAATTCTGTAAACTGAAAGGGCACTGGACTTTTGACTGTAACAAGTCCAAAGACCAAACCACCACCACTCCGGCCCCTAAGGCAACTGTTCCCCCTAGTACAGCTACTGGTGGAGGTGGTAATCAGAATAAGGGTGTAGTAGGGTTGACCCTGGGTTCTGAAGTGAACTCTGGCATAGTCAGAGTACCCACTCAGGCATTGCTGATTTGTGATGGAGACATTGATATGTCCTGCCTAGTTAGCCCCAGTAATCTGGGCAAATACAAACAGCAGCCTGTAATAAATTGCAAACAGGCTTTGGCATTCAGGAACACAGGTGCTAGTGTCACCATGGTGGCAGAGGATCTTGTGGACCCTGGGCAGATCATCCTGGGTGAAATGTACCAGGTTACCATTGCAAGCAATGTCAGGCCCAACCCTAGTCTGGCAGTTGCGAATTTCTCCTGGGGAGGGGTAACTGGCCTCAAGAAGGTAGCAGTCAGTGCAGACCTCCCTGTCGAATGTCTATTGGGCAATGATCTAGAGACTTCAGCCTGGTCTGAAGTAGAGTTATGGACTCATGCTGAGATGTTGGGCATACCTGCAGAGGTATTTGCTGTGACCAGGTCACAGGCCAAAATGCATCAAACTGAACCCGCTCTGGATCCTGAAACTATGGACCAGGTGCTACCCAAGAGGAGGAGCAGTAGGGTTAAGGCAGTACCTTCCCCTCTGTCTCAGATCACAGATTCCCTTCAGAAGGGAGGAGAAGCAGATCCTGAAGAAGGAACTGCCCCAGAGGGACTTGAGCCTGATCAGGTTGAGTTCTTGGGGGCAGGGGGACCTTCTAGGGAAGATCTGAGTAAGGAGCAACAGTGCTGCCCCTCTCTTGAACCCCTCAGACAGCAGGCTGCTGCTGAGGTTGCTGGGAGTGCTAGTGGGTCCCATAAAATGTATTGGGATGAGGGACTCCTATATTCTGAGGCTAGAGATCCATCCCCTGGAGCCACCAGGAGGTTGGTAATACCTCAGAAAGTTAGGGGGTTCCTCTTGACCCTAGCACATGACATCCCTTTAGCAGGACACTTGGGCCAAAACAAGACCTGGGACAGGCTTGTTCCACATTTTCATTGGACACATATGTCAGAGGACACCAAGGAGTTTTGTTGCTCCTGTGTCACTTGCCAAGCCAGTGGCAAGTCAGATGGCATAACAAAGGCCCCCCCCCGATACCACTACCTGTGGTGGGGGTATCCTTTGAAAGGGTAGGGATTGACATTGTTGGTCCCCTTGACCCTCCAGCAGCATCGGGGCACAGGTTTATCCTGGTGGTAGTGGATCAGGCCACCAGGTACCCAGAAGCAATTCCCCTGAGGACAACCACGGCCCCTGTGGTGGCAAGAGCCCTCATTGGAGTTTTCTCCAGAGTGGGTTTCCCAAAGGTACCAAATTCATGTCAGGATATCTTAAAGCAATGTGGAAAGAGTGTGGTGTAACCTATAAATTCACTACTCCCTATCACCCACAATGCAATGGGTTAGTTGAACGTTTCAACAAAACCCTAAAGGAGATGATTAAAGGCCTCCCAGAAAAGCTTAGGCGAAAATGGGACCTTTTACTTCCCTGCCTTCTGCTTGCATACTGAGAGGTTTCACAGAAGAGGGTTGGTTACAGCCCATTTGAACTTCTGTTTGGGCATCCTGTAAGAGGTCCATTCTGTCTGGTGAAGGAGGGCTGGGAGTTACCTCTCAAACCTCCCAAACAGGATGTGATGGACTATGTTCTTGGTCTCCGCTCTAGGATGGCCGAATACATGAAGAAGGCAACTAAAAACCTGGAGGCCAGCCAAGAACTACAAAAAACTTGGCATGACCAAAAGGCTGTGCTGACTGTGTACCTGCCAGGACAGAAAGTGTGGGTGTTGGAGCCTGTGGCCCCAGCAGCTCTCCAAGACAAGTGGAGTGGCCCCCATACAATTGTTGAGCAAAAGGGAGAAGTCAACTACCTGGTGAATCTTGGAACTCCCAGGAGCCCCCTTAGGGTGCTCCACGTCAATAGATTGAAACCATATGTTGACAGGGCTGACATGGGCTTGCTCATGGCAACTGATGAGGAACAGGAGGAGCAGAGTGACCCTCTCCCTGACCTGTTCTCACAGAACCCTGATGATGGGTCAGTAGATGGTGTTGCTTTGGCAAGCACCCTCACTGACCATCAGCAAACTGACTGCAGACAAGTTCTGCAACAGTTTAGACATATATGTTTAGCCTGACCCCTAGTCAGACTTCCTGGTGCACCCATGAGGTGGGCACTGGAGACAGTCTGCCTGTCAAGAGTAAAATCTACAGGCAACCTGACCATGTCAGGGACTGTATATCAGGACTGAAGTCCAGAAAATGTTGGAACTAGGTGTGATTGAGCCTTCAGATAGCCCTTGGGCTAGTCCAGTAGTCCTAGTACCCAAACATCATACCTAGGGTGATAAGAAAGAAATGAGGTTGTGTGTAGACTACAGAGGCCTCAATGCAGTCACCAGGACTGATGCCTATCCAATTCCCAGGGTAGATGAACTGATTGATACTTTGGCCTCAGCCAAGTATCTGAGTACATTTGACCTAACAGCTGGCTACTGGCAGATCAGGTTAGCTGAGGATGCCAAAGCCAAAACAGCATATTCTACCCCTGGTGGGCACTACCACTTTGTGGTGATGCCCTTTGTTTTGAAGAATGCACCTGCCACTTTTCAGAGTTTGGTGAAGAAAGTTCTGACAGGGATGGAAACCTATTGCTCAGCTTATCTTTATGATATTGCTGTCTTTAGTTCCTCCTGGCAGGATCACCTGGTCCTTTTGGAGGCTCTGCAAAAAGCAGGCCACTAATTGCAAGATAGGGCAGAGTCAGGTTGTGTACCTGGGCCACCTTGTAGGTGGAGGCCAGGTTCAGCCTTTACAGAGTAAAATCCAAACCATCATGGAATGGGTTGCTCCAACCACCCAGACACAGGTGAGAGCCTTCTTAGGCCTGACTGGGTACTATAGGCGGTTTGTTAAGGGATATGGATCTATAGTGACCCTCTTAAATGATCTTACCACAAAGAAAATGCCAAAAAAGGTTCAGTGGACAGCTAGCTGTCAGAAGGCATTTGAAGACCAAAAGCAGGCCATGTGCACTGCCCCCATCTTACAGAGTCCAGACTACACCAAAAAGTTCATTGTCCAAACAGATGCTTCTGAGCTGGGTGTGGGAGCTGTACTGTCTCAACTGAATGATGAAGGTCAAGACCAGCCAGTAGCTTTTATAAGTAGAAGGCTGACCCCTAGACAGAAACGTGGGTTAGCTACAGAGAGGGAGGCCTTTGCTGTGGTGTGGGCCCCGAAGAAGCTGAGGCCATACTTGTTTGGCACTCACTTCATAGTTCAGACTGACCACAAGCCCCTCCTATGGCTTAAACAGATGAAAGGTGAAAACCCAAAACTTTTAAGGTGGTCCATTTCCCTACAGGGGATGGACTATACAGTGGAACATAGACCTGGGACCCAACATGCCATTTTCACTTAGAACACGAAGACTCAACTGGTCAAGGTTAGTTTAGTGTCCCTGCGTTTGGGAGGGGGGTTGTGTAGGAGAGTAGGATCTGCACTTATGTTGCCCCCACTTTTTGTATGATGTTTACACTGGTTTCTGGCTATAGTCTGGCTGGGACCCTGCTAATCAGGGCCCCAGCCTCTCTGTTCTCTCTAAACAACTTGGAGTGCACATTAGAAGCACTATAGATTGGATACTGTGGTACCTTATGACCCCCTAGTATATGGTACCTTAGGTACCAAGTGCATAGGTACTTCACAGGCCTACCAGGGGCTGAAGCATGTATTATGCCACCCCTGGGAAGCAGACTAAATCTGACACCACAGGCCTGCTACTGCAGCCTGGGTGAGGTAGTGTTAGCACTCCTCACTGAGGTGTAGGTTCCCTGTATCTCACCTTACACACACATATAAACCTATCAGTCACCCCTAAGGCAGGCCCTAACAATCCTGAGGGCAGGGAGCTTTTTTTCCATGTGAGGGGGTTCCTCTGCCTGAGCAGGGCCCCTCTGCAGCTCTCAGAGTCCATTCTCTGTAGCTGTTTGTGGATGCGGTTAAACCATATACTCTTACGTGCATTATAACCTAGCGGTAAATGCTAACTTTGGGACGGCTGCATCAAAACATGTCGTGTTTGGTGTCAAACGCTTTGGAATCATACCCCCACATCAGTAACTGGTGTGGGAGTATGATCTCACCCTTCTAGAGGGATAGACATGTACCCACTGTGGAAACACGGTAGAATCCTGAAGAGCCCTGGCATCGCAAAATGGATGCCACCAGCACAGACACTGGGCTGCCCTCCTGCTGCTGACCAAACTTCGCAGTGGAGGAGGCCCAACAATAGGCATCCTGTCACAGGGAGGTGTAACCACCTTCCAGACAGGATTTAGTGTATTGGGGCTGGGTGGGTGCACTCCTAGAGTGCTTTGAAGTACTGTACTGGGGGAGCAGTAGGCTCCTCTATGCATATGCCAGCTCAAACCGGTTCAGGGGCTACCAGCCCCTGCTCTGGCGTGAAACTGGACAAAGGGAAGTGGGTGTAGACACCCACTCACCTGACCCTCCCATAGGAGTGGTCATAGAGCTAGTCCCTCCCTCCCTTGTAGTATAAGTTAGGGAACCCTTTCCATTGCAAACTAGATGCTCTGAAGAAGAATCCTGGACCTTCGACATTCCACTACCTCTGGAAGACTGAAGAATCTCCCTTGGAGTCAAGGAGTGACTCCCCTGCTTGGCAGGCACCAAAACTTTGCATCAATGGTCACAAGCTTTCCCACTCCCGCCGGAGTCCGAAGTCCCTGCAGCCCCAAAAGTAGATTTCCTGACTTCTCCAAGGTTATCGTGAGTCCCCAGCGAAGCTAAGGCATATGGACCCCACGAGTCACGAGGAACAGCAATACCTGGGTACCGTGCACTATTGTCGAGTGCAACCCCTTCACGATACTCTATGAATTTGTGCTTTGGACCACGTGTGGTCCAAGCCTCCAGCAGAATTTCCTCTGAAGATCAGAGACCTACCTTGTCCCGAGTGACCGTGAGCTCCTAGTGAGTGAATCCTCCCAAGACATCTTGGCGATCCCTTGCTGGCGGTTTCTTGTGGGTCCCCAAAAGACTTTTCTACAGAACCAAAGGGCTCTTCTTATTGCTCCAGGCCTGCCCTGACTTATCCTTGCTGGGTGAGTCCCTAAGACCTTGCTGGTCTGCACCGCTGACTTTCTTCATTTTCCATGAGACTTGCTTTTGCCAAGGCTTGTTGGATCCAATCTGGTTGCTGATACCTCAGTAAGCTGCAGACTTTGTGGGACATGCCTAATCCAGCTCCTGGTCATCGTCGACACCTCCTGGACCTCGTGGCTGAAGAGGCAAGACACCTGTGATCACCCGAAATCACCCGACTTCTGTGGGCATCCAGTTTCCTGGCCCCGGGTCACTGGCAAGTGACTTTGAACACTGTCTCCTCTGCTTTCAGGTCTTCTTTCTTCTGAATCCAACCTTGGATTCCACCAGACACTTCTCCTGTCTTCACAAGCAGCAAGTCTTCTTTGGCTCCCATTGAAAACAACGCCGCGACCCGACACCAAAAGCCACCTATGCACCCGGCTTCCCTGGGTGAGGTAACTCCAGCACTACGGTGCTCCTGTGGGTGTTGGCTCTAGAACTACTTACCCTGTAAGTGACTTGCTTGTAGACTCTCCAGAAGTATCCTAAAACTTTAAAATTCCAACTTGCTCCATTGAAGTCTATTGGGATCCACGGCTGTGTTCTCACACTGCATGCGTCTCCCGTGGGTCCTTTACTTACCTGCCTTGGGTGGATTAGTGAGGCCCCAGCGCTTATGAAGGCCCTAGGCCTTGTCTCTTCTCAAGTCGATAATCTTAATACCTCTTTTTTAGTATATGGTCTGGTACGCCCTTAGGGCCCCAGCCGTATTTGTGCTTAACTTGTGAAACGTTCATTTGTGCATATGTCCTTGACTTCTAATCTCATAAAGAGATTATTAGAGTGTGTCTAGTAATAAATACATATATATTTTATATATATACCTGTGTGGTGTCCTTTCATTTAGTGATTCAAGAGATTATAAGGTAAAACAAGCTGCTTTACATTCCTCTAAAGACTTAGCCTGAAGGCTGCTCTCCACAGCTACCACTAGGATAGCTTTCTTTAAAAGGTTGTTTAAACCTATCTATCATAAGAGTTGAATTGTACTGATGCAAGGTGGCCACTTTAACTAGTGACCAGCATATACCAGGCCAACTTCTCACACTATGTAACTATGTTTTGAAGCAATTGTACCTCCTCATGTAAAGCGCTCTCTTACCTCTGGGTCTAGCCAGCGCTATATAAAACCTTTCAAATAAATAAAAATAAAATCCTTCTCTCACATTGCAGCCAAGATCTGGAACGAGCTACCAGCAGGCATCAAATGCGCCCCTCTCCCTGAACAGCTTCAGGAAGACCCTCAAGGTCTGGTTCTTTGGCTGGACAGATCTGCGGACCCCACCCCCTCAGTACCTTGAGACCCTCACGGGTGAGTAGCGTGCTTACAACCCCTGATTTATTGAGTGGGTATGTGAATGGGTGGATGAGTTTCTGAGTAGGTGTGTGAGAGCCTCTGAGTGTATCTGTAAGTGGGCGCATGAGTGTCTGAGTGGTTGGATGAGTGTCTAAGTGAGTTTGTGAGAGCGCACAAAAGTCTCTGAGTTGATCTGTGGGTGGGTGTCTGAGTGGGTCTCCAAGTGGGTGCATGAGTGTGAGTAGGTTTGTGAGTCTCTGATGGGCATGTGAGTGTGTGGGCCTCCTAGTGTTTCTGCTCGTTCTGCCCATTAATTTGCCTCTTTCTGCTCATTCCTGACCTTTATTCTGCCTCTATCTGCTAGTTTCTGACCTTTATTCTGCCTCGTTCTGCTTGTTTATGATATTTTATGTTAAGAATTGTTTAAAGCGCGTGATTACCACAAGGTGTCTTGGAGCTGACTGAAGGCAAGCTACGTGCTATTTAGATGTTAAATAGCCAGGTCTTTATCTCCTTCCTAAAAGATGTTAGTGAGGGAATTGCTCTGAGATGAGGTGGGAGGCTGTTCCAAAGTTTGATCGTGTTGAGGACTATACCTCTACCACCCCATTGCATATTTTTAAATTTATGGGGTGGCTAAGAGATTATCATTGGCCGATCTATGTTCTCGATTAGGTTTATATCGCTTGAAAGCTGATCTGAGTAAGTCCGTTCCTCAGTCATTCATTCCTTTGTGGGCTAAGCAGAGAGCTTTAAATTTAGCACGACTGCGCATGGGAAGCCAGTGAAGCATGCAAAGTCCTTGAGTGATGTAATGAAATTTGGGAAGCTTGAGAATCAATGTGGCCACAGCATTTTGGACTAACTGAGATCGATTCATGTGTTTTTCCAGGATTGTTAGATAGATACTATTGCAGTAGTCTAACCTGGGAAGGACAAGCGCAGTGATTATGTTTTTCCTGTGGCTATCTGGGATAAATGGAAGAATTTTCCTGATCATTTTTAGGATATAGTGTCAGGAAGGATCTGAATGTCATTATCACAAGGCTTAAGACAGTGGGACAGCATCGGGTGTTGGTGAAACCTTCCCTCTGCAATTACTGGACTAGTGTCTAAAGGCTATGGACTCCGTTCTAAGATGGCCGCTCAATTTTCCTAACTAGCTAATGAAGTTACGAAGTCTCGCGAGAGAGGAGACTTCGTTTGCTCACGGAGCGCGTTTTGCCGCGCACTTCAATTTAGTCACAGTCGAGTGAGGTAGCTTTAGTTCTCGCTCCTCGACTCAAAGTTTCCCACAGCAATTTCATGTATTTTGGTCATAGCAGGTCTCTAGGCGTAGTAGAGACATTAGAGAGAGAGTGTAATTCGGATTTAGTCTGAGCCAATATAATCCTTGGTCAAGTAGAGATTGAACCCAGAGTGGGAGAGTAACTTGACACCGCCGTCTCCGAAGACATTTGAGGTAATTCCAGGGTCTCCTTACTCCGGTAGGCTTACCGTCGAGTGAAGGAGACCGGCTGCAGTATTTGAAGATAACTCCACACAAGTAAGCCGATACCGGAGAGATTTGAGAGCACCAGAACTACCACACAAGTAAGCAGATAGCAGAGAGACTTGAGCGCACCTGAACTTCAGTCAATGAAAACCGTTCTTCATCTGTTGCCTCTACCCTAACCCTCCTTGCGACTTACCTACTCTTACCTTCCTCTGTCTACCCTACCCTGTCCCTTTTTGCGCGTAATCCAAGTAACGCAAGAAGGACACAGTGAACAGCATTCTTCACCTAGGAAGCAGCTTAGACTAAAACTTCTGTTCCAGTCTGTTTGTCAACCAGAGTGGCTAGGAAGGCTGGGAGAATTGGTAAGAGGGCACAAGGGTAAGAAGAGTATAAGAATTGAAAAAATGAATAAGACCTAACCAGTTCTTTTATGTGTGTATTAGGTCTTCCTGTAGAACAAAACCAGTGATCATCGAACTGGGAAAATAAAGAGAGGCTCCTGCAGAGGAACTGGTAGGGTAAAGGTCCAGGGGAAAGCACATTGTCTAATAATACCAGTTAGAATGTTGAATGGAATTTTGTTCCCTTCTGTGCATTAGGTCTTCCTGGGCAATTACTGAAAGACGAAGAGGGAGCCAGTTTTGCACGAGTGTCTCTTTTCTGTCCACTTCCCCTTTCCCCCTGCCTGGAGCAGTTGAGTCAACGCAGCTAGCTCCGGGAGGTGGGCATTGGGAATTCAGCTTCATTCTGCCTCCGTGAAGATTCCGTCTGGCCTTCCTGATAGATTGAAGTACCCACGTAGTTTCCTTCACCTGGGCAGAATGGCAGAGGGTTTCAGTTTAAAGGCTTTAGGAGAGATGTTGGAGGGTATTCAAAGAGAAATAGGGACCTTAAGTGAAGAAAATAAGAATTTAAGGCAAGAAGTAATGGCCTCCAGACAGGAGGCAATATTATTAGCTCAGAAGGTTAGTGAGATATCCTCGGGGGCTACACCCGCTCAAACCTTTCCTAGGGAAACCCAGTCCAAGCAAGACCCGCACACAGTAGCTCAGGTTGTTCACTCTGTTTCCCCCATCATTCCACTTGCCCCTCCCGAAAGATATTGTGGTGATCCACAAAAAGCTCAGCTCTTTCTCACCCAATGTTCTTTGCATTTTATGTGTCGAGCAAATTTGTTCCCAGATGCTCAATCACGGGTGGCCTTCATCTTGTCTTACTTGGGTGGGGATGCTGCTAATTGGGCCATGCCTTTAGTTACCCGTAATGATCCCTTTCTGTATAATTTGGAACAGTTCAAGGCAGAATTTCTTAGGATTTTCGACAGACGCAGAGTTTCTCAGGCTACAGACAATGAGCTCTTAGAATTGCGCCAAGGTAACCGGGATCTAATCTCTTACCTTACTCAGTTCAATAAACTGTTGGTAGAAACAAATTGGCCGGAAGAGAAGAGATCTGCCTTATTTTATCGAGGATTACGTGATGACATCAAAGATACCCTGGCGCAGATTCCAAAACGACCTATGGAATTCTCTGAGTTGGTGGATTTGGTTTTGGAAATCGATTTCCGAAGCTCCGAGAGAAGAGGTGAAAAGAAGACAAAGGATCTTCGCTGGAATTTTCCACGCTTTGATCGGATAAAGACAGAAGCAGGCAAGTCTTCAGGTGGAACTGTTGAAAATGAACCTATGCAGATTGGATCTGTCCGGGGACCACTAAGCAAGGAGGAGAAGGAGCAAAGGAGGCTGAAGAAGTTATGTATGTACTGTGGGGGATCGGGACACTTCGTAAAAGAGTGTCCGAAGAGGCCGAAGTTTTCCAGTTCGGGAAACTCTCAAAACCATCTGTAGGCGGAGTCGCTCAGATGGCGAAGTTGGAAGATCAGACTCCAAAGTTGCATCAAATATCGAATACCCTTCAGACTCGGACACCACATGTAACCCTACAGATGAAAGTGAAATTTCGAAGCCAAGAGATTGAAGGAGTGGCGATAATGATCGATTCAGGTGCCACTGGCAATTTTTGCGACATAAATTTTGCCAAGAAGATGGGAATCCAGGCGGTGCGCAAGGAGCAGAAGGAATCAGTCCGGGCGGTAGATGGTACCAACCTCTCTTCGGGTCCGATCACCCATCACACTGAAATTTTGGAATTAATTCAGTCTAATGGTCATCATGAGGTCCTTCAGTTCAACTTGATCGACGCCCCTCAGTTTCAGTTAATTTTGGGACTCCCCTGGCTAACCCTGCATAATCCAACCATCAATTGGGAGGATCGAACCATCAAAATGGACTCCTCCTTTTGTGCGGAACACTGCTTCTCTTTGGTTTGTGACACCCATGAACCATCCGTGGCCACCTTGTTGTCATTCAGTGGAGAATCCATTGGGGTCATAAACACCTTAGAAATTCCCACAGAGTATAAAGAATTTGAAGATGTCTTCAGTGAACAAGAGGCTGAGAAACTCCCTCCACATCGTTCTTACGATTGTACCATCGATCTCGAACCTGGGGCAGCGCTACCTTGCAGTAGGGTCTACGCTCTAACAGAAGCGGAGAACAGTTATTTGAAGGAATACCTAGATCGTTACTTGGCGAACGGATTTATCCGGCCGTCACAGTCCCCAGTGTCGTCGCCGCTTTTTTTCATTCCTAAGAAGGAGGGATCACTGAGGACTTGTATCGATTATCGTGCCATCAACCGGGTGACAGTAAAGAACCGTTACCCCCTGCCTCTGATTTCGGTCCTTCTAGATCAGATTAAGGATGCCCAAGTATTTACTAAACTGGACCTCCGAGGGGCGTACCATCTCATTCGAATGAAGGAAGGTCACGAGTGGAAGACTGCTTTTAGAACTAAATACGGGCTATTTGAATATCAGGTCATGCCCTTTGGCCTGTGTAATGCTCCGGCAGCCTTCCAGCACTTCATCAATGACATCATGGGAGATTTGGTGGATCGGATAGCCGTGATTTATTTGGATGACATCTTGATATATTCCACAGATCCCAGAGATCACTCTGATCATGTCAAGTTAGTTTTGGAAAGATTACGAAAACACCAACTCTACGTAAAATTGGAGAAATGTGCCTTCAGTGTGCATACAGTGGAATTTCTGGGATTTGTGTTATCTCCAGGAGGGATCACAATGGAGGCAAAGAAGGTACAAGCAGTGGTAGATTGGCCATCACCTAAGGATGTTAAGGAGATTCAGAGATTCTTAGGATTCGCCAATTTTTATCGGCGATTCATCCAGGGATTCTCGCAGAAGATCATCCCAATTACCAGACTGCTCAAGAAGGGAGTTAAGTTTCATTGGTCGAACAAGCATTTGAGTTTCTAAAGAAGAGTTTCACTTCGGCACCCATCTTGCTTCATGCAGACCCTACAGAGCCTTTCTTTGTAGAAGCAGATGCTTCGGATCAAGCGATTGGGGGAATCTTGTCCCAGCGGCACAAGTCCACCGGGCAGTTACATCCTGTGGCTTACCATTCACGGAAGTTGAATGCAGCGGAATTGAATTACACCATCGCTGAAAAGGAACTGCTGGCGGTTAAGGACGCTTTTGTGGAATGGAGACACCATTTGCTTGGGGCACGGCACATAGTTACGGTGTTCACTGATCATAAAAATCTTCAATTCCTTAAATCGGCAAGAACCTTAACTCCACGTCAATTGCGATGGTCTCTTTATTTCGCTGATTTTGATTTTGTGATTACATACCGCCCTGGAATTAAGAATGGTAAGGCAGATGCCTTGTCCCGGATCCAAACTGAAGTTACTGAACATTCTGTGGCTCCGCAACCAATTATTCCTGAATCAAAGATCGTGTGCGCAATGTCTGGAAGCAACTACAAAGAAGGAATCAGGAAGATTATGTCTTTGACGGAAATGGCTGAGTGGGCTAGTCAACAGGAAGGTCGAGAGGTAGTGGATTCCTTGCCGTACCAAGATGGAGCTCTGTACTTACCTACCAAGGAAATGCAAGAACAAGTGCTGAAAGACTGTCATGATCAGCCGTTAGCAGGCCACAAGGGTGCCTTGAAAACTATAGATCTTGTTCAACGGTACTTTTGGTGGCCCAATATGATTTCTCAGATTAAGAAATTTGTGGAGACTTGTGAGGTTTGTGCCCGAGGAAAAGCTAGTAGGCAAGCTCCACAGGGATTGTTACGGCCCTTACCCACCCCACCACATCCTTGGCATACAGTCACGTTAGATTTGATTGTAGATCTTCCTCTGAGTAAGGGTTATAACACAATATTGGTAATTGTAGACACCTTCACCAAGATGAGCCATTTTATTCCTGTCAAAGGGGTCCCTTCAGCTCCAGAGTTGGCCAGGCTATTCAGAGAGAACATTGTAAAGATTCATGGGGTTCCCAAGATTGTGATTTCAGACCGTGGCCCCCAATTTGTGTCACACTTTTGGAAGTCATTCATGAAGGGAATGGGAGCGGAGGTCAGGCTTTCCACCAGTTATCACCCAGAGACAGATGGTCAGACAGAGAGGGTAAATCAAGAGCTAGAACAGTATTTACGTCTGTTTCTTTTAGATCAAGGGGGTGACTGGTCAGATTTGCTTTGGATGGCTGAATTCGCACATAATAACGCCAAGAGTGTCTCTACTGGCTATTCTCCATTCTTCTTAAATTTTGGACAGCACCCTAACCCTTTCAGTAATCAGGGAGATTTTAGGGTTCCAACAGTAAACAATTTGTTAACTAACTTAAATCAGGCCCGCAAATCTGCAGAGTCCAATCTCCACAAGGCTAAGGCAGGTTACAAGAAACAGGCAGACAAACACCGGAGGAAGGCCCAGCAGTATCAGGTGGGGGAGTCGGTTTGGTTGTCTTCACGGCATCTTAGGTTAAAGGGAAATAGGAAGTTTCAGCCTCGTTACGTAGGCCCCTTTATTATTGAGCAAGTGCTGGGTCCGGTAACTGTTAAGTTAAAATTACCTACCCAGTTAGGCATCCATCCTGTGTTTCACGTGTCACTCCTAAAGAAGACAGCTCCTAATCTTAGATTAGAGAAACCACCCCCTCCCTTGTTGATAGACAAACATTTAGAGTACGAAGTAAAAGGAGTTTTAGATTCAAAGGAGACAAAAGGAAACTTATTCTATCTAGTCGATTGGAAGGGGTTTGGACCTGAGGAGAGATCATGGGAACCAGCAGATGATGTACATGCCCCTAGACTGGTAAAACGATTTCATGCACAGCATCCTTTGAAACCAAGACCGAGAGATCGGTCTTTGAGAGGGGGTACTGTCAGGAAGGATCTGAATGTCATTATCACAAGGCTTAAGACAGTGGGACAGCATCGGGTGTTGGTGAAACCTTCCCTCTGCAATTACTGGACTAGTGTCTAAAGGCTATGGACTCCGTTCTAAGATGGCCGCTCAATTTTCCTTACTAGCTAATGAAGTTACGAAGTCTCGCGAGAGAGGAGACTTCGTTTGCTCACGGAGCGCGTTTTGCCGCGCACTTCAATTTAGTCACAGTCGAGTGAGGTAGCTTTAGTTCTCGCTCCTCGACTCAAAGTTTCCCACAGCAATTTCATGTATTTTGGTCATAGCAGGTCTCTAGGCGTAGTAGAGACATTAGAGAGAGAGTGTAATTCGGATTTAGTCTGAGCCAATATAATCCTTGGTCAAGTAGAGATTGAACCCAGAGTGGGAGAGTAACTTGACACCGCCGTCTCCGAAGACATTTGAGGTAATTCCAGGGTCTCCTTACTCCCGTAGGCTTACCGTCGAGTGAAGGAGACCGGCTGCAGTATTTGAAGATAACTCCACACAAGTAAGCCGATACCGGAGAGATTTGAGAGCACCAGAACTACCACACAAGTAAGCAGATAGCAGAGAGACTTGAGCGCACCTGAACTTCAGTCAATGAAAACCGTTCTTCATCTGTTGCCTCTACCCTAACCCTCCTTGCGACTTACCTACTCTTACCTTCCTCTGTCTACCCTACCCTGTCCCTTTTTGCGCGTAATCCAAGTAACGCAAGAAGGACACAGTGAACAGCATTCTTCACCTAGGAAGCAGCTTAGACTAAAACTTCTGTTCCAGTCTGTTTGTCAACCAGAGTGGCTAGGAAGGCTGGGAGAATTGGTAAGAGGGCACAAGGGTAAGAAGAGTATAAGAATTGAAGAAATGAATAAGACCTAACCAGTTCTTTTATGTGTGTATTAGGTCTTCCTGTAGAACAAAACCAGTGATCATCGAACTGGGAAAATAAAGAGAGGCATAGCTCCTGCAGAGGAACTGGTAGGGTAAAGGTCCAGGGGAAAGCACATTGTCTAATAATACCAGTTAGAATGTTGAATGGAATTTTGTTCCCTTCTGTGCATTAGGTCTTCCTGGGCAATTACTGAAAGACGAAGAGGGAGCCAGTTTTGCACGAGTGTCTCTTTTCTGTCCACTTCCCCTTTCCCCCTGCCTGGAGCAGTTGAGTCAACGCAGCTAGCTCCGGGAGGTGGGCATTGGGAATTCAGCTTCATTCTGCCTCCGTGAAGATTCCGTCTGGCCTTCCTGATATATAGTAAGCTGAAGATGTTATAGCTGAGATTGTGCACTCATATAAAAGTTGACACCAATGATAACTCCTAAATTCTTAGCTTTGGTGATGGGAAGAGGAGGCTGGGGCAGGTTTTCAGGCCACCAGCAAGTGGACCATGCTGGAGAAGGGTTCCCGAACACAAGGATCTCAGTTTTCCCTGAGTTAAGCTTCAGGCAATGCTCACTCATCCAGCCACTGACTGCCTTAATGCAATTTCAGCATCTAAGCGGGCCCGATGAATCGTTATTGGATTCCACAATTATCAACTGAGTATCATCAGCATAGGATGTTACCTCCAAGTTGAAGCTTCTAATGAGAGAGACCTCTATTCTTCCTCTTGCTGCTCACCTTTATTGTGGCTCTTGCTGATGGTTTCTGAACTCTTTTTTCCGTCTTTCTGCTTACTTCTGAACTTTATTCTGCCACTTTCTGTTCATATCTGGCCTTTATCTTACCTCTTTCTGCTCGTTTCCGACCTTTATTACACCTCTTTCTGCTTGTTTCAGACCTTTATTTTGCCTCTTTCTACTCATTACTGCCCTTTATTCTGCCTCTTTATGTTAGTTTCTGACCGCTATTCTGCCTTTTTCTACTTGTTTCTGACCTCTATTCTGCATCCTGTTGTTAGTTTCTCACCTTTATTTTGCCTCTTTCTGCTCGTTTCTCACCTTTATCTTGCCTCTTTCTGCTTGTTGCCTACCTTTATTATTTCTCTTGCTGCTGATTTCTGACCTCTATTTCGACTCTTTCAGCTAATTTCTCACAATTATTTTGCTTCTTTCTCACATTTATTTTGCCTCTTTTTACTGATCACCCCAAAACGTTCCAGACAGCAGCTGAAGTGATACTCGAATTGTTTTGGAAAATTTCATGAAGATTCATCAACCAGCACCAAGGAATGAGCCAAGTCAAAAACACTTTTTTTTGGAAACATGGCCTTAACATAATACCCACTGGCGACTGCCAGTAGGTATTATATATATTACCCTGGTTGCCAGTAGGTAGTTATATTTAGGGCCAAGCTTTTTTTTGACTTGCCTATATCTTTGGTGCCGAAAAGGGCGTATACACATTTATAGAGCAATCTTAAGCCTCCGTCGATTCTAGTTGTGCATGAAAAGTTTCAGGGTGATCCAGGTAGCAGAGGCTGAGAAAAAGAAGGTGTAAAAAAAAGTGGATTTCCCATATTAATTCCCATAGAGTCTTTAGTCACACCTGCAGCTCGAGCTGCTAGACAGAACTACACCAAATTTGGCAGATAGGAGATTTTGGTTTTCAGAGTACATTTTCAGTTAGTTGGTATAAATTCATTCAGTAGTTCGCGAGAAATTAAATGAAACCCAAATTTGTATATCTATTACCGCAAAGCCTTCGCGAATAATGACGAGCTTGTGCAGAGATCTGCAGAGCTCTCATTGGCTGCCAACACTTCAAACCAGGACATGTTGGCAGCCATTCGAGTCCCAAGAAAATGCACACAAAAAAAAGAAAAGTGGTCAGGTTATGAATCCCCTAACCCTGTAGCCTTGGTCCTGTGGTCCCCAAGGGACCCCGGCAGGACAAAAAAGCTATTTTTTTCTATTCTACAGTGAAATTCGCAAATATCACCTTGAATTGAAAAAAAAACAAATGTGATCTCTTGTGCTTGCTTTTAATATTGCCACCAGGTGGGCCAGGTCTTGGGACATGCTGGGTTTAATTACTAAGGAGGAGGGAGCATGAGCCCCCCCAATTAGGGCTTATTTATTCCCCTGGACCACCACCTTCCTGGGGCTTATGTTTTGTTAATGCTTGGGGGTCACGCAGACCCCCTCGGGCCCCAATCACCATCACCTCCCTGGGGCAATACACAAAAAGTAATATGGGGGCTGCGCAGACCCCGCTGACCCCAGGGACCAACACCTCACTAGGGCTAAAATACACATTAAAGAGGGGGTCTGCATGGACCCCTGGGGACCAACAGGCTCCCCGCAGTCCCCAATGTTGATGACTGGGTGCCCTGGGTTGGATCCAGGGCACCCAGCATATCAATGCTAGGCCCCGGTGGATGGGTCCTGGGACCAAAATTGGACCGGGGATGGGAGCTGTGTGTCCCCCTCCCCATTGAAATGTAGGTCGGCCCCAGGGAATGTGTCCCCAGGACCAAAATTGGCCCGGGGAGGGGGACCACATGGTTCCCCCATTGAATTTTGGCTGGGCCCTGGGGGATGGGGTCCCCAAGGTCAAAATCGCCCCTGGGAGTGGGGCTGCGTAGCCCCCCTCCCCATTAAGTCTTGACCAGGCAACAGGGAACAAGAGTTGATGGATGCCATTAGGTTTTGTTAGGCTGTTTTGGACCTAATGCACATTTTACAGAAATTAAACCTCAATGGGAGGCACTTACAAATATTAAAATAGCAGTGCCCCTGCTGAATCTCCACTACTATAAAGGACAAATTATCCTAACTCCTGGGCTTGGCAAACTCAATGCAAGTTTGTTTTCTCAGCAAATCCATATTGAAAAAGTATCTGAAATGCTTCATGAAGGTGAATGCATCATTGATCTATTGGTACGCACAATGTATGTGACTGTGATGAGTGGGTTCTTTCTTGTCCTCTCCTGGTGAGAGCAAAGTCCATGGTTCTTCCTTTAAATGACTATGAATATGGAAATGTGAAAATCAATTGGAAGCTATGCCCGTTTGGCCACGCCCACCTTAGTAGTATGTTAAGGTTTCCTGCCATTTGCCAGGATGATGGACAGCTTAACAAGCTCCCCCCCAGTGGATTTCCCACCAATTTTGATAGGTGTTCTTGATGCTGAGGAATATGAGGACATCTCCACCTAACAAAGAAGCACTTACTTTACACAGTTAAGAGGAAAACCCTTGTTTAGTGGAGATTTACCTCTTCGGACTCTTGTTGTCTTCTCTACAGGAGGGTTCATGTTTTCACATATTTCTGGATAAAGATGCACCAGGAACAATCACATTGCCAAAGTGCACACAAGGTCACTGGTGACATTTCCTCGTGCTCCATTATGCAGCTGTAGTGCAGAATACGTACTGGACATTTACTCAAGGAGATAGCACTTAGAAATTAAACAGTGGAAGGTCCTCTATTCGGGCAGATATTTTGTGTAAAACTGTGGACTCTTGTTGAATAAAAGGGCACCCCCACACAGATACTTAGACACCTACTCACATACTCAGGCACTCACACACCCACTGACAGACCCACTCAAACACTGATAAACCCACTCACAGACCCACTCAGGCACACTCAGACACTCATGCACCCACTCATAGACCTATACAGCCACTCATACAGCCCCTCACAGACCCACTAAGAGATTCACACACCCACTAACAGACTCACTCAGAAACTCACACACCTACTTACAGACCTACTCAGACACTCATGCACTCACTCAAAGACTGACTCCCGCACTCATGGGGCACTCACACACCCAATCAGACACTCTTACAACCTCTCACAGACCCACAGAGACACTCACTCAGACACTCATGCTCTCACTCAGACAGTCACACACCCAATCACAGACCCACTCACACACTCATACCCACTCAGTGAGACAGTTATACAGCCACTCCCAGACCCACACAGACATTCACACACCCACTCACACACCCATTGATATACTCCTGCACTCATTCACACATCCACTGAAACGTTCATGCCCTCACTTACACACTCACTCTCAAAGGTTAAAGGTTACAGTTAGAAATAAAAAAAATAAAAAACCTGTGGGGGCATAAGTTATAGTTAGCTCAGGTAACTATAAATACTAAATTTCTCTGGTTTTGTGAGCCTGACTGTAATGTCCCTGTAACCTTTTGTTTTTTTCAGTTAATTTCTAACGTTTTTTAAATTCTATTTCCCAATTATACGGCCCCTGTAGCCTTTGGATTTTTAAGTGAATTTCTACATGTTTTTAATGTTATTTCCCAACTTGAGTGTCCCTGTAAGCTTGTGGTGGAGAAAGCGGACGAGGCCTCCGACCAGCTCTCAGGAATCCCACTGTATGGGACTTACTGGAGGTAACAGGAGGGCTTCTTGCGCCCCAAGGTTCCTCAGCATCCAAGAGAACTTCATCCTCTAACCAGTATTGTGCCAGGCAGCACATTTGCAGAGTGGTGGAGAAAGGGGGCATGGCCTCTAAAGATCTCTCAGCAATCCCACTGTGTGGGACTTACTTGAGGTAACAGGAGGGGTAGTCGGCCCCCAAGGACCCTGAAGAGCCAAGGAGACTTAATCCCCCAACTAGTAGTGCACCAGGAGGTGCATTTGCAGAGTGGTGGAGAAACGAGGCTTGGCCTCCAAAGACCTCTCTTTGGTGGTCCCTCTATGTGGGACTTACTGGTCGTAACAGAAGAGGTTCTGGGCCCCCAAAGACCATCAGCATCTGAGGGGACTTCATCCCCCGACCAATAGTGGGCCAGGAGGTGCATTTGCGGGATGGTAGAGAATGAGTGTAGGACCACCAATCACCTCTCAGCACTCCCCTGTGTGGAACTTACTAGAGGTAACAGAAGGGGTTGTTGGCCCCAAAGGCCCCTATACAGAGTGCTGATGAAAGGGGCAGGGCCTCCAGTGACTTGCCGGTCTGTTTTTAAAAAAAATATATTTATTAGGGGAGGGGTGCTGCATGGCCCCCCTCCCAGGCCAATTTCAGCCCAAGGACCCCATTCCCTGGGGCCTAACCTCTCTTGTGGGTGCCCTGGTCCCACCAGGGGCATCCACTCCCATGTGTTGAGAATCGCGGTGAGAGTCTGCTTGCTCCACATCTCTCCTTGCTTTCACATAAAGGTAGCTGCTGAACATGCAGCTCCCTCTCTGTAAAAGCAGTTCTGCTCTGTTTTCAGCCAGCTAAGGTATTTTTAATGCTCTTGATGGCTGAAAAAGGGGTGTTTGCATAAAAGCTCCCGCCATGCCACAGCAAACAGCTATGTCCCAAGGGTGGCCACCAGAGACAAAAGAGCCCAAATGTAGCCCAAATATCACCCAGATGTAGCCCAAGTATAGCCTAATGACAGAATGTCCCAGAGTGTTCTTAAGAACAACTAGAGCGCTTACTGTCTTACTTATGACAAAAGTATGGCACACCTGAAGCCATCTTGATTGGAATAAACTGGTAACACTTAAAACATTTAATTTAAAAAGGAACACAATGAGGGGGTTCATTTTGCCATAGAAATTATGGTTAGTGCTGAAGAAAGAAAAATTAGGGCACATTTTGAGTGACTTCTCAAATCCTATTCTATTTCATTAAAAAATTCTGATATGCAGACTGAAACATGCACTTTTAATACCAGCAGCAGACTTCCGTGGTGAGCAGTAGCTTTACTACAGTGATCTAATGAGCAACTAGAGAGCTAACATTCAGAATTTATGGCAAATGTGTGACATATCTGAATACCTTCTTGATGGAATCAAAGTAAAAAACTGAAAGCATTTCCTACTGAGGAGACTGCAGTAAATGAGGAAATTAGGAAACTTCATAACAAATAAATCTCCCAAGATGGCCACCAGACACAAAAGAGCCTAAATGCAGCACAAATATCACCCACATGTAGCCCAATGACAGAAGTGTGCAAAACACTTATTTTTTGTGTATTTGCAGTTTTATATAGTGCAGACTTGTCAGGTATTGGAATGCTTTACATGAGCATTGGTTACATCACACAAGATCAAATTCATTTTGGTTGTAGACATGGGGAGATTAAGTGATTTGACCACAATCACAGAATGTTGAGCTGAAGCAGAAACTCCAACCTGGTTCCCCAGTTGCAAAGTCTGCAGCTCTGGAAGTAACACCACATCCTCTCGCCAAGGTGCAACATTTAATCAAGTGGTCAACTGGATAAAAAAACATAAAGATTACAAATAATTTAAAAGTTCTTTGTCGCTGTTTGAAAACTCAGAAAATATGTCCTCATTTTCGTTTTTTAGAGCACTAACCATAATTTTGATGCAAATAAGACCCTTTCATATATGTAATTTCTAAAGGAAATACTCTAGGTATTACAGTTTTGATTACATCAAGATGACGTCAGGCGTTCCACACTTTTGTAATTAATATAGAATGTTAGCAATCTAGTTGTTCATTGGGATATTGTTGAGAGGCAGAGGCCAGGGGCATGGACTCTGAAAATTGAAGGCAGGTAGGAGAGTGCAGAGGCAACAATTTGACCACACTGGGCAGGCAGGAAGGGCAGTGGCAGCACAACAGACAATGGAGGGCAATGGAAAGGGGGGCAGGTGCAACAAACCAACAATACAGGACTGGCAAGAGAGGCTGTGGCAATATAATAGACCATTGTGGGCAGAAGGAAGAGGCAGTGGTAGTACAACCATACATGCCAACAGACCCGTTTCAGCCAGGAAACGTCCAATGTTTTTAAGCTCAAATGGGCTTTATTTGATCTGTCTCCTGTCTACAATCTCCTCTTTTTCAATGTAACTCAAAGGGGAATATCAATACCCCAGTTTTATTTCAAAATCTCCCTCTTACCAAGTTCAAAATGTTTGCAAGTATGGTACATTGAATCATGGTAGGCAGGAGGAATTGGGGTAGGGACATGGACTTGGATAACCGAGGACAGGAGGGACATGGAGAGGTGCACCAAACTGACCCTACAGGGCAGGCATCAGGGTTTGCAGCAGCACAATACACCACACAGCCCATGCAGGACGGGAGTGCAGCACAACAATCCATAGAAAGCAATAGGGAGGGGACAGGACCATGCACATGGACAACAGAGAACAGATGGGAAAGAGGCAATGGTAGCTAGCTGACCATAATGGACAGACAGGAGAGAAAGCTGCAGCATAACAGACCATAAAGGGCAGGAGGGTCGGATCAGGGGCATTACAATGGAACAGACAAGCCAGGAGGGAGGGAATAGGGGGTTTGCACATGGAAACAGAGGGCTGGGGGCAAGGTGACAGGGCAGGAGCAGCAAGATGACCATGGAGGTCAGGCAGGATGGGCACTAGAAACAAGACACACCATGGAAAGCAACAGTGAGACTATGGTGGCATACACACAGACCATGGAGGGAAGGTGGGAGGGAGTCAGGGGCAGCTAGCTGACCACATAGGGACGGTGGGAGGGGCCATGGCAGCCCAGAAGGCCATGCATGGCAAGCGGGAGGGTTAGTGGCAGCACAATGGCTATGATGGGCAAGAAGGAGGGTGCAGGGGCATGCACAAAGGACCATGGAGGATAGAAGGGAGGGTCAGGACCTGGGCACAGACAAGAGAGTTCAGGGGAAGGGGCCTCACAACAGACCGCACGGGGCTGGCAGGAGGAGCAGTTGCAGCACAACAGATCAGGGAGGGCAGAAGGGTGTGGCAGTAAAATGGACCATGGAGGACAGGAGGAAGGGGATAGGCGCATGGCATATGGACAGGCAGGGTGGAGGTGGCAGGGACAGGTTACAGTCATCTGAAAATGCTAGGCAGGTGGGAGGGGAGTGGCAGCTCAAAAGAACACTCAGAGTAGATAGGAGTGGCAGGTCAATGGAACATAGTGGGCAAAAAGGATGAAGCAGGGGCATGCACAAAGACATCGGAGGGCAGGGGGAAGGAGAATAGGGGCAGCAAGCTAAGCACAGAGGCTAAACAGGAGGTCAATGATGGTCCATAGAATTGGGCAATGGAAGGCAGGAGGAGTGGACTGGTACATCATGCTAAATGGAGGGCAGTGGCAGCACATCAGACCATGCATGGCAGGAGGGAGGAGGCTAGTCCATGGATTCAGACAACAGAGGATAGGGAGGAGGTGGATGGGGCAGCAAGCTAACTGTTCAGAGAAGGTGGGTATTAAGAACTTTATTGTTTTGAAAATGTGTTTCTGTGCGAACTACTTAAAATATGAACAAGTATGCAGCATAATCTCACTTTTATTCAGGAAGAAGAGGACGTTTGTGACTGTGACTCCGGGCTCACTTGGCAGAAACACCCCCTGACCCTCCACCCCCATCGCAAAATGTAATGCCAGTGAAAAGGGTAGGTGGACGCAGTGTTATATAGAACATAGTCCTGAAAGCACGATTGAAAATGAAAACTAGATGTAGTATATGGTATAAACTATGCACCAAAAAGTGTGATATAAGATGAATCGGGGTGTGAAATATAATATGCAATACATTGTGCGCAATGACAGATTCATTGGAGAGCGCGAGATAGCACAGGCACTAGCGCGTGCTATGCGATATGCGCCTCGGAGTGTAATATGCACAGGGCAGTGTTGTGTAACATAACTAGTCTCTGAAGTTGTAATATAAAATATGTGCTGGGGAGTGTAATGTTGCATATGCACTGTGACAAAGATATGGATCCCAGATTGTAATATGTATGGCATAGCGCTGTGCTTTATAACATACACATCGAGGAAGGCACGTTAGATGGGGCAATATAACCCGTGCGAAGGCAAGTGTGGCATGACATATTCACGGGGTGGTGTTACAGTGGGCTAGAGAGTGTCATAGCATACGCACTAGCTGGTGGAATACAACACAGAGGTGTGAGGCAATCGGCGGGCACTGGTGGGTGTAACACAGCATTGGGCTCAGCCAGGAGCACGCTGTGACTCTCAAGTGAGGTTCGTCTCCTTTCCAGAGAGTAAAATAAAAAGTATTACACATCCGGCGGTAGATGTGTTTTTTATTAACCGTGAGGGGGGTTTCTTGCATAGTTTGGTCGAATTTTTGTCGAATCCCCTTTGAATAGCTTGGTGTGCGTGTATATTAAATGTGCCCGTCAATAGCTACCCATGTTTGTATAAATAAACGACAAGGGTGTCTACTTGGAGAGTACCCACCGGCGGGGGCGCCGGGATTAGGCACGGTAGGGCGTCAGACACGTCAGAGCTTCACTAGCGGTGTAAATACATTCCATGTGGATTCATTCTATGCATAGTCGCCTTTTAATGAATATCACGCAAATCGTCATGGTGATAGGTACATACGGTTTGTCTAGCATGTCCTAGGTGTTTCTATAAATATATATATTTTTAAAATAATAAAAAACAAAGGCCGGCCCCGGGGGACGGTGTACCCAGAGCCATAAGTGGCCTGAGGAGGGGGGCAACGCAGCCCCCTCCTAAAGAATTTAAATAAAGAAAAGGTCATGACCCGGGGGTTGGGGCCCCCGGGGCCGATTAAGGCCTTGGGAGGGCCAAATTAATTTTTTCAACAAAAAAAATTAGTGTGCAGACCCTGGGGGATGGGGTCCCCAGGGCCAGTAAATTAGAAAAAGAAGGGGGCCACACAGCCCTCCTTCTTAAAAAAAAATAAAAGAAATAAAAGACCGGCATCGCGCTGGAGGCCACGCCCCCTCCTTGCAGCACTCTGCAAATGCGCCACCTGGCCAGTTGCAAGTTGGGGAATTAATTCCCCTTCAATACTGAGGGTCCCTGAGGGCCAACTAGCCCAACAGGTATCTCCAGTGTGCGCCAGGGAGCTGTGTTGCAGACAGGTGTTCTGAGGCCATGCCCCTTTTTACACCTCTATGCAACGCAGCTCTGTGGCGCTTACTGGAGGTACCTAGTGGGCTAGTTTGACCCTAGGGACCCTTAGGATTCAAGGGGACTTAATCTCTCAACTTAGAACGGCCACAGGGCGTGTTTACACAGTGTTGAAGGGAGGGGACGGGGCCTGAGGTGACGTGTGCAAACACGCCCTGTGGCGCGTTTTAAGTTGGGGAAATAATTCTCTTTCAATCCTGAGGGACCCTGGGGCCAACTAGCCCACCAGGTGCTTCCAGTAAGTGCCACTGCACTGCGTTGCAGAGAGGTGGTGCAGGCCGTGCCCCTTTTTACACCTCTCTGTAATGGCGCTTACTGGACGTACCTAGTGGGCTATTTTGCCCCTAGGGATCCTCAGGATTCAAGGGGACTTAATCTCCCAACTTAAAAAACGGCCACAGGGCATGTTTACACAGTGGGGAAGGAAGGGGACGGGGCCTAAGGTGACGTGTGCAAACACGCTCTATGGCGCGTATTAAGTTGGGGAAATAATTCCCCTTCAATCCTGAGGGCCCCTGGGGGCTAACTAGCTCACCAGGTGCTTCCAGTAAGCGCCACTGAGCTGCGTTGCAGAGAGGTGGTCCAGGCCGTGCCACTTTTTACACCTCTCTGCAACGCAGCTCTGTGGCACATACTGGAGGTACCTAGTGGGCTAGTTGGTCCCTAGGGACCCTCAGGATTCAAATGAACTTAATCTCCCGACTAAAAACGGCCACAGGGCGTGTTTACACAGTGGTGAAGGGAGGGGACGGGGCCTGAGTTAACGTGTGCAAACAAGCCCTGTGGCACGGTTTAAGTTGGGGAAATAATTCCCCTTCAATCCTGAGGGACCCTGAGGGCCAACTAGCCCACCAGGTGCTTCCAGTAAGCACCACTCCGAAGCGTTGCAGAGAGGTGGTCTAGGCCGTGCCCCTTTTTACATCTCTCTGCAACGCAGCTCTGTGGCGCTTACTGGAGGTACCTAATGGTCTAGTTGGACCCTAGGGACCCTCAGGATTCAAGGGGACTTAATCTCCCAACTTAAAACGGCCACAGGGCGTGTTGACACAGTGGGGAAGTGAGGGGACGGGGCCTGAGGTGACGTGTGCAAACACGCCCTGTGGCGCGTTTTAAGAGGTAGTTTTAATCCCCTGCCCTATTATATACTAGGGGCTTACAGAGGAGGTCATGCTGATCACAGGGGGACCCCAACGCATAGTGTTCCCTAGTGTATGTAGGTGTTTTCACTGTATTCTGAGTGTCTTTTAACATAGCACTGGCTCTAGGACTGGTTAGTCAGACTCAGTTACCACCAGTATCCATCTGAAAAAGTTGAGGGTACAGGATGATTTTGCAACAAGACTTCTTTCTGCTCTTTTGTTTGTTCTTTCTGCAGGTTATCCTTCTTCCTGCACTTTTCTTCGTCTTTGAGGACTTCTGTTGCTTCTTTCTGCATGTCTTTTTTTTCTTTCTGTGCGTTTTTTCTTCTTTCTTCACATGTCCTATCTCTGTAGGCATAGTTAGAAATTAGCATTTAAAAAACCTTTGAAATTCACTGAAAAAACCATAGGTTTCAGGCACGTTATAGTTAGGAATTATCACTTAAAAACCTTAGAAATTCACTGAAAAAAACATAGCTTTCAGGGGCGTTATATAGACAAAGCCATTGAAATTCCCCTGTTATAGTTAGTTCAGCTAACTATAACTCGCGCGCCCACAATGCACTGCTGATGACGTCACATATTACATCACTCATGACATGGTCAGTGACATCATTCATGACATCACTGATGACATCTCAAATGACATCATTAATGTTATCACTGATGATATCATCCTTGTGATAGAGTGGCAGACCTCCTCTTCCCCTAATATAACCTTTGATACACACATTCAAAAATAGAAACTACAATGTTCAAAACAATGGACATACCAATACCAGTTACAACAACTTATTCAGTAATTCTAAGATCCACATACACATCCACTCATTCACCAACAGTCCTATACAGTCACTCATACATGGACTCACTCATCATATGTACTCACACACCTATACATCCTGTTACACACGCCACTCATCCATAGAGTTACTCACACACATAGTCACTCATGCTAATAAAGAATCAAACATCCATTTACTTGCATATACAGTTATACACACACCACCACACTTACTTCTACAGAAACTTACACATACTTAGTCTTTTAAACAATCACTTATAGAAACACATACTTATTCATACAGGAACTCTTTCAATCTCTCACTCTCACATATACTCACTTATATACACCAATAGTCACATATACTAGTTTAAAACATATGTAGTTACTCATAAAGACACTATTGAGACAGTCATTCACTCACTATCACACCCATACACACACTCATCCACCTATACAGTCCTGCACACATGCTGTCTTCAACACATACAAACATTGAGTCACTCATTCATGCATCTATGCACTACGTAATACCCCCCACCGAACCATACAGACACTCAGACACTCATACTGATACTCAAAAAACCAACTAATAACCTATATAGACACTCATGTAGCTACTCACCAACCCATGCTGCCACTTATACACAAAGTGAGAGACTGATACAGATATTTACATATTTAAACATTACTCACTAACCCAAGTATTCACTAAGATACACTTAATCAATCAGTTATACAATCAATTTTTCAAAAACAAATCATCCATTTCGACACTTATATACCCATTTATTCTTCCATCGACCTTGAGATATACATATATAAAACATATTTAATTTTCAGAAAAACACACATTCACTGGATGATGTAATCAGTAATGTCATTTGAGATGTCATGAGTGATGTCATGAGTGATGTCACTGACCATGTCATGAGTGATGTAATATGTGATGTCATCAGCAGTGCATTGCGGGCGCGCGAGTTATAGTTAGCTGAACTAACTATAACAGGGGAATTTCTATGGTTTTGTACGAGTGAATTGTCCAACTAACTATAACGCCTCTGAAACCTATGGTTTTGTCAATGAATTTCTAAGGTTTTTTGAATGCTAATTTCTAACTATGACGTGCCTGAAACCTATGTCTTTTTCAGTGAATATATATATATATATGTTTATTATACTATGTATACATGTGAAAATCTCTCGGTCCACCTGTTTGCCTCGGTGGCACAGAAAAAATGGGTGGAACTGACGTCAGCATGCCGGCGAGGTCCTCTTATGGCTCCGATGATGTCATACGGTGTCGCGAGTGGAGCCATGCTATTATAACGTCCTTGTTGACGTGGGAGAGCTAGGAAAGAATTTCCGTGGAATGCTGGTGCAGGGGATATTCACCTAAGTGTTCAGGCTAGTCCTTTGGGAGCAACTGTTTATGTACCCACTCCATAAACCTAAACCAGTGATCCGAGGGCAGAGGCTCTGCAGATGGCACACGAGGTGGGGTGCCCAGTCGTGCGTACCGGCGAGGCAGCGAAGTGACAAGCATCACAACCCACAAAAAAGGTAACGAGCGCACTGAATAATTCAGGATCTTCTCTTTGTATCTGGAAGGAACAACAAAGTTAAAAAGCCCTAGTATCAAAATGTAGAATTAGTGCTACAACGGTCTTCAAGAGGACCTGCGATGCCGCTTCTGCCTCCCGTACCTTGGAGGCGGCACATGGGTCACGCGGTACGGTCATACTGTGGTGGGACGCACCCTCGTTGACCTCTCATGGCACTGCTTCACACTTCAGGAAGGATGCTTTCCATTAGCTATGTTTTCTGATGACATGTCGCGCTGGCCCGTCCAACAACAGAACTCCTTTAGATCCAAACAGACTCTTCCTCTTTCTCACCGGAAGAGAAACCAGGCAACGCGGACACTTTCACAATACAACAGCTGGGAATGCACTTTTCGGTAAAAAAAACCACATTCCTTCCTCCTAATTAATCAAATAAACGTCTCACTCAGGAACAGGGGCCAGCTTCAATCGGTAAACATCTGTTACAATAACTTTTTTACTTCGCGATATAATTTCAAGACATGCATTACCACGCATGCCTGATACATCGCGAAGTCATTACTACACATTTTTTTAGAACGCATGGTCATTTACCACACATGCCTTTACAACAAATTTTGTTATAAAGGTGTATATGGTAAATGATAATGCATTCTAAAAAACATGTAGACGATCCACGTTGTTGTGAGGAAAAAGAGGCTGTTCCGTTTCCTCACAACGACATGCAATGCCCCTCAGAGATGATGTGAAGCAGGAACCACGAGGAGAGAGGAACCACGAGGAGTGAGAGGTAAGGGGGATTTGGCATGGGGTGTTTGTTTCCCCTAGGGTTTAGGGTAGTGCAGTGGTGTTTGGGTAGTGTAGGGGGTCATGCTGGGGGTAGTGTTTTAGGGTTTAGGGCAGTGCAGTGGTGTTTGGGTAGTGTATGCGGTCATGCTGGGGTAGTGTTTTAGGGTTTAGGTTAGTGCAGTGGTGTATGGGTAGTGTAGGGTTCATGCTGGGGTAGTGTTTTAGGGTTTAGGGTAGTGCAGTGGTGTTTGAGTAGTGTAGGGGGTCATGCTGGTGGTAGTGTTTTAGGGTAGTGCAGTGGTGTTTGTGTAGTGTAGGGGTCATGCTGGGGGTAGTGTTTTATGGTTTAGGGTAGTGCAGTGGTGTTTGGGTAGTGTAGGGGGTCGTACTGGGGTAGATTTAGGGTTTAGGGTAGTGCAGTGGTGTTTCGGTAGTGTAGGGAGTCGTGCTGGGGGTAGTGTTTTAGGGTTTAGGGTAGTGCAGTGGTGTTTGTGTAGTGTAGGGGGTTGTGCTGGGTGTAGTGTTTTAGGGTTTATGGTAGTGCAGTGGTGTTTGGGTAGTGTAAGGGTAGTGCTGGGGTTGTGTTTTAGGGTTTAGGGTAGTGCAGTGGTGTTTGTGTAGTGTAGGGGGTAGTGCTGGGGGTAGTGTTTAGGGTTTAGGGTAGTGCAGTGGTGTTTGTGTAGTGTAGGTGGTAGTGTTTTAGGGTTTAGGGTAGTGCAGTGGTGTTTGTGTACTGTAGGGGGTTGTGCTGGGTTCTAGTGTTTTAGGGTTTAGGGTAGTGCAGTGGTGTTTGTGTAGTGTAGGGGTCGTGTTTTAGGGTTTAGGGTCATGCAGTGGTGTTTGAGTAGTGAAGGGGGTCGTGCTGGGGGTAGTGTTTTAAGGTTTAGGGTAGTGCAGTTGTGTTTAGGTAGTGAAGGGGGGGTTGTGCTGGGGGTAATGTTTTAGGGTTTAGGGTAGTGCAGTGGTGTTTGTGTAGTGTAGGGGGCCATGCTGGTGGTAGATTTAGTGTTTAGGGTAGTGCAGTGGTGTTTGTGTAGTGTAGGGGGTCGTGCTGGGGTAGTGTTTTAGGGTTTAAGGCAGGGCAGTGGTGTTTGTGTAGTGAAGGGGGTTGTGCTGGGGGTAGTGTTTTAGGGTTTAGGGTAGTGCAGTGGTGTTTGTGTAGTGTAGGGGGTAGTGCTTGGGTAGTGTTTTAGAGTTTAGGGTAGTGCAGTTGTGTTTAGGTAGTGAAGGGGGTTGTGCTGGGTGTAGTGTTTTAGTGTTTAGGGTAGTGCAGTATGTTTGTGTAGTGTAGGGGGTAGTGCTGGGGTAGTGTTTTAGGGTTTAGGGTAGTGCAGTGGTGTTTGTGTAGTGTAGGGGTAGTGTTTTAGGGTTTAGGGTAGTGCAGTGATGTTTGTGTAGTGTAGGGGGTTGTGATGGGGTAGATTTAGGGTTTAGGGTAGTGCAGTGGTGTTTGGGTGGTGTAGGGAGTCATGCTGGTGGTAGTGTTTTAGGGTTTAGGGTAGTGCAGTTATGTTTGGGTAGTGTAGGGTGTCGTGCTGGGGGTAGAGTTTTAGGGTTTAGGGTAGTGCAGTGGTGTTTGGGTAGTGGAGGGGGTAGTGTTTTAGGGTTTAGGGTAGTGCGTCCAATCAGCCACAATATCCATGGACAAAGGGGATCCTGACTCTTTTGAACGCTCCGCCAATTGAATGATTTGGGTCAAGGGCCCTACCACGTCCAAGACCTATCAATTCCTTTCTTGGGATCCCTCAGATACTTGGAGAAAAAGGTACATAGTTTCTCATCAATTTCAGGTGTGTGTGCCACCTTCCCCTTCAGTGAGGGCCTGGGGCATTCTCCCCTCATCCTATTCCTGACCTCCCTTTCAAGGGGTTGATGGACTTTCCCCACCACATACTCTGCCACTTTGGTGTCAGGGGTCCACTCTGCCGACCTAGGATGGTAAATGTGGGTAGGCTCGAACATGTCCGAGTGGACCCCGTCCCCAACCCGGGACTGAGAGAAGTGGGACTCTGGATGCCAGGGACTCCCCAAGTCCTTATCCTCATCGGAGGAGAAATCGTCCTCCGATACACCCTCTCCCTCTAAGGGAAACCCGCCATCAGGGTCTACAATAGTGGTGACAGCATCGCAATTTTCTCCAGATTCCTCCTCCTCCCGGCAGGGTACATGTTTTAGCGTTCGCGCATTCTTGAGGAAGGTCTCCATAAGTCTATCAAATCCTTCCAAATGCCCCACGTTATGCTTAACGGCCCTTTTATTGCCCATCTAGGAGCTACTGGGACCCGCCACCACCAGATCTGGGTCACTGAACACCCCAGGGATGCTTTTCGCCAGCTTATCAACCTGATCCCTAAGAGGAGCCAGCGCCCTAGAAAATAGAGAGAGGGCTTTGTCCACTGCTGGAGGGAGAAGTTGGGGGGCCATTCCTCCTACTCCACTTCCTGGTAGGAATAGTAAAAATGATCTTCTGGAGAAGACATGATAGCAGAGGGTGTGAGCACAGAACAAATGCCCTTAAAATCCTTAAGGCAGCCCCCTCGCCGGTGCTACAACAGCTGGGCTTTCCCTGAAGTTATAAGAACAGACTGAGGCGCAATACCAATTACCACCACCAGGTGGCGCTGGTCACTAACGTGGCCATGTGGGGAAATCACCGCGTAGCCGTGTCAAAATTAGGCGAGGGTTGGTCGGGGATCAAGCGGACACTAAAGGAGTGACCGGATTCCCAAACGTGCTCAAAAACCAGCGGGAGCGCTCGACGGAGCTGCCTCGCTCGGACCAGACGCGCCTGACAGGATCTCACCGTGCGCAGAGCGCACAGCAGGAGAAACTGCGAGGGGGACAACGCTCTCGGGCAAGAGCCTGCTGCGCAGGGAATATGAAACAACACCAAGGCAATAATGCTAATATCGTGCACAAGAAACCACTATACAAACAGCAACAACGTCAGATTAAGCCAAGAATGTAAGGAATGCATTTAACTGACGAGCAGTGAAGAAAGAGGAAGCGGAAGGGACGTCACGATATTATATACGATGGACTGTGATATTGGACTATAGTTGCCTTGGAGACTACCCCCCTAATGGTTCATGGGTTGTGTAGTCTTTTCTTTAATGATTGTTGTGTTACGTTTTCTTTGAACTGCTATGCAAATAAAGTGAGGAAACATATGCATAATCCTCGCCTCCATCCTGCTGTAGAATTCATTAAACTTTATTCGATCTGATTTAGAAACATAGATCATAAAAGTGTACATAAAATCAGTAAATCCTCTTTCCTTATACAATACAGTGAGAATTAATTAAAACCAGTAGGTAAAAACGGGTGTTGCAAAGTCCGGTTCAGAGCAACTTCAGGTTAACAGAATCGTAAAGTTCAATGTTTCGCAAGATCAATCTCATGTACTTCGTGCAAAATACGCAATAAGGGGTCCAAGTAAGATGTAACGCTCCAATACCTGACCAGACTGCACTATATAAAACTGCACAGAAACTAAAAGTAAAAAGTGTTTTGCACACTTCTGTCGTTGGGCTATATGTGGGCTACATCTGGGTGATATGTGTGCTACATTTGCCCTCTTTTTTCTCTTGTGGCCATCTTGGGAGTCTTATTTGTTATGAAGTTTCCTAATTTCCTCATTTACTGCAGTCTCCTCAGTAGAAAATGCTTTCAGTTTTTTACTTTGAATCCATCAAGAATGCATTCAGATGTGTCACACATTTGCCATAAATTCAGAATGTTAGCACTCTAGTTGTTCATTAGATCACTGTAGTAAAGCTACTGCTCACCAGGGAGTTAAATGGAACTCTACTGCTGGTATTGAAAGTGATTGTTTCAGTCTGCATGTCAGAAATAGAAGAGGAATTGAGATCTCACTTAAAACATGCCCTACATTTTCTTTCTGCAGCACTAACCATAATTTCTATGGCAAAATTAACCCCCTCATTTTGTTCATTTTTAAATTAAATGTTTTAAGTGTTACCAGTCTATTCCAATCAAGATGGCTTCAGGTGTGCCATCATTTTGTCATAAGTTAGACTGTTAGCTCTCTAGTTGTACTTTAGAACACACTGGGAAGCTGCAGTAGAACACGAAGGCATTAACTGACAGGCTGCTCCTGTTGAAATATAACAGGAAGATATTTGAGATCACACTTGAAACATGTCCTAATTTTTCTTTCTACAGCACTAACCATAATTTCTATGACAAATGAACCCCCTCCTTTTGTTCCTTTTTAAATTAAATGTTTTGAGAGTTACCAGTTTATTCCAATCAAGATGGCTTCAGGTGTGCCATCATTTTGTCATAAGACTGTTAGCGCTCTAGTTGTTCTTTCGAACCCTCTGGGAAGCTGCAGCAGAACACAAAGGCATCAACTGACAGGTTGCTCCTGTTGAAATATAACAGGAAGACATTTGATATCACACTTGAAACATGTTCTAATTATTCTTTCTACAACACTAACCATAATTTGTATGACAAAATTTACCCCATAATTTTGTTCCATTTTAAATTAAATGTTTTAAGAGTTACCAGTTTATTCCAATCAAGATGGCTTCAGATGTGCCATAATTTTGTCATAAGTAAGGCTGTTAGCACTCTACTTGTTCTTTAGAACACTCTGGGAAGCTGCAGTGGAACACAAAGGAATCAACGGACAGTCTCTGCCCTTGTTGGATTTACTGAAAATGACAGACTTCATTCTCACATGACTGAGAAAGATAATGTGAATTTACAGAAAATTGCTCTCATTTTAGCTTCAGTTTTCTCTCAAACATGATTCATGATATCCCAGCAGAAGGTTTTCACAGGGTAAAATCACCTTAGAACACACCACAATTCCTGAAATTAGTATGGTACCACCAACAAATGAATTCTAATATAACTAAAGTCTGTTATCACCCTTTATAGTTCTCCTTTTGGTAACCCTCAAAATCTTCGATTCACTACAATGCATTTCAATGGGGTACTATCATGTATATTGGTCCCAAGATGGCTGCCAGCAATTCCAGGATGAAGTTGTTATATCTGAGGTTTCTACCTTACATCTTCCCTGTTTCTCTTCCTCTGCTGCTCAGCCAGTGAGTGTAGAATGTTAGTGTGAATGTGATGTCATTGGAATGTTTGGTATGTTGTGAGTGGACTGTCAGTTGGATCCTGGGCTGAGCAGCAGAGAGGATGCTGCTGGTGGGGCTTATGTTACATATCTACTGCTTTATATAATACATATTTACTGGAAAACCTATCTACCATCTAAGAGAAATAAACTTATCATCTGTAACCTAACCAAGTCTTCTGGAACTCCTTCATAAGATACAACAAAAATTGGCGACGAGTTGGATTAAAACTATGTGTGAGGATCTTTTTCAAGCTTCAAAAAGGTACTTTTATACAATATTTTACTTAAGAAAAGAACCTACCAAAGGATTTTACGCCCTCCCACCCCACCAGTGTCCAGACTCACCGGACAGCCCATTGACACAGCGTACGTTTCCTGCTACCTGCTTCTTCCTGCTTGATTTGTTCTACCTACTTCTGACTGGATGCATGTTATCCTTTACATGTACTTCCTGCATCATTCCTGCTGCTTGTTTTGTCAGGGCGTTTACTATCTGCTGCCTTGTTTCCTGCTGCCTTGACACCCTGCTGCTTTAAAAATATTTTACTAACGTTTGGATGTGACGGCATTTTCAGAGATTGGCACTACGTCTAAGAACCCACTTCTACAAATTTTGCCACTATGTCTAAGAACCACTTACTGGGCAATAAATTCAGCTGAATTACAGTTAACTACTTCATTCACACAAGTATTACAATGCTGCTGCTGTCCGGACAAAACCTGCTCCTGCATTTAACCATCATTGTGCATCTTTGAGGTACTGTCGTGTTTTTCATGTGCAACATCGATGAAGCTCCAGTGTAAGTTAAAAGTCACTGCCATCTATTACAAGTCCACTTGGCACTGAATGAAATTGGTTTGACCTGTGGCCTGCTCACATTGCGGTACTTGTTTAACGTCTCTTTGATGCACCACTACATGAGGCGAACTCAGGTGAGACATTTTCTTAGATTTTCGGGTCTACGCTTAGATCTGATTCATTCACCTGTTACCAACCGTCACTTTTAAATTTAAAACAAGACATGGCACGAGTCTTTATGCACGCACCTACCTGTATACTGAGGACGTGTTGTTGGCTCGAGACTTCCTCTGTGACGTTGCTGAATTTGGGCATTGCTGAAAGGACGTTTTGCTGCACTGGTGTGCAGTGAACCACCCGGCACGACGTCTAGAAGCTTGCTGCCACCTTGCGGTTGGACTCATCAAGCTGTTGTTAGCATATGAAGTGTCTTGCAGGATTCAACGTACTTCAGCATCTTGCTAACCATGTTTTTTTCTTTTCTTGCCTGCCAAAAAAGTATTTCAAGCGTTGATGTCATACAGCACCTAGGGCTTGCTGACAGTTTCCCTCACCTGGCTTTTCTGTCTTGTTCACCTCTGAGGTGCGCTTCAGTTACACTGCCTCCGAACTTCTCATCTGAGAAACAGAATTTTCAAGGGATCCATCATTTATTTGTGCTTACTGCCAGCATCCTGAATTGGGTATCTAATCTTCAACCAAGGTACTGTTTTCATATCGCTACATGCTCTTCAAGCCCAGCATGTTTTCTTACGGACCGCGGTGACTACTTTATTTGTTTTAGTTAATTGTTTTGAGACTTATACCAACTTTATCATTTTTATTTCTGTAACTAGTACTGTGCTACATTTCTTTAATGTACTGCCATATTGCCTATTCCATGTTCATTTTCTCATCTTTGGCTCCCATTACTACGGTGCTTTATTATTATGCATTTTTATGTTTCTACGTATACCTACATTGATTTTTTGCTATGTTACCATGCTATGTGTTTACTTATTTACCTGTATTGATTTATTCTTTATACATGATACTGTATTAGTAATGTTTCTCCTTCTTGGCATGCAGGTTTTCTTACATTTTCTATCTGTACTTTGATACGGAGGATTTCTCCTTATTTTACTCTGTTCTTTACATGATTTTTACTAACAGTGCATTTGTTTTATTGTGCCCAGGTTTTTTTATGTGGTCTAACTTGAGGTGTGACTGAATTTTCTTTGCTGTGTAGTTCAGTTTACCCAGATCGTATTTTACCAGCGCTTTCATATGTGGTCTAAATTGAGGTGTGACTAAATTTCTTTGTGGTGTAGTTCTGTTCACCCAGATCTCACTTTCCTGGAGCATTTTCTTTGTTCCTTCTATTTGTACTTTGATGTGGAGTATTTCTCCTTATTTTCCTCTGTGCTTTACCTGATTTTACTTACATTGCATTTGTTTTATTGTGAGCAGGTTTTCATGTTTGGTCTAACTTCAGGTGTGACTGAATTTATTTGATGTGTAGTTCAGTTCACCTAGATCGTACTTTCCCTGCACTTTCACTTGTGGTCTAATTTGAGGTGTGACTGAATTTCTTTGCGGTGTAGTTCTGTTCACCCAGATCGCACTTTCCTGGAGCATTTTCTTTGTTCCTCCGATTCTTTACTTGTGTACTTGATATTTACAGTTCAATTGTTATTTTGTGCGCAGGATTACATACGTAGTCTAACTTGAGGTATTACTGAATTTTCTTTGCTGTGTAGTTCAGTTCATCCAGATCGTACTTTTCCTGCATTTTCTCTTGTGGTCTAACTTGAGGTGTGACTGTACTCTTATTTCTGTGTTACAGTTTTCCCAGATCGCATTTTTCTTGAATTTAATTTTGGTGATTCTCTTTATTGGGTTTTCACAATTTTCTCTTCTCTACATGTCTTCCTTTAGGTTGATGTGTTAGGTGTACACCACCTGTGTTACCTTCTTTACTCTTCATTTGCTTTATTTTGTTTGTGCAATTTCCTTCTTCCTGTTGTTGTGTTCAGAGGTTCCTTACTTCTCTCCAGCCTGGCCAGTTGGTGTAGTTGTGGTGGTTACACTGTTGCACTTCCGGTTTGATAGTTTTTGTGTCACACTTATTTTTGTTCTCTTTACTATTTCCTTCCTTTTGAAACTTCCTGCTTCAATTTTTCTCTGCTTAGGAAGGAGAATTGTGTTTTTGTATTTTCGTATTCCTTTTGTGTTGTATTCATTGCCATACTTTTCACACTTTGTATTTTTCTACATGTTTTCCTTTCTACTGCTTCTGTTTACATCACATTTCACTTTGCTGATTTTAAATGTTGTTTTCATATTTAAGTGCATTTGCAATTCTTTACTGTCATTTTTCCTTGATATTACTGTGATAACTGCAATTTTTCTTTGATATTACTATGATGTTACTGCAATGTTTCTATTTACATTTGCTTTCTCTTTGTTCATTTTATAAAGAGGGAAGGTGTGTTATATCTAAGGTTTCTACCTTTCATCTTCCCTGTTTCTCTTCCTCTGCTGTTCAGCCAGTGAGAGTAGAATGTTAGTGTGAATCTGATGTCATTGGAATGTTTGGTATGCTGTGAGTGGACTGTCAGTTGGATCCTGGGCTGAGCAGCAGAGATGATGCTCCTGGTGGGGCTTATGTTACATACCTACTGCTTTAAATAATACATATTTACTGGAAAACCTATCTACCATCTAAGAAGAATAAATTTCTCATCTGTAACCTAACCAAGTCTTCTGGAACTCCTTCATAAGATAAAACAGAAGTGCTGACAGCCAATCAGTTCTCACGATGAGATGTGTCGTTAGGCTCCGCCCAGATATTGAAACGTTTACTTTTTCTAATTTCTCATGAACTACTGAACGGATTTACACCATTTAACAAAAAGGGATTTTTCTGAACCAAGGGCTACCTTTTTGCCAAATTTGGTGTAATTCCGTTCAGCAGTTCGGGCTGTAGCCGTGTCTAAAGTTTCCTATGGGAATTAACATGGAGAAAACACGTTTCGGGACCCCCTTTTTTCTCTACCCCCACTTGCTGAATCACCCCGGAACTTTTAAGATGGGAGCTGACCGGAACCCCCCACGAATTTTGAAAATTTCGCGAAGATTCATCAACCGACGCCAAAGTTATTGGGAAAAGAATGTTACGATTTTCCTATGGATAATACGTCCTAACTATAACTACCTACTGGTGACTGCCAGTAGGTGATATATATATATATATCTTCTTGCTCGGTGGGGATGGTCCTAGAAGTAAGTAGCACTCGAGCGCAGGAAGGTTTTCCCCAAAAAAGCCTTTATTTTCGGTAAAACAGTCACTCTTGACAGTTAATCAAGGCATCTGACCACAGCCCTGATGCGTTTCGAGTTAACCTCTTTTTCGAAGGGTATGCAGCCAAGGAACGCATGATTGGACCTCATCTTCCTTATGAGCGCTATCGTACGCCAATCATTGGACACCTCTGTATGAGTTCAGTATGTTGCTTGTTGGGAAGTTGGCCACGGAGCTCGTGATTCGCGGGGCTCCGAACGTGGGGCACAGGAAATGGATATTTACAGCCACGATTGCCAGGGCTCATAAAAGAGCTGAAATTTGTATTTAATTGGTAACGCATCCATCTGAGGCATTATTCGGACTTCACTTCCCAACAAGTAACGTACTGAACTCATACAGAGGTGCCCAATGATTGGCGTACGATAGCGCTCATAAGGAAGATGATGTCCAATCAAGCGTTCCATGGCTGCATAACCTTCGAAAAAGAGGTTAACTTGAAACGCGTCAGGGCTGTGGTCAGATGCCATGATTAACTGACAAGAGTGACTGTTTTACCAAAAATAAAGGCTTTTTTGGGAAAAGCTTTCCTGTGCTCGAGTGCTACTTACATCTAGGACCAACCCCCCGAGCAAGATATATATATATTTATATATATATATTTATATATATATATATATATATATATATATATATATAAATTCACTGAAAAAACCATAGGTTTCACACATGTTATAGTTAGCGGAAATTTTACTGATAAAAAACCAATGAAATTCCCCCGTTATAGTTACTGTAGGCAACTATAACTCACGCGACCGCAATCCTCTGCTGATGCTAATACTGTATTTAGACACTTATTTGCCCATGTCTTCTTCCATACATTTTTAGCTATACATATATTACAAATATTTTTTTTTCATAAAGACACATATGTCATCAGCAGAATATTGCGGTCGCGTGAGTTATAGTTGCCTACAGTAACTATAACGGGGGAATTTCATTGGTTTTTTATCAGTAATATTTCCGCTAACTATAACATGTGTGAAACCTATGGTTTTTTCAGTGATTTTGCAAGGTTTTTTAAATGCTAATTCCTAACTATAACGTGTGTGAAACCTATGGTTTTTTCAGTGAATTTGTACGTTTTTTTAAATGCTAAGTTACTTTACGCCATTCATGGCGTGCGCGCCCACTTAACGCAGTTCGTTCCGTGCGCGCACGGTGCGCTTCGCGCACCGTGCGCGCACAGTGAGCACGTGGTGCGCTTCGCGCACCGCGGGCCCACTTTACGCAGTTAGTGCCGAGCACGCACGGTGGGCACGCGGTGCGCTACGCGCACCGCGTGCCCACGTTACGCTAGATGGGCCATGTACGCACGATGCGCTTCGCGCACCGTGCGCACATGGAGGACATATGATGCACTTCGTTTTGAAAGGTAATATTTTAATTTTTCGCACCTGTTATAAGCCATGCACACGGGGTGGGGAGAGTGTGGATAATTTTTTTTTTAAATATTTTTTTTTTTAATATTTTAGTTTTTTGCATCTCTGATATGCCATGCACAATTTGTGCACTTCGGGCACCAATTGCACACGGGGTGGGGAGAATGTGGATAATTTTTTTTTTTTTATATTTTTTTACCGTACGCGTACGGTAAGCATAATCGGCGAAATTAGCGAAAAAATAAAAATTCCGTTTTTGGCCTTGGGGGATCTTTGGGGACTCCCTCTACATGGCTATGTGTGTGGGAGCTGTCTAAACAGCCCCTTTACATGTTTTTTTGCTTTGTATTTTAATCATCACTCTCAGTGCGAGAGAGAAAATGGCGGCCGCCGCTTCCTGGTTTCGGCCGATTCGAATGTTTACTAAGATCTAAGAGCCAATCAGAATCGCGCTCGCGCACGCCACCGTATGCGTACGGTAAGCGTACCGTAAGCGCACCGTAAGCTGGCTCAGATATATATATTGATTTAAAGGCTATTTTCTCAGAATCTACTGAACAGATTTACACCAAACCTACAAAAGGCACTTCCTTGACCTGAGGACTACCTCTCTGCCAAATTTCTAGTAATTCTGTTCAGCCGTTCGGGCTGTAGCCCTGTCTAAAGGTCCTATGGAAAAATGCATGGGAAAAACGCGTTTTGGGACCCCCCTTTTATCTCAGCCCCCGCTTGACGAATCCCCCCGAGACTTTCAGGGTAGGAGCGGAGCGTAGCGCCCCACCTATTTTGAAAAATTTGCGAGGATTCGTCGACCGGCGCCAAAGTTATTCAAAATAGAATGTTGCGGATTTCCTATGGAAACGTGGTCCTAACTATAACTACCTACTGGCGACCGCCAGTAGGTAATATATATATATATATATATACATATTACCTACTGGCGGTCGCCAGTAGATAGTTATAGTTAGGACCTATTTTCTATAGGCGATCCGCAACATTCTAGTTGGAATAACTTTGGCGCCGATTGACGAACCTTCGCAAAATTTTCAAAACTTTCAGCCAGCTCCGGTCCACTCCTATCCTGAAAGTCTCGGGATGAATCATCAAATGGGAGCCGAGAAAAAAGGGGGATCCCAAAACGTGTTTTCCCCATGCAATTTCCCATAGGACCTTTAGCCGCAGCTACAGCCCGAACTGCTGAATGGAATTACACCAAATTTGGCAAAGCTGTAGTCCTTAGTTCAGACTCGTGCCTTTTGCTTAAATGGTGTAAATCGATTCAGTAGTTGCTGAGAAAATCATAATTAAAAGTACATATATATCTAGGGCCGCGAATCCTCCCGAGCACAAGCTTTATGCTAATTGGCTGTTAACACTTCAAACCAGGAAGTGTTGACAGTCATCTTGTGCCTCGGTAGAACCGAGGCACAAGAAAGCAGAAAACAAACGTGCAAAGCACGCAAAGGGGGCAGGGTAGACACACCCTGACCCCCTAGGCCTGCTCAGGGGGTCCCAAAAGGACCCCCAAGGCCCCAATTTTTATTTTGAAATCGTGGGATGCGCGGATCTGCACATCCCGATGCTGGAAAAAAAACGAAACGCGCGCTTTGTTTATAATTATCCCCCAGGGGAGCCAAGTTCCAGGGGCATTATATTATATCCATGGGCCCCCAGCCCCATGGATTGCCACCCCCGGGGCTTTTGTGAAATATGTGGGGGGGGCTCTCATCCCCCCAACCCCAGGGACCACCACCCCCTGGGGCTTTAAAAAACATGGGTGGGGGCTCAATGGCCCCCCCAAGCCCCGGGGACCGCCAACCCCTGGGGCTTTATGACATTCACGGCCCCCGCAGCCCGGGGACTGCCACCCCCGGGGCTTCAAAGTAGAACGTGGAGGGGGGCACCCCCCGGGCTTAAAATTAATTGTGTAGCGGTGGGCACCTGGCCCCCCGCAGACCCGGGGACCGCCACCCCCCGGGGCTTTTTTTACATAAAATCAACCTGTGTGGGCACTAAGTTTTTTAATTTGGGGGTCCGTTATGGACCTCCCAGCCCCGGGGATCACCACCCTCGGGGCTTTGAAAAAGGTGGGAGGGGGCCGCGTGGCCCCCCTCCTGGAGCCCTTGATAGCCCTGGGGAATGCCCCCCCCCAGGGCCGGCTCCTGCAGTGTCCCGGGGTGCCCACCCCCAGGACACTGCTGTTTGCAATGGCAGGGCATAAGCCTTGCGGCTCCCACCCTGCCCTTGCAAACTGCTTTGCTTCATTGAAGCGAGAGCAGGGAAAACTGCTGTCGCTTCAATGAAGCAAAGCAGATTGCTTTTCCACACGGGAAGCAGCATGTTAGCTGCTCCACATGTGGAAAAGCAATGTCGGATCCCGCAGGAGGCAGGGAGCTGGCTGGGACCGTGGGGGATTGGGGACACCCCCACAGTCCCCAATGAGAGGCCAGGCCATGGGGGATAGGGTCCCCGGGGCCATAAGTAGCCCGGGAGGGGGGCTACGCAGCCCCGTCCATAAATATATTTAAAAATGTGGCCATGCCCCGGGGGGATGGGGTCCACGGGCCCAGAATTGGCCACGGAAGGGGTGCCACACGGCCCCCTTCCCGTAAATATTTTTTTTTTATTTTAATATGGAGGTGAGGCCCTGGAAGATGGGATCCCAGGGGCACAAAAAAGTAAAAGGAAGGGCCACACAGCCCCCATTAAAAAAAAATGTTTTAAAAAAAGATGCGATCGTCCCTAGGCCCCGCCCACTCACAAACACACTCTGAAAACGCGCCCTGTGGCGCGTTTTAAATTGGGGAATTAATTCCCCTTCAATACTGGGGGTCCCTGGGGGCCAACTAGCTCACCAGGTACCTCCAGTAAGTGCCACAGGGCTATGCTGCAGAGAGATGCTCCAGGCCACGCCCCTTTTTACACCTCTCTGCAACGCAGCCTTGTGGCGCTTACTGGAGGTACCTGGTGGGCTAGTTGGACCCCAGGGACCCTCAGGATTCAAAGGGACTTAATCCCCCAACTTAAAACGCGCCACGGGACGCATTTGCACAGTGGTGAAGGTAGGGGGCGGGGCCTGAGGTGATATGTGTGCAAACACGCCCTGTGGCGCGTTTTAAGTTGGGGAATTAATTCCTCTTCAATCCTGAGGTCCCCGGGGGACCAACTAGCCCACCAGGTACCTCCAGTAAGTGCTACGGAGCTGCGTTGCAGCGTGTTGTAAAAGGGAGCATGGCCTCTGAACACCTCTCTGCAATGCAGCTCCCTGGTGCATACTGGAGGTACCTGATGGGCTAGTTGGCCCCCAGAGGACCTCAGGATTGAAGAGGAATTAATTCCCCAACTTAAAACGCGCCACAGAGCGTGTTTGCAGACATGTCACCTCAGGCCCTGCCCCCTTCCTTCACCATTGTGCAAACACGCCCTGTGGTGCGTTTTAAGTTGAGGAATTAATTCCTCTTCAATCTTGAGGGTCCCTGGGGGCCAAATAGGCAATCAGGTACCTCCAGTATGCGCCAGGGAGCTGCGTTGCAGAGAGGTGTTCAGAGGCCACGCCCCTTTTTACATCTGTCTGCAACGCAGATCTGTGGTGCTTACTGGATGTACCTAATGGGCTAGTTGGACTCTACGGACCCTCAGGATTGAAGGGGAATTATTTCCCCAACTTAAAACGCGCCACAGGGCGTGTTTGCAAAGTGGTGAAGGGAGGGGATGGCGTAGGAAAGGGGCTGTATATATACACGACCAAAGTAAAATCAGCTGAACTACGAATTCCGATTTACTCCCCTTTTATCAGGAGAGACCCCAGTGCTGCATCTTTGAGCTCAGTACTGATCCTGAAAAGTAATTCTAACCGTACTTACCAGTAACTTGAATTTCCTTCCATAGTCTATTATTGACTGGTTTCACTTGGAAATTCTTCTAAGTGTGGAGTTTTGGAACTTTAAAATATTCATCTAAAATCAGCTGAACTACGAATTCCGATTTACTCACCTGTTATCAAGAGAGACCTCAGTGCTGCATCTTTGAGCCCAGTACTGATCCTGAAAAGTAATTCTAACCGTACTTACCAGTAACTTCAATTTCCTTCCATAGACTAACATTGACTGGTTTCACTTGGAAATTCTTCGAAGTGTGGAGTTTTGGTACTTACAAATATTCCTCTAAAATCAGCCGAACTACGAATTCTGATTTACTCACCTGTTATCAGGAGAGACTTCAGTGCTGCATCTTTAAGGCCAGCACTGATCCTGAAAAGTAATTCTAACTGTACTTGCCAGTAACTTGAATTTCCTTCCATAGGCTAACATTGACTGGTTTCACTTGGAAATTCTTCTAAGTGTGGAGATTTGGAACTTACAAATATTCCTCTAAAATCAGCTGAGCTACGAATTCCGATTTACTCACATGTCATCAGGACAGACCTCAGTGCTTCATCTTTGAGCCCAGTACTGATCCTGAAAAGTAATTCTAACTGCACTTACCCGTAACTTGAATTTCTTTCCATAGGATATCATTGCCTCCCATCCCTGTTCCTGTTTAGTAGTTTAATAGCACTCCCATTAGTCATTGAGCTGACGAGCTGGCAGATGAAGCACCCGCATGCCTGTGAGAGGTACCTGACCTGAGAAAGATGTTGACAGCCTACTCAGCAAACCACAAATTTCAAAGACTGGAATCTCTACTGATGACGGTTAAAGAACCAGAAACACATGTCTAGAGATCAGCACTATCTGCACCAACTGTGGCACAACACTCGAACACTCTTGAAGCAAGCAAGTAACTGAAACTGCATTTACCACAATGCCAGGGGTGAACCTTGCTGGGAGGTGAAGTGGTGTGCTCCCACCCCTGTTCCTATTTAAAAGTACTCCCGTGAGTCATTGAGCTGACGAGCTCATGGATGAAGCACCCGCATGCCTGTGAGAGGTACCTGACCTGAGAAAGATGTTGGCAGCCTACTCAGCAATCCCCAAATTTGAAAGACTGTAATCTCCACTGATGACGGTTAAAGAACCAGAAACACGTGTCTAGAGATCAGCACTATCTGCGCCAACTTTGGCGAAACACTCGAACACTCTTGAAGCAAGCAAGTAACCGAAACTGTACTTACCACAATGCCAGGGGCGAACCGTGCTGGGAGGTGAAGCAGTGTGCTCCCAACACTGTTCCTATTTAAAAGTACTCCCGTGAGTCATTGAGCTGACGAGCTCATGGATGAAGCACCCGCATGGCTGTGAGAGGTACCTGACCTGAGAAAGATGTTGGCAGCCTACTCAGCAATCCCCAAATTTAAAAGACTGTAATCTCCACTGATGACGGTTAAAGAACCAGAAACACGTGTCTAGAGATCAGCACTATCTGCGCCAACTTTGGCGAAACACCCGAACACTCTTGAAGCAAGCAAGTAACCGAAACTGTATTTACCACAATGCCAGGGGCGAACCGTGCTGGGAGGTGAAGCAGTGTGCTCCCAACACTGTTCCTATTTAAAAGTACTCCCGTGAGTCATTGAGCTGACGAGCTCATGGATGAAGCACCCGCATGGCTGTGAGAGGTACCTGACCTGAGAAAGATGTTGGCAGCTTACTCAGCAATCCCCAAATTTGAAAGACTGTAATCTCCACTGATGACGGTTAAAGAACCAGAAACACGTGTCTAGAGATCAGCACTATCTGCGCCAACTTTGGCGAAACACTCGAACACTCTTGAAGCAAGCAAGTAACCGAAACTGTATTTACCACAATGCCAGGGGCAAACCGTGCTGGGAGGTGAAGCAGTGTGCTCCCAACACTGTTCCTATTTAATAGTGCTCCTGTGAGTCATTGAGCTGACGAGCTCGTGGATGAAGCACCCGCATGCCTGTGAGAGGTACCTGACCTGAGAAAGATGTTGGCAGCCTACTCAGCAAACCGAAAATGTCAAAGACTGGAATCTCAATTGATTATGATTAACCCCTTCTATGCCTATGACGAGCTGGACTCGTCATGGAGCACAGTCACCATATGCCCATGACGAGTTCAGCTCATCATGACACCCACCCACGGGGAAGCGCTGGTGCTCCCCCCGTGAGTGGTCGATCCGTTTTTGTTTTACTGGGAAGGCAGGGGAAGACGTTCCCCTGCCTCCCCCCGCCCCCCACTCTGCCTCATCAATCATGTCAGCGCGCGAGCCGCGCTGACGTCATTGGAGGTTTCCCCTTTGTTCTCCGACGCACAGGAAGCCATTTGCTTCCTGCGCGTCGGATAAGAAAGAGGTAAGTTTTGGGGCTGGGGACAGGGGGATTTCACTGAAAGAGGCATCGAGGGAAAGGAAAGGGTTTTCCTTTCCCCCGATGTCTCTTTTATGCATTCCTGCTGCACGATCGTGCGATCGTGCAGCAGGAATGGCCACTAGCGCCAGGGATTTTTTAGTTTTTTTAGTTTTGGGTTGTTTGGTGGAGCGGCCCCTTAGGCAAGGGTCGCTCCCCTTATGGCCACATTATTTGTTTTTATTTGAAAGTCCCCAGACCCATTCATAATAGGGACAGTAATTTAATAAAAATAGAAAATTAGAAGTTAGCATGTTACAAAAGCAAACATTACGTTATATGTGGCAATAATGACAATTGTGCATGTATCAAGAGCAAATAAAATGCAAGAGGTAGCAGACGACACGTTACAAGAGGAAAAAGTGACATGTGTGCATGTTTCAAAAGCGTACAAAGTACAAATAGAAGTATAATACTGCAATAGATGGCAGACACATAAAACACAAGAACAAACATTATTTTACATGAGGCAATGGTGGCAATTGTGCATGTATCAAAAGCAAACAAAATACAAGAGGTAGCAAATGATATGTTACAAGAGGAAAAGTGACATGTGTGCAAGTTACAAAAGAGTACAAAGTACAAGTAGAGGTATAAAACTGCAATAAATGGCAGACACTCAAAACACAGGAACACACTGGGAAGGCACTTCTATAGGCATGGAGAATAGAATTTCCTATAATGGAAAGACTTCCTTCAGATAATAGAGAGGACATGAATTAAGTTTGGAAGTGTCTTTGCAGTAGGAGAACTTTGAGGTCAGTTTTGAAGGACTGGGAAGAGGGGGTGGTCCGGAGCTGAGGCGGAAGTGAGTTCCAGATTCTCACCGCGTTGCCTGTAAAGGATTGACCCATCGATCTTTCCTTCTTGAAAGTGGGAGGTTCAAGCAATACATTTTGCACAGTATGTGATGGTCTAGAGCCTCCAGAGAGTTTCAGTTTATTTGCCAGGAAGCGAGGAGAGGAGGAGTGCAAGGCTTTGTGGGTGATACAGGCATTCTTGTAGATAGATCTTGCCTCGATGGGAAGCCAACGGAGGGTGGATAAAATGGGTGTGATGTGGTCGCTTCTTTTGGCCCCATATCTGAAACGAGCTGCTGAATGGAGAACATATTTACGGGGGGACAGGTGGGATTTGTGGAGGCCAGTAAGAAGAGAATTGCAGTAGTCCAATCTGGAGAGAACCAGCGATTGGACCAGGGTTTGAAGGTCTTGCTCCGGGAAGAAGCGACAAATCCCCCAAAGAAGGCGCAGGAATTGATGTGGGAGAGTAGATTGAGTTTTTTGTCGAGTATGACAATAAGGGATTGTACGCTGTCGACAATGATGGATTTTTTGTTAAGTAGATTCTTCTGATCCATCCATGATAGAACAGAGGGAGGAGAAAGTGAGGAGGAGAGGAGGAGGAATCCAGTTTTGGAGGGATTCAGAATCAGTTGATGAGTTAACATCCAGTTTTGAATGGATTCGAGAGTAGAGCTTAGGATGGAGAGATCGTGAGTGGATGTGTCTGCCCCCTGGGAGGGGGGGCATATTTTTAATTTACTATTGTATTTGTTGTTTGGGGAAGCGGCCCCTTGGACAAGGGTCGCTCCCCTTTATGGGAGGATGATTGTGGCCATTTCTGCACTTTTTGGGTGGAAGGATAGAAGTATGTTTTTAGGCCCATCTGCCCCAAAGGGGGACAGAAGCCACTAGACACCAGTGTTTTTTTAAATTTTTGTGTTGGGGAGTGGCCGCAAGGGTTGCTCACCTTTTACGAGAATGAATATTTAATTTATATTCTTAGGTCCACCTACCCCATATCTTTGTTGGTGGATTGTGTGTGGATTGGTGCATTATAGGCACATGTGACATTAATGTTTTTTCCCCTTTTTATTCTAGTCTAAAGCTTTTGATTCCTGATTCCGGTTTCGACAGTGGTTGTTCTGCAGTTTTGTGTAGTTGCATTTTTTTGGTAAGAATTTTTTTTTTGTATTTACTCAAAATGAGTAATATTGTAATGTTTGAATGAATTTTTTTGTAAGTGATGTCATAATGGCAGCATATTTAGTTAGTGTTTTGAGCATGAAATTCTTTGGGATGTGTTTTGCATGGTCTTATGTGTAATTTCTTTTCTCTTTCTTTTTTAGTGGGATATTGTTGATCCATACTTTGTCTGTGCAGAGTAGGTGGTGGTGAGTAGTTTAGCTGCCTCTGGCAAGTGAGTGGTATCGTTTTAGAGTATATATGTGTTTTTGATAAAGGTGCTTTTTGTTTATTACTTATTTTACAAAGTGTTTGTTGTTGTTGACTTGTTTGACAAGTTACCTTTATTAGTAAGCATTATGGCTAGCCGTCGAATCACTGCTCAACAGGTGGTTGGTATGCTTCTTGAATCTTCCTCTGAGCATGATTATGAGACTGAGCGAGAGGAGGGAGGGGAAGACTCTGGCAGTGAGTTTTCTCTCCACATGGAATCATCGGATGATGAAGGTACTCTCAGTGCAGATGAAGGTACTCTTGGTGTGGATGAAGCAACTCTCAGTGCGGATGAAGTGCATGTTTTAGAGGAGGAAACTGCTGTGCCGATGGTGCAAGAGGCATCTGGATTGCATTCTGAGGCTGCCAGGCTTTCTACTGGAAGTGCTGGACTTCAGGTTGATCCAAACATGGTGCAGCCGGTGTTGCCTGCCTTTCGCTGTGATGCAGGATTGTGAACATTTTTTGCCTATACAGTTTTTTCAGTTGTTTATGGATGATGTATTTTGGGTGAGATTGTCGAGCAGACAAATTTGTATGCTGAACAGTTTTTGAGGGACAACAGTGACAAACAGGCCCCAGTCTAGAGCTACCCGGTGGACTCCCACAAATCTGGAAGAGATTAAGAAGTTTTTGGGTTTGACTTTATTGATGGGTGTGGTAAGGAAGCCAAACTTGGCTTCATATTGGTCTACTAGCCCCTTGTTGGCAACTGCCATATTTCCTGCAGTTATGACTCGTAATCGGTATTTACTTTTGCTACATGTGCTGCATTTTGTTGATAATTCTATGGCGTTGCCACAAGATCACCCTGACTGTGACCGTCTTTTTAAGATTCGGCCCGTTCTTGATCACTTTGTAGATCGATTTTCTGAGATCTATACTCCAGGGAAGAAATATCTATTGATGAGTCTTTGGTCTTGTTCAAGGGCCATTTGGTTTTTAGGCAGTACATACCTAGCAAGAGGGCACGCTATGGAACTAAGCTGTATATGTTGTCTGAGAGTAGGACAGGATATGTTTTTAATTTTCGTGTGTACACTAGTAGAGATTCTACTATTGACCCCCCCAGGTTGTCGGTCCACTTTTGGAGTTTCAGAGAAAATTGTGTGTGATCTTGCTAGAAGACTGTTTAACAGAGGCCACCATTTGTACCTTGATAACTTCTACACTCCTGTGCAATTATTTAAGGAATTGTATAAAGTGGACACTTTTGTATGTGGCACAATTCGCTCTAACCGTAAAGGTTATCCAAAAGAGCTTGTTTGCAAAAACCTTCAGAGGGGGCAGTGCAGTTCCTTGCGTAGTGATGAACTACTAGCAGTAAAATTTGTGGACCGGAGGGATGTGTACATGCTCACTACCATCCATGATGAGAGTACTTCACCTGTGGCTGTTTGGGGTCAGGTTGCTGAAGTGCGCAAACCTATGTGCATTCTAGACTACAATAAGCACATGGGTGGTGTAGACAGAGTAGATCAGAGGTTGGAACCTTACACTGCTATTCTGTCGTAAATAAAGTATTACGCACTCATAATTTCTATAGGTATCAATAGGATCATGCATAAAGCAAGAGGCTGAGTCCGTGGTATCAGGTTCAAAAGGGCTTTATTCCAATAACTCGAGTTATAGGGAGAATGGTTCCATCACCACAAGGGATCAGGAAGGGTCTTCTGCCACTTTATTCACAGAGTACAGTATATATACATTCATTATTATACGTAAGCAGGAGCGCGTCAGGCAGAGCAAGAGAGAATGAGATAAGAGCATGTGGGCGTGTAAGTAGGCGTGAAGGTGGGCGTCCATGTGGGCGTCCACTTGATGAGTCATAGGTGAGTATCATAGGTGGGTGGGTACCTGGAGGGGGTTGCGTGATCAGCTGGAACTTTACTGGAACTTTGCCTTACTTGTGCTCAACTCGAGCATGACGTGTAACTGACGTGTAACTGGGGGAAGGCTGCTGTGCAGTCGGGGAGTCTGGAAGAGAGGCCTTCAGTGTCAGGACGACCAGCGCATCTTGTATTATCTGATATCTAAAGTCCGGAGCAGGAACTGATCTGTGACATAGGTTGCCCATCACCAAGAGCCGATGTGGCTTCTATTTCTTTATTCACTGCGTGGGCCTTACATGGGGGCTATGGGCTTTTCACTGACGTGAGCTTTGCAATCACACAAAAGGAGACAGAAAGGCTAGGCTCTATCCTTTGCAGGCGGGTTTTGTTTATTCCTCCTTTTCCAGGCAGGAATGTGATTCAGTAGGAGTAAGCAGATAACTGTGCTCAATACTATCTCTATCACTATACCTTTCCACTGCTACTTGCTGTGCTGGAGTTTGATCCTGACGCTGGAGGACTGAGGAAGCGTCTTGAGGCTCACAGCTAGCGCTTTGTAAGGCGCTACCTTTCGCCGGACCCGCTTCCCGGGTCCCGCTTCACGGTGCTGTGGTTTGCTGAATCCTGGACACATCGCACTGAGGGCTTTTGGTAGACAGGGCTGCGAGCGAGAATACTGCAGGACTCCAACTTCCAAGAGTCCCTGCTGTTTCCTTCACCCAATCCACCTGGTGACGCTCTCCCTGTAGGCCCCGCCCCCTTGCAATCAGTGAAAAGATTCTGGACTTTGAACCTCGGCGGTTACCTTTCCACTGCTACTTGCTGTGCTGGAGTTTGATCCTGACGCTGGAGGACTGAGGAAGCGTCTTGAGGCTCACAGCTAGCGCTTTGTAAGGCGCTACCTTTCGCCGGACCCGCTTCCCGGGTCCCGCTTCACGGTGCTGTGGTTTGCTGAATCCTGGACACATCGCACTGAGGGCTTTTGGTAGACAGGGCTGCGAGCGAGAATACTGCAGGACTCCAACTTCCAAGAGTCCCTGCTGTTTCCTTCACCCAATCCACCTGGTGACGCTCTCCCTGTAGGCCCCGCCCCCTTGCAATCAGTGAAAAGATTCTGGACTTTGAACCTCGGCGGTTACGTTTCCACTGCTACTTGCTGTGCTGGAGTTTGATCCTGACGCTGGAGGACTGAGGAAGCGTCTTGAGGCTCACAGCTAGCGCTTTGTAAGGTGCTACCTTTCGCCGGACCCGCTTCCCGGGTCCCGCTTCACGGTGCTGTGGTTTTCTGAATCCTGGACACATCGCACTGAGGGCTTTTGGTAGACAGGGCTGCGAGCGAGAATACTGCAGGACTCCAACTTCCAAGAGTCCCTGCTGTTTCCTTCACCCAATCCACCTGGTGACGCTCTCCCTGTAGGCCCCGCCCCCTTGCAATCAGTGAAAAGATTCTGGACTTTGAACCTCGGCGGTTACCTTTCCACTGCTACTTGCTGTGCTGGAGTTTGATCCTGACGCTGGAGGACTGAGGAAGCGTCTTGAGGCTCACAGCTAGCGCTTTGTAAGGCGCTACCTTTCGCCGGACCCGCTTCCCGGGTCCCGCTTCACGGTGCTGTGGTTTGCTGAATCCTGGACACATCGCACTGAGGGCTTTTGGTAGACAGGGCTGCGAGCGAGAATTCTGCAGGACTCCAACTTCCAAGAGTCCCTGCTGTTTCCTTCACCCAATCCACCTGGTGACGCTCTCCCTGTAGGCCCCGCCCCCCTCTACACCCAATCTATATCAAACGGGTCACTGCTCCGCTGCGCGGGAGCGCGCGGGAAGCGCCCGGGAGAAGCCCGGGACAAGGGCGGGCCCTCTGAGGCCCTCAGAGGCACGAGAAGGCTAGGCTAGGCCAGTCCCCTAACATCTGTCTATCCGCATACTGTTCGGCCAGAGTACCCCCACCTGTCTTGTGACCTCCTCGCCCCATCTGAGAAATGTTTTAGAATGTTTACAACAATCTGAGAGGTTCTGTAGACATAGATTATCAGGCCTAGGATTAGTTCATTAAATTTATACCTTAGAGAAAACTGCCAAGTATTTCAGCCTAGATGCACTAAATAGTAATTTCCCCTACACTTTTTATTGTTTCTCATTGTTTGTTTGTGATGATGACAAAGAAATTAAGGTCTGGGAGAATACTGAGGAAGATCAGGCTCAAAAACCAGATCGAATCCCCTCCGAAATAGGCTCAGCCAAGCCACTAATTTGAAAAGCACTTGCCAGCTTTTTAATCTTTGGGAAAGGGGTAAGAATAAAGCTATAGTGGCGGACAATATGTCGGAGGATATTAAGGACTCTGGAGCTATCCATTCAGACATATTACCCAATACTTCGAGAGAGATGCCTGAAAATAAAAAGGTAATTGTGGATAATAGTTCAGTAGTAACAAAAGTAGCACCTTTGTCCTCTGAGTGTGGTTTTTCTCCTCCCCTATTCTCTACAATGAAAAATATTATTGAACCGGTACCAGAAGTAGTCATAAAAACAAAGAAAGACATAGAACAAGATAACTTGCATATAGAGAAAACTTCACACGAAGAGGCCCATCATACAGTAAATATATCGCCAACAAAAGATTCTTTCAACAATGGTCTGTCTCCAATGGTCCTTGACAAAGATCTATATCAAAGGTACATAGAGACTGACCTGGTCAAAGCCGAGATGGACTTAAAAACCCCGGTAACATCGACCCATGCTGGCTTGCATCTTTACAGTAGTACCCCTTCCAAGTCCTCACACTCAAATTTTTCCATAAGCCCCAATTTAAATCGGATTGGGATAAATGCACTACAATGTCAGGGGACAGACAAACCCATTTCTGATTCCCTCCATATATTAGAACACTTATTGTCGTCCATTTTACAATTATTGGAAAAATTTGTGGGGGGATCCGACTGTGTACTTGATACAGTGACCCAAATTTTGAAAGTTTTATTGGGCACTCAAAAAGAGAAGGATGCAGTCCTCTTCCTCTGTAGTATCAGATGAGGTAGGAATAAAAGATCAAGTCAAGTCAAGTCAAGTCATAAAATTTGTATAGCGCACTACGTACCCAGAGGGTTTCAAGGCGCTTAGGAAGGGGAGGAGGATTATTTGTCAAATATCCACGTTTTAAGCTGCTTTCTGAACGCTAGGTGGTTCTGGGTGAGGCGAAGGTAGGCGGGGAGTGAGTTCCATGTTTTAGCAGCCAGGTAGGCAAAGGATCTGTCTCCCATGGTGGTCTTGTTGATGCGAGGTATAGTGGCGAGGGCTTGGCTGGAAGATCGTAGTTGGCGGGAGGGGGTGTAGAAGGACAGTCGAGAGTTGAGGCAATCTGGTCCGATGTCGTAGAGTGATTTGTGTGCGTGGGTAAGCAGTCGGAAGGTGATCCTCTTATTGACGGGTAGCCAGTGGAGGTCTTTAAGGTGATCAGAGATGTGTTCGTTGCGAGGGATGTCTAATATGAGCCTGGCTGATGCGTTTTGGATTCGTTGGAGTTTCTTCTGGAGCTTTGCGGTAGTACCCGCGTAGAGGGTGTTTCCGTAGTCCAGTCGGCTCGTGACTAGAGCGTGGGTAACTGTTTTCCTTGTTTCGAGGGGGATCCAGCGAAATGTTTTTCTGAGCATGCGAAGAATGTTGAAGCAGGAAGAGGATACGGCGCTGACTTGTCTGTTCATTGAGAGTGAAGAATCGAGGATGACGCCTAGGTTCCGTGCGTGGTCTGTCGGGATGGGTGCTTTTCCGAGGGCTTCAGGCCACCAGGAATCGTCCCATGCAGAGGGGGATGTACCTAAGATGAGGACTTCAGTTTTGTCTGAGTTCAGTTTCAGACGGCTTTGTTTCATCCATTCGGCAACTTCTTTCATTCCTTCGTGTAGGTTAGTTTTGGCGGTGCTAGGGTCATTGGTGAGAGAAAGGATTAGTTGAGTGTCGTCCGCGTAGGAGATGATGTTGAGGTTGTGTCGGCGTGCGATGGCCGCGAGGGGGCTCATGTATACGTTGAAGAGGGTGGGACTGAGTGAGGATCCTTGAGGGACGCCGCAGATGACTTCAGAGGCCTCGGACTTGAATGGAGGAAGGCGGACTCTCTGGGTTCTTCCGGTGAGGAACGAGGTGATCCATTCAAGTGCTTTTCCTTGGATTCCGATGTTATTGAGGCGTTGTAGAAGGGTGCTGTGGCAGACTGTATCGAATGCTGCAGAGAGGTCGAGGAGGATGAGGGCGACTGTGTCTCCGTTGTCCAGTAGAGTTCGAATGTCGTCTGTTGCTGCGATGAGGGCGGTCTCAGTGCTGTGTTTGGCTCGGAAGCCGGACTGTGAGGAGTCGAGGGATTTGTTGGCTTCGAGGAAAGCGGCGAGCTGGTTGTTGACGGCTTTCTCAATGACTTTGGCCGGGAATGGAAGAAGCGAGATGGGGCGGTAATTTTTGAGTTCGGTGGGGTCCGCTGTTGGTTTTTTCAGAAGGGCAGTGAGTTCGGCGTGTTTCCAGTCTTCTGGGAAGGTAGCGGAGTTGAAGGAGCAGTTGATGACGTCTCGGAGGTGCGGTGCTATGACGGAGTCTGCTTTGTTGAAGATGTGGTGAGGGCATGGGTCTGTGGGGGATCCTGAGTGGATGGAATTCATCAGGCGGATGGTGTCCTCAGTGGAGATTGGGTTCCAAGCGTTAAGGGTGTTCACGGGGGGAAGGTGGTCAGCAGATGGTAGGGTGGGTTGGTTTCCGGGTTGGTTGTCAAAGCTGTTGTGGATGTCTGCAATCTTGTTGTTGAAAAAAGAGGCTAGGGAGTCGCAGAGGGTTTGAGAGGGGGTGATGTCGTTGGAGTTGGCCGAGGGATTGGAAAATTCCTTGACGATGTTGAAAAGTTCCTTGCTGTTGTGGGCGTTGTTGTCAAGTCGATCCTTGAAAGCTGTTTTCTTGGCTTTTCGGATCAGTTGGTGGTGGGTGCGGGTGGCGCTTTTGAAGGCGTCCTTGGTGCTGGTGGTTGGGTCTTTTTTCCAGGCCTTTTCAAGGGAGCGGCAGAGTTTCTTGGACTTCTTGAGATCATCGTTGAACCATGAGGCTTTCTTGCTGCCAGGTTTGCTTTGACGTTTTTTCAGTGGAGCTAAGGTGTCGGCGGTGTTGGATAACCATAGGGTGAGGTTGGCGGCGGCTTCGTTGGCGCTAGAAGAGAGGGCTGGGGAGTTTCGAAGGAGCGATGCGGAGATTTGGTCCGTGGTGATTTTGTTCCAGTTTCTTTGCAGGGTAGGTTGGGAGTGGATGATGGGTTTCGGCTTGTTGTAGATGAAGTGAACGCAGCTGTGGTCGGTCCAGAGGAGATCCGTAGTGTGGCAGAAGGAGATATGATTGCTGGATGTGAAGATGGGGTCGAGTGTGTGACCTGCGATGTGGGTGGGGGAAGTGACTAGTTGTTTAAGTCCGAGGTTGGCGAGGTTGTCCACGAGGGTGGAGGTGTTGTGGTCGTTGGTCTTTTCAAGGTGAAAGTTGAGGTCTCCCAGAAGGATGTAATCTTTGGAGGGGAGCGCGTGTGGGGTGATGAAGTCCGTGATGTCTTCACTGAATTTTGCGCGGGGTCCTGGTGGTCTGTAGAGGAGAGTGCCTCTGAGTGTTGTTTTGGGGTCGATGTGGATCTGGAAGTGAAGATGTTCGGAGTTGGCGAGATTGACGTCAGAGCTGGTTGAGATGCGGATAGATTTCTTGTGGACGATGGCGATTCCTCCTCCTGTGTGGCTGGTACGGTCTTTGCGGGTGATCTTATAGTCTTCAGGGATGGCAATGGTGATGTCTGGTGCGGAGGAAGCATTCATCCATGTTTCCGTAAGGAAGGCGATGTCCGGGGAAATGGTGTCTAGTAGATTCCATAGGTCAATGGCATGCCTATGGACCGATCGGGTGTTGAGAAGGATGCATTGTAGGTGGTTGGGGTCGGGAATCTGTGGTGTGGACGTAGCAGAGATGTTGTCGGTGCCGCTGAATTTGCAGGAGTAGCAGGAGAAAGGGCCATGGGTGTGTCCAGGAGCGGCATGGACGCAGTTGGGGGCGCGACCGGGGTCGAGGGCTAGGAGGGAGGCGGCATCGTAGGTAATGCGGGAGGGCTGGGCAGCTCGAGGGGCAGGGGGTCTGGCGCTGGGCGCGGTCCAGGCGCGGACGGGCGTAGACGGGCTTACCTTTGGCGCACCTTCGGCGCGGGTTGGGCGCGGACGCTGCGCGTGGGCGCTGCGCGCGGGAACTACTGTCATATATGGATAGCGGAGGGGGAGGGGCGAGGGCGGCTCAGCTGGGAGGCGTGGCGGGCTCAGGGGAACACAACAACAGCAGGATCAAAATGGAGGGGAGGTCAGAGCAGGGCGCCGGGGGAAATCACACACAACAATGCAATCAAAGCAATGTAAGCGCTGTGGGATAATAGCGCTATGAAATTACGAAGCTTACTAAAAATGGAGCTATGCAGATATCACAACTTGGTTACAATGCAGCAATACGATACCACGCTGTGAGGAGCAGCGAGGGGAGCGATCACTCAAGGCGGAAGCAGCGAGTGAATCACAGCGCTGCGAGGTTTGGGGAATGCTTTTGGGTGCTTGTGGGAGGGCGGCTCAGCTGGGAGGCGTGGCGGGCTCAGGGGAACACAACAACAGCAGGATCAAAATGGAGGGGAGGTCAGAGCAGGGCGCCGGGGGAAATCACACACAACAATGCAATCAAAGCAATGTAAGCGCTGTGGGATAATAGCGCTATGAAATTACGAAGCTTACTAAAAATGGAGCTATGCAGATATCACAACTTGGTTACAATGCAGCAATACGATACCACGCTGTGAGGAGCAGCGAGGGGAGCGATCACTCAAGGCGGAAGCAGCGAGTGAATCACAGCGCTGCGAGGTTTGGGGAATGCTTTTGGGTGCTTGTGGGAGGGCGGCTCAGCTGGGAGGCGTGGCGGGCTCAGGGGAACACAACAACAGCAGGATCAAAATGGAGGGGAGGTCAGAGCAGGGCGCCGGGGGAAATCACACACAACAATGCAATCAAAGCAATGTAAGCGCTGTGGGATAATAGCGCTATGAAATTACGAAGCTTACTAAAAATGGAGCTATGCAGATATCACAACTTGGTTACAATGCAGCAATACGATACCACGCTGTGAGGAGCAGCGAGGGGAGCGATCACTCAAGGCGGAAGCAGCGAGTGAATCACAGCGCTGCGAGGTTTGGGGAATGCTTTTGGGTGCTTGTGGGAGGGCGGCTCAGCTGGGAGGCGTGGCGGGCTCAGGGGAACACAACAACAGCAGGATCAAAATGGAGGGGAGGTCAGAGCAGGGCGCCGGGGGAAATCACACACAACAATGCAATCAAAGCAATGTAAGCGCTGTGGGATAATAGCGCTATGAAATTACGAAGCTTACTAAAAATGGAGCTATGCAGATATCACAACTTGGTTACAATGCAGCAATACGATACCACGCTGTGAGGAGCAGCGAGGGGAGCGATCACTCAAGGCGGAAGCAGCGAGTGAATCAATTATCTGTAGTTAATAATGTTCCAAATAGAGTATATGAGGATGTAAAAACAAGTGCTACCCAGCCATCCCCCACCCTAAATTGTTCTTTAGTTAATGATTCAGAAATTAAATTTTGTGGGGAACTCCCTCCAAAAACTGGGAATGACCTTTTCCCTATTTTTAAGAAGCAACAGGGAGAAGGAGATAGAGAGGTGGACGCCACTCCGGTAGGGAATGGTAATAAAGGGAAGTCAGTGATAATAAAAAAGAACGGAAATAATAAGAGGAAACTATTGAGACGGATAGAAAAAAATAGGCGGAGGAAAATCCTCTTTAGAAAACATCTTAATTCCCCCTTACACAATGAGGTATATCAAACTCAGGTGGTAGCTGAAAAGGATAATAACCCTGAAAATAAGATCATTAAAGAAAATATTGTGCCTCCGCCCCTGGCTACTCCAGCATTATTATCTACTTCCCCCCCCTCCCCATCATCAACAATTGACACAAATATCCTCTTCCAACAAGTTACCATCAATAGGGATATAATTGGGTCAAAAAATCCAACATTTTCAGGACAGGAGCAAAACCCCTCCGGCCAAGTAGCTCCAATACTTAACCCCCTAGCAACACCTTTCTTGGGAGTAGTTGCAAGAGGTGTCCCGTTAATAGAGTCTAAGGAGAAAAGCATAGATACCGTATGGGTAGAATTTTCTCCCCTTTTTGATGCTGAATGCATTCTGAACAGATCCCTCTTGCTTAAATATTTTCAAGAATCTGCTAATTTGAAACTAATACAATCAGCCGATCTAGATAGGGTACAATTATTAAAATCAGAAGTGGGGATGATAACTAGGGTGAAGTTCCACTGCAAGTTAGTAGCCAATCTAATTCTGCAACGCTCAGAAGATCTGCAGAGCAGAGGAATAGATGTAATCCCGGTGTTGGGGCATACTAGACAAAACAATATCCTTAAATCCCAAACTCGCCAGAAGCCCCCCTTTTCTCTGTTGCAAGCAGCAACAGGTAGTATAAATAAGGTGGGTGAGCTTACAGAGTTAAAAATATGCAAGTCTAAGGATTCTCGTTTAGTATCCTATGCTAACCCTAACTTGCCATCTTATCAATCTGATATCGGAGAGGAAAATGTTCAATGGAATTGGCTTCCCAGAGTTCTTGCAGAAAGATCCCTAAATAAACAACTATCTAATTCGCATCTTTAGCAAAGAATTATTTATAATATCCTGGAATGCAGCCGGTTTAAAAAACAGTCCGGAGAAAACGGCATTCCTTTTGTCCCTGGAGGCAAATATAATATGCCTCCAGGAGACATGGTGTACCGATAAAATTCAAATAGGGAAAGATTATTATGTATTGGAAGGTAGCGCCACCCCGAATAAAAAAGGACATGCCAGTGGGGGATAGCTTGCCTCTTATCGAACCGAATACATTGGAACTATGTGCACTATATGGATCCGAGTAAACTCTTCCAAGTAGTAACCTTATTTGAGTCTGGCAATCCTAAAACTGGCAATCGTCTGGTTCTGATAAATGTCTATATACCACCGGAAGCTGGTTTTAATGCAATCTTAAAAAAGGTTTTCTTGCATAGCCAGAGTATCAGGGAGAAAGATCCAACGGCGGCTATAATTTTAGTCGGGGACCTGACTTGCAAGATCTCCAACTCAAGCATAAACTTATTCTGTGATAAACTTAGAGAAGAAACTCTCCATATTCCTCGGGCAGTGTTTCCTGAAAATATAAAAACAAATAAACGTGGCAAACTTTTACTAAATGAGTTGGCAGAAATGGATGGGATTATTGCAAATGGGAGACTCCCCTCGGATTCCCCGGCTAAGTTCACGCATAAATCCTACCAAGGGGAATCGATTCTTGATTACGTAATAATGGGGTCCCAATCATTTGAGTTATTGAAGGATCTTGATATTATTGATACACCGTTAAGTGATCACAGAATCCTCTCCATCTCGATGAATGTAAAGCCATCTAAATGTGATCAGTGGTCTCTGAATAGTGATCAAACAAATTTCGGTTCCAAATCAGGAAGGTGCTACTGGAACGCAAGGGCGTGTCGAAATTTGGAAGAAATGCTCGATGTAGCAATATCTGAGCTTCCTTCCTGGTATGGCTCTGAAATTGAACATTTCTCTCTGTTCTTGAAGTCAGTGATAACAGGGGCAAAAAAGCTCAATAGGAAAAAGTCCTTTGGAATATTTACTAGCCCTCTGAGACTGCTTAACATAGAAATTAATAAATTAGTAAGGGCCCAATATTTAAATAGATCTGTTGTTATAGCACAAAAAATAACAATGTTAAAAAGGAAACGGAGAAGGCTATTAACCACATTACGCAAAGAAAAAGAGGATGCTATCTGGGTAAAAATAAGAGAAGCTGCTATTAACGGGGAAATGAGGCAATTTTGGTCCCTTATAGGTGAGGGGTGCGGACTGAGAACAAGCCCTTTACCCATCCCTATTGAGGAACAAATATGGAGGGATTTTGTCTCTAATCTTTATGCAAGCAATAATACGGTGACCTCGCAAGTACGGCCAAACGAAATGAGCTTGTCTTTAGAGCCATTTACAGAAAAGGACATAGACTTAGCTATTGGAGAAATGAGGCACTCCGGGGCTATGGGCCCGGATGAATTGCCCATTAATGTACTAAAACAGAACAGGGATAAATGGAGTATGCTACTCTGTCCAATTTTCAATCTTTGTTTATCTAGAGGTAAGGTTTTACCCTCTTGGAAGGGAAGTATCCTGGTACCATTGTTTAAAAAGGGAGATTGTTTATCCCCTCAGAATTACCGCCAGATTGCACTGTTGGATGCAATCGGCAAAGTTTTTACAAGATGTCTGCTCAAACGAATAAATGATTGGGTGGAGCATTTAAATATTCTTCCTCTCGAGCAGACAGGTTTCAGGAAAAACCACAGTACCATGGACAACTTAACAGCCCTCCAGGTAATAACCGATAAATATATTGGAGCCAGAAAGGGGAGAGTCTATGCGGCATTCATAGATTTCTCCACGGCCTTTGATAAGGTCGACCGACAAGTACTGTGGAGAAAGCTACATGCCCTGGGAATGCCTCATAGACTCTTATGCTTGGTACAAGATTTGCACGATAACACGTGATGCAGAGTGCTATTGGGGGGTGAAAGGGGCTTATCCCAGCTTATTCCATCGGCAAGTGGCCTTAAACAGAGCTGTCTTTTAGCTCCTCTTTTGTTTTCCCTTTACGTTAGTGATCTCCCCCTTATCATATCTGCATGCGAAGGAATTGCCCCACGTCTGGGAGACAGATATATCTCTTGTTTAATGTATGCGGACGATATATTAATCCTAGACCTTACTCCAAAAGGCCTTAACAACCGTCTGCATTCATTATACGCATTCTCCGAAAACCATTTCCTGAAAATAAACATTTCCAAAAGCAAGGTAATGTGTATGGAGGGGCGAAAAAAACTGAAGTTGGAACACATTAGCTGGGAGCTGGGAGGCCAAAAACTAGAAAGAGTAAAATCATACGTATTTTTGGGTAAGGTTGTAAATAACAACTTGAGCAACAAATCCCATATAGAAAATAGTTCCCGCAAGGCAAAGTCGCAGGGAAATGGGTTAAGAGCATTATACAAATCAACCGGTAAAAGACACTTTGGTTATTTGCTGGAGGCTTTGCGGGCAAAAGTCCCCCCAACTTTGCTTTACGGCATAGAACTCATCGACCTAGTCGAATGGGGTTTTTTGGACATTATCGAGGGTTCCCTCTTGAGAAGCTTAACTTCAGTCAATAATAGTTGCAGTGCAGCAGCCCTTCGTTTAGAATTCGGTCTAAGAAGTAGCTGGGCACAGGGTCTGGCAGGAGTCATTCGCTGGGTTATCTGTTTGGTCAAAGGAAAGCCAGCCACACTAAGATCCCTAATCACAAAAGAGTTGATGGGCCCACTAAAAGAGCATTCGATTCTTATAAAGAATTATAGGAAGGCCATTACACTCTTGGACTTAGAGGAAGCCACTCTTTTAGACCTTTCTATGCAACAATTAAAATTTACATTAAAACAAGCCACATGGAAGCTAAGCTACGAAAGGGATCGTAACTTGATTGTACAAAAGAAGGGGGCCACTCAAGCTGTTGATTCCTATTTGTTTAAACAAATACAACCTTACGCCTCCTGGAATATACCCCACGGTTTGCGCCGTTTTTGGCTGCTTCTTAGGCAGGATCTCCTTCCACTGAATAAGTTGTTGGCCAAATGGCATGGTATATCTAATATATGTAACCTTTGCAATATCTCAGTCCAAGACTCTATACATGTCCTGCTAGTTTGTCCAGCATTAATGGCCCACCGTCGTCTGTGGGTAAAGCCTGTATGTATTCAGTTTGGTATTTTATCCGCAAGATCTCTGATAGATGCTATCTTCAGTCCCCCAAACGAAATTTTCTGTAACAGAATTTTTAACTTTTTCAAATGTTTTTTAGAATTGTATTAGATGAACGGTATGATAATCTGTACATTTTTTGCTAGAAAAAGTCGATTATATGTGGACTAATTTTATTATATTTTGGCTGTTATTTTGTAATATGTGGATCTCCAAGGAGTTCCAAAATCATATTTAAATAAAATTGAAATTGAATACTATCTCGGCACTCCGGACTGGGCCCCTTTGGCTGAGGCCCAAGTGTGCGAGGCCAAGGATACGCAGCTGCAGCTCTCAGAGCGTCTGAGGCCTGAAACCTCTTTTCTGGCTCCGGCTGAGCCACAAGATGGGCTTTCATGAAAATGGCACGAGTGCAGGAAAACATGATGCAAAACGTGTAGGCCTCAGTGCAGATTTGTCGTTTCTCTCATGGGAGACTTGATGGCAGGCCACGTTATAGCATAGGCATCATGGTTGACAGGCCATGGAGGGAAAATGCATGGCGTACATGCATGTGCACAAAAACGTTGGGGAACACATAGGGGACACATAGGCTTTGTCATAATCTCTATTTTTCTCATTCCCTCCTTGTCCCCTAGTGGACCCTTCATGTCACATCTATTCTCATGAGACAGTCGATCTGTTCTTGCAGCATTATTTTTCCATTTTCAATGCTTTGTATATGGGGACGTGGAACACATGCAGTAGCACACAGGCCGCAAATGGCCGGGCCACACTGCAGACATAGACAACAACTGAATACCATTAGTAGTATTAACCCACAGACGGTCAACACTTTCCATCCCCATGCCGATATTACTCCCCAGAGCCAACTGGACCAAGTCCACGTGCCTGGGTCTTGATGTATGCTTTGGGCAATCTTGTGGAGCCTTGTTATTGCTTTGTATACAGATGGTGCGTTATTGGGAATAAAAGAAATGATATGTAGCACGTCCCACCCCAGTCTAAGGGCAGCTGTACATAGGCTGTCTGGCCACAAATAAAGTAGGTGTGTCGTGATGCTCTGAAATAGGACTTTCCTTTGTCTTTAAACTCTATTATAGTATTACACTCGCTGTGCCCCAAATGTACTGATCCTTCTTTTCTGACACACAAGTCCCCTTTTACTGGCAGGATTGTAATTGAGGATGGACCTACATTGTGTATGGGCTTGACATTCAACATTATAAAGTCGAGGGTCACATTTCCTTGCTGATACTCTTCATTTTCTAGATCTGTACCTTTTCTTTGGGGAAGACCTTCTTCGTCTGGGAAACATGCTTCATTCATGACTTTATTCAAGTTACCCCATACCCAGTCACCCCTACACTCCTTGTCTTGACATTCTTTGGCATCACCGTTGATGGATGTCATTAAGGCAAACCATGCTCCGCAAGAACCATTATGGGAGAACGGAAAAGGGAAAAGAGGCAACACCCCCTTCACCTTCTGATACGGGGGAAGTCGGCCACAGACCCAGCAGTCTGTAGAATTGCTAGTCTGATGTGAATGGTGCAGCATCTGAATAAAGGTATTGTTGCGCAGGGAAGTCGATAGGATAGCTCATAGGATGGCAGATCACTAAATGTGTGCTTTATGGTATCATTAGTGGAGGAGTGTAAGAGTGAGGCAATAGGAGGAAAAATAGCATGCAGTATTAAGCTGATACATATTATCATGATGCACAGAAGAGATAGAAAAATCAAAGTCACTATACATCTACCACGTAATATTTTACAGTATTTGCTTTTCATCTTGCTCTTTTTATGATTATCATTGTCCGAGATCTTATGCAAGTCAGAATACATGTTCAACCGATTCACCACCTAGTGGACTTAATTGATCAAACGGGGTCTGGCTTTCTAGATCTCAGTTTAGCTTCGTACTCCTGCTGAGGAGTCTCCTCTAGTAAAGGGGGCTCAAAGTCTGAAAAGTTTGTTTCCTTTTTAAAAGAGTCGTTATTCCCGAAGTAGCGCTTGCAGTGGTGTATATGCAGCCATCCTTTCCGTCCTTCGACTTTAACGGCTGTCCTTGTGGTCAATAGCACTAACTTCGGCGCCTTCCACCTCGGCTCAAGAGGACTCGTCCTGTCAAAGTTCCTTATTAAAATATAATCCCCAGGAGCGATGGAGTGTTCCTTGACCTGGGTGTTGTCAGGGAAGGCGGCGGCAACCTGCGAACGACAAGAGAGTGGTGCAGACATCAAGGAAGCCAGGTAATCTGTCAGCATGTTACTATCAACATCAGTAATCTTTTTAGGCATCGGAGTGCCCCACATATTCGGTGGTCTACCAAAGACCACTTCGTAGAGGGATAAGCCAGTTCTAGAATGGGCTACCATTCGCATGTAAAAGAGGGCAACCGGCAGGGCTAATGTCCAATCTACACCTTTTTCTGCACAAATCTTTGCTAGTTTTGTCTTTAGGGTCAGATTGTGCCTTTCTACAAGGCCTGCTGCTTCAGGATGTCGCACACAATGAAACTTCCAGGTATACCCTAACAGAAGGGACACCTGCTTCATGAGTTCAGAGGAGAAAGGCTGACCGTTGTCGGAATATACGACACGCGGTAATCCATAGCGTGGGAAAAACTCTCGCACCAATTGTCTGGCGGTAGTTACAGCAGTATAATCAGGGACCGGATAAGCTTCTGTCCATCTTGTGAGTGCACATACAACTACCAAGACATATTTGTAACCTCTACATCTGTTCATTTGGATATAATCCATTTGGAGGACTTCAAAAGGATGGTCAGGTGGAGAGAATCCACCTTGTTCCACCGGAATGCCTTTACCTGGATTGAATTGGCAACAGATCATACATGTTCTGACCTTTTGTTTCGCTGCTGCACGCAGGTGCTTGTTGAACCAGATATTCTGTAAGCTGTCTAGCATTGCTTTCTCTCCTAAGTGTGCAGGACTATGTGCGGTATTTATGATCACTTGTACCATTGAATAAGGAAGAAACCATGTTGCCTTGCCCTTAGTCATCCAACCCTGATCAGTCAGTACCCCTCCTTGTTCCGACCATTTCTTTAATTCGTCTAGAGTAGCAGGATTCAGTATGTTGCATCGTCTGATCTCTATGTGTTGTTGAAATAACGTCAGCTCATAACCTGTCAGTCTTGCTATAGTCAGGTGTTGGGTTTGTGTCCGGTTCAAGAGAACCTCCACTGCGTGCGGTACTTGTACTGTCAGGGGGTGGCCCAGCACTATCGAGTCACTTTGTCTTATGGCTAAGGCCGTTGCTGCAACAGATTTTAGGCACGCAGGCAAAGCCTGGGCTACTGGGTCCAATGTACTAGAAAAATAAGCGCAGGGCTTGTGTTTTCCTGCATGATCTTGTGTGAGGACAGATAGTGCTGTTCCATCCCGCTCTGTCACAAAAAGCATAAAAGATTTGTTGTAATCAGGGGTCGCTAAAACCGGTGCTTGACATAAAGCTCTTTTTAATTCTTCAAATGCCACAGTGTGTTCTTGTGTCCAAGGGAGGACATTAGTAGAAGCTGTCTCCTGTGTCGTCAACTGTATTAGGGGCCTGGCTATGTAAGCATACTGGGGAATCCACTGCCTGCAATATGAAGTGAGGCCAATGAATGCACGTACTTCCTTTTGTGTCTTGGGCTGTGAAAGGCCAGAAATCAATTGAATACGTTCCGGTGCCCACAACTAATTCCCCTGAAAGATCACAATAAAACATGAGAAAAGGGAAGAGCAACATACCTATTTCCTCGGCTTAATTTCTAAGGGGGCTAATTTCTAAGGGGCTAGCGGGAAGCGAACCTCCTCAGGGGCCAGCAGGAAGCCAATATTCTCCTCCTTCCCCCCTTTTTGACAGGAGGAAATCTGAAACAGATTTCACTGCTGTCAAACACTATCAAACCCTGTGTGTAGCAACTGGGCGCAAGCAAAATTATAGGAGATGCACAGCGCATTTGAAATGGCGAGAAATCCTTCTAGCAGATGTACAAACCTCATTGTGTGAGCTCATAGGCTGGCCAAATGATATCTCATATGCAAATGTCCCTATTATGTGAACCTACACCAACCTGAAGTCAATATTAATGCTAGGAGGCCCTAATAGGAATGCTAAGCTTCCTAAATATTTGGAAAACCAAGTTTAAGAACATTTATTAATGTTGATAATTTCATAATTAATAATTTATCTGCTAAAGAAACCAGTCATTTTGCAATAATTCCCACCTATACAATAAGCTGCATCCCTCGCCTTTCATATTCAAACGTCTCCCTTCAGAAGCCCAAACCCAATAGCCTAATTTAAAAACATGTCAACTTTTGGCGCCACCATTTACAAGAATGAGCTTACTAAAGCAAACTTGAAAAAGGAAATCCTGTCAGATATTTTCTCATTACCCTAAATACCGAGCCTCATTTGTGAAAGCCCATTTACAACATTTGGGCTACTATATCATTATTATATGTATCATATTGGGACACCCACAGGGTGGCTGACCGTGCTAATTCATTTTCGGTCGGGGTGAGGGGCTGGTCGTTACCTATCCATTTATTCAGGGCCTTTTCGGTAATTTGGAATAAACTTTCAAGGGAATATCTTTCTTTTATAGCCGTTCCCTGTTTACGGTAATTGAGGCCCTTGGGCCTCTCGAACCGTCGGGCATGGCCCACGTATAGTACTTTGTCTTTGTCCCCGGCTTCGTCATCAGAAGATGACTCAGCCTTTCCGTCCGGTCCTGCTTTGTGTGAGGCTATTATTGCCTTTCAGATTTTTGGTCAACATGCTGTCTGTCTGTCCTGATTTATCATGCTGACCGGCATCTATATGATCACTCCAACCTATATAACAAGGATGTACGTCCCCGTCACCTTCGTCTTTTTCCCTGATCAGACAGTTAATTAGGAAACGAAGGATATAGTTCTTAATAATTACTTTTCTGTTTTGTGTGGCCTCTGCTATGCACTCAGGACCTTCCCTTGTTCTTATGAAATTGTACATTCTCTTTAGGTGTTTATCCATATCTGATAATTTTTCCAAATATGCGACTGCTCGTCTAAGTCGTAGTGACATCACGAGCATATTGCCCTTTCCTGGATCTGGATCGTATATACATTCGGAGATGTCTACTTTTACAGTCGGCCCCCCTCCTGATGCTGTCCCGGATCCCTCCTCGCCGTCCTCGAGCTCCTGGAGCTGGGCCTGTGTTGGGGGTGCAGGGAAAGATCCGTCTAGGTATGCTGGTGGGGATTCCTCTAGGTAGGCGGTAACAAACGCTTCGGATGCTGTTGGTCTTATTTTTCGGGGTACTTGTGGTGGCACTCTAACAGGTCTTTCTACTGGGGCCACTCTTGCTAGTTCCTCTGAAAGGACGGGATAAATACCAGCAACTACAGTATTTCTTTCTCTTTCAGCCTGTTCTCTTTCTACCCGCTCCCCTTCCTCCTGTAACTTCTTTTCTTTGGCTTTTTCAGACTCCTGTCTACTTCTCTCTGCTTTGTGGAACTCTTTCTCTGTTCTTCTATGTGACTCCTTGCGCCAAAACTCAATGGCATCTTTCTGAGCAGGTCTACATTTTCTCTTCATATCTCTTCCTCTACCTTCATAATGCATTCCGCATCCCACGTTCCCGTGATAGGCCATCTATACTGTGTCTCTAAATCCTTCGTGTAATCCACCCATAGCTCTAAAAACAACACGGCATCTAAACCATGTTTACAGTACATGAAATGTCCAGGTGTGTCTCTAGGCGGAATGTTAACTGATTCCTCTAGTACACCTTTCCTGGTACATATTTTACGCAGTTTCGAAAACAACGGCATGTTGAAATGTAACCAAAAAACAAAAAAATCACAATGAAACAATCTTACATACAATCCTGACACATTCAAACCTAACTGAACCTGAAGACAACAACATTCATACAGTTGAATCGGTGCACCTGAATACTTGAATACTTGAATACTTGAATACTTTATGCATGCACTTGAATACTTGAATACTTGAAAACTTTATGCACTGGAATACAGCACAACCATACCGGTCTCACAAGTGAGACACGTCTTTACCGTGTTCATGAAATGAACCCGTCTTTATGCAACCCCCATGAAACTCACCGGGAAGCAGAACTTGAAGGCCTCGGACACTCGACGCTGCGCGGGAATGGCGTATCTTTGGTGGATCTCTAGAAACCTCGGACACAGCTCTCTCGCAGGGTGGGCTCTGGGTCGGGACGATCCGCAATCCTCACCGCCTCGTATGGATGCCTGGTCGCAGTCCGTCTCCTCCATTGGCCTGAGGGAGTTGGCGGGAAAACCCGCGACGTGTACACTTGAAGTCCGTCACGGCTGTAGAAGGGGGAAAAACTGGACCTTCATCTCCGGCGCGTGGGGAAGGGGATTTGTCCCTATTCGGGCACCATAAAATGTCGTAAATAAAGTATTACGCACTCATAATTTCTATAGGTATCAATAGGATCATGCATAAAGCAAGAGGCTGAGTCCGTGGTATCAGGTTCAAAAGGGCTTTATTCCAATAACTCGAGTTATAGGGAGAATGGTTCCATCACCACAAGGGATCAGGAAGGGTCTTCTGCCACTTTATTCACAGAGTACAGTATATATACATTCATTATTATACGTAAGCAGGAGCGCGTCAGGCAGAGCAAGAGAGAATGAGATAAGAGCATGTGAGCGTGTAAGTAGGCGTGAAGGTGGGCGTCCATGTGGGCGTCCACTTGATGAGTCATAGGTGAGTGTCATAGGTGGGTGGGTACCTGGAGGGGGTTGCGTGATCAGCTGGAACTTTACTGGAACTTTGCCTTACTTGTGCTCAACTCGAGCATGACGTGTAACTGACGTGTAACTGGGGGAAGGCTGCTGTGCAGTCGGGGAGTCTGGAAGAGAGGCCTTCAGTGTCAGGACGACCAGCACATCTTGTATTATCTGATATCTAAAGTCCGGAGCAGGAACTGATCTGTGACATAGGTTGCCCATCACCAAGAGCCGATGTGGCTTCTATTTCTTTATTCACTGCGTGGGCCTTACATGGGGGCTATGGGCTTTTCACTGACGTGAGCTTTGCAATCACACAAAAGGAGACAGAAAGGCTAGGCTCTATCCTTTGCAGGCGGGTTTTGTTTATTCCTCCTTTTCCAGGCAGGAATGTGATTCAGTAGGAGTAAGCAGATAACCGTGCTCAATACTATCTCGGCACTCTGGACTGGGCCCCTTTGGCTGAGGCCCAAGTGTGCGAGGCCAAGGATACGCAGCTGCAGCTCTCAGAGCGTCTGAGGCCTGAAACCTCTTTTCGGGCTCCGGCTGAGCCACAAGATGGGCTTTCATGAAAATGGCACGAGTGCAGGAAAACATGATGCAAAACGTGTAGGCCTTAGTGCAGATTTGTCGTTTCTCTCATGGGAGACTTGATGGCAGGCCACGTTATAGCATAGGCATCATGGTTGACAGGCCATGGAGGGAAAATGCATGGCGTACATGCATGTGCACAAAAACGTTGGAGAACACATAGGGGACACATAGGCTTTGTCATAATCTCTATTTTTCTCAATTCGGAAGGCTTATGTTTGGTATAAGAAGTTGGCCATCCATTTCTTCGAATTAGCAAGTTTCAATGCTTTTATTGTGTTCAAGGAGTGTTCTCCTGCGTCAAAGTTGACATTTCTTCAGTTTCAGCACTCTGTGATAGCTAGCCTTGTTGTTGTGGAACAGGCAAGTGTTCCTAGATTTGGAGTTGTGGAGGATGTGGCTCGATTGAAAGATCGCCACTTTCCTGATTACATTCCTCCCACATCTTCAAAACATTTTCCCACTAGGAGATGTGGAGTCTGTTGGCAAAGAGGTTTGCGGAAGGAGTCTTGTTATTTCTGTCCCGGGTGTCCTTCTAACCCTGGGCTGTGTGTGCCTGCTTGTTTTAGAGCGTACCACATGCAAATTAATTTTGGGAGCTTCCATGAGTGGTAAAGTGAACTGCCTGGTCTGTATTGTTTAAAAAAAGTATTCTGTTTCAAGGTTGGCATTAGTGCAATGTATTTAGTTTCAGATTTTGTGTTAGTAGATTTGTAACAATTTGCAATTTGTTTTTGTTTTTTGTATAAAAAAATCCTAAATGTGATGGCAGTGTGTGTAGGTTGGCGCTTGGCTGGTGGTGTGTGTGGACTGGCGCTTGGCTGGTGGTGTGCGTGGACTGGTGCTTGGCTGGTGGTGTGCGTTGACTGGTGCTTGGCTGGCAGTGTGCGTGGAGTGGCGCTTGGCTGGCAGTGTGCGTGGAGTGGTGCTTGGCTGGCGGTGTGCGTGGAGTGGCGCTTGGCTGGCGGTGTGCGTAGACTGGCGCTTGGCTGGAGGTGTGCGTGGACTGATGCTTGGCTGGCGGTGTGTGTGTTCTGGCGCTTGGCTGGCTGTGTGCATGGACTGGCACTTGGCTGGCTGTGTGCATGGACTGGCACTTGGCTGGCGGTGTGCATGGAGTGGTGCTTGGCTGGCGGTGTGCATGGACTGGCACTTGGCTGGCGGTGTGTGTGGACTGGCGCTTGGCTGGAGGTGTGCGTGGACTGGTGCTTGGCTGGAGGTGTACGTGGCCTGGCACTTGGCTGGCGGTGTGTGTGGACTGGCGCTTGGCTGGAGTTGTGCATGGACTGGCGCTTGGCTGGCAGTGTGTGTGTACTGGCGCTTGGCTGGCGGTGTGTGTGGACTGGTGCTCGGCTGGCGGTGTGTGAGTAGTGACTTGCTGCTGGTCACTACACACACTGCTAGCTGAGCGCCACTCCACGCAATCCATCAGTTTGTGTAGTTGCTGTGTCAGGAATGTGGGCGTGTGGAAGTGATGGGCCCTTGAATAGCGCTGTCGGCTGGTGTGAGTGTTGTAATGTGATGGGCCCGAGGCTGGTGGGGTGAATGTTTTGTATGTGTCACACGTATGAAAGGTGTATGAATGGCCTGTAAAGAGGTTGGTGCTTTGTCGTGGCTTTACAGCTCATGAGCTGTGAGTCAATGGTTCAGTTTCTCTTCCTTTCAATTATTAACAGTGCATTTTATTTTTGTGAAATCACCTGCTAATACAATTGTATATACTGAACCATTATTCACCCTCGTGCCAAATCCAACCAGTATGTGTGTGTGCTTTAGGATTAGATGGCTGTGCAGTAATATTTGTCTTTTTTGTCTTCCTGAAGCAGGGTGTACCTTGTCCCTTTTTGTGAATGTTGTGATGTGTTGGTTTTGTGCCTGGTGGTGTGAATGGTCTTGTGTGTATCACATATGGAAGGTGTGTGAATGGCCTGTAAAACGGTTGGTGCCTTGCCGTGGCTTTACAGCTCACGAGCTGCGAGTCACTGGTTCGGTTTTTAGCCTATTTAATTATTGACAGTGCATTTCATTTTTGTGAAATCTCTTGTTAATAAAATGTTATATACTGAACCATCACTCGCCCTCGTGCCAAATCCAACCAGTATGTGTGTGTGCTTGAGGAATAGATGGCTGTGCAGGAATCTTTGTCTTTTTAGCCTCTCTGCCAAGGTGTAGATTCCATCTAAGAATAACCTACCAACTGTAGATATTGTTGTTACCCCATGGGAGTACATGGTGATGTCTCTCTTGTGAATTCCAGCAAGTTATCTTATCCACAATGTCCTGCAAACTTAAAAATGTCTGTCTCTTTTTCCTTGCAATATAGTGCCAAAACTCTAACGTTGCAGAAAAAACAACTAATTGTGTCAAAACGATTTGGTTGTGCAAAGGGGGTCACCTGGATTTTTCGACCCGTACTCGGCAGGCATCTTGGGAAACCTACCAAACCCACACATTTCTGAAAACTAGACACCCGGGGGCTTCCAGGGAGGTATGGCTTGCATGGATCCCCCAACGTTTCCTTAACCAGAATCCCCTTCAAACCTCAATTTTCGCCTACAAAATCTCTTTTTTCAAACATTTTGGTCTGGGAAAGTTGTGGCATCACAGAGCTCACACAATTTTCCCACCACCCAGCATTCCCCCAGGTCTCCCGATAAAAATGGTGCCTCATTCGTGTGGGAGAGCCAAGTACCCGCGACAGGCAAGGACCCAAAACTTAGTGAGGCGACATCAAAATTGCCTAGTTCAAAACCACCTGGTTTTGCAAGGGGGGTCACCTGGGTTTTTGGCTCCGTGCTCGCCGGCCATCTAGGGAAACCTACCAAACCTACACATTTCTGAAAACTAGACACCCGGGGGCTTCCAAGGAGGTATGGCTTGCGTGGATCCCCCAAAGCTTCCTTACCCATAATCCCCTTCAAACCTCAATTGTAGCTTAAAAAATCACGTTTTTCACACATTTTGGTCTGGGAAAATTGTGGCATCACTGGGCTCACACAATTATCCCACCACCCAGCATTCCTCCAGGTCTCCCAATAAAAATGGTGCCTCACTCGTGTGGGAGACCCAAGTACCCGTGACAGGCAAGGGCCCAAAACGTAGTGAGGCGACATACAAATAGCCTATTTCAAAACCACCTGGTTTTGCAAGGGGGGTCACCTGAGTTTTTGGCCCCGTGCTCGGCGGCCATCTAGGGAAACCTACCAAACCCACACATTTCTGAAAACTATACACCAGGGGGCTTCCAAGGAGGTATGGCTTGCGTGGATCCCCCAAAGCTTCCTTACCCAGAATCCCCTTCAAGCCTCAATTGTAGCTTAAAAGATCACTTTTTTCACACATTTTGGTCTGGGAAAGTTGTGGCATCACCGGGCTCACACAATTTTCCCACCACCCAGCGTTCCCCCAGGTGTCCCGATAAAAATGGTGCTTCACTCGTGTGGGAGACCCAAGTACCCGCGACAGGCAAGGGCCCAAAACGTAGTGAGGAGACATGATGTCAGGTAGGATACCTAAGGTGCTGGCAGAGCTAGGGATCAAAAACTACAGCTAGGCACTTTGCCAAGAAAGGGTCATCTTTCACTCTGAAATTGAGGTGTGACCCCGTTGCGTTTCACGCCGTTCCCTTCGCGGGCACTAGGCCAACCCACTCAAGTTAGGTGCGATTTTTCTTGTAAGACTTTGGGGAACGCGGGACGGGTGGAAATTTGTGGATCCACACAGATTCCAGAACTTTCCACCACAGAAATGTGGGGAAAATTTGTTTTTTTTGGACAATTTTTTAGGTTTGCAAGGGATTCTGGGTAACAGAACCTGATGGGAGGCAGTCAAGTCACCCCATCCTGGATTCCCCTGGGTCTCTAGTTTTCAAAAATGTATAGGTTGGCTATGTTTCCCTAGGTGCCGACAGAGCTAGGGTTAAAAAATTACAGCTAAGCACTTTGCCAAAAAAGGTCATTTTTCACTGCAAAATTAAGGTGTGACCACGTTGTGTTTTGCGGCGTTTCCTGTTGCGGGCACTAGGCTGACCCACACAAGTGAGGTACCATTTTTCTCGTAAGACTTTGGGGAACACGTGGTGGGTGGAAAATTGTGGATCCACGCAGATTCCAGAACTTTCCACCACAGAAATGTGGGGAAAATGTGTTTTTGAAAACAATTTTTTTGGTTTGCAAGGGATTATGGGTAACAGAATCTGGTGGGAGGCAGCTAAGTCACCCCATCCTGGATTGCCCTGGGTGTCTAGTTTTCCAAAATGTATAGGTTTGCTAAGTTTCCCTAGGTGCCGGCAAAGCTAGGGTTAAAAAACTACAGCTAGGCACTTTGCCAAAAAAGATTCATTTTTCACTGCCAAATTGAGGTGTGGCCACGTTGTGTTTTGCACTGTTTCCTGTTGCAGGCACTAGGCCGACCCACACAAGTGAGGTACCATTTTTCTCAAAAGACTTTGGGGAACGCGGGGTGGGTGGAAAATTGTGGATCCATGCAGATTCCAGAATTTTCCACCACAGAAATGTGCGGAAAATGTGTTTTTTTTTGACAATGTTTTAGGTTTGCAAGGGATTCTGGGTAACAGAACCTGGTGGGAGGCAGCTAAGTCACCCCATCCTGAATTCCCCTGGGTGTCTAGTTTTCAAAAATGTATAGGTTTGCTAGGTTTCCCTAGGTGCCGGCAGACCTATGGTTCAAAAACTACAGCTAGGCACATTGCCAAAAAAGGGTCATGTTTCACTGCAAAATTGAGGTGTGGCCATGTTGTGTTTTGCACTGTTTCCTGTCGCAGGCACTAGGCCGACCCACCCAAGTGAGGTACCATTTTTCTCAAAAGACTTTGGGGAACGCGGGGTGGGTGGAAAATTGTGGATCCACACAGAGTCCTGAACTTTCAACCACAGAAATGTGGGGAAAATGTGGGGTTTTTTTGGACAATTTTTTAGGTTTGTAAGGGATTCTGGGCAACAGAACCTGGTGGGAGGCAGCTAAGTCACACCATACTGGATTCCCCTGAGTGTGTAGTTTTTAAAAATGTATAGGTTTGCTAGGTTTCCCTAGGTGCCCGCAGACCTATGGTTCAAAAATGACAGCTAGGCACTTTGCCAAAAAAGGGTCATTTTTCACTGCAAAATTGAGGTGTGACCACGTTGTGTTTTGCACTGTTCCCTGTCGCAGGCACTAGGCCGACCCACACAAGTGAGGTACCATTTCTCTCAAAAGACTTTGGGGAATGCGGGGTGGGTGGAAATGTGTAGATCCACGCACATTCTAGAACTTTCCACCACAGAAATGTGGGGAACATGTGTTTTTATTTACTATTTTTTAGGTTTGCAAGGGATTCGGGTAACAGAACCTGGTGGGAGGCAGTCAAGTCACCCCATCCTGGATTCCCATGGGTGTGTAGTTTTCAAATTTTTTTAGGTTTGCTAGGTTTCCCTGGGTGCCGGCAGTGCTAGGGTTGAAAAACTACAGCTAAGCTCTTTGCCAAAAAAGGGTCATTTTTCACTGCGAAATTGAGGTGTGTCCACGTTGTGTTTTGCGCCGTTTCCTGTCGCGGGCACTAGGCCGACCCACACAAGTGAGGAACCATTTTTCTCGCAAGACTTTGGGGAACACAGGGTGGGTGGAAATTTGTGGATCCACGCAGATTCCAGAAGTTTCCACCACAGAAATGTGGGGGAAATGTGTTTTTTGGGACAATTTTTTAGGTTTGCAAGGGATTCTGGGTAACAGAACCTGGTGGGAGGCAGTCAAGTCACCCCATCCTGGATTCCTCTGGGTGTCTAGTTTTCAAAAATTTATAAGTTTGCTAGGTTTCCCTAGGTACCGGCAGAGCTAGTGTTCAAAAACTACAGCTAGACACTTCGCAAAATAATTGTAAATTTTGATTGTGAAAATGTGGTGTGTTCACGTTGGGTTTTCAGCCATTTCCTGTAATGGGCACTATGCTTATCCACACAAGTGAGGTACCATATTTATCGGGAGACTTAGGGTAATTCAGTTCTTTAAAGCAACTGTTATTATCTATTGATTTTTGATGCATTTCTGCCTTCCAAATGAAAGACATTGTGTAAAAAAGAATTCGTTTTGAAAAATGACCGATAATTCTCATGCTAGTATGAGTATTCCCAATTTAGAAAATGTGCAAATATGTACTGTTTCTAAACTCTATAATTTGTTCCCATTCTAGAAATACATAGGTGTCTTTCATACCGATTTTTCCATTTATACATTTTCCCACAATAATTGCTATATACCCGGAACATAATAAAAAACCATTGCAAATTGCTGTTCAGTTTTTTGCTCTGGGTTCTTCGGTTTCTTGCTGAACCTACAAGTCCTATATATCCCTACAACCAGTAAGGTCCAATGGATGTAACAGTATATTGCTTTTAAACAGCTATCATAAGGCTGTTTTTTTTCAACTAATTTTCAATTTTTCCTATATTTAACTGTTACTTTCTATAAAGAAACCTTGATGGATCTACACAAATGACCCCTTGCTGAATTCAGAATTTCAAAAGACTGTAATCTCTACTGATGACGGTTAAAGAACCAGAAACACATGTCTAGAGATCAGCACTATCTGTGCCAACTGTGTCGAAACACTCGAACACTCTTGAAGCAAGCAAGTAACTGAAACTGCATTTACCACAATGCCAGGGGCGAACCTTGCTGGGAGGTGAAGCAGTGTGCTCCCACCCCTGTTCCTATTTAAAAGTACTCCCGTGAGTCATTGAGCTGACGAGTTCATGGATGAAGCACCCGCATGCCTGTGAGAGGTACCTGATGTGAGAAAGATGATGGCAGCCTACCCAGCAAACTCCAAATTTCAAAGACTGTAATCTCTACTGATGATGGTTAAAGAACCAGAAACACTTGTCTAGAGATCAGCACTAGCTGTACCAACTTTGGCGAAACACTCAAACACTCTTGAAGCAAGCAAGTAACCGAAACTGTATTTACCACAATGCCAGGGGCGAACCTTGCTGGGAGGTGAAGTGGTGTGCTCCCAACCCTGTTCCTATTTAATAGTACTCAAGTGAGTCATTGAGCTGACGAGCTCGTGGATGAAGCCCCGTATGCCTGTGAGAGGTACCTAACCTGAGAAAGATGTTGGCAGCCTACTCAGCAAACCCCAAATTTCAAAGACTGTAATCTCTACTGATGACGGTTAAAGAACCAGAAACACATGTCTAGAGAACAGCACTATCTGCGCCAACTGTGTCGAAACACTCGAACCCTCTTGAAGCAAGCAAGTAACTGAAACTGCATTTACCGAAATGCCAGGGGCGAACCTTGTTGGGAGGTGAAGCGGTGTGCTCCCACCCCTGTTCCTGTTTAATAGTACTCCTGTGAACATGGAGAGACCACAGTGCTGCATCTTTGAGCCCAGTACTGATCCTGAAAAGTAATTCTAACCGTACTTACCAGTAACTTGAATGTCCTTCCATAGGCTAACATTGACTGGTTTCACTTGGAAATTCTTCTAAGTGTGGAGTTTTGGAACTTTAAAATATTCCTCTAAAATCAGCCGTACAACAAACTCCGATTTACTCACCTGTTATCAGGAGAGACATCAGTGCTGCATCTTTGAGCCCAGTACTGATCCTGAAAAGTAATTCTAACACTTATAATTTCACCCAGGCACTTTCCTTGCAGTACTCTAATTATTCAGTCAGTATCCAAGTACTCATGCAGCGAGCCAGGCATTAGCACATGGACTGCCTCAAACCCCTATCCACTATGCATGCAGTCCCCTAACTAACCAACACACTTATAGTTCTGCACTTATACATTCAACAAAAAAACAATATTTCAGTTTAAATATTTTAAAAAACATTTTTATTTGCATTTATATTAAAAATATATAATGTAATGTAAAAAATAAAATATGTAAAAATAAACAGTTAAAAAACTGTAGAAAATCAGTATGAAAATATACATATAACTATTATTACATTTAAAAATTATCATTTAAAAAACCTCAGAAATTCACTGAAAAAAGCATAGGTTTCAGTCATGTTACTGTTAGGAATTAGCATTTAAAAAACCTTAGAAATTCACTGAAAAAAACATAGGTTTCAGGGCTGTTACAGTTAGCTGGACATTTCACTCGTACAAAACCATTGAAATTCCTCCGTAATAGTTAGTTGTACTCACTATAACTCTCGCGCCTGCAATCCACTGCTGATGATGTCACATATTACATCATTCATGACATGGTCAGTGACATCACTGATGACATCACTGATGACATCTCAAATGACATCACTGATGACAAACAAAGGTTGCCCTGACTTGGAAACTCGCCACCAGCAAGACATAAATACATGACACCTTGCCTTCTCAGTCACAAGTAAATTTGTATTAGTCCTTATGCGTTTCAAGACCTCATGGTCTCCTCATCAGAGGACAGGAACTTCAGAGAACAGACGATGCTGATCAGATACTTAAGCGCATGTGCTAAATCTTTCACAGGTGTGTTGTTTATCTTGGCATGCTGGTACCTGTAGTCTTTACAATCAGTGCAGTATTGCCACAATGGGTTTCTGTTTTGCTGCTGTTATATTTACAATCCATTAAAACACCCCATTGGGCCTCCGAGCAGATCCGGCAAGTAATTAGCACAGTTTTGCAATGCCACTTTCTCGATGTGAAAAACATTCCTCTGACGTTGGCCCCCCAAAATAAACTCCGCTGTGGCAAGTTTCCTGCTGCCAGGCTGCCGCACATAAATCCAAACAAAGGTTGCCCTGACTTGGAACCCATCCGCGAGTGCATCGAGCTGGTGTGTGAGTGGAGCAGTAATATACATATATACTTACGATCATTATATTGTTCTGCCCAACTTAAACAAATTAAAAAAATTTTGGACATGTTCTCAGGTTTAAATATATAACTGTACTCATGATTTGTTTTGGTTTTTAACAATATTTTAACACAAATCCACAACACTTTATCATTGTTATTTGCACATATTGCTGTTCTTCCCCAGGGTGATTGAGATTTTATGAGCAACAATTGGTTTTAATAACACTCATAAGAAATATAAAATGACAAATATGCACAACAAAATGGCAATTGAATTTTAACAACTTTGGTGGTTTTTATTGAACCAAGAACAATTTGAAATCTGTTTTTCATGCTTTACCATTCAAAACTCAGGTTTTATGCATCTAAAAACGTATGAGTATTTTGTCTATGGCTATGTATTTACGATCACGTGGGGTAAGACTATTTTGCATGGTCACTTTAAATTCACGAAAAAAATGTATCCATGTTGAGTGAACAAGGCTCGCAAGAGCTGAAACGCGTATTGACGACAATGAAAGAATAAATATTTAATAAGCACCTATCTTGGGTCTGTGTCCATCACTGGTTTCCTGTTTATCCGGAATCTTGCTGGAAAGAAGTTATATATATATATATATATATATCTAAGAAATAATCCCCAACCAAATCTGATTAAGGAGAAAGCACTCGTCATCACGGGGGTTCTCTCGTTTATTGCGCAGGTTACATCAGGCTATGGACAAACAGGAACGCGTTTCGGCAGACAAGCTGCTTTTCTCAACCTGAAATGCGCCATATTGGTGCTTCTATTTAAAACAAATATTCATTAAAACAGCCTGATGTAACCTGCGCAATAAACGAGAGAACCCCCATGATGACGAGTGCTTTCTCCTTAATCAGATTTGGTTGGGGATTATTTCTTGTACATTCATGGCGCTACCGGTAGCGCTATTTTTAAAGCACCACAAGCGATCTTGCATTTGATTCTGGATATATATATATATATATAAATATATATATATATATATATATATATATATATATATATATATATATATATATATATATATATATATATATATATATATAAAAAAAAGTTCAAACCATGTTTCGCGATATCCTCTGCCTCAGGATGGTGGCGGGCTGCCGGCAAGGACGCGACCCTTGTTTCTCCGTAAATTAATCCTTTGCTTATAAAAGATTACGCCGAGCCCCAATTTTGATGATAACAGCGTGATTTATTCGATCAGGTTTGTGGCAAACAACACCCGACGCGTTTCGAAACCCTCCGGTTTCTTGGTCAAACCGGAGGGTTTCGAAACGCGTCGGGTGTTGTTTGCCTGATCGAATAAATCACGCTGTTATCATCAAAATTGGGGCTCGGCGTAATCTTTTATAAGCAAAGGATTAATTTACGGATATATATATTCACTGAAAAAACCATGGGTTTCACACACGTTATGGTTAGGAATTAGCATTTAAAAAACCTTAGAAATTCAATGAAAAAACCAAAGGTTTCACACATGTTATAGTTAGCTGGACATTTCACTCATAAAAAACCATTGACATCTCAAATGACATCACTGATGACATCATCCAGTGATTGTGTGTTTTTCTGAAAATTAAATATGTTTTATATTTATGTATATCTCAAGGTCAATGGAAGAATAAATGGGTATATAAGTGTCTAAATGGATGCTTTTTTTTGAATTTTTTTTGGTGTAACTGACTGATTAAGTGTATCATAGTGAATACATGGCTTACTGAGTAATCTTTAAATATGAAAATATCTGTATCAGTTTCTTACTTTGTGTATAAGTGGCTGCATGGGTTGGTGAGTAGCTACATGAGTGTCTATATAGGTTATTAGTTGGTTTTTTATCAGTATGAGTGTCTGAGTTTCTGTATGGTTCGGTGGGGGGTATTACTTAGTGCATAGGTGCATGAATGAGTGACTCACTGTTTGTATGTGTTGAATACAGCATGTGTGCAGGACTGTATGGGTGGATGAGTGTGTGCATGGGTGTGTTAGTGAGTGAATGACTGTCTCTATAGTGTCTTTATGAGTAACTACATATGTTTTAAACTAGTATATGTGACTATTGGTGTATATAAGTGAGTATATGTGAGAGTGAGAGATTGGAAGAGTTCCTGTATGAATAAGTATGTGTTTCTATAAGTTATTGTTTAAAAGAGTAAGTATATGTAAGTTTCTGTAGAAGTAAGTGTGGTGGTGTGTGTATAACTGTATATGCAAGTAAATGGATGTTTGATTCTTTATTAGCATGAGTGACTATGTGTGTGAGTAACTCTATGGATGAGTGGCGTTGTGTAACAGGATGTATAGGTGTATGAATACATATGATGAGTGAGTACATGTATGAGTGACTGTAGAGGACTGTTGGTGAATGACTGTATGTGTATGTGGTTCTTAGAGTTACTGATTAGGTTGTTGTAACTGATATTGATATGTTCATTATTTTGAACATTTTAGTTTCTATTTTTGAATGTGTGTTTCAATGGTTATATTAGGGGAAGAGGAGGTCTGCCACTCTATCACAAGGATGATGTCATCAGTGATGTCATCAGTGATGTCATTTGAGATGTCATCAGTGATGTCATGAGTGATGTCAGTGACAATGTCATGAGTGATGTAATATGTGACGTCATCAGTAGTGCATTGCGGGCGCGCGAGTTATAGTTAGCTGAACTAACTATAACGGGGGAATTTCAATGGTTTTTTACGAGTGAAATGTCCAGCTAACTATAACATGTGTGAAACCTTTGGTTTTTTCATTGAATTTCTAAGGTTTTTTAAATGCTAATTCCTAACTATAACGTGTGTGAAACCCATGGTTTTTTCAGTGAATTTGCAAGGTTTTTTAAATGCTACTTCCTAACTATAACGTGAGTGAAACCCATGGGTTTTTCAGTGAATTTGCAAGGTTTTTGAAATGGGAATTTTTTTTTTTTTTCTTTTTTTTTTACATATTTTTATTCTAATTTTCTATCCTTTTTTAAAGACTATGGTTAAATTTTAAAAATTCTACAATATGTTTTTATTTTACCATTTTTTTAAAATAAACAGGTAAAATTTATTAGTATAACATATTTTTTTTTTTTTCCTTTTTTTTTTTTTATTTATTTATTTTTTTTAACGTGCGCGCACGGTAAGCGCACGTCTTGCTTTAATTACGTTAGATTTCTACGCTGTTTGCGTTCATTTACGCAATTTGCGTAGACGCACGTCGCGCGCGCACAGCGCGTAACGCGTACGCTGCACGCGCACGTTACGCGGAAGTGAAGGGGCGTGCCTGTTTTGCGCATGCGCGCGTGCGCGTGTCTTTTTTACGCACATGCGTACTTTTGCCGTAAGCGCACCGTAAGCGCACCGTAAGCGCACCGTAAGCGCACCGTAAGCGTACGGTGGGTCATGTGATCATGAAACACAACTTTTGATTGGTTGAAACTACTTTCAGTTCTAGAACTCTCCTACACCACACCCATTCCCCTCATTTCTGCTTGTGATCCCTTAGGAGAAGGAGCTGGGTTGTCTTTGTGATACGATGGCAGAACAGCAGAGCCCTTCTGAGAGTGAGGCTAGCAGCACTACCTTGAGGCAGAGAACGAGGAAACAAAAGACCTCATTCATATGGGAGTATTTTTCTTTTCCAGAGGGCCAGCAAAAGGTAAATGCACCCTTAGTGACTTGTAAGCTGTGTAAGTGTGTACTTTCAAGAGGGAATCCCAACAAGAAGTATTCCTTCGGGAATCACACCATGTTGAGACACCTTAAGGATGTACACAGAAGGACACATGCTCGACATACTGAAGGTAACCCTTCAGTAAGTCAACCAAGCACATCCACAGCAGCTCAGCCTGGACCATCATCTGCAGGGCCGAGTCCATCTTCGGCAGGTCAGGTGAGCCCTTCATCTGTGGGGGGAGCATCTCCTTTTTCTGGTCCTCAGGAAATTAACCCTCGGTTTCTGAGGGTTGAAATACGGTGCGCCACTTGTCATGATCTAGTTTGTTATAGGGAGACCAGTATTTCCCTAGTGAACAATAAAATAGATCAGCACATTTGTCGTACCGTCTAATATTCCCATTCTTTCTTTCCTCTGTCCCTGCATGAACACAACGGCTCTTTTAAGAGCCAACCTTACCTTTCAACTTTTTTTTATATATTTTTTAAAACTTTTTTTTGATTTTTTTTTACCGTACGCGTACGGTACGCGTAATTTTTTTTTTTTTTTTTAAAAACACTAAGAATCAATTATCACATTACAAGGTCCTTGAGAGACTACAATGAAAAACTGAAAATGTGATTGTGGAGAAGTGGAAAAAAGGGACCATGAAATTTTTGACTTACCATACCCACTCAAAAAAATATTTATTAATTTAATTTTTTTTTTAATTGCTTTAAAAATGGTTCTAGTTTTCGAAAATTTTCTATCTCAATCTGAAAAAAAAGAAAAAAGTATTAATATTTAATAAAACATTTTATAATACAGTACACATATTTACATATTTTTCACAAAAAAATTTTGCCTTTTTTTTGCTGTTTTCAGAATATATTGCATTTCACTATAAATTGTGAAAGCAATTGCATTCATCATTTAACAGCGGGCAAAAAAAAATTAACAATCTCAAAGATTGTTTTAAAAAAGCCCACAAACTCTTTTTGCATAAACATAACTTTATAGAAATGCATAATATTCTTAAAAAATATCATCTAATATCAATACTTATTTCTTTAAAATACCATCTGATAATTTTGTTTCAGAAGTATAATCACAAAAATATATCTCAAATAACTCCACAATACATCTGGTTCCATTTCCTTTAGGCCAAATAGTAATTTTAAAATTCTTTTTTGATTAAATTTCCAATGGTAATCCAATAAAAATCTAAAGTTTAAATTGTACAGATCTCACCGATTCTCTGTAACATTTTGGTTTCCGAAAGATTTATTAATAATTAAATAAGTCCACAATAGAATTGTTTACCTTTCCGCATGGCCAAATAGTAATTTTAAAAATCTTTTTTGAATAAATTTCCAATGGCAATCCAATAACATTCCAAAATTTAAATTGTGCAGATGTTACCGATTTTTTCTAAATTCTTGGTTTTCCAAAGTTTCATTAAAAATTGAAAAAGTCCACATTACAATTGGTTACCTTTCCATTAGGCCAAATGATAATTTGTAAAATCATTTTTTTTGAAAATTCCAATGGTAATCCAATAAAATGGTAAAATTGTTTTGTCCAGATGTTGCCAAATCTCTCTAAAATTTAGGTTTCAGGAAGATTAGATAGGAATTTGCTAAATCAAAAGGCAAACGTTGCTTAAAAATCAATTGGGAATCATTACACAGTGTCCAGCCTTTTTCACATTTAAGATAAACTGTGTAATGACCAGAAGTTACAGTAGGTCCATCATGGAAAATTATTGCAACTGTTACAAAAGTTTTTCCTGAAATTGATAATTGCTGTCCTGTAAACTTCTTTATTAAAGTATCTAATTTTGAACCATCAGCTTTACAGCGTTGCATCATTAAAATTACATACTGTCCGTATTCCTTTAAAATTAACGTTGAAAACATGTCAGATTGACACTCACTGCATTCCATGCTATGATTAGCATCTTTAACTAATTTAGCAAAAGTGACTGTTTTACTTTCTGGCAATGTTAAATAAATAAACCTTTCAGAATCAACATTAGAGCCACATATATTATAACAGTTTTCACAACTATGTTCCCATTTATAAGAGAGACCAAATAAATTTTCAATGGCAACCCCTTCTTCTTCCAGTACCTGAAGAAAAAACATCAAGAATTCCTGTGCGTCTTGCTGTACATTTTGAGAAAACTGTGTTCGTCCTGAACATACATCTAAAAGTTTTCTAATTTCAGTAGCACTTTCTATTTGAGTTTTATCATTACTCAGCTTTTGAAAAAGGAGACTCAACTCAGAACAGAATCTTTTTCCCTGATTTACTATTATCTGCTCTTGCACACTATGCAGATAAAATGCAACATTCAGCACTACATTAGCGTAGCAGTTGACACCAGAGCTATTTTCAAAATGACATCCTACAACCTGTTCTTCATTTTCCTTTTTCTTTTTGCTTGCAATTACATCACTCCTCTTTTTTTTCCTCCTCTCTACATCTTCATTACAGATATTCTCATTTCTCCTTTTACGAGAAACTACACGTTTCTCCAACACAGGATACTGACCTAAATGAGGAGCATAGCTTCTTCTTAATCTATTATACTCCTTTACACAATTTGCATCAGCACTAACTTTTGAGTCATCAAAGTCTATCATGAATAAACCTGATAATGTTTTCACTCGTGACAAAGCAACATATGCCATACCTTCTTTGAACACAGTTGAACCAATGTTCACAAATGCCCAATCTACAGTCAATCCTTGAGACTTGTGAATAGTTACAGCATATGCTAGAGAAAACGGAAACTGCTTCCTACGTACATATAAGTCTTTCACAAGCATGAAACGAACTGAACAACGACAAATGTCTTTAACTTCTTCTATCTGATCAAATTTTATTTTTAAACATTCAATTCCATCTTTTTTCTGATAATTAATAAAACCCACAACTCTTCCCATAGCTCCATTAACTAAACCTTTTTCAACATCCAAATTTCTCCTTAAAAATACTCCACAGTTCATGCAAACATATAGATTTTTTTCTAATCCAGCTGTTTTGGAAATGTTCTTCTCTAGTGAATCCAATTTATTTTTCAGTGTGCTTGTTAATGTGACAGTAATTCTTCCATCCTCAATTTTGTCCACTGCTTCCAATTTCCTGATATCTTCCTTTTCCAATTTCAAAAGCTCCTCATTGAATATTGAGCATTCACGTAGAGTTGGCATTAAGCAGATGACACTTTTCTTTTCTGCAATGTTCTTGTATATGTTCTCTGCAACTATTTCTTCCTTTGGAAATAAATTATGTAGCAGCCGACTCTGTAATGCTTTCGTGCCAGCTTCAGTGAGTAGTCCAATTCTGATATCTTTCAGAATACTTCCATATTCTTCATCGTTTGCTTGCCTCATATTAGTAGTAAGTTCCTTGTACTCAAAGAAGGACCAAATATTTGTATTACCGATGCTTCCCAATGACTTCTTCGTGTCTTCATGTGTCACAGTATTAAACACTGGTTGTCCTTTAACTGGAGTAAGTTGCAAAAGATCTCCAAAAACTATGACGTGTTTTCCTCCAAATAACACGTCATAGTCTGTCTTCAGAATTTGCTGCATTCTTAAATGCACAAAGGCAAGCATTAAGTTTGATACCATGCTCACCTCATCAATAATGAGAACTTGCATCTTCTTCAATACTCTTGAAACTTCCAAGCATGCTTCTCCAGTTAGCTTGTTGTATTGTATTTTGTTCTCATGCTCCACTGGTAACATTAGCAAACGATGTAAAGTGATTCCTTTTATGTTATATGCTGCTAACCCAGTTGGAGCAGTAACCACACAAGACTAGTAGAATCCGTTTTTTGCTGTAGGTAGCTTCTGATGACTTTTATAAGGAAACTTTTTCCAGTTCCAGCTTGTCCGCTTACATACATCCTGATTGGATGAAATGATGTGCATGAGCACTCTTTTTTTTCATGTAGAAATCCGTGATCAATTTTGTTTCTGATGTCTTCATAAATTTGTTGCTGCTCTTCGTTCAGTTGTCTTTCCAAATTTTGTAAGTCTATAAATTCTTCTTGAGCTTGATTCATAGCCGTTTCCACTTCATTCATGGCTATTGATGCTTCATTTTCAACGATTGGTTGTCCTAGGGGATCTTGACTGAGTGTTCCTGAACTTTGGCTGTCCTGAGAACTGTCTCTAGCTATTTCTGCTGCAATTGTAGTTTCCTGTTCAATTTCTTCATTTAACATTTGCAGATAAGTTGAGAATGTACTGCATTGTATGCTGTCTTTGCAAGCATTAAAAGAATCTTCATAGCTTTGAAATTCTCCCAGTAGTTCATCCTCTGTACGCCATGGTTTAAACAGCTGTAAAAGAGCCAAGTAGTAAAATTCCTTTTTGTCAGTAGTGTCGCAACTCAGCTTCCTGTGATTTATCAAACTTCCTTTTGTTTGCTTCACCAAACATCCTTCCTCACCAATGACTTTATATTTTCCATTGTTGATGTCTTCTGTGGCTTTCCGTGAATAAATGTAGTTCTGCAGCACTTCATAGAGACACATGTTCTCCAGATGATGACTTCTCTTGGGATAATATGTGTCCAACATGTTTGATTTCAAAATATCTGTACTTTCTGGGTCATTCTCGGCCAAATATTCAATTTCTCCAACAGATTTCAGTACCCGATTTCTCATTGCTGCAAGGCCTAAACTTGCCCAAATTATTCTTCTTGATTTCGAGTAGAGACTTGCAGAAGATAACCTATCTGAACATTCGTAGGATCCAATTTCTCGATGCGATAACATCTTCAAACTGAAACTGTACAGCTTCTTACTGACAGTTTTTTCGTGAGAAATCTCTTCCCACATTTCCTTCAATTCTGTTTTTTCTGATTTCGTAATTTAAGACGTTACATATCGAGCAACAGCAATGGAATTGTCAGCTACATACTGTATATCCATGTTAGCATTCCACATGGATAAAATGACTGGGTTGTAGTCATTTATATTTTTTGATTCTTCTTTTCTTTTAAGGTTGTAGGTATTCTTAGGTGATTTTCTTGTGATAGTATGTCTCACAGATGACATAAAACTGTTTACTCTTCCATTTGAAAGAACAGGTCTAGGAAATCCAAATCGACATTTAGTGTAGTATTTATCTTTGCTCTTGTATTTCCGTCGACAGTATTTTCCACACCGATGACTTTGGAAACGTAAAACTTGCTCCTTTAACTTTTTCTCTTCTGTGTTTTTTGTTATAGCACATGTTGCATATTCTTCAATGTAAGATAACACTGCTTCATCAGCATCTGTTCCAAACTTTGGGGCATCCTTGATCCACAACAGCACATGAATATGAGGAGCACCTCTTGCCTGGTACTCTTTTCTCCAAAAGAAATCCACTACTTCTCCTAGAGGTTGATTTTTTTTATTGCAGATGAACGACATCATAGCCTCAAATCTATGATTGAAATATCTGCAAACATTAACCGGATCCAATGAGCACAGTTCTCCTGCTGTCTTGTATTCAATGTTTTTAATGTTTGAATTTGCCTCTCGTAGAAAATCCAGTAAATCATCCCAAGCGTACTCAGCACAGCTTAGGGTAACGAACCATGTTGGTGTTCCTAAATTCCGTAACATGCATTTTAATTCACCATGGCGTCTGTACCAATATTCATTTGTTCCACGCTGACAAGCCATCAGATTGATCAGTTGTGTTTCCAAATGATCATCTCGGTGCTGCACTTTCTCCATAAAATCCTTAGCAGACACATTTTGTAAATGTACTCCACTTTTTAAAATGTGATTTACTGCATAAGACAGTGCAGACAAGTCGCTTTCAAATAAAAGATGGAACAAATAAGGAATACTTTGTCGAAATCTTGGATCTTCTGCATATAGTCTTGTAGTCCGATACTCAGAAGCTGGAATCTGTTCCGGACGTTCATCGTATCGTCCTCCTTTTCCTTTAGGAAACAGCTAGGGAAAACATCGAGCTTCCAAGCTCTCCTCCCATACACTCACGGGAGTTCCTTTTGCTTTCTTCATCTGAAACAGATCAATATTGTCTCCCATAACTTCTTTTGAATGAAGAGGATGTATGCTAAAATGTTCATAAATTTCTTCTTCCTTTGACTTGTCCACTTTTTCAATTTGTCCAGTTGGTGTTTCTGTGTCTTCTTGTAAATCTTCTTCTTCTTCTTCTTCTATATAAATTGATTCATACCATTTGTTATTCCTTTTCAAATACAAATTTGCTCTTTGTACCTTCCGTACATCTACCAGCTCCTGCCAAATCTTCTTATTCTTTGTAGGTACACCATTAACCAGAATAATTAATGGTTCAGTTTCCAAAGTATCCGCATCAATAGTTTCCATATTTTTTTTCAAATCCAAGGGCAAATACACCACTCTACCTTTTAAACCTCTCAGTAAATCTGAAGGAGGTAATTTACCAGTTTTGGGCTCCATACGTACTATGGTCTGGAACGGATGAACACATTGAATGAGTATAGACTCATATGTATTTAATTCAGAAAGTTCAGCAGGAATAGCATCCAATTCTAAATTATTATGTACAGCTCTGGTCGGCATTCTATTTTCCTCTAACTTGTTGTAACAGTATTTACAAATACGCTGATCTTCACCCAATTCAAAACAATTTTCAAGAAATATATATGTGGCAAAATCCTTCCACTTATAATTATCTTCATTTTCACTCTTTCTGTAGAGATCAACATTCCTAGTTTGTTTTCTATAATGAGTTCTGCGGCAACAAATACAAGTAATATTTGGTCTTTCATTAGAGATTATTGCAAATTTTGTTATGTGATCATTAAATGTCTCCTTCTCCATTATGCAACCATTTTTCACTTCGTAAGCACGACCTCTGGTGTCAACTGCATGCAGCAAACTATTACTTTGAAAATAGCTCTCTTCATTAAAAAAAGGTTCACTACTTGAACTATGCATCCATTTTCCTAAAAACACTTTACAAAAGTTTGTTCTGTTCACTACTCTTTTCCTTTTGCTTTTTGATTTCAGTACATTAACCATTTTATCTAATGTACGCATCCTATTCAAAATTAAAATGAATAGTTTCCTTTTTAATTCTAATGCCTTTGCTGCAATGGCTTCAATTTCTTTTTTTCTCTTATAAAACTTAGCCTTTTGCTTATATTTCTTCACATCCTTTATCAAATTGGACATAACTCTTCTCTGAAACATTTTTCTACGTATCTCTTTAAACGCTGTTTTTCTGTTTAAGTTAATCTTTTTAGTTGCAGAAGGTATATTTGCATTAACTAAATTCTCAATTTTTTTCACTGCTCTTCAGCAATACCTGAAAAAAACTAAAAAAAAATTCCTTTATTTTATTTAAATATATTACTACATTTTTTATGATCTTTAGAAATCTTAAAATACTATAAACCCCTTTCCTATAAATGAAAATCACAATAACACCTTCACAAATTAAATATCTAAAAATAATTCCTGTGTGCACACAGAGTCATGGTTTCATATTAGTCAGAAAACGAAATTTCTTTGCCAATTGGAAAGCACACTTTCTACTCTTTTTTTGGCAAGTGATAAGGACTTTTACAGACTGACACATTTTGAATCCACTTTTCAGATTCTTAAAAAAGCACATGTCCAAACTGCTTTTTCAGACCAGCACCATGTGTAACCTGGGTGACTGCCTACACTCCAGCAAGGGCAACCAGCCTTAGTGATGCTGAATGTATTTGCATTACTGACTGAAACCTCAAACCCCACTCGCTTGTGAATACTGTGCATGATTCCACAGGGTAAGCAGCTGGGTGTGTGCTAAGAGTCTGCTTCTGCACCAAAAAATGGCTCCCCCTTTCCATCTAATGCAACTGTGAAATCACCAGAGCAATACGCAATAAATCTCTGCCTGTAATTCCTATATGCACACAGAGTCATGTTTTCACATTAGTCACAAAACGAAATTTCTTTGCCATTTTGAAAGCACACTTACTACTCCTTTTTTTGGCAAGTGATTAACACTTTTACAGTCTGTCACATTTTGAATCCACTTTTCAGATTCTTAAAAAAGCACATGTCCAAACTGCTTTTTCAGACCAGCACCATGTGTAACCTGGGTAACTGACTACACTCCAGCAAGGGCAACCAGGCTTAGTGATGCTGAATGTATTTGCATTATTGACTGAAACCTCAAACCCCACTCGCTTGTGAATACTGTGCATGATTCCACAGGGTAAGCAGCTGGGTGTGTGCTAAGAGTCTGCTTCTGCACCAAAAAATGGCTCCCCCTTTCCATCTAATGCAACTGTGAAATCACCAGAGCAATACGCAATAAATCTCTGCCTGTAATTCCTATATGCACACAGAGTCATGTTTTCACATTAGTCACAAAACGAAATTTCTTTGCCATTTTGAAAGCACACTTACTACTCTTTTTTTTGGCAAGTGATAAACACTTTTACAGTCTGTCACATTTTGAATCCACTTTTCAGATTCTTAAAAAAGCACATGTCCAAACTGCTTTTTCAGACCAGCACCATGTGTAACCTGGGTGACTGACTACACTCCAGCAAGGGCAACCAGCCTTAGTGATGCTGAATGTATTTGCATTACTGACTGAAACCTCAAACCCCACTCGCTTGTGAATACTGTGCATGATTCCACAGGGTAAGCAGCTGGGTGTGTGCTAAGAGTCTGCTTCTGCACCAAAAAATGGCTCCCCCTTTCCATCTAATGCAACTGTGAAATCACCAGAGCAATACGCAATAAATCTCTGCCTGTAATTCCTATATGCACACAGAGTCATGTTTTCACATTAGTCACAAAACGAAATTTCTTTGCCATTTTGAAAGCACACTTACTACTCTTTTTTTTGGCAAGTGATAAACACTTTTACAGTCTGTCACATTTTGAATCCACTTTTCAGATTCTTAAAAAAGCACATGTCCAAACTGCTTTTTCAGACCAGCACCATGTGTAACCTGGGTGACTGACTACACTCCAGCAAGGGCAACCAGCCTTAGTAATGCTGAATGTATTTGCATTACTGACTGAAACCTCAAACCCCACTCGCTTGTGAATACTGTGCATGATTCCACAGGGTAAGCAGCTGGGTGTGTGCTAAGAGTCTGCTTCTGCACCAAAAAATGGCTCCCCCTTTCCATCTAATGCAACTGTGAAATCACCAGAGCAATACGCAATAAATCTCTGCCTGTAATTCCTATATGCACACAGAGTCATGTTTTCACATTAGTCACAAAACGAAATTTCTTTGCCATTTTGAAAGCACACTTACTACTCTTTTTTTGGCAAGTGATAAACACTTTTACAGTCTGTCACATTTTGAATCCACTTTTCAGATTCTTAAAAAAGCACATGTCCAAACTGCTTTTTCAGACCAGCACCATGTGTAACCTGGGTGACTGCCTACACTCAAGCAAGGGCAACCAGCCTTAGTGATGCTGAATGTATTTGCATTACTGACTGAAACCTCAAACCCCATTCGCTTGTGAATACTGTGCATGATTCCACAGGGTAAGCAGCTGGGTGTGTGCTAAGAGTCTGCTTCTGCACCAAAAAATGGCTCCCCCTTTCCATCTAATGCAACTGTGAAATCACCAGAGCAATACGCAAAAAATCTCTGCCTGTAATTCCTATATACACACAGAGTCATGTTTTCACATTAGTCACAAAACGAAATTTCTTTGCCATTTTGAAAGCACACTTACTACTCCTTTTTTTGGCAAGTGATAAACACTTTTACAGTCTGTCACATTTTGAATCCACTTTTCAGATTCTTAAAAAAGCACATGTCCAAACTGCTTTTTCAGACCAGCACCATGTGTAACCTGGGTAACTGACTACACTCCAGCAAGGGCAACCAGCCTTAGTGATGCTGAATGTATTTGCATTACTGACTGAAACCTCAAACCCCACTCGCTTGTGAATACTGTGCATGATTCCACAGGGTAAGCAGCTGGGTGTGTGCTAAGAGTCTGCTCCTGCACCAAAAAATGGCTCCCCCTTCCCATCTAATGCAACTGTGAAATCACCAGAGCAATACGCAATAAATCTCTGCCTGTAATTCCTATATGCACACAGAGTCATGTTTTCACATTAGTCACAAAACGAAATTTCTTTGCCATTTTGAAAGCACACTTACTACTCTTTTTTTTGGCAAGTGATAAACACTTTTACAGTCTGTCACATTTTGAATCCACTTTTCAGATTCTTAAAAAAGCACATGTCCAAACTGCTTTTTCAGACCAGCACCATGTGTAACCTGGGTGACTGCCTACACTCCAGCAAGGGCAACCAGCCTTAGTGATGCTGAATGTATTTGCATTACTGACTGAAACCTCAAACCCCACTCGCTTGTGAATACTGTGCATGATTCCACAGGGTAAGCAGCTGGGTGTGTGCTAAGAGTCTGCTTCTGCACCAAAAAATGGCTCCCCCTTTCCATCTAATGCAACTGTGAAATCACCAGAGCAATACGCAATAAATCTCTGCCTGTAATTCCTATATGCACACAGAGTCATGTTTTCACATTAGTCACAAAACGAAATTTCTTTGCCATTTTGAAAGCACACTTACTACTCTTTTTTTTGGCAAGTGATAAACACTTTTACAGTCTGTCACATTTTGAATCCACTTTTCAGATTCTTAAAAAAGCACATGTCCAAACTGCTTTTTCAGACCAGCACCATGTGTAACCTGGCTGACTGCCTACACTCCAGCAAGGGCAACCAGCCTTAGTGATGCTGAATGTATTTGCATTACTGACTGAAACCTCAAACCCCACTCGCTTGTGAATACTGTGCATGATTCCACAGGGTAAGCAGCTGGGTGTGTGCTAAGAGTCTGCTTCTGCACCAAAAAATGGCTCCCCCTTTCCATCTAATGCAACTGTGAAATCACCAGAGCAATACGCAATAAATCTCTGCCTGTAATTCCTATATGCACACAGAGTCATGTTTTCACATTAGTCACAAAACGAAATTTCTTTGCCATTTTGAAAGCACACTTACTACTCTTTTTTTTGGCAAGTGATAAACACTTTTACAGTCTGTCACATTTTGAATCCACTTTTCAGATTCTTAAAAAAGCACATGTCCAAACTGCTTTTTCAGACCAGCACCATGTGTAACCTGGGTGACTGCCTACACTCCAGCAAGGGCAACCAGCCTTAGTGATGCTGAATGTATTTGCATTACTGACTGAAACCTCAAACCCCATTCGCTTGTGAATACTGTGCATGATTCCACAGGGTAAGCAGCTGGGTGTGTGCTAAGAGTCTGCTTCTGCACCAAAAAATGGCTCCCCCTTTCCATCTAATGCAACTGTGAAATCACCAGAGCAATACGCAATAAATCTCTGCCTGTAATTCCTATATGCACACAGAGTCATGTTTTCACATTAGTCACAAAACGAAATTTCTTTGCCATTTTGAAAGCACACTTACTACTCCTTTTTTTGGCAAGTGATAAACACTTTTACAGTCTGTCACATTTTGAATCCACTTTTCAGATTCTTAAAAAAGCACATGTCCAAACTGCTTTTTCAGACCAGCACCATGTGTAACCTGGGTAACTGACTACACTCCAGCAAGGGCAACCAGCCTTAGTGATGCTGAATGTATTTGCATTACTGACTGAAACCTCAAACCCCACTCGCTTGTGAATACTGTGCATGATTCCACAGGGTAAGCAGCTGGGTGTGTGCTAAGAGTCTGCTTCTGCACCAAAAAATGGCTCCCCCTTCCCATCTAATGCAACTGTGAAATCACCAGAGCAATACGCAATAAATCTCTGCCTGTAATTCCTATATGCACACAGAGTCATGTTTTCACATTAGTCACAAAACGAAATTTCTTTGCCATTTTGAAAGCACACTTACTACTCTTTTTTTTGGCAAGTGATAAACACTTTTACAGTCTGTCACATTTTGAATCCACTTTTCAGATTCTTAAAAAAGCACATGTCCAAACTGCTTTTTCAGACCAGCACCATGTGTAACCTGGGTGACTGCCTACACTCCAGCAAGGGCAACCAGCCTTAGTGATGCTGAATGTATTTGCATTACTGACTGAAACCTCAAACCCCACTCGCTTGTGAATACTGTGCATGATTCCACAGGGTAAGCAGCTGGGTGTGTGCTAAGAGTCTGCTTCTGCACCAAAAAATGGCTCCCCCTTTCCATCTAATGCAACTGTGAAATCACCAGAGCAATACGCAATAAATCTCTGCCTGTAATTCCTATATGCACACAGAGTCATGTTTTCACATTAGTCACAAAACGAAATTTCTTTGCCATTTTGAAAGCACACTTACTACTCTTTTTTTTGGCAAGTGATAAACACTTTTACAGTCTGTCACATTTTGAATCCACTTTTCAGATTCTTAAAAAAGCACATGTCCAAACTGCTTTTTCAGACCAGCACCATGTGTAACCTGGGTAACTGACTACACTCCAGCAAGGGCAACCAGCCTTACTGATGCTGTATGTATTTGCATTACTGAGTCCAACCTCAAACCCTTAAAGTATTCTTTATTTTTACCAGTACACCTTAATTTATCGTGAAAACATAGTCCATATTATTTTACATGTTCCTCACATTTAAATTTCTCCCAAAGCAGAAAATAATAAACACAACTTCAGCAAAAGGAATTCCATTTCTATTATTCATTTCTTAATTTACCATATACATCCCCTCTCAAACTCTAAACTCACCTTTAAAATTAGTTAGCTGTGAAAGAAATGTGGCACTCAAACAGCAGATTATCAGAGCCAGGATCTCTGTTCTTTACACCTCTCTCCTCTCAGCAGAACCAGATAATGGCAAACTTTCCCTCTCTTTTTCCACACATATACATGTTAATTTCAAATCTCAGTGCTTCCCCCTTTTTTTCAAATGCAATCACACATTTCTATTGGTTGAAAACCAACCCTTTTCCAAAAGTACCCTTCCCCCAACTTGACTTCTGCCTAGTACCCTTCCCCCAACTTGACTTCTGCCTGCTACCATAGCAACAGCTCATGGAACACTGCTGTGTGGAGTTAGGTCAGAAGTTCACCAAACAATGTTTCAATTCCACAGAGCAAGAGTGCTTGACTTTTCAAACCTAACAGCAAATCCATAGTACTGTTCTTTGGTAACACATTTTTCTGTACCAATACAAAACATGCTTCTATTAATTTACACATACAGCCTAGTTTTTATTCTAGAATGGTATGAAACAGCCAATCAGTTCTTTTTTTTATGAAAAAAATATGTATGCCTCCATTTCCAAACTGTCTTTCATTTCTTTTTACCATTCTACTGAATTACACCTCCTGAGTGCATCCAGTTCTCCTTTGAAGATGTTCACAGTGTGGATTGTAGGGCACAGCTATGTCTTCTGGAGTGAAAAGTATGCAGAGAAAACAGATATGGTGAGAGACCTTGCTTTGCCAAATGTAGACATTAAATGGATTGGTCAGAGAGGGTTAAGTGGCACCAATTGATGCCATTGGTGAAATCCTTCATGCAAATCCAACACCCTGACCTCATAATAGTGCACTGTGGTGGCAATGACCTAGGCACTTTGACTGGGGTAGGTCTGGAAATGCTTATGAAGGACACCTTTGCACAACTGTTTTCACTTTTCCCTAAAACTGCCTTTGTGTTTTCTAACATATGCCAAAGGCAAAAATGGAACTGGTCCAATCATTTCTGTCCGCAGATTGACAAAGCAAGAAAGCACGTCAACAAATCTGTTTCTGCTTTCCTCCGTGACTATGGTATGGGTTCCATTTACCACAACAACTTGCGTTACGACATGCAAGACATTTATAGAGGAGATGGTGTGCACTTCAATGATGAAGGGAACAGATTCTTCCTCTTGAACCTTAGACTCTGCATCGGTACTTACTTGTAGGTACCACTAAAAAATCACTTCATAAACACAACGGCTCTTTTTAGAGCCCCGTAATATCTAAACTCTTAAATCTGCATTTCATTTCTTTTATTCTTTTTTTTTTCTACCGTACGCGTACGTTGAGCTTACCGTACGCGTACCCCGCGATTTTTTTTAAAATCAATAAATGTTTTCTTTGTACTTTTCTGTCCTTCTTTGACCCCCTTACAAATGTTAGGGGGTCTGTAACTCTCCTCCTTGCCCCCTTTTCAAGATATCACTCTTTTTTTTCTGAGTGAAACACACGAAATGGCGGCCGCCGCTTCCTGGTTTCGACCGATTCGAATGTTTACTAAGATCTAAGAGCCAATCAGAATCGCGCTCGCGCACGCCACCGTACGCGTACGGTAAGCGCACCGTAAGCGCACCGTAAGCTGGCTCAGATATATATATTGATTTAAAGGCTATTTTCTCAGAATCTACTGAACAGATTTACACCAAACCTACAAAAGGCACTTCCTTGACCTGAGGACTACCTCTCTGCCAAATTTCTAGTAATTCTGTTCAGCCGTTCGGGCTGTAGCTGTGTCTAAAGGTCCTATGGAAAAATGCATGGGAAAAACGCGTTTTGGGACCCCCCTTTTATCTCAGCCCCCGCTTGACGGATCCCCCCGAGACTTTCAGGGTAGGAGCGGAGCGTAGCGCCCCACCTATTTTGAAAAATTCGCGAGGATTCGTCAACCGGCGCAAAAGTTATTCAAAATAGAATGTTGCGGATTTCCTATGGAAACGTGGTCCTAACTATAACTACCGACTGGCGACCGCCAGTAGGTAATATATATATATATATATTACCAACTGGCAGTCGCCAGTAGGTAGTTATAGTTAGGACCTATTTTCCGTAGGAAATCTGCAACATTCTATTTGGAATAACGTTGGCGCCGATTGACGAATCTTTGCGAAATTTTCCAAACTTTTGACCAGCTCCGGTCCGCTTCTATCACGGTGATTCGTCAAGCAGGCGCCGAGAAAAAAACAGGGGGTCCCAAAACACGTTTTCCCCATGCATTTTCCCATAGGACCTGTTGACGCAGCTACAGCCCGAACTGCTGAACGGAATTACACCAAATTTGGCAAAGCGGTAGTCCTATATTCAGACTCGTGCCTTTTGTTTAAATGGTGTAAATCCGTTCAGTAGTTCCTGAGAAAATTAGAGTTAAAAGATAGATATATCTGGGTGGAGCCTAACCACACATCTCATCGTGAGATCTGATTGGCTGTCAGTACTTCATCCAAGAAGTGTTGGCAGCCATCTTGGGACCAATATACATGATAGCACCTCATTAAAAAGTATTGCAGTTAATAGCAGGTTTTAAGACTTTAGTTACATTAAAAATCATTTGTTGATGGTACCATACTCATTTTAGGAATTGTGGTGTGTTCTAAGGTGATTTTACCATGTGAAAAAGCCTTCTGCTGTGATATCATGAATCATGTTTGAGAGAAAAAAAATTGATCATGCTTTTCCCACAGAGGTTTGGAAGATGATCTATAAGCTAAACTGAGAGCATATTTTCTGTAAATTCACATTATCTTTCTCAGTCATGTGAGAATGAAGTCTGACATTCTCAGTAAAACATGTACATCCAACAAGGGCAGAGACTGTCAGTTGATTCCTTTGTGTTCTACTACAGCTTCCCAGAGTGTTCTAAAGAACAACTAGAGCGCTAACAGTCTTACTTATGACAAAAGTATGGCACACCTGAGGCCATCTTGATTGGAATAAAGTGGTAACACTTAAAACATTTAAGTTACAAAGGAACAAAATGAGGGGGCTCATTTTGCCATAGAAATTATGATTAGTGCTGCAGAAAGAAAAATTAGGGAACATTTTGATTTCTCAAATCCTCTTCTATTTCATAAACAAATTCTGACAGGCAGACTGAAACAGGCACTTTCAATACCAGCAGCAGACTTCCCTGGTGAGCAGTAGCTTTACTACAGTGATCTAATGAGCAACTAGAGTTATAACATTCAGAATTTATGGCAAATGTGTGAGACACAATTAGGAAACTTCATAACAAATAAATCTCCCAAGATGATCACCGGAGACAAAAGAGCCCAAATGCAGCACAAATATCACCCAGATGTAGCCCACATGTAGCCCCATGACAGAAGTTTGCAAAACACTTCTTTTTGTGTATTTGCAGTTTTATATAGTGCAGACTTGTCAGGTATTGGAGTGCTTTACATGAGCATTGGTTACATCACACAAGATCAAATTCATTTTGGTTGTAGGCATGGGGAGATTAAGTGATTTGACCAGAATCACAGAATGTTGAGCTGAAGCAGAAACTCCAACCTGGTTCCTCAGTTGCAAAGTCTGCAGCTCTGGAAGTAACACCATATCCTCTCCCCTAAGTGCAACATTTAATCAAGTGGTCAACTGTATAAAAAAACATAAAGATTACAAATAATTTAAAAGTTCTTTGTCGCTATTTAAAACCTCAGAAAATATGTCCTCATTTTAGTTTTTTAGAGCACTGACCATAGTTTTGATGAGACCCTCTCATATATGTAATTTCTAAAGGAAATGCTCTAGATATTACAGTATTGATCACATCAAGATGACGTCAGGCATTCCACACTTTTGTAATGAATATAGAATGTTAGCAATCTAGTTGTTCATTGGGATACTGTTGAGAGGCAGAGGCCAGGGGCACGGACTCTGAAAATTGAAGGCAGGTAGGAGAGTGCAGAGGAAACAATTTGACCACACTGGGCAGGCAGGAAGGGCAGTGGCAGCACAACAGACTATGGAGGGCAATGGAAAGGGGGGCAGGGGCAACAAACCAACAATACAGGACTGGCAAGAGAGGCTGTGGCAATATAATAGACCATTGTGGGCAGAAGGAAGAGGCAGTGGTAGTACAACCATACATGCCAACAGACCGGTTTCAGCCAGGAAACGTCCAATGTTTTTAAGCTCAAATGGGCTTTATTTGATCTGTCTCCTGTCTACAATCTCCTCTTTTCTATGTAACTAAAAGGGGAAAATCAATACCCCAGCTTTTTTTCAAAATCTCCCTCTTACCAAGTTCAAAATGTTCGCAAGTATGGTACATTGGATCATGGTAGGCAGGAGGAATTGGGGTAGGGACATGGACTCGGATAACAGAGGACAGGAGGGACATGGAGAGGTGCACCAAACTGACCCTACAGGGCAGGCATCAGGGTTTGCAGCAGCACAATACACCACACAGGGCATGCGGGACGGGAGTGAAGCACAACAATCCATAGAAAGCAATAGGGAGGGGACAGGACCATGCACATGGACAACAGAGAACAGAGGGGAAAGAGGCAATGGTAGCTAGCTGACCATAATGGACAGACAGGAGAGAAAGCTGCAGCATAACAGACCATAAAGGGCAGGAGGGACGGATCAGGGGCATTACAATGAAAAATAAAAGCCAGGAGGTAGGGAATAGGGGTCTGCACATGGAAACAGAGGGCTGGGGGCAAGGGGGCAGGGCAGGAGCAGCAAGATGACCATGGAGGTCAGGCAGGATGGGCGCTAGAAACAAGACACACCATGGAGAGCAACAGTGAGACTATGATAGCATACACACAGACCATGGAGGGAAGGTAGGAGGGGGTCAGGGGCAGCTAGCTGACCACACAGGGAAGGTGGGAGGGGCCATGGCAGCACAGAAGACCATGCATGGCAAGCGGGAGGGTTAGTGGCAGCACAATGGCTATGATGGGAAAGAAGGAGGGTGCAGGGGCATGCACAAAGAACCATGGAGGATAGAAGGGAGGGTCAGGACCTGGGCACAGACAAGAGAGTTCAGGGGAAGGGGCCTCACAACAGACCGCGCGGGGCAGGCAGGAGGAGCAGTTGCAGCACAACAGACCATGGAGGGCAGAAGGGTGTGGCAGTAAAATGGACCATGGAGGACACTTAAAATATGAACAAGTATGCAGCATAATCTCACATTTATTCAGGAAGAAGAGGACGTTTGTGACTGTGACTCCAGGCTCACTTGGCAGAAACACCCCCTGACCCTCCACACCCCATCGCAAAATGTAATGCCCGTGAAAAGGGTAGGTGGACGCAGTGTTATATAGAACATAGTCCTGAGAGCACGATTGAAAATGAAAACTAGATATAGTATATGGTATAAACTATGCACCAAAAAGTGTGATATAAGATGAACCGGGCGTGAAATATAATATGCAATACATTGTGCGCAATGACAGATTCATTGGAGAGCACGGGATAGCACAGGCACTAGAGCGTGCTATGCAATATGCGCCTTGGAGTGTAATATGCACAGGGCAGTGTTGTGTAACCTAACTAGTCTCTAAAGTTGTAATATAAAATATGTGCTGGGGAGTGTAATGTTGCATATGCACTGTGACAAAGATATGGATCCCAGATTGTAATATGTATGGCATAGCGCTGTGCGTTATAACATAGGCATCGAGGAAGGCACGTTAGATGGAGCAATATAACCCGTGCGAAGGCAAGTGTGGCATGACATATTCACAGGGTGGTGTTACAATGCACATGGGCTAGAGAGTGTCATAGCATACGCACTAGCTGGTGGAATACAATACAGAGGTGTGTGGCACTCGGCGGGCACTGGTGGGTGTAACACAGCATTGGGCTCAGCCAGGAGCACGCTGTGACTCTCAAGTGAGGTTTGTCTCCTTTCCAGAGAGTAAAATAAAAAGTATTACACATCCGGCAGTGGATGTGTGTTTTATTAACCGTGAGGGGGGTTTCTTGCATAGTTTGGTCGAATTTTTGTCAAATCCCCTTTGAATGGCTTGGTGTGCATGTGTATTAAATGTGCCCGTCAATAGCTACCCATGTTTGTATAAATAAACGAAAAGGGTGTCTACTTGGAGAGTACCCACCGGCGGGGGCGCCGGGATTAGGCACGGTAGGGCGTCAGACACGTCAGAGCTTCACTAGCGGTGTAAATACATTCCACGTGGATTCATTGTATGCATAGTCGCCTTTTAATGAATATCACGCAAATCGTCATGGTGATAGGTACATACAGTGTGTCCAGCATGTCCTAGGTGTTTCTATAAATATATTGAAAAAAACAATGAATAAAAAACAAAGGCTGGCCCCGGGGGATGGGGTCCCCGGGGCCATAAGTGGCCTGAGGAGGGGGGCAACGCAGCCCCACTCCTAAAGATTTTTTTTTTTAAAAGTCCATGACCTGGGGGTTGGGGTCCCCGGGGCCAATTAAGGCCTTGGGAGGGGGGGCCACGCCCCCCCCTTCCAAATTATTTTTATCAACAAAAAAAATTAGAGTGCAGGCCCTGGGGGATGGGGTCCCCAGTGCCAATAAATTAGAAAAAGAAGGGGGGCCACACAGCCCTCCTTCTTAAAAAAATAAAATAAATAAAAGACCGGCATCACGCCGGAGGCCACGCCCCCTCCTTGCAGCACTCTGCAAACGCGCCCCCTGGCCAGTTGTAAGTTGGGGAATTAATTCCCCTTCAATACTGAGGGTCCCCGAGGGCCAACTAGCCCAACAGGTATCTCCAGTATGCGCCAGGGAGCTGCGTTGCAGACAGGTGTCCTGAGGCCATGCCCGTTTTTACACCTCTATGCAACGCAGCTCTGTTGCGCTTACTGGAGGTACCTAGTGGGCTAGTTTGACCTTAGGGACCCTTAGGATTCAAGGGGACTTAATCTCTCAACTTAGAATGGCCACAGGGCGCGTTTACACAGTGGTGAAGGGAGGGGACAGGGCCTGAGGGGACGTGTGCAAACACGCCCTGTGGCGCGTTTTAAGTTGTGGAAATAATTCCCTTTCAATCCTGAGGGACCCTGGGGGCCAACTAGCCCACCAGGTGCTTCCATAAGCGCCACTGCTCTGCGTTGCAGAGAGGTGGTGCAGGCCGTGCCCCTTTTTACACCTCTCTGCAATGGCGCTTACTGGACGTACCTAGTGGGCTATTTGGCCCCTAGGAACCCTAAGGATTCAAGGGGACTTAATCTCCCAACTTGAAACGGCCACAGGGCGTGTTTACACAGTGGGGAAGGGAGGGGACGGGCCTGAGGTGACGTGTGCAAACACGCCCTATGGCGCGTTTTAAGTTGGGGAAATAATCCCCCTTCAATCCTGAGGGCCCCTGGGGGCTAACTAGCCCACCAGGTGCTTCCAGTAAGCGCCACTGAGCTGTGTTGCAGAGAGGTGGTCCAGGCCATGCCACTTTTTACACCTCTCTGCAACGCAGCTCTGTGGCGCTTACTGGAGGTACCTAGTGGTCTAGTTGGACCCTAGGGACCCTAAGGATTCAAGGGGCCTTAATCTCCCAACTTAAAACGGCCACAGGACGTGTTTACACAGTGGGGAAGGAGGGGACGGGGCCTGAGGTGACGTGTGCAAACACGCCCTGTGGCGCGTTTTAAGAGGTAGTTTTAATCCCCTGCCCTATTATATACTAGGGTCTTACAGAGGAGGTCCTGCTAATCACAGGGGAACCCCAACACATAGTGTTCCCTAGTGTATGTAGGTGTTTTCACTGTATTCTGAGTGTCTTTTAACATAGCACTGGCTCTAGGACTGGTTAGACAGACTCAGTTACCACCAGTATCCGTCTGAAAAAGTTGAGGGTACAGGATAATTTTGCAACAAGGCTTCTTTCTGCTCTTCTGTTTTTTTCTCTATGCACGTTATCCTTCTTCCTGCACTTTTCTTCATCTTCTGCATTTCTTTTTTTTCTTTCTGTGCGTATTTTCTTCTTTCTTCACATGTCCTATCTCTGTAGGCATAGTGGTTCAGGCAGGTTATAGTTAGGAATTAGCATTTAAAATACCTTAGAAATTCACTGAAAAAAACATAGGTTTCAGGGGCGTTATAGTTAGCTGGACTATTCACTTGTACAAAACCATTGAAATTCCCCCGTTATAGTTAGTTCAGCTAACTATAACTCGCGCGCCAGCAATGCACTGCTGATGACGTCACATATTACATCTCATGACAGGGTCAGTGACATCACTCATGACATAACTGATGACATCTCAAATGACATCACTGATGACATCACTGATGATATCATCCTTGGGATAGATTGGCAGACCACCTCTCCCACTAATATAACCTTTGATACACACATTCAAAAATAGAAACTAAAATGTTCAAAACAATGGACTTACCAATACCAGTTACAACAACCTATTCAGTAATTCTAAGATCCACATACACATCCCCTCATTCACCAACAGTCCTATACAGTCACTCATACATGTACTCACTCATCATATGTACTCATACACCTATACATCCTGTTACACAACGCCACTCATCCATAGAGTTACTCACACACATAGTCACTCATGCTAATAAAGAATCAAACATCCATTTACTTGCATATACAGTTATACACACACCACCACACTTACTTCTACAGAAACTTACACATACTTAGTCTTTTAAACAATCACTTATAGAAACACATACTTATTCATACAGGTACTCTTCCAATCTCTCACTCTCACATATACTCACTTATATACACCAGTAGTCACATATACTAGTTTAAAACATATGTAGTTACTCATAAAGACACTATTGAGACAGTCATTCACTCACTAACACACCCATGCACACACTCATCCACCCATACAGTCCTGCACACATGCTGTCTTCAACACATACAAACAGTGAGTCACTCATTCATGCACCTATGCACTACGTAATACCCCCACCGAACCATACAGACACTCAGACACTCATACTGATACTCAAAAAACCAACTAATAACCTATATAGACACTCATGTAGCTACTCATCAACCCATGCAGCCACTTATACACAAAGTGAGAGACTGATACAGATATTTACACATTGCTTACTAAGCCATGTATTCACTAAGATACACTTAATCAGTTATACAATCAATTTTTCAAAAACAAATTATCCATTTAGACACTTATATACCCATTTATTCTTCCATCGACCTTGAGATATACATATATAAAACATATGTCATTTTCAGAAAAACACACATTCACTGGATGATGTCATCAGTGATGTCATCAGTGATGTCATCAGTGATGTCATTTGAGATGTCATCAGTGATGTCATGAGTGATGTCACTTACCATGTCATGAGTGATGTAATATGTGACGTCATCAGCAGTGCATTGTGGGCGTGCGAGTTATAGTTAGCTGAACTAACTATAACGGGGAATTTCAATTGTTTTGTACGAGTGAAAAGTCCAGCTAACTATAACGTCCATGAAACCTATGTTTTTTTCTGTGAATATATATATATATATACATACACACCATACACACACACACTTTGGGTTGGTTCTTTATTGTGCTCTAATTCACGAGCTTCACTACCCTTTTGAAACAATTCCATTGCACCATCAAATCGCGTATATTTAATGGGATGGCAAAAAGTTTGTAAGATCTATGAACATTAAGCAGTTGCTTACACTTTTGAAGGTCACTCCCTGCCTAATTGAGTTGGAAAGTGTTTTTAATGTGTCTAGATTTGCACTGGAGCCTTTTAGGCTGGCTGAGTCTGGCAGGTTTGGAGGATTTGGTAGACAGCCGAGCGAGCCAGAAGTAAGCACACATAATCCCATATTTGCAGAATGTAGAGTGCATTTTCCCAAAAACAGTACTAAGCTGTTTTCTACGTCACTGGCCGGAGCAGGAGACATTGATACTGTGTTGAACATGTTTTGCTGTAGTGCTGTGCTGTATGTTTTCCCATACGAGTCCTTTCTCGTCACGTGGGCAAGTGTAGGCTTTTAATTCACTACTAACAGAGCCCGTTTTATGTTCATGCTGCAAAGAAAGATTTCATTATGAAAGAGGTTAACTGTTTCTGCAGGGCTACTTGTTTCTTTTGAGGTAACTTTCGCTTTGGGTTATCAAAGCTTGCGAAAAGTCTTTAAATGTATTTAGGGGAAAGAGGCACGCATTATGCACTATGAAAGTAAAAATGAAGGCATACTTACAAAACTCATTTACTTTCTTCTCTAATAATGTAGCCTTTATACGAATCATGCTTTAATGAAGCGCTCCTTGCCCTTGATAAAGAGAAAACTAAAATAAAAAAACGAGAGGTTAATAAGATGAAGCAATAAAGAATCCAAATAGTTCATCAGTCCTGGAATAAACGTATTTGTCGCTAAAACATACAGATCTTGAATGTATTTATGGGTTTATTTATTTTTTTAGCAGTTTTTTATGCTGTGAACATGACCCGTTGGTGTATGAGCACTTTACAACAACACAGAGGCCCTTGACTAACAAAGCAATGGCGGGAAAAGAGTAGAGGATAGATACTCTGAAATGTTTGACAGAATTAACTTAAAATACCCCCTTCAGGGAAGATGTGAAAGGTCCAGATCTGATCAACAAGATGTTATATTATGATAATATCGTGTAACTATATAATGAAAATGTTAAATGCAATGATGGATTGATTAAAATTCAATAAAAGTATCGCCATGTAGAAAGTCTTTAAGATAATGAAAATGGTCATCTATCCACAAACTTGACCTTGTCAGCTCATCCTCATACCTTTACAGTGCAGATGTTATGTTATGGGATTTGTGGAGCGCATGGCTGTCCCAGTGCTAATTGTCAGAGGGAAGGGTGCAGGAGAGGCTACCACTCACTGAAACACCTTGGTCTTTACTGCCTTTCTAAAGGACAAGAAATTAGAAATGTTCCTGATAAAAGGTGGCAGAGTTCCAAAGAGTCAGTGCAAGCACCTCAAACAAGCGTCCTCTGGCTCTGGATCTGCGGAACCGTGGGATGTGGGAGCCGAGCCCCAATATTGCACTGAACCCCATTATTTTGTTAACCTCAAAATTCACCTCTGGCGGCTTGACTTCAGCACCCTTAATTTAGCACATAAGCGTCACCACTCCCCGCGAGATCAGGCCAAAAAAATTGCAGAGAAAATGAAATCGTTAATGGGCCCACACAATAACTGAGTTCTACGGCATTAAAAAGTTTAAAGGTTTTATTACAAAATCTCAGGTAACAATAAAGACAAATGCAGTATCTGCCATGAAGGCTCAGATACAGAGTACATAGTCAGAAATCTGAATTATTCTAAGTACAGATAAGCTGCAACAATCATAATAGTAGTGCAGCGACTATAGCCAATGGATGTTCAGGACTATCTCTGAAATAAACAGGACAGAGTCTGTGGTAGAATGGGAAGTGATATACCTATTAACTGTTAGATACACAAGGAACACATGAGGAAAATAAAAATACTCTGGCTCATCCCCAAAACCAAGGGGTTTTGATGCACATTTTGCAACATGAGCAAAACTGCAAATTCAGTAAAGCATATTGATCAAATAAGACTTAAGATTGTTACAAACACACCTATAACTAACCCATTTCTAGGGGAAGAAAAACTCAATCAGCCCAGCAGCAACAGCATATTCCGAAGATGTACAGCACAATCTGAAATATTTTTCAAACAAGGACTCATACAGTAGTGTATTCTAGCAAGCCTATATCAGAATGTCCTTGAATCTGTTACATCCAGTACACAAAGAAAACTTCATTCACAATACATGCTCTCTAAGGAAAATACCCAATTGTGTCACAGTGCCCTGTGCTCTGCAAAGAGTGTGGGTAGAGAAGACATGCAGGGGGAAATTGATTGTGAGGGGTAATGAACAGGAGCAAAATGACCATCACCAAAACAGTATCCATATTAACAAAACAGTGTCTCTATAAAAATGTGGCACAACAAAATGCCATTAATAAGCACACTTATATGCATCTAATCAAACTTGTTTCAAGTACAACATTGATAATTTATCGGTTACAACTAGATTATTATTAGAAAGCATCAGTATTCAAAAATTATTTGTTACCCAAAATTGCACATTTAGAAAAAGCTTCAATGATGAACTGCTTCGGAAGTGAATTCTAGCCAGATTTTATTGTACCTACTTCTTAAATCTTTCACCTGGTAGGTGTATCTGGCCAAAAACGGGAGAGAAGAGTTATTTCTAGATTTGTCCCACACGTTTCTCCCAGCACAAACCTCATGGAGTACCCTATAGCTAAAATAATTTGGCAAGTAAAATAAAATGGTGCAAGCGTTAATTAACCCCACAGGTTTTTTTTTTACCTTACCCCAGATCAAAACAAAGGGATAGAGCAATGATGTGGCAAAGCATGATAACGGGTGATATTACTATTTGACTGAGCCTTCTTCCTCACTGATAGAAACCCAATGCTGCAAGCATACACACAGACACACACATACATGTGCCCCCACATACCCATGTGTGCACACGCACACACACACAAACACATGTATGTTTGTTTAGCCCAAGACATTGAGACAGCGGATTGCTCCAAATTCACTGTATGAAGCAAAATAATAATTTCTATGGGTAACTGCACCATGTGAATAAGGATTGACAATGCCAATGGGTCTTGCTCATTCATGAAAGTGTCTCTGCAGTCTTTTATGGGCTTATGCACTGAGTAAGTCATCATATATGCAGTCTGTCACCCATCCTTGCACTCATGCATCCTTTCATCCACCCACTGCATTCACCCATAATGCACAAAAAATCAACAACATATAAAAACATACATTATAATAATAAAAAGTAGACAAAAGAAACTTTTTTGCCCAAGTCATAGTTACTTCAGGGCATACGTTATAGTTACATGAGATAACTATAACTGGTGAATTTCATTGTTTTTGTTAGTTTTAAATGGTATGCATTAACAAAAACATTTGAATACATCATGATGGCAGACAACTAGGACTGTCAGGCTTTCTGGAGAGATTTTGAAGAGGAATTAATAGTGAGCATCTTATACCTCTAGGGTTTGTGAAAGTGGGTAATCAATAATAAAATACTTGCCTCCAAATGTAGTCTGTGAGATTTCATGTAACACAATAGCATAGGTGTTTCATAAATAAAATTAATCTGGTCCTCTGCCTTTGTTGTAACATTTCATAGTAAACAGATCAGACCAGTGGCATCTAAATTAACTTTTCCCAGTGAAATAATTTGGTCTATAGCCTTGATCATTGATTTGTCACCCTAAACACCTCAGACCTACGGTATTAAGTATAAGCATTCCCACAAGGCAATCATTGGGTATACTGTACTAACAGCCACTAATATGTTCAAAATTACAGTTGTTAAAACACTATATAACCCAACCTAAGGGAAGTGTGTGAAAAAGGATTATCACAGTGTAAATCTTCTATCCCCATTGTTTGTCAGACGGGTCACCAACACACCTAACCCTTGCCCAATATGATAATGAAGGAGATTTAATGTAAAAAATTAACTTCCTACAGGTTTTAGCATAGTTTAGGACCAATCCACCCTTAAAAATCTAGTGTATTTATTATACCCTTTTCACAATGACTAGGTCAGGCCTACCGGCATTGTCACAACTTTTTATAATAAATAGAAGAATTCTCTGAAATTTGACACACCTTTTCTCAATAAACCAGTAAGGCCTACAACCTTCAACGTTGGCATGACATCATAATCAACAAAGTCCTACTGACGTGCCTATAAGTTGGCACCATCATACATACAGTTATAACATTACAAATCGCTACAAAATTACATTTGGTAAAACACTATACAACCCTCTCGAAAAAGCCTAACAAGAACTATCACAATGAAAATCTTCTACCCCCAGGGTTGAAGTGGGTGACCATCAGCAAACCCCTGCCTCCTCTGATTATCTGTGAGATTTCATGTATCTAAATACCTATCCACAGTACGATAACCATCCGTCGTTGAGTTCCTATTGGCTTTCACAAATACCTTTCACAACAAAATGTGCCAGGCCTATTGGCTCTGTCATAACTTTTCATGATAAACAGATTAGACCAATGGCATCTGATATAAACTTTCCCAGGGAACCAATCAGTCCTATAGCCTTGATCATTGGCTGACCACCACAACCAACTCAGTCCGACTGGATTTAGCATTGGCTTTCCCAAGTACAAACACTGATTTTCTGTGGAAGTGAACAAGATCTGCCCAATGAAATGCTGTACTCAGGAAAACCAACATGTGGGTGGAGCCTAAGACTCTTCCTCAGTACTACTTCAGAAATCTGTTTTTCTGTATACAGCTGCACTATAGAGCCAGATCTACAAATAATATGTGCCTGCATTAATAAAAATTCTAATAAAAGGGAGCCGAAAAGATAGTTATTTAAAAAAAACTCCCTTTTACTATGAAATGGATACTGCATACATATTTTGACACTGTTCAAAACATGGGGATCCAACATCACCACCTTACCAGAGTTAGCGTTGTTGAGAAAATCCAATATAAAAAGCTAAAGTAACTTAGATAGCATATAATTCATGTATTTGTAAAACAGAAACTGGGGCTCCATACCATTCACAATCAGCATTGCAAAAGAAGAACATCATAATAGCTAAGTATAATTATGGACTACGGTTGAAATGTAATACCCAAGTAGACAATAGTAGTGACAGTATGATTCTATTTATGTAGTTTTGCTTTAGATCAACCACATCCACAAGGACATTATTGGATGGTAAAGTGGCAATGGGACATCAACACAGACCTGGATAGCAATATTTATTCCATGCAAATAATACAAGAGTATATATTATAGCATGTACCTTTTGGGGAGGCCTGTGTAAATGTCACTCATATTGTGGGGGAGGGAAGGGCGAATAGCAGACTGAATCAGAAATTATATACATTTACAATCTTACATAGGCAAATTTCGTCAGAATATAACCATTGATCCACCGGACTCCTCTCCTGTTAGGTGTTTAAAAGCTATGACCTCACAACATAAAGAGCATTTGTAGGAGTGTCTGAATTTGAATATTTCTAGATTGCTAGACCTTTAATCTCTATTAATACTGGCCAAACTCTTTTGTTTCTGGATGTTCACAAATCAATATGGTATTAAAATAATAGTACAATATATATTTCAAATGATTAACAGTGCATCACTAAAACAAATACTTAAAAGAGTGAATGTTTCTGAAACAAAAACACTGTTATGATTTAGAAAAGGCAAATCTGCCACAAGTGATGAGTGTTACAGTACTCTTTAGAAGCACTATCTAGATAAATACCAACTCCCACCTCTTTCCCAACTCTTCTGGCACTGATGATTTCATTAAATCAATCAAATTATTTACCATTTCAAGAATGTAAGATGGACAAATGTAGACTTTACCTCACCCTCTTCTCCTCCTTTTCCCACTCCTAAATGGTAAGGGATGCCATACCCTCAGGTTATCATTCATTTTACCTGTCTGAAGACAGAGTCTAAAACCATATAGTATGAAGGGAGTGCTTCTTGAAAAGGGATGATGAAGTGCCTGAAACACAGGTAGAGGGAAGGTTGCTTGAAGTCTATGGTCCCAAAGGAAACCACGAGTAGGTTGGTGTTTCAAGATAGATGCTATTGAAATCTCTTGATTGGCAGTTTTTGAGGCCCAATAACAGTTTAAAGTCCTGTGTATAGTTCACTGGCCTGCCTTTAAAAGGAACATTTCCATCATGAAGAAAATTCTTACGCTGTAGCACTAGAGTGGGCATTACTTTCTGAACACAAATGTGTGTTGACTGTTCCATATTATTGATGTAAAAGACTGTGTGGAAGAGGTGTTTAGGTCCTAGGATAATCTTTATGAAATATATTGCCCACTGACCTTTGCCTGGAGTTTACATTTTTGTAGATTCACTAAAGTGAAAATGAGGCCATACTCTTCTTTACAACTGTTGCATTTTCTCTTATTTTCTGTCATTGTTGCCCCTTAATCATCTCTATAAGCAGGAAACTTGTAACAGTGTTATCAATGGCATAACATTGTGCAACAGTGGAGGATCTTACCAGATCTTCCCTTCACCTCAGGACTTTTGCATATCAAGGACATCAGTGTGTGTGGTGGGATGTGATGCTGTCTTACCCTGACTCCCTTTAAAGAGTACAAGATAGTGCAAGGGTTTTTTTGGGAGGTTCTCTGATTCTGGCCACTATTGTTTATCTGAACGTTGTTGGCAAGGACCAGGAAGGAGGTGGTGAATTTTCATGGTACCCTACTCGATAAAGAGGTTTTGCCTGTCTGTAGGGGTGGGCAATTTACTTTTGTTTAATGTTCCACAGGTGAATGCAGTTTATGTAGCAAAGCTGCAAGTTTTGCTTGTCCACATTCACGTACAGCCTGATAAAAAAGAAAGCAAACGCTTTGACTTCAAAATTACCAGCTCTTGTGATTCATGCAAAGTTCTTGTGTGGGGTGTTCTGAATATTTATAACTCATGGCAATATTCTGATGGTTTAAAAGGATCCCTGTTTTTGGACCATTCTGGCTGACTGCTGCCAGTCAATTAGAATCTCTGTGAGAATATCAGATCCTTCTCAACCACATTCTGCAGTTCATGGAGGCATACAAAGCATGGTTTGTGTATTGTGGCAAGGAATCTTTCACTTTTTTCTGGCTTGCAGGTGGAGCGGATTCCAGTGATTTTATCCCAGCTTCGCTCCATAGTGACTAAAAAAGCTGGGGGGATTTCATGTGATGTGTTTTTCTGTAAATATTGTTGCTCCTCCCTAATTTTAAGTACTCCAGCTCAAACTCTGGCCTGGATAAAAAATCCATGATCAAAACCTATTGAAATTTTCACTTGCAATTTGCTCGCTTGTGCCGCCTAGAAGATAAAATGATATGGTTTCAAAAGATGGAGTTGACTTGTGAGGCAGCAATGGTGGCATAATAATCCAAGATGTACGCCATTGGACTTGTCTTTTTCATTGGGTATCTTTTGAGTCCTGGTGTTTGAAAAAGGTTTGGATTCTTTGACAATATTACAATCTTCTTTTAGACTAATTCTATTAGGATTTCGTGGTGACAATATTCAAGCAAGGGTTTAGCAATCTAAATTATCTCTTAGCACTGGTGTGATTTAGACTTGTTTTATAGGTTGCTTTTAAGGGATTCATGTTGCTAAAACCTCCGATAAAAGTAGCTGCTCCTTTTCTGGACATATGGATATTGGTAAGAACAGTGCAGGTGTCTGTTTTCAGCCTCTAGACAGACTGAACTAGATCGTTCCACATACAAGGCTATCCTTTTGATATCTTGGGAGCAGTAATTTTCACAAGAAAACTGGGTGATTTATATTCTTCGAGTAGAAAAAACAATGAGAGAGAAAGGGTATTCTGCATGGGAATACTCCTCGTCCCCTTAATCAATATAGCCAAACAATAGGAGGAGTACACCCCGGAGGTACCTCAATGCCTCCGCATCGGTGCCCCGAGGAACTCGGGGCGCCGATGCGGGTCTTGGATTAGGCACAACAGCCGTTTTTGTTCCACACACAATCATGGTAAGAACGAGCTCCCTGACCCCGGCACCCATGAGGCACGCTAATCTAGCACCACAAGCTTTTCCTTTCTAGAATTTCAAGAAAGGATCTTTCTCCACTGTGAGTACAAGGTGTGGTTTCACAGTAACCAAGGGCAGGGTACACCTTAGCGTGTGTAGACCGCCCTGGTTACCACCACTGGTTCTGACGAAAACCTGGAGAATCCTCCACGAGGTTGAAACATGTAGACCACTTTTATTTTCTAACTTTCACTTCCCCTTTTGATACCTCAGGCCAATTTAACCTCGCATGGTAGCCCCTGAATTTTTAACATTGTCCAGTTGCTCCAGAATAAAGAGGTTTATCCACAGAGAGTTAAAAGTGGCCAATTTTTAAACCACTTCTTTTCACTTGCACACAAAAAAAGAAAATACCAGCTCCACTGTAATCAGGTGTCGCAGCACACCCGGATGGCATTCGGCTATCCGGGTGGGACCCCGATGATGAAGCATGTCACCAACTAGATTGGTGTGTAAGAAAGGACTAATCAGTCCTTTTGGTGCACCTCTCTCTTTATTATGGAGGTATTGAGATTTATATTCTTCTGCAAGTTTGAAACCTTACCTGGATGTTTTAATTCTGAGAATGCCTCCAATCTTTCAAAGCCAGTGGAAGAGTCGTTTTCTCACACAACCATTTTGTTGTATTTGTAGAGATCAAATAATTTCTGTAATTGTAAGTCCATGTTCCGAATTTTGGGATTGATCAAAAGAGAAGAAATCACTTATATTAACACTCTTTAGATATATTTGGGTCTTGAACGCGAAGGCCTTCGGATTGTTAAGCTAGCAAATTTGAAGCATGCAGACACCGGTTGCTGGTAATCAACAATCCATACATTGGGACACAGAAAGGTGTAGAGAGTTCTTGGGTAGCAGCATCAAAAATTCGAGTAGTCCCTGGAAAAGCAGCTACGAGTGTACCACCCGTCCCCCCCTCACAGGTCAGGACATTCACACTACTTACATTGGGCAGGACATCCACACTTCATACATTAGGGCACAACAATTCTTGGGAGCAACAGCAGGAATTGGGGAGTGAAGCAACAAGAGAACATAGGCTGGTGATGCAGATTGGAATGGAGAGAAGACAGGATGTAGTTAATTGACCAGTATGGAACTTTGGTAGTTGAAGGAATGTTCTATGAACAGCAGTTGCTTCCAAGGTGGGGAAGCCTGTGGACCAATTTTCATATTTGCCAATAAACCCTGCTATTAACTATACCACTTTTATTTTTTATTTTTTATTTCACCATCGGTAAAGTACATTTGTACAAAAGTATCCATAGATAAGTAAATACACAAGGAAGCATTCTTAATCACAAAAAATAAAAATAGAGGAGCACAGTGCAGTATGGATAGCTTACAAAATATATCTGCACCAAGAAAAGTACACACAATCAAAGTATTGCCCCAAGGGCCTTAGGTCATTAAATTGTGCCTAGAGTGTGTTCAACTCTAGTTTTCCAATCAATTATAGGGGCCCAAATAAGATTTCCTAGTTTCCTAGCCTTCCACCATTTCCTCCCATACCCTTTTCCAGATTATACATATCTAAGAGTCGTGTAAGCCATTGTTGAAATGTGTGGGGCTTAGGGTCCACCCAAGCGGATGATATGCAGATTCTAACCACTGCCATGGCTAAAAATACAAATTCGCGCTGAGCCAATGGTGTTCCTTTCCGAGCCACACCTAGCACCATCAGCTCAGTTGTGAGCTTTATTTGAATTCTCAGAGTTTGCCCCAGAAATCTTCTATGGCTCCCTTTAGAGGATCCAAACCTGGGCAGGAGGCATACATGTGAACTATATCTGCATCATTACCCTGACAGCAGGGGCAAAGAATACCATCCGTCCCACCCCATTGAGCAATCTTGGCTTGCATGTAGTAAAGTGACAAGATTGTTTTAAAGTGTTGTGCTTGAAGGCTAGCTACCCTCAGAACAGCGTAGCCGAGCTTGAGTGACAAGTATTAAATCATCCCCCAAAATCGGAAAAAAAACTTTATCAAATTCTAATGGAATTTGATCAGGACCCACAGCCTTGCCAGATGGGAGTTTCCTGAGGGCTATTTGAATGTCCTCGCATGAGAATATGCCCTCCAAAGCTTCTGATTTTCCTGTGAGAATGTCTCGGCAGTGAGCGCTGCTAAATATTCCTTTATGTTCTTGGCCTCCATATGCCCCTTTTCCCTGTATAAATTCTCATAATAACTTTGAAATACCACGCGTATTTCTCTGGGTGCTGTAACTGCTTCCCCCTTTTGATTTTTGACCTCTAAAATATCTCCCCCAGTAGTTTTCTGTCTTGTCCTAGTTGCGAGCATGTGCCCCACTTGTCCGCTGTATTCGTAGCAAGATTGCCTCCAGGCCAAAAGAAATTCTGCTGCTCTTGTTGTCATGATTTCTCCTGTTGCAGCCTTTACTAGCGCCAATTTCTGGAGGATCTCTTCTGTGTTCAATCCATTGGCAATAGCCCTAACCAGTTCTTCTTCAGTATCTAACATTGTGCTATACATGGTCTTTAAATCTTGCATGGTTTTTTTGTTCTGGTTCAGAGAGTAACTCAGGGTTTCCCCTCTGATCACGGCCTTAAGAGCTTTCCATACCATCCCATACCTAGCACTGCCCCTATTGACCTCCAAGAATTCCCTAAGCCACTTGTTCATATGTTGAATATAGTTCGGATCTTGTAGCAAGGCCAACTCAAATGTACAGGTGCACTCCGGCACGCCACCTGCAATGTTTTGAACCTCCAGAACCAATGGATTGTGGTCGGACATGGCCCGGGGAAATGTATTAATAATACAATTAGGAAGGAGGCAGTATGAGACCAGGGAATAGTCTAGTCGTGCTATGGATCTATGCGGTGCCGGATAGTATGTACTACACCCCTCCTGTGGTTTTAGTTGCACCAAGGCATCAGTAAGCCCATTATCTTCCATCATTTGAATAAGGGCCCTGTGTACTTTTTTTCCGACCTGTATAATTACTTGGTTTCCCCTTCCATAACCCCCATTCCGTTTATATTAAGATCACCACATACAATAATCAGTAGAGGTCACTTAGCCAATTCAGAATTGAGATACTCAAATTCCACGGGAACATCCCCCGTCGTCCCATAGATTGAGCATAACATAAACTTAAATCCCTGCAATTGGCCTTCAACAATTGCCCATTGACCTAGCCTATCAGTTAAACAAGTTTTGTGACAATCCCCCCCTTCTGCACCAATATCGCTACCCCTTGCGTTCTGGTTCCCTGTGTGGTATGTTCTATCAGTTAAAATCCCAGCTGCTCTAAAAGGCTCCTCCGTGTCCCCTCAATGTGTGTTTCTTGTATACAGATTATGACAGCATGCAGCATCTTGAGCTGTTCCTTGACTGTCCCTTGTTTTGCAGCATCATTCAACCCACATATATTTATCGTTGCTACCCGCATGTAAAGTATATATTGCCACCCTGTTCCCACATTGCTTCTTTTTCTTGCCACCCCTCACTGACTTCCTCACACTATGATGTTTTTAGTTTTTTTAACCCGGTCCTGTCCCCCCCGGTGACCCTCCCCCTGCCAACTCCCTGCCCTCGAGGCCCACACCCCCCTCCCCACACCTACATTGTGAGACAAGCAGACCTAAGGTCTCTCCGATGGAGCCTGAGAGTCGCCCCCCTTGCTGCCTGCCTGCTAGGTTTTGCTTTTACCTTTCCGCCCCCTCGCTTAAATGTTATTTTACCCTTTAAAGTGCTACACCCCTGTAATCTTGAACCAAAGAATTAGTGATTCCCGGTATTCCTTCCACAAAAGCAGCCCAAAAAAAAAAAACAAGAGGAATTGATAAGAAAAAGGTGAAAAGAGAAAAGAAATACACCCCTGCGCTACTTCAAACAAACTGGCCAGAGATGAAAATTAATCCCTGCCATTGAGTTTTTAGTTTTTCAATATAGTCTTTAGCTTGAATATCTGAGGTGAAGACTCTTGTAGTGTTCTTGTATATAATCTTCAGTCGAGCTGGGTTCATCAGAAAAGCTTGACAGGGCTGAATCAGTTATCTTAACTTCCATCGCCGTTCTACCGGAACATGGTAGAAATCTGGTTTTGCAAAGAAGGACTGATTTTCATAAGTCCGTCTGGCAGTCGGGTGGGCCTTTCTAAATACTTCCTCCCGAAGCAAAATATTCCAGAAGTAAATTAATATTGCCCTCGGCGTTGCAGTACCTTCTCTGCCAGTCTGCATTGGTGTCTTTCAGGTCATAGGGAAGCGATGGAACCGCTGTACCTCTACCTCCCAGTTCCAGTGCTGGAGTTCCTGAAAGGCACCCTTCATTAGCTTCAGTACATGGCCCTGTATGTTATTTCCTTCTGTACCTTCTTCTGTGCCAAGTATCTGTAAATTATTCAATCTTTGTCTGTTCACGAAATCTTCCATCGTCCATTGAAGATCTGTGAACTGAGCTGCCTGGGTTTCAGTCTGCGCCTGAGTTTTGGTCAAGTCATCTTTTAGTGTACTAGTTCGCTCTTCAACCAGTGTCGGTCTCGAGTTTACATCCATGCAGGCTTTAGCCATTTTCCTTACAGCGCCCTAGGGCTTCTTCGTTGCCAAGCGGTATTTCTTCCCATCCATTCGAGTCTCTCCTTGAAGTTGTTTGATAGATGTGTAGATAATTTTCAAGGAGGGCTCTTCAACTTGTGTCATTCTCGTGCTGGTAGCGTTCTCCTCCTGTCCCGAGGGATCTGGGTAAACTCTCTGGATAGCAGAGTAATCTCATTTTAAGGTAGGATTTGCATTAGGCCTGACGTTCTCTTCTGCCTCCCATTCCAATGGGTGAGAGTCACTATGCTTCTTCAGAAGTCTCTTCTTTCTTACCACCGTGCCCTTTTGTTGGGTACTAAGAGTTGAGCTGGAGAGCTGCGTATTGCTGCTATCTTCTACGTCAGAGGAGCTGACTTCAGAGCCATCAGTCACAGAGAAAAATGTATCCCCAAGGTCCAAAGTATCTTCCAGCCCCTTGAGACCTGTTGCCTCCCCGACTAGCACGCTGGTGTCTAGAAGGGCTGTAATACCCGTGGCTTGCTCCTGTGCCAGAGAATGGTTTGAGTCAAGAAGATTATCGGCAATAGTTAAGGCTGATTGCCCAGGTGCAAATAGCAAAGCGGATCCATGGCTATTGGTGCAGTCAAGTCTTTCAGTGGTAATCTCGTAAGGGGGAAAATCGGCTTTGGCTATTGCCTCATCTCCTAGCTGTTTGTTACTTGAAGCATCAGCTGTAAATGGTGCAATCTCAGGCCCCCCGGTACTATCAAAATCAACGTCTTTAGCTTTTTGTTCCTTGTGACTGACCATTGCACCATAAGTGTCAGCTAGGGGGCTCGTGATCGTGGTAAAATAGTCTGCATTGCTGTGCTGCCGCTGAGCTAGCACCTTCCCCTTGAAACGCCAGCTGCGGTTGCAGTTGTGGTGTACCGTAGGCTCTATTAGGCAGTCTTTTTTCCCCTTGGCCCCAATAGTACTGTCTGAGATTTCAGCTTGCTTTAGAGCCTCATTGATCTCACCTTTCTTTAAGCCGTCCTGAGTGTGTCTCACCTTCAGGGACATCCTAGTGCTGGAATTCGAGTAGCCCACCGGCCTCCCTCTTTTGGGTCGCTGTACCGGGATGCTGGTGTTTGGAATTGCACATGCCTGCCCCTCGAGAGCCTTCAGGCGTGCTGCACTTCCACGAGTCTTTTGGTGCGGCCCCGCACAGTGAGCCGCCCGGCTCTTGCAGGTGCTCCAGCCCCTCCGGCCCCTCTTCTCCTCCAGTACAAGGCAGTCACTGACACAGACTGCAGCGCTCTCTGCATTTCCCGGACGGCGGCCAGAATCACCGAAAATAATTCCTCAAGGGTCCGCCAGATGTCAGGGACACGAGTCTCCAGGCGGTGAGTCGTCATAGGGAGCATGAGTTTGCTCGATTGGGGGCTTAATATTTCATTAATATCCTAATGCAGTTCAGCAGCAAGGGGCGACCAGTGCTGCCATCTCAGTCAGGAGCTATTTTATCTCCGCTAAGTATATTACTTTAATGAATAGTCATTTCAATAGTGAAGTGTGTTTCACCTTGGAGCAAAGGCCTGCTCTGCATCTACCTGCACAATGCAAAATGGAATGACTGGTGCACCTGGGTCTGAGAACTGTGCATCTTGTCGAGCATCACTGTGAGGTGGGCCCATGGTTTCTGTTGTAGTTGTGCACAGCTTCTTTAAATGTATGTCAGCAGGTCATGCCAGGAATGTTTGCAGTCTTCATTGTATTGATGTTGTACTGGATGTCAATTGGAGACTGGAGGCTGGATTGGCAGGCTGCACTGTTGGTGGTGCTCACATACTATCATAAACTAGTTTAGTGTTTCATTTTAGCCCCCTGGCCTACACCTCAATAAAATAAAAAAAAGTAACACTGAGTCATCACGCCACACGTCTTGCTCCTTTGCATGCTAAACCTGCATTATCATATCCCTCTCACATTTTCGCACCCCCTTGGAGGTACAGTGTGTGCGCCATCTTGATTGTGGATTCATGTGTGATGAATTCCATGGTATAGGTGACCATCTTTTAATGGGAATAGAAGCTTGCAAACACGGTTGACAGTTGTTGCCTCTCCTTGTGTGCCATTTAAAATTAGTCAGAAACATCTGATGATGCAGGTACAGCACAAATTGCCACATTCCGTAGTTTATAGAGGCAGAAAGAAGGGTGTCAATTATTCAAGACTTTAGCAAGGTTTTCTCTGCCTCTTAACACCCTGTATGTTTTGTTTAAAGTGTCAACAACGTGCACACGTGAGGGGAGGCTACAAGTTAATTCTGAAACCATTCTCAGTGACCAGAATGTCAGTCAGGTATAAATTATCTTCAAGCTTTCTATCAAAAAGTTCATTGTAAGTCTTTCATGCCATTTATATTATCTTTTTGCTTCAGGCCTCGATCCAGTTAGCAAAATGTAAATACAAGTACCTGTGTAGGTGGTGTTTTGTAAATGTGACAACTACTCATTGAAGCTTAAGCATGCAAAGGTTGGATCCATGTATTGATTCAACTTCAGGGTGGGGAGTGGCATACCACCATATATAATGTAATACCCCAACACTGCTAATATATGTGGTTGCAGATTTGGAGCACATCTGGATGCCATTGGTAGGGATGTCTTAACATTGAAGACAAATGTACTCATGTGAGGCACGATTTTGGTCCAGGGTGAGGAATATATTTACTTATCAAAAGCAGAGTTAAATGCAAAAGAAGTGGAAGAAAATGTAATTGATGAGTACACTTCTGTTCTCAGTGTTTGACAAAACCTTTAAACCAAAGAAGATTATTTTCCAAGGAGTGAACATGCTAGGATAGGCATCAGAAAAAAAGAAAGAGTTCTGAATGGTCAACATCTGGCAGCATCTTTTGTTTTCATGGTCTGTTCCACCTCCATTATATCCAAAACAGAAATCAGAGGCTGATAATCTAGTTCTCATCTCAGCAGAATCTAGGATAGGTTACTCATACGAAGTGTAGAGAGAGAGTGAAGGTGAGGGAGAGAGAGACAGAGAGAGAGAGAGAGAGAGAGAGAGAGAGAGAGAGAGAGGGGTTACAGAATGGGTAACTGCAATATGGTTCAATATTGCCAATGATGGGGTCTAGTGAAATTATAAGCCCCAAGATCGAAGCTTAACCTTGGTGTTAAATGTTTTAAAAAAAGCTTCAAATGAGCGGGAGTTGAATATTGCATCAGACCAATAGTAACATTTGATAATTTAAAAGCGATAGATACATTCCTACAAAATACATATTTAGGCGGTCCTTGTTCAAATGTCTCTATTTTTAATAAGGATCAAAGGGTTCCTTGTTCTGCATAAATAAGGTTATATACCCATCTTATATTATTAGTGATGCCTCTGGCGTAAAAACTGACTAATGAAAGTTCAAGACAAAGAGCTTGTACTGGTACGGCTTGTGACATCTTAGTCAGTTTACAGAGGACTTTCCCTTCTTTCAGATCCAGATGTTTCCATTGACTTAATGGAATATGTTCGAGTGCATATTATAGTACTGGTGGGATCTTAGAACTATATACTTGAAGAAGAGAAGAAAAATGCCTTTGGACAATGGAGGAGTATAATCGTAGGAGTGCCCCCACGTGGACGTAAAATTTACGGCTCAAATTCTGCAAGTGAGGCATGTTTTGCAAAGATTGTGAAAAAATTCTCCCTAGGTATGTGTATTCCTTTACAACTTCCAACGGTTTTCCCCCTAAAGTCCAGTTGTATTTAACATAACGTTTACTTCCTGCAAACGGAACAATTTTTGTTCTAGTGATATTTGGTATTAGATAATTTTCTTCAGTGTATTTATTAAGTGCTTGCAAATTCCTTTGAAGACCAAATGGAGTTAGATCTAAGATGACTACATCAGCTGCATACATCATGGTGTGAAATTTATGATATGCGATTTTAGGTGGAAAATTGCTAACCTGTTTAAAACTTTCCAGCAGGTCATTTAGATATAGAGAGAACAGTATGGGAGCTAGTAGGCACCCTTGCCGAAGGCCGTTACGTGTAGCTTTTGGGCTAGTAAGACCCTTCTCCCTCCCCATTTGAACTTGACACCATGACCCTGAATACAATGATATTATTAAATGAAGGAGGTTATCCGGAATTCCCATTTATCGAAGTTTTCTCCAGAGCATTGCTCTGTCCACCCTGTCAAATGCAGTCGTAAAGTCGACGAAGACTGCATACACAACCTGAGACTTTAAGGTTACATATTTATCAATTATTGTTTTCAGCCCTGAAATGTTGTCTCTTCAGAGTGTTTTGGTCTAAACCCAGCTTGATTTAAGGGAATAGAACCTGTTGAGAATGCCCTCTCTTTGAGATGTTCTAAAGCAGTTGCCGCAAAGATTTTCCCAGTGGCATCCAGGAGAGCAATCTGCCGGTAATTGCAGGGGAGCAGCCTGGAGCCCTTCTTAAAAATCGGATTTACAATGCTCCCCTTCCAAGATTTTGGAATTTCCCCAGTTTCAAAGCTATGGAAAAAAAGGGGAGCTAAGGACTTGCTCCACTCTTTGGGGTTGCTTTGGAGGACCTTAATTGGAATTTGGTCCGGTCCCGTTGCTGCCGACGTTCTTGCCTTTTTGATATAGTTTTCAATTTGAGGAGGAGATGGAGCTCCATTATCTAAAGTTTTTCCTCCTAGCTTACTTGACATTGGAGTCGAACTTTCTGTCCTCTCATTTAATTTATATAAGTTGGTTAAGTTCATTTCCCATTCTAATGGGGGTACTGAGAAAGCTTGTAGTGATTTTTTTGTGCCTGTTTCTTTGGCAATTCTATTCTAGTAGGAACATTTTTATTTTGTCTTGCTGCTATCTGTATGTCCGCCTGTTTTAGGTCTCGCCTAACGTTGCAGCGCGAATGCGCTGCCATCGCTTTGCGAGGTATGCAGTATATACTGTAGTGTGGAAGCTTTGTGGAAGCTCCGCCCACTCTCTGTCCATTTGCTTTTGTCTTAAATGCTGCCTTCCGATTGGTTTGAGGCTATTAGTCCCTCCTCATTCATCATTTGTATCCTTCCATGGTTATTTGCCCCTTTACTCCTGACACTATTTTCTTTTAGGTCTCGCCTAGCGTTGCAGTGCGAATGCGCTGCCATCGCTTTGCAAGACATGCAGTATATACTGTAGTGTGGAAGCTTCGTGGAACCTCCGCCCACTCTCTGCCCATTGGCTTTTGTCTTAAATGCTGCCTTCCGATTGGTTTGAGGCTTGTTAGTCCCTCCTCATTCATCATTTGTATCCTTCCACGGTTATTGGCCCCTTTACTCCTAACACTATTTTCTTCCCTGTCTCCCCACCCCACCGCCCCCTCCCTCAGTCTGTGACTTCTCACCCTCCACCACCCCCGACCCCCACTCCCGTTCGTGTTTTCTTGCCTGACGGCACTTCCGTTTTCATCTTTATTATTGCCACCTTGAAATATGCGAGCTCAAGATGCGTGCTGTATATAATAAGACTCTAGGCAACATTTGGGGTATGCATGGCAACTGACACCGCTTAGTTCACAAATGGCATTGTTGTCGGGCAGGAGGAGCGGCAGTGTTTTAACTCATGCTTAAAATGAGCACTTTTAATAACTTCCTCTCAATTCAGTGCTATAATCTTATGTACTGAGGTAACGCGCTAAAGAAATGGACTTTTTTGGAGTCTGAAGAGACATTATCGCACATTTACATCATGTTTACTGTATGATTAACATGCTGATCATTTTCACTGCTCGCTCACCTGTTCGTATACGCTTGGCTCATCTCCGGCTGGCTCTACCTGTTAATTAATATATTGGCTCGTGCACCTCTAACAAAGATAGGTGAATGGATACATGACAATGAGCCCGGGAGATGGCCGAGAAATAGACTGGTGCAGACAAAGTCAGTCTCCATGCCTCACGTCAGAATCATCACTTTCAATTACCTGGAAATCTGCGAGCAACTCCCGCATGCCCCAACCTCATCCCCCTCACCTATTCTTAGCAGAAGCGGCAGATTCTGAACTGCGCCCTGCTGGTGCAGACGAGCACGGCAGAGTCTGTAGAAGCGCTGGGATCCCTTGCCTCTCAGGGCGGGCACCTAAGCCTTCCGGGTGCCTTCACACTCAGAATAAATGAATACATTTTGTTCTGTACTTTAGTCGCCCCTCTGTGAGCACTGCCTGGTAGATGAAGCTAATAAACACATTCAGAGAGGTGGTTGTACAAACAAACAACAGCCACAATATCATACGTTTTGAACGTGCAGTTAAATACCTGCTCCTCGAGTACCTCATTGGCTGATCATTCCATGGCACTACCAAAGTTACATTTGGACACATTTGCTCAGCTGTAAAGCACTCCCTTCTAGGGGTCATTTAACATCTCTGGGCTTTGGGGTTAGGTAACCTACTTTGGATGCTGTGTAAAAGATTAAATACAAACATTAATGCAATGAAACTAAGCAACCAGTACTGTCTAAAACACTGTGAAAACTGACACGCATTCTGGCATTTTGTTTAGTTAATGTCGATTTTTTCATAGATGCGAGTAAAGTACTCTTAATATCCTAATGAAATCTGCACACTTTTAACTAATAGCACCGGGCGACCATTGACAACTAGGCAATGAATACATTTTCATGTACCCCTGAAGCCCCCCTGCCCCGCCCCCTTGGCAAACTTCATTACCTCCCAGTGTTTGGGGGATAACCGCAGGAGAGTGAGTCAAAAATCGTCTAGAAATTGAAAGAGAAGCCGGGATTCGGATTCACATGCTCCGATTCCGATCGCGTTGGTTAGTCTGTAAGCACTACTTTTATGAATGAGTTTCGCATTAGTAAAGCACCACGGTGCGCTTGTGTGGTGACACTTCACCCATGAGGTACGTGCCAAGCAATTGTTGACACAATCCACACTTTGCGTCTTTTTCAATATATTTAATACGAAGTGCAGGACTTTTCCTAGGGATTTTGCACACTACATACATTCACTTCAAAAACAAAACGTGTAGGTAAAAAACATTGCCATTTACAATGTCAATAGGTCTAACTCACAAATGCGAGACCTACTTGCATTGCAAATGCTTGTTTATCATGTATTTTTTTATGATTTTTTTCTTTTCTCTCCTGCTACGTTTTTTAAAGTTGTTAATTTCGCGTCGTTTTATTTCAGATAATTGAAGGAATTGTGCCCTTATTAATTTATTTAATTCCGTTGCACTTATGTCTAGGTTCCTTCTTTTGTTTTTTTCCGATCTTGGCCTTCATTGTTTTATATTATCCTGCAAAGATTGTGCCAATTTGTTGGTGACTGAATGGTCTGTAATGTTTGTGACATCTCGATTACAGAAAACATTTTGTTAAGTGTACTTGAATTCCATTGCGGCTGCCCTTGGACCTGGTTCCCCAATACTGTACTTTGTAAATACATGATGTGGCCTGGAGATGTAGGTTTCAGTCTTAACTCTGTTGTTAAATGTAAAATTGCGTGATCACTTCCTAAGACGAAATTAATATTTAGGTGTGAGGCTGACCCGAACAAATCCAGACTACAAATCATATAATCGAGGATTGAAGTATTGAAATTGCCTTTTCTCGTGCAGGATGCCGGAATATCTCCTTCTATATTGCCATTTAATATTACTCCATTCAGCATTGGAAGTGAGGATAATAGAATTTTCCCTCTTTAATCTGCTTTACTTCCTGTGGGAAATTGAGGAATTGGGATTGCCAAGGCTTCTTCTTGTTCGCCATTAACCCATTTTCAAGTAAGTCGATATTTTCCCATTGAAGTCACCTGTTAGGAAAACTGACAGAAAACCTTGTCCTTCTATCACCTTTTCTATTCCCTCAAATATTTCTATCGCTTGTGCATCTATTTTAGAGACGGGGGATATAAATGTTAAAAATGGGGAGGATATTCAAGGTTTCCAAAGGGTTGAGCCCGAATTTGACCTTGATACATTGAATGTTCTTTGAACACATTGGGATGATTTCTTGGTCCCAATTAAAGTCTTTGTTAAGGAAAATTGCTATCCTTCCTTTCGCATGCCCACAATCGACCGGTTCTGCAGGAATGTTATACACGGTGGTCAAAAGTTGTCATTGACCAAGTTTCTTGTTTGGTCACAATCCCTGGTCGGTCTTCCGTAATTAGTGCTAATTTCTCCTGGATATTTCCAGCTATATTCCAGGAAGAGATAGTCAAACCGTTGTTGCAAAGGGCATTTATTTTCCTTACCCTGTTTGTTGCTGTTTAGATTCTCCGCAATCCATGCCCATGTATTTTCATTGGTTGTAATTTCCTTCTTTTGTGTATTTTTGTTCCAGCTTCTCCTTTCTCCATTCGTTATCGAAACAGATATATTTTCTTTGAAGAAATTTAGAGGGTTATTTTATTAATTTCCTAAGGATTCCTAAATCTTTGGGTTTCATAATTTGTTACTGGTGCCAAGTCAAAGCCGTATTTATGTAGAGTCTTGCTTTCTTTTAATATTATTCCTGGTATCACTGGAGACCAAATTCTATCACGGACGTCGTGGTTTTAGATCTTTCTGGGAAAACTACAAATGTTATTTTGTTTCTTGATAGAGAATGTAGCGGCTGTATCTTTTGATGTAGATATGGTATTCTCTCTAAGTTGAGCGGGACATCACCCGAGAGGAATAGATGTGTAATTTCCAGGCGGCATGGTAGAACCTTCAGCGACTGAATAGATGTCTTCCCTATAGATAGGTTCCTTAATTGGATGTCCCTTTGTGCTGGCGACTCTATTCCAGTCGCTATAGCTGAGAAAATTGGGGCCATTGGATTGAGTTGATTGGGATTTACCCTTTGTTTTTTGATTGAAGAGTTCTGCCCCTTTTCTGCCAGATTTTGTACTGTTTCTTGTCTTTCTTCTTTTTCTGGGGACATGAGTGCCGAGGGAAAGGTAATTGAAAAGCTTGTCTTCCGGGCCTTCTGCTTTGGGAACCTTCTTATCGTGCTTTTCTTTGACAATTTCCGACTGACCTTATTAAGTCTCCTTTCATTTTTTGATATTTCTGGGCCAGGGTAGACTAAGGACGGAATTGTAGAGGTTTCTATTACTTTTTGTTTGGACACTGGAGTGATATTCAGATTTGATAGTGTTTTTATTTTTTGTTGGGTGAAGATTGGATAATATGCGGTTACCGACTAATGAGTATCGAGCTTGTTAGTTTCCTTGAAAAGTTTTCTAAGGGAGTAAATTTGATTGGGTTCTTGTGTTAGCTTATTTGCTTTTTGTGTACTCTGACCCTTTTGAGTCGATGTTTCTTTCTTCAGCGGAGAAAGTTCTCCTGTTGATATACAGACTGTTGATTTAAGGAGGTTTTCCGCATTTGGTTCATCTCCTTTTACTGCTAGTGGTTTTCTTTTTAGTTGTTGTTTCCTCCTTTTTTTCCCTACTAAATATTTTAACATTCCTAATTGGGTGTCCAGCATCTGGTCAGAGTTTTCCAAAATGTTCCCAAGATGGGAGAGAACTGATTCCAAGATTCTTTGTAGTGTAAATAGGGCTTTAGACACCGGAGTATATTCGTTTGAGGATTCCATGGTCTTCAAAAGTGAAAAATCTGGTGAATGAGAAAGGGACCCTTCTGTGTCAAATATTGTTTGTGGGGTACTGTTCTGGATTATCAGTGGCTCCTTTGGTGCATACTGGCAGAAAACCAAGTCCTTGATGTTTATATATGGGCAGGTGACATCGAGTTCGCTGTGCTTGTTGTACTTCTGAATTTGCTAGTTCTACGTTTGTGGAGTTACTAATTAATTTTTCCAAGATTCTGGATTTACTGTTTAAGTCTTCCTCAAATCCTTTTTGACTTTAAGTGAAGTTATTAGTGTCTGCTACGTTCTTTTCATCGTCTTCTATCAACACTTTTTGTTGTTCGCTTTGTGTTTTCCCCTGTTCCTCTGTACTTTGTTTTGAATAATATTTAGTTATTTAAGGATTCACTACAGAGTTTCCTAGTCTGGCAGTCTTTCCGGCACTTCTTCATATTGCTTGTTTCGTTCCCAATCTTTTCATGAACATTGTTCGTGATCTCAATTTTTTATTTGCCATTTTGCGGTGCGGGTTCTAACTGTGGATCGGAGTTTGTGACAATGGTCTCTTGCTCAAAAAGCGAGATGTAGATGGCAATAGCAATGGACAGATGGCAGTGGACAGGAGGGGACGGCCGGAGAGCAGGGCACACTGAGGAGCCGCAAGCCACACCCAACCTAGTTGGGCCGCTTCCGTGGACTCACCTGGGCACTCACTCAGCAGCCGCTACTAACAACGGCCGCGCTCTCTCACTCCTGAGTTTACCTGCTGTCCCTGCCGATTCCGTTGTCCTTAAAGTCTGGAAGTGCCTGGAGATCCAGGAGCAGCGATGTGCTCCCTGCATAATATAGTTGGAGGCTCTCAAGCACTCCAAAACTCTATGTTTGCTGACCCCCGTAGCGGGTCCTCAACTCCTTGGCTCAGGTCAAGCAGCTCTAGTGCTGGGCCACGTTCCTCCACTGATCCGCTGAGCCGCGTTCCTCCGCTCCTCTTCTCAGCTGCTTGCTACTCGCTGCTCGGCTCGGCAATTGAGCACCAATCTGAAGGCAAATGGTCCCAGAGAAGAAGAAGATCATATACGGAGACTGCAGGGTAATGTAATATCTCCCCTGACCCCACAGCACCGCTTATCGCTGTTGTCCTGCCCATTTAATTAGCTCAATGTCCTCATAGCCCTCACTATCCTCACAGCGGAGCCAAATGGTGTGCTGTCTGTTCCGCTCTGCTCTTCAGAAGTTGTGGGGCAGGCAACTAGCAGACAACAGACTAATGAGGCTGTGAGGCTGCTGCTAGACTATTCGTCCATTCAAGCCGTGTTCCGCCCTAACTCTGCCATTCAGATGCTTTCCTTCTAACGCTGTTGGTCAGGCACAATGAGGTCGCACGACACAGCACAGCTCGTCAGCTGCACTTCCCTCACACGCCTTCTTACCTCTCGCTTTGGCCACCTTTATCGCTGCTGCTGCAGCTCCGCGGCTCATGTGGTAGAGTTCCCACTGCCCACTGGCTCTGCAGGTCATGCGGCATGGCTCCCGCGACCCACCGACTCCACGGCTCACTCGGCATCAGTCAATCAATCAATCATAGAATTTGTAGAGTGCACTACTTACCCACTAGGGTCTCAAGGCGCTGGGGAAAAAAATACACAAAATGTGACAGGAGTAATGCTTGCAATTTGTCTAATGACTGCTAATGGCTCAAGGTAACATTCCAACCCATCGTCCTTTTACCTACCATCACATCATTTTGTACCCAACCATGTGGAAATCAATCTTGACTCTGCACCACTAATTAGACCAGTCTGAATTGCCAGACCAGGTGTTCCCTGAATCAGAACACAAGCAACCAAAGACTGGTTTTGCCTTGATTGGAACTCTTCGTCAGGTGTAGCATGCTTCAGTGGCACAGTGTGCATGGGAGCCACATCTGGGCATATCCTAGCCACTTAGGATGTTACATCAAACTTACAAAAGGTGATGGGAGGAATGCTTGAAATTTGACTAACCACTTGCAATTACTTGGAGAAGCACCAAAGCCAGTCATGCTTTTGCCAACCCTGCCACCTCAGTTTGTACCCAGACATATGCAAATCAGTCTTGAGCCTGCTCCAATAGGAATAATCTGTCCTGAACAGGATAAAGGATCTTATCATGTTACCCTGTATCATAATGTAACCATTACTACACGGGGAGACGCCACCACGCTGAAGCGAGCGCCAAGTCAAAACCCTAATTGCAAAGGGGGATTCATGAAGGACACTACATTCGAACAACCTGCCAGGGGTAACTAGTGAATTAGTCCCATGAGAGAGAAAAAAAGAAAAAAATCTACGGTCCTAGAATAGACTGTGCCGAATCAGTAGAAGAATCCGCTTATAACTGATAGCAAAATGTTACAGGCCAACTGGCTAGAGTAAAGGTTACAGATACAGATATTTGGGCCTAATCAGGGATCGCTCAGATATACCACTGTGGTTTTGGGATTTGAGAGAGGACATTAGCAAAAACCATCAATCACCCCGTAAATCGTCTGCCCAGTATGGCTGGAACGATTAGTTTTGCCAACATTAGGTGTTTTTAAATCATCATAACGTTTACATTTTATGTTTAAGAGAGTCAAAACATTTGTCTTGAAAAAGATGGTGGCATAATACATCAATCGAAACGCGTCGAAGCTCAAATAAGTACACAATCTGTGAAAGGGGATGTGGCCAATGAGTATTTGAAAAAGCCAAAAATACCAGGATCCACACCTGTGTCACTGCTGTAATACGGATGTGTGCCATGTAAATGAAATATTGTGTTTGTCTATTTTTTGTACTCTCTTTACTTTTGTTTTATATTCAATTGTTTATGAATTCTTGGTTAGGATTTTGTGATTATGTACTGGGGTAATGTGAACACTGCTGAGTAGTAATATGATGGACTGTACTATTTAGACACACTGTTCTTTTTTAAACCTGAGCTTGATTTTATGATTTTTTTAACGAATAAATCGATTTAAATTTTTTGCATACCTATATGTTTTATTATCTTTGGAAAATATATGGCACATTCTTCTCAAGTGTGAATGAGACTTTACGGAAGGGCTAGCTTAGGTTGAATGGAATGTGTAGACTCGTTGATTACTGGATACTAGAAACTGGTCCAAAGAATACTGTTCCCTTACCATCATAATTTAGTGAACATACTATATATTTATTTAGGTGCTGTTATCTGAAAAACACAATTTTCTTCAAAGTGGATATAGCAATGAGCAGTGATTAAGTAGAATGATTGCGATGAAAAATTGAGTACATTTTTGATCAAATAATTTAGAATTGTGAGTCAGTGCATTATGTGATACTGTGATGGCAGTGTTCACAAAAATATTGTTCTAGCACAGATGTGTGAAAATAATACTTCCTCAGAATATTCCGCACAATTATCTTTTTTGACACATTATTTAGATCACCTTGCTTTATAATCTGTTCCCCCATGCCACAAAATCCTATTAACTCTGACATTGGGAAACGTCTACAGAATTGTTTGTTTAGATGCTATTAGTATGATACTTAAGTCCATATTTCACAGAAAACTATAAACTATTTTTCATATTTCAGGTTTTGTTGTGAAACATGAGCTTTTATAACACTGCATTTGGTGCAATAAAAGCACCCAACCATGTAAATTCTAAAAAAGCTAAGTTGTAAATAAATGTCAGAAAGCCCAAGATGGCAATGCAGGGTCATAGTACATATGTTGCCTGCTGCATATTTTATAAATACATTTTTTATCAGGTACTTGGGAGGGTTGCTGCTGCCATGACGGAGACTTCAAAGTTGCGACTCAGACACTACTCGAAGTACGGAACAGATGGTTGCGACTCATACACAACAGAAGTACAATTCCCAGATGTTGGAAAACTCACTCAAGACTTGCAGAAATGACAGCCATCTTGAATAAATTCCTCTTGTTGTGTGATCATTCACTGCTAAACAATTGATCTTCGTGTTGCTGCAGCTAGAGCCCTTGTTGCCAGGAGTCAGATTTCTTCATGCCTCCACTTCAAAGTGATTCACGATCTAGCACAGAAAGAGGTATACCATATGACAATGTAGATTGTGTATGGGAGTAATCTGGTTTTCTGCTATGAACTCTATACTTAAGTCATCTTATTTTATGCTATGAACCTTTTATAGGAGTCAGCTTATTAAATTCTACCTACTCAATATGATGCAAGTCTTAGGCCTTTGAACTATTTTACAGACATAGGGCCTGCTTTAGATGCAGACAGGATGGGTAACTCCATCACAAATGTGACAGATACACTGTCCGCTATATTACAGGTGGCGTTTGATATAACCCATCCGCTAAGTCTAAATGAGGCCCTTTGTTATTTCGCTTGACTCATGTGCAGCAGTGAGATATAAAACTATGTGAATTCAGGATTATTCAAATCACATGCTTACCTCCTAATCTGATGAAGATAGTCTTGGAGACAAATACTAGTCCAGGTCTAGGAAATTGTAGTGTTGCCAGCAACCTCACAAAGTGGAAAATGCATAGATTATTACAAGGTACATCATGTGTCATAGAGGAATCATAGGGTCATCATCTTGCTGAATATGATTTAAAAGTATTCTCTTTGTGTGCATTATGCACACAACTACAGTGCAGGTTGAGGCCAGCAGGAAGATCAGAAAAGGTGAAGGTATCCAACGTTGTTGTTACTCACTCTTGGGATGTATGTCGTTACAACGCACACTTTTACAACGCATGCACTTACAACGCATTTTTTACAACGCCAAATCCATTACAACGCTCTACACTTACAACGCATGACACTACAACGCATTTTTAAAAACTACCTATACAACGCATTCCATTACAACGCCTACTACCTTTACAACGCATACCATTACAACGCATAATATTAAATTGCATTTAAGGTAAGTATTAGATAGTATAGAGGTAAACATTACTTTTCTAACTCCAGGGGGTGCAACAGTAGGGTAAGTGTTGGATAGTATAGGGGTAAAAATTACTATTCTAACTCCAGGGGGTGCAACAGTAGGGTAAGTGTTGGATAGTATAGGGGTAAAAATTACTATTCTAACTCCAGGGGGTGCAACAGTAGGGTAAGTGTTGGATAGTATAGGGGTAAAAATTACTATTCTAACTCCAGGGGGTGCAACAGTAGGGTAAGTGTTGGATAATATAGGGGTAAAAATTACTATTCTAACTCCAGGGGGTGCAACAGTAGGGTAAGTGTTGGATAGTATAGGGGTAAAAATTACTATTCTAACTCCAGGGGGTGCAACAGTAGGGTAAGTGTTGGATAGTGTAGTGTAATATTATGCGTTGTAATGGTATGCGTTGTAAAGGTAGTATGCGTTGTAATGGAATGCGTTGTAAAGGTAGTTTTTAAAAATGCGTTGTAGTGTCATGCGTTGTAAGTGTAGTGCGTTGTAATGGATTTTGCGTTGTAAAAAATGCGTTGTAAGTGTAGTGCGTTGTAAAAGTTGCGTTGTAAAGGTTGTTCCCCTTACTCTTGTCCCAAATCCAATGTCCTCAAATCTACTGCAGACCGGCAGACATATCCTTTGCATGGTCATTAGTGAATACCGAAAAATGTGGTTGTCCCTCCTTTTGCATCCAGATTGCCAGGTTAGTGCAGCTGTGACACAGGGCACGAGAGAGCCCACTCCAGCATGTGGGTAAGTCTGTGAATAGCTTTTGTTACGTGAGTGTAATCTTATTCACTGTGCTTAAGCCTTTTCATAATTATTTTGGGCAACTGATGTTTGCCTGATTATGCTGTAGGCATTAGTTGCAGAGTAGAGTTGCAACTCTTGCATTGACGCTGAAACATTTAGTGTCACGTTTTTAGTTTTGATCTGCATTCTTCTTTTCTCACAAAATGCATGTTTGCTGCAAGCTGTTTGTGTGCCCAAAAAGATGCAGTGACTGATAGTGTACCAATTTCTCTTCCCTGTTATATCTCATTTGAGCCTTTTTAGGATTTCATTCCTGAATTCCTGATTAAAGCAGCATGTCACATGACTGCTGCAAATACAGTAAGTATTATACTATTTTATTATTTGGTATTTGGCGAAGTGTGATGCATGCTGGCCAGGGCAGTATATGTGGGTACCAAAAGATAATTAATCTACATTATTTGGCAGGAGTTTGGTAAGTAATGATTTTTTCCATAGTGGACATTCAGGATTTTCACCATTTAGTTTACTTTGTGGAACATGTATGACATGTATAAAGAGCAAGTGCATAGTGGCACTTGCCTCTAAACACCTCTGACATAGAAAAAGTAAAGCGTCTCTTTTTTTTCACTTTTACAGACTCATGGGGAAGCCATGATATGGTTTTTATTTTTATCTTCAGAAAAAATGTATAATATTTTAACTTAGCATACTTGAGTACATTCATGTAGCTGTTATTTTTATGAAAGTGATAGAGGCCCTTACCCTATTGTAAAGTGTTTTTATGACACATTCTGGAATGGTGGCCACGTGAAACTCTGAAGAAGTGAAGTCGGCAATTCTCTGCAGGTTTTTATTTCGCTAGTTGTAGCCGACTGTTAATTATGAATGTGGGCTACTTATCAACTTGTTATACCACAATTTTGTTCTGTGAAAAAAGTGTTTTCGCATGTGCTACATATGTTTTGCATCTCTTGATTCCTTAGTAGGTTCTTTTCTGTTTTAATGTATTATGAGTGTGTTAAGGTTGAGCTCCTGGTGTGTTTGAGAGCCGGTGAGTTGTCCTCACAGTCCCTTTTCTGTACTTAGTGTATGTGTTTCCTCTCTGATGGTATTGTAGTATCTTTGTGGTGTAGCCGCTGATTTGCAAATTGTGTATTCTTTCCACATCTTCTGCTGGTGTTTTTCTCCATTTCCACTTCGTTGGTGCTGCTGGTGTCTATTGTGTTAGTTTTTCTACCTGTGCCTGTCCTGCATTAGCTTCACCATTGCCCTGCTGGTGTCACTCCTGAATGTCTTTAAACGTGGCAAGTGTTATACTGTCTTATTTTTCCTGTTTGACTTAGTTTGACAGTTTGTATTTGGTGCAAGGAGACCTGGACAAACCCTTTGGCAATGTCTACATAGTTTTGTTTGTGACGATTAGTCAGAAGTGTAGTGTATTTTTAGGTCGAGCATTCGAGAGCTCATGTATATACTTTAGTTAGTATATACTTATATGTGTATGTACTTTGTGGGCTCTGGAGATCAGCCCTAGGACTTGTCGGCTTCCGCTTAGGGACATTTCTTTCTGTTCAATTGCCTCTATTTAACTGTCTTGATAGAAAACAACCAGCAGAGGTCAGTACAATACCAGAATCACTTTAGCATTTTCTAGATTCCAGTCCATAGGAACTGTCTTCCACGAGCACCTGTACACAATAATATTTTTTTCAAATCTTGTATTTTCAGTGATATGACCACCGAAGGCCCTGATATTATGTTAAAAACAGAGCTTTGGACTATACCATTTCCCGCTGAAAGCCAATATTCCTCTCCATGTGTTCCCATACCTGGCGTGTCATGCACTTTGGTGCTTACTTTCACACCATGTTAAAGAACAGCAGATGTTTCAGCACCCGGGCTAATGTGCTGCATAGCTAAATACATATAAAGTTCCAAAGGCGAGGCCAATTGCATTGCATTGCATTGCAAGTGCTTGTTTTTTTGCTATAGCTATCAATTCTTGGTTGGAAACCAAGAAGATGATTGTATCCCCAAATCTGATGTGCCAAAACAAAGCTGTTACTCCATCACTTACACAAAGAAAATTGATAATTTTAACAAAGTGTGTTTTATGTCAGAAAAGGTAAAAGATGTACATGGCTGGTGAGGAATTTATTTTACATTTACCCATAGTATGGCCAGATTGCAATGTGCACCATGTGTCATACTGATGTTTGACTGGAAGCCAGGGAAACATCTCAGCACCTGGGTAGAAGGAGGGTAAAATTTAGAGTCTGTAGCAACTTTTTGTGTGACGTGGAAGGTTCCATTCTGAAGATGATTCTTCTCTCTTGCTATGCCACAACTGTTAGTACTTGTAGCCCGTGGTCTGATGAACGCAGTCATCCATACCTAACATGTGGAGCAGTGGTCTGGCTACAGATTTTATGTGCATAACTGCCCATTGAGCTTATTTCAAATCACTTGACAGGAAGGGATCTGCCCTTAACAATTACAGTACTTTTTGCACTGCCATGGAAGGCAAATTACAACATGCTACCATTTCAGTGTTTTGTCTAGAGAAAGCATATACAGCTGTAAACATTCTGGAAGAGTTTGATGGTGAATTTACAGAAATGAAAGTTGGATTTTTTACAACTGATAACGCTAGTAACAATGTTTATCCCACTGCACATGGAGGATACTTTGGAGTATTTTGTTATGCACAATGTATAAACAATATTGTTCAGAATTTCTTTAAAAAGGAATAGTAGTACATGAAATATTAGGAATATGCCATAAAATGTGCTACTCATTTCAGTCATTTATTTATTGCTTGCAAACAATTGAAAGTGCTACAACAAGCTAATAGTCTCCCCTTTCATTTCACACTGCAAGAAGTTCCACCACACTGGAACTCCACTTTCGATATCCTTCAATGTCTGTTTGAGCAGCACAAGGTTATAAATCAAGTTTCCATGACAAAAAAGTAATATTACAGTATTAGCCATATCATTAACAGTTCATTGTGGGGGCTCATTGACTGTGCTACAAAAAAGATTGAACCATTGACAGTTTTTACACAGTGTGTTAAAGAGTTAGTGCTACAATGAGTGATATAATTTCTACACTTGAACCTCTGCAGTTTGAGTTGTGAGAGCTCAGTGACAGTTTCCAAGATAACTAGGATTTTGAAGTTACACAATATAGTTGATTACCTACTCCTGAGCTAGGAGAATAATCACAGGCTGAGACAGAAATACCAGGTGTGAAGTCGTCAAAAACGTGACATGGGTAGCAAAGTAGATAAGCAGCTCTATTGTTAAAACCCCAGACGGTTCCAATCAGAGACTTAACTGCCCTTAGAACCCTCAGCACCCTTTCAATATTTACATTCTACATTCCATTACATCCGCCTAGGTCTTGTAATGGCCACCGACATGAGAAACCTAAGAGATGAAGACATCACACATCTTCCCTTGTCTACGATAAAAAATACTACATTAACTTACATCTTCGTTATGGAATAATATTACAATTGACTGATTGCTACTTTAACTGATAAAATAAAGTTGACTTGAGAACTAAAATACTTTTTTAATAAACCACAAAGTTTGCCACTCACGATGGTGAGAACAATTGATGGAAGTATTTTAAATATGCAGGACACCTCCTTGTGCTAAGACTTCATCTTTATGCTCTATTTTTGTTCCTTTGTTGATCAGGGGTAACAAATGTATTGTTTTCATGCACACTGCCATCCTCATCAACAACTTCAGCATTATTTGACTTTGGTTTAATCACAACAACCCAGCTTAAATTCCATACTCCTCCATACTCTGTTCTGCCAGCATTTTTAAACAACTTACTAATCTTATACTCCTCAGTAAATCTCGAACATTGAGTACAACTTTCCGGTGCCCTGATTTTAACTGAATCCCCCTCCTTTACCACCACATTCTTCACTATTTTTCAATCATCAAAATACAATTTCCCCTTATTTTGATTGTCCATTTCTTTATTCCTACACTCACCCACTCCATTTTCGGTCATACCTTTGTTCTATACCATCTATCATGGACAAAGCATAGTGTTAGCTGGTTTATCCTTGAAGAGTTCAAAAGGAATTTTCCCAGTAGAAAAATGAGGAGTCATCCTGTATGCCGAGACTCTTTCTTGCAATATATTCTTCCAATTTAGGCCATTGGCTCTTGCTAATTGAGTACTTTCTTTCAATGTTTTGTTCAATCTTACAATGCCCCATTCATTTCTGGGTGATAAATAGAACTTTTCTTCTGCACCAAACCACAACCCTGCAAAAACTTCTCAAATTCCCTTGAACAAAATTGCGGACCATTGTCAGATAGTATGGAATTTGAAAAACCTTCCCTTTTAAATACTTCATTCAAAAACTATAGGGTGCTTATTGAGGAAATGTCATTCACACATGTTACTTCAACATACCTGGAATATAAATCCAGCAAAACTATGGGAAAAGGCATGCGTTGTTCACCACTTAGTGGTCCCACTATGTCAATTACTACATCATCTCAAGGATGATTTGGAAGTACACGAGTTACCATCGGTGTGTGTCTTGTGGCCAGGACCTTGTCACTTGCATCACACTCTTTGCCATCACAAACAATTCTCTCAACTTCAGCGTCCATGCCAGGCCACCAAAAATTGGACCTCAATCTTTCTTTCATTTTAACAATCCCCATTTGACCTTCATTAGTCAGGGAAATTATTCTACATTTTAAAGAATCAGATGGAATCAATCTTGTCCCTCTCAACAAGATCCCATTATCCAGTGCTGGATCTTCTTTCATTAACACCCACAACTTTCCAAGAGCTTACACAGTTCCTTTGCCAATGCCCTCATTGACTTTACTGAAAATCTCATCCTCCCTCAATGCTGACTTCCATTCATCCTGGGTGATCACCCCATTGGTTATTTCACGCCCACTCAATTCTTCTTCACCATCACTCTCCTGACACTCGTCCAACTCAGTATTCACATTTACAGGTTCCACCAAATATGATAAGCAATCAGCAGGTTGATTTTCGAAGCTGGTAACATACTCCACTGTGAAACCAAACTGCAGCGAAACCACCCATCTCCGAATTCTTGAGGAGATTTTATCTAGTCCTTTTATCATAAAAACCTCTTACAGAGCGAACTTTAATAAAAAAATACCCCACACAAAAATCTGAAACTTAACAGCCAAACTATGGCAAGTGCTTCCCTTTCCATCACAGAATAGTTGAGCTCTGCACCTTTTTAGCACCGAGCAGCACATGTAATCAAATGTTCTTTTCCTCCCCTCATCTGTAACAGAGTGGCCCCCAAACCTTTTGAACTGATATCTGTTATTACAAATGCCTTCTTCCCCATTATAAAAGCTTGCAAATCATGAGCATTAATCAAATCCTTTTTTAGTGCCATAAACACTTTCCATCATGCATCAGTCCACTGAAATTCCATTTTTTAGTACCATTCTGAATGATACAGAATGTTCCTTTGATGGATTTGCTATAATATTCTACCATTTCTAGAAATGAAACTAAGTCTTCCTTACAACCAACAAGGCCTTCATAGGAGTCACCTTTGAGCTAGAAATGTGACAACCAAGATAATTTACAGCTGAGATCCCAAATTTGCACTTGTCTTTTTCTTAAAGTTTTCCTTGCCTCGATCAACCTGTTTAACACTGCACAGACCCTGACATCATGCTCTTCTCTGTTTTCTCCAAAACGTAGAAGGTGATCCTGATAGCATCGTACACCTTGCACTCCTTGCAATATTTTATCATAACCCTTTGAAAAACAGAGGTGGTAGATACAAGTCCAGAAGGAATCCTTTTAAACTTAAAAGCACCAAAATGTGTAATAAACGCGCTCAACTCTTGCGACGCACCATCCAATTCTTTTTGGTGGTATGCGGAGGTCAGATCAAGGGTTGTAAAATATCTATCACCTCTGAGAGTCATAATGATCTTATCAATATTTGTTAGAGGGAATTTGTCCAACACAACCTCCCAATTAAGAGCCCTCAAATCAATACATAACCTAATGGCTGTACTAGATTTTTTGCCACCACAATTGGATCCAGCCACTCTCCAGAGGATGACCTGAAACAGTTTAAATTTGAACTTATGGATTGGCATTCGGATCAACTTTGACACACAGTTGTCGCTGATGTGGCCATCCTATTAACTCATCCCCTTTGAAGGACACATAAACTTTTCCAATTATAGAATGTGTCTCCCTAATCCACAAAATAACCTATCATTCTGATTGGAATACCACCATATCGTCCAGGACATATATCCAATTCACTCAATGAAACTTTTTTCTCAACATTATTCTCATATGTGGAATTTTAAATAATCATTAGATAAGAACAAGGATCGAATCTCATAATCAAGTTAGCCTGATTAATTTACACCATGTCATATGGATGTCTTCCCCTGGAAAGTTTGCTTGTTTCTTCAACCTAAAAAATTACATTTTGGGCAAGTCCTTCACCTCGTTTGGCACCATCTTCTTGGTGTTTTGGCTATTGCAACATTTACTAAAATGACCTCTCCTTGTACATATGTTACAGTTTGTATGCAAAGCTGGACAACTACTAGAATTTGCCTTGTGGTGTTGTCTGCCACATATGAAGCATTTTCACATAAAACATCACAGTATTCTCACTAACTCCCACACTTTTCTTTTCCACCATGCTCACATTGCTCTCAATTTTATTATCCTTGGATTCCAAGTAACCCTGGGCGTAGTTCGCGAAGTAGTGCTACGCGTAGCTACGCAAAGTGCACTTCGCAGACTGCGTAGTACCCTGACTGCACAGTGGGGACAATCATTGAAAACTGAATCTTGCACAGTGCAAGCTGTAGTTTTCTGCCGCTCTAGTAGATTTTTACTCGAGCGGCAGCTTTCTCAACGCGGACTGGTAGTTTCTCATCGCGAGCGGTCGCGAGCATACGCGACCACTCACAATGAGAAACCTGACCTCCCCGCGTGGAGAATCTCGCCGGGATGTTATTTTGCTTGCACGCGGTCGCCAACTTGACGTTACGGACCGCGAGTAAGCAAAAAATGACCGCTGTACAACGCTACGCATGTTTGCACTGTGCTACGTGCAATTTGCGTAGTGCGAAGTAGCGCAAACTTCGCAAGCTACGCGAGCATAGCGTAGTGCTTTGCCCAGGATTAATTCCAAGGTTTTAGCAATAATCAACTCCATCACATATTTCAGCATATGTTCCACCCGTTTTGCAATATTAATGACTTCTTCAAGTGGAGGCTCATCCTTAAGCCAGAACTCCTCCCTTATCTTATCATTGCAGCATTTCGCTACAAATTGATCTTGTATTCTCTCTTCCACTGCCGCCCCAAATTTACATGTAGAGGTGAGTTTCTTCCAACTAGTGACGTATTCTTCCACCGTCTCTTCTTGTCCTTGGGCCCTCAAACTTAAATTATATCTCTCTGTTATTGTGCTTGTGCATGGAAGATAGTGTCTATCTAATTTGAGACTGCATATTCCATATTCATTAAGATTTCCTTTCTCTTCAGTACTTAGTTCTGGTAACATGTCTAACACTTCCTGTCATTCCCCACCTAGACAGTGCAAAAGAAGTGAATACTTACGTTCAGCACTGAGATTTGTCCCACAAACTCTTCCATAGTTTCCAAAATGTTCTTCTATTTTTTCCACTTTACTAAAGGTTCCCCTGAGCTATTCCAATAATTATGGTGGGGTGACATTTTGCATTCTGAAACTTCAAGCTACTATGACACCGTGTGCAAGAAACAAAAGTACCCTAGAATAACTAAGCCACAGGGAAAATCACTAGTAGAGGAACATAAATTAGTCGATTACAGATAGCATGTAGTCCAACTTCAATGACTTGTCAAGAAGAAAAGTGATGCAGGTAAGTTTCTTGTGCCTGTCACCAATTAATCTGTTCTCCACTGGCCTGTGTATCTCTGACAAACCAAATGTTTTTGCTCTTTTTGCTCTTTAAGGCAGGCCTATCACCACGTAGAAACTTCTGTCTAGCTTTGTTTGTCTTTACCACTTGTTCGTGCACACACTAGGATGTTTCCCAACCTTGCAACATGGCCTCTGTACAGTAACGTGCAAGCATTCACTTCTAATACGTTTTTCGGACTATAGTTAAGATGGCTGCCAACATCAAAAACGTCTCTTATTAGAGGCAATGGAGCGTGTTTTTTGCCCAGAGCTCCACCTTCCTTTTCAAATGGCAACAGGGTCTACAGTCGACGCACAGAATTCATACTCATGCATGTCACTATCTACAGCCACTTAAAAATGTCACCTGCATTGCAATGCATGTGCATTTCAGCAATGCGGCTTCCACTGGATCACTGTTGATCCGTTGATAGACTCCCAATACTGTCAAGACTTCCAGCTCTAACACCCAGGAGTTCCTCACATTCGAATCCTCTTTCGATCTCTTTGGGTAACCTGTTGTTTTGCATTGAATTGACAACCTGAATTCAGTTAATGACTTTTCTTCTGTGAAGACCGTTGAGGTGTTAATATTGATTTTTAATGGTGATTTTCATCTTTGTCGCCAGTGTGAAGCAGCCAAAAACGTAAAGCGGTTAGCAAAGTAGATAAGCAGCTTTATTGTTAACACCCCATTCGGCTCTGCATGGGGAATCAACTGCCATTGGAACCCGCGGCACCCTTTCAACATTTACATTCTACATTCTAACCATCTGCCTAGGTCTCGTGACCGCCACAACCAAGAGACACCTAGTAGAGAATACACTACACTAGTCTTGAAGGCATACACTTGTGCCACCATTCTAGAACAACAGTATAAACTGGAATGTAATTCTTATTCCTTACTTAGAGAAAGACTTATAAGTACAGGCAGTGGATAATCAAAAGCATAACTTCACATGAAAATGAAAGACTTGAACTTCTATGTAAAAAAAGGAAAGCCACCTCTCCTTTACGCCAACTGCCTGGAGCACAAAGACCAACATCAATGACATCCTCAAAGTCAATGAGCCTGATTCACAAAGGTAACTTACGCTTTTGAGTAAGTTTACAAAATTTTGCCTAGTCACAAAATCCGAGTGGAACCTTACTCCAAAAGTGTAACTTACATGTCTCCACCAAATTGAATGGCCTGCGGTCTATATAGCTTTGAGTAATTTACACTTTTGAGTAAGTTTACTACTTTTTGGCTAATCAAAAAATCCGAGTGTAAGATGCACTTTTGGGGTTAATTGAAACTCTAAATATGTGAATAGCCAAAAAGTAGTAAACTTACTCAAGAGTGTTAAGTTTGTGAGTTTTCAATTTTATGTTGGCTTAAGAAAATGCACAGTCTGGCAACGTGATTTGGTTGAAAGTTTAAAGGTTTTACTGTCTAAAAGGAATTCACAGAAAATACCAGAGGAGTAGCTTGATGGAAAACAATGTTTCCACTGGATCTGAAAAATTATTATATTGGCATGGGGAAATTGAAGATTGGTTTGAACTTAATAGTTTACATATAAAATATAATTCACCACCTGCAGTCAGTGTTTTCCATGACTGGGTGGGTCTTTAGTGCAGCTGCATCAGATTTAAAGGAAACAAGGAAAGTCCTTCTGCACAGAATGCGGAAATATTAACAGTGATTAAACTAAACAAGTGCACAAGCGGAATTCTGGATAAATCCGGGTAGTTATTAAGTCCAGATGTCTTTCCTGTTCCTGAAAACTGTGTTTCCAATGAGCTAAAATGAATTCTTGCTCTTTGATGTTCAGATTGACATGGAGAAGGGTGCTAGTTTTTACTTCTAGTATTTGCAAATGTATGTTTACTTGTAAAAAAGTGATCATGATGAAGTCTTATGGTAAAAAATGGAAGATTCTTGGAAATTGACCTCATGTAAATCCCAAATTTAATACTGATTGTGATGCTATACATTACAATGGCAGTAAAGTATTGTTCTGTAAAAGCAAAGAACCCTTTTATCAATGAATAACAATGTGTATTAGGAAATGTCATCTAACATTGTAGTTACTCAAGAGACAGATGTAATGAAGGGCATATTTAATGGAATTGTGGCGCAGGGTAGAACAGACATTACCTTGTTGTGATGCCCTGCGTCACAGGGAAAGGGCAGGAATGCACCGTATTTATTCAATATGGTGGATTGCTGTCCTTTCTCCCTGCATGGTATCACTTTGGCAGCCTAACACCAATGCAGGAACCCTTGCACGATGTTGCAAAGGTGCTTGCATTACAGGCAGGATTGTTTTTCTTCAGGAAGGGGCTCCTAAAACAATCCATAGAGGTATTTCCTCCTTCTATGTGAGCTGAAAAATTCAAAATGCAGCACACATAGAAAGAGGGGAAAACGAGGAAAAATGAAGATATTTCTTCCTGTTATGCATCACCTGAGGAGGCGTAAGATTCTGGCACATTCCCAGGTTTACAAGGCCTTGTATATCTGGGAATGTGTCAAAACCACCGCAACAGCCATGGAATACCTCCCTTCCTCAGAGGAAGGCAACACAGTGATTTTTCTGTGTTGGATTACTCGCAAAATGTCTTTGAAATGCATGGCTTCATAAATATATTATGTTCTGTTATGTTAGGAGGTATTTATAGAGCGCATCTGTCACTCAGAGGAGCATCATGGCGCTAGAGTTGATTGAGTTGCGGGCATAACATAACAACAATTGAGAAACAGGATTGAAAGAGTTAGATCAGAGCTCTGCATAGTGCATCTGAGGAAGTGAAAATCCAGGTTTTTAAGGACTTCCCAAAGAGGGTTTTTTTTTTTAATTAAATCTTTTTATTGAAATCAAGTATGACACAGTCTGACATAAATCTTCTTAAAACCACATACATTAGTCATATTACAACAAGTGCTTGTCAGGAGACGAGCGAGGAGTAAGGGAGGCATCAAGCGTAATAATTACAGTTCTAGCGTGCTTAATCATTGTACAATCATTTCCTCCCTAGCCAGCGGGGGTTCACATATCCCCCTCCATGTGTGTTCCATTTTTCCCAGACCTGTGACCATTTGTTGGGGCACCCTCTTGAGACATAAACTGCTTTTTCTGTGACCATACACCAGTCCATATCATTGCTCCATTCCACCGTGAGGGTCGGCTCGTGGGCCTTCCATAGCCTTACAATGTTACGCTTCGCCACCATCAATCCCAGAGCTACCCACAGGCGTTCTTTGGAGGTCAGGTCAGTCGGCCCCCAGACATTCTGGATAACTAGCTTGATATTACTATCAATCCTTTGATCCAGTACATTTTCCATAAGCCTCGCAATCCTGGTCCAATATCTCTGGAGAACCAGGCACTCCCAAAGTGTATGGATGAACGTGCCCACCTGACCACATCCCCTTGTGCAATTCTCGTCAGAGCTATAACCCATTCGGACCAAAACTGACCTACAAAGATACGATCTATACAGGATCTTGAGCTGCACTAAGCGCAGCCTGGAGGAGATGGCCACCTCTCGAGGGGAGGCTACTGCTGCTAGCAATTCATCATCATCCAGACCAGCTACATCATGGTCCCACTTTACACGCAGTTGGTCCAGTGGGTCAGGCACGTTCTTTGTCAATTTTGTAAAGATAAGCGATACGGCTTTTTCCGGCAGGTCCCCATCTAGTACTATATCCTCCAACGGAGAGGACTCCGGTAGCTGCTCCCCCCTAGGGAGTTGTGCCAACAGGGCATGTTGTATTTGCAGGTACCTGAAGTGTTTGGATACCGCCAGTTCATAATCCTGTTGCAACTGCTCAAACGTGACCACTTCCCTGAACTTCCACATATCACCCACTTTAGAGATTCCTATAAGGTCCCAATGATCAAAGCCCTTCGAACGATTCAATCATCCTAATCGGTCTCAGCTCCAGAGTAGCGTGGCCTGCGTGATCTTACCTTCCCTCCCCAGATTTTTTGCAGCCGCCTTCCATACTCACACTGCATGTGCAGTGGGACCAGTCAGATTGGGATTTAGCACACGCACGTATAGTACCCCTTCAAAACTCCCACCCAGCAGTAACCATCTATCCATCTGAAAGGCTGGGTTGCCAGGGGGCCTGCACGTGCATTGGTTGATGGCTGAGTGATGATACATCCAGTAATAGCACCTTATGTCCGGCAACCCAATTCCCCCGTCATACCATCCCCGTGTGAGCTTGTAGGTAGCTATGCGTGGGGGCCTGCTCTGGCCATGCAGGAGGCTGTCAACTTCTTTGAAGTATGAGGGGCTGACATAATGTGAGGCGTTCTGTAAGGGCTAGAGAAAGTGTGGAAGGGACTTCATTTTAAATAGGGCAGCACATCCTAATAGGGAGAGAGGGAGCATCTTCCAGTGTCTAACATCAGATCTGAGACATGTCAAAGGTGGTAGGAGTTTAAGTTCATAGAATTTGGTAAGGTCCTTGGAGACCCTAATCCCCAGGTACTTAAAACTGTTGACTGCTTCGACAAGCTGGATACCGCGAGGGAGTGGAGGTAACGCCCCACTGAGGACGTATATCACTGACCTGGACCAGTTGATATTGTAGCCAGCAAATTCTCCAAAGACCCGAAAGATGTTGAGGACCCTGTGGAAGGCAGTGGCAAGCGATGCCAGGTAGAGCAGAATATCGTCCGCATACAATGAGAAGCAGTCCTCCCAATCTGGAGCCCATTTGAGGCCCCTGAACACGGGATCTCTTCGAAACACATAGCCAATGGCTGGAGGATCAGGGCAAATAGAAGCGGAAACAGGGTGCACCCCTGTCCGTTGCGCTGGCTTGTGAAAAAGGTGGAGGAGATCCTGTTACTGACCACTACCCAGGCCAGAAGTTTGTGGTAGAGGAGTCAAATCCATCCAATGAATTCCGGGCCCATTCCCAACTTGCGGAGCACTGCAAACATAAAGGGCCATTCAATGGTGTCAAAGGCGGCCATCGCGTCCAGCGACACCACTATAGTATCCTCACTGATCGTCTCCGCACGGCCGAGCACTCCATGGAGGGCGGTGTTTCTGGTGGGCATAAAGCCCGACTGGTCCAGGTGGACCAAGCGGGTGATGACTCTTAGTAGGCGGGAGGCCAAGATTTTTGCTTCGCCATTTTATAGCGAAATTGGCCTGTAGGAGGCACATTTATTGTTTGGCTTGCCCTCTTTGTGTATAATGACTTTGTTGGCTAGTCGCTGGTCTGCCGGCAGCAGCCCTTGTTCCTTGCTTGCTAGAAACATGTTGGTGAGGTGCGGTGCGATTTTACTCACAGTGAGCTTAAATAGTTCAATTGGTAACCCAGTGGGGCCCGTAGCTTCCCCCCCGCAAGTCCTGAATGGCTTTTCCCACCTTGATGTCGGTGATATCTTTTTCGAGCTCGAGACATTCCTCCTCCGTGAGTGACGGGAGTGAGATATCTCACAAAAGGGAGGCTGCTTCCTCCTCCAAGTGTGGAGTTTGTGCTGAGTAGATGGCCTGATAATATTGCCCAAAAGCATCTGCTATGTCTTGTGGGGCGGTAAGGCGGGGGTCAGATTCTACCTCAACCACGACCACCCTATTTGCCTGCTCCCTCCGGTCTAACCAAGCCAGCAACCTACCAGTCTTGTTGCCGACATCGTATATTCTGCTAAGTGAGGCTCTATGGTACAATTTGGCTGCCTCAGTTGCCAAGTTGGTGTACTCCTTGATTTTAATGTGGAGTTGCTGATGCGCCTCACCCTCATCCCGCTCTCGGAGTGACTCCTCCAACTGCAAGATTTCCACCTCCAATCGGGTCATTGTGGCACTCTTCTCCTTGTGCAAGCCCACTATTTGGGACTGGGCCACCCCTTGAATAACAGCCTTATAGGCCTCCCATAGTACCACCTGTGAGTCAACTGATCCCTCTTTTTCCTGTAAGTAAAGATCGGAGTCTCCCAGTATTTTTTCGCTGACTTGGGGATTCTTAAGGTACCAGGGATTAATCTGGGCTGTTCGGTGTATCATAGGTTCTCCAACCTCTATACGACTAAGGATTGGAGAGTGGTCGGAGATGCACCTGGCTAGGTGTTGGATCTCCTTGACCCTGGCGGCTTGGTGTTCCAGTGTCAGGATATCTACTATGGGCTCCTGAGTGGTAAGTGTACTGCTGCTAACTGGGGTGTAATCTTCTCCATACATCCACCAATCCCATGGCCCCCAAGAAGCCGTGGATCTATGTTCGAGATGGTGGTAAAACTGTGTGGGGCCAATGGTCAAGCGAATCGGAGACAATCGAATTAAAGTCTCCCCCTATCCATACCCTGCCCTCAGGCAATGTTAGAAGTAGATCCCCAAGATCCCTAAATGTCTGGGCCTGCAGACCCACAGGAATATAGACAGAGAGGAGGTTCAGTTTTTCTCCCTCCCAAGTCCCAGTTATAACTGTGAACCTGCATAGATTATCTGTGCTAACCATGTCGATCGTCATGGGAAACGATTTCCGCACCATCACACCCACTCCACCGAGGCCCAACCCAAATGGCGAATGTGCCACAAATTTAAAACACCATCTGGTCATGGCTTTACATGCGTTGCCTAGTGTAAAATTAAGTTAGAATTAAATAAATGAAGATTCAATATTGAAGTTGAAGAAGTAGGTTTAATCCAAGAAGAAAAGGTCCCATCCATCCAATGGGTTGCGTCAGGTACAACTGACCAGCTTAACATCAGGATCACTAGCCCCAGGTTCTATCACCATGGTGCTACTCAAATACATACAGATAAGCACAGGCTAATTCTAATGTGGAGAATATAATGAAACACAATGACTATTTATATTAAAGTACATTGCTGAAGTACGTTACACATTACTACACACCTTCACCCTTTATATAACAGAAAAACTAAGTACATGAATCAAAGAAAACATCAGAAAAATACTAAAAAGAACAACTCTGTATATGAATTATGACATAACATAGTTTTTGAATTTAGAGGGTTGTCTAGAAACCCTTCTTTCTCTTTGGCATGCCACCATCCTGCCATCTTTGCACGGTGCAGACTACTCTGCACGTGATGAGGGTAAATTTAAAGACAAACCATTATTCTTACTATCTGCAAATTTTTTTGTTCTTGATAACCACAACTCTGTTTGGTTTCCAAATTAGTGAATCCTCAGTTTTAATTGCATTACTTAAAACTTTGACTACTTTACGTGGTCTCTGAAACAAGCTGGACCCCTTCCTACCAAAAGGAGCTCTAATCATGACAACATCTCCAAATTTGACTGGAGGGATTTTAACACTTTTCTTGGAATCAAAAGTTACCTTCCGTCCCTCAATCCTTTCACGTTCCTTTAGTTTCCACTTACCATCTGAAATTGTCAGAGACCTCCTTGATCCAGCTTCATTAACCCAAAAAGGAGCAATCAAGGTGTTGGGGCACCTACCCTTAAACAACTCAAAAGGAGTGCGTCCAGTGGTGGCATGGGAAGACATTCTGTATATTTCTACCTTTTTTAACAATTTCCTCCTTCCAATCTAGACAATTCTGTTTAGCAATGGAAATGGTTTCCTTAAGGACACGATTAAAGTTTTCTACCATACCTTTTGTCTCGGGATGATATAGTGAACATCGCTTGTGCTTGATGGAACAACTTAGTAAATACTCTTCCATGACCTTTGAAACTAATTGGACTCCATTGTCTGTAAGTATGACCCCAGGTAAAACTTCTCGTCCAAACACATCTCTGAGGAATGAAATGAAATGCTTGGTGTCAATACCCTTAATAATTTTGACTTACGGCCATCTGGAATACATGTCAATGAGTACGAATACATACTTTTCACACCCTTGTATGGGCCCCAAAATATCAAACGCTAATTCTTCCCAAGGCCCTTTGGGACATTCTCTGACAACCATGGGTTGCACTCTAAGTTTAAGGCTCTTCTCACTGAAACTGCACGGCACGCATTCTCTGACCAAACGCTCAACCTGCAGATCCATGCCAGACCACCAATAATTGAGTCTCTCTTTTGTTTTGGACACTCCTTGATGTCCTTGATGGGCCAAATCCAGGAGTTCTTGACGAAGAGAAACAGGTGGAACCAATCTGGTCCCTCGAAATATGAGACCTTCACATTCAGACAGTTCATGCCTTACGTTCTAATATTTTGTACAGTCACCCTTGACCTTGTTGTCCCACCCTTCTGTGAGTAACGAGGTCAGTTCAATACATTTTTTGTCCAAACCACATTTCTCACGCCATCTGCTTTCCTTCATACCATCATTCTCAATGCTGCAGAGCCATTCATTGAGTTTGTCATCCTCAGTATTTAAATCACAATCATTTCGTGGTACGAGTCTCGAAAGTGTGGCAGCAATTCTATTTTTGGTTCCTGGCAAATATTCAACTTCAAAGTCATGTCCCTGAAGTGCAGCTATCCATTTGGATATTCTTCCTGAAATTGCATCAATGCCCTTTTTATTAAACACTTGACACAGAGGTTTGTGATCAGTCCGCACTACAAATTTCAGACCCCATAGGAGATTTTTGAGCTTCTTTACAGCCCAATGAACAGCAAGTGCCTCCCTTTCAATAACTGAATAGAGTAACTCAGCTCCGTGAAGGCTTTGTGACAAAATCTTATTTTGTGAACATAACCAAGCAAACACCCCAGTTTTTCCCTGACAACACTGGGAACATTTTCCTTGAGAGTCGAGGTGAAATCATTATCATTATCATTAGTTGACACATCACTCACCACAGAATTCTCCTTCAAAATGATGGGTGGTTAATTATTCGGATCAAGCATCACACCTAGATTCATCTGGTGGAACCATCTTAGAATGCTATCACCCTTTCGTGAGACATGCATTTTTCCTGATGCAAATCTTCCTTTGTACTCTAATAATCCAGAAAAATATCCCATAAGCTTTATGTGCTCACCCCCGTAAGCAGTAGGATAAATGTCAGCCTTCAAAATCTTCACTTTGTTTATCAAATTAGACATATAAAATTGTTTAGACACAATTGTAATTTTTGCCCCCGAATCAAAAAGTACCTTTGTGGTTTTACCTTCAACACAGATATCATCCAAGGGGCCTTTCTTAGAATTGTCACTCATCTGAGACACAATTTGACCACAGTCAAATTCTGAGCAAGCATCGCTATTACTATTGCTGTCACAAGCAATGGTTTAAATCTTCCCTTTATTTTTCTTGGCCTTGCAAACAGCAGTGAAGTAACCAATTTTTTTGCAATTAGAACAAGTAGACTTAAGAGCTGGGCACTAGATGACCATCATGGCCACACCTGTAGCACTAAGGCTAAAAAGTGTGGTGAGATTTCATTTGTGGTTTGACATACTGACTTTTCTTTATACTTTTCTCTTTCAAATTCCCTTTTACAGAATGTCCTTCGTTTCACGCTTAGTAATAACTTCCATGCATTTTAAGGAATGTTTTATTTGTTTAGCAGTAGTGATCACCTCTTCAAATGATGGCTCATCTTTTTGCCATAGATCACTCCTGACTTTTTCAACATTGCACCCTAACATGAATTGATCTCTTATCCTTTCCTCCAGCAAGGCCCCAAACTTACATGACAAAGCTAACTTTCTTAGAGCAGTAATGTAGTTTTCTACAGATTCGCCATCATTCTGTGTCCTGCGACCAAAATGATAACATTCTAGGATAGTGCTCACCTTGGGTAAGTAATGCTTGTCAAGTTTCAAAATGCATATTTCATACTCATTCAAACTTTGATTGTCAATATCAGGTAAATGATCAAAGACTTCTTGACCTTCTGAGCCGATACAATGCAGAAGAAGAGCAGTTCTCCTTTCCGCACTTAGATTTGTACCACACACTTTGGCAAATCTTTCAAGGACCTTTTTCCAATTTTGCCATTTGATGGGGGGAATCACCAGAAGATGATAGGAAACAAGGTGGTGTTGCAACGTTTTGCATGGTTGTGCACACTAAGGGACAAAAATTTTAACTTGAAGTATAAGTACAGGGTTAACTCAGGCTAACAATCTCATACAAAAATATGATGATGAAATGAGAGAATAAAAAGATGACCACCTTGACGAAAAATTACTAAGACCTATAGGATAAATGCAACCAAATACGCAAATACCTCAGTTAAAATCACCTGAAAATGAATACAGTTAACTTGAATACAGTGTGGAAATGAATACAGTTAACTTGAATGCAGTTGGCACAAATAGTTCCTTGAAAGTGAAAATGAATACAGTTAACTTGAATGTAGTTGGCAAAATAGTTCCTTGAAAGTATCACCATCTCATTGAAAAGAAAGGCAAAAAAAAAATTATTATTTCAAAAGTCTGTTATCAATTTAAATATATGTTTTACGAGTTCTTGGAATGAAATTGAGGAACAGCAGAATTCCCTGTTGCGACTTGTACTCTTTACTGTTCAACGCTGTTAATATTTACAAAATGCTTGAGAACAAAGAAGTTATGGTTGCACCAAGATGGCCGCCACGTTATGCGCGTACCGTAAACAAGCGTAACGTGGGGCAATGACATAGGATTAGGCACAGATGCAGGATTGGAATTCCCTCCGTGAAGACAGTATCAGAGGAGCAGCCGAAAGCAGTGTTCGGCACGTGTCGTCACAACACCGTGGTGACTTGAAAGATGCAAATTCTCGAGAACTCCATGAAGCGCGATGTTCCAGTGAGAATTCGAACCGCAAAGGAACGTGGCAATAATCCAGAACAATAAATGGCAGACCCTCTAAGCATTTCCTTTTAAAAAATCAAATGTGCTACTAGAGATGCATTTTATACACACTCTAAGGGACGGATGCACCGTGATATCCGAACTCACTCCGAAACGGTGAGGAACATGATGAGTTCAACCACACAAGAATAGACGTGCAATGACCTCCCAACCCAGATAGTAAGGTGAGGTGCGCACCGATGAATGTCTTGTGGTAAATTGACTTATCACTAAAGCCCGCACCGGAACCTCCCAACCCCAATAATCACAACAATAGGTGAGGTGTGCGGTGATTGCTTTTGTGAAAGCGGTAACACCGAAACCTCCCAGCCCAATGTCAAAGGGTGAGGTGTGTGACGAATGCTTGGAGTTCAAAGTGACAAGATAATAAAAAAATGAAGGAAGGAAACTTACAGGTTGCTTTAGATTTCTTCCATGTGAAAGACTTCAGGTTGTTGAGACCAAATACTTCTTGTTGAAGAAGTAGAACACTTCTTGAATCTTGAGAATATTTCTTGTGGAAGAAGCAGAGCACTTCTTGAATCTTGGAAAATGGGTAGCTTCCTCAGCTCTTCACCAGTGTAAAATTAAGTTAGAATTAAAATAAATGAAGATTCAATATTGAAGTTGAAGAAGTAGGTTTAATCCAAGAAGAAAAGGTTTCATCCATCCAGTGGGTTGCGTCAGGTACAACTGACCAGCTTAACATCAAGATCAGTAGCCCCGGGTTCTATCATCATGGTGCTCCTCAAATACATACAGATAAGCACAGGCTAATTCTAATGTGGAGAATATAATGAAACACAATGACTATTTATATTAAAGTACTTTGCTGAAGTACATTATACATTACTACACCTAGCAAGTGTGTTTCCTGTAGGAGGACGACATCTGGGGAGTGTCGCTTGAGGAACTGCAGCATGACAGCTTGAGCCCAGGATGCGCTGTCTTGTCACCCATTTCCTAACGTCTGGTAGCGCAGGGCCAGAGGACATGTCCCCCGAGTAGACCCAGATTGAGACCGTACTCAAACCGACAGCACAAGACATTGGTGTAGTGGTTGTCAATGCTCGATTGGAATCATGTTTGTCATACTTACAAAACGCAGAACAAAACTGAACAAAACCCTTCCCCCACCCCCATTTCCTGCTCTAAAGAGAGCTAACAGTGTAACAATCTGATGAAAATGCACAACAGATCGACCTGTGGCACAGGAACCAAACACCCCGGAAACATAAAACTAGACCCCCCTCTCTGCCTCCCTGCATGGCAGTGTCAGAACCTCCCGCCCACCTGAACTTGCAGAGTGCCTATCGCCCACCCCTTAAACTTCTGGGTGCGTGTGTCCAACCGGGCACCCAGTCCAGAGACTAAGACAACTGGCAGATGTATAAGCGGATCAAAATTAAGCATTAGCCATATCATTCTGTATCAAAATTATGGTGTGTCCATCGTGAAGCAGTGCCAGGACCACTTGACGACAGTGAACTCAGCCACTGTGAGGGTCCAGACCCCGACCCAGTCTTTCGGCAATCAGATAGTTTCCCTACTCTTGAAAAAGTAACTTACAGACCAGTTATTCAGACACTCCCGTCGCCGCCTCCTGCTCACCGGGCAGGGTGCCTCCCAAAGAGGATGTCGGATTGAATGAAACAGAAGTTACTAGGGAGTTGGTTCCATACCTTTGTGCCTAACACTGCAATGGATTTACCTCCTTTAGAGATACATCTGAGGGCTGGAGGTTTTAATAAATTTGAGTTGGAAGATCTAAGTGTGCAACAAGGAACATAATTGGTAAACCTAGATCGAAGATACTGGGCGCCAGAGGAGTGAAAGCTTCTGAAAGTAATTATTAAAAGTTTGAACAGTATACTTTGTGGACAGGTAGCCAGTGCAGTGTTTTAAGGGCACCTGATGCAGAGGAAATCCTGGGGAATTTAAGTACTAGTCTTGCTGCAGCATGTTGAACCATCTGAAGTTAATGAAGGACGGATTCATTAGTTCCTGCATAAAGTCTGTTGCAATAGTCGATTCTAGAAGTAATCAGAGCTGTTGCAACCGTCTGCCTTGTCGTAATGGGAAGTAGGTCAAAACACTTTTTTAGTGATTTGATTAAGTGAAAGCAGGTGCCTGCTACAGATAGCGCTTGCTGAAGGAAAGAGAAAGCAGAATCAAATCTGAAACCCGGGTTTTTGGCGGCAGTTATGATGTTAGGGGGAGGAGGGGTGTCAGCCGGACACCATCAGCTGGGGCAGAAATTATTACCCTTCCCTAAAGGCATGATGTCTGTTTTTTCAGAGTTGCATCTCAGGTGGTTGGTCTTCATCCAGTGAAAGACTGCTGTGAGGCATTGGCAGAGGTTTTCCTCAGCCAGTGTAGTATTTTTGTCAAGGACCAATTCCAACTGTGTGTCGTCCGCATCTGAGATGGTCTCAAAGTTGAAGGAAGAAAATAACCTGATTGGTGGGGCCCTATATGCATTAAAAAGTACTGTGCTTAGAATGGAACCTTATGGGACCCCGGAGAGCAGAGGCTTTTCTGCTGACTGATATTGCCTGAGGGTAATGACTTGCCTTCGGTTTTAAAGAAAAGGTTTTAACCAGGCCAGGGCAAGATGGAAAATGCCATAGGCTTTGAGATGGTCTAGTAGAATGTCGTGCGAGACTGTGTCGAAAGCGACTGATAGGTCCAAAAGGACCAGCACAAGGCATTGTCCCTGGTCCAGGGCAGCTTTTAGGGATTCAGACGTAAAAAAAGGGCTGATTCCTTGGAATGCTGCGATCTGAAACCTGATTGGCTTGGGTGTAGAATATTTGCTCCTTCAGTGGAATGCTGCGATCTGAACCCTGATTGGTTTGGGTGTAGAATATTTGCTCCTTCCAGGTAGGTCTAAAGTTGTGAATTGACCAGTTTTTCCGTGATCTTACTTAGTTAGGGAAGGAGGGAAATGAGGCAGAGATTAGAGAGAGTGGTAGGATCCGCAAGCTATTTCTTTTGCAGGGGTCTAACTGCCACATGTTTTCACTCATTAAGAACCTCCCCAGTAGACAAGGAAGTGTTTATTATATTGTGGATAATTGGGTTGACCTTGTCCATCAGGGCATGTAGGATCAGAGTGGGGCAGGGATCAAAAGGTGACCCAGATTTGACAGCCAAAATTGCTTGATGTGTTTGATCTAGACTGAGATTTTGGAACACTTGGAGGGAGGTTTGGTTACTGTCAGGAGCAATCTTGGAGTGAGTAGGGGGCAATGGGGTAGGGGGAGGTCTTTTTTCAGCAGTTGGACTTTTTCCTCAAAGAAATCCGCAATGCGGTCACAGAGAGCCTGTGGAGGGGGAATCTCTTGTTTGAGTGACGTGGGGTTTAAAAAGGTGCTCACAATTTAAAAAATAGTTTTTTGGTTTAGAATTAGTCTGTTCGAGCATTTCAGTGAAGTACAATTTCTTGGTGATTTTTATATTTTGATGATAATTTTGAGGGGTGGCCTTGAAATTGTTCCGCTCTGTCTGATTATATTGATGTCGCCATCTGCGTTCCAATTTTCTGCAGTGGCTATGCATTTCTTTTAAGTTTTTGGCATACCAAGGGGCTGAGGGCGTCTTTAGCAAGCGGTGTTTATCGGGACTGGCTGCAGCAAAGTTATCTTTCAAGTTGGTTAGTCATGATGTTAAATGTTTGTTGTCTTCCGTTGGGTCTCCTGTTAGTATTGGCTTACCTACTGAGGCTACCAAATTGAGATCAGGATGGCAGTCATATCCTTCCATCTAGGCTTTGGAGTTAAGTTGGTGTATGCGTGGCCTGTGTGTTTTGTCATAGGCTCACGCTTGATTTCCAAGTGTATAAGCTTGTGATCAGACCAGGTGAGGCTGACTGGCTCTTTAACAGTAAGGGCTGTAAGATTTGAGCAGATGTCATCCAAACTTTGACCTGCATCATGGGTAGGTGTCAATAAGGGCTGCTTTAGGCCAAGTGTGGTCATGGTTTCTCGGAACTGAATTGTCCCAGGGTCACTTTGGACATCTAGGTGGATGTTGAAGTCTCCTAGTAGGGTAGAATTGGCAAATCTAAGGGCAAGTGCACTCACGATGTCATCTATACCTTCTAAAAAGATATTATTGGGGCCTGGTGGGCGATAGACCAAGGCTTCTGAGAAGGCAAAGGAGTCCTCTAATTGGAAACAGAAACCAATACTCTCTGCTCCTTTGAGGTCGGATATTTCAAATACTGAGGATCTCAATGAACTGCGGTAGATAATAGCCAGACCTCCACCCCACTGTTCAGGTCTGTCCAGCCTTTGAATAAGGTAGTCAGAAGGGAGGGAGCAAACAATGTCTGGATTACACCAGGATCTTAGCCATGTTTCTGTTGTGAAGAGACAGTCTAGGTTGTCTTTAAGAATAAGATCATTAATGTTCTGAGAATGTTTACATAGTGATCAGGCATTAATGAGCCCTCCTCACAGGTAGGCTGGTTTGAGATTGACTGAGAGATTTGCATTGTGCATGTACCACATTACATGGTGCAAGCCTGACACAAAGACCTCATGAATATGCCCTTAAGAGTCCACTCACAAAAGGTGCTTGCAAATTGTAAACCATTTTTTAGAACAATATCTGATATTGTGAATTGATCTAAAATATCTGATAGGAAAATCACCTTTTACAGGTTGTCACAGACCGACCTGCCTAATTAATTTTAGACAGTTTGCAATTTCTGACCCTCTTTGATTACCTACAAGCAAAGAAAACCAAGCCACCATCCCTTTGTTTGCATTCCCAAATGGAAAACATACTTTTAAAGCTGCCCAGACACTTGTAATTGTTTAAAAATATATATATATATTGTTGGGTAATTTTTAGGGGGGCAGACAATGGGCACCAGGCCCACTGCCTACTCCACCAGAGTCTGCCAAAGTAATTCCCAAAGGGGAAGGAATCCCAAGAGGACCCTTTGCAAACCATTGACACATTGCATACCTATTCACAATTATTTTCTTCATGCCCCTTCTTAATTGTGATACAATATAGGTCTCAATACCAAATGTGTGTGTCAGACAGACTTTTCAGACTTACAAACTGGGTTTGGTACATGGTAAATAGTCATTTTTACAGTACCAAACCACTGATATGGTATTTTACATTTTCAGGTCACTGGTTTGAAAATGTGTACTAGGCTCTAAAAGCATACAACATGTGTTTTTCACCTTCCCGTCTGTTTGATTGTAATTACTAATATACTATGCACTTTATATTCCATATGTAATAGACCCTCTAATATAAAACCTTTTCAGGACAGGTAGATGTTAATATACAATTCTCCTTCACTCCATTGCCTTACTCTATTTCAACATTGTGTATTGTGGCTAAATTATCAACTCTTGATCTCAACAGCTTTATATACATTAGGCAATGAAGAAAGTGAAAGTGTACCCTCACTGCACAGAGCAGGATGAACATAAATCTACAGACTGTTCTTCTTTTGCACAACGTGCCTGTATGTATGGATGTACAACAAAGAAGAAAAGTTATTGTTTCACAGTCAAAGGAAAAGATATATATTGACTAGAATGGCCCAGTATAATTTTCGGATTTCAACAAAAAGAAATTTGGATTAAAGGTGACAAAAGACCCTGGGACAATACACAAGGCTGCACCACACTGCTAAAGTCTCAACAGGTATACCTAGACAGTTTGGCCATCCTGCTGTTATTCGTTAATGGGATAGTAGTCACCATAAAATGTAAACTCCTTCTAAGACTTTTCCAGCAGTTCCAGAGCCTATCATTCTACTAACAAGGAGGTGCGCAAGTAACTTAGAGAACTGTGGGCAACATTTTGTCTGGAATTGCTCTCGTTTTTGGATATTAATGATGACCCTTTCTGAGGAAAAAGCTTATGATGAGATTGTCATTACAGATACATCAACAATGCTATGAGATTTTATAAATAGGAAAATTGATTCAGCAAGATTAGACACGTTGCCTGGGTGGGAAAGAAGCAATTTTCCCTGGTGGCATCTTGTGCTTTACACATAGCAGTGCAACTATGTCTGCAGCAGAGAGTGGCTTTCCTTTCCACCCATTGATGACCACAGGCTTAAAATAGATGCAACAACTGATAAGCCAAAACAAACTAACTTGTGAGTCAAGATTGATTGCGCCTCAATCCCTGCCCTGATATTACACTAAGCCTGGGGACATACTTATTTTGGGAGGGCAGGGGGTCTAGCTCATGTATCACAATTTATGGGTATACGAAATTGGGTTACTGGTTGAGGGGGTGAAACTTTACTATGGCAGAAACCATAATCTATGTCAAGGTGAAGTCACAACTAAATCCCAAATTGACCTGGGGGGGCGTGGCCGAGCCGAGCTGCAAGATGGCCGCCGTGTAACGGGGCTCTGCCGGCCGGACACCTAATCCGTCAGACAATCCGACCTTTGCCTTGCTCTTTGCCCATCAAAATACACGGCGGAAAGTGCCCTGGTGCAGGGGATCCTAGCGGTGCCACTGCGGTTGAAATCGGCCTCGAAGATCCGGAGCTACTCGGCCGGGCTGGCCGAGCGGCTTTTGGGCGCCGAGCTGGGCGGAGTCTTCTCCTACGCGAGGCCCTGGTCGAAGGCCGAGATCGGGCAGATACGAGGCGGCTATCGTGGACCCAACTGAGACGTGGTGAGCCCAGCGACTGGCGCCCGAGCGGCTGCGGTGCCTTCCGGACGTGCTGAGACCTGGCCCCTGTTGGAGAACTGGTGCCTGGAAGAGGCCGAGCTGGCGGACTGAATGACTAGGCCTACCCGGCGTGGCTGCACCCTGATCCGGTGACTGGGCCATTGGGCCTGCTGAAGTGAGGAGTTGGGAGAAGTAAGCCGTGGCGCCCGCTGGGTGGGCCCGATCCCCGCCCGCAAAAGGTGATATCCGGCTGCCGGTACCTGCCGACGGCCTGCTCTAACCATCGTGTGCCTGCAGGCCGGGGATACACTGCACTGGAGAGGCCTACTGGGCGAGAGACGGTTGGGCCGCCATTGTTACCCGACTGACGCAGACCCGCGCCCTGAATGGGACGAATGCTGGCCTGGTCTTCCCTACTTGGCGGTGTTCCTCGTGCGGAGGGGGTGCCTGTGTGGTTACCATTCCACCTTGCGCTAGGTGGCCTGCTTGTTGCTTGATACCCCTCACCGCCATTGTTGGTAGGTAGCGGGCACTCGTGGGGGAACCATGGGGAAATCAGACGCCAAGCAGAGGAAGCTCCCCTTCGAGAAACAGACCTCCCGCGGCACCGATGCGGTGCCGGAGTCGCAGACGGTGGTCCCTGAAACGCAGTTGGACCCAACACCGGACGATGATGTCAAAAGTATGTTCCGTGACCTTAAGGGCTGCCTAAAGGAAATTGACGGAAAACTCGACTCCATGGCCCAGCGGCTGGATGGCATGTCGCACAGGGTCGACAAACATGAGGAGCGTATCACGGCGATGGAAGCGAGAATCGCGGACTGCGAGGAGGGCCACGGAGACACCCAGGAGAAGTTGCTCCGAATGGACAGGGTCCTGGATGTGATACGTGGGCGCAACGAAGATTTGGAAGCTCGCTCCCGCCGAAATAATGTACGAATTATTGGGGTTGCCGAATCCACTAACATTGGCAATATGGAACTATTTGTGGAAGGACTGTTCCGTGAACTTTTTGGAGAAGGACTGTCGGCCATGTTCTTGGTTGAACGCGCACATCGCACGCTGGGGCCACGACCCGTGCCGGGGGCTCCGCCGCGGCCAATCCTGGCCCGGGTTCTTAACTACCGGGACAGAGATACCATCCTGCGGTTGGCACGCGAAAAGGGGGAGCTAACTTTTCAGAACATGGCTATCTCCTTGTTTCCGGATTTTACGCAGGCTGTGCAGGCCGCCCGGCGCGAATTTATACCGGCCAAGAAAATCTTCCAGAAGGTGGGGACTAAGTATGCGATGCTATACCCGGCCAAGCTGCGGATCCATCATAAAGGGAAGCCCATGGTATTCACTACGGCGGCGGACGCGATCAAGTTTGCGAGACAGGCGGAACGTTCGCAACGTGAGAAGAGAGATGACCATGAGAATCCGCCGATGGGACAGCTAAGTGACATTGAATAACATGACACACAGACACGCACGCCCTCTGCCCAACACTGAGTGTACCTGAGACCTGTAAAGGGTGATGGGTCCGCCCCTGAGACTGGGCTGTTCATGCACTATTAACGCTACTAGTACCGTGCGGAAACCTGTGATGAGAAACATGCAGGGACTTCCAGGCTGTACCTTGAGATACTGATTTAAATGCTAGGCGGAAATGTCCGGCCACCCGGTCGTTGATAGACTGGGGAGTGAGCCGGTGACCCCACGCCCCTGTGGGATGATTCCCGAGATACTATTGAAAGATATTTCCAGTTGGGGGGGTGGTGGGGGGGGATGCTATCTCAACCTGATTGGGGGGTTGGAGTGGGTGGGGGGGGGTTGGGGTTATTGTTGGTTGGTTCTACATCACTACACTTTCTGGCTGCACCACTACATGACGATGCGGTCCAGACACGGGCAGACTTACTGTGGTTGCAGACTCATAAGACGGGAGGGCGGGGTGCCTGCGGGTGGGCCCTTCTTCTGGGTCCCTCGGTGACCACACGCTTCCATGAGAAATACACGCACAGGCCGCCCTGACTGCATTGCGCTGCCTTACCTGGAATATCCGTGGTCTTAACGATCACCGCAAAATACGCTTGACCAATGCACATTTGTCGCGACACCAAATCGATATATGTTTCCTACAGGAAACCCACTTGACACGCGCTGCCGGGGACAAGCTCAGACATGCACGGTGGGGAGAGGTACACACATCGGGTTGCTCCAACTACTCCCGTGGAGTGGCCATTCTTATCCGTAAAGGCCTTCCCTGGCAGACGTTCAAGGTGCAAGCTGATTCGGATGGGCGATACATCATACTACTCGGACAGCTCTTTCATATGCCGATCACTTTGATTAATGTGTATGGCCCCAACTCTGATGACCCTGGTTTTTTCCGGAATGTCTGGCACCTGGCGCAATCCCTGGGTGGGGGTGCTTGCTTGTGGGGTGGAGATTTCAATGCTGTACTTTCACTGGAGCTGGATAGAGAGGGGGTGGCCCGCACACATCATCCGCTAGCGGCTGGCCTCATCCGTGGACTAATGACAGATTACACTCTATTAGACACATGGCGCGTGCTGCACCCCGCGGTTCGGGAAGGCACCTGCTTCACCCCGCACAGAGGTGCCTGGTCCCGCTTGGACTACTGGCTCTTAACCCCGCAGGTGCATGCATGGGTCTCCGCAGTCACTCACGGGGCACGTACCCTCTCTGATCATTCTCCTGTAGAACTAACTCTGAATGTCCCCAAACCATATATTACGCCCTTCACGTGGCGGCTACCACCACATGCCCTGACGGATCAAGTGTTTCGGGAAGAGATTCATCAGCAAATACTTGACTATTTTGAGCTGAATGAGGGATCTGTCGCTTCTCTAGGCACGCTGTGGGACGCCTTTAAAGTGGTGATAAGAGGCCACTGCATAGCGGGGCAGGCCAGGGTCCTATAGACTATCAGGTGCTCGCTAGGCAAATTAGAGGATCGCCTGCATTCCTTAGAGGTGCAATACTGCTCGGACCCCTCGACGGCCACTTTGGCCGAAACTCGCACAACGCTCACTGAATATCAGGAGGAGGCTGACAGGGAACTTAAGTTCCTGACTAAGCATGCTGTGGCCCGTAGATATGGTGAGGGGGACCGCCCGGGTAGAACGCTCGCCCTGCTCCTGCGCGCTCAAAGACCATCTCCCTTCATATCCTCAGTGATGACACAGGGAGGGGACACCGTATGCACTCCCCCTGAAATCCTGGATACATTTCGTACCTTCTACAAAGACCTCTACAGGTCGCGGGTGGCCCGCACGCCGGTGGAGCTTGCTGAATATTTGGATACTGTACAGCTTATCTGGTTCAATGCGCACCAACAAGGCTATTTCGATCGGCCTTTTGAGGCTGATGATGTGCGGGAGGCCATAGGCTCATTGGCGGCCAGAAAGGCGCCGGGCCCGGATGGACTGCCGGCGCAGTTCTACAAGGAGTACGCAGATCTCCTGGTCCCCCGGCTGTTGGCGATGTATATGGAGGCTTTCGAGACGGGTGTGCTCCCTGGGTCGCTTAGAGAGGCTGTCATCATCACCCTCCTGAAACCGGACAAGGATAGCCAACAATGCGACTCCTACCGGCCACTGTCATTAATTAACACTGACGCAAAGATTTTTGCGAAAATGCTGGCCACTCGGCTACAGCCGGTGCTGCCCATCATGATCCGTCCGGACCAGTCTGGCTTTGTGCCGGGCAGATCGACCTCTCACAACCTCCGTACCCTCTTTGGGGTACTACACTATTTGGCCCCACATGTTCAGGCTGCGGCGGTGCTATTGGACGCCACCAAAGCGTTCGACTCCCTGGAATGGGGGTTTCTGTTTCCGCTGCTGCAGCGCATGGGTGTGAGTGCAGCCTTCATTAGCTACATTAGACTGCTTTATACTGGCATCACTGCTAGGGTGAGAGTTAATGGGCTCGTCTCGGCACCCTTTGCAATTCAGAGGGGTACCAGGCAGGGATGTCCCCTATCGCCTCTGCTCTTTGCTATCGCCACGGAGCCTCTGGCTGCTCGCATCAGGCAACATCACGCGGCTAGAGGCATTGGGTTCTCGTCGAGGGCATTGACGATATCACTATATGCTGATGATATCACGTTATATGTCACTGATCCTCAGACGAACCTCTCCCCTCTGACGGGAGAACTGATACATTATGGTCAATTATCGGGGGTGAATATAAATTGGGAGAAATCGGTAATTATGCCCCTGACGTCCGGGACTCCCCGCTTTACTCCGGATTGCCCGCTGAAATGGGCCACTGGCCCGGTGCGATACTTGGGGATTTGGATTAGCACGGATAAACAGCAAATATGGACGGAGAATTATGGACGGGTGATGAATTGGGTGGAGGAGAGGGTCGACCGCTGGAAGCACTTGCCCCTTTCGCTGGCTGGCAGAATTGCGGTGGCCAAAATGGTGATCCTGCCCAAACTCCTCTACCTGTTTGGGAATATTCCTCTGCCCCTGACTGCACATTTTTTGCGGCGGCTACGCTCGCAGATGGTGGAGCTCGCCTGGGGGGGTAAGCAACCGAGGGTGGCATGGGAGACCCTGACTCTCCCACAGCGACAGGGAGGCCTAGCTGCGCCGGACTTCTCCTTATATGCTTACTGTGCACAGGCACAATTCCTGCATTACTGGGTGCATCCAACACCGTTTCAACCACATGTGGCGATAGAGACAGACAGAGTAGCACCGCTGCCGCTGAATGTGGCACTTTACGTGCCACACACCCGGAGATGCGCGGATATAGACCCGGTGCACGCACTCAGGTGGGCATGGGATGGGCTGCGGCGGAGGGCCGGACTTGACCTTCTTTATTCACCTTCTGTGCCCCTGCGCGGGAATCCGATGTGGCCGCCGCTGCGCAGCATGCAGACCGGGGAGCGCGCTGAAGAGCTGGGTCTCCGCACTGGGGGCGATTTGTTTCCGGGAGACACCTTCCTAACTCCGGAGCAGATGTGTAATGCAGAGGCTCCGACGATGCTGGACACGCTTCTTTACTATCAGCTCCGTCACTCGTGCCGGAGGTTGTCTCCTGCGTTCCCGGCGCCGCCGCCGGCCCTGCTTGCCTTGGAAAATGTACTAGCGGTAGAGTCCGGGCGCAAGCTTATATCCCGCTTGTATGTGCAAATGCAGACTTGCCACCCCGTGGTTCTTCCTGCGGCGCGGGACATGTGGGAGGCGGAGTTGGGTACGGATATTTCGGAACAACATTGGGACTTGTGCTGTAAGAATCTTGAGATTTTGTCCCCCAACTACAGGCTGCGCCTGATCCACTTCAAATATATACACATGACCTACCGTACCCCTAGTCGACTGCACCGAATGGGTTTAAGAGACACGGATGAATGTTGGCGCTGCTACACTCATGGCGCCACCTTTCTGCATATGGCATGGAACTGCCCTACATTGTCGTCATTCTGGGAAAGGGTAGTAGAGATTATATGCGAACTCACTGGCCTACAGATCCCGTGCACCCCGCAGGCTGCGCTGCTTGGTATTTTGCACATGATTAAGCCCAAACACCGTAAGCTGCCAGCGATGCTACTATTACTAGCTAGAAGACAAGTTGCGATGCACTGGGGAGTTGCTACGTCACCTAGCATTCGAGCGTGGGTCACGAGCGCAGTCTATTGTCAGACACAACTTGCCCTGTACTGGGAGCTTATGCCGCTGCGTTCACGACCTAAGGACATTTGGGGGCCTTTCACACAATGGTTGGAGCAAGCCACACTGCAGGCGCTGTGACTCGATACTATGCCCTAAGGCGGACGCAAGATGGGGATAACCGTACTGCCCAGGGGGACTCTTTTGGGTGCTGAACTGGTTTTGTGGTGCCGCATGCGGGCGGGATGGGATGATCGGCTCATGTATGCCATGCACTTGATAATGTAGAGCTGATTTCGTGTGATGGTACCCAAATTGTGATGAGCTGCTCGATGTGGAGGCGTATCGTCATCGCTTGTCATATGTACACAACAGTGAGTGATGTTGTTTTAAGTTTGTTTTTGAAAAATGCAAATAAAAAGAATTTAAAAAAAAAAAAATCCCAAATTGACCTGTGCTGAACCTTCTGGTAGCTTGGCACAGAGCAGCCAGGATTAACTTAGAGGCAATGTGTAAAGTATTTATGCAGCGCTTCAAACAGTAATAAAGTGAAAAACAACAAAAGAAAGATCCCACACCAGCTTAGAAAAATAGGGTAAAGATTACTTTATAATGTAACATGAAATCCTATCAGTAGGGCAGAAGGTATGCAATTTGAAAATGCATCAGTAGGACAGGAGGTATGCAATGTGAAAATGGTGGCAACTATGGTTATCTGGTTGTGCTGTACCAGGACAAAGTCACAAGTTCAGGCTGAACGCGATTGAGCATTGGCCAGCTACAGGGACCAGGTTAGGCCTGCTGAACAAGAGAACCTTATATCCTGGTTGCAGAGCGTAGCAAGACCTCCTTCCATCAAGGATGTGTCACACGGCTGAGGAGAATCGAGGTCCTGGATATGCATCATTCAGCAACAGTTGCGTAAAACTGTAAGGTAGCAATGCAAGGTCCTGCATCATCATCACAGATGCTGTGGATGAGGGGTTTACAATGCGAAGTCCTGCATCGAGGATGCATTGTATTCCATCTCGTCCTGAAGGAGTTGCGGGGCTTGTGACACAGAGTCCTGCATAATTTTTTAGGATGCTGTTGATGACAGTCTTACTATGTGAAGGCCTGCATTGACGATGCGTCATGCACCAGCGGTTCCGATGAAGCTGCGGGCTGCAAAGCAAAGTCCCTCATTGGAGATGCGTTGCACAGCGGCTCCGATGCAGAGTGTGTTGAGGCAATGCGTTGGTACTGCCTGACGATGTGTCGCACAGATGTTCTGATGCAGAGTTGGTGGGGCAATGCCTCGGTACTGCTACAACCACAATTGGGCTGGCAGAGCACATTGAGGTCCACTTCCAAGGGTGCTGAACTGGTGTGGCACCACTTGGTTGGGTAGGACTCACACACAGGCAAGGTGGTGGCCTCAGGATAGTTGATTCATTTTCTGTCCCTTAAGGGTCTAATCAGGAGGGCAGCCAACCCGACCTTTGAGTCACTCTGATGGTCCTGGATTGAAGATGCCAACCCTGTCATTTAACTCAGGCAACAGGACAGCAGGCAGCAGGGCAACAGGGCAGCAGAGTAGCAGTCCTTCTTGCGGAGTGGCACAACAGTCCTTCTGAGTCTTCCACAGGTCCATATGTGTACTGAAGTGTTGGGGTCTGAGGTCCATTATTTATAACTGGTGCCCATATTAAAGTAGGAGAAGCTTCTAGAGGCTTCCACCCCCTGAGGTGTCAGGCCTCTCTCCCTGCCCTATCCCCAGCAGGTCTAGGGATAGAAACAACTAGTGACAACCCTATGTGAGAGTGCTCAGGTAGAGCATTTGTGATGTGCAAGTTTGGTAGGTGACAGCTCCTCCCCCTTGTTAACTCAGAGTGGCCCATCATGCTAACACCTAGCTTCCCTTTGTCTCACTGCCTGGGAATACAAAAAAGACCAACTACACCTGGTCATGTGACCCAGGAACAGGCTGCAGGCACCAAATGGTTAGAACAAGAAAATGCCAACTTTCTAAAAGTAGTATTTTCCAAGTTGTGACTACAAACCCAACTTTACCATTAAAGAGGACTTTTAATTACAATTCTTTAGCCACCAAACTCAACCTGTCTACCTGCTCTCAATTGAAAGTCAGCACTCATTAAATCTAATAAGGAAACTCAATGTTATCCTATGGGAGAGGTAGGCAGTAGTGAAAAACCAATGTAAGAGTTTTCCATTACCGGGGCATGTAAAACTTAAAAGTACATGTACAATGTTTTAAATACACTGCACCCTGCTCTCTGGTCTGTTGAAGGTCTACCCTAGGGGTGACTTATCTGTATAAAAAGAAAGGTTTGGGCTTGGCAAAATATTTTTTTTGCCAAGTTAAAATGGCAGTTTAATGCTGCACACACAGACTGAAATGAAAGGCCCGAGAAATGTTTAAAGAGGCTAATTAAGTGGGTAGCACAATAAGTGCTGCAGGCCCACTAGTAGCATTTCATTTACATGTCCTAGGTACACGCATTAGCACTTTACTAGGGACTTACAAGTGACTTAAATGTGCCAATTGGGTGTAAGCCAATTTTATCATGTTTAAAGGAGACAGCACAAGCACTTTAGCACTGGTTAGCAGTGCTAAAGAACACAGAGTCCTAAGGACGGCAAAAACAAGATCAGCAAAAATAGGAGGGGTGAAGGCAAAACGTTTGGGGGAATACCACCCTAAGGGTGACAGGTCTAACAGTGGGAAAGGACGAAATAAGATTATTTAATATCTATTTATTCATTTGCATTATTTGTGCAGACACTCATCCCGGGGGGAATAACATGGTGTTAAACTTCCACATGGCCTGCCTACTGAAAAACTAGGGATGTTGGACATGTTCATTCAGTGTAAATGGGTGACTCTGGGGAGAGCCATGTTTTTAGTTTTCTTCTAAACCTGACATGGTCTTTTTTTGAGGCATGTGGACGGAGAAGAGGCGAAAAGTGAAGCTGTTTTAATTTCCTGCCTTTCGTCACCATTTCGGGTTCACTAAATGTGGCAAAGATCAATTAAACGCTGAAAGCCACCATAGGTGCGTGATAGTAGGACTGCGTCATTGGTGTATAAGAGGATTGGAGTCGGACATCTACCAACTACGGGGGAGTTTGCCTTCTGCAGTTGTTTCCTTTCTCCCCAGTCCTGATGAGGCCCAAGATATATGGGCTGAAACGCGTCGACTTCACAATCTGGAGAAGCCCTGCATAAATTTTAATGAATTGAAAAGAAATTATTCACAAATTCCAATTCAGACAGAGGGTCAATAATTTCCCTCGGTTGTGTGTAATATTTAGGGCTATCTTCCTTCTCTTACGGATTGCCATTGATAATCATTTTGTGGATTTTCCTGCATACGTAATATCAAATAGGTTAGCGAGGATTGATGATTATGTACAGATATATGTATTGTTGTTTTTTGTATATATAATTTGTGTGTATATAACTGTTCATATTGTTCAACTCTAAATATATATATAAAAAATTACTTTTTTAGACTACATCTTGGTGCTGGTATTTAAACCAGTGACAAGTGATTAAAGAACAACGTGAAGCGGCGCAAAAACAGTAAAAAAAATAATTGTGGAGGTCAAACGATTGTTTTTTGCAATTACAAGTACAATTTAATCTCTTTGTGAATGACCCTCTGGTGGCCGCGAATGGCATTGTGGAGTCGACGGCGTTTCGACCTATTTAAATCAAGGTCATCATCAGGACGATGGTTACTTAATTCTGAAATAGTGCTGTATAGAATCAGAAAGGAAAAGGAAGTGTGGTCAGAATGAGTAGAGCCCAGAGGGAAAGGAGTAAAACAGAGAAGGCGCTAGGTAAGTGATTAAGGGATACCTGATGGCACTATGGGAGATGGAGAATCCAGGGGAAAGAATCCGCTCGGCTGGAACTGCTGCAAGAACAGAGGGGGCATGTGGTCAGGGTAAAGGAGTGAGGATGCAGTGTGTCGAAACAAAGCAGGTAACCATTTGGGAGTTACCTTTAGGACGTCAGTCGAATGTAGACCGGCGTGTAGGGAGCTGCGGTCTAAAGAAGGAAGGAAAAGGGAACACAGACGGGGGTTACTAACAAGGATGGGGAGGTAAGCCAGTGAGAGGTCGAACCGGAGCTGTCAAGTAACATGGTCTTACCTGGGCGCCCAAAATTCACCGGCAGCAGTGTAAACGAATTCCGTGGTGGAAGGAGCGATCAGTGCATGGGGTTATCCACAACCGGTCAGGTCGTGAACCGGGAGGTTGGGCTGAGTCCGAAGGGATGAATGAAGCGTCTCAACCGGTCTGCGTGGCATGTCCGGTATAAGTGAAAGCCGGCAGGCTGGTCACGTGAGAGAACGCTTGCTGTGGAGGCTAGTGCATAAGAGATGGTGTATCGCATGCCCGGGGGACTAGGAGGTGAAAGTACGGCAGATTCAAGCTAGCCGTATGAATATCGATACCGAGGTAGTGTGACATTATGCATTTCAAAGGAGATTTGTATCTCTGTGAAATAATTAAACACGTTTGGTAAAGAAAAATTTATTAATAATGGCTTACATAACTTAGGCGAGAGAGGCATAAATCACAATGTATTCGCAATTTCGGCAAATTAAAGCAGATTCTGATGTACATTAAGGCTTCCATCACTTGTGCGAAATTGGCATAGATAACAATAGATAACAACGTATTCAAATTTATGGCAATTAAAACATGCAGAATTAAGGCGGCATCGAATAGCTATGCATGCAAACATGAATTAAAATTAAATTGGCAAGGCACAAAGACATGTATTCGAACATCATATAGGTCACTGAATTAAGATTAATTGGCAAGGCACAAAGAGATGTATTGAACGTCATGAAAGTCGACTTGGCCTGAGAAAATGAAAAGAAAAATGCGTACCTCGGTGTGAGGAGAAATAATATATGCCAAACGGTCTGTATTAGGTATGCATGCACAAAATTTGCCGTTTATAGACGATCATAAATTAACAAGTTGCAATTATATTGTAAGCGGATCGGCATGCAAAACGATTCCATAAATTCATAGTTACAATTACATGTATCAGAAGAACGGATTAGCCTGCAGATTAGGTCACTGGATGAGGGGCCTAGAATGTGCAATTAAGGGGTTCATAAGTAGCAGGCTATCCGGGAGGTGGGTTCTGTCCGAAACACGGACGGGGGTGCCAATGGTACATGCAAGTATGTAAGAACAGGGGAACCAAGTGGATTTAGACAAGGTACAGTTACCACAAGGTTCATGGTGGCAAGTTAGAGGTAAGGGTGGAGTATAGCACACAGAGTATGGCTTCTAAACTGCTGTGATCACTGTGTTCCACTCATTGAGAGAGTTGAGCCCCTGGGTAACAGAGTTGCAGCGTGTGATCCACCTACATTCACATTTATTTAGTAGCAGTTGGAGGTTGTTTTTTTGTTGAAAAGTTTACCCGGTCTCAGCTGGGTCAATGGGTGTACTGTTTCTGTTTCCTCTTCTCTTTTGGATAGGCAGTAAGTAGAAGGTTTTTAGGCGTGCAGAAGCAAATCTGTATCAATCTTTATTGCAGATGAGGTTTGTGGGTGCATTTTGTATTAGCTGACTAGGTGTGAAAATGTAGTCGACCATACCCACATATAGGGCATTTCTGTAGTCAATGAGAACTCCTTGGTTTTTCACCACTTTTGTTTGGCTCTGGCACAGGACCCAGAGAAGCTAGCCACCAAGATGAATCCCAAATCTGTTGGGCACCACTGAATAGCAGAATATCCATTATAGTGACATTTAGTTTTAGGCAGGGGGCCATCATCCAACTCTCTACCTTAGAGAGACAGCTCGAGAGGTGTTTCCTGGTGTTTGTATGTTTCTCCCCAATCATGACAACCAAGTGGATGTCGTGTGTGTATGAGCAAATCTCAAAACCCCAATTTCTGGTCATCTTGGTGAGGGATGAGATGTACACGTCAAAAAGTGTTAGACTCATGGAGGAGCCCTGAGGGATCCTGTATTTAGACCTGTGTGGGGAAGATCTAAAAGTATTCAACTGAACGGACTGAGTCCTTTTTCTTAGAAAAGACCCAAACCAATTTAGGGCTATGGAGTGGAGCCCTATCTCATGAGGTTGTTTTATCATTAAGCTGTGTGAGACAGGATCGAATGCCACAGAGGGGTCAAGTAGAATCAGGGCAACAGCCTTGCCCTGATCCAATCCTCATCTAATGTTGTCCAAAACAGCAAGAAGGGTGGATACTGTATTGTTCTTGGCTCTACATCTAGTCTGAGATGGATCTAACAGGTTGTTTTCCTCCAGAAAGGAAGTTTCCTGAGTGATGATAAGTCTTTCCAGTACTTTGGACATGTAAGGAAGTAGGAATATAGGACAGTAGTTAGATAGAGTAAAAACATCTAGTCGTGCTTTCCAGGCCAGAGGAAGAATTAGTGCTTGCTTCCAACTGTCCGCATACTCAGCATTTGTCAAGCAGCCGTTGAAAAATTGAGTCAAATAATGACTTAGTGTGGGAGAATATGAAGTGAGGACAGTGGTCAAGCAGAGACCCTGATATCAGCTCCTCGACCTGTTCCATTGACAAATTTGCGAGAATCCCCAAGTGAGCGCTCGTTTCCAGTTGCAATCCTACCTGATCCCAGGGTAGCTCCACGCAGTGGGGTTGCAAGGTGGGGGGGCACTCTAGCCAGGGCAGCCACGAGTTTTGGGGCCGGCGGCCTCCCCCAGCTTTGATGGAATTGAAACGTGGTTTTACTATTTTACTTGTGTTTTTACCCTATATTATGTTAGCATTTATATGGCTAATACATTCTATTTACATATTGTGTGTAAGACGTAATCAGTTGAGACAGATGTCACGTCATTTGAGTTGACATCTGTGCCACCATTTTAGTTAGAGAAGACGCCATGTTCTGTTACTTTTTTTAAAAAATAAGTCTTTATTCAGCTTTTTCTTAATACATCAAAAGCAGAAAAACAAGTATATATGCATTCCAATTTTCACAGACTTCCTCCCCCCACCCATCACCCCCCCAGTTGCTGATCCAGCACAAGTAGAAGAGAAATTCATTTCATCAGGGATCACATCAACAGAAAAACATACAGCTTGAACATTGCCCAAGATATTGTAGATAGGCCCAACATTTTTGGCCCTCCCCAAAATAAACGGAAAAGGAGAGCTTTTACCCTACCACGATATACCTCAAATTTAGTGTTCCTATTGATTATTCTCACAAGACCAGTTCGTTAAGGGAGCCCAGATTGCTAACCCTTTAGCTTTCACCTTGCGACCTCTCCTAGAGTAAACTGCGCTTTCCAGCCTATACACCGCTAGAAATCTTCGTACCCACTGTTGACATGTTGGGGGAACAGGATCAAGCCAATGAGTGGCCAGACAGAGTATAGAAACCTTCATGGCAATATACAGAAAATTCTGAATCTGGCTTGACAATAAAGGGCATCCCACCCCGGGCATAATCAATTGTGGTGATAAATCAAATTCTCTACCCAGCATTGTTCCCAAAGTACCGCTAACATCCTGTTTCAAAGTGTCTAAAACCACAGGTACCCACAATTATCCTAACTAGAAAATCTCTTATCTGGAGACATTTAAAAAACTGCTGATTATCCAGCTCAAATCTATCCCTAATGATATCAAACAGTAATACCCCTGTCTCATCTGTAACATCACCTCCTATCCTCACACTCTTGTCGTACCAATACCTCATGTGCCCATCATTGAAGATATTTGGGAGGGAGTTATTCTTATTTGTTGAGGTATAGGCATTAATAATTCCGAGGCCTAATTCTTTCTGGACCGAAGTCCAAACCTTAAATGCACAAATTAGGGTTTGAAACTTTACCCTTTTATAATAATTAAATTCTGTGCAGCACAAGAGACACCCCCTAGCCTCTTGGCTAATATCAACTCAAAAATAGAAGTTGAGGGACTTATCTGTGTAGTATCCACCTTTTCGTTAAGTAATAGCCCTATTTTCTGTAAAACTAAGGCCCAATAATAAAACTCAAGATTGGGCACTGCCCACCCACTTCTGTCTCTTGACAACGTTAAGAATTTAAGTGCTGCAAATCCTACACGCCTTGGAGCAGATCGCCGGCTAAATCCAGCCAAATCCATGTTGGTCCCCCTACACATATCCAGAGACCGCTTTGATTAGCAGTCCACTATTCCTATCCATCGGCAGTCTTTCAAATACCTCGGAATATGGGTTACCCTGCTGCCAGACTTGGCCTGGGCTCTTGACGTCACCCCTCTAATCACAAAAACCAAACAGGACTGTAGTGTAGTTCCTATATTCCTGATAGGCTCTGCGCATTGGAATAATATACACTATAGTTTTGACATATGACAGAGGTCAGTATATCTCTATCGAGTACATTCAACTTAATTACTTGTGTGTGCCAGCTAACTCAGAGGTCACTAGAAACTTCTCGAATAAACAAGAAGGAATTAGTTTCTGACAACCGCATAAACATGACAACTTTGTTTCCCTTAGAATCGGAACAATATCAGAATCGTGTAAACAATAGATAATAGTTTCACTTAGTCAATCGTGCATGCTTCGTTTCCACAGAGTTACACAGAAATAGATAGAAGGGCGTTTCAATAAAAAGGGTTTATTGAACAGTCTTATTTCTCATGCAAGAGATATGAACTGCTACAATCGTAAGACAGAATGCGAAGTATAATACGTACAGCGTTAGCAGTAAGTTCAAATAATACTGCAATAGCATAGTTTATAGCTATGACAGGTATTCAAAAAAATACATACATAAATAACCCAGGCTAAAACGTTAATACTCATCTGATGCTTCTAGCTAGTTCTACCCCATTGTACCTAACCTAAGTGCAGTACGAGGTAAGAAGTAGGTGCTGTTTGTTTATAGTCTAGTTTAGTTTAGTTTAGCTATAGTTGGCAAGATTTGCCAAAAGTCCCTCTAGGTTCTAGTCAGCTCCATACCTTAGAATGAGTGAGGTTGGAATCTCTTTCTGAGTCTCGATTTTTGACACCCCGCAAGGGGAGTCAGAAACACTGGAGCTGGATTCTCTGCAAGGAGGATGACAGCGTCTAGTCAGTGCGTCAGGTCGGGACTTGACTTCCTTCCGAACTTGCCTTGGCGAGCCGTGTCATGCAAGTAGGCAGCCGAACCGTGGTTTGCCATGGTAAGTGAAGGTATATTAATACCTTGAAGGTGTTTAGGAATGCCAGTATTGAAGTAAAAGTCGGGCAGAAGAACGTCATGAATGAACCCCTAAGGAATAGATGAGTTCTTGGAGAAATCAATATCCAAGCAAGAAGAAGTCCTAAAGTCTTAAGAGTCTGGTTTTCCAAGAACTCGTGACGTGGATGAACGGATGTAGGTGGCCATGCCTGTATTTGGTTAGCATGGATAATGCCTAAATAAGGGTAGGATTTCTATGCCTAAATATGGGAAATGCGAATTGTGCCTATATAAGGACATAAATCGTGAAACCTATATACGGTATCTAAATCGACACACAACAGGACCTGCTGAAATGGGGAAAACTACCTCTCAACCCACTGGGGCGCATAGCCCTATTTAAAATGATGATTCTCCCCCAGTTTCTCTATATTCTCCAGAACATACCGCATCACATCCCACGCACCTGGTTTCGAAGGCGTAGATAGCCTTGTCATAAAATTCCTATGGAGTGGTTGACGTCCCCGTATGGCGCTCCGCCAATGCTACATCTCTCCCTTTGATGGAGGCATGGGACTCACGAACCTCTACCTGTATTACCTGGCGACCCATCTCCAGGTGTTCCATGATTGGTTCAAAGGGGGTTGGTCTGACCCGCCTTATAGACTTGAACTCAACGATTTGGGCTTTTCTCGAGTCTAAGCCACGCTATACGGCTTCACTATCCCCAGGGATCTCCCTACGGTGACCCGTGCTGTCTTCTTGGCCTGGCGGGCTTCCCTGCAACACACTCACAGGCAAAATAAACTATCCCAGTAAACGCCGCTTTGGCAGGGTACATGGCTGTGAGAGGTGGCACATTTAACGGCCTTCAGGAGTTTGGACCTTATTGGTATTTCACAATTAGGGGAGCTATGGACTGGCTACCACATTCTCTCCTTTGCCGACTTGCAATCCAGGTTTACGCTTCATACCTCCCAATTCTACAGATATTTACAAGTCCGCCATGCCCTAGATACACATATCAAGTCTGGCACTTCGTTACCAGAGGACAGCCCCCTTGAAGCCCAGGTCATGATGGGCAACCTCGGAGGAGGTGGGGTCTCCGGTATTTACCACTCTCTAACTAATAATGGTCCTGTGTCTCTTGACCACTTGAGACTCAGGTGGGAGACATGGCTGGGTCCACTGAAGGATGAGGATTGGAGAGATGCGATGATGGCACACCGAATTGTTACTGCTTTGGCCAGTGTTTGCCTGGTCCATCTCTACTACCTGCATGCCTCCTACCTCGACCCATTCGCCTCCACAATGCGGGCCTGACCCCCACCCCGACTTGTCCGAGGTGTGGCTCGGTTCCTGTGGATTTCTTTCACATATTGTGGACATGTTCACACATTGCCCCCTACTGGAACGCCTTGGAAGTGGAACTTACGGAGATATCGGGATGGGAAGTGCCACACAACCCTCTAAACCTTCTACTGGGCATCACTGACGGGTTGGACGGGTCCAGGGCAGACAAGGCATTCCTGGGTACGGGGCTAGTGGTGGCCAAGCGTGACATAGCAGCTGCATGGAAGAACTCTACCCCGCCCTCTTTAGCTAAATGGCGCCGGGGGGTGGACAGGTGTGCCGAGCAGGCGCTCCCGTTGTTTGAGGCTTGGGGCTGCCCCGCCAAACACTGGAAAGTCTTGGGCAAATGGCTAGGTGTGCTGGACTGAAGGCCATCTTCACATCTGTGGGGATCCACTGCTATGCCGGAGGGGGGGAGAGCACTTATACTATACTTCTTGTACCTGTACTATATGCTGGAATTTTTATGTTACCCTACTACCTGACATTCTGTATTGTTTGTTTTTTATTTCCTTTTCTCTTTTTAAAAATCAATAAAATTGGTTATCAAAAAGAATTTAAGCACTCTCCGAGGGTGGCAATTAGCCCAAATGAACCTGGAGAACATCTGATTCATAGCATTAAACCACGTACTACAGATGGTCAAGGGAATAGCCCTGAAAAAATATAAAATCTTTGGTAAGAAAAGCATTTTGATGACATTACATCTCCCCCCATCTTGAGTTTGAGGTTCTCAAGTTAGTTGAATTCAGTTTTATATTTAGAGAGTAATGGGTTCAAATTGATTTCTGTAATCTTAGATACATCTGCCGTAACTTCCACTCGCAGATATACTGCTTTCTGTACCACTCGAGGCTCACTCAACTGGAGCCCTTTGCCAACCAGAACTTGAGTCTTACTTTGATTAAGGTGGTAGCCAGAAAGCTTCCCAAAAGTGTCAGCTTCATTTTCAATCTCTTCTACTACATCCATGGGATTCGAGGTAATAATCGCGAGATCATCGGCATATGCCAATATCTTAGTGCTCCCCCCATTGCTCTGCAGTCCTAAAATCCGGTTATTACATTCAATCCTCCTAACTAGAAGATCAATATATAGCGCAAACAATACGGGGGAGCACGGACATCCCTGACGGGTCCCCCTGCTGATCAAAACAGGAACCTATTATTGATATGATCGCCACAGGGTTATTATATATTATTTCAATAGCGAATAATGAAGCTTTCCCCCCGCCCTCAAAGTTGCCAACAAAAAGGACCTGGAGACCCTATCAAAGGCTTTCCCCTCATCAAGCAGGATAAGCTCGATAGGGCCCCTGTGAAAACTGCAGCATCAAAAAGAGCAATAACCCTCTGAATATGGTCTATTGTACTGCGTCCAGGGATAAACCAATGCTGAGTTGGGGAAACCAATTTCTTGATAATAGTCGGCAATCGTTTAGCCAAAATCTTGGCGCATACTTTAATATCGCTATTAAAGTATACGCCAAGCGCATTACCCGAATACAACAATATTGGCTGACCCCCAGGAATCAGGAGCTCCTCGCCCAGCCTGAGCTTCCAAAAACACATCCTTCATTAGCTCCTGTATGGAGGGGGCAAAGATTTTATAGAATTCCCTGGGAATGGAGTTTGTTTCTACCACCTTCCCGTTTACCAGCGCGCTAATTGCTCCTAGAATTTCATCTGCTGTTATAGGTACTTCTAGTACTTCTAGCGCTTCGCTCTCCTCTAATTTCTCACATGGAATCCCAGGTAAGTAATTTTGAATTGTTTCCTCCTCATTGCTAATATCTTCCATATAGAGTTTCTGATAAAAGGGTTGAAAGGCGGCACGTATTTCCGAAGGCTCAGTAACTAACCCTACCCTTGGATCCTCAATTTCAAGTATCCCCCCTTGCGTTATCCGCTGTCTAAAACGGACCGCTAGCAAGCGTCCCACTCTCTCATTATATTCATACATTTTGGACCGCCAAGTGCATTATTTCCCCGCTACTTTATTTGCCGACGAGTCCAGAATTGTAGATTTTACCAGACCCACCTTGATTTGTGCCTGCTCTCCTTCTCCATTATTTGTAAGTGGCTGTACCAATCGGGTTTCTGCTTCACTTAGTTTCCTATATTGTTCCTGAAGATAACCCTTTTCCTTTGCCTGCAAAGCCCAGCCATACCTTAATGTTTCCCCTCCTATCCTAGCTTTAAATGCATCCCATATTATCCCTAACTGCGCGCTTCCCCTATTCTCCATTCTAAATCTTGGAATCCACTCCCTCATATGCTCAATAAAATCTTACTCATAAAGAAGTGCTCTGTTGAAGGTACAGCAAGATATAGGGGGCTTCGGTGTGTGTAGTGAAATTTCTAGTACTAACGGATTGTGATCGGACATCACCCGGGGGAATTTTACAATGCTGCATCTTGTCAACACCTCCTTAAACACAAAAAAATAGTCTAACCTAGCTTGAGTTTGGCGTGGGGCAGAAAAAAAGTATATCCCGCTTCTTGAGATTCCAATGTGGCCTAAGCATCAGTAAGTCCATGTCTCTTACATAAGTTAATTAAAGCCTTGAAAGACTTTAGGCTTACGGCCATGATATGACAGCTCACCAAGTTTAATATTCTCTGTATTTAAATTTACATTAAAGTCCCCACATACAATCAAGTGCAGCAGCCACCCAACCAACTCCATATTCAACCAGTTAAATAAGGCAGGGTCATTAAATACTGAACCGTACACAGAACATAGTGTTAAAGAATAGTTATCGGTACTGCATTGAGTAACAACCCATCTGCCAAGTTGATCCTATTTAGAAGGTGGGAATCTAAATCCCTTTTTATGATCCACAACCGCGACCCCTCTTGTATGTGTTCCCTGAGTTGTGGCATAGATTAATTGACGTCCTGCTAGTTCAGCTATCCTTTTTCTGCCAGCTTCAATATGCGTCTCTTGGAGACAAATTATATCCGCCTTTAAATATTGAATATCCTACTTAATCCTGCATTTTTTAAGGGGATTGTTCAGGCCACATACATTAACTGAGGCAATACTCAATTTACCCAGCACCATTTGTAGTACATAGCAAACCCAGTCTGTTCCTGTTCCAGCTCCCTAATGGTACAAACTCATCAGATTCAACCGTCTGGATCAGCTCCCCTCCTTTGCCCTCCCTAACACTCTCCACCCATGACCCCCTCAACTCCCTCCCTTTCCCCAATCCCTCGGCAAAAATGTTCCAAAGACCCTTGTGATGCCTCCTGAAAAAAGCTGCTCCCCGCCACCACTCACCCAGCGCCACCCAAGAAAAACCAGACAAAAAACCCACATGACGAAAACAAAATAACCCACTTAGTCATCCAGCTTCATCACAATTAACCCTCAGTTACCCCTATTCACCGCTCAGGTTCCTTTTGGTTCCTAATCTCCGAAATTTACCGTAAAAAGTCTTGAGCCTGTATCTCAAAGGAAAATACTCTGGTGGTTCCCCTGTATATGATTTTAAGTCAAGCTGTGCTACGTAAATAGGCCTCGCACCCTATCTTTTGGAAAGGCAAGATTAGCTGAAGGAGCCTCCACCTTCTTTCTACCGTAATGTCGCAAACATCTGGCCTGACAAAGAAGGTGTGGCCCTCGGTCGAGCGTCGCGATTCTGGTCGGGCCCTGTCAAACACGGCTTGTCGCAGGAGGAAATTGCCCACAAATAATAATATGGCTCTGGACTTTTCACTCATATCATTCTGCCCCAGCTTTTTCCTTAGCATAAGTGGAAAACGATGTATGTGCTGAACCTCTATATCCAAGTCCCAATGTGTAAGTTCAGGGAAACCACCCTTCAGCAAGCACAACACAAATCCTCTAATGTCTTCTCCTTCTGCATTTTCCGGAATACCAAGCAGTCTTAAATTTCCACATAACGTCCATCATCCGCAATTCATTTGCTGTGGCTTACCGAGCAGAGCTCTCAGTCCCAGCCTCTAGTGCTACCACTTGCTCTTCAAGAGCCATAGTTCTCTCTGCAATCTCAGTACATGATTTATTCACTTTCCTGATAGCGCCCTGAAGCTTCTTCGTTGCCTGATGGGCCCGTTTGTGCTCCTGTCTTGCTTTCCCCTGCATCTGTTTGAGGGTTGAATATATCAAACTCATCGAGGGGGAGGATTCCGCAGTCTTGGGCTCATCAGGCCGATTCTTTACCCCTTCTGCAAAGTCACCTCCATCGTGTCCACCATCCTCGGTAAGAAAATGGGTAGTTGAATAGTCCCATTTTAATTGGCAAGAGCGGCTATAGTCTGATTCTGATTGACCAGCTTCTTTCTCTTTTCCGCCTTTAATTCTCTTTCTTCTTTTAGCTTGGGAGGACAAACGTTTTTGAGTACTGGGGCTCGAAAAGGAGCTCTCTGATTCCGTTCCTGAGTTATCCAGTTCTGATATTACACCTTCACTGGGATTGGATAGCTCAGAATCTTCGTTAAGGGAAAATAATTTCCCCCCACATTCTGCCCAGAATACCCATGGACTTAGGATCCTTTATTAAGCTGCCATCCACAGCCTTCTCCACACTACAATGTTTGTCTGTCATTATGGTTTCAGGTCCCTCTGCACCACCCTGTTCAGGATCGCAGACCCCCAAATCAGCCAATCTAGTACTCATACTGTCCACCCGAGGGTCGATGTTCCCCTCAGCCAGCACTGTCGAGTTCTCTCCATCAGTGGTTAGAGTTTCCACTTTCTCCTCCAATTTCCCTCGACCGGCAAACATCCCAGGAATCATCGGTGGTTGTTTGGCTGGACCCTCCTCTTCACTGAGACGCTGCTCCTTTTCTTTAGTTTTCCCAGACTCCGCCTCTTTACTTCCTGTTGTGGGAGAAGCATCTCCAGCTTTCCTCCCGCTAGGGGATTTCCGTGGTGCCAGCGTGCCCCGGAGACTTCCTGCAGTGCCAGTTCCCATCACGCTTCTCTCTGTGTGGTCTTGCGGGGGCTTCAGCTGCTTTGGAGGCATGCTGCACAGCAAAAACTGAAGCCAGCGTCCCCCACAGCACCAGCCGAGCAGCGCCTTTAGAGCACCGCGGACCAGCAAGTGAGTGAATCCAAAAGTTTTTCCCAGTAGTCTTCCTTGTGACCGTCTTCCACCGTCCATGCTCAAAGGAGTGATCATTAAGGATTCTTGTCAAGCAGGTTTAGAAGTTAATCCATGGAGCGGTAGATGGGTGGCTTTCTGCTGCGTTCACACAGCCGCCATCTTGCCTTGTGCCATAACTGCCATGTTCTGTTATAATCTAAACTGTTACTTGCACATTCTAAACTGTTATTTGCTCATTATACGAGAAATAGTCCTTGGTAAGTTGTGTTTCTTCAATGCTCATGTCAGCTCATTAGTGCATGTCTTTACTAATAGATCAAGGCCTTCTTCCAACCGTCTGGAGGGGAGGATAGGCCAGATGACCTTGAAATGTAGATAGCTTGTACCAGGCTGCGGATTGGAGACATGTTCTGTACCCCAATCGTATTATGACACCCACTAGTGTTTTTAAATTGTAGGCGGGTCTTTGTGGACCTGTGATAAGCTGGTAGGCTCTGATTTATTTTACAATTTTGAATAGTTATCTGGAGGAGCTGCTGTTTTCTTTTTGTTTTCTAATGAAGTAATCTTTCTTTGCTCTCTTTAGCGCTATATTAGATTCATTCAGTTGACATTTAAAAGCTTGATGGTCAGATGGGCTTTTTGAGAGTCTCCAGGTTAGCTCAAGGGATTTTCATTTCCTCATTTCTAGTCTCAACTCTACAAAAGTGAAAAAAGTTAACTTTTTCAGATAGAGGAAATCTGATGGATTTATTCATTTTCCAAGGGGCACAGTTATCCAGGGACTTAGATATTGCAGCATTAAATTTCGCGGTTGAACAAGTGCACTGAGCATTGGCACCGCCCACACTTCCTGGTGCACCCCCGAGAGCTATTGTTGCCTGGATGTTCAATTACAGTGACAGAGACACGATACTGCAACACATCTGCACGATGGACTCACCACGGGTCACCCAATCTTAGTGTTCCCAGACTACACTATGAAAGTAAAGGAACAACGGCAAACCTTTTTAGAGGTCAAGGAAAGGCTTTGAGATCATAACCTATGCTATAATCTGATGTGCCCAGGAAAACTGCGAGTAATACACCAGGTCAAGGTATGATTCTTCACCTCGGTTGCCAAGGCATTGGACTGGGTGGATTCGCTCCCGGGTCCCGTCTCCCAATCCTCTGAGGTGTCAGCCACATGCACCCCTGCAGCGAGGCACAAATCCTTGCTACAGAGACACTGAATTGCAAAAACTGAACAGACCAACACACAAACAGATGGGGGGGTGAGTTGAGGTCTACTCAGATGTAACACTGAGTGACACTAACGCCTGGCAAATGATGCCAAATGACCGTCAGGACAGATGAAGCGGCCCAGATCACCACACCAATAGCACGGATGATGGCCACTCCTATTCCCCCTCCTTCCTCCTACATCAGTGTACATGGACTGGGGTCCCTGTTTGATGGTGAAGTGGCGTGACCACTCACAGTCTCTGTTATAATTGAGTTTTATTGCTATTATCCTCTGCGATAATGGATACTGTGTACTTACCACTATTTCTCTGGAGTGAAGGGGGTGGTCCGATGTTTGGCCCCGGTCTCCCTTGGGTAGACCCCCTAGGTATGCAAACCAGTCTGCTTAGGGGTGTTATCATGTTTATTCTTTTCTTTTCCTTAATCTGGATAATGTTGTAGTGCAATGCACAGCTTATACATGTAGGGTTTAGGAGTCGTATGACTGCTGCATTGTTGCGGGAGGGACTTTTGGGTCTCGTTTTCCTCTGGTACCAGTCGCAGAGCACCGACTCCTAGCGTTGCATTTTTTATTACTCACATTGTATCTTGATATATTTTTAAACATAGAACTGGGTATGGGCAGGACCAGCAGTTCCCAGTGTTGCTTGGTATGAGGCGGGACGAGTTGGTGGTACTGCCCAGTAGGTGGGGGGAGTTAGGAAGTTTGTTTATTGTTTCTACAGACTTGGGTGGGAGACTACTCTGATGGGCGAAGGAAAGATAATGTAACAGGTCGCATTAGAAACCTGACTACACAGATACATAAGATCTTTAAATTCCTGACGTGGAACGTCAGGGAACTGGCACAGTCCAGGAGGAGACAGAGAGTGCATGCCTATCTCAAAAGACATCACATAGCCTTCCAACAGGAGACACATGTCTGGGGTGATTGTCTGCCCACGCTACGCAAGCGATGGAGGGAGCAGTTATATGCAAAAACAGATTTGGGGTTTGCGAGGGGTGCTCTAATATGGGTAGCCCCAGGGATACCTTTTCAATATAGAGGATGTGTAGTAGACGTGGAAGGGTGATTTGTGGTCTTAGCTGGTCTATTGGATGGGCGGGAGCTGTGTTGCATCTCTGTTTACGCCCCAAATGAGGACAATCCCCAGTTCTTTACTGATGTGATGAAAGCGGCGGCCCCCTATCTAGATGGGGACATACTCCTTGCAGGTGACTGTAACTGTGTACTGAATCCGTCACTGGACAATGAACCTCCAGGGGATGCACTATGTCCCATATGGCATCATGATCACAAACAGTAAAAACGACTTAGGATAAAAGGATATATGGAGGGAGAGATGCCCAAACACCTGTGCGTTCTCCTTCTATACACCTGTAGCGCATACATAGAGCAGATTGAATAACTTTTTTCTGACTCCAACCGTTGCCAATCTGGCATGTGAGGTGACCTACCTGGATAGACACCTCTCGGACCACTTCCCACTCTTGCTATCTTTGTCTCGAGAGCGCACACCCCCTGGGGTCCTACAATGGTGTTATCGAGGTGGGGCACTCAAAGATCCACCATTTCTTAATACGGTACAGATGTCACTGAGGCATTACTTCCGCGAAAACTGGTGGAGCTCCATGACTAGAGCCAATAATTGGGAAGCAATGAAGGTGGTACTTTGGGAGTGTGTATGAACACAACGTATGGGGTGCGTAAACAGCTGGTTTATGATATAGATCGGGGTGAGGCTAAGCTGTTGGAGATCGAAAAATCTCTCCCAGCACAACCTTCGAGACAAGAGGAGTGGCGTCGCCTGCGAGGTACGGTGCTAGATGACTGGCTCAGAGTAGAGAAGCATAATTATACTGCCCACAAGCATAGGCTACAAGCGGAAGGAGACAGGACGAGGGCCCTGCTGGCTAGACTTGTGAGGCAGCAGACTACTCATGACCCCATCTCGGCAATGAGAGATTCAGGGGGTGTGCTAATACATCTCAGGCAGTCATAAATCAGATAGCATGACAACACCTTACAGAACTATATACAACGACAATTTCAACATCTGCGCTTAACCAGACGGAATTCTTGGCAGACCTGGGTGTGCCCTGTTTGAGTCTCGAGGGCAGAACTAAGCTTGAGGAACTCCTCGCATCCCTAAAACACCAAAAGCAAGCAAAAACGATGAGTGGAGATGGCCTACCAGCAGAATTGTATCACAAATCTGTGGATCTAATAGCGGACAAACTGTTGGAGGTCTATAATGAAGCCACACAAGTGGGAACCCACGCTGACACTATGCGAGAGGCAACGGTGGTGCTGGTGCCCAAGGCAGGGTAAACCAGTTGACAAGGTGAAGTTGTACAGGCTTCCCCCGATGCTCAATGTAGATACTAAGATATTGAGCAGCCTACTAGCCATCTGAATGCTGTCCTACCTGCCTGCACTCATACACGAAGATCAGTGTGGGTTTATACTTAAGAGGAACACAATGCTAAACCTCTGCAGATTATTCCATGTTCTCCAGGCCCCGGAAGTGCAACAGGACCCATGTTTCTAGATATAGAACAAGCCTTTGACTCGGTGGCATGGTCATACATATGACTGATAACGAAAAAAATTGGGTTTGGACCCAAATTCATTTCATGGGTAAAATGTGCCAAGAGCCAGAGTCAAAACTGGCAACTGTGTCTCTGAGGCCTTCCCATTTATGCCTCTGCAAGCGGCAGGGATGCTCCTTGTTGCTGCTGCTATTTGCCATGGCGATGGAACCAATTGCGGTGCTACTGAGACATAAACTCACGGACTGGGGTATCTAAGCAGGGGAGATGATGCATGTGGTATCGCTGTACGCTGACGATGCACTAGTGTACATGCGAAACCCGATGATGGCACTGCCGCTACTGCAGACAGCACTGTCTGATTTCGCAGCAGTTTCCAGCTTAGCAACGAACCCATGGAAATTCCAACTTATGCCACTCGGGATGCTGGTGGACATAGATTTATCAGTGCTCCGGCAGCTACCATTGCCATGGTGTCATGACGGGATCCGCTATCTGGGTATAAAAATAGCCACATCCAAGCATCGATCCAGTTTTGGAAGGACCTCCCTCTGTCACTGATGGGTAGATCAGCCTTAGTCAAGATGATAATATTACCCAGCTAGTTATATGTTATGCAGAACTCTCTGTATGAAATCCCCCGTAGATACTTCCGGGAGCTTGATGGTCTCCTAGTGGAACTACTATGGTACACAAAATGGAAAAGAATTGGGCGCTGCATGCTACAGCAGACTTGGGAGAAAGGGGGTAAAGGACTCCCTAATCTAGAATACTATTACGTAACAGCAAACCTCCAACATGCTATCCATTGGTTTGATGAGGGGGATAATTATGAAAAAAGACTGCTGAGCCCTCCAGACGGTTGGGTGTTGAGGCCTACCAAAACTCCTAATGATAGAGGCGCACATCCCGGACACTTATTCCTTCTTAGTTAGACAGATGGGTTGCATATGGGAACAGGTGGTCATAACTGTCCTACACAGGGCCCCATACACTCGTGACATGCCGATATGGGCAATTGAACCCTTTGCAGATATAAAACATACCATGTCAGTGAGTAAATGGAAGGCTAGTGGCTGCGACGTATGGGGAGATATGTATCTCGGGGGCCAATTTATAACTTGTGAAGATGCAGCAGAATCACTTGCCCTTGGTGTAGGACAATATTTACAATATAACAAGATGTCAGCAACTGCACGCAAACTCTGGCCTGGCTTCCCAGAACAACCAGCCTTCTCCCAGACGTTGACTAGACTACTAGAAATGACGGGCTAGAAAACTTATCATACACCTATACAGAGCACTATGTGAGGATGCTCTGCCAATCACTTCAAAAGCCGAAACAAGATGGAAGAAAGACTTGGAGCTAGATATTACCCTGCGGGACTGGCAAAAGGTCCACGAAGAAGTCTGTAAACTCAGCACAAATGGCCAGTTTAAACTACTACAGTAAAACTATGACTACCAGTTATATCTTACTCCTAAGACCCTGCATGCTATCTAGCCATCCCGGCCCGATGAATGCCTGAGATGTAAGGTCCCTGCGGCTGACTTTCTGCACATGATCTGGCAGTGTACCGACATTAAATATGCTACGGGATGGGACTTTGAGGGGGCCCCATGTGAAGTGCTGTTGGGCCTGCTCTTGGCCCCAGTCAAAAGAAAGCTAAGCCATAAATTCCTGACTCTGGGATAGGTACTTGCCAAACGTCACATCGCAATCAAATGGATGAACTTGAACCCGCCAGAACATAGAGAATGGCTCCAAGAACTGTTAGAGTGGGTGACGTCAGAAGAGGTCAGAATGAAACAGGTCAGAAAAGACATTAAGTTAGAGGACGACCTAAGGGCATGGAGACAGATGTATGCAGACCTATAGATGGGGGCCAGCACACCGGGATCACAGCATACAGATGACTAATATACTGTAGTACCACGCCACACATATGTTGTCCACAACTGAATGCTCAAGAGATAGGAGGACATATTGGCGATTCCCAGACTTAAACCTGTACCCTAATCAGGAAATACTATGCATCTGACCTGCCACAATGTTTTACTTAAACCAAACTGTTGTTGTCCAAGTTCCAGGATGTGTAGGCGATTGAAGTTGAAACATCATAGATAATGAAAAGAGTACATAACTTACGCAATATAAGACGTAACTAACCATTAATTATAAAAAACGAATAAACGTGTTTTTTGTTTAAATGCATACCTCTTGTAAAGAGTTATTAGAGTGATTACTAAATTCAGAAACTGAATATTCACTGCAATGGCATAGTAATATTGGAGAACAAAAGTTGTTCAACACTGCTGCTATTTCATAAAGTAAAGCACTTGCTTCAGCTGTGTTCTTCAGCCTGGTCTCCAGAAATTAAATGAGGAAGACTGTTTTTGAGGGTGGTAGCTGATGCTGGTACAATGTCAGATAATGCTTTCATCCTAATATTGAATGGCTTTGGGCTGGCAGTTTTCCAAGGTAGGTGTGGGAATGCAGCAGGACACGATGTTTAAGTTTACATTTCAGAATGGCGTGAAAGAGAGTTTTTTTACAGGGGTAGAGTGGGTGAGCAGGGATGCAGCTTGGTCAGTAAGATGGGGGGTGCGTCAGATTTTCCGACTATCAGGCTCACATATAATGTTTAAATAGATTATACGACAAGCAGGGTGAATGACCCCTGAAAATATGCCCCTGTGGGTGAGAGGCAGGGCACAAGATAGGAGAAGAGGACCTGGAGAATCAGGAGCAGATTCCCAGGCAACCAGAGCTAGGGCAAGGAGGACCAATGGGACCACAACCAAGGGGACCAGAAAGCTCAAATCACAGAGGCCTATTAAGATCAAAGCCAGGCACACTAGGACAAGGAAGACCAGGATGAGGAGAAAAAGCAGTACCTGACAAGAAGGGCAGGATGACAGGGGCCAAAATGGTCAAGCCAGGTGACTAATAATATGATGACCTGATCAAGGAGGATCAGGACTAAGTGGATGATTTACTGCAGAACCAGGATGACAAGTAGCACAAGGCCAGGACCAAGAGTATCATGACAAAATTGAGGAAAACCAGGAGAACTAGCTAGATCAGGAGCAAGTGGACAATGGCCATTATGACTAGGATCCAGATCGAAGCAGATTAGGTGGACTAGAAGGTTCAGGATAAGCAGGACAAGGAAGAGGGCTAAGAGGTCCGGGGAAGCGAAAATAAAGGGGACCAGCACTGGAGGTACCAGCTGGAGCAAGAGATTCAGGAATTGGGGTAGTAAGATCATGCTGGTGAGGGTGGAGAGGGAACAGAACAAGCAGAGTCTCAATGTTCAATGAGACAAGGCCAGGATTAAAACAACCAGGCTCAGCCCAAGAAGACCTAATAAGAGTAGGAAGATGACCTTTTTGACAATGTCACCCCCCCTTTTTTAACTGGTATTGACTGGAAGTACACTGGATTCCTGCTAACCAGTTCCCCAGTGTTGCATCTCTTTCCAAAAACAGTGCAATTGTTTCTGACAATTGGCGATACCATTAGTACCTTCTGTAACTCATTAGTGAATAGTACCCCTGGTACCTAGGGCTTGAGGTACTAAAGTTGGCCCCCAAGGGCTGCAGCACAAATGTTGCTACCTTAAGGGATCCCTCACCAAGCTCATGCAAACTGCACTTCATGCTCCGTGTCTTGGTGCAGACAAAAGTGAAATGGCACACAGCCTGTGTGCCCTGCCTGCAGACAATGCATGTCATATAAGTAAGTCACCGCTACAGCATGGCCTTACCACCCTAAGGCACGGTGCACTATACTACATGTGAGGGCATAACAGCATGAGAAGATATGCCCCCGTACTGTTCAATTCCATTACTACCAGTGTAAGTGATCAGGGAATCCATTTTAAAAGCATGTGCTGGACAATGGTGAAAACGAGGTCTCCAGCTACTTGATGGCTTCACTGAAAATAGGGATGTTTAGTACCAAACATCTCAAATTAATAAACCCACTCTGATGCCAGTGTAGGAATTAGTAATACATGCACCCATAGGGCATCTTACTGGTGATCCCTTGAAACCTACCAGTTACTGGTGTGCTGACTGACAGGTTTTCGCCAGCCTGACACCAGAGATGAGTTTCTGAATCTCAAATGTTAGGGCCTTTGCTCTCAGGGGGGCATAATGCAAGCCTGCTTGGGCAGAGGGTGCTTTGCATTCCAGCCCGCAGGATGACCTGCGATTAGCATTCCAGGGCCGGGGAGCTTCAAAGAGGCCACAGCCTTTGGTATGTGAATATGGCTTCTCTCACAAGTGAGGAAACCAACCCCCTGCGTCTAAAGTCTTTTTGGCACCTGGACGGGCGGGGAAATTAGCTAGGCAAGACAGGTGTGTCCACCCACAGGCGAATACCACCCCTGAACTGGGCTACCTGAAGTGGATGTGACTTTTCAGAAGTGACCATCTTGGTAATAATGGAAAATTTAGGGACAGGGTTATGCTCACTTACCCCAGGAAGTGGTCATCTAGGGGGCATGCTGCCCTAAGGTAAGTAACCCATTGGCTCCTACCCTACACTCCTCTAACACACCTACATTCAGTATTTAGGGGAGCCCTGGCACCTGGAAATCAGATTCCTGCCAACCTTCAAAGAAGAAGGACACTGAAGAGCCGCAAAAGCACAGACTGTGGGGGAAGCAACTGACCCAGCGCCAGTCCTGCTGGCCTGTTTCCATCGAAGTGCGCCAAAAGTCATCTCGTCCTGCAGCTGCTGTGCCTCCAAAGCCTGGGAGGTCTGACTGTCTTCAACAAAGAACCAAGGACTCGGATGCAGCAGTATAACTGCTCCCCTACATCCTGCAGGCACCCTAAGAAGACTTTGAGACTCCAGAACCTCAAAGACCTGATGGCGCAAACTACCACAACAGCCACACTTTCTATCCTGAGCTGAAGTGAGCCAAGGGTGCTAGAATGGTCCCCCAGCCCTCCAGAGACACTGTGGGCTTCCCACTGCTGCCTGTAGCCTGTTTGCAGACTCCCCCTCTACCGCGACTGCTCTCAGGGATAAAAACCCAAAGCCTAAGGACACCAGAAACCCATCACCCTTGGCCAAGGTGAAGAAGACCAAGTCCTCACAAGCACTGTGAGGACTAAGCCCCCTTGTTGGTTCAGATCAACTGGTCCTGCAGTCTGAGCCAGCAACCTCTTTACTATTGGACCGATCTTAATAGACTTGAATGTGGCACCTGACGTTGGAAGGCACCTCTGCACCAGGTAACCCCAGTGCTACCCGAAGTGAACTGTTGGTGCTGCCTTGGACTTTGGCCTAAACTCATTTTAAGTCCAGAAGATTGAACCCATAAGTCACTGTTGAGTGCTCAAGTGCAATACGTGATTTTCCTCAAGAGTTTAACATTACCATGAAGTGTTTCAATTCTGATTTCAAGTATCAAACTCACCCAATGCTGAAAAACACACATGCCGCAGTGCTTCCAGAGGTGACCTCTTGGTGTTGCCTTGGACCTTGCCCAATACTCACCTCAAGACCTAAGGAAGGGTCCTGTAAGTCGTTGTTAAGTGACAATAAGCAGCGTATGTTTCTTTTCTAAGTTAAAATGTCAGCGCAGTGCTTCAATTAATATTTAAAGTATCATAAACCTGCTTTCTTCAAACCAGCTATTTTAACAAGTACTTACCTAATTTTGATGATCTTGCTACCTAAAATTAAATAAAGATAAGTGTTATTTTGAAAAATTGGTGTGGATCTCCTTCTTGAGTCGTGTGTATCATTTACTGGCTGTGTGTGTGCAACAGATGTCTAACACTCCTTTCTGATAAGCCTAAGGCTGCTAGACCACACTACTTCCTAGAAGAGCACCTTGCGATTGCTAGAGCCAGCCCCTGTCATATTGTAAGGGAATACCAGGACTCTTTGCACAGTCTACTTTTGTTTGGTACAACATTTAAAGAGCCAGTTTCCTGGAAGACAAGGCTTAGTGGATGCAGTACCAGGAGAGATCAGGCCAAGGAATACAGGATGACCCAAAATTAAAAGACATGGAAGGCTGATGTCAGCAAAATGTTTAATGACTAACAAAGGGGTCAAAGAGCTATGGCAATGGGCAAAGAGGAGCTCAGTACCATTTGAAACCCACAATGAGCAGATGAGAGGGTGAGGGAGGCTTCAAATATATCATTTCAGTTGTCCCACAGAGGGAATATGTGTATCAGAGGTCTCTGATTTCCATCAGTAAGTGTCAGGATCCAAAGAATTAAGGGTCAACCTAGATGTGCAATTATAAACAGAAGACATTTTCACCAAAAGAAAAGGGATAAATGCTGCTATTGGAGAGAGGCATTGCACTTTAAGAATTTAAGATGACTGCCCAGACATTACTCCTACACCTGCACTAGTTATTTTTTCCTTTACACTAAGATTTGAATGTGAAGTGCGTGCTCCAATGAGACTATGCACTTCATTGAAGAGAAAATGCAAAGTGCAGCTGTATTTTTGGTGTTCATCAAGAATAGGTAGAGAGGTTAGTGCTGTCGTCGTTAGTGTGGGGTTTTTCAGGCTTGTATTATCGGTCTTCGATATTATCGAGTAACAAGCAGTGTGGGTGGAGGATTTAGAAACTCAGTGACCCCTTGTGAGTCGGTGCACCAGAAGGTGAACAGTGTTTTTAATAAGGAGATTTTACAGGAAGTGTCTCAATTTGAGTGTGTGCATTCTGAGTGAATGGTGTTCCAGTTAGTAACGCCTTCTATGGCTTCAATAGAAACTGCTAGAGTTTTGAGGAGGCAGGTTGCTCCACAAGAAGGAAACTAGCATTCTGTTACTGAATATGCCCACTAAAGCAAAAGTGTCATGAAAATGCTTTTCTAACTCCAAGGAATCGTCGAGAGTTCTCAACAGTTCATTTAAATGAAGTAATAAGGAAAAAATTGATAGGCAACATTTCCAAATAGACAAGGGGAAAGAACTTACCTGAAATCCTTCTCCAGCAACAGTGGAATCCTTTCCAAGTCTTAGGCAAGTATTACCTAAGGAATGAAAAGAAGCAACATGAGTTAAAGGAAATGCAAATACAAATTAAGAGCTTGCATACATGACATAAAGAAGAGACAATACAGCTATCATAAGTATTACTTCTATATAAAGTAAGCATTGTATAAGACAATTTATTTTCTGAAGGAGAGATAATGCCTTACTTATTCTGAGTATTTTAAATGTTAAAGGTGGTATAAGAATTCTCTATATATGTTATATGCAACTATAATCTTAATTTATGTTATTAGTTTCTTATAAGCTCTCAGCAATTGAATGCAGCAATATATATATATATATATATATATATATATATATATATATATATATATATATATATATATATATATATATATTCACTTAAAAAACCATAGGTTTCACACAGGTTATAGTTAGGTGGGCATTTCCCTCTTTAAAAACCAATGAAATTCCCCCGTTATAGTTAGTTCAGATAACTATAACTCGCACGCCCGCAATCCACTGCTCATGACGTCACATATTACATCACTCATGACATGGTCAGTGGCATCACTCATGACATCACTGATGACATCATCCTTGTGATTGAGTGCCGGTCGCGCGAGTTATAGTTATCTGAACTAACTATAACGGGGGAATTTCATTGGTTTTTTACGAGGGAAATGTCCACCTAACTATAACCTGTGTGAAACCTATGGTTTTTTAAGTGAATTTGCAAGGTTTTTTAAATGCTAATTCCTAACTATAACGTGTGTGAAACCTATGGTTCTTTAAGTGAATTTGTACGTTTTTTTAAATGCTAAGTTATGTATTTATTAATATATTTTTTTTAAGGTTTTTCACCGTGCGCGCAGGGTGGGTGCACGGTGCATACCGTGCGCGCACTGTGCGCGCACCCCGCTATTTTTTTCAACATAATTTTTTAAAAATGTTTTTATCACCCTTGGGGGGTCCTTCTGTGACCCCCTGACAAAGGCTAGGGGGTCAGGAACTCTCTTCCCTGCCCCCTTTTCACGTTTTCCCCCTTTTTTCCACCTTTCCGTTTCAGTCCGACAGACAAAATGGTGGCCGACACTTCCTGATTTCGACCGATTCGAATGTTGACTGACATCTAACAACCAATCAGAATTTCGCTCGCGCACGGCACCCTGCGCGCACGGTGCGCGCACGGTGCGCGCGTATAGTTATTTATATGCTTTTAAATGCTATTTTCTCAGGAAATACTAAACAGATTTACACCAGACCTGCAAAAGGCACTTCCCTGACCTGAGGACTACCTCTCTGCCAAATTTCAAATATTTCTGTTCAGCCGTTCGGGCTGTACCTTCGACTAAAGGACCTATGGGAAAATGCATGGGGAAAACGCGTTTTGGGACCCCCCTTTTTTCTCGGCCCCCGCTTGACGAATCACCCCGAGACTTTCAGGGTAGGAGCTGGACGGAGCGCCCCATTAGTTTTGAAAATTTCGCGAGGATTCGTTAACCGCGCCAAAGTTATTCAAAATAGAATTTTGAGATTTCCTATGGAAACACGATCCTAACTATAACTATCTACTGGCGACCGCCAGTAGATTATATATATATATATATATATATATATATATATATATATATATATATATATATATATATATATATATATATATATATATATATGTTCCACGTTTTCCGTCAGCTATCCTGCTCTCAGCACAGCGGGTGCTCCAGCCGCGAGGGCGGAACTCGTGAATCCATTACAGCCACAGTTTTCAAAGATTGCTGCGCACTCTGGTCAATATACTATTCAGTAATTTATTATAATTCGTTGCAAACACGATCTGTACACGATCTGCTGACAAACGCGTTTCAGCCTCTTGGCCTTCGTCAATGTCAATAATGCTCAGTTTCCATTTTCTATTTAAGCATTTGATTGGTTATCATGATCATAGCAAAATGGAGATAAAAAGCGGACTTCATGTATACAGATATTCAATGTGGGAAGAAGTTTGTCGGCCATTTTGACACTGTGTCATGCCACAATTCACAAAACTCGATTTATACATCATGCCTATGGGTTCCACGTTATAATTCATAGATATATAAACAGAATTCTTTACGTATTACTCTCAAATTATAAAAACATAATATTTGTAAATCATAAACGTATTCGTGCATACTTGAGTAAACAGAATTCTATGCATGTTGCTTTTAAATTTATGAAAACACAATGTTTGCTAATCATAAACGTGTTCATTTATGCCCCCGGCTAATTATAACCCAATTGGGGTATCTATATCTTTTTACTCGAGTTTTTAACAAAAATAGCGCCCTGAATGGGCTTTCTTCAATTGTTAAATCATGGTTATCTGAGTGGTCAGATGCCAACCTTCCCCATTGTAAAAATGTTTCCAAAGGGACAGCGTTTGGACTTTCGTTGCTTTATCCAATAAAGGACCAGAGTTCCTCCTCCTGATTAAGTCCCCCTGGGCTTTTGGTGCGTAGCTCCACTATGAGTTTTGCCTCAAGCTGTCTCAGTGACCTGACTCTGTCCCCTCCTCTTTCTCCTGCTGGGACCTGATCTATGCAATAATATGTCAGTTTGTCACTTTTAGCACCATGCAACCCAGCAAAGTGCCTCGCCACTGGGTACGTTTTGTCCCTGTTTGTTATGGCTCTTTTATGTTCCAAGATGCGCTTCTTTGCTGGGTGTATGGTGCTTCCAATGTATTGCAGTCCACAAGGACAAACCAGGCAGTATATTACAAAACTGGAATTACAGTTAAGAAGTTTATCAATGGATCTTTTAAGCTTTTTGCCTGGTACTGCATAGTCTTTCACCTTCTTGCAGTTTTTGCACGCCTTGCAACTCATGCAAGGAAAGAAACCGGTTATAGTCGGTTTGGTTCTCGGTTTTTCCTCAAAGTGGCTTCGCACCAGAATATCTTTCAGTGAGGAACTTTTCCTGAAAGTAATATCAGGATTTGGAGAGATCAATTTTCCCAGGACCCCATCAGTTTGGAGGATTCCCCAATTTTTCTGAATGAGGCCCCTAATTCTGTGAGCCTCTGCCGAGAAGGTCATAATTAATCTGACCTTAGATTGGTCTTCTTCCATTGCGCTATCATTGACCTGTTTCTTGGTAAGTAGCTCTTGTCTGCTTCTGCCACCTGCCTTTTCAACTGCTTCCTGCAGCACTTTACTCTTATATCCTCTATCTTTGAATCTCAATAGGGACTCGTCGGCTGCCTCTTGAAAATCCTCAGAACGGGAGCAGTTCCTCTTGAGCCTTAAAAGTTCCCCATACGGAATGCTATTGATCAAATTCCGGGGATGCTGGCTTCAAGAGTGCAGGACAGTGTTGCCCGCTGTTGGCTTCCGGTACAATTTTGTACACAGCTTGTTATCTGCCACAAAGACCAGGAGATCTAGAAAGGCTACCTCCTTTCCACTGATGTTACTCGTGAACTTGAGGTTGTAGTCATTTTCATTTAAGGCCCTCACATATTCCTCTGCCTCTGTGTGTGTGCCTCTCCAAACTATGAAGAGGTCGTCAATGTACCTAGACCATAAGGCTATTTTATCAAGCCAGATCTCACTGTCACCCGCCCAGGCCACGTGCTTCTCCCACCAGCCCACGAAAAGATTCGCGTAGCTGGGGGCGAAGCACGTGCCCATCGCGGTACCCTGTGTCTGTAAATAGAGTTCTCCTGCAAACAGAAAAATATTGTTATGCAGACAAAATGAGACAATTTGTGATAGCATTTTGTTATGTTCCTGGAACTTCAGTGCTCGGCTTCTCAGGAAATATTCAAGGGCTTCTAATCCCTGGGAGTGTCTGATGCTTGTATATAAACTAGTTATATCAAGAGTTATTAGCAGTAATTCATCATCCCAGGAGATCCCTTGAATCTGGTGGATGAAGTCTGTTGTGTCCAGGATAAATGAACTCAGGTCCTTGACCATGGGGAACAAAAAGGAGTCTACATAAATAGAAGCCTTTTCCAATAGACTTCCCAATGAGGAAACTATCGGACGTCCTGGAGGCTCCTTAATGTCCTTGTGTACCTTCGGGAGATGGTAAAATGTAGGTAACACAGGACACTCAACCTTCATATATTGGAGCTCATTGGTTTCTAGAATTCCCTTGTTATTCCATTCTTCCAACAGGCTGTAGAAGGCCAATACGCTGCTATTGTAATCTTCTCTCTTGATTTTTACATAACTTTGTGTATCACCAAGTAAGCGTAAGGCCTCACGTTTGTATTGCTCCTTTGTCATTATTACGACATTTCCCCCTTTATCTGACTGTTTGATTACCAGTTCGGGGTCATCTCTGAGGGATTTCACAGCCTCCCATTGTGCTTTTGTGAGATTGTATTTTCTTCTCCCTCCAGGAGTCTTGTCATCAGTTCTTAGTTTATCAAGATCTTTGATTACCGCCTCATGGAAGATCGTGTTTGCAACGAATTATAATAAATTACTGAATAGTATATTGACCAGAGTGCGCAGCAATCTTTGAAAACTGTGGCTGTAATATATATATATATATATATATATATATATATATATATTCCGACAACGCTGTAATTCCTCCTTCCTTGAATCCCCAGCAACCACGGACACCAAATGAGCTTCAAAACCGGTCTTTTAATGAGAGCAAATAGGCAAAACAATTACTCTACGCGTTTCGGGATAACACTCCCTTGATCACGAGTAAAGGCAAAGTGAACCAGGAAGTGCAATAAATAGTCATGTGATTTCTTTTGGTAAACAAAGAAAACAGACTTCTAGGCTACTCGTTACTTCACGAGGCCACTTTTTTCTTGAAGGCAACTTTAACAAAATTTACATTTCGACAAAATACATTGTGTGGAACTGAGTAAAACGTTTGATGTAATCTGAACATGCATTGCATTATACACAGAATAAATAACAATTTTCGTCCAATTAAATCATAAGGGTTGAGTATATACCTTATACAAAATTCCGATTCAATCGTAATTACCTAAACCATTGACCACTGAAGCCCATGTGGGCATTAATATCAAATGTCAAAAATTATTATTTGAACGAAAAATAGTTCCACTTAACATGTAAATAGAACGTCACAAAGCATATATGCATCTTCAGTCAACACTTCTTGCCCCAGTGGGCTTATAAAAGATACTCAATCTTCCATATGTCACCAGAATAGATCAAAGTTTGCATCTACAAGAAAAAACAAATAAATCAATCAACAATTGGTCGAAAAAAGTTAACTAAGACTATATTTCCTGAAACTTTACACCTTAAAATCATTAAAAACATTTTTTGCAATAACATTTGTAAACAAGCTACTGACTCTCGTTTCAATAATGCAGGACTGTGAAGATTCAACATGAACACATTCAAATTCATCCTAAGTGCACCGCTAACTCTTCGTCACAGTTATGACCCATCGGGGCCAAAGTACCATACTGGATTATGAGTTTCGACTCCAATCGTCTAAGGTCTTGAACCCTATTACCTCCTCTCTCACTCATCTTTATTGTGTCAAGGACGCAAAAACTGAGTAAATCACTGTTCTGACTGTGGTGACTCAGGAAGTGGCGTGCAACAGGGTATTGTTTATCGCCATGTTTAATGATAATCCAAGCGCAGTGAGTATCAATGATGCCGAGTTACTTCATACAGCTAACGTGCTGGCAGGCTTAGCTACAAGTAATGATAATCCGTTTACTGATTTTGAGAATGAAAATGTCATCCTTAATGTTATTGCAAAAAATGTTTTTAATGATTTTAAGGTGTAAAGTTTCAGGAAATATAGTCTTAGTTAACTTTTTTCGACCAATTGTTGATTGATTTATTTGTTTTTTCTTGTAGATGCAAACTTTGATCTATTCTGGTGACATATGGAAGATTGAGTATCTTTTATAAGCCCACTGGGGCAAGAAGTGTTGACTGAAGATGCATATATGCTTTGTGACGTTCTATTTACATGTTAAGTGGAACTATTTTTCGTTCAAATAATAATTTTTGACATTTGATATTAATGCCCACATGGGCTTCAGTGGTCAATGGTTTAGGTAATTACGATTGAATCGGAATTTTGTATAAGGTATATACTCAACCCTTATGATTTAATTGGACGAAAATTGTTATTTATTCTGTGTATAATGCAATGCATGTTCAGATTACATCAAACGTTTTACTCAGTTCCACACAATGTATTTTGTCGAAATGTAAATTTTGTTAAAGTTGCCTTCAAGAAAAAAGTGGCCTCGTGAAGTAACGAGTAGCCTAGAAGTCTGTTTTCTTTGTTTACCAAAAGAAATCACATGACTATTTATTGCACTTCCTGGTTCACTTTGCCTTTACTCGTGATCAAGGGAGTGTTATCCCAAAACGCGTAGAGTAATTGTTTTGCCTATTTGCTCTCATTAAAAGACCGGTTTTGAAGCTCATTTGGTGTCCGTGGTTGCTGGGGATTCAAGGAAGGAGGAATTACAGCGTTGTCGGAATACGTAGAGGTTTGCCACCTCGCCGCGGACCACCATCACAAGTGAGTAGGGGGAAGGCTAACATTAGCGGTTCGCTATTATTGCGGTTTTTGATATATATATATATATATACATATTGCAGGTCTTTACCTCGGCTGGTGGGAGGAGCAAGTTGTCAGTAACATCAAACAGTATATAGACCACGTCGTCTTCTGGGTCAGATATATAGATGATATCTTCTGTATCTGGAAAGGCAGTGAAACCCAAGTGCAAGAATACTGAATGACAATTCACTTAATTTGCAATTTACTAGCGAAAATAACACTAATACTATTGAGTTTTTGGATCTTAAGTTAGAGATTGAAAATAACAAAATATCAAGTAAACTATTTAGAAAAGCCATGGCAGGCAATAGTTTATTGCACGCCCACAGTTGCCATCCTCAAAATCTCATTTACAGTATTCCTTATGGGGAGCTCATGAAGGCCAAAATAAACTGTAGTACGGAGGAAGGCTACTCTAAAGAAAAAGAGATTATGACCCAAAGATTTTTGGCACGGGGGTATAACAAATCTATCATCAATCTTGCTATTTGTTGTGTCTTAGTATGTAGCCAGGCAACATGTCAACATTCCTTCCATAGCAACCAGGATGCTTTGTTCTGAGTTGGCTGGGAGAGAAGAGCTGGCAGTTGTAGAGAGAGGACCTGTCTGTCTAGGGGTTGTACATGTGAACTTGCAATAAAGTTCGTCTTACAGATATCTGTCTGCGCTTCTTAAAAGTGGCGACGAAGGTGGGATGATAAAAGCAGATGAAATTTAAGCTTGGAGTCATCAACCCCTAGACGAGTGATAATCATCAAATTATTGAGACCAGCAAAAATGGACTGCCTGTATACAACACAAGGTCAGTGAAATCCAATCAAAACTATTTAGACCAGCATTATTTTTATTATTAACATGATAAACGTGGAACTGATTGATGACTGCTGGTGCTACAAACGTGAAGAAGACAAATGAAAGCATATTTTATGCTTTGAAACTGACTAATGACTGTTGGTGTCACTAGTGCTGAGAAGACATGTGGAAGCTTATTTTTAAAAAAAGGCTCCTATATCTGCGCAACAATATTATCGAATGGCTGGCACTGAATTACATACATTGCTGAATTATTCTGCAGTTGAGGAATTGAAAAGCATTGTTGCTGGAATCAAGCTGTTGATATGTGTGACCTTATGAACATGGAATGAAGTCTTTTCCCTCATGTGATTTTAAATAAAAGGAGAAAAAAGAGTGCGGAGCGTGAAGTGAGTGGAAACCCTGACTTGACAAAGAAGATTTCCAGCGTGTATGCCTCTGATTCACTGTGCACATTGAACAAAGACTTCCTGGCTGTGCGCGTGTGAATTTAATTTAAAATAAACACACCAAAGAGAAGCGTTTGTTTGTATCTCCTGACATAATTGGGAGTGTGCGCTAAGCCTCCCTTGCCGTGCGCGTTGATCAGGGGTGGACACAGCTTGCGTTTGTGGCTCCTGCAACCAAAGCAAACTCACAGCAGCTCTGCAGCTCTTACCTGAATTGTCACTCTGAGGTTCTAATCAACTGACTCAAGTTTGGCTGGTGTGGCTTCCTGTACACGTGGAAACAAAAGAACCCTTACAAGCTGTATCCCCACAAAGAAAACAGAATACACTGGTCCTTTATTTTAGATACGAATAATAAATACTTAAGTGTCATTGCATGCAAATTAAGGACCACAATAATAACCAGACCACGGTGACTACTTTTATTTTGTTAGTTTATTATTTTACCAAATAATCAATTTATTTTTTAGGTACTTGGTAACAATTTGACAACGGTGACTACTTTTATTGTCTTAGTTTATTACTTTAATGAATATTCAATACTGTTGTTTAGTATACATAAATTTTCATTACCTGTCATTTTACTAGTGTATAATTTAAGAAAGGTTCCAAATGGATATGTCATCCATAACTGCTCCACCCAAATTTTTACAAAATCCAGGAGAACCTTCCTTACCATAGGAAGATTGGATAGAATCATTTGACACATATTTAGAGGCTATTGGTGGGGAGGATTTTGTAGCTTCGCGCAAAGTGGCCATACTTAAATACAATTTAGGCATTGAAGGCAGAAAAGTATTAAAAACACTACCTATTAACACAGAAAAGAAACCCATAATAACTAGAGATAAAACCAACAACAGTGAAGATGAAGAAGTGGAAGAATTTCAGCAGGACACAATAGATAGCACTGACGAATACATTGAAGTAATAAAAGCATTAGAAGAAAACTAAGACAAAAAAGTTAGTATTGTAGTAGAAAAACATACGTTTTTTGCTCGGTCACAGTTGCCAGGAGAATCTGTAGAACAATATATTTCTGTATTAAGAACATTAGCTGTCACTTGTAAATTTAGAGACCTTCATGAGGAGATCATAAGAGATCAATTTATCAATAGAACAAACAACATCAAAATACAAGAAAGATTACTAGACATGAAGGATCCTTCTTTGTCAAAAACCATTCAAGTAGCAAGGCGCATTGAAAACACTTCCAAATATGTTAAAGAATTGAGTGCAGATAAACCTGTATTGAATAAAGTGTGTGTGGTAGAAAAAGATTCAGTCAAAAAGAAGGAAAACAAAGGTAAAAGTGGTTTCATTCCGAAAAACAATAAAGTATGTTATAGATGTGATAGTATAAGACATACAGCTGATTCTGATAGATGTTTTGCTATCAAGGACAAATGTTATAAATGTAAAAAGATTTGCCATTTAGCACGCATGTGCAAAGCAGGGTTCTTGCCTAATGCAACATGGAAACCACCTGTAAATGCCATAAGAGAAAATATTGAGGAAGATTACTCTGACAATGAGGGAGAAGTTGAAGTAATGGTGATTTGTGACAATTCCATAAATAAAATATCAGAAAGTTAAAATCCTCCCAAATGTGATGTAGGAATAAATGGCACCAAGATAACAGTATGGGCAGATTCATGTTCGCCTTATACTATTATAGATAAAAACGTTTGGGAGAGAATATGAAGTCACAAGTTGAGCACACCTGATGTAGAACCTGAGGGGTGCTGTGGAGTAAAACTTCCCATTTTATTTTTTTTGTATGTACTCTATCCCATAAAGGACATGTGGCCACCAGCAGAGTATATGTAGTGGAAAAAGGACGGGCACTTCTTGGATGGTGTGAACAAAGAATGCTAGGCATGAACAACAAGTGTTAGTGACTGAGGATGCAGAAATAGCTAAATGGAGCACTACATTTCCCAAACTATTTGATGAGAAATTAGGTTGCTTAGAAAAGTTTGAACACTGCATTGTGCTCAAACGAAATAACATACCATGTGTGCACAACACAAGAAGTGTACCTTTTACTCTCAGAGAGAAATTGAAAGCTGCACTACAAAGATTATGTGATGCTCAAGTCATAGAACCCATTGAGTCATCTGAATGGCTAAGTCCGGTAGTTTTGGCACAAAAACCGGATGGAAATGTACACATGTGTATTGATCTGAGAGATCTCAACCGTAGCATTCTTGTTGATAGGTATCCACTAGGTATCCACTACCTCACATAAATTAAATGGTATCTACAGTAAATAATGCAGAATACTTCTCATTAATTGGTCTCTCAAATGCATACCACCAAATCAAACTACATGCATCCTCTAGACATCTCACCTCCTTTATTACTCTGGAAGGAGCTTTTCAATTTATCAGAATGCCATTTGTAGTAATGAGTAGAATATTGGCGAATCTACACAATGTGCTAGTATTCCAGGATGACATATTGGTAGGGGGGTCTACCCGGGCTGAGCACGACTCCAGATTAATGGAAGCATTAGAAAAACTACAGAGAGCAGGACTAACGGTGGGAATTAAAAAATGCAAATTTGGTGTAAAATAGATTGATTATTTAGGACATAAATTGTCTAAAAATGGTGTCAAACCAAAAAAAAATTACTTGATGCAATCACAAATGCTCCGCCACCTAAAGATAAAGAACAATTGCGCTCATTTCTGGGTCTTGCCGAATTCTATTCCAAATTTGTACAGCACTTTGCTGACAAAGTTCACAATCTCAGAATTTTAATGAAAAAAGGGGTCAAATTTGAATGGACTGATGAATGTCAAAAGGATTTTCTCTCCATCAAGGAACAAATCGTTAAAGCAGTTTCCCTTAAACCATTTAATCCTTCTCATCAAAGTATTATAGTAGTGGATGCCTGTGCTTATGGACTGGGGGCTGTGTTGATGCAAAAGAATTTGGGACATGAACGGGTTGTAGCATTTGCATCTCATACCCTCAAGGCTGCGGAGGCTACATACTCGGTCATAGAAAAAGAAGCACTGGCATGCTGGTGGGTTGTGACCTATTTTAAGAATTACATATGTGGCACACGCTTTGAGGTTAGAACTGACCACAGACCTCTTATCGAATTATTTACAACCAAGGGAGCGGCAAAGGCTACTCCCGGAATTGCCAAATGGTTATTCAGACTTCAAGGTTTTGACTTCTCCTTACAATATGTTCCAGGCATTCGAAATGTTAATGTTGATTGCTTGTTACGTTTGCCATTGGAATGCAATGAGGATGAAGTTGACATCAATGATGATTGTGTTGTAGCAAATATAACTGAAGTGTGTAAAGGTGCCATATCATGTGATGAGTGGAAAGAGGCTGTAACAAATGACTCTATCTTCAAGGATTTAATAATTGAGTTATCTAATCCATCTGTATCCAACATCACACTCAAAAAGAAATTTGGGGAATTTTGGACTGTGTGGTCTGAATTATCGCTGCTAGATGGTGTATTACGGAGGAATGGCAGATTAGTAGTTCCAGATAGCTTGAAAGAAAGATTACTCAAACTATTACACGAAGGACATGGTGGCATGTCAGCCATGAAGAGGAAAGGAAGAGAAACATTTTGGTGGCCAGGAATGGACAAAAATATAGAAGAACATGTATGTGGATGCATAGATTGCATGTGTTGTGACAAATCTCATAGAGTAGAGGAATCACCCATAACATCAACCACTTTTCATAGCAGATCATGGGAAAAAGTAGCCATGGACATTTGTGGTCCATTCTTAGCCAAGGGAATTGTCAACAAGTACGCATTAGTGTTAATGGATTGCCATTCCAAATGGCCGGAAGTAGCATTCACGGGGGACATCAAAGCACGTAATGTCATAGAATTTTGTGACCAAATATTCCGCAGGCAAGGATGTCCTAGCACCTTCATCACAGACAATGGTCCACAGTTCATTTCCAGTGAGTTTAAAACTTATCTAGCCAACATGGGTATCACTCCCCATACCACTGCTGTCTATAATCCTAGGGAAAATGGTCTTGTGCAGAGATTTAATAGAGACTTAAAAGAATGTATACAGTTATCTGAACAATCTGGTGAAGATTGTAAAGAGGCAGTAAAGGAAATGTTATGGAGTTATCGCACTACACCTCATTCAGTCACTAGGGAATCTCCATTCAAACTTCTCAAAGGTAGGCAACCGGATACTAAGGCTACTCCTGTGTGGATGTTCAAGGACTTTTCACGTCCAGTTTGTAAGAAGGGGCTAGAAAGTAGGGTAAAGCAATACCAAGACAAGTATGTGCACAGACACAATGATAAATTGAAAAGAAACAATCGCAAATTCACAGTTGGAGACTGGGTAAGGACATATAATGTAGGTGTACAAAAAAGAGGTTGATCAAAATGGTCTGTTTCAAAATGCATAAAGAAGGTTAGTGGCAACAATGTTTGGCTGAGTGATGGTAAAGTGTGGAACACACGATGTGTGACCTTATGCAACAAAGTGAAAACTGATACCTGGTTGGATGGGGATGGCAACAATCAACTAAACAAAGGTTGTGACACTGTAAACAATGACAAACGTGTCAGGAAAATACCCAATTGGCATAAAGATTATGTGACTTATTAATCGTCCAGATGTTGTATTTTATTTTATGTATAAAATGAATTTCACATATTGGTAACTTAACTTATGAATTTGTTATTCCTTAAATTGTAATATATAGTTTCTTTTTTTTTTTTGTTCTTTAAGGAGGAAAGATGTGTTGTGTCTTAGTATGTAGCCAGGAAACATGTCAACATTCCTTCCATAGCAACCAGGATGCTTTGTTCTGAGTTGGCTGGGAGAGAAGAACTGGCAGTTGCTGAAAGAGGACCTGTCTGTCTAGGGGTTGTACATGTGAACTTGCAATAAAGTTCTTCTTACAGATATCTGTCTGCGCTTCTTAAAACTACTCAAAAGGCAGCTAACTTAAAACAAGAGGATCTGTTAGTTCCCAAGAAAGAAAAGATAGATAAAGGTGACCAAATTCGTTTTATCACCACATATCACAATCAAGCATGGGATATACGTAAAAGTCATAAAAAGTTTTGGGAAGTCCTAAAAATTGATGAAGATCTCAAACAATATGTAGGAGATTATCCCTCCCTCACATTCAGAAAAGCAAAATCTCTAAGAGACTCATTAAGTAGGAGCACGATCAAACCAATAGAGAAACGAAGTGGAATACAAGGTTTCTTTACCTGCAATAAATGTAAAGCTGCAAATTCAGTCAAAGTTGCAAAACAGTAAAAATATGCAAGGAGAAGCCAACATTTAAAATTTTGAAACATCTAACATGTAATACAGAGTACGCCATCTATGCTTTAAAATGTCCCTGCAACCAATTTTATATTGGAAGCACCATTCATAGAGCGAAAAACAGGGTTCTGGAACATTTACGAGCCCTCAACAAAAATTACAAGCAATACCCAGTAGCCCGCCATTTTAGCTTGAGCCATAATCAAAATACTAATCTACTCAAATTATCTGTCTTGGATTGTATACCCCCGAGAGAGAGGGGAGGCAACCGGACGTTAGAATTAAGAAAATTAAAGTAAAAAATGATTATCAAGTACAACACCATGAGCCCCACAGATTTTAACCTGGATGAAGAGATGTCTGTTCATCCTAGATAAATATTGGAAATTATAGCTGCACCCGTAATGTATTAATGTTTTTAAAGGTTTTTGATATTATAATTTTAGGATTTAATGCACCGTAACTCAATTTTTAACACAATTGTTTTTCTAGTCTGGTTTGTTGCAGGATACAGAAGCAGAGTGCAGATGAGCGCTTATATTTCGCAAAATTCTATGAGGAAGTCATGTATTAACAGGATTGATTGTGCTCACTTGAGCTGGACAGCATAAATGTAAATAAGGCGCTGCTCTTGTTAATGACACAATATATTGTGGCTATCCCCTGTTTGATTACCTGGGAGTAAGCGGTGTAAGGTCAACTAACCTGACCTTGCATGAAATGTGCTAACTTGTATATTTATATTATAACAAGGCACTATACGTTTACCCACTGGGGTTGAATTGTGTGTATTAACAGGGAGTTACAGGGATGCAAACAATGTGTCCCTGGGCTTGCGCAATTGTGTGACACTGAATTTCTAAAACTTTTGTTTTGTATTCATTTGAAACATTATATTTCCAATAGATTGCTAGGAAAGTTGACAAGAGCTTTACAAGTGTCTAATTTGAAGCTCTAACGCTACAACTCTGCTTCTGTGTGAAAAGAAATGTAAGGTTTCTTGGAATACGTTTTGAAAAAAACTTTATTCATACACATACACATTTGCACAAACCATACTAGTGCGTGTACTATATCTATGTTCGTGAACAGGAAATGAGCACTGGGCACTTTAAAAAGTATGATTATTCACTATGAACCTTGCCCGGGAACAAGGAGTTGTTTGAACTCCGAAACGCGTAGGGACCTTTTTGTTGCAAAATAAACACATCTTTACATCGAGGCAATGGCACCAGTGTTTTTCTTAAAGAAGGACTGTGTACTGGATCGTGTGGTGATATTAGGGGTGGCGACCCTGCCGTGTTGCCTGCCGTTTCAAGAGGCTCGGGATGTTGCCAATTTCTGCGGTTGAATATATATGTATATATTTCCACATCGAAATCCCAAAGCGAAAACAGCCGGAACGTCACAACACCAGGGTACAGACTCCGTAAGCAAAGATGCAGGTATAATAGTTTATTGTAACATCATTGTCCAAATGACGCGTTTCGGCCGCCAGACATGCAGCCTTGTTCACATAGCGCTTAAGTGAAAATGGTGCAATATATAGCAGTGACAGTGGCAGTATTCTTTCTATGTTGATTGCAGTGAATAGGCATTTTACCACATGTAGCAAGCTTTTGCTGTAACGTTGCTTTACTGCGATTAGTGGCAGTGACATCAGCAGAGTTCTGACATAGACTGACATGGTAAACAGACTGAGTAAAAATTACGTCAATATGAGGCAGAGGACAAAGAGACAGACGGATGTATGCAAATGTTCGAGCCTTGCAATACACATGAAACAAAATCAAGACAAATCAGGCGCCCGACACCGTATGTTGCTGTGTGCTAAGCGAACAAATCGGCTTCCCACTACCCCGTCTATTTAGCCACGTGATCCCAAATTGAAAGGCTGTGTGTGTCAGCGATTGCAGGGAGCTAAAGACAGTAGAGGGGTTAGGGGAAACACAAGCAGTATGAGTATCATGCGTGTGATCGGCCGTGCATATAAGTTGCCTATTGAATGCGGTCCGCTTTGTGATAAGCTAGGTGAGAGGTGCCTAATAGTGCTGATGAGTCTGCAGGATAGGCTAAACATCAAAATTACCGCGTTAATGCAGGGGTCCTGTCCACTGGAGTAGTCATGATAAAAAATGAAAAAAGTACATATGAGGAATGTAGTGCTGTGATATATATACATATACGAGGAGTCGTGCATGCTTAGTGCGCATAAATAATGATGGTGTTAGTGACGTGGTGAGATACCTCCTCATATCGGCGCTATACAATAACACTTACGGAGTATATATGGTCTCTTATGCTATTATTTGGCCCAATGCCGCCCTCTAATGCCTGTAAAATCAAAGGCACTAGTCATACGTATATATATATATATATATATATATATATATATATATATATATATATATATATATATTCACTTAAAAAACCATAGGTTTCACACATGTTATAGTTAGGTGGATATTTCACTCGTAAAAAACCAATGAAATTCCCCCGTTATAGTTAGTTGAGATAACTATAACTCGCGCACCCGCAATCCTCTGCTCATGACGTCACATATTACATAATTCATGACATGGTCAGTGGCATCACTCATGACATCACTGATGACATCATCCTTGTGATAGAGTGGCGGTCGCGCGAGTTATAGTTATCTCAACTAACTATAATGGGGGAATTTCATTGTTTTTTTACGAGTGAAATATCCACCTAACTATAATATGTGTGAAACCTATGGTTTTTTAAGTGAATTTGCAAGGTTTTTTAAATGCTAATTCCTAACTATAACGTGTGTGAAACCTATGGTTTTTTCAGTGAATTTGTATGGTTTTTTAAATGCTAAGTTATGTATGTATTATTATTTTTTTAATGGTTTTTCACCGTGCGCGCACGGTGCGCGCACCCCCGCGATTTTTTTTTAAAAAAAAAATTTAAATGTTTTTTTCTGCCTTCGGGGTCCTTCAGGGACCCCCTGACCAAGGCTAGGGGGTCAGGAACTCTCTACCCTGCCCCCTTTTCATGTTCGCCACCTTCCTTTTCCACTCTCGCACTGAAAACAAACAAAATGGCGGCCGACACTTCCTGATTTCGACCGATTCGAACGTTGACTGACATGTAACAACCAATCAGAATTACGCTCGCGCACGTTAGGGTGCGCGCACGGTGCGCGGCTATAGATATGTATGTGCGTTTTAATGCAATTTTCTCTGGAACTACTGAACAGATTGACTCCATATATGCAAAAGGCACTTCCCTGACCTCAGGACTACCTCTCTGCCAAATTTCAAGTAATTCTGTTCAGCCGTTCGGGCTAAAGGTCCTATGGGAAAATGCATGGGGAAAACTTGTTTTGGGACCCCCCTTTTTTCTCGGCCCCCGCTTGACGAATCCCCCCGAGACTTTCAGGGTAGGAGCTGAGCGGAGCGACCCATTAGTTTTGAAAACTTCGTGAAGATTCGTCAGCCGGCGCCAAAGTTATTCAAAATAGAATTTTGAGATTTCCTATGGAAACACGGTCCTAACTATAACTATCTACTGGCGACCGCCAGTAGATTATATATTGCCACCAAAGAGTGAAGAAACTCCAAAACGCGTTGGGTTTGTTTTTTTGTTGCCAAGAGTCCATTAAACATATGTCGAACAACGATTTTGAGTGTCGGTGCTGTGATTTCCGAGTCGGGGTATTTCGTCTGGCCGCAGTTGCAGGTGTTAGGCGTATGCATTACTTCTGTCTTATTTAAAGCAACAGTTCATGCGTTTCAAAATAATAAATATAAACAACATACTATCATGGTTGGTTTACACATTTTTCGTAAAGAATATATTGAAATGGCACATTGAATCAACTCGAATTATGTGATCAGCATTTTGTTGAGTAAAACTAATAATAATTAGCCATCAAACCGGTTGTATCCAGCATATTGTAAAATCCATCGTGAAATACCCGCATTTTGTTTACTAGCCGCTTAGCATCATGCGCCTACATTTTATGGGGAAATACTCAAAGCAGACGATTCACTAATTCAACCGGCAAAAATAGAGGTGTTGCCAGACCTCATTCACAATCTATATTATTAGCGTGTTGAATATCGCCATTGTCAATAAAGTTATGTCAATGGCAAAAACAAAATTTATATTCTGAAGGCGTTATTGGAACTAGGTGGCTAGAGTCGGAGGACGTGTGCACCAGGGACCAGTACCCGAGAGGAGAGCCCATATACATGTTTTAGCTTGTGAGCGGTTCTGCAGAACGCGGAGGCTGTATGAGTGAGAAGTGACTGTGAACAAAGATAACAGAGCACTTTTTTGGATTAGCGTTAACACCCAGTGAAAGCAACCTGGTTCACTGGTATTGGGTATAGTAGTGACACTACAATAATGGTGACAATGAGAGACATAAGAAGAAAAGAGGCAGCAGAGAAATTATTCACTACATCAGCCTTACAAGAAATAGATAACAAAGTTCAATGAAAAATAAAAACAACTTTGGGACAACCACTGGAAAGCTCTTAAAAAAGAGCAGTCGACGTGGTGGGAGGCAACTGGCTTGCAAATGTATATTGAATGTAGTACAGTCCCAGGGGGGTTAAGAATTTTCATTACCCCAACCTTCGACAATCTCGATCCAAACATGTTCTAAGAATGGATGGAATGGATGGCCAACGATCATGAGTGCTCCACAGGAATGTTAAGAATTTTGGTCAAATACGCGCAAAAAGATGGTGACAAATTGAAACAAGAAATTGAGGACATTGCTACGAAATTGAAAGAACTGTAAGAACAGGATGAATTTGATAGAGAAATGACCAAAATTGAAACGGGATTATTAAAAGTGGAGGAAGAGATCAAAATAAAAAAACAGAGAAAATTTTGCCGAGATGAGATTGATTACCAGAAAGGACAGATCTTAACATTTGGGAAAAAATTTGACCAAGTGAGGACTGCGGCGGGGGAAATAAGTGGAGATGAACAACCATCCACTTCAACAATAATAAGGGACAAAGATGCGGAAAGGCCAATTATTAATGAGACAACATCACGTGAAAGAAGCAACAGTGACCAAGGTGGTACGGGTACTCCGGCTCTTACAGAACCAGCTAGGGTAAAGGCAAGTGTTTTGAAGGAATTCGATCTCATGGCCCCGGGCGGATCAAACACCCTGACCAACAGAGGAACACCAATGAAAAGAGGTCATAGACGAGGAGGCAGAGGAGGAAACAGACAACAAAAAAATCAAGAAGAAAGCCCTGTGGGAGTTCTAACAAGGGGAAAGAAGGCGTCAAAATGACGAACAACAGAACAGTTGTAAATTTATCTGATTTGACACTAACTAAATATCAGATGGACATTTTGGCCTTAGGCCTCTCCTATTGTCCAACTGCCTATTTTAATTATACAGAGAGTCGTATTGATCTCTTTCACTTTTTGAGAAAACTGAAAATCAAAACATTGTATGCCACGATGAGTACCCAAAAACCTGAAAAACATAAAGCAACAAGTAGCATACTCAATGTTAATGATATGGATCTCTTACATACCATGTATGAGCTTGAAAGTGAACCGGGTTTTATTGATAACCCATTTCTTAATCTGGTTAATGATGATATCGATATTGGTATGAGAGTCCCCAGTGGCTTTAGGCCCAAATCGATTTTCTTGCCTCAAATTACTAATGAGGCAATTGACGTTTTTGAACAAGGCATAATTCAGGAGCTTAAATACATGAATGTTAAGAAACCCAAAGGGACGAAAAATCTTTAAAAAGTGCACATTGAGGCTTTCAAAGGATTGGAAAATAATACCAGCATTGTTATTAAAAAATCTGATAAGGGGGACAATGTTGTTGTGTGGCCATTAACGATGCATCTGAATGAGGGTAGAAACAATTGAATGATATCGAGCGATATGAAAAGTCATCTAGAATTTGCTATGAAGGAACAAACAAAGCATATGAAGATAAATTGAGTAATTGGAGAGACCAAGGTATTTTGGAATTAGTAGAATATCAATTCTTATTATGTACATTTCCCAAAATACCGGCCCTTTATCTATTACCCAAACTTCATAAGGACGCCTGAAACCCACCGGGGAGGCCCATTGTCTCTTCTAGGGGGAGCATGTTGGAAAGTACATCCAAGTATGTGTATTACATTCTTCAGCCATTTGTACATGCCCTTCCTTCCTATGTGAGGGACACGGGTGATTTTTTTAAGGCGTATCAAAGATGTCAAGTGGAATGATGATTATTTCTTATTAAACTTGGATGTAAATAGTCTCTACACGTGTATTCCCCATAATTTAGGAATCGATGCAAGTAGACATTTCCTGAAAAATAGATCAATATCTCACCTTTTACACAGTGAAATGATCATTGAGATGATCTATATATGCCTTACTAGCAATTTCTTTTTGTTTGACAAAACAATCTATAGACAAACCCAGGGAACAGCAATGGGGACGTGCTTCGCCCCCGCTTTTCAGGATTATACCTCGGCTGATGGGAGGAGCAAGTAGTCAACAACATCGGACTTTTTAAGACCAATGTCATCCTCTGGGTAAGATACATTTATGACATCTTCTGTATCTGGAGGGGAACAAAAGAGACGGACCCCAGAATTTGTTGCCATTCGGAATGATAATGCATTAAATCTTTCATTCAGTAGCCACACAGACATCAAGTCGATTGAGTTTCTTGATCTAAGTCTCACTGTCATGAATAACACACTAGTTAGTCACCTGTTTAGAAAGACCACTGCAGGGAAGAGTTTACTTAGAGCCGACAGCTGTCACCCCACTACCTTGATTCAAAGCATTCCGTATGGCATGCTAATGCGTGCCTGGCGGAACTGCAGCACTGATGTAGGATTCAGTAATGAACTGAGAACTATGACACAAAGATTCAGGGAAAGGAGGTATAGCAACAAGACAATTCAGAAGGCAGTGGAAAATGTTGGGGCCTTGGACTGCATTGATTTACTGTGTCCAAAGCCCGAAGTAACAGACGATCAAAACATTCAATTCATCACAAGATACCACAATCAAGCATAGGATCTTAGGAGAAGCCTAAGGAAATACTGGGATGTTTTGAAAACTGATCCTGATCTAGTAACACCTATTGGGCAAAACCCAGAGATAACTTTTTTAAAGGCGAGATCACTACAGGACACTTTATGTCACTGTTTGATAAGTCCTGAGAAAACAAGAAACACCATTAAGGGCTTTTACACTTGTAATCAATGCAAAGCTTGTAAATACAGTAACAGCTGTAAAACAGTGCAATTAGCATTTGATCAAAAACCATTTGCGATTGACAAGCATGTTACTTGCAACACTGAGTATGCAGTATATGCTCTTCTTTGTCCATGTAAACTAGCTTATATGGGCAGTACAATTCATCGTGCAAAGAAAAGCATATTAGAACACATACGTGCCATACGTAATGACGATAGACATTGAGCAAAAGCACAACATTTTAAATCTCACCATACCCAAAATTGCAATTTATTGAAATTTGTTGTGCTTGACACCATTCCCAAACATGAGAGAGGGGAAGATCGAACAGTTGAGTTGAGGAGGTTTGAATCCAAAATGATTATTAAGTTTAATACCCTTCATCCAAATGGATTAAACATGGATGAAAAACTGGTAGTACATTTAGACTGAAGTTGAAATTCTGTTTACTGGCTTTTGTATCCTTCTGTATAGATTTATGCCTTTTTAAACTGATGTGTGTGTTGAAACCTGTGATTTTAACCAATATTTTCTTTGTTGGTTTGTTTCAGATCGGAGAATATGGAAAGGCAGAAGAGCTCTTATATCTTTAAAAGCATCAGCTTGTGTTGTTGTACATATGTGTAACACATGATGAATTTACGGACTTAATATGCCCACTGGGGAGCAATTTTCTATTAGCTATGTTTTGGCTACAGTTATTGGTTGTCCGGGCGTCAGAATTACGATGCCGTTGGGTCAGTAACAGCATTCTAATAATAATTAATAAATTTCCTGCACTGGGGCCCAATTGTTTTACTCTGCGCCTTCACAATATAATTTTTTTTTTGCCCTCGACATAACATAACTTTATTGACAATGGCGATATTCAACACACTAATAATATAGATTGTGAATGAGGTCTGGCAATACCTCTATTTTTGCCGGTTCAATTAGTGAATCATCAGCTTTGAGTATTTCCCCATAAAATGAAGGCGCATGATACTAAGCGGCTAGTAAACAAAATGCGGGTATTTCACGATGTATTTTACAATATGCTGGGTACAACCGGTTTGATGGCTAATTATTATTATTTTTAATCAACAAAATGCGGATTACAGTAATCGAGTTGATTCAATGTGCCATTTCAATATATTCTTTAACAAAAATGTATAAACCAACCTTGATAGTGTCCATTAAACTTACGCTGAACAATGATTCTGAGTGGCGGTGCTGTGATTTTCGAGCTGGGGTATTTTGACTGGCCGTAGTTGCAGGTGTTGATAGAATGTTGAAGGTTCACTACCTCGCCGCACACTCCTCGATAAAAGCTGGCTGGAACATAAGCGGTCGTTAGTGGATGGAGATATATATATATATCTTTGGTCTTAAGATGCAGGGTTTAGAAGCATGTTTTAGGCCTTGTTTGATTATTTTATAAACTGTAGAGGATCAGGAAATATCAAAATCATATTTTATATTTTGTCTGCGTTTGATTCTTTCACTGATAGGTAAAATGGCTGGTTTCATAAGACTCTTTCCTAATATGTGTCATCACATTTACTCACAGAGAATGGGTAAAACCCCTTAATACATCAGCCCCCAGTTTCTAGTGAGTCAGTATTGATAGAAGGTGAATTGCCAGGCTTTAAACATTCAATGCAGGGTATAGTGACAAGTATATGTGAAAAGAGCGCTATCACCAAGCATCTCGTATAGTGGTGAAAACATGACACCAGACTTTTGGAAAACATGGAATGCAGTGTCACTTGGAATGCTCTGCAAAAAAGGTTCTTTCCAAGTTCAACAAAGATTGGAGTGATATTGTTCGTATTTGCAGTGATTCAGCTATATCTCTGAACGTTAGGTGATGACCTGTCAAAATTGATACCTGAGCTGAAGTGCTTCCCTGTAAGAGATCCTTACCACTTGTTAGATGGTATGCTGAAAGCATCTTTACAATCTTCAGGGTTAATGAGGAATGCTATTGACTTTTTAGTCCATTCTGCTGCACTGTTTTGTTATGCACAGGAACTAAAATGGAAATATTATTTCATGCTTTGTGTGGCATCAAAGAAAGAGTCATCCCAACTGTGTCCCTTGGCTGATGGTTCTCAGTCCAAGGGGCTATGAATGCTATAATATCCATGTGGCAACCATTTACAGAATTTTTGCTGAGTGATGATGCCAAAGGCAAGAAATGTGAGGATCTTTGGTCGCATATTGATAGTGATGTGAAAAAAAGTACATCCTACTTCATTCTTAGATTTTTACAGGAAAACATAACTGCTGTAGTGGACATAATAAAAAAAACTAGAGTCTGAAAACACCCTTGTCTGCCAAGTGTTCAGCATAATTGGTGTAGATGTAAAACATCTTCTGGAGAGTAGGCTGGGCAACACGTTTAGTGACTTTGGCACTGCAACATGTTCCATGTTAGAGTGCTTGCCACTTGGTAAGCAAAGCAATGTTGAAGAGCAATACAGGAACTTTAATTGTACAATGTATGAGAAATGGCTTGCAATGATGCACAGAAATGTCCCTTCACCACGAATGGCATTTTAAGTCAATGAAACCTCACTGTGGTACTCTGTACAAGTTCTTGATCCCTTCCGTAAAGGGGAATTTTCTCTGTAGTTTCAAAAGTGATACTTCATTTTTGACCGCTTCAATAATTCTAAGGGCATAAGCGCCCAACTCAATGCAATTGTTGCAGAACCTGCCCTCATAATCGCAATCTTCAAGTGCACCAGTATTGGCATGGAAAGCTATGTCAGTGGCAAGAGTTAACAAATTGTGTACTGGCTGTTTTGGCGTTGCCCTTCTCAAGTGCCAATGTTGAGAGGGCCTTGTCACAGAAGTTTACATGGGAAAGAAAGAGCGAGCGCACATGACCAAAGACTCACTAAAGATGTATTGTATGGTGTACAAAAATAAGTTAAATTTTCCAAAATCTATTTGGACCTCATATATACTATACGTACACTGTCTATATACCATGTGCTATCAGTGCAGAAAGCAAGCAATAATAAAAGCAAAACGTTCCATAAACACCGGAAAACACTGTTTCTGTTGTTTTTAATGGCGTGAAAATGTGTAATCACTGATAACCACAGTTTTTTTATGTATTGAAATCACTTGAAAACACGGGGGAAAAAACTCTAGAATTTACCAAAAATAGGAACTGAAAATAGGAAAGCCTACTTATAGGTTTTTAAGTTAAGTAACCTTAGATATAGGGATACCTATATATTTCGTAAGTGGTGCTAACACCAGCTTACACAGGCTGCAATGGCCAGCCTGTGGTTACAGTTTGGTGGTCCCTCATGGGTGGCATAACGCATGTTTCAGCCCATGGGGGACTCTTGCTGTACCTATGCCCTGTATACCTCAGTACCATATACTAGGGATTGATAAGGGTACACCGGTGTCCAATCTGGGATGTACCAAAGTACTTACCATACCAATTTGAGGGAGAAAGCACATGGACTGGGGTTCTGGTTAGCAGAATCCCAGTCAGACTAGTCAGAAACAGCATAGCACTAGGCAATATGTGGGGCTAACCATAAAGGCAGATCCTACTTTCCTACATATTTGTAGAGTGTTACAAGGCAGTTCCAATGCGAACCTATAGAAGAGATATACCTTGCTGAAGGGAAAAACAAATTTAGCAGTTTTTCACTAACAGGTCATATAAAACTCAAAAGCACGTCCTACTTTTCAAATATACTTACACCCTGCCCCTGGGGCTAACTTGGGCCGAACTTAGGGGTGCCTAACATGTAATAAAAGGGAAGGTTTGGGCCTGGCAAGTAGTTGATCTTGCCTGGTCGACATTGCAGTTTACAACTGCGCATACAGGCTTCGTAGAGGCAGGCCTGAGACATGTTTGAAGGGCTATTTGTGTGGGTGGCACAATCAGTGCTGCAGGCCTACTAGCAGAATTTGATTCACAGGCCCTAGGCACATGTAGTGCACTGTACTAGAGACAGACTAGTAAATCAAATATACCAATCATGGACAAATCAAATGAAATTGCATTTTAAACATAGAGTACTTGCACTTTAGCACTGGTCAGCAGTGGTAAAGTGCCCAGAGTCCTAAAACAAGCAAAAACGAAGTTCAGTACACAGTCAAGAATAGGTCAGAAGCAAAAAGAGCGGGAAACCATGTCTAAAGTTACCAGGTCTAACAGAAGGTAGCAAAATGTTTCTGTTGATTCACAGTGTCTTGTTTCCTACAATATTTCGAATTTAGTAAATTAATAAAATATATCTGTCAGTTACTTTTGTTCTGTGTCTTTGACACCTACTTGTCTCTCTATGATTCACTTGGAATATTCCTTCATTTTTCACTGACATTCAGTTCAATTAATTGTAGTACCATGCCTTTGCTAGTAAAGCAGGCAGACATTAGCTGTTAGTTGACCACATTATGGAAATTAGTTGACTCCTCCAGACCCTTCCCTCCATAATATTCCTCAGTAATTTCTTGCCTAGCCTGAGAGAAAGAATAGAATACACAGATAATAGCGGACAGAGATAAGCTTTCAGGCAGTTAGTTCTGCCAAAACCTAGCATTGTATTATTGATTGTATGGCTGTTACTAGGCTATTTTATCCTTTCTAATCATACTTTCTACCTCTAGGAGGTTGCAGGGTGTGCACAAAATAGTCAGCATTGTTTATGTAAATTTGAATTTGCATGCAGCCACTTTAAGAGCGTACCAAGCTATCTGCTCATTATTTATCTTACCGCTCCTCTCACATCTGACAGTTGCTCCGGTTCCCGCCTCCCCTGCTTACTAAGGGAAGCGAGGTGTTAGAGGAGCACCCGGAAGTGTGGCCATTTTTCCTCTCACTGCGGTCTTGTTGCTGGCGAGGCACATGTTATTTAATGTGTACGCGGATGCCCGCAGTGGGGGTGCAGCGCGTCAGCGCCCATCCGCGTCCGGACCGCTGCCAGTGCCAGAAAAACAGCCAAAATTGATACAGGTCAGTCCTTCTCAAGAGAATCTTTTTTGGCCCTCAATAACCTTGGCAGTAAATGCAATATTTGTTTAGATGTAGGTAAACTGAGGAGCTCAGTGACCTGCAGAGGGTGTAAATATGAATTGTGACCTTCCCCGGAAAATTCCTTCAGAACTGACCACACCTTAAATCAACTACTAATAGGCCTAATTAACGCCAGGTCCCTATGTAAGAATGCACAGCATAGTTTTCAATCTGGACTATCTTTTCGTTACTGAAACCTGGCTTAAAGATTGGTATAATCCAGACTTTACCCAAGCCCTCCCCCAGGATATCATATCTTTAGACAAGACAGACCTGACCACAGAGGTGGAGGCCTGACCATAATATATTGTAACATGCTGAAATGCTCCACATTTGAACTGATAGGGCTCAAAGGGGCGGAAAGCCTTGGATTCTGCTTTCAAGTTAATGTTAATGTTAATGTTAAGGAGAATTTATTGAGCGCACTGACACCATAGGTTTCCTGGCGCTGATAGACTACCAAGGCAGAGCAGGGGAGACTTAGCGGGGATGTGAAAAGAGCAGAGTTTTCAAAGATTTCCTGAAAGGCAGAAGGCGAGACTCAGTCTTAAGGGAAAGTGGGAGAGAATTCCACAGCTTAGGTGCCAGGTGGGAGAAACTGCGTCCACCTAACCTAGAAAATTTAACACGGGGGATAGCCAGAAGCTGGAGATGAGTGGACCTCAGGGTACGCGGGGGACAGTAAGAAGTAACCAAGGACTTTACGAAAGCCGGAGAGGAACCAGTCTGGGCTTTGAAAACCAGGCAGCAGATCTTGAAGGCTACTCTATCACTGATAGGCAGCCAGTGTAATTGATGGAACAGAGGTCTGGCCGACTGCCATCTTGGAATCTTGAAGGCAAGTCTAGCGGCCTGGTTTTGAATAAGCTGTAGCCTGGACAGCAAGGATTTTGGGAGGCCAAGGTAAAGGGAATTGGAAAAATCCAGGCGGGACATCACCAGTGCTATTATGACCTGTAGTAAGGCTTCCGAGGTCAAAAGGTGGGCAACTTTCCGTATACTGTAGAGCTGGAACATACAAGTGGAAGTTACGGCGCTCACCTGGGCCTTGAGACTGAGCTCAGAGTCGATAATGACCCCCAGACTCTTTACACGGTCAGCTGGAAGGGGCGAAGGGCCGAGCTCAGGGGGCCAGAACTGAGGGCCCCAGAGGGAGGCGCTCCTCCCAGGAAGGAGGAGCTCAGTTTTCCCAGGATTAAGCTTTAGATGGTTTTGATTCATCCACTGCTGGATGTGTATCATGACTGCCTGGAAATTAATGATAGCGTCAGGGGTAGTAAGGGGAAAGACAATTTGTAAGTCATCCGCGTAGTTAAACACGGTGACATCCCACTTACCCAGAGAATGGATGAGGGGTTGAAGATACAAATTGAAAAGGAGAGGGGACAGAGAAGAACCTTGGGGGACACCGCAGGGTGACGGGACGCTGGTGGCTCTGAAAGGGCCCAATTTAACAGCTTGAGATCTCCCCGCAAGAAAAGACCTGACCCAGGTCAGAGCGACCCCACGGATTCCAGCTGACTCGACACGGTGGAGTAAGATGGCATGATCCACCGTGTCGAATGCTGCTGACAAATCCAGAAGGACCAATGCCTGGGGAGAGCCTCTGTCAGCATTGCTTCTGAGGTTGTCCATCACGGCAAGGATGACCGTCTCGGTGGAGTGGAGAGGTCTAAAGCCGGCTTGATTAGATTCTAGGAAGTTGGATTCCTCAATGAATTGCGAGAGGCAGATGGTGACATGTGCCTCCAGGATCTTAGACAGGTAGGGCAGGAGGGAGATAGGTCGATAGTTTGCGAGGACCCCAGGGTCCGCGCCAGGCTTTTTCAACAGAGGCACTAGGATCGCCTCCTTGAACGACCTGGGGACTATTCCGGAGCTAAGAGAAGCATTAAGTAGGGGTAGAACACTGTGCGGGAGAGTGCGACAAACCTCGCGGAGCACAGTAGGGGGGCAGCAATCCTTGGGGGAGCCGGATTTCACACGTGTGGCCAATTTGGCTAAGGAGTCGGGATCAAGGGTCGGAAAACAGGTCAAGATAGAAGTGTTAATAGAGGGGGCTGCGACAATAGCCGTCGAGGGAGAGTAGGGAATAGAATTTTTGATTGCCAAGATCTTATCAATGAAAAAAGAATTCAAGGCATTGCATGACTCAGCAGAAGGGGCCTGGTTGGGGAGTGTCCTGGCATCAGATGTCAATTCAGCCAGAACCTTGAATATCTCTTTAGATTTATTAGGGGCAGTTAATATTCTCTTAGAGAAAAAAGCAGCCTTGGTGGTGGTAATGGCTTTTTTATATTCCTTACGTGCAAGGACGTACATCTCCCTATCGACGCTCAGATAATTACGTCTCCACCTACGCTCCACTTGACGTAGCTCAAGATGTAGAGATTTTAGAGCTGAATTGAACCATTTGTGAGAGTTGCTGTGTCGGGAGCGGGGAAATCGAGAGAGGGGGGCAAATTGGTCGCTAGCCATTGTAAGCCAGTTGGTAATATTGGCATCCAGAGCATCAATATCTAAGCTGTCACTAGAGGGGGGTTGAGTCTCAGTGAGAAATGAAAGAAAAGCAGGAAAGTCGAGCGCATTCCATTTCCTGGCAGTCCCGCCGTCTAAAGGCGGGAGTCTCGCCGGACCCTTCACCAAGATGGAGGACCCGATCAACGAGTGATCAGACCAGACGCATGGAGAGACAATAGGGCCAGAGAGTGATACCCCCAGCGACCAGATGTGGTCCAAGATGTGACCCCCGATATGAGTGGGAGTAGTGACATGCTGGGTCAGATTTAAGCTGAGGAGTGTCTCAAACAATTCAGAAGCATGGGGGCCGGCGTTAGCCTGGTCATACCAGTAATTAAAGTCGCCAAACATGGCGATGCGAGAGGAAGCAGTCAGCAGAGCAGCAAGCTGTTCACAGAGAGCTGCAGGAAACAGAGGCATGGATATAGGGGGGCGGTACAGGACAATGAGAGTCAGGGCTCCCGCCCCAGAAGCAAGGCTGATGACGAGACTCTCGACCTCGGGGAGGCAAAGCGAGGAAGACGCAATAATTTTAAGATCTTTGCGTATAAGTAGAAAGCTCTGTCTCTTTTTCTGGAGTCCTTATCTACCCCACCCCTCAGGTACGAGTCTTAACTTTTTAGATACCCTTGGTGACACACTAAACATCTTAGGTATTAGATACTCAAATTTTAAACTACTTGGAGATTTTAATCTCCATCTAAAATCACAGACCACCCCTGGAGCCAAAAACTTTTTAGAAATCATAGACACTCTGGGCCTGGATCAACGAATAGATGGCCCGACACACTGTGCAGGGCACACCCGTGAAGGAATTTGCTCAAACGTCACCAAACTAAAAGTCGATCCCCCAGTCATGCTAAAGTGGTTGGACCACAAATGTATTCCTTTGCAATCGGACGTCATAGCTCAGATTTCCCTGAGGGTCCCTCACGAAATACCCACAAAACCGTGCGAAAGTGGAACAAAATGTTAGCCAATCCAAATCTTCATACTGAAGCAGTGGTAGGTAGGCCCATTCTGACAGGAGATGCCTCACTAGATACCCATCACCTTAACTCCTTGATGGCCTACTTAGCAACATTTTTGCTCCGCCTGCCCCGCCGAACAGGAAGACTACCAATAAAGTCTCCGCCCCCTGGTTTACCCCACAGTTGAGAGAACTACAAGGACACTCTAGAACGCAGATGGAGAAGAAGTTATTAGCTCAAAGAGCTTACCCGTTTTAAATCTGCTATCAAAACTTACCATCAACAAATTAAAACAGTAAAGAAAGCTTAGTTCACTGATCTAATTTGGCAGACAGGCTCTGATCATAAAACTATTTTTAAAATTATGAAATCCTTCACGCATCCTAAAATACTTGAACACGAGATTCCACCATCACAGATTTTATGTTATCAACTTGCGGACTTCTTTGAACAGAAAATCCAAAGTTTATAAAATGAGTTCAAGATAACCTCTTCTCCAGGCACTGAGGCACAGACTATGATGATAAACCAGCCCTCAAATTCTCTAAGGAGATCAGTCTAGAAGAGTCACGCCAAGCTATCCTTGCCTGCAAGTCAAGCTCCCCTTTTGATCTGTGTCCTCCAAAGATACTACATGCAAACATTGGTAATCATAAATCCAACCATCAAAAAGATAATAAACTCATCACTTAAGCAAGCAGAAGTACCATCAACCTGGAAAATTGCAGCAGTCAAACCCCTTAAAATAAAAACAACTATCTGACCCTACGATCCTCTCTAACCTGCGCCCTATCTACTGTTTACCCTGCCTCAGTAAAATCACTGAAAAATTAGTTAACACCCAACTAACCTCCTCCCTGGAAGAGGCTAATATCCTGCATCCAAATGAATCAGGTTTTAGGCCCATGCACTCCACAGAACCAGCACTACTATACACAACTGAAATGCTAAAATTCGCCGTAGATCAAGGGAAAAATGCAGTGTTGATTCTGTTGGATTTGTCGGCTGCATTTGACACCTTGAGAGACTGACTCAAATCATATGGCATTTAGCACATGGCCCTAGCTTGGCTGAAATCATTTTTATCCAATAGAAAACGAATAGTCACCTTCGGCCACTATCAATCAGCAGAGAAACCCTTGCTCTCTGGTGTCCCACAGGGCTCTGCCTTAAGCCCAACATTGTTTAACATATACATGGTCCACTTGATAAATCTAATATCATTGTTTAATATGGAAACCATCTCCTACGCAGATGATACTCAGTTAATCCTTGTACTGGACGAGCCTCTACCAATGCAGAAGAAAATTTCAAACCCTGCCTCACTGCCGTCTCTCATTGGATTCAATCCAACCATCTGAACTGCTACACCTAAAAAACTGAGATCATGCTGCTTGGTATATCTAACACCTTCGTGCCCAACCGATGGTGGCCTAATGACATTCCCCCTCCGCCAAATACAGTGGAAGTAGTGAGGAATCTAGGAGTAACATTTGATACCTCACTATCTTTCCTTCAACAAGCTCTCTCTGTGGCCCACACATGCTTACATCTGATAAAATCTCGATCTACTACCTGGTGTGGTGAGAAAAGCAGATGAAGTGGCGCTGATCATGTCTAGACTAGATTACTGTAACAGCTTATATTTTCGGGGACAAAAAGTCTATCCTGAAGAATGTACAGAGAGTTCAACTTGCGGCAGCCTACCTTGTCCTAAAACTACCTTGAGGCTCCTCAGCAGCCTTAAAATCTTTACACTGGCAACCCATACATAAAAGAATTCTCTTCAAGATCCTGGTTGTTATTTACAGAACGTTTAGATCATCAGGACCCAAGTACCTTAGGGTCAGAGTCAAACCGGATGAGGTGCACCGCCTCCTAAGTTCCTCATCAGCAAATCTCCTTACGTCACCTACCTTCAATCTCATTTCTAAAGGGGGCAAATCACTGGCTGTCCTAGGGACCAAAGCTTGGAATTCCTTACCCATCCATCTCTGGTTCTCTCAGACAGAATCTATCTTCAGGAAATGCTTGAAAACTTGGATCTTCAAAGCCTCAGAAACTTTAGTCCTCTCATCCATCTGACCTCGTAGAACTTCCTGCCGCTCTGCTCCTCTCTTGGTTTCCATTGTAGCGCCATGATGCTCCCCGGAGTGACAGTTGTGCTCCATAAATGTTCTATCATATCATATCATATCTAATCTCTGGAGTGTACGCAGAATTCCTCATCCTCCCCCCCTTAATAATAACTTCCTTTTATTTCCTTGGTGATTTCTACTTGAGACAAAGAAGAGGCAGTGGTCGGTTCTGGCAAGTAACCTGAATGTTCCCCAGTATCCAATATATTCCAGTTTCCTTTATTTAGGGTTTAGTTCAAAAAGGGTCTGGGAGGGTCAAAGCTTCCGATTTCCTACTGATGGAATACCAGTTAGAGGGAATGGCCCTAACATCCGCAGGCTTCTGATTGAGTGATCAGCTGTAAGAGCTGCTCCTAACCACCTTCCCTTAAAAGCCTGGCTCTTTCCCATCTACAGTCCTGCATTTGCTGATGAAGAGTTCCAGAAAAAGGGGTTTAGTAGTCTAATACTGTGGTCCACCATATCATCCCTTGTGTAGCCTCGATTGAAATCCAGGTTGATTTCTTCTCTAACCGTCCTACACTACTATCCCACATGTGGATGCTGTCCGTAACAACCCAGTTCTGGATCGTTAAACCAAAACCGTTAATGGTGTCTTCTCTTTCTTTCTACTTTACCAGTGCTGTTTATGTGCTATATCTTGCCCCGATGTTTCCTTTACCAGTTAATACTCTTGTCGAGCAGGATCTGCTTAAACACCCAAAGGGCAATGAAGCCAGGAGTCAAACTGTGTCTTGAAGAATCTCCCAGTTTTCACAAGTAGTTCCCATAAAGAACTTAATCAAGGCATACAACTAATGAGCAACATTGTTTCATCTGGCATCTATGCCATGTGCTAAGAGACTAATTTGTCAGTGCCTGCAGCTGGGGCTGCCACAGAGTCATTGTCACAACAAATGCAAAAGCCCTAATCCATCCTGGGAGGCCACAGCTGCTGATAGAGCGCTTACAGCACTCTAAATTTTATGGGTGCACTATACTTATGGTTGAAACGCACTCACATGTATTTTGTTGTTTGCAGTGCTTTATAATTTTTAAAATGCATTTATTCACGTTCTAGTAGCACTGAAATTGTAGTGTGCACATTCAAGTAGGATTTTACATGTATTAGAAACATTCATAATTCCTGTATATGTAATGTGCAGGATGAAATTATATTTGTGCAATGTAACCATGTTTAGTTTAAGTTGCCTGAATCGTAGGCCCAATCTGTAAAGTTGTTGACAGTTTCAATTCTCCTTGGCCGCTCAAAACATTATTTAAATGAATCTCTTTAGTATTCGAAAGTAGCATGTTCTCATCCTACTGTAGGCCCAGGAATTCAGCCTGGTTATTCTTAGATTTAAGGGGATACCCGGAATGTCTTTGAAGAAGACTGGAAGGCGAGAAGGGAGGACTCCTTTCGTGCCTGGCCTGTCTGGGAACCAAGGCCACTGGAAGACGAAGAAGAATTAATTAAAGCTACTGGAAAGTTATTGAAATGATTCAATAGAGAAGTTTACCACATGATTCATTAGGGACTGAACTTTGTCTGTTTTTAATATGATGTGCAGGGACAGAGACTAGAGACTTCTGCTGATTCTTGGAGGAGAAGTGGCATCTTAAAGCGAGCTCTATAGCCTTAAGCTAGGAAACCCATTTGACGTGAGTACTTCTTAGGAAGTCAACACGTGCTGACACCTTTGGGAAATGATATAAGAGTAATAGGTAGGACCCTCATTTAGAGCAGTGTAGGGAAAGATATTTTTCTTTGTTTTGTTTTCCTCCCAGATGAAAAGAGAACTCGACTCAGCCTCTATTCTTTGCTGTGTATTGATTTTGGAGTTTATCATCTTATGCCTTGTATGCCGGATGAACTATATTCGGAAAATTGGCTCTGTAATGATTTTCATGTATCTGTATACTTTTATACTCAGGTGTATATATATTCAATTATTTTTGGTCTTATCTTAAATCCACAAAATTGGAATTCGGAGTTTGCGGTCCTTTAGAGTATGACTAAATTTGAAAGTATAACCATGACTTGTTTTACTCCCCTCTACCACTTTTAGCAAGCAAATAAAAGACCATCAGTCGTAACTTAGTAGAATAATTAGGGAAGACCAATTTGGTGTAATCACTGCTAAAACCAAGCACCTGTCTGTGTCCAGTCCGGGAGGTAGCAATTGCCGAAAGCGAGCATCCTATATATAAGCGTGCCAAACTAATCCCCTCCAAGCAGCTCTTGTGCCAAGTAAATCTGACTTCATGATCCTATATCTTTTAAGCTGATGCTGGAGGAGCAGGGTGGCGGACTGGACCCGCCAACAACACCAGTCATATCTTTACCCACCTGGTAAAACAGTGTCTAGTGAGAAGAAAGTGAGACTAAACAAGCAACACACAAAACACATTCAACACACAAATCTGCCTTTACGAAGCATAGACTACCTTTGTGAGCTCATAGTGGCTCAAACTGTGAGGAACCATTGACATCAGGAGAACCCCATAAGCTGGTAGAAGGCGCTGTAGGGGGTGTAGTACTTCACTGAGATTTGTAGATGATGTTACAACCCAGTAACTGGATTCCTATTTGAACTGTGCTTTATTTCATTTTACTGAGAGACTTTCCTTTCTATTTACTAATATACACACAGGACTGGACAATACATTATTGTGTCTGTTGGTTCATTGTTATTTTCTGAGCTATTGTGCTCTGAAAGTTTTCTTTCAGAAGCAGGACCAAGTTATGATGTCTATCAAATTGAATAACAACTTGCATTTAAATATGAATCTGTTTTCTTTATATTCCTATAAACTGCGTTCATTTAATCAGTTAGTGATTACAGTGTTAATAATCATGATAAAAGATAAATATTTTCAAAAGTGTAGATTTTAACTTATGAAGATTATTTGTTTGACAACGGGTGATGACATAGTTGGACATCTGAATGCTACTTCAACTATTTAGCTACTTCCAAAGTCATTTCTCAAGAAGTCAAGTTGAATATGTTGCACAAACAGGCTAATACTTGGAGAGCAGAGATTAGAGTATTAACCTTTCAAAAAATATTACCAATGTTTTCTTGCCTATCGTTGGCTGCCATAATAAGGGAAAATGAAGTAGGAACTGGGAGAGTAGCTTTTTTAGTTACTGTGCAAAAAGCAAGTAGTGTGATTGGTTTATGACCATTCTACGTTGTCACCCATTGTCTTACTTGTGTGTCTATAGTGAGCCCAAGTCGTGACATGGGTAATGTTAGACAGATGGCAATGATTTCTGCTGTGGAAGGCTCTCTGTTTCATGGCTCCATTAAATGAATCTGACATTTTGCAAGGTGCAACTCTAGCTATTATTTGAGGGATAACCTTGCTGTTCCTACACAGATGATCATGCATAGGTCTGATTGGAGGATGATGGTACATATCCACAAGTTTGATTCCATCTATCCTACACTTTTCTGCCACATTCCATGCACACAAGAGTGTTGTCACACAATTGGACTCATGATACCTTTCCTATAGGCCAGATTACAAACTCAAAACCTACCAACTAAGCGCAATCACCAAGAAGATGGTATGGGTCTGAAAATGCAACATTCTTGTTCCTAACACTCTCTGCTTTCCAAAATGCTTGAGCACAGCCACAAGTTTTCTATGAATGATTGGAGCACATTTCTGAACCTCTTGTATGATACCCAAAATGTCTCACATAGACCACACAACATTCTCAATGCCCAACAAACAGATTTGCTTTGTAGCCGACCTCCCAGATGTGCTTTGGTGTTTAATCAGTGGCAAAAAACACTCTACAAATCTTGCAATACAAAGTAGTACAATCCTGGAGAATTGCTTCTATGTCCTGGTCATTTTTTTTGTTGATTCCAGATCTCCATCTGTTCTCCAATAGCAACATAGGAAGCAGGGGATGCTTGGGTTTCTCTCGAGCAGGAAGAAGCTTAAAGTGACAAACGGACTACATTGTCAGAATTCTCCTCATCTACCAAGTAAAACTGTTTTCAGGTAGGTGGACTTGGAAAGCAGTATGTGCACACTAGCATCATCACCAAGCACTAGGGAAACCTACTGCTGCAGGATCATAAACTTGTGCAGCATGCACTTGGGATCAAATATACCACACTATTTACCAAGTATCAATAAACCACACATACTGTTCTTCCAGACGTGATGAAGGCAAGATAATGGGGATCTGGACAGCCAATAGTCAATATTTTTACAGTGATGCAGGGTAAACGTCTTTTGTCCAAGCAAAATTAGTCTGCTGCTTCAAGGGCCTATCAAAGTATAACCAGAGTTAATTGGCCAGCAGCCAGTCTCACTAAGAATGGGTACAATTTGGATCAGAGCCCCACCAAACAGAGAAGCAAAAGGATAGAGCATTTGCAGAGGACAAGCATAAGTGTTTAGTTTTACGGGGGCCACGGGGAAAGCCAAAATAAGTGACAGGTTAGGATGGGATAGCATTTGCAAGCATAAATGTAGTTAAACATTTATATTCTTCGAAGTGCAATGAAATATTCACACTGATTGACTCCCTCAACATCTCATAAAGATTATTCTGAGAACAATGAAAATGGTTCTATATGTGTACCCAATATCTTCTTTGTTAATACCACAAGTACCATAACACCAGTGTAGAGATGGAAGAATAATTTCATTGTTGGTCTGTGGGACAGAGAAAGTGGACTGTGGAAAGACGTATGCATCTTATTTTACACAGAATATATGAGTAGTGTTGAGCTTCAAAAGCTACGTATCTAGCCGGTCATACTTGTTGACTCAGCAGTCTTAGTACTGGCTGTTTGAAATCAGCGCTACACTATTTGATAAAATATACAAAGTATTTAATGCAAGGGTAATCAATACCCAGAAGTATGGAACATCAACTAATTTTCAGAATCACATTCTGAATTACGCAGAATTTATCCTTGATCCACTGTCTCTTTCACCTGTAAGGCAGTGGTCTTGTCTTTGCTATTTACGAGGCCAATGGCAAAAGGGCTCATACCATCTGCTATTAACTAGCAGCCAGATAAATACTGAAATATCTTTGCTCTTTGGAGGGCCAGTGGCCATATAATTCATAATGTCTGCTATTTAACCAGCAGACAGGTAAATATTGCTGCTCATAGCTACTTCCATGGATTCCCTACCAAACAGTACAAAATCTCTACTATTTAGCCAGCAGCCGGGTAAAAACTGAAGTTTCCTTGTTATTTTAATGTCTGCTGGTCAAACAGTGCACAATATCTCCTATTATCAGTAGCCAGGTAAATAGTAAAGTTTTGCTGCTATTTGCAAGACTCCAGCCAATTAGTAAATAATCTCTACTTTTTAACCAGTGGCTGGATAAATAACAAAAAAGAAAATCACTATTTATACAGCCAGCTATGATCATTACTCAAATTCATTGTGCATACATTGAACCCTTTCACTGCATAGGTTTATATTCTTGAGTAGTGGCTGTCACCAAATCTCCTGGGTTGTTTGGATTGCTGTATGGCCTGCTACAGTGCCCTTCACAAATGTCTGTCCATAGTGTACGGGTCAGTAGCTGGATGATGTTGTTTTAAAGCCAGGTTTATATCATCGCGCCTGAGGATTGCTGCATCTTGTGTGATGTTGCTGAATCACTGCATTCCAAAACTACATTGTGATTCTGATCTTGAAAGAAAAGTGAATTCTAAGCTAGGGAAAAACGAGCAACACTGTGGAAATTCTAGAAGAAGGTGCCACTATTCATTATGCAAATCATGCAATAATAATATTGTTGTCCCAATCTTGATACACAAAAAATTTAGATCACCAATGATTGATATCTTAACCAGTGAGCCAAATACTAGGCAGAAGCATGTTTGAAAAGGGGAGGATGGCCCAGCACTGAATGTGGGAAAGAGCTGGGTGAGGTCAGGCCTTCAGTTTACTGAACAACCTACAGGAAATGTCATAGAAAATTATTTGTTTCTTGGTCACCTAAGTGTACACTAGGCTTTGATGGGGTAGGTGATGTCAGTCATCGTGATGAAAAACATATTTTTAAGTTAGTGGGCTTCTGGGGCACCACATTGGACATCTAGTTAAAGTAACTAACTAGATTACAGTACAAATCTCTAGACGGGGGTGGTGGCTCCCACTGGAGTTGTTTTTTTGCGCAGTATCTCCAGTCTGTTTCAGATAGTTTATGCTAAATGCAATTAACTATAAACGCATCACTAATATAGCAATACTCTACAGTTATCAAATTTGCCTGCTTTAGATGAGATTATTGGTCAAGATTTACAGAAGTTTGACACAATATATCTGCTTTTTAAAACTGAATTAGAGCAGTCACTGGTATTCTACAATTTGCTTTATGCATTAGCCTCATAAATGTTTGTATCACACTTCACAGTGTCTAATAGAACAAAACCATGTCAATTTAAATACACTTATGCATTTGCGCCCTTCAATTGGAGTTGTTATATGTTGTCAAGTATAACCATATTGGTGTACTTCTAAGTAATGTGAAGTGAGTGAACGAGTAGACTCTGTTCAGCTTTACAAGACGTAGAACGTATGTTTAACTCAGAGGGGAAATTCGCAAAGGTAGATTTTAAGGCCAGCATTCATTGTGGGTTTATTCCTACAATTTGAATAGTGTTTCGACTTTTGACCTCATTTTAATTAGACTGGAGTGGTATACCAGTGGGGAAGGGGGAAAGCTGGGGTGATAGTGCCCAGCCAGTTCCAATTGGCCAGTATTACTGCACCCAGGAACATCAAGCCCTCTTTCACCAGGTGCAAATCTCCAGTGTTAAAACCACCAATAGGTCTAAGGCAAATAGAGGGCACAGGTGCAGTCAAATTCCCTTTTTACACCATTCCACAACATGGGTGCATTGAACACTCCTCCCCAGTAGCCTCTCAGCCCACCCTGCCACTGACAACCGCCTGACACCCGACACCCGTCAGGCAACCTGTATTTCCATCACCCCCTCTCTGGATTAGAAAAGTCTCCAGGAATCTTGAGTCTGCCTTATTTTACCCCATTCTGGGGATTCAACCTTATAATTCTGGTCTTAGCATCTCCCCTTGTAAACTCCAGGCAATTTGCAAAAAGCGCTTTTGTGTCGACAAAGCAATCTGCACAAGGTATACATTATGTAAATATCCACCACCACACTTACTCTTTCATATTAGACAACACATATCTTTAACATTAGCGAAAATGTTCATTGCGGATTTTAATTTTTCTCGGCCTTGTTGGAAAATTGCGTGCCATAGTCATGAAATATGGTGTGCATGGTGAACTTTTACATCCTTCTGCCCACTTCCTATGACTTTTTCTTGAATAAATCTGTGGATGCAAGTGAGATAGAAAAAAATGGATACGGTGTAATAATGACTTTGGCGCTGTTCTTTGCCTTCTTAGTGACCACAACCCACCTCCTTCCGTGGGAGGATCCACGCCCCAGCCCTACTGCTAATTTTACTACTGTGCGAAATATGACCTCCTGGAAGAATGAGTCTGCGGTCGTATTTTCCATCTGCAACCATAAATAATCCACCGACCGTGATCCCACGATTGTCTTTCTGAGGGTTACCCCAGCAGGAGGATTTTTGGAACGCCTAAATTTCACATAAAAAGCTACGAGCCGAGCCAAGAGTTCTCCAGCATAAATCTTGGCTTCTAACAAGTTCCTCTGAGGTGACATAAGATGCTGGAATAAGAGAGGTATCACGTCAAGAAGAATATAATGCGCACAATACTGCTGCTATCATAAAGAAAAGACAGGAGTGAGCACTTGAGAAACCTGCACCTGAAGAAAAACGGTAAAATAAGCAAACATAAATGTGGGGTCTGAATGGGAACTTTCTCTGATTCTACCGCCCAGAAAACGTTGCTATAAGCATAATATTCTGCAGACAATTTCAGACATTACGCTCCGCATTAAACCCTTTAAGGAAACATTGGTTCTGGCACAACTGCTCAGACCCATCCTTCTTCTGTCAGAGGGACGAACGCGCGCCAACCCCCAGATGGCGCAGCCTCTGGCCCTCCCTCGCACTGGCGAGCTTGTCTGTCAATCAAACTCAAACGAAGCAGACATCAGGAAATTCGCTCATTTGGAACCATGCCACACTTGCTGCTGAGGTTTACGGGACTATAACTCATGATAAGGCGCTCAGACCAAGTAACAAAGGCTGTCTTTTCTTTCTCCATGTGCCCCACCAGCTTCCTTTAAAATACATATGTGTGTATACGAATTTCCAACATAAAGCTTCTTTTATGTCCGCGTAATTCTAAACGTCGCACTTCTAGCCTCCCCAGGAAGGAAACCAATACAGACTTAGCTGCCGAGAATCTCAAACGACCCCCAAATGATTTCTAAACGCAACCGGCGGTGTGTGATTCGCCGTATTATTCCTTGAATGTCATGACCTAAGTGCCGGTGCTCTGCGGATGTTTCTCGCCTTTGAACGCAATATGTTCTTCTCGAGAAACAAAGAGCGTCTTTTACAGAGCCGCCTCCATGGCCACAAGGTGGGAGCTCGGCGCTGAGCGGGCCTGGGCCGAGCGCCGCTGACACGATTCATTCCTAGTGTCCCACAAGCATTTCCACTCCAACAGAGCTTCTGTGTGATTGCTAAGTAACTTTTGTGTTCCCTTCTCTGCAGGGAACTTAACGCCAAACTTCCTTTCGACAACCAGACTTGTTTTTCTCCAAATAGCCGTTTAGTGTTTTTATGTTTGGTATCAAATAAGGTGTAGGGATATGAAACAATTTCATTTCTCTCCAAGATGAATTATAAGCAAAATGCGTTTCTTTTTTCTGTGCCGGTGACTGTTTTTCCAACCATTAACTGCTAAAACAATATAGGAGAAGACCCCATTTCTTTCTACAAGCTGCCCTAGACTTAAATTCTGTTTGTAATGGGACAGGTTTTCCACGTTTGGAGTGGCAAAGCACCAGGTGGAAGTAATTTATCAGGAAGCGAGGGGCCATTTTCAATGTCCTAGCGGCTCATTGCAACCTGTCTTTAAAGAACTAATAAATGTTCTGTCTGTAGACACTGTTTGCCAAAACTTTGGTAGTTCTTATGGTTTTGTAGAGCCAAAAAGACTGTTGGAATTCCACTGGTCTTTAGCAATGTCTCATGTCAGTCTGCATTTTGGTCACTTACAATTCCCGATATTTTAATGTGCCTGTAATCTAGCATCTATTTCTTTTAGCTTCACTATAACCAAAGGTGTTGCACCGATGCTTTGTTTGTATTCATTTTAATATTCATCCAAATAAGTTGGGTTGAGAGAAAAGTATTTTTTTCAGCAGAACTCTCTAGTAATAGTACAAGACACACCTTGCAAGAAAGCCAATGATGCAATAGGCAATGGTACAAAACAGCCAATGGCTGACTCACTGCTCCATGCTGTATGTCGTTGTGGGCGGGAGCAACATGTGAATTGCAGTTGCACAAACCAATGGATGAAGAGGGCTGAGCCAGATCTTCTGTGTGATTTATTACCTGATGGTGGCAACAACTATAGCTTTCTAAAGACCAGACATAAAACGTAAATATGAATTCAATATGCAAACCGAACTGACAAATATGCTAGCCACTTCATTATCCCTTTTAGTTTGGAAAGCACAGCTATAGAAAATTAGAGAGCAGAAGCTGTCATTTTGGAAACAGTTTCTAGATTCCTACTTTCAAACCTTTGTTGGTGTGAAAGTAGCAGAATGAGTCCAAGTTAATTTTAGAAACAGCAAAACAGTAGCAAAATTTGAATATCAATTTTCACTTAAAAATATACATTTATTGGCAGATCAGCAAACCAGGATTTGTGCAAAATGCAAATAAAGCAGAGTGAAATGAATCTTGGGTATGGTGTGTAAATTTAGATTTCACCACCTAGTCAAATAGCACATCAGTGTTATCAGTACCTGTTATCCAACCCATAGGGCACGGGAGTAGTCACTACCAATAATGGCTCCCACGGGCTCTTGGGTATCAACTCTGGGTATTGTAAATCCAATAGTTCCTACCAGAGTTGTAGAAGCCAGAAATTGTATAAAGGATGATCAAGAGACAAGTTCACCCTGGGTGATCAAATACTGGAAAGTGCAGAAGAGGTGAAAGAAGGAAGAGATTCCTGCCACAACTCAAAGTGGTCCCTTCCACCGTGCCTTGACAATTATCTTATCCCATCCTTCCTCAAAAGAGATTATCACTAGGATTCTTTCATTACTATAAAACCAGTTCCAACCAGGAAAATTACTTGAAATTAATCACAAAGGTGGACACAGATTTTAAACTGGCTCCTTAACACACAGACCTACAGCGTGTGCACTAAAACCGAATATATATTTGATAGTGTTCCAAGGCTTTCTTCTCTAAAGAAACCATTCTTAGTCCGCTAAACATACATACTTCCTTCATTTTCTCAACAAGAGACAATGAACTTTGCGAGATATGTTCACACATCTCTAAAAACCACCTATCTTCTTAGCAACTTCAGTTCAAAATAAACTTTTTTATTTACGACAAGCAGGAGGCCTCAATGGCTTACATTAACATCATAAAACTACTAGCAGCCTCCTAATCTCCTGTTCGTTGTTGCATTACTTTTTCCTGTTCTCCGTCTCTTCATGTACTAGAAATAATCGCATGCTTCTCACTAATCCCAGTAAGTGGTTAGTTTAGGATATTTTAAAAAATCTGGCACTCACAAGGTTGCCTACCTTTTAAATGCACGATGTGCTCTATAAATCTATAATATATATAGACAAATGCTGTTTTAATTGCCATATTGCCTCATTGTAACTTTGTACACCAAAACACTGAGTGGCGGACTAATAGCTGGATGGCACTGGAAAATCCTCCAGGTCCGGGAGGAGTTGATGATTCCAGAACAGAATCCCCCACTGGTATTTTCTGAACCATAGACAGAATGTGAAAGCAATTTACCCAATGAATCTTCTTGCCGATTCAATATTTCCATTACCATCCAATTCTAAAGCAGGACCTTATTATGCAACTAATGCAAAAGTAGAATAAGTGCAAAAGTTACAGAAACAAAGATAACATCTCAGTATATTCTATGTTGAATACAGGAATGATTAACAAGTCCATCTTTAAGGACATTTAGTTCCCTCTTGTGGTTGTGTCATAATGCAGCAACTTAAGGGTGCCTTAATTTAACACTATTATGATTTAGACCTCATTTAGGTATCATGTGTCAAGAAATTTCCGGTTTTCAGGCAAGTAATTATTCCTTCTATCACGATTTTTTATTTGCACTAAAAAACTTATCTGTACAATAAGATTTAGTGATTACTCTTTTTCCATCAGAATGTAAATCTTTCTTAAAAACATCTAGTGGTAAGATTAGCTTTAATAGAGACATTGAATCCTGTAATTCCAAAAAGAGACTAGAGTTAATCGCAAGGACAAACACACCAAAAACTTTACAAAAATATGTATACTGGAATTTACAGCATGGAACCCGACGATTTCTCACACTATGTCGCATGAATCTTCTACCTTTAAACGATCTAACAGCAAACTGGTCCCCAAATTTGAGAAATGGAAAAACCTGTAACCTTTGCAAACTAAGGGGCATATTATCAAGCACATTGTCAAAATTATCGCCACTTTAGCGGCAAAAAACTGCAGCTAAAGCGGCGATAATGGGCTTGATAATATGCCTCAGAGAATTCCAATAGAAGCCCATGTTGACACCAGAACATGGGCTTCTATGGGAATTCTCAAGGGCATATTATCAAGCCCATTATCGCTGCTTTAGCGGCAGTTTTCTGCCACTAAAGCGGCGATAATTTTAACGCCGTTTCTTGATAATAGGCCCCTGAGTGCTCAGACTCTGGATCATGTTTTATTTGCATGTCCAGCATTGGCCTCGAGCCGCCGTCGATGGCTCCGGCCATTGTTTTTACTAAATAATGTTAAAAATGTAGCTTCAGCCAGCGATTTTCTATTTTGTCAAAAAAATTAAGCAGTGTGTATAAAACTTTTAAATTATTTTAAGGAGTTTATGTATATATTTTAATTGCTGTTTTCTGCTGGTGTTTGCACAAGAGGGAGATGCTGCATTCATTTCCCATTTTTTCTGTTCTGCTGCTAAATTAAAAACTCAGCCAAAGTGAGATTCTGGATTGCGTTTTTTGTACATGTACTGCTGCTATTGAATTATTTTTGCACAGGTTAGGATATGCTTTGTAATTTCTTTTTTGCTGCTAAAACCGAACTCTCTGCCGAGGATGAATTCTGGATTTTATTCTGTACTTGAACTTGTTGCTACTTACTGCTCCTCGTACATTTTTGTATTTCTTAGGATATACCTTGCCACTTTATTCCGTTTGCTTTTTGAGGAATGAGTTTGTTATGTTTAATTCCTTCTTGTATCAATCTGTATGCACTTTTATGGGGACCTCATATGAGTTCCAAATCTTAATAAATATTTGAATTTGAATTGATTTAGACCTCTGATGTGCCTGAGTTTGGTAATGTCATTGGCAGATAGACTAATGGAATGAAAATGCATGCTGAGACTACACAGAGCCAGGCAGGTAATCTGCTTGTCAAGTCAGAGTTTGAATGTCTTGAGCTGCAGCCACGGTGCCTTAATCTCTTCTTGCTACCAGAGAAGCTTTACCTGGGCCCAAAGAAATCAATAGACAAAAGACAGGATTCTTTTTGAAGTTAAGTTTTTCTCTGGTCACTAGTCTTATACTTGAGCATACAGATTTGGAAGTCTGCACATGTACCCTCTGAAAGCAAGAAAACAGAGAACTGGATGCACCTACTAAAGCAAGTGATTGCTTCAACTCCACTATCCCACGAGAACAATCTTGACTAATGATTTCTAGTGAACAATTTTTTGTTAAAAGACTAAGGGGCTGATTACGATGTATGTCTGATATGATTGACATCTGCCCCTGCGTTCCGCCCACCGCATTATGAAGCGGCGGTCGGAAGCAGCATGACTAGGGGCTGGCTGCTGCTGTTCCAACGGGCTCAAGGAGCCTGCTGGCCCATCAGTCAGAATGTAATCCTAAAATAGGGATTGCGATGTCCCTTTCAGTCTGCCTTTCTATGGTGGTAGTTAAGGTCTTAATGTTTGAATACAATTGGAGGTGTTAACAACTTGATCTAGAATATGAAATACAGTAGCATAATGATTTGCCCAGAAAAGTGGTAGTGGAGTGTCTACCATTGCATTTTTGGATTTCCAAAAATAGGATCAGGTAGATGTCATGCTACATGAGTTGGAGTTCCAACGTTTTGACTAAGACTTAGGATTTCTAAATCATTTGTGAGCAGAGCAGTGCCAAGTTCTTAGGTCTTCATGGAGGAAGTTGAAGCCCCCAACAGTGTAAATGTGCTTGCTTGTGGAATGTAAGGAGCAATACAATCTGGGAACGAGGCACTAAGTTCGAACATTGGTTAGGAGGGTGATAAATTAATCAACCCTGCATACCTGGTGGTAGGATTGGATGAAAATGAAAATAATATATATATATTGATTTGGTTGAAAGAAACGGAGGGGTGTCGATGAGTGAGCGGTAAATGGAAGATCAAAAGATAATAGCTACTCCTGTGCTAGGGTTCCCTATGCAGTTTCACCTTATTATGTTATAGCCTGAGGGAATTTCTGAAACCATATCAGGCACTGTTGAATTTGTTAGTCATGGTTCAGTAATAAATATGATAGCCAACTGTTGTGCAGTAACCATCGGTTTCATATCAACATTTAGGAAGTGAGTGGCCTTTAAAATAAAACATTTAATAGAAGAATCTGAGATATGTGTTTTACTAAGGGCCTTCTTACGATGTCGATGGGTCCGACACTGACTGCTTGGTTCCTGAAAATGGGCACCCGCAATGGGAATGCCAAAAACAGTTCTTGCATGGCATTGACTCAAAAGTCCATGGCGTTCAGGAACTGGTGTGCATGCACACAGGAGGGCACATGTTGTGCCCCCTTTGTGCATCTACAGGAACCTTTGTTTCCTCTCCACCACAGTTTTCATGGCAGTGGAACTGTGGCGGAGAGGAAACTTGTAATATGCTTGGCGGGACTGTGGCAGACCCGTCAAGCATATTATTGCCTCATAACTACCACAACACCGCCAGGGAAGGGCAGTTCCCTGGTGGCTGCGGCAGGTCTGTGGAGGTGCCACCACCCATATCGCAATAGGGAGGTCAGTAGACCCTGGATGGTGAAGCATGAGCAGGTAGATGAATCTCCCAGACAGATTTGTGGATTGCTGTATTCCTGTGAGCTAGGTGGGACACACTCTGGAGGAAGAAGAGCCGGGCTCTTAAGGTACACTTACAAGGGTGCTCTTTGATTCAGAGAGAGGGCACTGAAAAAGGGCCCGGGTCTATCTCAGGAAGGAGATGGGGCTGAGAAGAGAATCATTAAATGTAGGTTGGGAGGCCCTGTGGTAACCATTTGATACCCATATCACAGTGGCTGACATCCAGGTGTGAACGTCTAGTCACTGAAACACACAAAAGGTGATACAAGAAATGCTTACAATTTGTCTAAAGACTGGGAATATCTTATGGTAGCATCCCAACCCATTGTTCTATTGCTTATCATGGCACCTTAATTTGCACCCAGCCATATGCAAATCAGCCAAGACCCTGCTCCTCTTGGGAACAGTCCAGCTTGAACTGCCAGGCCAGGTCCTCCCTGAACCCGAACACAAGCAACCCAGGACTAGTTTTGCCCTAGTTATGTCATCATCAGCCCGGTACAGCTTGGTTACACATCTGGGCATACCAATGCCACTTGGGCGGCACATGAAGCAGACAAAAGGTGATGACAAGAATGCTTGAAATTTGTCTAGCCTCTAGTCACTCCCATGGCTTTAGTTGTGAGGCTATCATATTTGGAGTTGCTCCTTCTGCAACACACTGCTTTCTGGAGGAAGTTCAGGGCAGAGAAGATAGTATTTCGAAAGGAACTAGATCCCCAATGCAAACTTCAAAGACTCAGACTCTAAACCACATTTGGTGTCTACTAATGGACTATAAGAAGGGGTACTCGAGGCCCCCAAATTGGTCAACTGTCAAGCAAACAGTCGGGCTGTGTGAGGAGGAAAAACTCTGCAAGACTTCTGCCTGTTTCCAAGGCTGGAGGCTAAGGCCTGCCAGTCTCCCAGCTGGGTGACGGGACATTACCCAGGGGCATCCAAGACCACCTGCCCATGGAGCCTTGTGAATTAACTTAATAACTTTAACAGGAACCACTCGAGTCACTGGCATGTCCTGGTATCTCTGGCCTGGGCACTGGCACAGACCAACACACAGCCTGCCCTTGCAGCAGAAAGTTTCAAAATAATCCTTTTTGTCATGTTTCACTACATTAGAACATTTCTTGTGCTTCAGTAACCTGAATGTTCTTTTAATTTTTTTCCTCCGAGGATGGCTGCCGATATAAGTAAGAAGTAGATATGAGTAAATGCTGACTGCACCTTGTGCAACCATTTTTTCAAACTCTCTTAAAAGCACGCTGGCCACAGCTCATCAGGTCACCATAAAATACTTCTCAAAAAGAATACTCTTAATTGAGTCCATCAATTAAAACCAGTGCTAACTCTCAAGCATTCTTTACATTTGCAGATTAACCAAATACCCACATTTACATTTCTTTCAAGCAGCAGGCACCCAGGCAAGAAGGCCTGTTTCTTGTTTAGTGTCTTCCCCTCCCTCGGCTCCACTTCCACTTCAGCTGCGGCATCTCAACTGTCCGAATTAACTGTTCCAGGATGGTTGCCTTTTAGCATAAAGTAGTTGAACTGATTTTGTTAAATTAAAAAAGTATGGGTCCGCCAGCCCCTCAGATCCCACCCACTTTGACCTTAGCTTACGCCTTACCCAATGCATAGTCACTCTGCATTTGGCAAGAAGTAACGGTATAGCTGTCAGGAGCTGCATTACTTGTGGGGATGATTTTACATACCTTACAAAGCCTATTTGTGGCTCAGCCCCAATGTAGTGTGCTTTCATGTAGTCCTCAACTTTAATTATTTTCTGTCAGTATTTATTTTATGGGAGGACATGTTAATGCCAGGAGAAGGAAGTTAGCAATGTCATGCAGTGATGTATGCCCGATGAAAGAATTTATAGTGTAATAATTTTATGTCTGTAAATCATGGAAATGGTCCCTTACCGCAATATTGTTGCCTTCATATTGTGATATTCAAAATATCGTCATCTTGAATATCAAAGGACAGAATATCGGTTTTTAGTGTTGTGTTTAACATTGTTGTTAAAAATATTATTGTATGTAATATAGATGTATAGTATCGTATTCGTTCTGGACAGACCACCACCTAATCAAGTTACAAATGCCTTGTGAGCTAGAGATGAAGACATCTGGTCCAGGGATTGGCGGAATGAAAAGAAACTAGAAGAAAATCACTCCTGACTCAACTATGGACATCCTTGTGTCTTCTGCCCCCCCTTCCCAGGCATACCAATATTAATAAAGCCTTAAGGGCCTACAATTATTAGTTGACTCAGGCCTTTGACAAAATTGCCCCTCTTAGACGGGCACCATAGACCTCACCTAGAGACCAACCCCCTTGGTTCTCTGATGAACTGCACCTGGAAAAATCCAAGTGCAAACATCTATAAAATATATGGTGCAGGACTAAAAGTCCCTCAAATAGAGAGATTTACAAGACGTGCTCAAAGGTTATCAGAGACATATTAATACTGTCCATAAAAACTATATTACAGAAAATATTTAGTTAGCAGGAAACTCTTCTAAAGAGGTTTTTAGAACATTGAATGAATTTGTGAAGTCACGTGTTTGTAATCTCACTATCCCTGCTTCCTAACCTCTGTGCAACTCTTTGGCAAACTTCTTCAAAGATAAAATTATGGCCATCTATGCCAGCACCCCTATTGCCCATATCTAACTAGATACGGCTATAGACTTCAATGTGCCTTCTCTTAACAGCACTGCCACATTAGACAAATTTGAGCCTTGCTCATTGGAACAGGTTGAATCAATGCTGGCTGGCACCAAATCTGGCTCCTCACGTGACATTTGCCCACCTAAAATCACTTCTTCTTTAGCCCTCTGTATTGCACCTGCTGTCACTGACTTTTATAATCTTTCTCTTGATTCAGCCTTTTTCCTGATGATTGGAAGTCAGCGCAAGTAACTCCCATTCTATTAAAAAACGAATGCCAAAGCTCACACTCTCCCATTATCTCACCTCTTTACTTCCTCTGCTCGGCAAGTACCTTGAATCCCACATAAAAAAACAGCTAGCCGCATATCTGGAGGTGCATAAAATCCTTGACCCCCCCTTCATTCCGGTTTCAGAACAATGCACAGTACAGAAACTGCACTGGTAGATGTCACCGATACCGTTAGGATCTCATTGGATGCAGACATTATGGCAATGTTGGTTCTCTTAGATCTTTCGGCAGCATTCAACATTGTCTCACATTCCCTTCTAATCCACAGGCTGCACAATGAAGGTATACATGGCAGAGCTTTAACTGGCCGAGGGAGTTCTTTAGCAATCGTACACAAACCATCACATTGGACTCCTTCAATTCCCTCTCTATCCCGGTTAATGAAGGAGTCCCACGGGGTTCTTCCCTGAGGCCGACATTATTTAATGTCCACATGGCCTCGCTCGTGCAGATTGTTAGTTCATGCAGCTTTACAATTGTGTCCTATGCTGATTAAACCCAAGTAGTCATGTCTTTCAGGCATGCTCCATATGTACCGAAAATAAGGTTTGCGGACTTCATGAGGAAAATCGCCGATTCGATGGCTAACAACTGTATTCAAATAAATGGTGAAAAATGGTAATGATGTTTGGCAAGGCCCAAGGATCTTGGTCAGTGGACTGGTTGCCCGTTGAATTAGGCCATGCCCCTTGCACTAAATTGGTAGTAAAAACATCTCGGTGTCAAATTAGATCATTCACTTTCTATGAAGGACCAAATTAGCACCATATTTGGCACCTGTTTCGCTACTCTGTGGCTGCTCAGAAAAACCTACCCATGGCTCCCTGTGTCATCAAGAAAAACCCTGGTCCAGGTACTTATTACCAATCGTCTGGACTATGGGAATGCTCTGCTAGTTGCAACAAATGAGTCAATGCTGACCAAACTCTAAGTGTTGCAGAAAGCTGCAGCGTGCCAAATCTGTAACCTTTCCCCGTTCCGCCTCTGCTCCCATTTTGAGAACCCTTCATTGGATCCCCATCAGGAAGCGGGCTATATTTAAACTGTGTTGTCTAACACATAAAGCATTAACTACCTGGATTCCCGCATACCTGTTCCACAGGCTTAGCATATACCAGTCAACGTGTTTGCTCAGATGTTTAAACAAAGCTCTTTTAAAAACTCATTGCATGTGCACTGCTAAATTTGGTGGCAGATCTTTCTCCCACCTTGCACTGCTCCACTAGAACAAGCTTCCTTTACAAATTCGTATGATTCAGGATCATTCTACTTTCAAAAAACATCTAAAAACATGGTTATTCTAATAAGTTGTCTGCACTTTCCACCTCAGGTTGTTAGAGCCGAAATACACCTCCGGTGTGATTTGTTCAGCGCTGTATAAAATGCCTATAACATAACAGAACATATTTATTTATTAAAGTATTTAGATATTTTAGGAGCATAAAGTTATTTTTATAAGGGTGTGGGGTTAGAAATTGTTCTTAAGTTGAAATGTAAAGTTATTTTATATTACATTTTTAATATTCTTTATATTGTTTTGATTTGGTTTTTGATGTATATGTTAGTGTGATAATGTGTTTTGGCATCCAGGTTGTCAGCTGTGGCTTTCCTGATTATATAACCATGAGCCCTTTCAAGTTTTTGGATACCTGGGCATTGTTCTGTAGTATTATCTAGAATGTTTGGTATGATATATATTTTTTAAAGTTCATGTAGGTTTTGTGAATTACTGCTAACTCTACTAAGATCACATAATACATTCCCAAACAATTTCTGCTAAATTTGGCAGGTGATTATATGCTCTAACATTTTGTACAATATCATTTCTAGTCATGGCCCCACAATAATATGCATTCAAAGAATACTTTGTACATTTTCAATGCATATTTTCTGTACGTGTTCTCTCTTGACTGTAAGTACATCCAATGTGAGTCAATAACAGTTTGTCTTTTTGAGATTTGATGTACGAGGCGTTTTCCAACATTAAATCTTTGGATTTTAGAATCTTCTTAGAATACAGCAGCCAACTTTGATGTAGTTGTTAAAATAAAGTTAAAATATTATAGTTTTATGGTGCCTTACTGCTGACTTTTAAAAGCCCCCCACAGAAAACACAACATGTGACTGGAAAACATCTGTGAAAAGTAACAAGCATTGAAAAGGCCAATAGGTTTTGCCTATTCGAAACCTATTGGCTTTGTCAATGTTTTTTAAATATGTTGCACAGCAGCGCAGGCTGCTGTGCACATGACTTAAATTAAAAAAGAGCTCTGACTGGGTCAACTCAGACTGTGCCATTGCACTTTGTTTTTGTGTACTAAACAAGAAGCACTGATGCCAAAATCTGTTTTAAGCAACCAAAACTTTGAACGGTTTAAGCACAATAACAGTGGTCCTAGAAATAGTTATTGCTAAAAGGTCTTGGATGGGGTTTAGGTCTGCATCACACATTGAAAGAGGAAAAAGCCTCAGAGTATTTTTTTTGTTTAGGAAGGTGCCCCTTCATGCTCAGAAACAATTCTCTAGTGTGATAGCACAGAGAGTGAGATAGTGAGAGAGAGCAGGAATGCGTCATATCTAGGTAGATATGACACATTCCTGCCCTTTCCATTTGCTGAAGCACAGCAAGCTGTCTTGCTGTGTTGTGCTGCATAAAAAGTTAGTAATTCTGCCCCTAAATCTCCCTGTGGAAGGAATGTGGCCATGTGTGATGCAATAGCTTTGGGTTGAGTTTGCCCTTTATAAAAACTTCCCAAAAATTCACAGAGGTAAAAATACAGCGTTAACATAAAATAAAAGACAAATAGATACCCATTTAGTGGTTGATTTGTACAAAGCGAAACCAGAAAACCTAGATAAATCACAACTTCTCCACTTACATTTTGTCATCTTAGGGACATATTTTATTTCACCAAAACTCCTTTTTCGTCATGATTGCGTATGTAAACACTTTAAAATATGTGAGTTCAAAATACCAGCTGCACAAAAACCTGTTCTGTTTTATTTAAAAGATTATAATGTTTCTCTATCAAAATCTGGGCCATGTATAGAGTTCACGTGACACCTGTCTTGCCTCAGTACACTAATGGCTCATGTTTTAAATCTTTTCTCAGTGCAGTGCTATAATCTTACACATTAATCAATGTAAAAGCTTCTACATGTTAAAGGAATATACTTTCTTTTTATCATGTGGACACTTTATCGTATTTACGTGATGTTTTATTCTATGATTTACACAGTACACATTTTTAGGGCTGGTTTAAAAACGTATATGAATAAAAATGCTCTGGCTACATCACATTTGTTTTTCTTCCATTAACAGAAACGCTACAAACTAGTAAATGCATTCACAGGCATACTCTCAGACATGCACCACACCTGCAAGTAAACATAGTTACATACATAGAAACACTTGCATGCACACTTCAGAACTCAACACATTTTAGTATTGGAACTTTCCTAATCAGAAGCTGTCATGCTGCAACTCTTGCTTGGCTTTATGGCCTGCGCGTTTGACTTTTTCGCGGGACTGTTTCACGACCAGTTGCACTTATAACCGTCTCTGGATAGCGTGTACACTCGTATCAGGGAGTTGTACCAATAGCAGTTATAGCGTTACTGCAGCTTGCAGCTCATCATCCGGTCTGCATTTATACTTGAAATCACACACTATTGTAAGATTTTTGTAGGTGAAACAGTGCACAAGTTACTTTGAATTTCGAATGTAGGAAGGATAATGAGATCCAGTCGAGTGGTTCTCTTGTGTGTATAGATTCACAGCCTTCTGTAGTCAATCCATATTTTGATTTGTCTGGACGAGTTCCCTACGGTCACCTTCAAGTACCAGCAGCGATGTTTGTTACACATCAATCGCCTTGAAAAAGTCTTAGTAAAAGAAGAAACACGTGTCGGCTAGATCGTGTGCTGGGATTCCTTTTTTAACAATAAAGATGACAATCTACTAAAGCTGAAGGGGTTTGAATTCTTTGGCAACGGAGACTATTGATTGATGGAATTGATCTTCCCTACGTGTATTAATGAGTACATGTTCTCTTGGATACAGTGATCAACTTATACTAATGTTGGACTGACTCTTCTACATAAGGGTGTGCTGTTCAGGCTCTTTCTGATTTTTAATATATGCATGTTTTTTAATATGCTGGTGATGTCTTTAGGTAGTAGATGTCAATATTTGCTTTGAGCACCCCGATTGAATTGAGAATATTTTAAATTATACGCCAAAAGGAAACTTGTTCTAATTTATTTTTTGCTATATTCTGCTGTGCAGTTTTTCCTTTGTAAGGAACACTACTACCTATTTTTTGTTTGACATTTCAATGGCGTACACTCACATTTTTAATTGTGCTGCTAAAAATATGCAGCCTCAATATTAATATTAACCTCTCAGTGGAAGTAAAGGAATTAACTTAATAGGATGCACAATGAAATAAAAGTATCCCACGTAAACGTCTAAGCCTTACTCTTTCCCTTCTGCTAGAAAGGACCATCGCTAACTTCCTCTCGGCTCATGAGATCGGAGCTTTCCTTCCCTAGAAAACAATTATCAAAGACATGTTTTAATCCAGTTATAGCTTCACTCTCCTTCTGCACTCCGCCTCACAGCTCTCTAATAAAACATGAGACATGCCTAATTAATGCACCTACTTTTAAAAATACAGGAAGGAATGTGATCCAATGAAAGGCCAGGAATGAACAATTCACAGTAAACAAATTTCAAATGGGCTCATATACACATACACCTTTCCTGGCTGCTTTCGCTGGGGGTCAAGTTTTATAATTCCATTTCATCTCTGATCAGTTATTTCACTGTAATCTCAAAATCATTTAAGGAAATTATTTCAATACCTAACTAATCTTCACAGATCAACACTCTTTCCTCTGGTCGATGGACAATTACTTGAGTAGTTGATGGTGATATTAACAATTAACTAACTAATTTATAGATCTTAGTGAAATAACCACAGACTCTGGTTAAGATTCAATGACTTTTATCTAGATCTCAGCCGTGAAGGCTCATTAGTACAAATTCACAGTGCAAACTCCATCAACTTTCATGGGAGAATAAATTCATTAAGCAAATACATTCAAATTCACAGACTCATTCAACAAATCAATGCATAAAGAGTGGACAGAAGGCATAATAAATCACACATTTGCAAAGGATATGCAAATTTAAGACAGAATAATAGTTACCAAATGGTGATAACGGAAAACCAACCCTCTGGCCAAAGGACTGGTGGAGGTCCCCTGATTAAGAATCAGGAGACAAAGACTATAGGACAGGATTAGGACAGGGCAATACTTACAAAACTTCTCTACAAACCCGACGCACCAGGGCGCATCCCTCTCTTATACTCTCTCCCTCCTCGATATTCTTCTGGAGTGTTCAATCTAATCAGGTTATCATTCAGTGGTGAAACTTTCCAGTCTGTTCTCTGCTTTCCTCATCAGTGACAACTCTCGCTTCTCTCGAATCTCTCTCCACTTGCATGCGTGCTTCCTGCTGCTCATTACTAAAATTTTAAGTCACTCTAGCTATAGTCTTCATTTCTGCATGTCCCACCCTCAAAAGTTGCAAATAAAGATGGAATACGGACTTTGATTGGGCTGGGGCAGGGGAGTTGTCGTCACCTCATGCTGACACTTTTTTTTTTAATAATCCTCTTTTTTTTTACAAACCCTTCCCCTTTAGCTCATTCCTGACTTAATTCTGCTCCATTCCCATATATCTAATGTTGCAAATCAAATAACACTTTTGAATGCAGTTCCACAGGCGAGAATAATTTTCACACGACTTTTGTCCTTGAATCTTGGCAGCCGTTCAGCCACACGGTCAGCGGGTCACATCATGACTTCAATGTGCATGCATAGTTTGCCTCCATCTCGCCGGCATCTTTCTTCCATTATGCGTAACTATAGGTCCAAACGTACACTATTAATAAAGGTATCATAAACAAATGTTAATTTCTCAATACATGATTCTCACTGTTCACCAACGACTTCTACTCTATCCCAGGTTATTATCTCTTTCTTTAAACAAAAGCATTAGCAGCAATAGGTCTCTTTAAATTCAGGCAAGCATATGCCGGGCATGCGGTGCCTCAAGACTTCATGTTAATATTTCTTGCACATGCATGACAGTTTTCCCTCTTAAAATGAGTTAGTCACGTTACTATCTATGCAATCTTAGTTCGGACATGCGCAAAAGCGTTTTCCAGTTTAAAGCGGGTTTTAGTTGTGTTGCATTTTATTCTTTGTTACTTAAGCATGCGTAAAGCTCTCTTCCCATATGTAAATGTTGTGCGCATCTTAATTTTGTTTTCTTTACTATTTCTAACAATTAGTACTGTTAATGAGTGATTGTTCCGAGCAAGTTTCGTTTTCTTGAATCCTTGCTCCATCAAATGAAGGGGGAATCAAAGGACATAAAAATAAAATAAGCGACCAGGAGAATGCAAAGAGGCAGAGCAGAGCAGGAAACACCACGGAGACGCTGCTATCCGAAGAGAGATTAGAAAAAGTCAGATGATAGCACTCTGCATGTGTGCCTGTGCAACAAGTGGGAGGAGGGTATGAAAAAAAGAGGGGGTGAATGGGATAAAGAGAATGATGACAAGGAGGGGGTTGATGAAAAATAACAAGAAATAACCACAGAAAACGTTCAACTACAAGCCACATACAGGGCTTGTAGCACACACAGCATTAGAGGGGCAGAGGTAGGAATCTGAAAGTTAGACAATCATGGGTAAAATAGAATGATTTTCTTCTCTCAAAAATGCCCTGGCTGGCTAAATTGTTTAAGAGTAATAATAACTATTAACTAAATTGGGGGTGAACATAGTGGCCAGCTGAAGAGCCTGGTCTTGAGCTTCCGTGCTCTCTAGGCGGCATGAATCGCGAAACTGGATAAAGCCTTTTTTTTCTCTCTATCTCCACTGACACTGACATGAACTATGCACAGTAGTACCTTAGGTGTCGGAGAAAGGGGCCAGTGGAACAGCGCTGAGAACACCACAAGGGAATGCCAAATCCTTGCAGCCCCGCAAGCATTGTGTGGGCGGAAGTGGCTTTGGTTCTCCACAGTAGACAGTGAGGCGTGGCTCGGGTTTCCTTTCTGAGCAAGGTATGAAGCAGTTGTGACAGAGTAGTAACTGGATCATCCACACCGCGGATGGACAGCAAGATACAGGGAAAGGAGCTAAGGCCGGGTAGCGTGCGTATGACCTCTATAAGTGACTGAGGTGGTGGAAATAAACTAATACAAGACTCCTCCGGTAATACAGAACCAGCTGGAGGAGAAAAAAAGGGGAAAAAAGTATATACCTTCAAAGGTGCAAGACAAGGATTGCAGTCAAAGAAGGGTGATAAGTTACTGCTTAAGGAACAGGAGCCTAGCAATTAATACTACCACTGGCACTGCATGGAACAGTCTTGTTTTAGTGGCTATAATCAATAATGAGAAGGGGAAACAAGGTGCACTAACCCAAAGTTTGAAGCTTTCCTCTATACCATCACGAGGTAGACTGGTAGCCACCAAAGTATAAATTATCCCCTCATTACTCTCCTTTTTTAAAGTCCAAGCTAAACAAGCCCCCCCTAGTCTACTTACAGGAGAACAGAAGGAAAGGAAAAGAAGGTCCAACTATGACTGGAAGAATCCGATAGGGGGGAAAGTCATGAGCAGTAATAGATACCAAACCTTGGCTGTAGAAGAGATAGATACCTTAGACTCATCCCCGGATCAGCAAGAGCATGCAGAGGTACAAGAGGAAATGCAAAAAGAGGGGCCAAAGAGAGCAAACAGGCGTGGAGAAATTGATCAAGTCCAATATTTCGGAGGGAGGGTGAATTTTGGTGCATCAGAAAGAAACCAAATGAAAATACAAGGGGCGTGCGAAGCCCTTGCAGCTAAAATCAATACCCTGATGGAGCGAGTATCAATGGTGGAAGCTTCTCTAGATGAACTGGGTAGGGAAGTAGAGGTGAGCCAGGAGGAGATACAGATTCTGAAAACCAATGAGAAGGACCTTGGGTAAAAAATCGAAACCCTTGAAAATCTGGCAAGGAGGAATAAACTGAGGATCTTGGATGTTCCAGCGGGGATGAAAGGGGAAAATATCAAGAGTTTTGTGATTGACCTCCTGAAATTATTTATTCCCTGGGTGGAGCTGACAGTCCTGGGGGAAGATACACAGAGGGTGCATCGGACCCATATAGGAAAGAAAAGCCGAGAAAAAACCCAAGAAGTATCTTATATAACTTTAAAACCTATGTCTTGAAAGAAAAAATTCTGAATGAAGCACTTAAAGTTGGCACTTATACCAAAGGCAAGTGGGTTTTTCAAATTTGATCAGATATCTCCAAGGCTATGCAGGACAGGCAGTGAGAACTAGGGCAATGTATGCAGGAGTTAAGGTCCCTGGGGGGCGACAGTCCAAACGCGCTTTCCAGCCTCTTTAAAAATAATGTGAAAAAATCAGATGTACAACATAAGGGACCCTAAGGAGGTGGAGATGTTCATAGATCAGATTAAAATGAAACAATGAGAATAAAGTAATAATGTCTAGAGAGTAGGAATCTTGACAGTTGTGAATTGATTTGCCCTAAGACAGCAGCGGTCCGTGGAGGGAGTTCCGTGGGGCGGAAAGGCGGGGCAGGGGAGGGGCAGGGTGGATAATTGGAGGTCAGTAAGCAATTAAATAAATAAAATGAATTTCCTAGCGCGGTCTGCACCGCATTTTGTGATGCAGGGCGCGCTACGAAATTCGTTTTATTTATTTAATTGTTTACTTACCTCCAATTATCCATGTTCTGGTGTTTAGTACCCTCCACCCTGCCCCTCCCCCGCCCCGCCTTTCCGCCCCACAGAACTCCCTCCACGGACCGCTGCTGCCCTAAGAAGAAAGGGAGGGTTCTTCTCTTCTGGGTTGGGAGGGGGATGGAGGTAACTCACAAGATAGCACTAGGATATATTTGCACTGGGTGTGGGAGCATATGGGAGAAACAAAAGCCTTCTCCAACTTGTGGAAATTTGAGAAATCTAAGATTCAAGGAGATCATCAGGGTCAATTCAAACAAGCTGGATGTCAGTCAACATTCTAATATGGAATGTGAATGGTATCAGAGTTAGAAGCAGAAGGCAAAAGATCCTGGAGTATTTGAAATTGGCGAGTAGCGAAATTATATTCCGGCAAGAAATACATCTACTGAAAGCAGAATGTGGAGAGATAATGAAGAGGCAAAGATGGGTGGATACATATGTTTTTACTGACCAGGCATGTTGCGTTAAGGGGGTGGCTATTTTGTTCAAGAAGTCAGTTAAAGTGACAGTAGAAAGAGTGACCACTGACTCTAAGGGGAGATGGGTTTCTGTGAAAATAAGAATGTTTGGCAAAATATATGTCCTGGCAGGATACTATGGTCCTAATGCAGATGATCCCACCGCATTGCAGTCTCTGTATAGTCATATCTTGTATTTTTCGGCCCCTGTAATCCAGGGTGGAGATTTGAATCTGATAATATACCCAAGGAAAGACAGACTACCCATAAGGAAAGTATTTAATTTACTCAAAATGAGGGAATGGTTGATTCATTACATGGAAGAACTAGGACTGGTAGATGTCCGGAAAGCGAAAAGTGTTAAATAGCACAAATTCATTTTGAGAAATAAAAACTATGGACATGCCTCTAGGATAGATTTTTTCTGAGTAGATAAGAGCTTTTACAAATATGTCGGAAAGGTGGAACATTTACCGGCAGTCCTGTTCGAGCCCTCTGCAGTCTGAATGGAAATATTAACAGAAAACTGGAACTCTTATCCAGGTTACTTGGGACAAATATAAAGCTGTCATTAGGGGGAGGCTAATTAGCCTAGCAGCTATAAAACTCAAAAATACTAGGAATAAACTTAACCAACTAGAAAGTGAATTATATCATATAGGCTGGGTTCTAGAGCAAACTGAACACTCTCAAGAGATAGGTAAATTAGAAAAGGAAATAAAAAAGAAAAATAAGAATTGTCTAGTGCTTTAGAGGTTATAGTTAGAAACAAATGGGAGGCGAGCAAGCTTTCAAATTACGAATATAGGGAGGGATGTGGTAAAATGCTAGCTTGTAAACTCAAAAACGAACAAAACCAAAATAAGATCTTGGCCATTCAATAAGAGGACCAGATAAATCTTAGCACAGAAGACCCAGAGACCGAGAAAGCCTTTACTAAGTTCTTTCAGGAGCTATATTTAGAAGATACAGTGGCCTCAGAAAATCAAATAGACTGCTACCTTGAGAAGATAATAGTTCTAATCTTGTCACAAGAACAGAGAGATGAACTTAACTCAGAGATAACAACTGAGGAGGTGACAAGTGTAATAGCGAAGTTTAAAAAAGGGAAAGCAGCTGGCCCAGACGCGTTAGCAAATGAAATTTATAGGTCCTTAAAAGCAGAACTAGTTCCTTCCTAGACAGAGGTAATAAATGCTGCCTTTTATGGATTAATTGATGGAGTCAACCCAGATCTGTGACTGGGGGTGAGTGTCTGAAAAGTTTCAGCACTCTGTCCATCATCTCCTTGTGTTAGCCTTTTTAAAAGGTCAGCACTTACCAAAGTCATGGGAAGAGGCATCTATATGTATAATATTGAAATTAGGGAAGGACCCAAAACGTTGTGAGTCTTATAGACCTATATAATAAACTGCGATTATAAAATATGTACTCAAATACTGGTTTGGAAGGCTGAGAAAGGTTGCTGGTCAGTTGATACACCAAGACCAGAAAGGCTTTGTAAAGGGAAGACAAATTCAGAAGCTGACACTCGAGCTGGTTGGTGCAATAGTTGTGGCTACTCAGGAGAATATCCCCCTGTCCGTGCTTACCTTTGATGCAGCAAAGGCCTTCCTAGGGTTATCTTTCCCTTTTGTTTAAAGTTATTGTACAAACCAGGGGGAGTATTTTCAGGTGCAGTAAAATCTCTATATAAAAAACCCAAGAGCTATGGTTCTGGTCAATGGTAATCTCACAGAGAAGTTAGCCATTAAAAAGGCACCAGGCAGGGATCCCACTAACCCTGTTGCTTTTTAAACTGTATATTGAACCATTAGCCAATGTTCTTAGGTCCAACCATAAAATTACCCCTATTATGTATCAGGGATAGGAGAAGAAAGTTGCTCATTATGCAGACAACCTAATGGTTTTTCCCAAATAACCCGTTAGTTTAATTCCTAATGTCAGAGGTCTTAGATCAGTTTGGGAAAGTTTCAGGCTACCAAGTCAAACCAAATATGAAACGGAAATCATGGAGTGGAACTCCCAAAGCAATAAACCCCTAGTAAAAGAAAGGATAAGATATCTGGGCATTCTAATATTGGAGGACATCAATGAAATATCTCACTTGAACTTTAACAAACTGTTTTCGGAAACTAGGAAGTTATTAAATGATTGGGGGGGTGTATTCCTTTATCATTCATTGGGAGATCCAATAGCTTAAAGATGTCAGTTCTCCCAAAATTGACATTTATTTTTAATATCAAACCATTCAGAATTAAAACACTGCAAGGAAAGCTGACTAGCTTTATATGGGCCTCAAAGAGGATCCGAATAGCTTGGAAAAAGCTCAGAAGGAAAAAAGAGCATGGAGGGATTGCTAGCCCGGATTTTTACCAATACTGTAGAGCATCCCAATTCAAGAATATAAGACCTCTACTGAAGACATATTAAGCTACCCCCCATACTTGCAAGCAATGACATAGCCAGAAAGTAGTTCCTTTCTATATAAATGTGGGTTTCCAGAGTGAAATAAAGGTGAAATAAAGGTGCAAGCTATGGTATCAAATCAGAAGAACTCTAAAAATATCATATTATGGTGGCTATGCCCCAATTTTGGCCTCCCCAGGAACTCCTGAATACCTGAAAGACAAACTTTCAATTCCCCTGAAAGAGGAGAGTATAACAAAATGGGGTAATCTGATGGAGGAGATGGGGACTTTACCTTGCCTAATGAGATCTGGGGGAAGGTTCTGCCGATGCTGAATATACAAGACGTATGGCAAGCATCAATGTCTGCATTTTGGTATACTATCAAATCTGCACCTCTCGGAAAATATAACTTATATACAGTACACAATCAATCAATCAATCATAGCATTTGTAAAGTGCACTACTTACCTGTGAGGGTCTCAAGGCGCTGGGGGGTGGGAAAAGCTGCTACTGCTCGAAGAGCTAGGTCTTGAGGAGTCTTCTGAAGGTCAGCAGGTCTTGGGTCTGCCGTAGGTGGATGGGGAGGGTGTTCCAGGTCTTGGCGGCGAGGTGGGAGAAAGATCTGCCGCCGGAGGTCGCTCTTCAGATGCGGGGGACTGTGACGAGGGCGAGGTCGGCGGAGCGGAGCTGGCAGGTGGGGGTGTAAAAGCTGAGTCGTCTGTTGAGGTATGCTGGTCCGGTGTTGTGGAGTGCCTTGTGTGTGTGGGTGATGAGCTTGAAGGTTATCCTCTTGTTGACGGGGTGCCAATGCAGGTCTCTCAGGTGGGGTGTGATGTGGCTGCGGCAGGGGATGTCGAGGATAAGGCGTGCAGAGGCGTTCTGATTCGTTGAAGCCGTTTCAGGAGTTTGGCCGAGGCTCCTGCGTAGAAGGCGTTTCCGTAGTCCAACCTGCTGCTGACGAGGCCCTGGGTGAACGTTCTTCTCGTTTCGGTGGGGATCCACTTGTAGATCTTGCGGAGCATGCAGAGGGTGTTGAAGCAGGAGGAGGAGATGGGGTTGACCTGCTTAGTCATGGAGAGGATGGAGTCGACCCCTAGGTTGCGTGCGTGGTCAGTGGGTGTTGGAGCTGTTCCCAGTGCAGTCGGCCACCAGTAGTCGTTCCAGGCCCAAGGGGTGGAACCGAGGATGAGGACCTCCGTCTAGCCCGAGTTTATCTTCAGTCGGCTGTTCCTCATCCATTCGGCGACGGCCTTAATTCCTTCGTGGAGGTTGGTTTTGGCGGTGTGGGGGTCGTTGGTGAGGGAGAGGATCAGCTGGGTGTCATCGGCATAGGTGATGATGTTGAGGTCATGCAGTCAGGCGAAGTGGGCGAGCGGTGCCATATAGATGTTGAACAATGTTGGGCTGAAGGATGAGCCCTGGGGGACGCCGCAGATGATCTCGGTGGCTTCGGAGCAGAAGGGAGGGAGGCGGACGCTCTGTGTTCTGCTGGAGAGGAAGGAGGTGGTCCAGTCCAGGGCCTTCTCTTGGATCCCAGCATCATGCAGGCGGCATACTGGACTCTACAACAATTGACAAAGCTTAATAACTAGGAGGTGAAGTCCTGCCTCAAATGCAGAGAAGAGATAACAAACAACATCCATATATTTCGGCAGTGCCCCCAGGGTTTTTGGCATGATGTGGGTAAGATCCTCTAGGAGTTGATGGGTCAACATATAGAGGTAAGCTGGGGAGGGGATGTGGTCTCACATCTAGACTGCCGACTTTAGAGCTGGGAAACCAAGGTTCGAGCCTCGGGGTCGACTCCACATCCTATGATTAATCTCCCGTTGCCTGCCAAAAATATGAATGTGTCCTTGTGTAACGTAACTGGTGCTCATGTAAATCGCTCCAATACCTTCAGGTTGAGAGATCGAGCTATATAAATCTGCATTAAAAAATATTTTTAAAAAAGCACAGAATTAGGTATGTTTGGGTTGGTAAATAATAATAAAGACAAGATCAAATTAAGTGATAAACAAAATAATTAGCTTTTTGTAATAATTTTATTAGCTAGATGAGAGATCTGCATTAACCCCTTCGGTGCTGCGGATGGCCCCCGGCTGTCCCATGTGACGGTGGGCGTGTGCGGAGGATGGCCGGGGGCCATCCAAACCCCTCCCACTGATTAAATCACCCACACCACGGCAGAATTTGCACTGCTGTCAACGAGTTAAGTGAATACTTCATTGTCCGCCAATGCAATCGGAGTGTTTAGCACTGGTCCAAAGAATCAACAAACTGGATCGCAGTGGGACTCAAAGCAGGAGGACAAGATTTTGGGATATTTGGGAGCTGAAATACAACTCAGGAGATTAAAGGATTAGAAAACAATATTTATGTCCAATGATTATGCATCATAGCAATAACCCACAAACAAGGGACCTGCGCTGGTGGTCCCAGAATGCAATTTTCCCCTCAGAACTAATGGGATAGGAAGATAGGGGTCCCATTGGACCAAAGGATCTCCCTCACCTCTTGAGTCTGGATGCATATCCAAGCCGGTACAGATAGAAACGGGACCTCTGATATCTCCTAAACTGTTTATTGCACAATGAAGACAAAATGGAGAAAAAAAGAGTAATATGAATGCCGAAAACTTAATCCAGACTGGTCGGCCAGCTCACCTCCTGATAAAGAAAGGGGACCTGATGCTGTCTCCTAACAAAGAGAAGAAACCGATGCTGCCTCTACTCATCATTTCAAACATTCCACAGCTGCTGGCACCACAGGAAAAGGGGGAGGAGTAACAGAGGAAGAAGAGAGCAGGGGTGACGGAGAAGAAAATACATGCAGCCAACAAGCATGCTTGAAATTCATGCAGCCACGCTGTGCAGGCAAAACCTAAAAAACAAAGCTCCACAAAAGCAGATGAAAAGGAGTACTTGGGCCATGGGACACTGATAAGAACACATGAAGAAACACACGAAGAACAACAGGAAATAGTATGCTACAACCAATAGAAACAGAGGAAAAGTAAGTGGAAAGCACATGAACAACTGAAAAGTAAGGGTGAGATGTAAGCCGCTTTTAAGATTTATATTAAATACAATAAATTTCACAAGCACAGCACAAGCCCTGTGCAGGCAAAACCTAACAAGTAGTTTACATTTTTAAAATCTTTAGGCATTGGTATTAAATAGTGTTGCATAAAAAGTTTATTAAGTTTACAAAAAAAGAACAAAGTACATGTTTGTATAGCGGATTAATCGTGGGGATATAATAACACAGTCAATGAGTCGTATTTACCCAGGGGAAAGCAAAGATTGCTCTTGATACTCGCCAGTTGAAATCTGGTCAGTGACAAAGTTTCCTTAGGTTATTAAACTGGATGAGGCTGTGCTAAATGTAGTTTGCATGATAGCATAGTCCTGGGTTGTAACTTTATTAATCTCTACAGTCTCTCTGTTCATTAATGTTTTCGCTCTCTGTGCTTCCTCTTTAGTAATCTGATGGGTAGTAGTAAACAGGCCAGGTCTGTCAAGGGCATAGACCATCTGCACTACATACCTCAGTATGTTTCTATATCATTGGCTCTAATAGTCAGTTTATTCTGCCAATATTGGAATATATGACTCTTTGTTCTAACTAACTTGGAACCAATCTTCCCATTATTCTACAAAGATTTATGGGCAAACTGAAAAAGCTTAATTCTCTATCCAAATACCCCTCTGGTTCTTCTCATAAATGCAATAATTATTTTCCTCATTCTTCAACAACTTTAGAGATAGAGGACTCTATTTCTCATACAACCTCCGGAGCTCATTCTTCTTCATCTGCTAACAAATCAATCGTAACACCATTGCCCACTCCTGGGAAAACATGTACCAAAAGACTAAAGAAAGATCCCCCTTCTCCTATTAAGCCCCCCCTTTAGTCTAACTGGACCTTTTTCTGGAGGAGATCAGGGCCTTACCCCCTACATGGAGGAAAATAATGCAAAACTCCAACATTTGGATGACAGATGGTCTCGTATGGAAGAGAGACTTGTGAAAGCTGAACAACACATCTCCACTTTTAACACTACTACTTATACAGTCAAACATCTCCAATCTCAAGTTTCCATACTCCAAAAACAGGTTGTCAACTTGGACAATAGAAGTAGGCAGAACAACCTATGCATTTATGAACTGTCTGAAGGTTCTGAAGGCTCTGACCCTATTTTGTTCGTAAAATCATTTCTACCTAAGGTCCTATATCTACTGTACTCACCCCCTCTCAATAGACCACGTGCTGACAGATTGGGTTGTCCACCATCCAATGCTTCCACCTCCAAATCTCTTAGAGGCCTTATCCTTTATTTAGTATACAGACTTACTTAAAGTTGTCCCAACAGTCAAAGCGATAAAAAAGGTTTCATGGTCTGGCAAGAACCTTTACTTTTCTATGCTAAAAACACTGCAGACAGATGTAAGGAATTTTCTTTTTTTATTCCAATATTTCTTTATTTCGGTTATTCACCTTAAAAGAACAAGCACAAGTATATACAAACAGCTAAAATAGTTTAAAAGTTTAAAAGAAATAAAACAATTCTTCTGAGATAATACATTTTGAGTTAAAAAGACAATAAAAAAGTCAGCCACAATCAAATCCTTGATTTAGCATATTAAGGAAATTTCTCCTAACGCACCACATGGTATTTAGAAAGTGTGAAACCGCAAAGACTATATATGACTCTGTGTTATATTTTAAAATTCTGAAGACTTTGATGCTGTGGGTTGTGCCTAGGTTTTTACATAGCTGGACTAACCATCTTTGTCTTGTTGAGCGATATCCTGGACAGAAGAAGAGCAGATGGAGTTTAGACTCAATACACATATTACGGGCTGGACACCCACTTAAATTACCACGTGCCCATTTACACGTGAAAGCACGCAGGGGAAGACAGCCATGTTGAGACTGTACATATAATTTCCTGCCTAATGCCGGGCGGATTGCATCAAGACATGCCTCCAGCCTGCAAGTGTCTTTTACTTCCAGAAAAAGTACTGTAAGAGAGCCATGAGCGGATTCTACTTGGAGTTTTGCGGATAAACTGCCCCAGTAGCTGGTAGTTAGTAATTTGCGTGGTGTTTTCGAGCAAGCTGTGTCACAGTTATCCCATAGTTCTCTTAGGCCTATTTCATAAAGGCCCACCCTAATGTATCTAAGCCATGGCAGCTTTCCTGATCGGGGAGACTCAAAATTTCCAATAGCTCTAATTTGTACTCTAGTAGCTCCGGTGTTACCCAGAGGCGCCGCCAAAATAGTAATGGCCTGCAGCGAATTTCCTCAGCAATGGATCTCACCCCTAGGTCCATACGCAATGGAACCAGAGGGGTGCTAATCAGTAGACTGAATAATTGTCTAAGGAATTTGTTCTCAGTAGTAACCAGAGACCTAAGGTTGGAGTGCACCCAGAGTTCAGACCCATATAGGGCAACACTCCTGGCCTGAGTTTTGTATATCACCATAACCAAGCTCACTGGTTTCTGGAATGTTTCCCTAAAGAACTTGGCCAGGCCACCTATGGTCTGTGTCATTTTGAGATTAGACTTGCTAATTTGAGCCCCCCAAGTCATATTCTCTGTAAGAGTTAGACCCAAATAATCAAATACAGAGACCTGCTCCAAAGGGATACCATTCATGTGCGGGTTAGGACGTGTAGATTTTCTGGGGTGAAAAATCATAAATTTTGTTTTGTTAATGTTGATCTCTAGTCCCCTGGTCCCCTGGCCCTACAAAACTCACAAAACCCATCTAGGATTCTTTGGATGCCCATCGCTGACTTAGAGAGAAGAAGGGTGTCGTCTGCAAACATCATGGCAGGAATTTGCTTTTGCGCGATTTTAGGAGCATCAGTGTCCATACAGACTCTCAGTGCATCGATCAAACTGTTGATGTATATGCAGAACAAGGTGGGGGCGAGCACACATCCCTGTCTAACGCCCCTTTTTACAGGTGATGGGCTGCGTTAGTTTCCCATTTTTCCCACATCTAATTTGGGCATAATATTCATTGTGTAGCCTTCTTAATACATTTAAAAGGTAGGGGGGTAGTCCCAGCTCGCTTAAGACCCTTCATAGAGCATCTCTGGGTACCAGGTCAAACGCACTCTTCAGGTCAACAAAGACCAGATACAGGCTGCCCCCTTCTAAATGGACTGTTTTCCAATAGAGAAGCTGGAGCCTGAAAATCTCGTCTATTGTTAATATTTTCTCCCTGAAGCCAGCCTGCAAGGGGGTTAGAATATTTTGTTCTTCCAACCAAGATAGCAGATGTTCTAAAAGAATCCTAGCAAGGATTTTCTGTGAGACATCGATCAAACTGATCGGTCTATAGTTTGCCGGTGACAAAGGGGATCCCTTCTTGTATACCGGGATAATCTCAGCGCCTAACCAAGTTGCGGGAAGAGCCATTCCCAATAAGATGGCATTAAGGATTGCCCAGAAATAAGGGCCCCAGATCTTAGGTTCAGCCTGATAGAGATCCCGTGGGATCTTGTCCAGATTGGCAGCCTTGCCAGGTACAATTTAACTTAAGGCTTTTAGGACTTCTGTCAGGGATATCTCAGGAGTGGCTGTTACCAGCCCCATGGTCTGACTGCTTTCTGTTCCATCTGGTGGGGCAAAAAGAGCTGAAAAATGCTCTCTCCAGCAATCAGCCACAATGTTTGGCTCAAATGCCGCTTGGCTTTTGGTACTACCCGTGGTTATGATGTTCCAGAATAATTTCATATCTTTAGATTCCAAGGCCAATTTCAGGCTGTCCCACTGGTCTATTTCCCACGAGGTTTTGGCAGCTGCGATGGTGTTTTTATAATGATGCCTGGCTGCTTTTACTGGGGTGTTGCACTTTGTTTTAATGGCCTCTAATAATGCCTTTTTGGCCGCCCTGCAATCCCCAATGAACCAAGATTGTCTAGGTGTCCTACCTCAACCCCTGGTGCAGATTATTCAAAATGACTCCTCCAACTTTGCTGTTATGGATTCATTGATAATATAAACCTCAACAAGGGACACGGCAAGGTCTCCAGATTTCACAATCTCTGCTAGATCCTCAATGTTGGGAATGATGGAATTGAATAAAAGAGCCAATTTTTCCTGTGATTTTTCCACCCAGGCCCACCTAACTTTCCGCCTATTATTTGAAAGGGTCAGTCTGTGATCAACACCGGAAGATTTAGCCAATTTATTCCCAATGGGGGGGGGAGATTAAGTGTAAGGATTAAGGCATTATGGTGGGTATTTTGCCACGGACATACAATACAATCTTTAGCCAGGGGCCATAGCCTGGTTTCTAGAAAAATGTAATCTAAGATAGAGGAATTGCCAGCTCTGTTAAAAGTTTTGTTCCCAGGAGAGTCTGAGCCAAAGCGACCATTACAGGCTTGCAAAGAATACTTTAAGGTGAGCGCCTTAATTTGAAGTGCCAATGGTGTCCAGGCCGTAATGGGGGTGATGTTGGTCTCAGGGATTGACCACAGCTCATCCTCCTCAGTTACTGATGGACCTGTTAGATCTTTCAGTGGTTCAAACTGACAGTTTATATCGCCTCCCATCACTACTAAAGCATTATTCGGGAGGCTAGCTAACAGATTGTTGAGGTGTTCTAGGGTTGCTGACTCCTGTCCAAACCTAACCGGCCTTGAATATATGTTTATTAGGGCGATTGTTAACTCTGGTTTGTACGTTAGTACAAGGCACTGTATGTCTGGGGAGATGTGCGGCACTAGGGCAATCCTACATCCAAGATGACTCCGAACCCACGTGCATAGCCTACCCGATGGCCTGCATCGTCCCTTTATTACAGCCGGTATATGGAATGTAACAAAACACTTACGGGTTAAGTTCTCCACCAACCAGGTTTCCTGAAACTGGCAGATATCACACATTTCTACAAAACCCCGCCAATCGAGGCAGTCAAGCTTATTTGTGTTGCCTGCCACGTTCCAGGATACAATCTTGAGATTGTTTACTGTACTGCTGGTAACTAAAGTGTCCCCCTGAGCATTGATATTTTAGAGGCCTACAATGTCTGGTGACACTGCAGTACATATGGTTTTTACTTGAAACTCATTTGGGGAGTCAGGTGTACGTAGGGTCTACCTCCAAAGCTATGTTCCCAATTTCTTCCCTGTTTCCATGTGAGTAAATCGGACCGTGTGGGTGTGTAACAGTGCCAGATTGTGAGTCCTTACTGGTGATGGGAGCTTTAAATCTACCAGTAATAGTTGTATGTGTGAGAGGTTTGAGGGGGGCTATTACCCCAGTGTGAGCATTATCAGTGATCTTAAAGGGGTCAATTTCGAGGGGGCTAGGTGACTTCTTCTTAGGGTCCATGGTCCTTGCCACTATGCACTCCCTTACACAAGGAGACCGAGATGGCCACCTGGCCGAGAGTCAATCTACCTCATCCAGAACCCCATATCTGTTCGCCAGAGTTAAGTTGAAAACATGGGATTGCATTTGAAAGGGACCCTGGCCAGTCGTTAACCGAGTCTGGCGCCATGTGTTCTGTCTGCCTCTAGGGTCAGCTATGGCATCATGGAAAAATGCTGGGGCATACGGGGTGCCTTGCCCTGCCATTGGCTGAGTCTGGCGCCATGTATTGTGTCTAAATGTAAAATCATAGCTGTTGTTAAAGGTAGTTGATGAAACATAAAAATGGGTGAGTTGAAGTAGGCTAATAGCAGAACCAGTTAATGGAGAATAGTTACTGTGATGCAATAGATTTTGCACAATATTGGGATTTCTAAAGTTAACTGTAACACAGTCCCCCCTAGCATCTTTGGGTCTGTTACCCACCCAGTCCACTCTGCTTGTCAATAATATTTCACCTGCATTGACAAGATTAAATTGGCTATGTCTAGTAAACAGGTGTAAACAGTTGTTCTTTAACTCATAGAGGGTTTTCTTCTGGTCTTCTTTGAGAGGTGGGACTCCAGAAAGAACGATGACATATGGAGTTGAGGCTGGCGGAAACTTTATTGTTGGCAGGTCCATCCCTTCCCTGCCTCTCAGTCTTTTCATCCCCCCTTTGTCAGAAGATGCTTCAGGTACCCTCATTGACAAATGCACTACCCCTTGCCATGCGACCCTTCTTGCACTGATCACTTTTGGCCTACTGGATGGCAGTTGGGACCCCGCTAGGAGTGATGGACTTCTCTCTGATCTCCGTTATTCATTTCATCGGAGACTATAGTTGCTTTGCTGGAGAAGTGTGGCTCAATGATTAGAGCGGCAGACCCTGATGCAGAGGTCTAGCCCAGGACCAGGGTTCAATTCCCCGCCTCGGCTGGTCTTGGGCTCAAAAAAAAAATTCCACGGACCTGTTAATTCTCGCCTCGTTGCCATTCCAATCATGGAGTCCCACTCTGCAACTCTGGGCAATAGCTTGCTTAATCTCCACAACGGCCCCCACAACGCTAAGGATGCCTGGCCTCCACCTTGGGGGTGCCCAGGAGTGGACACCTCACAGGGAAAGCCAGGATGGGTTCCACAGCGGTATTCGTACAAGCGCCTTGAGACCCTTGCGGGTGAGTAGTGCGCTATACAAGTATCAATTTTTTTTTTTGACTCTCTTATCATTGTAAAGGGCTTAAGTGCTGGTCCTGCAGTACAAGTTCAGGTGGTTGGAATTCGATCCAGTCGGGCAGATAACTTGGCAAGTTCTTCTCTCATAATGTCTCGGATTTGGCCTCGTAATGATTCCAGCATGGGAGCTACCCATGCTGGTGGTGTTGGATCCGTGGGCTTAAGTTCCCCCACAGGCACACTCAGGGTTGGCCTGTCGCCTGTTCACACTGGTGAACCATCGTTGGGCTTTTTCCGCCTGACCCAGCCCTAGTCGTCTTGGTGGGCTGCCTTGAGTGTGTGGGCTTGACAGAACCGTTTGTAACTCCCCTCCTTCTGGTGACCACTTTGGGAGTCAAGCCGGTGTCCAACCCTGAAGTCAGGGTCAGTTTTGTTGTTTCAGTTGTTTGCTCAATACGATTCTGTGTTAGGGGAGTCCATGATAGTGCTTATCTGTGGAAGGTCCGGGGTCAGAGATAATCTATGCTCGGTGAGTTCAATTTCTTTGGCTACAACGCCAATAGCCCTTTGGAGCATTCTATCGATAGATGTCTGCGGTAAGGAGGGAGGTACGAGCCGCGGGGGTGCGTGGCATAAGTCAATTGTTGTCTGCTTCCCCATGCTGGCAAATTTAACTATGTACGATGAAGAGAAACTGTGATTATAACTAGACTGGGCAAATTAGTGCCTCACCACACTTGTGTACCGAAGTAAAGGGAGATGGAAAACAGACAGTCAGAGTTAATAACAGATGCAGCTAGAGAAGGAAACAAAAGTCACTTACAATTTAGTCCCAGGGTTGACCTCGCTATGGCCGTGGCTGCCTCGTCCTTAGTTTTCCTTGGCTCTGGGTAGTTACAGCCACAACAGAACAAACCGTCCAGAGGACTTGAAAGTTGATTTGGAATGGTGCAAGGCCAAGAGAGGGGGCCCAGACCACCCTTGATCGGCCGCGGACGGGCGCAGACGGGCCCGCCCTTGTGGCGCGACCCGGGCACGCCCGCGCTGCAGGAGCCCGCTGGGGTTTAAATGGGCGCCTCCGGGCAGTAATTGCGTGTAGCGTTGGTGGCATCAGCAAGCCACAGGGAGCCTGGGACCTGTGGTCCTGGGCCTGCTCCCTCTCCTCACAGTCATCGGCAGTGGCGGCAACAGAAACGGGCTTTATCTATGAGACCTGCTCTTCACTCTCTTGGCGCCTGTTTGGTCTTTTACATCCTTGCCTGTTCAAAGTAACCTATAATAATAAGACTTCTACTTATGTGGCTCCTTCTCAGCTGAAAGCATTTCTTCATGACTGTAAAGTTGAAACTATGGATTTCTCTACATTCACTAAACCTTGATTGCTGCTTTGGTTGATAGTTAATATCCAATGTTGATTTCTATATGATGCATTTAAATGCTTCAGTTTTATATGTATGACTCCCATTAGATCAGTTACCCGTTTTACAACATTTTCCATATTGCTAATGTTATGTCTTCGTCCACAGGTCTTCTTTTCCCAGATGCTGCTGTGGATCTCATATGAAGAGGACCATATCGTCCGCATACATCGAGATCCTGACCGGACGATGATTAAAATTTAAGGCAGTCTCTCTATGGCGCTGACTGATTTTGCAGGCCAATGGCTCCAACATGAGAGCGAAGAGGAGCGGGGACAGGGGGCAACCCTGCCTAGTGCCCCTTTCAATCCGGAAAGGCTCCGACGTGAATCCACCCACCCTCACCCTCGCCGACGCATCCGTATATAAACCTGAATCCACCTCGTCAAGACCTTGGGGAACCCCATTCTTTGCAGTATGTGAAACATGTATGGCCATTCTATGGAGTCAAACGCCTTGACTGCATCCAGAAGGACCGCTGCCGCTGACAATTCCAGATTAAGGACATGGAACATAGAGAAAATAGTCCTCAGGTTATGGGAGGTGGAACGCTCCGGGATAAACCCTGATTGATCGGGAAACACCAGGAGAGGCATTAGCGGCTGGAATTTCGTTGCCAATATCTTAGCCAAACTTTTCGCGTCTAGATTTATTAATGAGAGGGGGACGATACGATTCACAGGACGTGGATGGTTTATCTTTTTTGAGCAGAGTGACAATCAAGGCCTGCCTAAGGGAAGGAGGAAGAACACCAGCATCATGAGCTTCCGCGTACATTTCCCGAAGATGGGGTACCAGGATATCAGCGTAAGATTTATAAAATTCAGCCGTTAGGCCATCCGGTCCCGGGGCCTTGTTATTGGGGAGAGATAGAATGGCATCACGCACATCCGTCTCGTCTATGGGGAGACTCAGGTACTCTCTAAGGGTGTACGAGAGCCAGGCGCAGGCCACGTCAGATAAATAGTCGTTCAATGCCTCGGTTTCCATCCCACCTTGGGTTTTGTACATATCCGAATAGAATTGTCGGAGTTGACCCACTACCTCTTGTGGAGTGAAATATTCCAATCCAGAGGAATCCAGTATACGATCAATCTGGTGATGCTCAATACGGAACTTTAGTTTGAAGGCCAAAGCCTTGCCCGGTCGACCCCCCTCCCCAAAATTGTGCGCCATGCGCCTCCTGGCACCATACTTAGCCTCCGTCTCAGCAAAATAGTTATATTCCTGCAGAGACTCTTGAATACGTGCTAGCAGTTCTGCAGACAGGGCACTAAGATACCGCTCCTCCAGTTCGCCCAACACCTTTTCAACTTTGGACAGCTGACCTCTAATGCCCCTGAGGATCCCCGCTGTGGTACCTATGCATACTCCCGGATTGTCACCTTGAAGGCTTCTCAGAGTATAGACTGGCTCTCCACCGAACCCGTATTTAGCTCGAAGTACTGAACAATCGCAGCTCTAATGGCGTCATTATAGGTGGGATCGAGCAAAGCCTTGGCCCGGAACCGCCAGGCAAAAGGACGGCAGGGATTTGCTGGGACACTGAGGGTCAAAACAACAGGGTTATGATCTGACAATGTGCGTGGCAAAGTGCGAACCGCTGTGACCCACCCATTAGCCTCCTCGCTCAAGAGCCAGTAGTCCAGTCTAGACCAACTATTGAAAGCCGGGGTGATGTGTGTGCCCCCAACAGTCTCTGAGTTACGCAACTGCCAAACATCAACAAACCCAAACTCTTCCATTGCATCCCGCACACACTGTGCCGCCCTAACGGTGCGTGCCCCAGAAGGATTGGACTTATCCACCTGGGGATTGAGGTGGGTGTTCAAATCACCTCCCCACAGTACAGCAGAATCGGGCCATGAGCGCAAGACAGCAAGCATATTGAAAAAGGGCGTGGGGTCGTCCACTACTGGACCATACATATTAGCAATCGTAACCACAGTCATACCCAACTTGCCTTGCACCAAAGCCCAGCGGCCTTCAGCATCCACTCTAGTGTGTATAGGCAAAAATTGTATCCCCCTACGGATAAGAATAAGCACCCCTCTAGCATAGGTGGAATAAGAGGATGCCAGCCTGAAACCCGCCCACCTCCGTGCCACCCCAGGTTCAGAACGATTGTGTAAGTGTGTCTCCTGCAGCAATGCAATGTGTATTGTGTGCCTGTCTAAATACGACAATACTTAGCGGATTTTCTTTGGATTATTGAGCCCACGCACATTCCATGTCATGCAGTTATACATCTGGCCCATGAGTATTATCCAACATTAACACCAGCGCAGTGACAGCAGGTGACAATATATAGTCATGGCTGGACAGCACAATCTGATCAATGTACCTGTAAACTTACAAAACACAATCCCACACCCACCCACCACCCACTTTAGCAACCCCAATTCGCCAAAGACAATACCCATTAATAGAACCACCCCCAACAAAACCAACATAGCCCGACAGAACTTTTGGGGTACACCCATTGGGGGGAAAAGTGGCGGCTAAGACTCACTCCCTGATGAAGATGGGAGCGGGCCGCCATAGTTAAGGACACAGCCCTCCCCCTCCCACCATCCACCCATGCAATCAGCCAAGGAAATATCTACGAGCCGACACCGCAACTGTGGGTGAGACCCACAATACCAATCTGCGGGGACTATGATAACCCCAACCTAAAAATAAAAGTCCACCCCTCCCCCCCACCCCCAGGGCCACACAAGCAGTCAGTATATCAAAACCACCTTGGCCAGCAAATAAACACAAATCCCCAAAACCGATAAGCAGAAGAATTACTCAAGAGCCTGAAGGCCTGCCACGCCAACACCGCAGCGCACGCAACCCCATCTCTATCCCAGGAAGGCACCCATCCACAAAGCAGCGAGTATCACATTGCGCTACATAGGTCATGACAGAGATGCAGCCCAGGCAACCATTGTATGTCTATCTCGCACCACTCAGTCATTGACATCTGATGTAGAGGCTGTAGCCGGAGGCTTGCGTCGTAAGGTCTTAGCATAGTCCCAGGCCAATTTGGAATTAGTGAATATTTTTGCATTTGCTTCCAGACCTATGCGCAGGCGAGCTGGATAGAGCATGGCATATGGGATCTGTTCTTTCATGAGGAGCCTCTCGACCCCCTGAAACTCCTTGCGTGCCGCCTGCACCGATGCCGTAAAATCTGGATAGAACGATAAAACAGTTCCCTGGTAGTTCACTGTTCCTTTTTCACGAGTGATGCGCAGTATGGCATCGCGGTCTCTGAAATTAAGCAACCTAGCTATTATAGGCCTCGGGGGGGCACCAGGGGGTGGACGTGCCGCCAAGGACCTGTGAGCTCGCTCAATTGCGAACATACTGGAAAGGCTGTCTGATCCACAGATATCCCGCAGCATGGATTCAACATAATCCTCCAGGCGCCCAACATTGGTAGATTCCGGCAGACCCAAAATGCGCACATTATTGTGCCGTGAGCGCGCTTCAATGTCCTCGTTCTTGGCCTGTATAACAGCTAACAACTTTTCCATACCCACGGTCTTAGCAGTCACCTGCTGCAAGCCGTCCTCCACGTCCGAGATCCGCTGCTCAGCCTCACCAATTCTCGCCGCGTGTTTATCCAGCTTGGATGAAAAGTGGTCCATGCGATCATTAAGCGCCGCTATCTTCCCATCAAGCGCCTGCAAGCTGGTGTTTATGGCCGCCAGTGATTTTTCCAGAGCTGTGGGGACCGACGTTGAAGCATCCAGCTCCGAGTCAGGAGCAGCGGTTTGGGAGGATTTGCCGCCCTTTCGAAGCTCAAAGGTGAGCCTGGGCTGGTTCCTCTCCGGCTTGCCCATGGCGGCAACAACACACGGGAGCGCAGGAGCCCCAGCCACCCAGCAGTAGAGACAAGGACAGAGGACTCTCCCACCGAGTCAAAGGCAAGGCACCATCCAACACGCTGCACTGTCTATTCTGTGCCAACCTCCGTCCAACGATGGAGTCAGTATCTACAAGGAGATGAGATCCGAGACGCGTTGTGCCGGACTGGGCACCATCAAGCCGGAAGAACAGACCAACTCTCTATGGCCACAAGCCCGTCGCCAACCAGGCAGGGCGACAGATCTGCCCCAATGACTCCAAACGTTTGCTCCAGCAGTGGGAGGCCCCCCCCGGCCACAGCATGCATAATCACGGGGGTGGTGTGAGCACAGCAGAGGGCCCAGCAGGCCACAGCAGAGCATCCCTCAGCCACTATGCAGCCAACAGGTCCCCGTGGGATCAAGGGGGGCAACAGCCACCGAACTCCCCACACTGTATTCTGAATCTCGGGGACAGAGGAGTAAACAGCCACCAGGCAGCACTAGAGCCCCTCCAATGAGGTGCCGCCGACCGCACTCTCACCGCGGCCTACCTTTCACACTGGCGCCGGGTCCTCGCGTGATCTCAGGGGCCGAGCGCTTTGCAGCTCCAGCTCCCAGCACCCTCGAGGCCACGAAGCACACTCTTCCCGCAGCGGACCGCCAGATCACTCCAGCTCCCCGCAGCCTCACAGGATATTGGTAGATGCCCCGCGGGGGGGGGACAAACGGGACAGGAGACAATGCGGCCTCAGCAGGGACCGGCAGTCTCTCACAGCGAGGCGGCCACCATGACAGCCGCGGCCTCACAAGCAACGCCCGCCTTACAGGTCCCACGATGAAGTTCCGTGCCGGCCGCCACACTGCCAGTGAGCCCCCGGCATCTATGCTCCCTGCCAGCATGACGACAATGGTGGATGGCTCAGGGGAGGCAGAATAGCAGCAGGATAATTGCGGCAGCCGGCAGAGCTGCACTAATCTGCGGCCATCTTGCCGTGCGCCAAGCCACGCCCCCTTTTCCTCAGTATAACATATGCAGTCAAGAATTGATTACATTTTCATCTCACATACAAGCTCCATTTTAATTTCAGATCATTCACACATTATTATTTAACTAGACATTTTATCAAACTCACTTTTACTAGATACCTCTTTCAACTCCGCTTTTTCCTCCTTTTTCATGAATTTCTCCTACTTAATCTCTCTTGCTTTTCCCTTTATTTGGGATGCCTGTAAGCATCAGCTTGAGATTTTATTATCAGATATGTTTCAAAGAAAGAGAAACACTTTGCGAACAATCTCAATGAAACTTTTACAAAAATGAAACAATTTTAGACATACTTATTACACTTTGAAATCAAAAAAATGTCTGCAACACCTTTTAATGCCAAACTTCAGTTTAATAAACTCTCCACTGATAACACTTCATCCTACCTTCTTAAATCTAGCTCCAAATACTGTGACGATCAGAACAAGTGAGGTAAACTACTAGCAAATTATGTTAAAATTAGGAAGAATAGAAATAAAATTTACTCCATAATAGATTGTCATTCTAATCTTCAGCACAAAGATCCGGATGTTGGAAGTGAATTGCTCCAATTTTACAAAACATTATATAATTTTACAAAACATTATATACCTCTGATCATAATCCCTCAGATCTCGATGTCACTACTTACCTCTCTTCCACACATAACTCTTTTGATATTCATTATACTTTTCAGATCTAGAGGTAGACATTAAGGGCCTTATTACGATGTCAGTCGGAAAGGCTCTAAACAGCATTTGGATTTTCCTAAACCACTGTCGGAACCTATGTTTCCGACCAAGTCAGAAACATTTGCGAGCAACCGATTACAATGGAAAGGTAACCGTTTCGGTCATTTCAAATCGGTTCCAACTGGCATTCGGAAACTCCAAGTTGGTTGAAGGTGAATCATACTGCTCTACATATTACGATGCTGGATTCGGCCAGCCTTTCTGTCACTGAGAATGTCCAAAACGAAAAGGCTGTCAGAAACTGACTTTGTTGGCTCCTAGCAGGCCATTCCACATCCTGAGGTCTTCGGTTGGTGGCAGTGGGTGTGCCCAAGGGACCCCCCTGTAGAACCATGCACAGTGTGACAGGCACCATGGGGTGCCCTCCACAGGTTTTCCGCAACCCCCCCTTTTTTCAATGGGAGCCTGTGCTTTCGGTCGGAACACAGGCTTCCATTGAAGTTAATGGGAGACTTTTCTTACTGTGTTCGGAAGCATCCTAATCGGTCGGTCGGAATCTGACAAGGAGTTGGAGGTTTAGTTTCCAACCGACATCGTAATCAGGCCCTAATTTGTTAGAACTTCAAACTACCTTCTCCTCCCTTAAACCTAATAAGGCCCCTGACCTTGCTGGCTTTATTGTGGATTTTTTCGCATATTTTTCCAAATTGCTGCTCCCTCAATTAGCTTATTTTATTGCTTCTTTTCTTCATAAAGGTGAATGATCTGGATCCTTTTTGGATTACCTCACCAGTCTCATTCCAAAAGACGGAAAGTATACACAACACTATAAAAACTACAGACCCATTTCTCTAGTCAATATAGAATAAAAACAATGTTCAAGGGCTTTAGTTCTTCGTCTGGAATCTTTTCTACCCAGACTTCTCGGAAAAGAACAATCGAGTTTTGTCAAGGGGAGATATATGTCTGATAATACACGTCTACAATTTGATGTCTTATTTTCTTTTCAATTTAGCTCTAAAATCAGACACAACCCTACCTTATAGGATTTCTAATGGAATCATCAACATATCAAAATGGCAGTTTATGTTGTTGATCTTCTTTTATTTATCTCACAACCTCAAACATCCGTTCCTGCTTTTTATAGGAAGTAGCATCTTATTCTCTTGTCTCCAGATACAAATTAAACCACGAGAAATGTGAAATTCTACCTTTCAATAAATATGCTTTTAAACATGATTTTTCAGCCACTATGTTTTTCTGGCGTACAACAAAAATCAAATATTTAGGTTTATGGATCTCCTAGTCACTTAAATCTTCCTTTTCATTAAGCCTAGAAGATTGTAATAATAAATTAACAAATGTATTTAGTTAATCGCTGGCCTTCTTCACATCTCTCCTGGGGGGGGTCACATTGACACTCTAAAGATGATGCTAGTAACCGTTGTTTTATATTCCATCTCCAACATCTCATCATCTTTCCAATCCAAATATTTTGAACAAATTAATACCATACTTTCTTCTGTTTTATGGATTACAAAAAAACATTGCATATCCTTATTGAAACTGAACGCCCGAGGACAGATGGCGGAGTTAATTTTCCTGATTTCCATAAATATTACTCAGCTTCACATTGAAACAATCTATTTACTGGATTTTAGAACTCTTCTGAATATTATCCTTAATAGATTGAGCTGGAAAAATGTAACTTTTTTACTTATACTTTTCGTTAATATTTAGCATTTTCCAGGAAACCTAAAGCCTTAGCCGCATCTATTTTTAAACTTCTCTGTTCATTACTAACACTTTTGCTGGCACATAAACCTATTGATACCATTTTTTTTTTTAATCTCCTTGCCCTAATACTTCATAATAATAAACTCATTTACTGGAAAGCTTGTCGGAAAAATAGAATAATATGGATCAAACAACTCTTTGTTAATAATTCACTTCTGATTTTTCTACAAGCCCAAAATCTTTTCAAATTCCCCTCTTCCTTTCAAAATAAATGTCACATATTTCAAACCATTTTAATGACAGTCTATACTCATTTTCAGTCTTGTATTAATACCTCCACACCAACCACTTCCCCACTCTGCACACTTGTTTGTGCTTTTGCGATGGCTACTTCCATTTATCAGCTTTTGTGTCACACTTCCAGTAATAGATCTAAATCAGAAATTGAATTAGCTTGGGAACACGACCTCGGAGTATCTTGGCCCATATCCACCTGGAGAAGAATCTGGATTAAATTACAGAAAACATTTCAGACTGCTAATACCACTCAATCTCTGTTTTGCATTTACAATAGACTTTTATTTTCCCCTTCCACTGTTCATCATATATACTCAGACAGCACTGACAGTTGTTGGTCCTACCACTCACGACCTGCAGACTCATTACATTTACTATTCACTTGTCCCCTAGTTCGCACTTTTTAACACAAGTCTGAAATCAAAATAATTCCATTGTCAACTCATCAGCGCCATTTTCTATCAATATTTTTTTAAGTAGTCTGTCTACTGACTGGAATGATGCTTCACCACATATACAAATCATAAACCTTTTGTTAGCAGTGGAGTTTCAGCAGGTCACAAAAAATTGGAAAGATTTCACATCGCATATCTTTTCAAGCCTGGTAGTATGCAGTCTGCTATAATCATAAACTTGACACCACATATACATACTCATTGTCTCGCTCGTACTCTAAAACACACTATATTAAAAGCTCCCATCACAAGTTTCTTAGGCAACCTTACAAAGTCTTCTTTTCAAAGTAAACCTATCATTGAGGAAGTTCTTCAACCACCTGGGGGCATATTAACAAGCCAGGCGATAAAATGATCGCCGCTTTAGCAGCAGAAAACTGCTGCTAAAACGGCGATAATGGCCTTGATAATATGCTCTGTGGAATTCCAATTGAAGCCCATGTTAGATGCGAAGGACGTCTAACATGGGCTTCAATTGGAATTCCATAGAGCATATTATCAAGCCCATTATCGCCGTTTTAGCGGCAGTTTTCTGCCGCTAAAGCGGCGATAATTATATCGCCTGGCTTGTTAATATGCCCCCTTGACTTCCTTTTGTTTGCTCTAACTGACTTCACTTATGGCTTATAAAAAAAAGATATTTAAATTGCTTCATAATGTATTTTATATTATCGGATTGTTTGCGAATTTGCTAATTGCTTATATTACCCCAATTTCATGTTTCCCTTACTCTTTCTTTACGTCAAGATAACTCTTATATTGTTTTTGATTGCATTATCTTGTTGTACGTATTACATTCTAATAAAATACTTTTAGACTAGCAAAACTGGAATGATGACCACTGTTTGCCATGAAGATGGTAATTTTAGAATACACTGCTGAGTCTAACAGCTGACCAGGCCCGTGTGGTTTTTTTTTAGCAAGCTGTAACTAAATTAGCCCAGGTTTCCGCTTTAATTATGATTTTTCTTTTATTAAACGTCGTAATGTATTTGGATCTAACCCTTACTATTTCAGCCTGAATTCTGGGATTGGTGTTCAGGACCACTTTCATGTATATTGGCCTCCATGCATTTCAATTCAAAACATCTCTGGTCAGTACACTTATGAATTCTAATAGGGGCTATTATAGACTTGCGGATAGTAAGACCTAGTTTAATAAATGCAGTTAAAGTTTTGGGACAGGACTTCAGATAGAAGACTGCCAATAATCAAATCCAAATTATCTTTCACAATGTGAACAGGCTGGGAATATGAGCTGCTCTCTACCTTAACCTAAGTTCCTTGTGTGCTGTGGTTAAACCTGTTAATTCCCTCTCTAGTTGACCATTTACTATAGCTGGTAAGCTGAGTACTAGTTCATTGGGGTTGTGGATGCTGTAGTTGCTGGCTCTGGTGCCTCCAGATAGAATACTCATGCTCAATTGTTGCGATATATAAATATAATCAATAATGGTCCCTCAGCTCCATCCAGTAAAGGTGGATGTAGGAAAGTGCCTCTTTTGACATGGTTAGCCTCCACTTTTTGCCTGATGTCTGATGTGATTTCGAACTGTAAGTGCACTGGGTCCCTGCTAACCAGGTCCCCAGTACCAGATCTCTTTCCCAAAACCTGTACCACGAATGGCACAACTTCAGTTACCCCTGTAAGTCCTTAGTAAATGGTACCCCTGGTACCTAGGGTATGGTACTAAAGAGGGTCCACTGGGGCTGCAGCACTGATTGTGCCAACCCAGGGGCCCCTCACCAAGGCTATGCACTCTGCCATTGCAGGCTGAATGTCTTGGTGCAGAAAAATAGGAAGAGTCAACATGGCAAACAGTTCTGTGTACCATGCCACCCATACACTGCATAAGTTATAGGTAAGTCACCCCTACTGGAGGCCTATAGCCCTAAGGCAGGGTACACTATATCCTATGTGTTGGCATTTTAGCATGAGCAGATATGTACCTGCAATGTACAGTCTATTCTGCGAGGTTGTGAGTTCACAGGGAAGCTATAAAGAGTACATGGGCTGGATACTTGTCAACATTAGGTTTGTAGCTCCATGATGGCTTCACTGATTCCTAAGGTGATTGGTACCATACAGCATGTGTTAATAAATCCTCACTGATGCCAGTGGTGGATTTATTAAAACACAGGAGACTATTTTAGAGGGTCCCCTGAAAACCTACCAAGCACTGGTGTGGTTCCTGACCTGTTTTTGCCAGCCTGGCACTACCAGACATGTTTCTGACATCTTGGGGTGAGAGCCAGCACTCTCAGAGGACAGAGGCAAAGCCTGCTCTGGGTGGAGGTGCTTCACACCTCCTCCAGAACAGGATGGCCTTCCTGGGCAGGAAGCTTCAACGGCAATATCACCATTAAAATCCAACCCAGGAACCTCCAGATAGTGGGGGAAGCCAAGCCCCCTTTCATGCTCTACATTTGGTGGGAGGAAAGATGCGAAAATTAGTTAGATTAGGAGGAGGGTCCCCTCTTAGCCTACACTACCCCTTCGGCAGGACAGGTGATATGAACCCCTCTCCCAAAATTCCACCTCCTATCAGGGCTAGGGGAGTGCCTCTTGCCACAGGAAGTGGTCACTAGAGGATGTAGAAACCCTACAGGTAGGTAGCTCATTGGCTACTACCTTTCTCTAGGGGCATCTCTTCCTCAGGAACAGAGGAACGCCACCCCGCCTGCTGCGAGTGCAGCAAGCAAACATAAATAAAGAAAATGGTATGTCGATGCCATTTTATTTATTTGCCACCACACCGGCTCATACTGTGTACAGCACGAGGGTGGGGGCGGGGCTGAACCCTGAAAATGCAGGATAACAGCACTGGTCTACAGCGTACTTGTCGGATTGGACGGCTGTCTTCTGATGGCCACCCTGACATGTGCACTGTAGACCCAGCAATACAAAGGCTGTGAAACAGACTGGGGATTGCTGGCATAGGCCCCCAGCCTCAAACCAAGCACTAGTGAGCCTGCTCCAACAAATCCTGGAGCAGCTCCAGGATTGGTTGGAGTTGTGTTCTTCAAGCAGGAAGGAGGTCCTGCCTTTTCCTACTTGTGGAAACCTAATAGAAGTGCAACACCAGTCGCACTCCTAAATTTATGGTGAGTCGAGCGCATTCGCATTTTTTAATTATGTTAGCTGACACTGCCTGTCTCCCCTTGTAACACCCCTAAATGTTGTATTTAAGTGGCACCGTGGGATCTGAACATCAGATTTGACGTACAAGAGAAGACACGAACAACGAAGACCCATTGCTTGAGAACTGAAGCCCTGTTGTAGAAGAAAAAGGCACCAAACCCTGCCTGCTGCTCCCAGGACTCGACAATCGCTGCTGCTATGTCATCCTGAAACCTGAAGTGACTCCAAGAACCCTAGAGCACCTCCCTCCTTCGTGAAATTGGCATTAAGCTCCCTTGGAGTGAAGGTAACACTCCCCCGCAACCCGCAGGCACCGATCCCATGAAGTCTGGTTTGTCAACTTGCTTCTCCCTGACAATCTTAATGCAGAACCAAAGCAAAAAAAGGTACAACAGCTCCAGAGGGTCAGATCTGTCTCCCTACCAATTTTGAAGATACCAGGACTTACCAGAGCCGTGGCGTACCAATACCCAGGGTACTAGACCCCCAACGGCAAACACCAAGAAGAAGAGTCCCCTCTGCATTTCCGAAGCACGAGAAGAAAGCACACATCAAGAGATGTTGAGACACTCTAAGCCCACTTCCTGAGTGCCCCAGCTGTCCCAAGATCACCTCTATAAGATGCCTGCTCCTACCCGGAGGACCTCAAGACGCACAGCACACGGGTAACTTGTTCACTTTGCACACTGCTCCACCGGCCTCAGACTGACCAAATATCTCTGCTCCTGTGGTATCCAGGCCCTCATGACCTTCTCCCTCTAAGGAGACCCACCCGACTTACCTGTAAGTCCCTGTGTGCAGTGTTTTTTTAAGTGGCCCCTTCGTCTTTGCGCACCAGCTTCCAAGACCCCAGAACCCTCTGCTCCCAGCCAATCCAGGATGCTCCTGAACTTCTCCTGCTGGAACTTTGGACTTGGTCCCAACAGCGACCTAAAACAAAAAGGTGAACTTCATGAAAGCATTGCATGAATTTCTATGCATTTCTCTCCTTTCCCCATTGTTTCCTATGATGCGTAATTGCGCATAGAAGTGATATATTTATCAAACTTAGCAAAATCATATCTCCGAAAGTACTTACCTTTGAACTGTGTTCTTGGTCTTAAAAATTATATAAAAATCAATTTTCTTTTTACAAATTGGTCTCAGATTTATTCTTGAGTGTGTGTCTCATTTATTGCCTCTGTGAGTACATCAAATGCTTACCAATACACTATGATAAGCCTAACTGCTCGCCCACACTACCACAAAAAGATAGCTACTATTATCTATTTATACGTTTACCCACCTTTTGGGGATTTATCGAACACTCTATATAGTGTACTTCATTTTAGTACACTGTACAGGGAGTCGGTTTCCTACAGAGGCCATTTGGTTTTCCAAGTCCCCCACAATGTCAGCAGCATTACAAAGGTCAAAATCTAATGGATTTCCATATTGCCAAACCCCCTGCTGTCCATCCCATATCTAGTGCACATTGAGTCCTTATTCTGGAAAATAATCCAAAGAGGTAGACCTAATCCCTATAATTGCATTAATATCTTCCTCTAGAATTGTGTTGAACCTCTTCATAATTCAGTAGAATCTGTTTCTTACAATATCCACTCCAGAGAATAAAACCTCAGTGCTGCATTCCCAGGCAGTCTGCATCTTTGAGTGCATTCACCCCCTGCTCAGCAGCCCTGCTGCTGTGAGTAGAGAATTGGTGTTGGGACTTGGGGTAGGTTGCATGTTGGCGATGGTGCTTGCTTTGAAATGGGCTTTTCACACTCTGCAATTGGTTTTTGACACTTAAACGTGCATATCTATGCGAAGGGGATGCCGGCATGAAGAAAGGTGGCCAGTGTGGATTCTGGCATGACTCTAAGCTGCTGTGCAAATGAGGGCGACGTGGAGGGTTGCTTTGCAGTTACGCTTTAAATGCCGGGATAATTTAGCTACAGGCATAACATTGGTGAAGTTAAAGCCTTGGTGAACTGAATTCCGGCACCACAATGGTGCTTTACATATAGGGCCAATATGGTTTCTGGCATGACATTGGTATTTTATATACTCTCCGGTGTCATTTCTGACATTGTAATCATTGTTTACAAGCCATGAAGAAACTGGCAGCATGAAGTCAGGTTTTCTTAAGAGGGCAGCATGAATGAACCCTTTGGAGATGGCTGCAACCGCACGGATAGCTCATGTTGAAGCCTCAGCCAGTATAAGAAATAAATAGCGCCAATCCGAGCTCCCTGAACAATCCCTGGATCCCTGGGCTGCCCATGGCACAATTGTTCTTATTTTGAGGTTTATGTAGCGCTAGCTAGACCCCAAGATAACAAAGCACTTTACATGTTATGTGATTATCTTTAGAAGAGGTACATGAGGGATTCATAAGAGTCATGGTTGAACAATACAGCATTAGGTGGTTAGTCACACATGCATAACACAGGGACACATTGAGGAATGGCGTCGGGGACGGAATAGGAGACTGAAAGAGCCAGGTGTCCATTTTGAAGGAACTAGTAAAGAGGGAAACGTGGAACAGTTTGTGCACGTGTTAAAGTAGTTGTTGAGGAGTGGAAATTTGAGGTCTCGTTGACATCACTTGCTAACAAACAGCAAGAATACAACAGACAGACATCTTCGTAGCATGCAGCAAGAGCATTCCTAGTTGAGCAATATAGCATATATTTCTAACGAGATTTAATTCAACAAATTAAGATGCTTGACATATGAGCACAATTGACTCTTTTGAGCATCAGTGATCACCCATGACAGTCCTGCATTTTGAGATGCCCTCTGGCAAACTTGAGAGGCATCACTGATAGGCTAAATGTATTAGTGTCACAAACGTGCTGATGCGCTCTTAGCTCCACAGCAACAGTGATTTAGGTTATGTCCTGACATGCATTTTAAAACTGGTATTGCCTCTCGACTAGAATTTAGCATGGTAATTTATTTAGTGGAACAGCTGCAACAGGTAGGCGCTGCATCCCACAAATCAACAAGCATTGGCATAGCCAATAGGTCTCGCCTTTGGGACCTTATAAGAGTTTAGCCATGCAACAGTTGCAAGACTAAATACTTATAAGGTCCCAAAAGCGAGACCTATTGGCTATGCAAATCGGCTGCGTGGCCGCGAAAGTGAAAGTAATCGCGGTAAAGCACGCGCGCCCGCGCACATGCACTGTAGCTTTAGGCTGGCCTGGTAGCACTTTTTGGAGCCCTCTCAATAAGTCTCGCCAGACCAGCGCATGCGCTGGGTCAGGGGAGACCTAAAAATATTTTCTCCCTTTGCGTCATTAGGTCTCGCCTGACCCAGCGCATGCGCTGGTCTGGTAAGACATTTAGTGAGGGCTCCAAAAAGTGCTACCAGGCCAGCCTAGAGCTACAGTGCACGCGCGTCGCGCTTTACCGTGATTACTTTCACTTTCACGGCCGCACTGATGTTTGATCGCTATCGCGATCACTTTCGCGGCCGCTGTGATGTTCTCCGTGAGGCTTCAATAGATTGCAGCAGTTAAAACAAGTTATGCAACTGTTGCATGGCTAAACACTTATAAGGTCCCAAAGGCGAGACCTATTGGCTATGCCAATGCTTGTTTTTTTCTTATCACTATGTTCACTTGCACGGCTGGTTTTAACATTTTTAGCAGGGTGGCTTTTTGTTTCCAAATCTGGCCTTGGTGTGGGATGTGACTCACTGCACCTTGTACAAAGGCCAGTGCAGGGCATCAATAAGCTAGTTAATAATGGGCATTCTTTGTCTCCATTAATACTCACACTTGTATGGCCTCATATCAACACAATGTTTGTGTGTCCTTGTTGTATTTTCTCATTGCATTTGGTTCGGTTTATGGCACTAGATCAATTTCAGCTGAAATCTGTCATTACACATGGTAGCCAAACCAACATGCACTATGCATGATCTGCTGCCACTTTTATGTGTACTGTAGGTTAGTCTTGCTGCTGTGGCACATTTCGTTGTTGAAACTTTGCATTGTCTATTTTTGTCGAGTGAATCTTTAAATCAGTGGGTGCACTGTGAACTATGTGAGGTTTGTGAATGTAACACTTTCCTTCCGTGTATTGGACCAATGTACAGAAATCACTACATATTCTGCACTTAGGTAAAGGGCTTGTTGGATGTACTGTAGCTAGCTTGTGCAATTAACAATCTTGATGCTAATGTTGTGCTAGTTTTGTTAAAAGTACATTCCCTGCAGCTGCCCACATTGTGTTCCTAACTATACAAAACATTTCATGAGTACCCCATTCCCATTCCTTCCTTTTCATTGTCTGTGCTCTGTATGGCCTGAATCTGTTTGCCTGTCCTCGGATGGCCTGGATCCTCACTTTGCTGGTTGGAACTTTGTTGCTACTGTCTGTTCCTCGGTGGACGTGCTTCCAACACAGCTTTCACGAGGCCAGAGCTCCAGAGTGTGGTTCGAATTGTGGCTTTTTGTTCTTCCAGCTCCTCCTAGTGATCTCTTCCAGACTCTTTGGTGGTCTGTTCTGTAGCGTACCATTTAATTAGCCAATTAAGGTTTTGCGTGTTCTGTTGTTATGTCCTTTGGTCAAAATGATTCTATCTACCATTTTGTTTAGTCTCCCACATTTGCACTTTCATTTTCTAATGAGTGTCTTGAGTTTTAAGTTCCTTCATGTTCTCTTTTGTTCAGTATTTTGAGAAATATTGGAAGTCTTTTGATGCATTGCACATTAAATACAAATGCTCAAAAACGTATATCATCATGCTCGGAGTTCCACTTGTGGTTAGTCCACATTCCATAACACAGTGTTATCGCATGTTTTTTTTCTGGGGTCACTAAATGATATTTTCTGCCTTAAAGCTCGCACTGGCGCAAACGTCATTGCACATTCATCCAGTCAGTGTGACGGTACATGCTCAAGCTGCGCCAGTCCACATGTATTCCCCACGGAATGGCACCCACATGATATCCCTGTGAACGTGCGCTGTTAATGTAAAGTTTCAGAACTGCTTAGCTTCAGTTACAATAGAATATGAAACTTTATACTCCAGGTGACAAAGTGAGAAGAAAGTTATATCCCTTCAAAATGCATTTACATTAAATTTCCATTTGCGCTTTAGGCGTTCCCCAAACCAGAAGGAAAAAAGAGACTAGATGAAATGGGCTCAGGGTGGCCGGCTTTGGCATCTGGAGACTTGGAAATGGGGAAACTCTGCTCTTCAGTGCTAAGTGCTGGAGATTACATTGTGTTATGAATGGGCATATCTTCACTGCAAATTTATCATTTATATATTTGACGCCATCCTACAAAATGTTACCCTGCAATTCATAAAAAAAAAACCGGAGTTAGGCACACAACTAGTTTTTTAAAATATCAAAGTACGATTCAATTAACAAATCAAGCACATAAAAGTAACTATGATTTTTAATGTGGTTAATAAATGATATGCCAAAGTGAGACTTGTTTTAATCAAATGTTAAAACTCCACATTTTGGAATAACAAATCCATGTCGATGAATATTTTATAGCCATTTCTTGCCGATGCTAGACTGTAACAGAAGGTTATGAGTTTCTGCAATACAGCGCAACGTTCAACATGTATTGCTGGAAGACACCCTGATGCCAACCAGTGGCATTTGTGTGATACTGCTGCTGGTGTCCGATTTTATTCCAGATATTGCTATTTGACCAAAATGCCTGAATAAAATCTACCGTGCATAAAAAGATATGCTCAGAGTAAATATTAAAAATCAAATATTCAGGCTGCAGAGTCAATATAAAACCAATTTATGCAATGGAGGCGAAGTTAAATGTGGACAAATAACATGTTAATTAGAGTAAGTGTACTAGTAAATACATATTTAATCCATCATTCATTCTATCAAACAGCATTTTTAGAGCAAAGCACAGTCAACCCTAGGGGGTATCTGGGCACTGTATCTCCATCAAGGAGCCAGGTCTTGAGTCTCTTTCGAAGTCTGCCAAAGAGGAGGCTGTACGGAGCTAGCGGGGAAGGTCGATCCAGGGCTTGGCAGCGATGTAGGAGAAGGAGCGGCCACCACTGCGGCTGTGAAGGATGCGAGTGTGTGTGTGAGGGCCAGTGAGGAGGAGTGTAGGTGTCTAGTGGGTTGGTGGAAGTTCAGTCAATGGTTGAGGTAGGCAGGTCCTAGGTCATGGAGGGCTTTGTAGTCGTGCATGAGGAACTTGAGCTGGCATCTTTTCTGGACAGGGAGCCAGTGGAGGTCTCTCAGATAGGGGGCAATGTGGGTTCAATTTGGGAGGTCCAGGATGAGTCTGGCTGCAGCATTCTGTATGGTCTGGAGTCTTCTGAGGAGCTCGGTGGAGATGCTGGCGTAGAGGGTGCAGAGGCAGGAGGAGGTAGATGCGGCAACCTGTGGTTTCATGGTCAGTTGGCTGTCGAGGATGATTTTGAGGGTGCATGCATGGTCGGTCGGTGTGGGTCCGAGTTCTGCAGGCCACCAGTTGTGGTCCCATGCGGCAGTGTTCTTCTTGAAGATCAGTAGTTCAGTTTTGTTGGAGGTAGTTGTCTTTCATCCATTCGGCTATGTTGGTCATGGCATTGCAGAAGTTGGCTTTGGGGTTGGAGGGGTCCTCAGTGAGCCAGACGATCAGTTGATTGTCATTTGCGTAGGAGAATATGTTGAGTCTGTGAGATCTGGCGACATCTGTGAGGGGGTCATGTAGATGTTGAACAGGGTGGGGCTGAGGGGTGATCCTTGTGGTACGCCACATATGATGTCTTTGAGTGCAGAGGTGAAGGGAGGCTCTGTGTGCATCCTGTGAGGAAGGACGTGATCCATTTGAGGACGTCTTGCTGTATGCCTATGTTGTGGAGTCTGTTGATGAGGGTTTTGTGGGAGACTGTGTCGAATGCCCTGCAGAGGTCAAGGAGGATCAGGGCCACGGTTTCTCCACTGTCAAGGAGTGTTCTGATGTCTGTGATGGCAATCAGTGCAGTCTCAGTGTTGTGGTTGGCCCGGAATCTTGATTGAGAGGTGTTCAGTATGTGGTTGTGCCGGGTAGGGGAGCAGGGACAGGGAGATCGGATGGTAATTTTTGAGGATGTTTGGGTCAGCTGAAGCTTTCTTTAGGAGGGGCTCTGACATCTGTGTATTTCCATCTGTCCGGGAAGGATGTTTGGAGATCTTGTTGGATTTTTTAGTTTTCAGTGGGGCGACGATGTTGGCGCTGTCAGTGATCTAGGCGGCGAGGTCTGTTGAGGCCTCGGGTTGGGAGGTGTGGAAGACATGTGACCACTGAGTTTCGGTGACTTTGCTCCAGCTGTAGTGGGAGGAGATCTGGCGCCCGGTGATGGTGTGCTGGGCGTTGGTGATGGTGAAGTGTACAGTGGTGTGGTCAGTCCAGGAGAATTCTGTGGTATGGGTGAATTTGATTCTGTCGCTAGAGGTGAAAATGGGGTCGAGTGTGTGTCTGGCTTTGTGTGCAGATTCGGTGACAAGTTGGGTGAGGCCGATGTTGCTCAGGTTCTCCAGGAGGGAGATGGAGTTGGCATTGTTGGGGTCGTCGATGTGGAAGTTGATGTCTCCGAGTAGGATGTGGTGATGAGAGTCAATTGCTAGGGGTGTAATGAGTTTGGGAATGGCATCGCAGAATGTTGCTCGGTGTCCAGGGGGTTGCTAGGTGAGGGTTCCTCTTATCGTGGTCTTCTCGTCGGTTTGTAGTAGGAAGTTGAGGTGTTCCATGAAAGGTGTGGGGTTGTTGTTGGTGATGGTGAATCTGATATTCACAAAAGTATTACTATAGTGCACAGGTCACTATTGAGTATATGACCATAGTGCAGTACAAGAAACATGGGAAAAACACTTTTTATTGCCTTACAGATTGCATGAAACAATTACTTTACACATGGAAACAGCTCTGCTAATAGTCACAATACCTCTTCAGTGTGAATTCACCATGCTCCATAAATTTAACCTCTTACATCCTGTTTTTGATTAATTACATTTATTAAAACAAATAGACATGAAAAAATGCCATGGTATAAACCACATATGTAACACACACAGAGAGGAGAAGTGTGTATGAATCTCTGAAAGCGAGGTGGCACATGCTTAGTGAAAAAATACTGCCCTCACTCACCAAATTGTGACATGCTTCATCATCGGGATTGCTTCAATACACCCCTGCGCAGAGCATAAGGGAGGGGAAGACAATACAAACATATAAAAATAATAATATAGATAATGGATCGTGGGATCACCAAAAGAAAAGTGCAGTGAAGATTAATGGTAGTTCAGTGGTATCTTTTGTAAATGATTTATTCGTAGATCCACTTGCTAGGATTAAAAACGTGAAGGATGGTGGTGACAGGAAAGTATTAGGAGTTCCTTCACCCCTCCTTACTGCCAAGTTGTCGACATGTTTCAGGTGCTTGACTCGTGCCTACAATTACAAGTCACCACAGCATTCATCAGGACCTTTCAGATCCCAGTATCTTAAAATCCGTCAATACCCTGAGTTTGAAGTCCCCGAAACCACTTGTTTGCAGAGAGAGGGACCCACTCAGTAATACACATTAGTTAATCTGTGGGTAGAGAAATGATGGAAAAAGCGAGGAGTCAGTCATACCTGGGTAACGGTTGTAAAGTACAACCAGTATCACTCCATCCAACCAACCAGCACTCTTTTTATTGAATGTATCTGGTTCGTACATCCACGGAGGCAAGTACCAACTCTGTATCAGAAAAAACGGATGCAAATATTATGCCTTATCTTATGGTGTCCCTAGTCGGACCTATCACACATACTCGTCCATATAATATGGTCAAAAAGAACCGTACTTTTCACGCTCTCTTTTTCCTTCTCCATCCAAGGAAATGAAAGACTCAACTCACAGAGTTTTGCATTAGCCATGCTTAAACTGGCGAATAAGAGGAAGGGACCCCCTGTAGTCAAACTCTGGGGTCAAATGAAAACATGAAGGAGACACCGTTTAAAGATCGATAGCAATGTGCTCTAAACTATGTCTGAGCTGTCCACACTTCCATCTACCCATATGGGTTTCTTATGCACTTATTTAGGGTTCAGTGCACTGTAATGCCCAGGTGTTATTAGGGAATCAGAAAAGAACCTCTGTATGGCCCTCTACCTAAGAACGCTAATGATCATGGTATTTCTGATCCTGATAGTTCATGATATGCCAAGTTTACGGAGCTAGGTATTCGCATGCCGATCTTAAAACACACACACATCCCCCTTAGTAGCTCTCCGCCTTGTAATATGGAGCGGTTACGCGTAAGGACACACAACCCTTAGTTCCATGCGGGCACCCTCGTGCTGAGTGCCCGCCCCCACTGCTCCTTACTACTCCAAGGGTGGTGCTCCACCTCAACCTCTTGTCCCGGGCTCGCCGTGTAGAGATACCGGCAGCTGGGTGAGGCTTCTCTAAGTGTGGTAGGGAGCGCAGTCACGTGATGACGTCTCCCTGCGCTCTCACGTCATGTGACCGCGTCACCCGGATGCTATTCCTGGTAACCATGGAAACTGCAGCGTGGTGTGCTTGCAGTTCCCACTACAGTTTTTTACTTTTTTAGAGGCAACAAGCGGTAGTATATAGTCCTCTTGTCTACTTTCAGCCAGGTGTAAAACCCCCTCAGTGATATTTAAAAATTCTTATATATCTTGGCAAAGAATGCGGGACCCGATAATATGGATTCCTTAATTTATATATATATATTTATTTCAATTTCTTCATGGTGTTTTAGACGTTCTTGTTCCGTGGTTTTGGTGTACAAAAAATGGTGGGTATTCAGTGTGTTTCAATAAAATGATATTGTCATCCCTTGCTTGATTTTATGTCATGCAATATCATATGCTTCATTGTAAAAAGCAAAATGGACCATAAGAGATGTCATGTAAAACACCTATTGGAAAACATCCCAGGTAGGTTGTCCGGAGTCATAAATATCATGGGATAAACAGTTTTTAGGTATCCATATACACATATAGCCAGCTTGCCAATTTTCATCATATGTCCAATGGGGCTCCCCTCAACCTATTGTGAGGAACTTAGGAGATCATAAGTTTTGAAGTCAAGGTCACACAAACCCCACCCTGGGTTGACAAATAAAAGCTGTGGGTGCGAATAGTGTAGTTCTAACCACTAGTCTCTGAGTCCTTCATATGTAATTCCCATGATGTCAACGATTTATAGTATTCCATGGGATATCGTCGTTTAGCCTGTTTATGTGGCTCTTTAATCTATGCACCCATTTTTGTTCCCTGAGTAGAAGTGACCTCTTTTTGTCCCCCGAGTTAGGGTGGAATCTCGGTTTATGCAGAACGGTCCAGGTTAGGTCATTCTTTTGTAGGTTTCTGCTGATCTAGACTCCCAAGTACCGCGTTGGGCCATCTGACCAGGCTATCGGGTATTCAGTGTCAAAAGCGAGTGTACCTGATGTTAATGGAACAATCATGAATTTTTCCCAATTGGTTGTTATCCCTGATATGCCCCTATAACGTACTAGTTCTCTTGTTAGGGGTGCAAAATTTTCCCACGGGTCAGTTATGTAAAGGGTGATGTCATCTGCATACATTGACACGATCAGGTCTCTGGTTGTGAATCCTATCCCATGATGTGCATGGTGTTGTCTTAATCTGGCTGCTAATGGCTCTGTCACTTTTGCAAATAATAGGGGTGACAAAGAACACCCTTGCCGGGTGCCCCTAGTGATTTTCATGTGATCAGATATTAAACCATTTACTTTGATTCTGGCAGTGGGCAAGGTATAGAGGAGCTTGACCTGCTGAATGAAAAAGGAGCTCAATCCCAACCTACAAAGAAGAGTGAACAAATATTTTCACTCCAGAGAGTCGAATGCCTTCGTGGCATCTAATAGTGCTGCTATTGCAGAGACGTGAGGAGCGAGATAATGTAGCAGAGCGAAAATTGTCCTCAGGTTATGTGAGGTGGAACAATCCGGCACGAATCCAGATTGATCCGGCCGTACGATTAATGGGAGTAGGGGTTGTAATTTATTGGCCAATAGTTTAGCAAAGATCTTAGCATCTAAATTGATTAATGAGAGCTGTTGGTACGAGTCACACCTCAAGGGTCTTTGTCTGGTTTTAACAGTGTAATGATAATAGCCTCTCACATGAACTGTGGTAGGATTCCGTTTTGTGAGGCTTCTTGATATACCGCTAGAAGGTGAGGGGCAAGCAGCTCTGAATATTCTTTATAAAATTTGGACGTGAGGCCATAATGAATTACCGGCCTTATGTCGTCCGCAGTGAATGGGTCAACCAAGGTATTCTCGATGCGCCCTGTTTAGCCACAGAAGTTTTATTGAATCTAGATATTCTAGCAATTTGGACTGGAGTCAGTCGGATCCGACTGAGAAGTATATAGTTGTGAATAGAAATTTTTCTTTGTGTCCAGAATTTCTGATGGCATACGTGCCGGCGGTGCTACGTGAGTGAAAAGTTCAGTGATACATTTTGAGCTTCTGGGTGATTTTAGGAGATTCGCCAGTGTCTTCCCAAGCCTGTCCTCCTCCCCATAACGGTGTGCTAGTGCATGTTTATGCAAAAATGTTGTTCCTCTCTCAGCCTCTTCTTGAAAAGCTGTGAGTTTACCTCAGATTTGCCCTAATACTGAAGACGATCGAGAGTGGAAGTATTGTAATTCCAAATTGCGGATCTAGGCCTCCAACCTGCACAAATTGTTATGGATATCTCTGAGTACCCCTGATTGTATGCTCCTGATTGTAGGGCTATGCAAGAACCCCGGATCACCACTTTCAAGGCCTCCCATGTTGTCCCCATTTAGTCCACTGAGCCCACACTGTGCTCAAAATATTCTATTATATTTTTTCTAATCTCTTCCCTGAATACTGAGTCGGGGGAAGCCGCCAGGTGAACGGCTGAATGTAGGGCTTCGGTACTGCAAATTTTATCATGACAGGAGCATGATCCGATAGTGTGCAGGGGTGATGTGTGCCCCGGTTGCCCAGGAGTGTAGGTCTTTGGAAGTCAACCAGAAGTCTAGCCTGGACCATGATTTGTGTTGTTGGGTCATACATGTGCCTTCACAGGCTGTTGGGTTGAATGTTCGCCATGTGTCTTACAATTAATGGTCTTCCATTTTGCTCTTCAGTGCTGCGGCTGTCTACAGGTGATGTGTGCGGGATGATCCTGCTTCATTGAGGTATGGTGATAAAGCGACATCAAAGTCACCTCCCCACAATATTGCAGTGTCACCCAATGTCTGTACCTTGTGCCATACTTGATAAATAAATTCAGGGCTGTCAGATTTAGGTCCATATGTGTTAGTAATAATAACCTGATGGCCATAAATCGTGCCACATACTAATATAAAACGCCCTTCGGGGTCCGTAACTACTTGCTGCGTTTTCCAAGGTATTCCTCTATTTATCAGAATTGCCACGCCATGGGAATAGCTGGAGTAGTTGGATATGTGCACCTCCCCCCATCTATTTGAGGTCAGTTTGGAGCGGGCTGCATCTTTCAGATGGGTTTCTTGTAGAAGGCAGATGTCTGCTTAATCTCTGATGAGGTAAGAATGTACCAACCTTGATTTTCTAGGGTCATTTAGACCACACACATTCCAGGTAATGCATTTTAATGATGACATCTTAGCCTATGTGCCACATTTATTTGTGTTTGTGTAGGAGTAACAATCACGATGTTCAGTGTTATCTATAGCGTGCTGCAACCATAAATCTAGTTTTACTCTGTGTCTGGTGGATGAATCATGTGGTATACATTGACATTTCGCTAGGTCTACTAGCGATGGACCCACCGGCAATGTATTCAGCTTTATAAAACAGTAACCATTAACATCACCAACCCTCCCCCAACCACACCAACCCCCTAATCAGGTTGTGTTATCATTCCCTTTAACTGACCCCAAATGTGTGAATGCCCTATGTAGACTATGGCTAATGGGAATTATCCCAGGGGGAACGTAGGGTCGCCGGCTTAGTCCCCTGCCAGTTACAGCAGGGTGGCTTAGCACAGTTCTGGCATGACAATTACATGAAACATTTTCCTATATTTGAAACGGGAAAAACATGAGCAGGACATAGCCTTGCCCAGCGATTCTAGGCAGGTAGCATGAGCAATATACTTACCATGTGAGGGTGTATGCAACATAACCCCAGATAAAGAATGCCAACCCACACCAAAACAAACTCTGTTTAAAAAACTGAGAAACCCAATCGGAACAATGACATTATACGATACAGATCAGTCATTATCGCTTAATTGACCGCTAAACAGTTCATCTTCCTCTCTGTTGGGAATCTGATGTTTCTTTGTCGCCTGCTTGGCTAACTTGAGCACTGCACTAGTGTCTGTAAATATTAGGGGCCTACTTCCAGTGCAAACACGGAGTTTGGCAGGATAAAGCAATGCATATTTGGTGCAGGCTTTTTGGAGCAGTTTTTCATCCGGGACAAACTCTCTGCGCGCCACCTGGACTGTTTGGGTGAAGTCCGGATATAGGGCGATTGAGTTGCCTTGGTATTGGATTGATCCCTGCTCGTGGGTCATTCTTAGACACAGTATCTCTATCTCTGTAATTTAGGAGGCGAGCAAGGATCGGGCGGGGTTGGGCACCAGGCAGCAGCCTGGGGCGCAGTGTTCGCCTGGTGTGCAGTGTGCGGTGTGCTTGCTCAACCAGAAACATATCAGAGAGATCTTTACCAAAAAGATCTTTTAACATTGCTTCTACATATTTTTCCATGTTTGTGACGTTCGATGACTCCGGAATCCCCGTGATGCGTACATTGTTTCTTCCTTATCTGGCCTTAAGGTCTTCGTTTTTTTCTTTAATGAGGTTGAGCACCTTATCCATGGGTAGCATTTGCTCGTGAGTTTCGGCTTGACGGTCATCGGAGTCAGAAACTCTAGTTTCAAGTGTTTCAATTCTGGCTTCATGTTTCTCTATCTTTTGAGTTACTTGGTCCATACGCGCCGCCATGGAGTCTAGTTTAGAATCAATCACACGCAAGCTGACTGTGACCTCCCTCAACATGGACCTGATGTCATCTTCTTGTTCAATATCCATTGTTTTTCTCTGGCGCCTCGTTAGGTGGCGCAGTTCCACCCTCCAGCTGGCATGTCGACCTCTTGTCGAAGTCTAGTTTGGGCTGCTTAATGTCTGTTTTCCCCATGTCCATTTCCAGTTATGCCCAAGTCTGGAGTTATGCTGCGACTCAACGATCTTGATGAGCCAATGCCCCGGTCAGTTAGCCCAGCCCCTCTGTGTACTTTTTCACTATGTTAACTGGGTACGGCATGTATTGTAGGTGTTGTAATTTAATTGCTCCTTGTCATATCTTTAGAGCATTTGAACACTCTCACAGTGGGGATCAGCAGCGTTGTCTCCTTACACTTGTTATCGGGCAGAGCACTAGCCAGGCGGGCTCACACGGCACACAGCTTCACAATATCTTGAGCAGGTAGCCCATTGGTGTGCTAGCAGCAATTTATGGCACCTAGCCTATTACTGCCTTCTTTTTAGTACATGCACCCGTCTGTTCTCATGACTTGGCACTTCCTATTTCACTCCCCCGCACATGTGGTAGTCAGCGCTTTGTGGAATTTCGGCTCTCGGGACACTTAACAAGATTATGTGTAGGCCTCTGTAAACACTCTACGAGGACCCTCAGTGCTCAGCATGTTGCGCAATATGGTCAGGCCTCACCAGTTCACCGGTGGGCCCATGTGCCAATCTTCCCAGGGCTCCCGGGGGGGCCAATGTAACCGGGGGAGTCCGTGGCAGTGGCCACGCCAGCTCAATCACTCCCCGGCCCGTCTGCCAGCAGCAATGAAGGTCTCAGCATGCCGACAGGGAAACAGCAGCAGTCCAGGCCACAATGCGCCGATCGCCCCCGGCCTTGTAGTCTACCTAGAGGCCGCGCTGCAGGACTCACCGGTCAGTCGCGATCTGCCGCAGCCACACTGCCTATGGCCTCCAGTGTTCGGCCTCGTGCAGCTCTCTGGCCTGCTCCGGCCACAGTGCACACCCCAGCTCGCTCCTCGACAATGCCCAGCGGCAGGGGCGCCAGACCAGCGATGACACCGGTAGCGTTGACACCCAGCCACGTAGGCACGCTCATAGGCTGGCAGTCCACGAGGCAGTCCAGACGGTCGATCCACTGCCCCCTCAGTACCCAGATTTCCAGATTGTGTGCGCCCGACTTCACAGCAGTCACACAATACCGTTTCCGTGCATAATTGTTAGTCTCCTCCTGGTAAATGACTGATATTTAGGCACTGCCAGCAGGGCCCCTTCACCAAGCTGCCATCTTGCAGCTGGGCTTGGCCACCCCCCCATCATTAACATTCTTAGGTGGAGGGCCATACAGAGGTCCTTTTTCAATTCCCGAATAACACCTGGACATTACAGTGCACAGAACCCTAAATCAGTGCCCAAGAAACCCACATGGGTAGATGAAAGTGTGGACAGCTCAGACATAGTTTAGAGCGCATTGCAATCAAGCTTTAAACTGTGTCTCCTTCATGTTTTTATTCTCCCCCAGAGTGTGACTACAGGGGGTCTCCTCCTCTTACTCGCCAGTTTAAGCATGGTTAATGTAAAACTTGGGGGCATATTCACAAGAAACTATCGCCGAGTCAACTGCACTTTATCGCAGCCAAAGTTGCAATAAATCCATCGCCCCATTCACAAGCTGGTGTTAACAGCCCACAGTTTACCCGCGATAGCAGCCGCAAAAAACATCGCCACGGAGGACCTGCGCAACTATCGCTAATGAGATGCAGAGTGGGCGTTCCTGTACCAAAAGCCGTGACAACATCACACCACAACATTCACAACAACCAGCCACATCGGCGATAAAAACACAAAACAGGCGATGAGGCCCGTTAGCACCAGGAAATCTACACCTGCTCTGACCTGGTGTAAAGTCGGATGGCAGCCTTCACCACAAAAGGGAGACCAGCCCAGGGCCACACCCGAACGGCAACAGAAGCCATGAAGCCACCAATCATGCGGCCCGGACACCCAAGAGGGCCACAACACCCACCAACACCACCCCCAGGACCACCCCTCCCTGCAGCAGCGGTCCATGGAGGGAGTTCCGTGGGGCGGAAAGGAGGGGTGGGGGAGGGGCAGGGTGAGGGGTACTAAACACTGGAATATGGATAATTGGAGGTAAGTAAACAATTAAATAAATAAAACGAATTTCGTAGCGCACGCTGCACCGCATTTTGTGATGCAGGGCACGCTACGAAATTCGTTTTATTTATTTAATTGTTTACATACCTCCAATTATTCATTTTCCGGTGTTTAGTACCCCCCCACCCTGCCCCTCCCCGTCCCACCTTTCCGCCCCATGGAACTCCCTCCACAGACCGCTGCTGCCTCCCTGGCACCCCCCAACCAAAGACATGCCACATCAGCTACATCCAAACATGCACAAAACAATCCGCCTGATGTCGCACAATCACAACTGGTGACATGCATGTGTCGACACAGAAAAGAGCAGCACATTCACTTTCAAAGCAACAAGTGAAACTTTATTAAAATGAACACTGAAATGAAATGAAGACACATGGCTGCTCCCCTCGGGACAATCCGTAGGTCCCAGCCTGCAAGTCAAAAATCATGATGAGAAGGTGTGTCCTCCGCACATCAAAGGACAGAGAGAGAGCGAATGGGAGAGAGGAAGAGAGGGGGAGAGAGAGAGAGAGAGATAGAAGAAGAGAGGGGGAGAGAGAGAAGAAGAGAGCCGGGAGAGAGAGAGAGAGAGAGAGAGAAGAAGAGAGGGGGAGAGAGAGAGAAAGAAGAAGAGAGGGGGAGAGAGAGAGACAGTGTTGCCCCTGCACACTAAGGCCACACTGCTCACCTGCTGCCACCGGTGTGTCTCCAACCACGTGCAGGTATGTATCGCAGTTCACCAGGTCACACATCTGAGTCAGAGCCACCAGCTGACACAGAGTCCAGATACATGACTGGCACAGTACACACACCTGCACAAGACAACAGCCCCTGCCCGCCCATGCACACACAGGCAGAGGCATCCCAACCCCTCCTGACGCCCATCGGAGCATGCCCACCCATGCACACCCAGGCCTCACTGCTCACCTTCCGCCACAGGCACATAGATGGGAGGTCCCACAAGCCCGGGGCCCATGGACATGGCACCCTCCACACCATGCAGCCATGCTCCGCAGGCCAACAGGTCTCACGTTTGGTGCTGGGTCTTGATTACTCCATGGCAGAGGACATACCAGTGCACCCAGCACCATCGCAGACTGCACACCCGCTCAGCCCAATGGGTGCCACTAACTCTGGGATCCCGGAAGTGATGCCATGTGGCGGTAGGCCCGTGCTGCCCGCTGGCTCTGGCCTACACTGCGGTCCAGCAGGGCACACAAAACCTGAGCTGTCTGGACCACCGGGCGGTGCATCATCACAGGCTGCACACCCACTCATCAGCTTAAGGTGCCACTGACTCAGTACACCCAAAGTCACTGTCCCGTGGTGGGGTGCCTGTGCCGGCCGCAATGCTCCGAGTGCCACTAACCCTGTGCAACTCCAGTCAGGGCCACGTGGTGGCAGGCCCGTGCCAGCCGCAAGGCCTCAGGTGCCACTAACCCTGTACAAACTCAGTCAGTGCCACGTGGCGGTAGGCCCGTGTCGTGCACCAGGCCTCAGATGCCACCAACCCTGTGCGCAATAACTCATGGGCCCTTTATGAATGAGAAGCGTGGAACGGCCGTCATCCAGTCACCACCGGAAGATGGGAATGTGACGTCGTCGGCCCCTTATGTTGGCAGAGTCACATGACCAGTGATGCCTGTGCCAGGTGGGAGTTTTCTGTGTGCAAACCTGTCCTCAGGGATGGCTGTGACATGCTGACGACGAGACCAGTGACCTGGACACCACTAGCGAGTACGCCTGCGACAGGTAGCAATGATGGCCCCCCCTTGGTGCGTCATCGGAGTGGTTTGGCCTGCCTTATGCCGGACGAGTGCAGGGCTTGCCACAATGACTTGTGGGCTCAGGGCGTGGTCCAGTCCATGTTCGGACAAGGAAGTGACTGATGCGTGTGTCCCTGTAGTAGTGTCACAGGACCAGGTACACAAAATGCAATGTCGCACCCTCTGACTCGCATCCCAGAGGATGAACATCATTGACGCAAGGGAAGGCACTGTCCCTACATTTATCCACACATCCATACCTGAATGATGTAAGACATGGCAAAGCAGTGGGTCACTGGATGTTTATTTGCACATCCAGTGCAGTTATGCAGCTGGAGCAGTACAGGGCAATGCCAAGCACACTACACAATAAGGGCCAGCCAGAGTCCATCCGGGGATGACATGTACTGCGGATGAGGAAGGGTACAGTCCATAGTCTGTCCGCCATGTCATTGGTCGTCGAACGGGATGTGGCTGTCCATGTCGCTGTCCAAGGTGAGTGCATCGGAGTGTATCGGGGGTCAGTGGAAGGTCATGAGGCCATGTGCGGCACCAAGCAGAAACAGGCCAAGTGGCAGAAATGAATGCTAGTGTCTCCTGATCACAAAACCATCCACGTCCTTGTCCCCGGATGTGTGCCCTGCCCCCCTTGTGGGTGTTGCAGTCCCGGCTGCGGCACTGTGTGCCACTGACACATCAGTGGCCTCGGTGGATACGTCTGCCGCACTGTGAGGCACTGACACACCAGGGGCGGGGATGTGGCTGGTGTGGGGGCAGTAGCATTCATCAGCACCACACCTTGTGGAAGCAATGCAATGATGGAGGTCTGCAGGGCATGATAGATCCCAGCTACATTTTGATGATGTGCAGCGGTGGCTGCCATCCTTTATGCCTCCATACGCACTATGTCCTCCATGAACCTCTGCATGTGTGCCAGCTCACGGCTGGTATCGCTGGAGCCACTCTGAGAGGACAGCTGTTCTACTCTCCATGTCATGACTCCAGCGATGTCAGTCAGGGCTCGTTGGAGACCAGGGGGTGGACATAGACATTCCAGTTTGGCAGCCATGAGTTCGAACCCCACCCGCATCTACTCAGCCATCTCCCTCCGGCCCTCCAGCACACGGCGTTGGAAGGCCATCTGTTGTTCCTGGGGAACTTGGGAGGGTGGCGGGGCTGTGGGTGCCTCCTGCTGGGTGGTTTGGGTGGTGGGTGGGGTCTCCTCGATGTAGCTGGGCTGCCCTGAACCTGGAGGTGAGTTACGGATGAGGTCAATGATGTCTAGGAAGGCTTGTGCGTCGATGCTGGTGTTGTCATCCTCGTCATCAGTGAAGAGTGGCTGGGACTGCTCTGCAGGAGGTGCTGATGATGCCCCTGCGATGTGAAGGGGAGATGGTGTATTACAATGTGTCCATATGTATGTAGCCGCATGGTACAGGTTGACATTCTGACAGCATGGCATCCCCCGACTCCGGCCACAGTATCCACACTGATGACTGTCGACACCAGCTCCTCCATGTCATCCAGAATGAGCTGTGGCGCTGGGCCCCCACCTCCGATCTGCATTGCTGCCTTCTGGTCGGCGGAGAGTTAATCCTTGGTCTTCCGCTTGATGTCATTCCATCGCCTCTTGACCTCGTCCATTGTCCTCTTGTGCTCTCCGACTGCATTCACCTTGTCGACGATGTCCCACCATATTCCAGTTTTGGTGCCCAATGACACGTTGGAGGTGACAAAGAGTTGTTGATAGTGTTCCATCACCTCCGTGACTATGATCTTGTTTGCCTGCGGACTGAACTTCGTCTTCCTCGTCTTCTTGTCCTTGCCCTTCCCTGTCCCCGATGTCCCAGGCTGGTCGTCCGGGGTGCTTGTGGGGTTGCGCTCGTCCTCTGCGCCTGTTCCGGCTGCCTCCATGGTGCTTGGGTGTAGGTCAGTTTGGGTGTGGGTGTTTTTTCTACTTTTATGGTGATTTTTTCGGCCTGCCAGGTGTGTGTTGCAGGCCTGGCGCTGCTTATCGCTGATTTCCCCATCGCATTTTGCCCCATCGCTTGTTTTTTGGTGTTGTGGTTTTTGTTTTTATCTCCGTCATGGTGGTTGTATAGCGGACATTGTCCGCGGTGTCGGCGGACTATCACATGGTGCTGCCTTGTTGTGAATTCCACGTTCACACTGGGTTATTTTTCCGCGATGGGCTGTGATATTGAAAGTTGCATTACGCTACTGTTGCGGTGGTTATCACACGTTCTTGTGAATATACCCCTTGGTAAGTTGAGTCTTTCATTTCCTTGGATGGAGAAGTCAAACAAGAGGGTGTGGGGCATTTGCCCCAGAAAACTACGATTCTTTTTGACCATATTATATGGACAAGTATGTGTGATAGGTGCGACTAGGGCCACCATAAGATAAGGCATACTATTTGCTTGCCATTTTTTCTACATACAGAGGCGGTACATGCCTCCGTGGATGTACGAACCAGATACATTCAATAAAAAGAGTGCTGGTTGGTTGGACGGAGTAATACTGGTTGTACTTTACAACCGTTACCCAGGTATGACCGATCACACGCTTTTTCCATCTTTTCTCTACCCACAGATTAACTGGAGTTTGTTACTGAGTGGGTCCCTCTCTCTGGTAACAACCGGTTCCGGGGACTCCAAACTCAGGATATAGAGGGATTTTAAGGTACTGGAATCTGAAAGGTCCTGATGAATGCTGTGGTGACCTGTATTTGTAGGCTCAAGTCAAGCAGCTGAAACATGCCGTCAACTTGGCAGTAAGGAGGGGTGAAGGAACTCCTAATACTTTCCTGTCACCACTATCTTTCACGTTTTTAATCCTAGTCAGTGGATCTAAGAATAAATCATTCACAAAAGATACCACAGAATTAGTTTTAATCTTCACTGCACTTTTTCTTTTGGTGATCCCACAATCCATTATCTATATTATTTTTATATGCTTGTTTTGTCTTCCCCTCCCTTTTGCTCCACCCCACGTGTTGGTCTGTGCAGGGGTGTATTGAAGCCATCCCGATGATGAAGCATGTCACATTTTTGTGAGGGAAGGCAGTATTTTTTCATGAAGCATGTGCCACCTTCCTTTAAGAGATTCATACACACTACTGCTCTCTGTGTGTGTTACAGTTGTTGTTGGGGAGGCTGGAGTAGTGGTTGTGTTGTGCCACTTCCTCCTTCTTGTGTGTGATAAACCACATATGCACATAAGCAGAGTATTATATGCTATTTATTACCATTGGTGAGGAAGTAGAGGGGCCTCACGACTCACTAGAGGTGACTAGCCTCTCCCCACACTCACCAATGATCATAAATAGCATATTACACCCGCACAACTGCCTATATGCTATTTATTATTATCTTTATACTTGCGATTCACAGCACCTTATTTTCTAAATGATACTGTTGCAATAAAAGTGTAGTCCTTTCCTGAAGCTTGGTCAACCCAAATAAAATACCTCACAAATAAATATGCAGTAGTTTGTCCAGGTTCATGACAAATATATGCAGCTCCTAAAGGTCAACAAAACATTTGCATTTTCCAGATGCTATATGATAGGACTAGTCCAAGAAAAATCAATTGCTCCAAATGTTCTTCTTGAGATCTACAGCGTAATATACACTGCCTTAGAGACAGAACAACAGTTTATTTACAGCTGTGTGAAACCTTGGCTGGGTACAGATCCAGAGGAAGTCTATTAGATTCCAGCCATCTGGAAATATTAAGCCTGAAAAACAAAACATCTTTTCCGCTTCGCTCGTAGCACAAGTAGCCTGACTTTTTGGTAACGTGCTCTCCAGGGAGAAAACAGATGTGGCAGGGAGGGCCGAGCTATCTTGGGCTGCTGGGAAAAAATATACCCTCTCTGACAATTTTTGTAAAATGATTGCCTGCAATTAGCTTATCAATATCTCCCATGTCTCAGCAGGCAAGGCCCAAGAGGCCCCTGAATGCCCCAGAGCCATGTGAGTTCACTTTGATTAATGAGGCCAAATAGGGAGGAATGATATGTACCTTGATTAAAATGTATAAATATGGAGTAATGTATAGTTTGCATAAAAGAAGGGCCACAATTCGAGTTCAAAACCTTCAAAAGAGTCAAATCTAAAAAATATTGTTCAAAATCTTGCCTACAAAATGCAGCTTCATCAACCGAGAGGGGATTAAGTTCAGTCTTAGCTGCCTCCCAGAGGATTCTGGGATGGCTGGCAGCTGTTGAGCATTGATTAGTGATTTTAGTATGGATGATCTGCTGGGTGTTTGTATTCTGGCAGTGACCTATGTGTTCAATGATTAAAATCCCTTCCTTTCAAACTTGCTTCTAGGAGGAAGGACGGTACAAGAAATAATGAAAAAAGCAATTGTCAGGGCTGACTATCCATATTTCTAATGTTTTACAGTTTTCTTTGATGCTTTGCTTTCGAGAACCTGGTCCTCGTTACATAACATGTGATAACTTCCAACCATATGGTAGCAAGACTTATGCCAAGTAGGATTTGTGATCGTATGTAGCGCACTGGGGGATAAACCCTTCAACGGGAGCCTCTGTGGCACATGCTGGGAAATTGGCGGATGGGCTGCTTTTGTATAGAAACAAACCACCCCTAGCTGCAATGTAGCATACACCAAGAACTAGTCCCTCCATGATCACTGCATGATGTGGTGAGCCCCAGACAACTGCATCAACCCATGAAGAGTAGACGCGGGAAGCTCATCCCGCAGATACAGCTCCCTCTGTCCATGGCAGAACGGGTAGTATTTATTAAAATGATAAACCCCCCAGTTACTGTATCCATTTACCAACATTCCTATCCCACCAACATACTCATTTTTAATACACTACGCACAGCACTCAATAGGTTTGGATAATCAAACAAGTAAGACTGAGATGGAAGTTAGTGAAAGGGGTGGGTTCTCTGTTGCAGACTCAGAGAGATAATAATTAATAGCTCAAAAATCCTGTGTCATATAATGGCACCTACTGCTGTCACTCATGCAGTGGCGGCTCCTTCCGCTAAGGCGGAGGAGCGTCGTCCTACTGGTTTTTCAGCAGTGTACGGAAAAATAAAATTATAATAACTCAATGCTATTATCATTAAATATTTTCCTGTTGTGGAAGCAGCAGCTTTGCAGGGCGGGGCTGACAGAGCAGGGAGGGAAAGTGTGGTTTTCACTCCTCAAGTGCACATGAATGTTTGGCCAGCCGTCTCGGGCCGGCCAAACTTTTATGTGCACTTGGCAGGTTCTCCACCCAGGCTGCATTACAGCCCCGCCCAAGCGCTGAACCACAGCGCTCAGACCAATTACAACACTGCATTAAAGCGTTGTCATTGGCTCAAAGGAGCATGGGTGCTTCTTGTTTCGTGTTCCAGCTGGAGGGACAAGGAGGAGAGACGTGGCAAAGAGGACACGGCGGCGATGAGGTAAGTTTAATTTAATTTTTTTATATACACCCTTCCCCTCCACTGCCCCGCCACCCCGATCCATACCGGCAGCCACTGCACTCATGCCAAACATAGTAGCAGAAATCCTGGTACCTAATGGTGCCACTCATGTCACACATAATTGTCGAAACAGACTCTCTCAGTATGAGCACACTACAAATGTTTCTTTTTAGACTGATAGCATATTTAAAAGTCTGCATTAACACAGAAGACTCTATCAACTCACCATGTTACGTCTTAGGGAAACTAGTGGGCCTATTGCAACTATACACACCAATGATCCCTACTTGACGGTGTTGTGCTGCCCATTTCCACAGAAAGAGTAGTAAGAGAAACTGTGTCGAAACTCAACATAACCACCTTGGGGCATCTGTTTCAAGATAATTTATTCATGGCACTCTTTAAAGAGAAAGAGAATTGTAACTTTTAAAACATATTTGCACATTTTAGTCTGTGGCACACTGTCAAGGCCCAGTATAAAGAATTCCCAAAGGAACCTCCTGAATTCTATCCAAAATACTGAAAACAAAACACAGAAAAGGTATATCTTCAAACTATACAAAATGCCAACGAATCTAAGCTTGAAAGAATGACATTGGGCAGGCAAAATTGGGGAACAGATTTAGTTTATCTATGGTCACTAGATATATGGTCATAATACTGGGCCCACACAACCACTTTATCAGTGAACTAAAGACATAAGATGTTTTAATTCAAATTCCTTCATAGACTTCCTGTCACCCCCGCTAAATTACACAAGATAGATAACTCCACAGCACATGAATCCAGCTGTTGCCACAGCCCTCAGGATGACTTCCTCCACCTAGCTTGGCATTGCAAATTCATCCATTCATTTTGGCTGGTCATGACAGGTGAGATCTCCAAGTCAGTGGAGTAGACTGTTGCAGTCTCCCCAGGTACAGCATCACTAGGGTGTGCCACTGGTGTACCTAAACCCATTAGATGACTAGCAGCAGGCTTGCTGGTGTTAGCGAGAAGAGAGTCAGCTATACACAGGACGAAGGCCCTGTATGAAGCGTAAAGAATGGATCTACAGCGTGACATAGAGTGATCTAAATGTGGGGACATTTTCCATTCTGCTACCCGATGCTATTAGGAAAAAACACAAATAATCCCACCTGTTTGCTCATTGCAGATGGATATATTCCAAATACAGCGAGCTATCACAATTACCAGATATTGATATAATACTTTTAATGGGTTCGGGAACGTGCATGGTTTGGGGGCATGGTCTTGATAAAGATGTATCGAGCTATCACCACAAACTGATGTCATCTACTGTGTTTACTTTTACTGGTATATACTCTTGTAGTGTATGCTTTCTGTATTTGCATACTTTTCGTGCTCCATGGGCTGTAAAGTGCGGTGTTTCAATACAGTTAATAAAATCAGAGTTTAGTGACTAATCCCAAAAGCTGTTAGTAGTTTATGCACATAGCAAGAACAGTACATAAGCATCAATATTGCCAATATCTTGGACCCATTCTAAGGTCTCTAGATGTAGATTACGTTCCAAAGCAAAGTTAATTCTATGAAATCTTTGCTCATTTTCTAGACATGCCTAAAAAGATGCAGTCTCCTTTAACTTCTCCCATGCGTTATTGTATCTTGTGATACTGAGCTAAGTAGTAATTTCCATGGGTACGAAATTTTTAAATACGATTAACACACACAAACACGTGCACGCACACTCACGCTCACACGCATACTGAAGTGACCTTTCCACGTGTGCCTCCCTGCACGTAGCATTTCTTCAAGGGGTCCATCCGCTGAGAGACTCTCAGCGGGTGTCAATTCCAAAGCCACGCCTACACACGCCTCTGTAGGTTTGCTCTGTTTTGGGGGGAATCTTGCTAGGCCAGTGTTATAGATTCCACTCCTGCGTCCCCGGAGAGAACGTGAGCTCTGCTCAGTCAGTGGATGTTGGCGGCGGCAGTCTTTCTGTGAGGACACGTCGGTTAGTATGTTGAGAGAACTCTAACCGCCTTGCTTGTGCAGCAAAGTAGTCAATTATCAGTAGTCTAGCAACATAGAAAAAGTAAGTCACCTTAATGGTGCCAACTCTGTTTTGACCCAGGCTTGTGATGCAACTGTTTAATGCACTAAAGAAAATGGAAAGAAACAAGATTACAAAAGCTTCTCGCTGGTTTTAATAACTACAACATAACATTGTGCGGTTTCATGATAGACTATTTTTCTTTTGGCACAATCATCCTCTGGCACAAACTCTACTTTTTACATTTTCATTGTTGAAGTTATTGTGCATTCTGGTCAAATTCGAATTCTTATTGTTGTGAATACTCTTGTTAAGTAGATGCAACTTCTACACAAAACTTAGGTTTAAGCGTCAGAGGGTCAAGTGTGTCCTCACTGGACTCCTTTCATCCACTCTAAACTATCGTTGGTGAACTGCATACTATTACAGTGTTACTGCACTAAAATAAAACATTTCAGAGAATTGTTGTGTTTTACTTGTAAATATACTATAGATGCAGCTGCAATTTCATTTTATGTTAAAAGATGTAAGATTGGTTACAGTGTCAAAATATGGTGCCGCTCCTTCTCTTTTTGTGTTTAATCCTCACCTTACACAGCAAATTAATCTGCCTGTAACTAAAAGTTCATCATCTGCGCTGATATGTTCTTTGTATTTTATATGCTCATGGTCACGGAGTCTGGCCACCGCTCTATGCAGCTCCTGAAAACGGTGCTCCTTATGTGTCCTAGGATGGCAATTCCTCACATGAGGTATGTTGCATATAGAATTATATATTCTAACTAGGGCTGGCCTCTAAGCAACCTATTAGACCTGTCATCCTTAAGGTTGTCTTCCTCTAAACATTTTGCTTGCTTACCTCCTCTTTTTCCTGTATCGTTTTGTTGGCCTTAGGACTCTGAGCACTTTACCACTACTGACAAGTGCTAAATTGCATGTGCTTCTTCCCTAAACATGGAAACATTGCTGTATACACAATTGTTATATTTAATTTACTTATAAGTCCCTTGTAAAGTGTATACCATATACCCAGAGCATGTAAATTTAATGCTACTAGTCAGTTTACAGCACTGATTGTGCCATTCACACATGTAGCCTTTCAAAACCTGTCTCAGGCCTGCTACTGCAAGGTTTGTGTTTGTAGTTTACTGCCTCTCGACTAGGCACTGAAAACCCTTTGCCAAGCCTTAAACTCCCCTTTTATTACACATAAGTTACCCCCTAAGGTAGGCCCTAGGGCAGGGTGCTCTGTAAGTAAAAGGTAGGAAATGTACTTTTAAGTTTTACATGTCCTGGTAGTGACAAACACCCAAATTTGTTTTTCACTACTGTGAGGCCTACTCCTCTCATAGTTTAACATTGGAAATTCTTTCATACACTTTTAAGTTGTAATTCCTATTTAGAAAGCAGTAGCTGTATCATTTTTTATATCATTGGAATGGCAATGATAAATCCTCTTTGCTAGTAAAGATGGATTTAACCTTGCTATTTTAGAACCCCCACTTCACAAATCTAATGGTGACTGGGGGTGAATGTCTGAAAAGTTTCAGCCCACTGTGCATCATCTTATTGTGTTTACTTTTAGAAAGTGGGCATTTCTCTGCTCTTACTGTCCTGTGTGCCTGCAGCCTGTCTCAAATCCACGTCTGGTGTGGGTGATAGCTACATTTGTTGCATTCCCTCTAGACAGCTACAAACACAGGAAGGTTAGGTGTGTCTGACCACTCATCTGCATTCTGATGGCCTTCCTGATCATAAAGGGAGGGAGGAGCCGACACTTGCAACTTAATAGGCAATGTCATGTACCCACACAAAGGGCTGATTACCTCCTACTGAGAGTATGGAGCTAGGGCTGAAAAGAAAGGGCTTCTGTGCACTTCAAAGACTCTTCTTTGAAGTCACTCCCACTTCAAAGGCACAACTGGGTATAAGTGCTGGTTCCCTGACCCTATCACGACACTACTGAACCTGTGAAGAACTCTGCCAGGTAGAGCGACTGCTGTGCTGCTACAAGGACTGCCTCTCTCCTGGACTGCTGCTCTGGAAGAACTGTTTTCTGCTGTGCTTGGCTGCCTGTTGCCTGCTGCTTGCTGCCGTCTGCTCTGCTGAAGAAATCACTGGATCCATCTCACTTGAACCAAGAGTGACTCCAAGGGTTTGCCCCCTGTTCTGAAGTCCCAGGGCCATCAAAGACTTCCTGTAACACTGCAACAGCACCTGGCCATCTGTGAGTCCTGCCTAGCCAAGTAGTGTCAATCCAGCCCTTAGCCCTTGGAAGTACATTTTTTTTGCTGATCCATCATAATCCTCGCATGGACGACTTTGCACCAATTGCAACCAACTCATTTCCTTCGACGCTGATGCACTTACTGTTTGACGACATCGCTTCGACAGGCTGCATGGCTCAATTACGACGGACTGCGTGGCTCAACCATTACACATCACCTGCATCGCAAAGGGCTTCATTGACGAAGTCTCGCTGACTGCATGGAGCAAAACTGACACATCACCTTCATCCAAGGGATCAACGACGCATCGCCACCTCTGCTCCTCACATCGAGTCTTTGACATTGACACTTCCTCCATCCAAGGTACTTTTTCAGTGGGTCCTGCTTGAATCCTGTGGCCAGCCTGCGCTCTGTTGCGGTTGGCCAGTGTTTTGGACTTACTCCAGTCAAGTGCGACCAGATGTCCCCTGTTGGAGCTTTATGACTTTAAGCACTATCATTTCCTTTAATTTTGAAAAATTCATAACTCTGATTCTATTAAATGATTTAGTCGTTTTGGTTTTGATCAACTCAAATTATTCTTGTCTATTTTTCTAAACCTGTGAGGAGTCTTTTGTGGAGTTTTAATGTGTTACTGTGTGTGTAAGTTACTCAAATACTTTACACATTGCCTCTTTCAATAAACCTGACTGCTCTTTGTCAAGCTACTAGAGGGTGAGCACAGGTTATTGTTGTATCTTCCCCTTTTCTCCCACCTTGGTACCTTCCGTCCACCCCCACCGACCCTCTTACCTTGGTATCTCCCGAAGCTCACCTTAGAATGTTGACAACCTGCTCATCTCAGAGAGCGGATGGCTTGGAATAAAGTGACAGTTGTTCTTCACTTGCTTGTGTCATTTTAATTACTACATTGGCGACGAGGATGGGATTGGAAGGTGATGTGTGACAGTCTACAGGTTGGCGGTTGCTGGTGCTTCTAATCTTCCAGTCGCACATCGGATCCTTGGCAAGTACGCTGTGGCTGATTCCATGTTCCTATCATCGGGGGAATACTCCTCACCAGCGAGAACCCTTGGCTGCTTGCGCGTCCTCTCGGCGGCGGATACTCAGGAGACCGACGTGTAACTGGTGCGCTACGAGAATCCTCCTGGTTGTGGCTCCATAATTTGCGCAAGCTGGATCTTCTTCCTGGGGGCACATCTCCTCAGCGGCAGTTCACAAGCGAGACTCCCGGGTTCCTGTCAGCTTCGCGGGGCCTGACTGTAGACGCGCCTCCACACGCCCACAAGAGGGCGGGAAGTAGAGGTGCTCTGCTGGGTCCTATTGCTCCCGGTGTGGTTCCGGCTTTCCTTGACGGAAGACGTGCATGTACACGCCTCCACCGCCCACAGCAGGTGGAAAGCTCGTATTGGGCTCCGCGGGGTTCTGTGCTCACGGCCTGGTTCCGGCAGGCTTTTCCTGATTAGCGTCAGCTGCAGACGCCGGCCCTCGCCAACCTGGGGGTGGCAGATACGGCAGCAATATCCTGGAGAAATCAGCAGCCGATGCCTGACTGGTGGCTCAGAGGTACGTCCAGCGGTGGTTCCGGCAAGTTTCATTCGCCTTGTGGTATATTTCCAGTCAGAAAATAGTGATAATAGGGGCGGAAGAGTACCCCTTTCTTTCTGGGCCACCTGAGTTGCCAGTACTGCGCTAGTAGTTTGTACTTTTAGTTACCACAGTCAGGTTGGGCATTACAGTGACTCCTTCCTTCTGGTCCAACTGAGTTGCTAGTACTGCGCTGTTCTTCATAAACAGTACATTGCTCACAGTCCTGGGCATTACAGCGTTTCCTCTGGAACTGTACAGTGGGGCAGAGTGTTATTTGAAATATCCCAGGAATTTGGGGGGCAAGTCCTGGTAGCTATATTCACGCTGGATCTGGCTGCATCCGGTCACAGTATGCTGCACTGATTTGGTACTGAGGGAGTTTTACATGATCTTCTCCTAGGTTGCCTGTAGTTATTTAACCTTCTAGGCACCTGCTACCAGACACAATTTTACTCCTTCTCTTAAAGTTCTATTCTTTTCTGCAAGGTTGGTATTCCTTATTCCTTTCATTATGGGTACCCCGGGAATATGTCAACCTCCTTCATTCCTAAATGAATGCGGTGATCCAGATATCCATTGGAAGGAATGGACAAAACTTTTCGAGTCATATTTGATTGCCATGGGCGGAGAAAGATTTTCTGCCTTACGAAAGCAGCATATTCTATTACACAATATTGGGGTACATGGTCGCAAAGTATATGAGACTCTCCCAGAACCTGAGTTGGATGAAGAAGATGACCTAGATGTGTATGAGGTTACTATGCTAAAGTTAGGTAATCATTTTGGGGATAAGATAAATGTGGTTCTGGAACGACATAAGTTTTTCAGTAGATCACAAGGAAAGAATGAATCGGTAAAAAACGACATTGCCAATTTGAGGGGTCTGACTCAAAGGTGTGATTTTGGGGATCTTAATGACTCCTTAATTCGTGATCAATTAGTCAGATGCACAAGCAATAGCAAAATCCAAGAGAAGTTGTTGTCAAAAAACCAATCGTTGGAAGAAGCTGTTTCTATTGCCCAGTCCATTGAACATACGGCAAAGTGTATGAAAGAAATAAAAGTGTCTGAAGAAGTGGTTGCAGCAGTTCAGGTAGAATCTCTTAATAGGAATGGTTCAAGAGTCAAAAGTAAGGTTGAGTCATCCAGTAAGTTTCAAAGAGATCACTCTGACCTCAAATGCTATAGATGTGGGAGCAGCAATCACTTGGCCAACAATCCTAATTGCACAGCTCGCAATGCCCACTGTAAGAAGTGCAACAGAAGAGGACATTTAGCCAGAGTGTGCAGGGACAGTGACAGCAGCCAAGTCAAAGCCATCAATGAAACCAGCGATGAGCAGCTTAGATTTGTGTTCCAAGTAAAAAGCACGAGTGGTAGTAATTCCTTCGAATACCCCAAATGCAGCATTTCAATTAACGACATATATATTGAAATGTTTGCGGACTCCTGCTCTCCCTTCACCCTATTAAACATGGAAGATTACAGGAAAATCAAAGGGGATCCAGGTATGCAGATATCTAAACCTGACATCACACCCCATGGGTATACCAAAGACCCCATTCCGTTGGTGGGCATGGTGGAGACGAAAATAAACTTCAAAGGGAGATCCACTGTGGGTAAGGTTTACCTTGTCAGCTCGGGTTCAAACCTCCTTGGGTGGCGCCACCAGAGAGAACTGGGCATAATCCTTGATCCCAACGGTAGGGAACAGGTCAACGTGGTCAAAGAAACTACGGGGGAGTCACTCCTATGTGACGAATTCCCTCACCTTTTCTCCAATGAGCTGGGGATGTTGAAACACTACCAGCATAAAATAAAAATAAGACAAGGGGCGAAACCTGTTGTACATAGGACTTGCCAGGTTCCTTTAATGTTAAGACGGCCTCTGAAAGAAGAACTTGACAAACTCTGCCATTTAGGTGTTATTCTCCCTATTGACGCTTCGGAGTGGGTGTCTCCCATTGTCATAGCTTCTAAAGCTAATGGACAGGGCATTCGCCTTTGTATTGATTTACGCAGCCTCAATGAAAACATTTGGGTCAAGCGTTTCCCGCTTCCCAACATCAATGAAATGCTGAGCACCATGGGAAAGGCCAAGTTTTTTTCAGTCATAGACCTTTCAATGGCATATTACCAAGTAGATCTCCACCCGGATTCTAGACCACTGACTGCGTTTTCAACACCGTTTGGCACTTATATGTTCCTAAGGATGCCCTTTGGCCTTGCATCGGCAGCTGCTGTCTTCCAGAAAATGATGCAAAGGGTACTGGAGGACATTCCTAACTGCATGTGTTTCCAAGATGATGTTCTAGTTTACGGTGCCGATGAAGTGGAGCATGACGCCATATTTAGAAAAGTATGTTCCAGGTTATCGAATGCAGGGTTATCTGTCAAAAAGGAAAAATGCAAAATCAAAGTCATGGAGGTAGACTATCTGGGACATAATCTTTCTTTTGAAGGGATAAAACCTAAAATGAGCTTAGTTCAAGCAGTGGAAAACGCTCCTCTTCCCACGAATAAGGAGGAGCTCAAGTCCTTCTTAGGTTTGGTGGAGTATATGGCCAAGTTCATACCAAGGTTTTCCGAAAAATGTGAGTCCTTACGGGAACTGTTAAAAAAAAATAGTGAATTCAAATGGGAAGAGATACACTCTGACTCTGTAAATGACTTAAAAAAGAAATCATTGGCTCACGTGCTTTGGGGCCTTTTGACCATAGGAAGAGCACCATCTTATGCACGGATGCCTCCAACAAAGGTCTTGGGGCCACCCTATCTCAGAAAGGGGAGGGGGGAGAAACCATTATTGCCTTTGCCTCCCGTACTTTAAGTCCACCTGAACGGAATTATTCTGTAATTGAGAGGGAGGCATTGGCCTGCTACTAGGCCATTAATCATTTCAAGTTTTTCCTTTGGGGCAGTAAATTTACAGTCCGCACGGACCACAAACCCCTAACGCACATCTTTTCATCTAAGAAATCCCTCTGTGAAACCCCTAGGATAGCCAAATGGGTTTTGGGGCTGGAGAAATTTAGCTTCAGAATTGAGTATTTGCCGGGGAAGGATAATGTCCTTGCAGACTATTTGTCCAGGTCTCCTTAAGAAGTCAACATCGAGGATGACCCCTTGGATACCCCCATCCTTTCGATTCATCTGCCTTCCTTCTCTAAAGAGGAATAGAATGACGAAATGATGAAGGATTCAAAAATGGAGGCACTAAAAAGTTTAATCATAAATGGTTGGCCAGATAAATGCAGGGATGTTGTGGAAGAGTTAAAGGAATTCTGGGAAGTTAGGAATGAGCTTACCATTCATGAAAACAATATCTACCGCAATTCGAAAATTGTGCCACCTGAGACCTTAAGAGACAGAATAATAGACCTTGCCCACGAAGGCCATTTGGGGAGAAGCCTCACCAAAAGTAAAGTGAGGAACAGCTTTTGGTTTCCAAAGATGGATTCTAGAGTTGAATTAAAGGTAAAGGACTGCTATAGTTGTGCAAAGAGTGACAAAACCAAGTCCTTACATAAGGTCCCACTTTCACCGGTGGAGGTACCAGTCATTCCATGGACGAAACTGGCCTGGACATAATTGGCCCCATGGATGCCTTAGGTCCGCAGAGAAGGTTCATGTTTGTGCTGGTGGACTACACCTCCCATTGGGCCAATGTCAAATTCACCCCTTCCACAACGACCAAGAACCTCGTGACATTTTTGAAATCTGTATTCTCATTTGAAGGAATTCCATCAATTTTAGTAACTGACAATGGGGTGCCGTTCACATCAGATGAAATGATAACTTTCTTAAAGAACCATAATATCAAACATGAGAAAACGGCCCTTTACTGTCCAAAAGCTAATGGTTTAGTAGAGAGGATGAACCGTATGATTAAAGAACATATTCAACTGGCAATGTCTAATGGGATCAACGTAGACGATTCCCTTAGAAACTGTTTATGGGCTTACCACACGGCACCCAACCTTGTAACTGGTATTTCTCCCTTTGTAATTTTAAGAGGGAGAGAACCGGGCACCAAGATGTACCCTCTCTGGCTAGAGGGGGGTAAGACTGTTGTCTATGACAGGTCAGAAAGTCAGATTAAGGTGCAGCAACATCAATCCCGCTACAAAGGCTGGTATGATAAGAAACATGGTGTGAAGGATTTGAAACCTATGGTTAATGACGCTGTGGTGACAAAGAAACCCACAAGGGTTAAAGTGGGACAGAGTAAATTTTTCCTTCCTCAGAATATCAAAAAAATGTGGTGGAGTTGGAGGATGGTCAAGTTTGGAGTGGGGACAGAGTAGCTGGGTAATGCTGTACCTGTGTTTTCTCTAGCTTGTCATGTGGGGTAAGGAGATGTGTTGCATTTTCCCCTCTTTCTCCCACCTTCGTACCTTCCGTCCACCCCCTCCGCCCCTCTTACCTTTGACATCTCCCGAAGCTCACCTTAGAATGCTGACAACCTTGGAATGTTGACAACCTGCTCAATTCAGTGAGCGGATGTGTTGTAGCTAGGCTATGTTCTTCCTGTGTTCTCAATCTGGTTATGTTGGGTAAGGAGATGTGTTGTATCTTTCCCTTTTCTCCCACTTGGTACCTTCCGTCCACCCCCACCGACCCTCTTACCTTGGTATCTCCCGAAGCTCACCTTAGAATGTTGACAACCTGCTCATCTCAGAGAGCGGATGGCTTGGAATAAAGTGACAGTTGTTCTTCACTTGCTTGTGTCATTTTAATTACTACAGTTATCTTTTAGTATGTATCTAGCTAACCTTGACTAAAGTGGTGGTTCCTGCTTAGACAGGGTACATACCTCTCCCAACCACAAACCCTGTTTCTAACACACCCCATATGCAGCACAAATTATGCACCTTTAGCCCCAAATACCACAACCACACATATGTGGGGTTCCTGCCTCTTTGGCGCTGGAGTGCCATCACTTTCACTTCAAGATCCTCATTTCAACCATCACAGTGTAGCATTGGTTTTTTTTACCCAGAGCTCCCTACAAACATTCACAGCGCCTTGATAAACTAATTGCTTTCCACTAGTGACGTGTACTTTGCATTACTTGTGTCAAAGGAGCGTTCCATGGCATACATGGGTGTTTTCAAGCAACCACACATGAGTTTTCTTTTCATAAAGCTCAATCTACTATCAGCTGTGGACCAAAAAATAATGACTCTTGAGGCAGGTTTCCTAACTTGTCTAGCATTGCATGTGTGCTATGCTCTACATCACACACCAATATGGGAAACGTTTTATGTTACTCTAAGCATAGGTGTGAGAAATCAGGTTGTTGGTGAGTGGGGTGTTAAAGCTGCTCAAGAAACAGACCCAATCCCTGTCAGGGTGAACCACAAAAGTCTCTTAATTAACCTATGCTTAACCCTCTGGCAGCTTGGCACACAAACAGTCATGCTTAACTTAGAGGCTATGTGTAAAGTATTTATGCAGCACACAAGCCGCAATGAAGTGAAAATATAACACAAGAAAAATCCCACACCAATTTAGAAAAGCCCAATTTTAATAATTTATTTAACACTAACCCAGAAAAAGAATCCAATTAATAGAGCCAGAGTTGGAAATGTATAAAGCTTAAGGTAAAAACTAGCACCTAATTCAGTCGCACATGGGTCAAAGTTGAAAATTATGGCCAATCACGATTCAGCACAAATCGGATATAAAGAGTGGATTGGGTGGGTATGGGCCTTTCCCCTCCCTTCCTTTTCCTGTAAGAATGGAAAGACCACGCGTGGTAGGTATGAGGTAGTATCTTTTATTTTTCTACTCTTTAAGGGGGATGTTTTATAAGCATCGGTGTCAGTCTTGCCAGGGTAAACAGGACCTCCACTAGGAACAGTTTCCAAAGGATAGACTCTCAGGGGGCTTCCTTGGGTGAGGGGGGAGAAGGGTCCTCTGTGGCTTCTGTTCTCCAGGTCCGGTTTCCTCTGCTTCTCCAGGGGTCAGAGCCGCTCTCCTTGTTGACTCATGATTCCTCGGGAGCGGATCGATGCCAAAAGGGGTCCACCTCTCGCCAGCCCCAACCCTGAATGCTGTAAAAGCACAGGAGAGTGGGATGGTCAAGCGGGGGAAGGAAAGGATGGGAACAGCGGGGAGGGAGACCTGAGAAGAAAAGACACTCAACACTTTAGCCACGGTTGATCACTATTTTGTTTTACTCTAAACCTGTGAGGAACTCGTACCTGTAAAGAAAACTAAGGACAGCGTTCTCCAGGTGTAATCATTCTGGAATCAACACAATCTGTACAATGTTCTGTGCGCTAGTTGAGGCTCTATTGGTGAAAAGAAAGGCACCATGAAACACACACCATTCCACGCTGTTGCTCAATGAGTCATCCACACCCTTCACACATATAACCGTACACACCATAAGCTTTGTAGTGCTTCACCTCACAGGGGAAGAGCAGAAGACCGCCTCTTAAGCCCCCTGTTAAAACATAAAGGAGTGGAGTTAAAATGCGTCTTTTAACTCCGGTTTACATGACAAGTATCCAATATACCAGATATGGCTTAGTGTCGCTGTACGTGATGGAGCACACCTAAACACCTAATAGCCCCCAACAGTTTGAGCAATGCAAGGCGTTTCAAGGTTCCAGAGCGTAGCACATCAATGACCTTAATGAATAACAAATGCAGGGTTCTCCACCGGAACGGTGGAAAGCAATCTACTAAACACGAAGGTATTTCCGCCTTCAGAATCGAAGAACGGAACACCGTCTCAAGGTTCTGTGGTGGTGCAGGTGCACCCTTACCCTACGCGGGTTTTAGCAGGATAACGATCCGTGTCCAAGGCTGCTTCTGGAAGGAATAACCAGCAGCGTTGGAAGACTGGACGGTGTCTTTCTGCCGTCTTCCGCTTCCAGCATGGTCTCACGTGACTGGGAAGGCTTTTCGGAAGTGCTGCAAGGCTTCATGGGAGTTGAAGTTTGTTTGGCGCCGTTGCGCCCGTTTGCCTCCAGGCTTCTCGCCGCCGCGACATTTCCGTCCCGGCTCCACCACCCGACCAGCCACCACCAGAGCTCCTCAGCATTGACGTTCCCAAAGGTGCCCCCACCACCTCGAGGTAAGACTGCATTGATAATCGTCTCATCTGTCGCTCAAGGGGTGGGGAGGAGCGTAACAGTCCTGGCGGTGCTATGAGAAGGGAAAGTGCCACCGTCACCTGTACCCTACTTCTCTGTGCTGTGCCTACGTGGGGGGGGGTGAAGTGCCTCACTGTGAAGTGGCTTGTGCTTCCGCCCACCAGCCCCAAAAAGAAAAGGATCCCGGCACCTGCCTGTGCACACGGCCCTCCTGGGCCGTGGGAAGGGGAGCCATGGTGCTATACTTGCTGGAGTGCCAGACTCGCGGGTGGTGCTCCTTGAGCCGTTCTCCGTGGCGTAGTCATCCTCTCTGTCTGGCTGCAGGCTTCCAGGTAACGGCGGGTGTTGGACTTGGCCCTTTTCGGCAGGTTTACCCCTGAACTTTTTGCCTTAAGCTCTGACATAGTGGTAGTGGTTTTAGGCCTCTGGGCACTTTAGCACTGTGGCCCAGTGTAAAGTGCGGGCGCTCTCTGAGTGCGTGTGGTGAGATTAGCCTGCCCTCCCATAGGAATGCATGGGGTATATGTGTGTCCATGGTAATTCCTGGTAGGAGAGGAGTGCAGGGGCGAGTTTAGTATGTATGAACTCGTGAGAATAAATGCTGCGCAATGGTGTGCGCAGATTTATGGTGACTGGTGGAGAAATGCCACTTTTAGAAGTTGGCATTTCTGTGTGCTGTGTGTCTGCCTACCTGATGTGAATTGCATGTCTGGCTTGTGATTGACAGGAGCTGAAGGGTGTGGGTGGCTCCAGGAGACAGGGTGAGTGAGCTCAGTGGTGAATAGAGAGATCTGCATCTAGATGGGAGGAAGGAGTTGCACCTGGGACCTGAATTGGGATGTGCCTTCCCTCCACAATGCTGGCTCCGCCCCCTGTGGTGTGTCTGATCACTGAGCCCCCACCTGACAAAGGGGAGAGGATCTGGGCAAAGCAAAGTGCTCCAAAGCCCCTCTAAACCAGTTCTGACTGGTATTCAGGCGCGGTTCGTCCATTGGGGCATTGCCCCCACGCCCGTGCCCGCAGCTCCCTCGGCATCTCTGAACTTAGTTTACTTAAGTTCAGAGACGCCGAGGGAGAACTGACAATCATGTCAGTCAGCATGACATCGGATCGCCCACCCCCTTTAGAGTCTGAAGGGGGTGGGCGGTCCGGAGTCATGTTGACTGATATGCATTGTCAGACCAGCCAGGGACAGGCAGCAGCACAAGTGTGCATGAGTGGGGAAGCTGAGCGAATTTTTCGCTCGTACCCAGTCATGCGCACTTGTGTTTCCACTGGCTTGCGCATGCCAATTAGGAGCCCCTCGGTCTTCTAATGGGCAGGCGGTGGGCAAAGAGTAACTGTGCCCTAAGCCAATCCTGGCACTGCAGCAGCGCCAGGATTGGCTGAGGGGTTGCTACTCCAGTGCTGTTCCTGTTTGAAGAGGCGCCATTGCCAACGCAGACCAGGAGCAGAGGCGGTCAGGTAAGTTTTTTGTTTTCTAAATTTTATTCTCCCTTGGCCCTCCACCCCCGCGCGACCCCCCCCGTGAGTACAGCGAGCCGCGACTGTATTGTGCTATAGAGAAGGGAGCTTTTCAAGGGAGCAGTAACAGGGCAACAGCGCGGTTATTGTGAGGGGGACTCAAACAGGAAGGCAAGCTGTGCCGGTTGAACGTGTCAGAGAATTAAGTTGTGCTACTAACAAAGCAAACAAAGCTATGTGAAGAGGTTAATTGGCAACGGAGCTGTCCAAGTAAGCAGAGATGTGGGTGTCAGAAGGCAGAGGTGCCTAAGTGAGGCAAGGTATGATAGAGCCAGGGCAGGGGTTGTTTAAGTACTCGGACCTGTACCAGAGCAGAGAGGCTAGGCTAGTTGTGTCTGCGGAGCAGCTTTGTCAAGGTCAAACTGGGTGCCCCCTCAGCACCTCCCGCATGCTTTCCTGCTCAGTCGCGGTGCAGTGTCCTGGTCAGCAGGAACGCCATCTCTCCCTGTGCTAGTGCTTAGCTGCCACACCACAGTGCCTGTGAAGACTGGGAAACGGCCTAACAGATTAGTAAAAAGAGAGAAGGTCATAGTTCGATGTAGAGAGATGAGGACAGCGGTGGCACGTAAGAAAGAGTGCATGAGGACAGAGAGAGGGAAAACACCAATAAAGGCAGCATTGAAAGAAGTGAATGGAGGACAGAAAAGGCACAGGAGAGGGAGTAGAGAGAGATAGAGAACAGACGGAGGAAGGGGAATACGAAAAAGAGGAGAGAAAGTGAAAAGAGAAGAGAGAGAAGATGACTGCTTTAAGGAGGACACAGAAAGGAGGCATAGAAGGGCGACAGAGAGAACACAGGGTAGAAAGCAGAGGGGGAAGGAGAGGGAATAGAGCAGAAAGCAATGAGGTGGGAGAAGAAGAGAAAAAACAGAAGAGAGAGGCTACAAAGTGGAGAGAGGCAAATGTATTATGAAGGGATTAGACGGAGGGCAAAATAGAGATGTGGTACATAGATAGGAGGGAGGGAAAAGAAGAAAAGGGGTACGGAGATGTGAGGGAGGGAAAAGAAGAAATGGGGTACAGAGATGGGGAGAGAGAATTAGAGCATAGATACTCAGTTGAAAGAGGGAGAAAACGACATGAAGGAAGAGGACTGAATAAAATGTGGTGGGGTGAGGAGAAAGCAGGCCAATAAGATAGCAATGACAGCATAAGAGAGGCATACAGGCACTACTCACAGGGTGTCATTGTGGGTCTGTGTTACATGTCTTTATTTACTCCATTGAGTTAATAGTCAGTCGCATGGTTGCTTCGAGCGTGATTGTGTATTTGGGGTGAATAGGTAATGTATTACGGTAGCACGACAGTAAATGAGCCTTCTACAGCGGACCTCTGTCGGGTGACTCATGGCGCCTCTCGAGCGCGCCCGGCCGCTTTAGAAATCTTGAACATGCATTGAAGATACGCATTCAAAGTCGGCTTTCTGTTACTGAAACCGCTCAAATCTCGAGGCTCTTTTTATTATCGCACACAGTAAGAGCACGAATTCCCTCACAAGAGCTGCTCTGCCTTTTGTGCTCGTTCTTCTGGAAGCATTTCTCAGTATTTGCTATTCTTGGGCGTCAGCCTCGCACTTTCTGATGTCTTTCTGGGGGAAATACTTTTTAGGGACGAATGTCAGATCAAGCCTCAGGACGCTAAGAAACCGTTTTTGTCATGACGTTCTTTAGCAGCCTCACTCTTGGGGTATTGGAAAAGGTGTTAAATACTCCATGTCACTCCGGTATCTATCTTTCCAATGGTTGCGTTGCTCAGTAGTATTTCAAATAGATGGTCATGGAAATTCTTTATTTTCAAAGTAAGCTTTCAAAGACCATGTGTGGATAATGTAGGCTGTGTATTGTGTAACCATCGAAGTACTTAGTCTTGTGTGTGTCCGTCATAAAAGGCACACCGTTGAGCAGCAGAAATGTAAACTGGATTTTTTTTATGACCGGGGATGTGGTAAATACATGAGGGACTGTGTATTACAAGAGGCTGATTCTTGATGCGTGGTCGATAATTAGTAAGTCATTTACCCAGGCCTTTAAGTGACATTGTATTTCTCCTCTCTAGTATATTTTTGATAGGAATTATAAAAATATTTATAGAATGAAAGCATGTTACAGCATTTGATGATTTAAATATTCATAAGTCATTTGCAGTAATGTTTTATGCATCCCAGTTATCTTCGGTGCATTCAAACCACGTACGAAGCATTCTTTGCCCTTAAAGTATTCTGCAACCCTGTCGTATGCTATGCATTCAAAATACTTACAGCGTTTTGATTCTGACTGCACCCCTGTCATAACATTTTTATCCAAGTCATTTACAGCGCTTTCTACTAAAGTTTAGTGCATTTCTGCCATATGCGATGCATCCAAGTCATTTATAGCTATTTTATTCTGCACCCCTGTCATAAGTTATGTATCCAAGCCGTTTGCAGCAGTGATGGCGCGTGAACAATCCAATGTGTTTATGTCACCCAACACAAGCAGTTCAGACTTTATTAATCCCAGAAGGATGGTAAACCTGTAACATTTACACAGATTTTTGCAGAGGCATTCATTCGAGCTGTATGGAGAATTTTCATGTGTAATCTTGGGGAGCAATTTACATATTACAGTAACTGTTGAAAAAATTAATACAAGAAGATACGGGGCAGTTTTTAATGTGTTTAATATTTAAAGACTATACGTTTCCACTGCTTAATAAACCTTGCTTTATCGCTGCATTTATTTGCTTTAAAATGCACCATTTGCCCATCTTTTTAAAATTTCTTTCTCAGGAGAGGGACTCTCCCTAGAACCCAGATTTTTCCATTGAACTTGTTCACATCGCTAACTAGTGTTTTCTATTGGAAAGGGTATAGCCAAAGCAGTCTTGCTTAGTACCCTACCCCTCTTCAGAAGTCAGACTTGCTTGGCAACCCAGAAATTCTCTGAAATAATGTCTGAGTTTTCTTTTATGAATGCCTAGAAGAACTGAATTTTTAGTCCATTTATCACAGAAATAGTTCTGAAAATCGCACCAAAAAGATGGCAATTTGTAAAAAACGTCTTCATGGGGGGAGAACCCCCCCGAACCTCCCTTATTGCCGTCGCGCTGGCTCGCTGCGCTCTCTCGCATATTCTCATTCGGTCTTCATACGCCGCACCACTTTCAAATTTCACCAGCCGCCCCTGCTGGTATCCCCAAGCCCTGTGCTGTGACACAAAGGGAAGAGTGATATAAATATAAGGGCTTTGACCCCATGAAGATGTGCAGTGCTGTATCTGTTCCTGAACCTGCAGGGCGTGCTACTGCTGGAGCCCAGGGGGAGGCTCCCAGGAGGGTTTGCCTCCCTGGTCCAAGCAGTGCCCCTTCATCCAGAGCCTGATTCTTTCTTACAACAGGACTCTTGCTTTTTGCGCCCTGGGAGCGCTGAGATTTGGCTCCTAGAGGAGCCCTGGAGCTTCACAGCGTCGAGCTGCACCTTGCCCTGAGGGAATCCTCGGCGTAGGGATTCCCCTGAAATTGCTGGGATTGAGCGGGTGCCCACCCTGCTTTATATGCATGGAGAATGGCGGGTGCCCACCCTGCATTCTTATGGAGCTTTGCGGATGCCCAACCCACTTATCTACCGTCGCGGCGGGTGCCCACCCCACCGGTATCTTTGTGCGAAAATGGGAGCCTACCCCGTATTGCGGAGAAGTTGCAGAGAGAAAACTGCCGTGCCGCTGCCAAATGCGACCCGGAAGTCAGGCAACCCTTGTTGCAACGTGGGCGGGGATTGTGGCAGGACCGGAACTTGTGGCCGTGTTAGTGCGGGGCTCCCGTGAGCCGATGGGAGCCCCAATGTGCAGAGCGAGGGAGAACGGGAGTCCACCCTGCCTCCCGGAGCACCAAAGAGAACTCCCGGGTCCCAGGAAGAGTAAAGGCGGCCGAGGCCGCCGACGGCAGCGCGGGGCTCCCAGGAGTGAAGGGAAGCCCCGCGCCACGAGAGAAGTGCAGCCGGATCCGCCAGCGAGGCTCTCATGAGTGAGAGAGCCCCGCCCTCTGCCTGGGAGAAGGAGAGCGAGAGAATCCCGTGCCAGTGAGCCCGGTGAGTGAGGGCTGGGCAGGGGACATGGCCGCATTTTGCTACCGCTCCTACAAGGGGGCATGTTGTGTTTCAAGAGCCAGTACGCTCCAATGAGGGGGCTAATTTGATTTAAAAAGCACTGTGTGGTGCCAGTGTCCAATGCGTGGGGTAGTTGTTGTTTTAGAAGCCCCAGAGAGGGGCGTCATGGGAGGCACAGATGCTGAGCGGCCTTGTCTGGCAGCGGGCTGCTCCAGCACTTGGGGCCAGTTTTATATGGCTAAGAGAGTCCCAGAGGGCCGCAGTTCCTTGGGGGCAGTTCGAGGCACATTGTCGGCACCTGCGTGGTTCCGCCAGAGAGCGGGCCGCCCTAACGTTGGTGGCATATGTTTTAGTGCCACGTGGGGTCCAGAGGGCACAGAGGTGCCGGGCCCCCTTTATGCAAAGTTCCGGAAACTGGGCACAAATGAGAGGGAGTCCCTGAGAGGGACCAGAGGCACAGTGAGTGCCAGTGAATTTCACAGCTGCCCAGCAATTAGTGGGCAGCTGCTACGTTTAGGTTTGCGCAGTGGCGCACTTTTGATTCAGCTGCTAGGCAGCGGCCCTGACATTCTGGACACAGGGCGTTTGAGCCCCTTTGGAGATGGCCAGATGGCCAGGGGGACGGGGAGGTTTGTAGGGCGCCAGGTCCTAATGTAATTTATGCCTCTACTATGGGCTTTCTTAGGAGACTATGTGCTGAATGTGGTTTATGCGGTGCTAGGAAATGTGATTCATGTACTATGATTTACGCACCCTCTTTTATGCATAATGCATTTATGTGTGAGGTTAGTGTCTAATGTGTTTAGACATATGAGAGAATTGCATAATGTGTTTATGCCAGTGAGATTATTTCTTAATGTGAATTATACTTAGGACGTTAGGGTCTAATGCGTTTAGACTTATGAGAGAGTTGCATAATTTGTTTATGCTGGTGAGGTTGGCGCAGAATGTATTTCACGCCTAAATGTGATACTGTGCATAATGTGGTTTATGTTACAGGCTGATGCTAAGTACAGGGGTTACTGGTTGTACGTTTATGATATGTTTTACTTTTACTAAATTCGCTTTGTGATGGTTCTGACAGTGGTCCAGTGGCCCCTGTCAGGTGTAAATAATCCCTTGTAAATATGACCTAGTGCCAGGTGGCACGATGTATATTATGTGAGAACTATTCTAATGTGTTATGAGAATACAAAGGCTATTTTTGATATAAGCTTGTGTGGAGTTTCTTTTGTGGTGTGCCTGGGATGTTGTTGCTGTGTGCGTGCACAAATGCTTTACACATTGCCTCCGGGATAAGCCTGACTGCATGTGCCAAGCTACCAAGGGGGTGAGCAGGGGTTATCTTTGGCGTGTAACTCCCTTGCCCTGACTAGAGTGGTGGTCTCTGCCTGGCTTTGGTGCAAACCTTAGCTTACCAGAAATCCCATTTCTAACATTGGTGGTCAGCGGTGAGGATAGGAGTTGCGTTTGCGCAGTACCATAGCGACGACTGGCTGCATTACAAAACTCTGCATTTTAGATAGTCACATGTTGGGGATTATTGTTTCTGATTTAGTTTTTTCCTTAAAAGTGTTCTTTTTTGGGAAATGTGTTCTCTTGTTGCACTATGAGTTGGGTGTCCTGCCAAGGACAGAAACCAGAGAATCTGAAGGAGGATACGGCCCCTATGCTGTGTGTTGTGGGGTTGGCCTGCAGTGGTAACTTAATTGGCAGGGAGACACTAGCTCTGGAATTGTAGATAATCCCCTGGGTGCAGTTTGAGTTTTCTGGATTTCCCAGTAAGGGAGGGATACAGTGGTGGCAGCAATACAGAGTCCAGTGCAGGAAGTCCCAGTCTCAGTTCCCAGAGGATGGTACCTGGTTCCCGGTTAAGAGGGGTGCAGGTTGTGTTTCAGGGGCAGTAAGATGCTGTCTCACCAGTCTGAGGGGGCGTATGTGGATGAGTGGTGTGTTCACTGGACGATTGGGTGTGAGTTCTCTGTTTCCAGGGAACCTGCATGGGAGGCAGACCTCTGGCTGTGTGTTAGAGGATCTGAAAAGGCATTTGGGAGTGATCTTAAAAGGAGTGGCTCTGGTATCTTCCGGACCTCGTGGTGGAAGAGGTGGAAGAGGTTCAGAGTAGCCCAGCTAGGTCCCGGTGTAGTGGGAGGTGTGTAGGGGCTCACGTCCTGCCTCTGCGGAGAAGGAGTGAGTGTGGGGCTTTGTGTCCCAAGGTGCCCGAAACCCAGTCTCAGGGCCTGTATGGTTCTTTCAGGGAACACCAGGTTGGGGCCTAGACTGTACTGGTAGGCCATTTTGAGGGGGATCTTCCAGTGTCTAGAGAATGTGGAGCATCTGTAAGCAGAGCTCCAGCAGTTCTGGTGTCTGGCAGTACCACTCCAGTTGGGAGGGTGCAGAGGTCCAGAGTGAGGGGTGAGAGGGGGAAAGAGTCCCCAGTGGAAGAAACAGTGGTTCAAGGGCCAGCCAGAAGGGCTAATTCTCCTAGTAGTGACCATGGTGATGCCACTTCTTTCCTGGGGGATCTCCACGCACTGTCAGATGGACAGGAGGTCGTGAGATATGCGCCAGGCAGACTGTCACACAACACATAAGAGGTGTGTTACCCTCTGGTGGGGGGCATGCGTGCTCCCCAGGAAGTCGTTGTGCGCCAGGCGGGTGCTCAGCCAGAGGGTTCCGTCCCTGGGTTGAGAGGCCAGGTTCAGGTGTTTCCTGACCTGGAGGGAAGGGCAACTGTAATCAGTCTCCTGACCGGGTTGTCTTCTAGGGGTACCACTCCAGATCGGAGGGTGCAGTATTCTAGAAGGGGGTGCAGAGGGAGGGAGACCTCGCCTCTCACCACCGGTGCAGCCTGAGGGTTTAGATCCCAGGTTGGTAGACCAGTTGCTAGAGAGAGGCCCTGAGCTGGTGAGTGAATGGTGTTCTGAGGTTGCCTCTCACAGGAGGAGAGTGCGGAACCTCAAGTTGGAGGACCAGTGGCAGTTGGAACTACACTGAGAGGGAGAGTGGAGAATGGCTATTATGTACCAGGGGTTACTGCCCCCCACTCTGTGGATTGGCAAGGACCGGAGGTCCCTGGATGGCCTAGGGCCTGGTCCTGGCCATGGACAACTAGGGAGTACCAGTGGGATAGACTAGTTGGGCCTGAGAGTTTTTTTTTCAGAGGGAACCACGTTGGTTCAGAGTGGCGTAACACCGGAGGGTGTCCTGCAGTACGGGCCCGCGTCCGTGTTCTATCGCCCCAAGCAGGGAAGCCCATCACAGTGGTGATTGGTCTGCCCTGCGTTTTGGCTGGATGGGGGTTGTGTTGGACTTGGCCCTTTTGGGCAGGTTCACCCCTGAACTTTTTGCCTTAAGCTCTGACATAGTGGTAGTGGTTTTGGGCCTCTGGGCACTTTAGCACTGTGGCCCAGTGTAAAGTGCGGGCGCTCTCTGAGTGCGTGTGGTGAGATTGGCCTGCCCTCCCATAAGAATGCATGGGGGATATGTGTATCCATGGTAATTCCTGGTAGGAGAGGAGTGCAGGGGCGAGTTTAGTATGTATGAACTCGTGAGAATAAATGCTGCGCAATGGTGTGCGCAGATTTATGGTGACTGGTGGAGAAATGCCACTTTTAGAAGTTGGCATTTCTGTGTGCTGTGTGTCTGCCTGCCTGATGTGAATTGCATGTCTGTCTGGCTTGTGATTGACAGGAGCTGAAGGGTGTGGGTGGCTCCAGGAGACAGGGTGAGTCAGCTCAGTGGTGAATAGAGAGATCTGCATATAGTTGGGAGGGAGGAGTTGCACCTGGGACCTGAATAGAGATGTGCCTTCCCTCCGCAATGCTGGCTCTACCCCCTGTGGTGTGTCTGATCACTGAGCCCCCACCTGACAAAGGGGAGAGGAGCTGGGCAAAGCAAAGTGCTCCAAAGCCCCTCTAAACCAGTTCTGACTGGTATCCCCAAGCCCTGTGCTGTGACACAAAGGGAAGAGTGATATAAATATAGGGGCTGTGACCCCGTGAAGATGTGCAGTGCTCTATCTGTTCCTGAATGTAGGAGAGTAGATCTGCCTCTTATGTTGCCCCCACTTATTTTCTGATGTTTACACTGGTTTCTGGCTGCAGTCTGGCTGGGACCCTGCTAATCAGGGCCCCAGCCTCTCTGTTCTCTCTAAACAACATGGAGTGCATATTAGGTGCACTAGTGATTGGATACTGTGGTGCCTTATGAGTCCCTAGTATATGGTACCTTAGGTACCAAAGGCATAGGTACTTCTCAGGCCTACCAGGGGCTGAAGCATGTATTATGCCATCCCTGGGAAGCAGACTAAATTTGACACTGCAGGCCTGCTACTGCAGCCTGGATGAGGTGGCGCTAGCACTCCTCACTGGGTTATAGTTTCACTATATCTCTCCTGCACACACATCTAAACCTAACAGCCACCCCTAAGGCAGGCCCTATAAATCCTAAGGGCTGGGTGCTTGGTTTCCATGTGAGGGGGTGCCTCTGCCTGAGCAGGGCCCCTCTCAAGCTCTCAGAGTCCATTCTCTGGGGCTGTTTGTGAATGCGGTCAAACCAAATACTCTTAAGTGCATTATAACCTCGCGGTAAGTGCTAACTTTGGAATGGTTGCATCAAAACATGTTGTGTTTGGTGTCAAATGCTTTGGAATCATACCCCCACACCATTAACTGGTGTGGGAGTATGATCCCACCCTTCTAGAGGGATAGACATGTACCTACTGTGGAAACGCGGTAGAATCCTGAAGAGCCCTGGCATCACAAAATGGATGCCACCAGTCACAGACACTGGGCTGCCCTCCTGCTGATGACCGAAACTTGCAGTGGAGGAGGCCCAACAATAGGTATCCTGTCACAGGGAGGTGTGACCACCTCCCAGACACGGTTTAGTGTATTGGGGCTCGGTGGGTGCACTCCTAGAGTGCTTTGAAGTCCTGCACTGGGGGAGCAGTAGGCTCCTCTGTGCATACACCAGTTCAAACCAGCTCAGGGGCTACCTGCCCCTGCTCTGGCGTGAAACTGGACAAAGGGAAGTGGGCGTAGCCACCCACTCCCCTGACCCTCCCATATGTGGGGTCATAGAGCTAGTCCCCCCCTTCCTTTCAGCATAAGTTAGGGAACCCTTGCCATTGCAAACTAGATACCCCTGGACGATGCTCTGAAGGCAAATCCCTGACCTTCCACGTTTCACTACCTCTGGAAGACGGAAGAATCTCCCTTGGAGTCGAGGAGTGACTCCCTTGCTTGGCAGGCACCCAATCTTGCAATCAAGGGTCGCAAACTTTCCCGATCTCGCCAGAGTCCAAAGTCCCTGCATCCCAGGAAGAGGATTTCCTGACTTCTCCAAGGCCCCTGTTTAGTGAATCCTCCCGAGGCGTCTTTGCGATCTCTTACCAGTTGGCTTGTGGGTCCCCAGAAGACTTTTCTACAGTTCCAAAGGGCTCCCCTGGTTGCTCGAGGACTGCCCTGACTTACCTTTGCTGGGTGAGTCCCTCAGACCTTGCTGGTCTGCACCGCTGACTTTTTATCCTTTCCACGAGACTTGCTGTTGCCAAGGCTTGTTGACTCCAATCTGGTCGCCGGTACCACAGTAAGCTGCAGACTTTGTGGGACATGCTGAATCCAGCTCCTGGTTGTCGTTGACGCCTCCTGGACCTCGTGACTGAAGAGTCAAGACACCCATGGATCACCTGAAATCACCCGACGACTGTGGGCATCCATCTTCCTTGCCCTGGGTCACTGCCCAGTGACTTTGAACACTGTCCCCTCTGCTTTCAGGTCTTCCTTCTTCTGAATCCAGGCTTGGATTCCACCGGACACTTCTCCTGTCTTCACAAGCAGCAAGTCTTCTTTGGCTCCCATTGAGTACGACGCCGCGACCCGACACCAAAAGACACATATGCACCCAGCTTCCCTGGGTGAGGTAACTCCAGCACTACAGTGCTCCTGTGGGTGTTGGCTCTAGAACTACTTACCCTGTAAGTGACTTGCTTGTAGACTCTCCCGAAGTATCCTAAAGCTCTTAATTTCCAATCGCGACTTGCTCCATTAAAGTCAATAGGGATTCGCGGCTGTGCTCTCACACTGCATGCGTCTCCCATGGGTCCTTTGCTTACCAGCCTTGGGTGGTTTCGTGAGGCCCCAGCGCTTCTGAAGGCCCTAGGCCTTGTCCCCTTGCAATTCGTTATCTCTAAGTCTCTTTTTTTAGTATATGGTCTGGTACGCCCCTAGGGCCCCAGCCATATTTGTGCTTAATTTATTGTGAAACGTTGATTTATGCATATGTTCCTGACTTCTAATCTCATAAAGATATTAGCAGAGAGTTGTTAGTAATAAATACATATATATTTTATATATATATCTGTGTGGTCTCCTTTCATTTTGTGATTCAAGAGATTATAAGGTAAAACAAGCTGCTTTACATTCCTCTAAAGACTTAGCCTGAAGGCTGCTCTCCACAGCTACCACTAGGATAGCTTTCTTTAAAATGTTGTCTTAAACCTACTACCATAAGAGTCGAATTGTACTGGTGCAAGGTGTCCACTTTAACTAGTGAACAGCATATACCAGGCCAACTTCTCACATTGGTGGGCAGCGTGTGGGATTCCAGCTTGCCATTGTTTTACCAGAAAATCTCTATTTGAATTACCAACTGAAAACCACTATAGGTACTCAAGGTACATATAAAGTCAAGCTTAGTATCAATAAGTTCTACTGAACTTAGAGCTGTGTGTCAAGGGATAGCACACCCTTTCTACAGCTTAAGCTAGGATCAGTAGGCCACTAACTAGTGTAGGTAGTACAACACTGCACAACACTAGAATGTCCTTAAGGGTTGGAACCAGTGGGTCCACCCAGCCTCAGTATAAGGACATGACTTTCTTTGACTTGAAAGCCATGTGTGCTGCAAGGCACCTGAAGATAGGGCAGAGTCCCTCCACACTACACCTGATAGCTCTGCTGACAGCAGATGATCTTAGATTAGCTCTAGGAGCTAATGGGTCTGAATCAGGGGGTGGGTCAATTACAGTGTCTGGGTCAGATGATGAAAATCAGGATGACCAGGACTCTGTGGTTGAAGGGCCAGATCCACAAGGGTCTGAAAAGGACAGAGGAATTATCCCTAAGAGAACTGACAGAGTGGAGGAAAGGTCTATGTCCCTTTCTAGGGAGTCTGACCACTCCTATCACTCTGGCAGAGAATCTGTCCAGCAGAGGAGCTCCTACTTTCCTAGAAGGGAGACCTCCTCTGACAGAATGTACAAACTGCTGCAGTATGAGGAAGCAAGATTTGCCCTCAAAACCAAGCAGTTGGCATTAGATAGAGAAGCCTTTGAGCTCCAGAGAGCTTCTAGCAGAGAGGGGTTAGAACCCCCTGGTGGCAGCAACAGTGTCCCTAGAGGTAGAGAATATATTCCAGACCATAGGAACCTGAGCTATGTTGTTCCTCCCTACCAGAGTGGGGATGATATCCATAAGTGGATAACTGCTATGGAGAGGGCCTGTAGAGTAAAACAGGTCCCCCAAAAGCAGTGGGCAGCAATCTTGTGGCTCTCCTTTTCAGATAAAGGCAGAGTCAAGCTCCTCTCGGTTAGAGAAGAGGATGCTGATGACTATGAAGTTCTGAAGAGTGCACTGATAGATGGGTTTGGCTTAACCACTGAGCAGTACAGGTTGAAGTTCAGAGACACCCAGAAGGCACAGCCTCAGGACTGGATTGACTTTGTAGATTGTGCAACCAAGGCTCTGGAGGGTTGGCTGGTTGGCAGTAGGGTTACTGATTTGAAGGGATTGTATAATCTAATGATGAGAGAACAGATCCTTAATAATTACCAGGACCAGTTGTTGCATCAATACCTGGTGGACTCTGATCTGACCTCTCCCCAAGACTTGGGAAAGAAGGCAGACAAATGGGTCAGAAGCGGGGTGAGGCAGAAAACCTAGAACCAAGGGGGTGACACCAAGAAGCAGGGTTCTAAGGGCTCTGAGAAAGGTGGGGATAAGTCAAAAGACCAGAAGTCTTCACAAGGACCCCAAAAATCTGCATCTGGTGGGGAGTCTCAATCCAACAAGGGAAAAGGCCAAAAGAAGCTCTGGTGCAAATTCTGTAAACAGAATGGGCACTGGACTTCTGATTGTAACAAGTCCAAAGACCAAACCACCACCACTCCTGCCCCTAAGGCAACTGTTCCCCCTAGTTCAGCTACTGGTGGAGGTGGTACACAGAATAAGTGTGTAGTAGGGTTGACCCTGGGTTCTAAATTGGACTCTGGCCTAGTCAGAGTACCCACTCAGGCATTGCTGATTTGTGATGGAGACATTGATATGTCCTTCCTAGTGAGCCCCAGTAATCTGGGCAGATACAAACAGCAGCCTGTAATAAATGGCAAACAGGCTTTGGCATTCAGGGACACAGGTGCTAGTGTCACCATGGTGGCAGAGGATCTAGTGGACCCTGGACAGATCATCCTGGGCGAAATGTACCAGGTGACCAACGCAAGCAATGTCAGGACCAACCATAGTCTGGCAGTTGGGAATTTCTCCTGGGGAGGGATAACTGGCCTTAAGAAGGTTGTAGTCAGTGCAGACCTCCCTGTAGAATGTCTACTGGGCAATGATCTAGAGACTTCAGCCTGGTCTGAAGTAGAGTTATGGACTCATGCTGAGATGTTCGGCATCCCTGCAGAGGTATTTGCTATGACCAGGTCACAGGCCAAAATGCATAACACTGAACCATCTCTGGATCCTGAAACCATGGACCAGGTGATTCCCAAGAAGAGGAGCAGTAGGGTTAAGGCAGTGCCTTCCCCTCTGTCTCAGATCACAGATTCACCTCTTGAGGGAGGAGAAGCAGATCCTGAAGAAGGAACTTCCCCAGAGGGACTTGAGCCTGATCAGGTTGAGTTATTGGGGACAGGGGGTCCTTCTAGGGAAGATCTGAGTAAGGAGCAACAGTGCTGCTCCTCTCTTGAACCCCTCAGACAGCAGACTGCTGCTGAGGCTGCTGGGAGTGCTAGTGGGTCCCATAAAGTTTATTGGGATGAGGGAATCCTATATTCTGAGGGTAGAGATCCAACAACCTGGAGCCACCAGGAGGTTGGTAATACCTCAGAAGTTTAGGGGGTTCCTCTTGACCCTAGCACATGATATCCCTCTGGCAGGTCACTTGGGCCAAAACAAGACCTGGGACAGGCTTGTCCCACATTTTCATTGGCCACATATGTCAGAAGACACCAAGGAGTTTTGTCGCTCCTGTGTAACTTGTCAAGCCAGTGGCAAGTCAGGTGGCACAACAAAGGCCCCCCTGATACCACTACCTGTGGTGGGGCTACCCTTTGAAAGGGTATTGATTGACATTGTTGGTCCCCTTGACCCTCAAACTGCATCTGGGCACAGATTTATCCTGGTGGTAGTGGATCATGCCACCAGGTACCCAAGTACCCAGAGGCAATCCCCCTGAGGACCACCATAGCCCCTGTGGTGGCAAGAGCCCTCATTGGAGTTTTCTCCAGAGTGGGTTTCCCAAAGGAGGTCATCACTGACAGAGGTACGAACTTCATGTCAGGATATTTGAAAGCAATGTGGAAGGAGTGTGGTGTAACTTATAAGTTCTAAGCAAGGAGGTAGATCCCACGAGAACACACTCATACCACTGTACTGTTAATTCTTCTGCACTCCTTACCTAACATAATATATCACTCTCCACTTACTCAGGCAACCGTCTTCCAAGCCAAAATATAATTCAGACTGAAATGCAATGCATACACTTATTATCAGTTTAAAATAGATTTTACTATTCTTAAAATTTCGAAAAAACTCCGAAAATGTACATTGTTTTTAATACATAAAAAAGTTCTACATTAAATACATAGCAATATCCTTCAACATGATTCCTAAACAATCATAGACACAAAACCTATTGTAACCCTACTTGCTACAGGCAATAGATAATTCCTGTTTAAAGATGTATTAGATCCCAAAGCTTTATAAAATCTGTCTGGCACTTTTTAGTGAGGAAAATTTTCCTTATCATCTAAAAGTCCTTTGCTATTAGGGATTCGAACAAATACAGGAGCGTCAACGCGTTTCAGTGGTCTATAAGCTTAGAGAGATTAACCACCTTCCTCAGGACAGATTACGATACCGGGTCACAAATCTTCTTTTGGTACAAGTCATATCTATTGTAAGAAAAAGGGGGAAGGTATCAACTTACATCCTAATATTCCTTCATAATCATCAAATATAGTCTTAAAAACATCCTATGTATCACAAGTTAAAAACATTTTATACATTATACAGTTTATCTTAAAAAGAAGTTTTGCTGAAAAGGTTTACATTGCATTTCAAGGTGAGATCTACAGACATCAGTCTCACTCTCCAATCATCCTTACATTTATATATTTAATGGTACATCCATCTCTCGCTCCCATACAGTACACTACTATAGATCTTCTTTGTTATGAAAATCTGCACTTGTAGCAAGTAGGGTTACAATAGGTTTTGTGTCTGTGATTGTTTAGGAATCATGTTGAAGGATATTGCTATGTATTTAATGTAGAACTTTTTTATGTATTAAAACAATGTACATTTTCGGAGTTTTTTTCGAAATTTTAAGAATAGTAAAATCTATTTTAAACTGATAATAAGTGTATGCATTGCATTTCAGTCTGAATTATATTTTGGCTTGGAAGACGGTTGCCTGAGTAAGTGGAGAGTGATATATTATGTTAGGTAAGGAGTGCAGAAGAATTAACAGTACAGTGGTATGAGTGTGTTCTCCAGGGATCTACCTCCTTGCTTAGTTGTTTTAAGAACCCTGTTCCCTGGAACTAGTTTGGGTTATCTATCTTTTTGTCCAAAAAAAATCAAAGTAACTTATAAGTTCACCACCCCCTATCACCAACAATGCAATGGGTTGGCTGAACGTTTCAACAAAACCCTTAAGGGAATGATTAAAGGACTCCCAGAGAAGCTTAGGCGGAAATGGGACCTTCTTCTTCCCTGCCTTTTGTTTGCATACAGAGAGGTTCCACAGAAGGGGGTTGGTTACAGCCCATTTGAGCTTCCGTTCCGACACCCTGTAAGAGGTCCATTATGTTTGGTAAAAGAGGGCTGGGAGTTACCTCTCAAACCCCCCCAAACAGGATGTGATGGACTATGTACTTGGTCTCCGCTCCAGAATGGCCGAATATATGAAGAAGGCAACCAAAAACCTGGATGCCAGCCAAGAGTTACAAAAAACTTGGCATGACCAAAAGGCTGTGCTGACTGTGTACCAGCCAGGACAGAAAGTGTGGGTGTTGGCGCTTGTGACCCCAGCAGCCCTCCAAGACAAATGGAGTGGCCCCATACCATTGTTGAGCAAAAGTGAGAAGTCACCTATCTGGTGAATCTTGGAACTCCCAGGATCCCCCTGAGGGTGCTCCATGTCAACAGATTGAAACCATATGTTGACAGGGCTGACATGGGCTTGCTCATGGCAACTGATGAGGAACAGGAGGAGGAGAGTGACCCTCTCCCTGACCTGCTCTCACAGAACCCTGATGATGGGTCAGTAGATGGTGTTGCTTTGGCAAGCAGCCTCACTGACCATCAGCAAACTGAATGCAGACAAGTTCTGCAAAAGTACAGACATATGTTTAGCATGACCCCTAGTCAGACTACCTGGTGCACCCATGAGGTGGACACTGGAGACAGTCTGCCTGTCAAGAGTAAAATCTACAGGCAACCTGATCATGTCAGGGACTGAATCAGGACTGAAGTCCAGAAAATGTTGGAATTAGGTGTGATTGAGCCTTGAGATAGCCCTTGGGCTACCCCAGTAGTCCTAATACCCAAACCTCATACCCAGGGTGGTAAGAAAGAAATGAGGTTTTGTGTAGACTACAGAGGCCTCAATGCAGTCACCAGGACTGATGCCTATCCCATACCAAGGGCAGATGACCTGATTGATACTTTGGCCTCAGCCAAGTATCTAAGTACATTTGACCTAACAGCTGGCTACTGGCAGATCAGGTTAGCTGAGGATGCAAAAGCCAAAACAGCATTTTCGACCCCTAGTGGGCACTACCACTTTGTGGTGATGCCCTTTGGATTGAAAAAATGCACCTACCACTTTTAAGAGGTTGGTGAACAAAGTTCTGGCAGGGATCGAAACTCATTGCTCAGCTTATCTAGATGATATTGCTGTCTTTAGTTCCTCCTGGCAGGATCACCTGGTCCACATCAGAAATGTTTTGGAGGCCCTGCAGAAAGCAGGCCTCACTATCAAGGCCACTAAGTGCCAGATAGGGCAGAGTCAGGTTGTGTACCTGGGCCACCTTGTAGGTGAGGGCCAGGTTCAGCCTTTACAGAGCAAAATCCATACCATAATGGAATAGGTTGCTCCAACCACCCAGACACAGGTGAGAGCCTTTTTAGGCCTGACTGGGTACTATAGGAGGTTTGTAAAGGGATATGGAAGTATAGTGACCCCCTTGAATGATCTTACCTCAAAGAAAATGCCAAAAAAGGTTCAGTGGACAGCTAGCTGTCAGAAGGCATTTGAAGACCTAAAGCAGGCCATGTGCACTGCTCCCATCTTACAGAGTCCAGACTACATCAAATAGTTCATTGTCCAAACAGATGCTTCTGAGCTGGGTGTGGGAGCTGTACTGTCTCAACTGAATGATGAAGGTCAAGACCAGCCAGTAGCTTTCATTAGCAGAAGGCTGACCCCTAGAGAGAAACGTTGGTCAGCTATAGAGAGGGAGGCCTTTGTTGTGGTGTGTTCCCTGAAGAAGCTGAGGCCATACTTATTTGGCACTCACTTCATGGTTCAGACTGACCACAAGCCCCTCCTATGGCTTAAACAGATGAAAGGTGAAAACCCAAAACTTTTAAGGTGGTCCATTTCCCTACAGGGGATGGACTATACAGTGGAACATAGACGTGGGACCCAACATGCCATGCTGATGGACTCTCAAGGTATTTCCACTTAGACCACGAAGACTCAATTGGTCAAGGTTAGTTTAGTGTCCCTGCTCTTGGGGGGGGTTGTGTAGGAGAGTAGATCTGCCTCTTATATTGCCCCCACTTTTTAGGTCTCGCCTGACCCAGCGCATGCGCTGGTCTGGCAAGACTTATTGAGAGGGCTCCAGAAAGTGCTACCAGGCCAGCCTAGAGCTACAGTGCATGTGCGCGGGCGCGCGCGCCGCGCTTTACCGTGAATACTTTCCCTTTTGCGGCCGCACGGCCGCTTTGATGTTTGATCGTGATCACGATCGCGATCACTCTCACTTTCGCGGCCGCACAGCCGCTTTGCATAGCCAATAGGTCTCGCTTTTGGGACCTTATAAGTATTTAGTTATGCAACTGTTGCATGGCTAAACACTTATAAGGTCCCAAAGGCGAGACCTATTGGCTATGCCAATGCTTGTTTTCTGATGTTTACACTGGTTTCTGGCTATATTCTGGCTGGGACCCTGCTAATCAGGGCCCAGCCTCTCTGTTCTCTCTAAACAACATGGAGTGCATATTAGGTGCACTAGTGATTGGATACTGTGGTGCCTTATGAGTCCCTAGTATATGGTACCTTAGTATATGGTACCTTAGGTACCAAGGGCATAGGTACTTCACAGGCCTACCGGGGGCTATTATGCCACCCCTGGGAAGCAGACTAAATCGGACACCACAGGCCTGCTACTGCAGCCTGAGTGAGATGGTGCTAGCACTTACTGAGATACAGGTTCACTATATCTCTCCTGCATACACATCTAAACCTATCAGCCACCCCTAAGGCAGGTCCTATCAATCCTAAGGGCAGGGTGCTTGGTTTCCATGTGAGGGGGTGCCTCTGCCTGAGCAGGGCTTCTCTGCAGCTCTCTGAGTCCATTCTCTGGGGCTGTTTGTGAATGCGGTCAAACCATATACTCTTAAGTGCATTATAACCTCGTGGTAAATGCTAACTTTGGAATGGCTGCATCAAAACATGTCGTGTTTGGTGTCAAATGCTTTGGAATGATACCCCCACACCAGTAGTTGGTGTGGGAGTATGATTCCACCCTTCTAGAGGGATAGACATGTACCTACTGTGGAAACGCGGTAGAATCCTGAAGAGCCCTGGCATCACAAAATGGATGCCACCAGTCACAGACACTGGGCTGCCCTCCTGCTGATGACCGAAACTCACAGTGGAGGAGGCCCAACAATAGTTATCCTGTCACAGGGAGGTGTGATCACCTCCCAGACAGGGTTTAGTGTATTGGGGCTGGGTGGGTGCACTCCTAGAGTGCTTTGAAGTCCTGCACTGGGGGAGCAGTAGGCTCCTCTGTACATACACCAGTTCAAACCGGCTCAGGGGCTATCTGCCCATGCTCTGGCACAAAACTGGACAAAGGGAAGTGGGTGTAGCCACCCACTCCCCTGACCCTTCCATAGGTGGGGTCATAGATCTAGTCCCTCCCTTCCTTTCAGTATAAGTTAGGGAACCCTTGCCATTGCAAACTAGATACCGCTGGACGACGGTCTGAAGATGAATCCCGGACCTTTGTCTTTCTACTACCTCTGGAAGACGGAAGAATCTCCCTTGGAGTCAAGGAGTGACTCCCCTGCTTGGCAGGCACCCAATCTTGCAATCAACGATCGCAAACTTTCCCGCTCCCGCCGGAGTCCGAAGTCCCTGCATCCCAGGAAGAGGATTTCCTGACTTCTCCAAGGCCATCGTGAGTCCCTAGCGACGCTGAGGCAAGTGGACCCCACGAGTGACGAGGAACCGCAATCCCTGGGTACCGTGTACTATTTTCGAGTGGAAACCCTTCACGACGTTCTACGAACTTGTGCATTGGTCCACATCTGGTACAAGCCTCCAGCAGGAATCCCTCTGTAGATCAGAGGCCTACCTCGTCCCGAGTGACCGTGGGCCCCTGTTGAGTGAATCCTCCTGAGGCGTCTTTGCGATCCCTTGCCGGTTGGCTTGTGGGTCCCCAGAAGACTTTTCTACAGTTCCAAAAGGCTTCTCTCGTTGCTCCAGGCCTGCCCTGACTTACCTTTGCTGAGTGAGTCCCTCAGACCTTGCTGGTCTGCACCGCTGACTTATTATGCTTTCCACGAGACTTGCTGTTGCCAAGGCTTGTTGGCTCCAATCTGGTCGCCGACACCGCAGTACGCTGCAGACTTTGTGGGACACACTGAATCCAGCTCCTGGTCATCGTCGATGCCTTCTGGACCTCGTGGCTGAAGAGTCAAGACACCCATGGATCACCTGAAATCACCCGATGACTGTGGGCATCCATCTTCCTTGCCCCAGGTCACTGCCCAGTGACTTTGAACACTGTCCCCTCTGCTTTCAGGTCTTCCTTCTTCTGAATCCACACTTGGATTCCACCGGACACTTCTGCTGTCTTCACAAGCAATAAGTCTTCTTTGGCTGCCATTGAAAACGACGCCCCGACCCGACACCAAAAGACACCTATGCACCCGGCTTCCCTGGGTGAAGTAACTCCAGCACTACAGTGCTCCTGTGGGTGTTGGCTCTAGAACTACTTACCCTGTAAGTGACTTGCTTGTAGACTCTCCCGAAGTATCTAAAACTCTTAATTTCCAATCGTGACTTGCTCCATTGAAGTGAATAGGGAGTCGCGGCTGTGTTCTCACACTGCATGTTCTCCCATGGGTCCTTTACTTACCTGCCTTGGGTGGTTTTGTGAGGCCCCAGCGCTTCTGGAGGCCCTAGGCCTTGTCCCCTTGCAAGTCAATATCTCTAAGTCTCTTTTTTAGTATATGGTCTGGTACGCCCCTCGGGCCCCAGCCATAGTTGTGCAACGTTAATTTATGCATATGTTCCTGACTTCTAATCTCATAAAGAGATTAGCAGAGAGTTGTTAGTAATAAATACATATATATTTGACATATATACCTGTGTGTTGTCCTTTCATTTAGTGATTAAAGAGATTATAAGGTAAAACAAGCTGCTTTACATTCCTCTAAAGACTTAGCCTGAAGGCTGCTCTCCACAGCTACAACTATGATAGCTTTCTTTAAAAGGTTGTCTTAAACCTACTACCATAAGAGTCGAATTGTACTGGTGCAAGGTGTCCACTTTAACTAGTGAACAGCATATACCAGGCCAACTTCTCACACTGAACCTGCAGGGCATGCTGCTGCTGGGTCCCAGGGGGAGGCTGCCAGGAAGGCTTGCCTCCCTGGGGCCTGCATTGCCCCTTCATCTAGAGCCTGATTCTTTCTTACAACAGGACTCTTGCTTTTTGCGCCCTGGGAGCGCTGAGATTTGGCTCCAAGAGGAGCCCTGGAGTTTCGCAGCGTCGAGCTGCACCTTGCCCTGAGGGAATCCCCGCAGTAGGGATTCCCCGGAAATTGCCGAGATTGAGCGGGTGCCCACCCCGCTTTATATGCATTGAGAGTGGTAGGTGACCATCCCGCTTTCTTATGGAGCTTTGTGGGTGCCCACCCCGCTTATCTGCCGTCATGGCGGGTGCCCACCCCGCCGGTATCTTTGTGCGAAAACGGGAGTCTACCCTCTATTGCGGAGAAGTCGCCGAAGGAAAACCGCCGGGCCGCTGCCAAATGCGATCCGGAAGTTAGGCAACCCTTGTTGCGATGCGGGCGGGGCCGGCAGCAGGACCAGAAATTGTGGCTGTGTCGGTGCAGGACTCTCGTGAGCTGATGGGAGCCCCGGTGTGCAGAGCGAGGGAGAACGGGAGCTCACCCCGCCTTCCGGAGCACTAAAGAGAAGCCCCGGGTCCCAGGGGGGGCCCAGGTGAAGAGTAAAGGCGGCCGAGGCCGCTGACGGCAGCGCGGGGCTCCCAAGAGTAAAGGGAAGCCCCGCGCCACGAGAGAAGTGCAGGCGGATCTCCCAGTGATGCTCTCATGAGTGAGAGAGCCCCGCCCACTGCCCGGGAGAGGGAGAGCGAGAGAATCCCGTGCCAGAGAGCCCGGTGAGTGAGGGCTGGGCAGGGGACATGGTCGCATTTTGCTACCACTATTACAAGGGGACATGTTGTGTTTCAAGAGCCAGTATGCTCCAATGAGGGGGTTAATTTGATTTAAAAAGCCCTGTGTGGTGCCAGCGTCCAACGCATGGGGTAGTTGTTGTTTTAGAAGCCCCAGAGAGGAGCGTCATGGGAGGCACAGATGCTGAGCGGCCCTGTCTGGCAGCGGGCTGCTCCAACGCTTGGGGACAGTTTTATATGGCTAAGAGAGTCCCAGAGGGCCACAGTTCATTGGGGGCAGTTTGAGGCGCATTGTTGGCATCTGGGCGGTCCCGCCAGAGAGCGGGCCGCCCCAACGATGGTGGCATATGTTTTAGTGCCATGTGGGGTCCAGAGGGCACAGAGGTGCCTGGCCCCCTTTATGCAAAGTGCCACAAACTGGGCATAAATGAGAGGGAGTCCCTGAGAGGGACCAGAGGCACAGTGGGTGCCAGTGAGTTTCACAGCTGCCCAGCAATTAGTGAGCAGCTGCTATGTTTAGGTTTGTGAAGTGGCGCACTTTTGATTCAGCTGCTAGGCAGCATCCCTGACAGTCTGGACACAGGGTGTTTGAGCCCCTTTGGAGATGGCCGGTTGGCCAGGGGTACGGGGAGGTTTGTAGGTCGCCAGGTCCTAATGTAATTTATGCCTCTACTATGGTCTTTCTTAGGAGACTATCTGCTGAATGTGGTTTATGCGGTGCTAGGAAATGTGATTCATGTACTATGATTTACGCACCCTGTTTTATGCATAATGCATTTATGTGTGGGGTTAGTGTCTAATGCGTTTAGACATATGAGAGAATTGCACAATGTGTTTATGCCAGTGAGATTATTTTCTGATGTGAATTATACTTAGGAGGTTAGGGTCTAATGTGTTTAGACTTATGAGAGGGTTGCATAATGTGTTTATGCTGGTGAGGTTGGCGCAGAATGTGTTCATGCCTAAATGTGATACTGTGCATAATGTGGTTTATGTTACAGGCTGATGCTAAGTACAGTGATTACCAGTGGTTACTGGTTGTACGTTTATGATATGTTTTACTAAGTTCGCTTTGCGATGGTTCTGACAGTGGTCCAGTGGGCCCTGTCAGGTGTAAATAATCCCTTGTAAATATAACCTAGTGCCAGGTGGCACCATGTATATTATGTGAGAACGATTCTAATGTGTAATGAAAATACAAAGGCTATTTTTGATATAACCTTGTGTGGAGTTCCTTTTGTGGTGTGCCTGGGATGTTGTTGCTGTGTACGTGGGCAAATGCTTTACACATTGCCTCCGGGATAAGCCTGACTGCTCGTGCCAAGCTACCAAGGGGGTGATCAGGGGTTATCTTTGGCGTGTAACTCCCTTGCCCTGACTAGAGTGGTGGTCTCTGCCTGGCTTTGGCGCACGCCTTAGCCAACCAGAGATCCCATTTCTAACAGCGGGTCTCTGACTCCTCCGTGGAGGATGCGGGTCTCTCCGTCGGCTGCCTACGACTTCACTTCTCTCCTACTTCTGCCCTCCGTAGAGTCTGGCGTTCCCGACATTAAAGCACAGTACTCCACTCTGCCCCTCATTCCTGTTGGTTTCCGTCCGAGCATTGGAACAACAGGACTGTCAGGCCTCCTTCCGGTTGGTGTCTCTGCAGCCGCCATCTTGGAAAGGTCGGCTTGCTCTGCGATGGGGGTGAACCCACCACATCTTCCAAGTCCCAAGTTTTAGAATTTGGCTATCTGGGCACCTTTAGCACCACCACCACCAAAGGGCCAATACTGGAGGGCTACCACTTGGGGGGTTAGGACTCACTCTGGCTGGGTCCATTTGTGGGTTGAAGATGGTTGGAGTCTTTACTCCCAGACGTGGGTCCCTTGTTCACTTTGCCACTGGATTCAAGACTGATTTGCATATAGCTGTGTCTGAACAGGGGTGGCAAAGTGAGCTAAAGAATGATGATGAATTCAACCCAGATCTGTGACTGGGGTGAGTGTCTGAAAAGTTTCTGCACTCTGTCCCTCATCTCCTTGTGCTTGCTTTGTTCGCCCTAAGTTGGCAGGGTATGCCGAGACGTGGGTCCCTTGCTCACTTTGCCACTGGATTCAAGCTACACTGGCTGATGAGGGCTGTTAGCCTGAAACCGGTCCCAGGATGCTTGTTTCCGGTCCAACTAAGACATGGCTTGGCAGTTCAGACTGAACTGTACCCATGAGGCACACGGTCAAGACTGATTTGCATATAGCTGTATCTGAACTGGGGTGGCCAAGTGAGCTAAAGAACGATATGAAGTACTGGGAATTTTAAGCCCAGTGGTGCAGGGGAACACACCCTATGACTTCGGGTTCTTCCTGTTTCAGACCTACAGAAACACAGAGTCTTCTGGGTGAAGTCAAAGATCAGTTTATTGGCTGCAGACCAATTACAGGCATCCTAGAAGTACAACAGCGTGTATGTTCTCAGGAGACTGCTTAAACTTACAGAAACGGGCTTCTCCTTAAATACAAAATATCCTGCTTCAGGCACACATTCCTTGTTTTATGATATGGCCATATAAATGTATACATTACAAACGAAAAGGCAGAGTCATGATGACCATCCCACATTCCAGTTAAGCCAGCCCACAATTATTTACCCAGCAAGGCTCAGATCCCACATCAGATATCAACAGGCCCCAATAAACACGAGCATCTCCTGTTTGGAAAACAAGCCATAAAGCAGGAACAGTCAGGTGTGAAAGAGATTAGCTGGAGGCTTGTGTAGGATGAAAAGGCTTAATGGTGTGTCAAACCCTGATGCTAATCACACGTGGCCGTAGGACGGGGAGCTCGTGAGACCGGACTGACCTGGGGCAGCGGAGCCAAGCTGCCCAGGTCACAGAGAAGTCAAAGGAAGGCACATGTGCTCTAAAGGCCCGTATTTGCTTCATAATATGTAGCCTATGTGAGGGCAACCATAAGATGGCCACCGCTCTAATTGGAACCCACGAAGTCAATGTATAATAATGTATGCACAGTGCATTTATCGCTAAAACGTTACACAAAGCACTTGTACATACCGCATTGACCATTCGCGGTTCGCTAATACCGGGATAGACAGGGGTAGGGCCCTGCCTCCTACGCGGTCCCAAATTCTAAAGTACCACAGACCCTCCTTTTGCCCTTACATAGGCAATAACTACACTCATTTCAATCCGAGTCTAGGTCAATATTCACGAAGTCAGGGAGATGTTGCTGTAGCATCATCCTATTACTTAGCTCGTCCCTCGATACAGGTTTCCTTACACATAATGTAGCACAGAGGCCACATATCACAGGAGCACACTGGATGCACAGACAGAACAGGAAAAGGATGGCTAAGATCATTCCAATGACCATCAGAACTTTCCAACCCCAGGCAGATATCAGTTCCCAGAACCACCCCACCAGTGACCAATCTCCTTTATCCACGTGTATGGATTCAGATATTCTATGCAGTTTGGAGATGGCTTGATAAACTGTTGGAGCGTTATCTGGTATGAAAATGCAACAACTAGATTGGATGACCTTACATACCCCACCGCGGTCTGCAAGTATGACGTCTAGAACCATACGGTTCTGCAAAGTCATGAGGCGATCCGCTTGGACCTCAGCTGTCAAATTACCAAGGGCACCAGCCGTAACATTAACAGTGGATTCAACCACACGAGTCAGTTGTCTCAGGTTCCTACTATTGACCATGGGTCCCCAAAACGGCAGGAAACCCAAAAAGAAATCTCCCGCTTCCTGACCGGCAGTATCCTCCTTACTAATCACGCCTCTCACAACTCTGGTCTTGTGATAGTCGGAGGCAGCAGTGAATGTTGGCGGTAGCAAATTTGCAATATAACACGTGCCCGAGAAATCAGGGGGCAACCATGTATATGCTCGGTCATTGCAGACAAAATATGTACCCTTGGCAGCCAAAAACGCAGGGGAAAACTGCGATGGAAAAGTGTACGTTTCAGTACAGTCACTTCTCCCCAGTTGAGCTCTTGGATTCTGACCATTACCCTGTAAACAGAACCGACCTATGTGGGGTACGACCCAAATTGGGGATGAGATTTTTCGCTGTCTTTCACCCAGACTAATACTATACCCCGTCGCGTTCCACCCTACATAAGCTCTCAATTCATCTTTGGGAATAGATGAGTATGCATCGATATCTCTGCTCATATCGGCAACTCCTTTCATTAAAGCTTTATTATTCGTGCTAGGTCTGATGGAACGCGGTTGCCGCGGGGAGTAGGCATCTAGTGCAAAGAGAAACATGGTCTGGAATGCCCATGACGATCCATTGTAACTAAACGGCAGCACTAGATACGGAATACCCTTATTAATGGTATGTGGCATTAAACCACACACCCAGCAATTGGTTGTATTCATGACTAGTTGGTGCTGGTGCAGGAGCTGAATAAACGAGTTGTTTACAAACTCTGATCGTCTAGCTTGTTCGTGTTCAGGCAGAGGATGAAAGGAGTGCAAGGAGGCAGTAGGATGAGGTATAGGCTGTACAGTGGGTGCAATGGGCTCTTGAGAGGAGAAGAATACAAATCCTACGGTAAATACTATCATACTACATAATACAAACAGACATAAAAATACAAAACGTTTGCTCTTCATTATTTTACATATTTTTGCTTTAAAGTTCATTTCCTCAGCGGGTCTCTCCATCTTGAAAAACTCCATCCTCTAATCGTGCCGCTCGCGGCGGGTGAGTATCTTCTGCTAAGGAGTACGCCTGGCAGTCCAGGGAACGCCCTAGACCAACCAGAACCGTTGACCTAACGTCTTCGGCCTGTACCCCAAAGTCTTGGCACCGCGACCCTGCGGCTGAACCCGGATGGTGGTTCGAAAAACAAAAATCAAGAAAGTCCTTCAGATGGGAGAGCTATGGTTATCAAAAACAAAAAGGTAAGGAAAAGAATATTTATTTGTCCATAGGCCTTGGTCTTAGATTGTAGTGGAAACGGCCAGGTACTGTCTGATCTTGAAACAAGAGTTCAGGCTCTGTGGTGTCCAATCGAATTGACAGTGGCACAGCTTCTTGCAAAATATCGTCACTTTCTTGTGCTGAAGCTGTGCCTCTTACGCGTGCATCACTGAACGGCACAAAACGAGGTACAGTGTCTGTTTCAGAATCGGCGATACCCTCCTGGACCCACTGGTCATACGGTAGAGGCAAAGGTATCCTCTTGATGTGTGCGCCGTGGATCCAATTCTTTTTCCCCTTTACCCGAACAGCTGATCTTGTAGACAGAAGTACGAGGTGAGGGCCAATCCAACGGGGCTCATCGTTGCTTTTTCGCTGGAAATTCTTGATGAGCACCCATGTGCCAGGGTCGATAGGGTGTCCTGGATCCTCAGAGGCCTGGGGGAGAGTATCATGCACCTGTTGGTGTAAAACACGCAATTTAGCCGTCAATTCGTACAAATAATCAAGCAGTACTGGATGTTCGATTTCGCTGAATTTCGTCGGTCTTGGCACACCCCATACATTGGCCGGGCGGCCAAAAATAACCTTGTATGGGCTAAGTCCCACTCGTGAGTGTACGGTCATTCTGGTGGACAGGAGTGCTAGAGGCAGAGCGTCAGGCCATTTAAGACCGGAGCTCGCCTGGATTTTGGCCAGCTTGAGTTTTAGAGCGCCATTGTAGCGCTCTACTAATCCAGCTGATTGGGTGTGATTTGCAGCGTGGAACTTTTGCTTAATCCCTAATCCCTCACACACATTCTTCATCACTCGTCCCACAAACTCACTCCCATTATCACTCCACACCATTCTTGGCATTCCAAACCTGTGGATAGAGCAGTGTTGTCTTTTAGGGGATATGCCTCTATCCATTTTGAAAAAGCGCAGACAACCACCAATACATATTTCAGGTTGTTGCACCTTTCCATGTGGATAAAATCTAGCTGCAAAACTTCAAATGGATATGATGGAGGCGCAAAACCATATTCTCTGCACACTTGGGAATTCCAGCATTCTGCCATACTGGAGCCAACAACTTACAGATTCCTTTCATACTGATATGTGCCATTCCATGTGCCATAGTAACCACTGGAAGCACATATGCATCAGGTAACAACCATCGCCTATGTTCTGACAAATCAATCCAACAACCATTCTCATCCAACTTACCCGTACTTTCTCTCCACTTGCTCAATTCTTTCTCTGTGGCTTCAGCTTGAAGGGACTTCACACTCTCTATTGTGTTTTCACACATTCCAACATCACCAACCCATCTTGCAGGGCCTGCAACATACATTCGAGTCTTCACATCTTTTGCTGTTTCTTTCGCGACTTCATCAGCAAACGCATTACCACGACCAACATCATCAGTGATTTTCTTGTGCGCACTGCATTTCATAATCGCAACTTGTAACGGTAGGGTCAGCGACTCAAGGAGATCATTCACCAACTTGCCATTCTGAATCTTAGCTCCATGTGAAGTCAGGAACCCACGTTCTTTCCACAATCGCCCAAAACTGTGCGCCACGCCAAAGGCGTACTGGCTATCCGTATATATGTTCACTTTAATTCCTTCAGACAACACGAATGCTCTCGTAAGGGCAATCAATTCTGCTGCTTGAGCCGAATTTTGTGGCACACGTCCAGTTTCAACAATCGTGTGCAAAGTCGTGATAGCATAAGCAGCAGTCGTATCACCATTCGGAAGCTTGAAACACGAACCATCCACCCATAAAGTACCATCACACTCAGTCAGGGGAGTATCTTTAAGATCTACTCTCCCTTTCGTCTCTTCTTCTGTTCTGAACAGACAATCATGTTGCTCAATCTCATCTAGGTCTGCTGGAATTGGTAATAGTGTAGCTGGATTCAACGTGTTGCATCTCTTTATGTGTATATGATTTGCTAACAGTGTCAACTCATATCCGGATAGTCGCGCACTAGTTAAGTGTTGTGTCTTGGTCCTGTTTAACAATGTGTCCACAGCATGTGGAACCATAACAATCAATGTATTATCCATCACTAGGCCAGCAGACTGTCGAATAGACATAGCTGCGGCGGCTGTGGCTCTCAGACAACTTGGCAATGCCCTCGGTACCGGGTCCAAGGTTGACGAAAAATATGCGCATGGACGCGGTCTATCGCCAAAAGGCTGTGTTAACACTGATAATGCGCAACCATCTTTTTCATGAACATACAATGTAAAAGGCTTGCTGTAGTCAGGGGTACCCAACACAGGAGCTGAACACAATGCATTACGCAATTCCCAAAAACTTTTCTGACACTCTTCAGACCATGGGATAGGATTCGGTGTGTCTTTACATGTTAATGCTAACAAAGGTTTTGCCAGCAAAGAAAAATTTGGTATCCAATGCCTACAGTATGAAGTAATGCCCAAGAAAGCACGCACTTCTCTCTGTGTTCTTGGCACACTCAACTGTGCAATGGCTTGAATTCTTTCTGGGGTCAGTTTCCTTCCCTCCTTCGATAAGAGATGACCTAAATAGGTCACTTCTTGTCGACAATATTGCATTTTTGAGAGAGACACTTTGTGATGAAAGGCAGACAAATGACGCAACAATGACAATGTAGCTTCTTTGCAAATCTTTTCAGTATCCGCGGCGATTAGCAAATCGTCAACGTATTGAATAAGGATAGCGCAACTGGGTAAAACAAGTCCATCAAGCTGCGTTTTTAAAGCCTGACTGTATATTGATGGACTTTCACAGTAGCCCTGTGGAGCGCGTTTAAAGCGGAAGCTTCGACCTCCTAAACTGAAGCCAAAAATGTCTCTGCTCTCCTCTGCAATTGGGATGCTAAAGAAAGCATTCTTCAGATCGATCACTGAGAACCATGCAGCGGAGGCTGGAATCATAGTTAACAAGGCAGTTATATCAGGGACAACTGGAAACTGTGGCACAACAATCTTATTAACCTCTCTAAGATCAATCACAAATCTGTAAACAGGTGGCTGTGAAGGGTCCGTTCGTTTTAAGACAGGTAAATCAGGACTATTGCAAACGTTGCCTCTTGTCTTTTCAATTATACCCTTTTTAATCAAATCACTGACAATTGCTAACAATGCTTTCTGACCTTCATTGGAGATCTTATACTGGGGAATACGTGGCAATCTGACATTGGCTTTTAAATTGACCACGTATGGCGGTATTTCCAGAAGACCCACATCATTGGGACCAGTAGCCCAAAGGCCATCCGGAAGTGATGACAATTCAGGTGGCATTGCATTTTTAGACAAATACATTGGGGAAATCACTTTCTTACCTAATGTAAGTTGTACTCCTGAGGGGGAACAATATATTGTTGCATGCAATCTTTTTAGCAAATCTAATCCTAGCAAATTTTCACCACAACCTGTTGTTTGGATGAGGGGTGCTTTTAGTTCACAAGGTCCAACAGAAAGTGACATAGGACTAGAATTCGGGTTCCTAACTGGGGCGCCAGAAAAACCTACTGAAACATTCATTTCGCCAGACAAAGGCACGCCAGGGAGTTTTGAATGCATGATTGAACTCTTTGCAGCACCAGTATCCAACAGAAAAGGCTCCGTTACATTTGCTGTAGTTACTTTAACATAAGGTCCGCTCTGATCCACTGGCACTGAAACGACTCCCTCTCTCTGTCTATGGCTGTCCTAGTAATCATTATCTTCTACATTGTCTTCTTCTGCATAATAATCATTATTATAGTACTGAGCTGTATTACCAGTCGCGTTGGCTTGCTGATCAAAGCTATTTATGGTATTTTGAGGCGGAAGAGGACGCGCGTTCTGGGGAACATTTCCACGCCCTCTGCCTCTAGGAGCTTGCTGACCACATCTACCTCTTGCACCATACGGATTACTGTTACGCTGCATTAATTTAGGGCAACTATATTTAAAATGACCTTCCTCTTTGCAATATGAACATTGGTTGGGACCTACAGGGATTCGTGGTTGATAATACCCATTCATTTGCTGATTATTCTGAAATTGTTGGGGTTGCTGATAGATACCTTGTGTTTGCCTTTAATTATTCTCTCCTCCACGTGGTGGATAAGCCTGCTGCAAGAGGACCTTTGTTTTCAGTTCTTTCGTTTTCTTATCTGTTCTGTCCTTCTCATCTTTATCTCTATTTTCATAATACTGTGCAGTAGCCAGTATTTTCGCTGAAGAGGAAACAGCCCAGGAACTTTCTGAGTCTTTTAATTTTTTACACAACTCGGGAAGTAGATTCTGCACAAATTTATCAACAAATAACCGCTGGCCACCTTCAGTGCTCATGTCTTGACCACTGTGGTCAATAAACGTTTCTTCAAACCTGGTAAAGAAATCGGACACTGTCTCATCTTTCTTCTGCTTACATGCGGATAGTTTATCCCAATTTACGCGCATCGCAGGCATTATAATTTTCATATAGGTAATAATTCTACCAGGGAGGTCTGCTACTAAAGGGTCAGGCTTTGCGCCACCATCTTGTCTAGCATCTGCAGCAACGATATTAGCCCATGTACCCCCTAGCTCTGCCGCATGATCCGTATTACGGATGGATCCCCACAAAGGCTGTGGAACAACATTCCCAAATAACATGTCTATGTCAGCCAGATTCATGACACATGATTCTGCAGTTTGTGATGACTCCTTATAATATCCTGTAGGGTTTTTACGGGGGTCAGGCAATGTCTGCTTGAGCGCTATTACTTCAGATCGTTTCCAAGGGACATGCACCCAAACACGCTGAAAATGAGCTGGCATAGCAGCAATACCATTAGCGGCATCAGCCGCAACAGCTTCCTTCCATACCGGGGGGACTTCTCTCATAGGGTATTGTCGCGCTTTTCCCTTTTTCCCCACAGGGAAATCCTGCTCAAACGATTGCTGGCAATCATCTTTTCTGAAGGACAGTAAAATCGCAACTGCTTTATCTACATTGGGACCCACAATTATACCTGTTTCAAAATCAAATCGCACTCGACACAATTCCTGGGGGTTTGGGTTTGCACCATTATCCTCCAATTCCTCACAGAGGAATTCACACATCTTATCAAAGACATACCTCTGTTTTGGGGCATCCCACTGGTGAAAAACGTTAACAACTGATTCCACATTATAGATTGAAGGGAAACCAATCCACCTACGCGCCAGATGATCTAACACCTCTTTCTCGTCGGGACCAGGCAGCTGACTGCGCAATTGCTTACGCTGTAAGCCAGGAGTCGCACTAGATGACCCAAAGAGAGGCGACATTAAACTAGTAACTACATTAGCTAGTCGTTGTCGTGCTGAAGGAGAAGTTGAGGCAAAAACGGGGGGATAGACAGAGGGAAGAACAACGGATTCAGATACAGGTACCTGGGTAGTGTAAGAAGGAGCGCCAGGGGAGGCAGCTGATGTGCTAGGCAAAGTCGCAGGAAGCGCGGGGGCATCAGGTAACAAAACTGGCGACCCTTGAGAGGGCTGCACTGCAGGGATAGGAGCCAGGTGAGGAGGAGCTGGCGGCTGTGGGAAGGCTTGCGGCATATTAACTGGGGGCTGCACATTTACAAGCTGTGGAGGCGCTGTGGCATTCTGCGCATACGGGGGTGGCGAACTTAACAAATGGGACATTAGGGAATCTTTCTCTTTCTCTTTTGTCTCATCTTGCACAAGGGGTGACAAAACAGGGTAACATTTATCGATCCCTAGTTTGCGCTGTCTATGTAGCTGTTCATTCATTTGTTTCTCCTCATTGTCTTTAAATTGCACAGCTGCTTGCATTACAGACATACCTCTTTCTCTCTTATTCCTTTTCGCTAGCTTAATTTCCTTCTGTTTGGCTTCCTTTCGCCATAGGCGGAAAGAATCAAACGTCGCCGGCCGGGCTTTCTTTTTAAACAATTTCACTTCCAAATTATCTAAGATATCTGTATCGAAACTACCATTTTGGGGCCATTTTAAAACACCGTCCTTTCTGGTGTATCGGATCCATACTTCATTATATGCAATGGGGCCCACGCCATGTTTTACATAAAGCTCATAAGTTGGAGTTCCAATTGGAGGAACCGGACATGAATCCTCTAACTGGAAATCCCTTCCACAACCCAAACAAAACAATCTTCCAAATACACTAGCACCAGGCATCTTTGCTCACTAGTCTAGTTCCAAACTTCAAAGGATTATCGATTACGATAGTCTCGTGAATACACGAGTCCTCTGGTTTTGGCGTTTGCAAACTCCAAATCAAAATGATCCCGAAGGATACCAAAAATCCCGAAGGATACCAAACAAACTGGGAGACGCTCCACTTATACTTAACTGAATATCGATGATCGATGGCCTCACCAGAAGACTCTCTCGATTGTTTCGCTCTACCAAAATCGTCAAGGGTCCAAAACAGGGCGATTAATCAGGGCAGCAGTCCTTCGTAGCCGTCGGGACGTGGAGAACCTCGCAGAAAAGACTTTCGGACCACGTCGACATGCAGGGGTCGATGAAGTGGCGGCCTTCCTCCAGAATTTCCACACGAAGCTCCTCACGAACCTCTGGCTTGGACCGGTACCGCTGAAATCGTCCCGAGCTGGGCGCCAACTGAAGTACTGGGAATTTTAAGCCCAGCGGTGCAGGGGAACACACCCTATGACTTCGGGTTCTTCCTGTTTCAGACCTACAGAAACACAGAGTCTTCTGGGTGAAGTCAAAGATCAGTTTATTGGCTGCAGACCAATTACAGGCATCCTAGAAGTACAACAGCGTGTATGTTCTCAGGAGACTGCTTAAACTTACAGAAACGGGCTTCTTCTTAAATACAAAATATCCTGCTTCAGGCACACATTCCTTGTTTTATGATATGGCCATATAAATGTATACATTACAAACGAAAAGGCAGAGTCATGATGACCATCCCACATTCCAGTTAAGCCAGCCCACAATTATTTACCCAGCAAGGCTCAGATCCCACATCAGATATCAACAGGCCCCAATAAACACGAGCATCTCCTGTTTGGAAAACAAGCCATAAAGCAGGAACAGTCAGGTGTGAAAGAGATTAGCTGGAGGCTTGTGTAGGATGAAAAGGCTTTATGGTGTGTCAAACCCTGATGCTAATCACAGGTGGCCGTAGGACAGGGAGCTCGTGAGACCGGACTGACCTGGGGCAGCGGAGCCAAGCTGCCCAGGTCACAGAGAAGTCAAAGGAAGGCACATGTGCTCTAAAGGCCCATATTTGCTTCATAATATGTAGCCTATGTGAGGGCTACCATAAGATGGCCACCGCTCTAAGATGGAACCCACGAAGTCAATGTATAATAACGTATACACAGTGCATTTATCGCTAAAACGTTACACAAAGCACTTGTACATACCGCATTGACCATTCGCGGTTCGCTAATACCGGGATAGACAGGGGTAGGGCCCTGCCTCCTACGCGGTCCCAAATTCTAAAGTACCACAGATGATGGACTCAACCCATATATGTGACTGAGGGTGAGTGTCTGGAAAGTTTCAGCGCTCCGTCTATAATCTCCTTGTGTTTGCTTTGGAGTCTTTTCTGTTATGTTATGTTTTGTTATGTTATGGGGGATTTGTAGAGCACACAGCTACTCAAAAAGAGTGTCCCGGCGCTAAAGTAATACCTCGAGAAAAGAGAGATCCAACAAGCTTTCATTCCGACACATTGAAAATTATTGAAGGAACATCCAGGTCTTAAATTGGCGTCTGAAACTATGGAGTTCAGGTTCACTTCTGAGGGAGGGAGGTAGTGAGTACCATAATCTGCTTACGATCACCTGGAAGGAACGTCCTCCCTTCCTTACTAGAAGAAATGTTGGCACCGCTAACAGGTGTTGGGTAGAAGATCTTAGCGTCCTACCCAGACAGTAGGGGGTGATTCTCTTTCTGAGATACACAGCCCCACTGTCATGCAAGGCCTTGAAAGCTAGTACCAACGCCTTGAAGCTAATTCTGTTTTTCACTAGTAACTAGTGTAAAGTTTTTAGGTGACTTGCCAGATGGGTCCTAGGCCCGACCATCAAGATAGCCCTAGCCACCGCGTTTTGCGCCATCTGGAGGTGATTTACTAAGTATTTCGGAATACCCAAGTACAGGACATTCGCATAGGCCAGTCTTGAGGTGATCAAGGCTTGAACTACCGTCTGCCTGTGAGGCAGAGGCAGAAGTGAGAGAACATTTCTCAACATTTTTAGGAGCCGGAAGCCCATGCCAGTCACAGATTTAACCTGCGACTTCATAGAAAGATCCGAGTCTAGTAAGACTCCAAGATTTTTCACAGTGGTGACAGGGCTAGGGGGGGACGGTTGGTCCTGAGACCACCAGTTCTTCCATTCATCACCCGGTGTATGTCCAAAAAAGATAATTTCGGTTTTAGCAGAATTACAAAAAAGTTGATTTCAGTGAAACCAGTCAAAGATGTTGGGCAAACATTGATTAATTTCGCTTTCATTAAAAGGTTCATCCTTTCCGTATGTGAACAGGAGTTGTGAATCGTCTGTGTAGGTTATAATCTTAGCGCCAAATTTTTCAGCGAGTGAAGCCAGAGGAGCCATATAGATATTAAAAAGAGTCGGGCTCAGCACTGAGCCCTGAGGCACTCCAACATTCAGTTGGGGAGTATCCGCTGAAAACGGTGGGGACCCGACAGATTGTTGACGATCGTTCAGGAAGGAGGCAAACCAGCTGAGAACCGTGCCCCCAAGACCACATACCCTAAGTCTCTGAAGGAGACGGTCGTGGGGCACGGTATCAAAAGCAGCCGAGAGATCGAGCAGTATTAAAACTGCTTTTCCTCCTCTATCAAGGGTGTCTTTAATGCTTTCTGTACTTTCTAGTAAGGCTGTTTCGGTGCTGTAGTTGGCTCTAAAACCCGATTGACTGGGATGGAGGGCATTTGTAGCTTCTATATGGTTGGTAATGACTGAGTTCACATATTTTTCTATTGCCTTAGCAAAAAAAGGAAGCAGTCTTATGGGCCTATAGTTGCTAATAACGGCTGGGTCAGCAGAAGGTTTCTTCAGAAGAGGGAGGATTTTACCCTGTTTCCATCTTACTGGAACTTTGCCAGTGACTAAAGAGAGATTCATAACTTGGTTGGCAGCGGGATTTAAAACCTCGGCGATAGATGCTACTATTTTAGCAGGGCAAGGATCTGAAGGCGACCCGGATTTAAGCGCACTCAAGATGGTAAGTGAAGTATCCAAAGAGATAGGTGGAAACTCCACAAGAGCGTCCGCCCTGAAAAGATCTATAGAGTCCGGAACAACAGCCAGATTTGGACATGTGGATACATCAAATGAATCCTGAATGGACTTTATCTTGTCATAAAAAAACTTTGCAACACAAACAGTCCATTCTGGAGTGGGGGTGAAAAGACTCTGGGTAGCATTAGGGGAGACAAAATCTTTCACTATCTTAAATAGTTCCTTGCTACAGTTACTGGCAGAGTCAATTTTTTTAGCCAGAAAACTTTTTTTCTCATTGCGGACTCTCGCATAATGTGTTTTAAGTGCCTGTTTGTAATTGAGTTTGCTCTGAGGGTCATAGCTTTTTCTCCATAAGTGCTCAAGGCATTTGCATGCCCTTTTGCTCTTCTTCAGCGCCTCGGAAAACCAAGGAGCCGAGGGATTTCCCCGAGCGACCCTATGAACCTTAGGGGGGGCAAGGTGTAATGTCCATTTGTGAAGCCAGCTTTCTTACGCAGATGCTGCATCCTCTAAAGGCCCTTTCACAGGGATCGGATGATGACTTATTATTTCTGCTAGGGAGTGAGGAGTAATAGCCTTAAAAGATTTGACTTCCTTCTTTTGTTTGGTGCTCTGAGACCAAGACTTGTAACGCTCTTTGTTTAACCAAAAGATGATCAGGAAATGGTCAGACCAAGCAATCGGTCGAGGGTTCTCTAAATCAATGTTATGTGTGGAAAAGATCGGGTCTAAGATATGGACTTTGTCATGAGTTTGAGTAGACACGTGTGGAGCCATACTAAAAATATTTAAAGATTCACATAGCTTCTGTCCCTGAGGTTCTGATCATGAGGCCAGTCAACTAGCCCTTAGAGTCACTCTGGTAGTCCTGGGTTCAGCAACAGAATAGGGCTCAAACACTAGGGCAGACCTCTGAGAGTTCAAGACAGGCTTTATGCAGCAGACAGGCCGCAGCAGCAGGCAGTGCTCTGAGAGTCCTTTGACAGGTTCAGAAAGTGAGCTAAAGAGAGGATCTGAGGTTCCTATTTTTATACCTGGTGCCTAATTCAAAGTAGGAGAAGTTTCTAGATAATCCCTTTGAAGTGCTTGAATTTTCTTGACTTCCCTGCCCTGGCACCAAGCTGACTACATGAACAATGCAGTGGTGGCAAGTTTGTTGTGTGAAGGCAGAGCCCAGCCTATCCTTTTGCCTGTGTGGCTGTGCCCTGTTCCATTCCCCCCATCCTGCCAGTTGATTGCCCATCCAGGCACACTTAATCCTTCAATTGTGTGGCTGTCTGGGAGAAATAAACAAAGTCCAAATGTCAGCGATACCCAGTCATATTATCCAGAAACAGGCTGCAGGTACCAAATAGTTAGGCAGGAAAATAACAACTTTCTAAATGTGTTTTTTTCAAAATTGTAACTTAAAATCAGACTTTACCATTATAAAGGATTTTTAATTACAATTTCTCAGACACCAAATAGGAAATGTTTACCTGTTCCTAATCAACAGTTAGCACTTATTAAATGTAATAAGGCATTCTAATGTTATCCTATGACAGAGGTAGGCCTCACAACAGTGAAAAATGAATTCAGGGCTTTTCACCACCAGGACATGTGAAACCTAAAAGGACATGCCCAACCTTTTGATGACAATGCACCCTGCTCTATGGCTACCCAGTGCCTACCTTAGGGGTGACTCATTTTCACTGAAAGGGGAGGTTAAGGCTTGGCAAGGGGGTTATACTGCCAAGTCAAATTGGCAAGTGAAACTGCATAAATGTTGCAAAATAACAGACCTGGGACATGTTTCAATGTGCGACATAAATTAGTTTGCAAAACAGGTGCTGCGGGCCCACTAGAAGCTTTTAATTTACAGGCCATGGGTATATGGTATACCACTTTACTAGGGAGGTATAAGTGAATTAAATATGCCAATCAGGTGTAAGCCAATTTTATCAGTTTTAGGGAGCGAGTACAAGCACTTGAGCACTTGTTAGCAGTGATGAGGTACATAGAATCCTAAAGCCAGCAAAAATAAATTCAGCTGAGGGTGACCCTGCAGAGGGCAAAGTCCAGCATTATGATTTTATTCTAGAAGGGTACCCTTCTAATACAAATCCATTGCAAGATAGCACGTTGGCGTGTGTGTGGCACAAGGCAGGTGAAGGAGTGCCAGTATCTCTGTAGTTATGGCACTGTCCTGCTCTCCCCTTCTCATGCAATGCAGCATAGCAACTTGGTTACTGTGCCACATTGCATGGCATACTTGTAAATCTGCCCCTATGATGATGTCAGCCTTCTTTAACATTCTTGTCACCTGCTGAGATGCAAAGGATTTGTGGAATATTGCTTCTCTGTAAAGATTACACACCCTGGAGCTCACTTTGTATGCACCCTTTTGTACACGAAGAAGTTTCAAAAGCCACCTGTTCTGCACCAACTATCGATTTTAGGTTATTGACTTTTAATTAGACTTACTCTTTTGTATTCCCCTGTCTCGTAATAGCTCTGAAAGGACCAGCTGAGGCTATGACCAACAAATAAAATGATGCAAATGAACACAGGACTGAAAAACAAGCTTTAGGAACTCCAAAACATATTCTCACTCGCTCAGATCTCAATGAGAACCCTTACCCTGTCTCGCGTTCTGGAAAAAGTGACTCTGTTCGCATCCTCTCATCATCTGTGCAGCATGTGTAACTTGTCACTGGTTTCCCTTGATTTGTTGCCCTGTTTTTGTACATTAAAATGCATTAAAGAGCACAGCACAGGGTAATAGAACCGATAGGAACTTCAGCTATTGCGGTCCACACACAGGGAGTGGCTGTACTTGCTGTTTAGATAATGCTGAAACATATCGCCCTGTCTGGGGAAGCTACCTGTAACATTGAAAAAGTGATACAGTCGTCCTGTGCAAATGGCAAATGAGCTGCAAACCGAAGCAATCAGTCTTGTATATTTAATGCGCTTATAGTTACTTGCACGGTTCTCTATGACAACCAAAACACAAACAGCGTGACTCATGTAATAAATTAACACGTGTAAATAATATGATGGCCAGCCGGAGTCATGACAGGCGAAAAAAAGTAAAAAGCTTCGGAAGTAATAACATTACTTTTAACATCTGTCCATGTTTATAACTATGATGGACGTTAGTGGGCAAGCCACAAAACATCTGCATAGGATTTGGAGTTCAATACAAATTCTTTCTGTTTTTATGAATTCGTTTATTGTGCTTGCCATCACAGATTATCCGCATTACCCATTAGAGGCATCACATGATTACAATATTTGGGCTCTTTAGCTGTACATAAAGTCTACTCTTTGCCATAACATTAAGCAGAATGGGCTACCATGGTTTGCAGCTAATTACCTATGCAGACACAGAGTAAATACCATTTGACTCATGGCACATCTGCCAACATGGAGCATCATTAGAATTGTATTTGTGATGGTTCCCCATGTTAGGAGCACAATTACATGTTTAGGATTCACCTGTACAGTGTGCATGCGCTGTCAGCTAAAGCTTTTGTTTAAAAAAAAAAAAGCTGAAAAACGCCCCATACTTACCGTTATTTACTATTGGGAAGCTCCTGCTTCGCTCTCATCTGCTTGCTTTTGATTGGTCAGTGCCTCCAGCTGCTTCAACTTTCCCTTCACTGCTTGCTGACGTCAGTCGTGGGTCACACCTGAAGCTTGCTCCAAGTACAGTTCCAGTCTCTACAAACAGTGTCCTTCCACTGGCTGCAGCATATACGAGTACTTTTTTTTTTCTTTTTAATCAAACACTCCTTTAGAGTGCATGCTTTTGTAGGCTCTGTTTACCTCTCTTAAAACTTCCCAAACCCTCTTCTCTCCTTTTTTCTTTTTTTTAGGTCTCGGCCTGACGTCAGCAGCGCATGCGCTGCTCTCGCCCTCCGAGACTTCTTGGAATCGATACGATTATAGAAGCCTCGTCCCAGCTCTGCCTTCAGCTTTCATTTGTGCGCGTCGTTTGGCGTCACGATTTATGACAAAGGCAGTGCAATGATTGCACTGAACGCATGCCAATCGTTCCTTGATGCCACCCTGTCTCCTTTTAGGCACGCCCACCGGGATTGGATCGTTTACGGGTGGATTTACACTCTTTCCTTTAAAGGACTCGAAGCACTATTTTTTTCTCATTTGCAGCGCCGTCCACACGCTTGTAATGGCCGCTGACAGCCTCTCCTGCTTCAGCCCACCACCCTCGCAAAATGTGGAATTCTGCTGCATCATCAACGCACCTAATCTCTCTGGTGTTTAGCTTTTTAAAACAATCTATTCATGCATTCATTTGTGCATTAGGATGAGCTGCTGAGTATTTCGTGTGAGGCGGGGTTGGACTACAGAGGTATGTTTGAATGGTCCTAGTTAAGGATACAATGTATATTTGTAATACATGTTCTGGTTTGCGGACATGAACCCAGTGCTCTTCGGGGTAGTTAGCCAGGCCTTGGAAGAAACGTGGGCTCTCGTCACACAGGGATTGCAGCGTCACCTTAGATCTTGCACGGCAAGGATGCAATGAGCCCCAGTGGGACACTCACCGGTTAGAGGTGATGCAGACACACCACACAATGAACACAAGTGCCTTTTGGGCACCCCGCATGTGCGTCTGTTGTGACTCCACGCTTGTGCCCAGGTGCTGTGCACACGGAAGCAGGGCCGCGGGAAGCAGGGCTGCGGGAACAGAGGCGCCTGGAGGGTACTCGACCTTTGTGTACATTATCGTGACCCTCTGTCGGGCAGCAGCTCAGTGCTGTATTTAACGATTGGAGAAGATGAGACCCCCTGATGTACACACACTCGCTGTGCATCAAGAGGCAGAGAACCAGTTCAGCGAGCTGCTGTAGAGCCAGAGAACCAGGTCAGCAGAGCTGCTGTAGAGCCAGAGAAACCAGGTCAGCAGACCTGCTTTAGAGGGAGAGAACCAGGTCAGCAGAGCTGCTCTAGAGCCTACGAACCAGGTCAGCAGAGCTGCTGTAGAGCCAGAGAAACCAGGTCAGCAGACCTGCTTTAGAGGGAGAGAACCAGGTCAGCACAGCTGCTCTAGAGCCTACGAACCAGGTCAGCAGAGCTGCTGTAGAGCCATCGAACCAGGTTAGCAGAGCTGCTTTAGAGCCATAGAACCAGGTCAGCAGCCCTGCTCTAGAGCCTAAGAACCAGGTCAGCAGAGCTGCTCTAGAGCCTAAGAACCAGGTCAGCAGAGCTGCTCTAGAGCCTACGAACCAGGTCAGCAGAGCTGCTGTAGAGCCATCGAACCAGGTTAGCAGAGCTGCTTTAGAGCCATAGAACCAGGTCAGCAGCCCTGCTCTAGAGCCTAAGAACCAGGTCAGCAGAGCTGCTCTAGAGCCTAAGAACCAGGTCAGCAGAGCTGCTCTAGAGCCAGAGAACCAGGTCAGCAGAGCTGCTCTAGAGGCAGAGAACCAGGTCAGCAGAGCTGCTTTAAAGCTTTGATGCCCGAAGCCGGTCCCCGGGTGCTTGTTTCCAGTCCAGGGAGGACCTGGCCTGCCAGTCCGGGCTGTTCTGTTCCCCTGGGAAACAGGGTCAAGACGGATTTGCATATGGCTCGGTCTGAACTGGAACCGCATGGGGAGCATAAAAACGATGGATTTGGGCCCAGATCTCTGTACTGGGGTGAATGTTTGACATTGTGCAGCATTCTGTCCATCATTTGTTCTTTTTGCAATTGCCACCCCAAATGGGACGGGTATGCCCAGACATGGGTCCTGTACTCTTCATGCCACTGCAGTCAAGCTAGCCTGGCTGATGAGGGATGATGCTAGCCTGGCGGATGAGGGGTGATGCCCCAATACTGGTCCCAGGATGCTTGTTTCTAGTCCAGGGAGGACCTGGCCTGGCAGTTTGGTCTGGACTGTTCCCCTGGGGAACAGGGTCAAGACTGATTTGCATATGGCTCGGTCTGAACTGGAACGGCATGGGGAGCAAAAAACGATGAATTTAGGCCCAGATCTCTGTACTGGGGTGAATGTTTGACATAGTGCAGCATTCTGTCCATCAATTGTTTTTTTTTGCAAAAATATCAATGATGGGTGAGCTGACAGGATCCCCGAACATCATAAATTTCTGTTTTGTTTACTCATCCTTTGCTAATACATCCTTCTTCTGGTGGGTTACTGGAACAACAGTCTTTGCTCTAGATGTGGGATTTAAAGGGCTAGGTCCTGTGCATTTAGAACATGAGTTCATTTTGACAGCGGGGAACACATGATCTGAATAGGTCAGTATAGATTGAAACAAACTTTTCCATGAACCATTCTACAGTTTTCCTACTCTATTTCTTTGAGGATCAATGGAGAGCCCTCATTATACTTTCAACTCATGTTGCGCATGCTGTGTCTCATTCCTTTCTTTCGGAATAGAAAGTAAGATTGTGTTTTATGTATTCTAGTGCAGTGGTTCCCAATCGTTTTAGAACCACAACCCACTTTTTAGAACAACAACTTTTGCGACCCACCTAACTGCAATGGACATGAGGAGGGGCGATTTTTTAGTGTAACCAAAGCATCTTGTAGCGCTTACTGTCTTTGAAAGACAGTACATTTAGTAGCCACTAACTTTGCGCAGACATATGGTTATACCGATAAAACTATATAGTGCCCAAAATAATAATGTGTGGAAATTTGGTTTCTGTGAATATTTATCTACTTGTCTTGTGATTAAATTAGTGACTGTGCTTACCGAATCATCCTCCCATTCCCCAGGTGTTGGCAGCTCTGGCGTGGTATTGCAGCCCTCACCCCTCACATTTATCACAAAAAACATTAGCAAAGCCAAATAGCTCTCATATAACGTGGGAGCTATTTTGCATTGTCATTGTTCATCTAGACTTAATGCGCAGTGCACAAGCTGCTGTGCAATATTGCTTAATGAAAAACAAAGTGCTAGGGCTGTGTCGTAGAACTTTGTTTTACTTTACTTTAAGCCTTATTTCACAGCAGCCCAATTTGCTGTGTAACATGTCTAAATAAACATCGACAAACCCAAGAGATCATGGATAGGCACAACCTATTGGCTTTGATAATGCTTGTTAATTATGTAATTTTCCCCACACAGGGAGCCTAAGTACGGATTGAATTCCACAGCGACACGTATAAGTCACGTGCCACCTTTAAATGTTTTTTAGCACTCTGCATAGAGTCATGTTTTATCTGTTCTCTGCCACAAAGCCCCAGCCAAGCTTCATTACAGATGCATCTAGCAGCACTACCACAGCAGATTGGGGGTTCAGTTAAAATGTAAGTATCATAACACATCATGTTTGGCCATCTTTTACTAACCTCCCTCTACCATAATGTTTCCGATTCTTGAATGCGAACTGCCTCTGGTGCTAACTGCATACTGCCTCCATGTCTTCACACTCAAGATAGAGCAGGAAAGCGGAGCAGAAATGGTTGCCACCTAATCCTTTGCTCTTCTGCCCCAAAACCTGTTCTCCAACTGCTGTCTGCACCAATGTTGTTGCTGGTCCCCCTAGCCACACCCTTAGGTTGGGTTAAGGGTTGGGCACTCAGATACTACAGTAAGGACCCTTTCTGAACCACAACTGTAAACCAACACTACTTCCTGACGGATAATGTGACAAAAATTGGGAGTCATTAGGGCAAACAGGACCACAGTGGCAAAGGGTACCTTTTCCATGGATGGAAACCAGCTCCAGTAGAAAAACGAATGTGCAGGAAAGTAACGTATTAATAAAGCGTAGATAATGTGACAAACCTGGTTAAGCATATACTTTCGGACAACTGTAGTAAGAGGACACAGACTCTTGTGTGCTGGATCTCACAAAAACTGACAGATGCAACCTCCATCGAATGGGGCCTGTGAACACAATCATTGCAAGTGTGCACCGCAGCGTATTGCTTGTGTCTGAGAGCCACCCTCTGACTGCAACACAAGATTGTGGCACAAGTTTCCGGCAGGAGTGGTTCAATGCAGTATTCTGATTCTTTGCGAAAGATTCCATCATTTACAAAATGCCCTCTCACCCTCCATATGGGACATTGGGGGTCTGTAGTGGGCCCCCTTCCCACCTGGGCCTCACCTTTGGGAGCACCTATGGTGCCCCCCAACATATCCCTGCACCATGTGGCCCTGCCACGTAGTGCAGGGATATGGTTATGTCCATATTTTGTACTGATGTGTGTGCTGATGCCCGCAGTACCCGGCGCAATATGGACATTGCGACTGCCGTAGTGGAGGTTGCATCCTAATGTGCCCAGAGTAACCTCTGACCTGTAGCCGGGCAGTCCCATTTTCGATAGGATGGCGGTCAGACGATCCTAATCTGCCCCTTAGATAAGTTCTGAAATTCAACTTTAATGATAACAGAAGAAAATGACTACACATTAAAGCTCCGTGACCAGGGCCGGACTGGTGAACTAAAAGCAACTCTGGCGAAAATGCTCAAACCAGCCCACTACCTTAGTTGCCTCTGAGTATCTCTATTTCCTTCTATCTCCTTTTCACCCTTTCTTGAAGCCTCTCCATGCCTACTACAAACAACCTGGGGGAGCTGGTGAAAGTGACAGAGGCACCAGGAGCAGCCCAGGGCTTTCAAAATGGACTCCAAGGGCTTCAGCCCACTGGGGAAATGCCTGGTGGGATAAAAGGCCTTCCTGGGTTGACTGCGGCTGAACATAAAGCACTTTCTGGTGACCCTTCGAGTCATGCTGTGGAAAAGGAATCCAAGCCCCTGTGTGGAGTATAGATGAAGGTCTTCCCATCCACTGGCTCAGTTTAGTGTCTGCAAAGGCATGGAACTTATTTAAATACCTGAATCTCTACCGCGGTTCCTTTATTCACAGTACTTTTAGGCAGGCCCCTTTGATATGAGAATAGTTGCATAACATGGGCTCACTCACGCTACCACACACTGCATCACATGACACATCATTCGGCATTAGAGGCAACAGCCCCCCTCGCAGATCTGAAAGACCAGGGATTTTCGTTTCAAGCCAGCAAAACAAAGATAGATGACAGCTCTAAGCATTTCTGAAGAGTGTTGGATCAGCTTCTACTTTGCTCTTTGAATCAAAACGTTACCAGCTTTTTGTGAAAGGTTTTCATTTTTAATGGCCACTTACTCTAACTCCCTCCATATGATTTTTCATTGTTACACATGAATGCACTCCCACATATCACCATAACTAAACCATCTTGAAGAAGTCATAGGGAATCCATCAGCAGCCTAATGACAGTCTTCCCACAGTCCTGGAGACCTACCCCGCTCCCAAGTGAAATGTTTAATCATGTTCTGTTTATTCGAGGCATTACATATAAAAACATACTTTATAACCATGTTTGTTCCAAATTAAATTGGCGGTGACCCCCCTCCTTAAGTCTGAAGCTTAATGTAGACCTCCTTGGTGGTAACTCCTCCTTCTTTCTAAACAGATGAGCTGCATGTGTGAAATAGATGGAGGTATTACATGGCTGCCAACCAGGCTCTGCACACACTGCGGTGGAACTGTAAGTATCCGAACAGTGAGCTCTGGTGCCATCAGGCGGAGTAATGTCAGGTTCTGAGGCTGAACTCAAACTTCCATTTCTTGCACTTAGATGTGGTCTGGTAATGCAAGTCCCTCTTATTTTGGCACTTTATTCTCCTGAGCAATAAGGAAAGTTCACCCTGAGCACACAAGGCAAAGAACCTTGGCGAAATAGTTCACCACATTTTACATTTACCAACTCGATAAATGTTCTCAGGGGAGTTAATTAGAGCTTTTCATGCGTCCAAAAAAATAACAAGCCCTTTAAACGACACACTGGTGTAAACACGGCCTTGGCGATGGCACGCTTGGGCAATCACAACAAGATGTACACAAGAGTTACCATACTGAAAGATTACAAGGGTTAGCAATTCAGGCAGCCAGAGGGTCCTATTGCCGAGAGTTCTTTTGGGCCCCACAATAATGCACCGGCTGCCATTGGACAATGCATCGCTGTTTTTCTTAAAATAAGCAATGTCAGTAATGTGCCACTTATCCGAGAACTACTATTTGAATTGTGTACATTGTATAAATCGTTTTTTAAAAAGAATTTCACTTGATCGTATACCATGTTACTCTATTTGTTTTATTGTTTCATTTTGTATTTCGCCGACTTCAAATTTTTGTGTATTGGAACTAAAATGCACAAGAAAGAAACTTCTTCCTTTGACAGGAATTTGATTCATGATGTGAAATGTGTGTTTTTGCTAGTTATAACCAAATTGAATCCATGATTCCACTCCAGGGTGGCATGTTACGAATTTGAACACGTTTACATCTTTTTAAACGTTCGAGCCATACAATTTGTTCATGAGTTAAGTAGGACCAGCTAACTGGAATCACATGCAAGACCCCCCTTTCTCATTGGCACCAGCCGAGCAAGGTGTGAGTTATTACTGTACTAATATCTCGTGACTGACCAAGCCCCTTTCACCCAGCAGATGATCACTGGTCACTTGGCCTTTGCTAGCCACCGCAGCCTCCCAGGCATGGAGCCCCTTAAGACTAAGGGCCTCATTTATGAAAAGTGACGCATCACTGCGTGAAAACAGTGATGCGCCACATTTCACTGCGCCCTCCCTGCGACTCCAGTGATGCGTCATATTTACAGTATGACGCATCATGTCGCAAGGAGTCACAGATACGTCAGTATTTCTGACGTATCTGTAGGCGCAAAAGTGACGCATCGCTGGAGTGTGTCACAAAAGTGACGCAACTCCAGCAATGTGTCCTTTCACATGGGGCAAGCCCCATGTGAAAGGGCCTGCGTCAGTCTTACGCCTGCTGTGAGGCAGGCGCAAGAAATTGACGCATTTGCACACTAGAAGTGGCGCAGTGAAATCTCGTAGATTTCACTGCGTCACTTCTACGACCCTTTGTTGCGTCAAAACGCCCCCCTTGCATACATTATACCTGGCGCAGGTATAATGTGGCGCAGGGGTTTACAAAGTGACGCATCTACCTAGATGCGTCACTTTGTAAATATGGCGCAACATGGCGCATGTTTAATGCCACTGGTGCGTCACAAAAAGTGACGCACCGGCGGCGCAAAAGTGACGCAGGGGCTCATAAATGAGCCCCTAAGAGTGGTTCACATGGAGGCCAGTCACAGTGGGCCTCATTTATGAAAAGTGACGCATCACTGCGTGAAAACAGTGATGCGCCACTTTTCACTGCGCCCTCCCTGCGACTCCAGTGATGCGTCATATTTACAGTATGACGCATCATGTCGCAAGGAGTCACAGATACGTCAGTATTTCTGACGTATCTGTAGGTGCAAAAGTGACGCATCGCTGGAGTGTGTCACAAAAGTGACGCAACTCCAGCAATGTGTCCTTTCACATGGGGCAAGCCCCATGTGAAAGGGCCTGCGTCAGTCTTACGCCTGCCTTGAGGCAGGCGCAAGAAATTGACGCATTTGCACCCTAGAAGTGGCGCAGTGAAATCTCGTAGATTTCACTGCGTCACTTCTACGACCCTTTGTTGCGTCAAAACGCCCCCCTTGCATACATTATACCTGGCGCAGGTATAATGTGGCGCAGGGGTTTACAAAGTGACGCATCTACCTAGATGCGTCACTTTGTAAATATGGCGCAACATGGCACATGTTTTACGCCACTGGTGCGTCACAAAAAGTGACGCACCGGTGGCGCAAAAGTGACGCAGGGGCTCATAAATGAGCCCCAGTGTGTGGTAAAGCCATAGCCGCTTAGCACAGTTACACACGAGCCCGGCCTGGGCGCAGTCACGTCTGGCTGCAGCCTGCCTGGGGCCCTGATAATTGACACAAGATTGCACCTGGGAAGTGAGGAGAGGAAGCGCTTCCTGTTGCAGTAGCGGCCCGTGGAGGGAGTGCCGCTGGGCGGTGGGGCGAGGCGGGGGAGGGGTAGGGTGGGGCGTAGTTAACCGGCTCACAGCCGACCGGAGTAATGCAAATAAATAAATTAAATAAAACTAATTACATTGCACTTGCTGTAACGCATTTGGAGTTTCAGCACGCGCAATGAAATTCATTTTATTTATTTATTTATTTACATTACTCTGGTCGGCCATTCTCCATAGCCCCCCGCGGAGTGCCGCCCACTCGTGGTTTACAGGGAGAGTTCAGCGACAGACCTCAGAACTTGTGCGACTAGGGGAAATGTGTGGACCTAGAGAACTCAACCTGCTTTGTCTATCTTTCCAGGTTTACCCTGAGGTCTGACTGTTCTTCTTGACAGATGCTTGAAAGGGTATGAAGGAACCACATGTTGTTCCCTCTGTCACACATATATTGTGAGCCCGTGTACTGTGACGAGTGTCACTACTAGACAGGTAATAGTTTGTTTTTGTGATGCACAGTTACCATGCTTCTCTGAGTCTGGTCTTACAGCCGTGTATAACCCATCAGAAGACAGTAGTATGCATTATATCACAATGATGCTTTAGAAAACTGTAGATTGCTTTGAAATTCGACCATTCAGATTTCCCTTAAAAGATTTGGGCTTGGTTGCTCGATGCAATACACGTTGGTTCTTTCTGCCTCAACACATTTAAATTTCACCAGCCGCCACTGCCTATTGGAAGATGGGCTTATGGTAAACTCAGAAACTGCCCCTGTCATTAGACACCAGCCAGAACCCTATAATCAGCACACACAAAGCTGGTCCACAAATCAGCATTCAACAGATGAAATCACAGGGGCATAGTGAAGTGCATGCACTAAATGCAAGTGTTAGAGCTGACCCAAACTATTTACATGTCAAATAATTATTAAACATTGACATATTCTACAAAGGTGTTAACTGATTCTATATGCAAACTAAACATTTTGTTGGACATTCTAACACAATACAATCCCCAGAATGCAATACTTGTCAATGTAAAAGCTCTGAAATAAGTGCAGTAATAATTGTTTTTCTTGTAAAAACAGTGACTTTAAAATCTTGCTTAATGAGTTCTGGTGTCATGAATCAGTTTATTATTGTATCACTTGGATACACGTGGCAACTAGCAGAAGATCTCACTTCTTTCTCCTCCTCCTTCTTTTCAGTTTGTGTGCTTTATCTCTTTTTCTCTATGTCAATATTTGATGAGAAAAAATAAGTAGTGACCCCTAAAATGAGCACTGAAGGCAGCCACTGGCTCAAATTAAGCACTGGTTCATCCAGACATTTCACTCCTCTTGTTTTGCTGAATTCATTTTTTGTTGGCATTAGGACAATGCTCACCTTCCCACTGTATCCAGTGCTAAAGTGCCTGTGCTCTCTCCTTCAGACATGGTAAATTTGGCATACACTTTATTGACACATATATTTTAATTGTAAGTCCCTAGTAAATGCTACGACATGTACCCAAGACATGTAAATTACATTTTACTAGTGGGCCTGCAGCACTCAATGTGACACCCACTGGTGTAGCCATTTAAAACAAGTCTCAGCCCTGCCATTTCAGCCTGTATGTTGTTTTAAACTGCCATTTCGACTTGGCAAAATAAACATTTTGATATAAGTGACAGAATGCACTCCGATAGTTAACACAACATCATCAACATTTTTAACTTTTTAGAATGCTCTAAGGCAAAGTTTTTGGTGTGCAACCCTGGTGTGTGCTGAGACCAAAACTTGTGTGTATGCAATTGTCAATAGTTAATGACTAAATGGTACCCCAGGCATAAGATGCACAATCTGCAGGCCCTTAGGTCCAATATAACACAATCAACAATATTAGTCTAATTTAATCAAAGTGAAACAGTGATTTACAATGCTTCAAAGTTTTATTAAAGATGTAATGATTCCAGTATTCAAAATTCATGCAGGATGCTGCTCAAAACTTATTTCTGCAGCTTATGGCGATTCAAAATTCATCATAAGTAATCGCTGTAACGTAAACCCTTCATCAACAAACCTCCTGCAACTGGACCTGCGTGATCCCCAAGAGGTACCCCCCAAGTCCCAGACCCTGGGCTGGCACCAGAATGTACTCCTCCCTACCTAACTGTAGGTTCCATCAGAACCGATGGAGCGCAGTGCATCTCGATGCAGAACCTCACATCGCAACTCCTGATCGCAAACCTCATTGGAACCGACGCATCGTGATGCAACTTGCCACAGGACCTTTGATATTAGCCCTCACAGCTCGTCATTGGAACCGACCCAGCACAACACAATGCCTGGCATCAAGAACATAAGGTACAATTCTCAGTGGGACTAACCCCGACCCTGTATCCGGCCCACGCTCCATTGCAGTTGACCTGAACTTGCATGTGGCTTTGTCCCTCTCCACTGCGACTAGATCAACGATGTTGCCGCTTTGTGCTTCTAGGCGCTTTTTTATCCTAAAACTTTGAAATTACATATTTCTAGTTCTACTGATACGATTTTTTTCATTCTTTCATTATTTTGTTTACTCAAATATACTTTATTTGTTTAAATTGGTTTGCAATTGTTCTTGTGTTGTTTATTCACTTTATAACTGTTTGTGTGCTGCATGAATACTTTACACATTGCCTCTAAGTTAAACCTGACTGCTTGTGTGCCAAGCTACTAGAAGGTTAAGCACAGGTTAATTTAGTGACCTGTGTGGTTCACCTTGACAAGGATTGTGGTTGTTGCCTGAGTGGGGCTTCCACCCCCTTATCTAATTAGCCAATTTATTCCAATATGTCAATCTGTCTCCTTGCATTTCTGCAAGTCACTGGGATGTAGATATATATCTGAACATACAAGAGCAAAACCTACTAGACGTAGCAATATGTTACACCCATGGCCTTGTCCACTTGTGGGAGCGAGGCTGCCTATACTCTACTCAAGAGAAAGATAACATTCACTCAGAAGGCATGCTTTGTGGAACTAAATGTCGGCCTCTGTGCTCTCTCAGTGGAAAAGAGATGAAAGTCATATGACAGGACATCGGTGATTGTGTGAATCAATTGACGATGGGCGAACACTCTGTGGAAGAATTAGAAAAAAGGCTACAAGAGCTAAGGAAGCAGATACAGATAAGTTTGGCAGGGTGGAGGTTGACGCTGTTCTTCTTAGCAGTATTCCTGGATCTTGCCTGTAGCGCAATCCCATGAAGTGGCCTATCCACTCCATCATGCAATTTCTACAACTGCATGTCCTCCTGGTTGTAGAAACATCAAACATCAAGCAGCTGTAAATCCTCTATGAGTGCCAGTAGAAATACATCTCAGTGCTTCCAAATGTGTCAAAACTAGGCCAACAAATGAATCTCCTTTATAAATTACCTATGCCCTTGTGTGTGCACTATTGGAGGGACCAGCAGCTTTGACATGCTTGGTGTAGCAAGAGCCAGTAATCACTGGCTCCAGAGCCTAACCCCCTTGACCATACAGGTAGAAGTCAAAGGAATAGAACTCCTAAACACAAACACCCCAAAGATAGGTTTCATGACAATAGTATCTGTATATATGTCTCATTCTCAATAATGTTTATATGTGCATGTGTTACACTCGGATACAATGGGAAACCGCAAGAAAACTAATGCCCATTTAGAATCACATACAGTCAGTCTAAATCGCAATTGCAGTACTGTGTTTACTGCTCAAAATTATTTTTTTTCTTTTTCATTTTTTGCCATTCATCTCAATTGCTCGACTGACAGCATTGTATTTATTGAGAAAAACAATAAAGTTATGGAGGAATGCTTGGGCTAATTTCAGTCATTGGCAATTACTCCACCTGCGTTCCAGTTCATCTGTTTCTTCTGCACACCATGACACCTCAGGCAGAAGCCAGCCTTGTACAATCAGTCTTGTTATGGCACCAATAGGAACTGTTGAGTTAAAACTGGCAGGCCAAGTCTCTTTTGAAAGGGGACACAAACAACCCTGGACTGGTTTCAGCTTTTCTGCCTCAAAACGGAGGCGTAGTTTGAGTTCAATAGCCAGTGAACACTGCTACCACATGGAATGCAAACAAACCTGGACTGGTTTTGGCATTTTTGGACCTTATCAATGAGGTGCATCTTGAGTCTGTTGCTCAGCGAACAGGGGACTCACATCTGGGCATACACACTGAGGGCATCTCCTTGAGCAAAACTAAAAATGATGCATGGAATGCTTGATTCCATCCACTACAAATTACTCAGCTCCTGCAATTAATTAAAAATAATGCTTCCAGCTTGAGCTTGAGCTGTACTTGTGAAATCTACTGTATTTAATATAAATCTTAAAAGGGCTTACATCCCGCCCTCACTTTGTATTGGTTTGTGTGCTTTCTACTTACTTTTCCTCTGTTTCTATTAGTTCTAGCATGCTGTTTCCTGCTACTCCTTGTGTGTTTCTCTCATTAGTGTCTCAGGGCCCAAGTACTCCTTTCCATCAGCTTTGGGGGTGGAACTTCTTTTATTCCCTGCACCGCATTTTTGTTTAAGTTTACCTAATCTCTCCCTGCATGCGTTTGAAGCGTGCTTATCATCTGCATGTTTTTTTGTTTGCCCAATGTCTTTGATTTAAACGTTTTGAGTTAACACACATTGCAAGCATGCTTGTGAGCTGACACCGAGACTGGAACCCGGCTCCCCTGCTCTAAGGTCGGGAGATGTGCCCATTATGCAACATCCGCTGTCCTGCCCCTTCTCAGTGCTATACTCATCAGTGTTTCTAAGTAGGACGACTGCTCCTAAAATTACAGTTGTGAGCCGCTCCATTTTCCCTATCTTGCAGCAACATTTGGATATCAATGACACCATGCCAAACTGGACTGTCTAAAGGGGGTAATCCTGCATGCACTCACCCCTTCTCTCTCTCGCTCTTCGTTGTTGTGAAAAGTCTCTCTGTGACAATGTTTGGCATACAGTGATTTCTGTGGCTCTCTCTGATGTACGGAGGAATCAATTCAGGATGTCCAGCAGATGGCAAAACTAAACATCTCTTTAAAAGGAGAAATGCCATGCTTGCCTGTGAAATAATGCATGCATCCAAGCTTCAGTGGCCTTACCCCTCAGTGTACTTCGTGCCAGTGGGTGATGAGTTACAGGCCTAGCACTTCTTGGGCAACCTATGCAGCTACCTGCTGGAAAGAGCTGCCATGCCCTCTACCCAGTAGTAAGGCCATCCCTGCCTCACCCGCATATACCCGTGTGGTGCAGATCTGGGCCCCAACAGTGTGGGACGGTCTATTCAAAGGCTGTGATAGGATCCTGAAAGGCTTAGGCGGTTGAGTCAGGTTTGTGCTTGAGTGATAAGAGCATGGCTTTAAGTCGGCCGGGTCCTACCGGTGATCAGCGCCAGCAGCTCTAAAAAGCAGGTGCTGAGACATGTCCCTATCAGCCTCTCAGTTGTTGCCCTCACCCTCAGGGTAAAAAAAAAATCTTTACCCTACAGCAGTACCACCCTTCGCTGCTTTTGATGTAACTTCAAAGAGACTCTTTATAGTTCTTTCACAGTCTCATCATTTCAGAACTTTTTTTTTGCAGTTTTATATAGCGCAAACTCGATCTGAAGGTATTGTGCTTTACATGAGCACCAGTTACATTACACAAGGATTTTTGAATCACAGGATGTTGAGCCTACGCCAAGGCTCAAACCTCCTTCCCAAGCTCGAAAGTCGGCAGCTCAAGCCGTTACACCAGATTTTCTCCAACAAAAATTAAGCATTTTGAAAATGTTATACAACGAAACCATATTGTTGCTTATTTGTCTTATGTAACTAGAAACCACTGACAAAGCCAACAAGCATTTGCAATGCAATAGGTCTCGCATTTATAGGAGTTTGAGCTATTGGCATTGTAAAATTACAATGCCTTTTATTTATGTTTTGGTTTTAAAACAAATAACAGGCATTGTCATTTACAATGTCAGTAGCATAAACTCGAATAAAAGCAGTGTGTGGAGTGCAGCAGTGTGCGGCGTGCAGCAGTGTGAGGCGTGCAGCAGTGTGAGGCGTGCAGCAGTGTGCGGCTTGCAGCAGTGTGCGGTGTGCAGCAGTGTGTGGCGTGCAGCAGTGTGTGGCGTGCAGCAGTGTGAGGCGTGCAGCAGTGTGAGGCGTGCAGCAGTGTTTCGTGTAGCAGTGTGAGGCGTGCAGCAGTGTGCGGCGTGCAGCAGGGTGTAATGCAACAGTGTGTAATGCAGCAGTGTGCGGCGTGCGGCAGTGTGCGGCGTGCGGCAGTGTGCGGCGTGCAGCAGTGTGTGGCGTGCAGCAGTGTGTGGTTTGTAAACAACAAGAAATGCGGACATCAAAGGAAGGGTGGGAGGGAACGAGCATATGGGGTGTGAGTTATAACGAAAATTAATTGATGTAAGAGAGGATGCAGGAAGCGAGGCCCAGCACACGCTGGCGAAAGCAGTCTGCTGCTTTCAAGTCCGATGCCTGATGCCAGCTTCGCGCTTCAATGCCTCACATGCACTGGCCATAAACCGCATTCCTAAGGTCTTGTGCCCCTTACTAAATCTCTCTGAATGCGTGAGGCGGCGCACGCGCAGGAAGTAGCTGGTGGCAAATGGAATGCGCGTGGTTGTGCGCGTAACCGCCACCCAATACGCCTGGGAAGCCTTTGGGAGCATTTTCTGTAGCCCCTACATTAGTCTCGCTGGGCGATCGCTTACGCGATGGCCGGGCGAGACCTAAAAAGTGATCCTTCCAGTATCAGTGACAACATAAAGTGATTTGCATAATAGGTGCAGCTGCCAGATTTTGCGAGGGAGTCTGTTCTCTTTTCTCTAGAGGCCGAAAAGACCTTTGATTAATTAGACTGGTGCATTTTGGGAGAAACCATGAGTGCAATGACTTCGGCTACACATACCTGAAGATGGTTTGTGCTTGCTACATCGGTCCCAAAGTGAAAGATGAAAAAAATGCCCTTGAAGCACAATAAATAAGTATTGAGAATGGGCCCCTCTCCTACAGGCACTTTGTTTGGATCCCTCGGTGCAGAGAATACACAACCTGGGAGTTGGAGGAATCTGATTGGGTCTCGATATATACAAGCTCACAATGTTTGCGGATTATGTACTGGTTTGGCTGATAGATCAGATAATGTCCATTCAGTGTTGCTTAGAGAACTCAGCTGTTTTTTTTAAAAAAAGAACGGGTCTCAAGATCACCACACAGAGGCCAACAGCAAAGTCCAATCCTCTCCCACATTCTACTGGTCAGCTGTGCATTCTCAGAAAAAGGCTTCCCTCAGCTTTTTGTATTCCTGTAGCCACACAGTAGCTCAAGCAACTGACCACTGCAGTCCACTTCTTTGTCCTGGATATAAGTGGGAGCAGGCCTAGTTCTTTATTGCTTCTCTCGGGTAAAAGACACCAGGTCCAGTTATTTTCTATCTACTGCAGGCCAAACAAGTGTTTGTAAATGACAATGTCTTTTACCACCTGTTGACCCCCGCAAAGCTCATCAGCATGTGCCCTCATCGCTGAGAAGTGTGAGGAACCCGCCATGGAGGTAATGCAAGAAGGACACACTGGTGGGCACTGAGAGACCCGGCCCTGATGGGCACAGTGATAGCATGCCTGAGCATCAATTGGCTTGCAGTAGTGGCACCCTCAGAAGCTAATACTCCTAGCAGATTTAGAAGCTGCCTCCGGGGTACTGTGAGAGGCTGGCACTCGGTCCAATGGGGCCCACGTGAAGTTGGAAGAAGGGGTCAGGATCGAATGGTGGACTCTATGGGCAGCGTGAAGAGTCTTTCGAGGGTAGTTTGAGAAACTGGACTTGGGGCGGCGGCTGTGGAGGGGAGCTCCCTCTTCATAGGACATTACGAGGAGATGGAACTTGTGTGCAGTGAGGGGGGCACGCCTCTTGTGGTAAATGCAGTGTATGTGTCGAGTGGAGATGGTACGATAGGGTTTCCAAGTGTACTGCAAGGGGGGGGGTTCTAGGCTGTGAAAATGGCACTGGAAGGATAGTCTCCATATGATGTAATGATGAAATGGACTGGATATCATAAGTATGAGAGGTGGGGGGAAACATTAAAGGCTGGACATATGGATTCTATGCAAATTACCCTGTGATAAGTTGAATACGGGGTTCTACAAAGCTGGGCAACAGAGCTATACATAGCATTGGTTCCTAAAGGACACAGGTTGGGATATAGGTGGCATAAGTTGTAACAGAGCAACACACAGGTTGGATACATGCATATTCCATGGCCAAAATCGGACTGTGACAGAAAATAGGTCCAGACACCAAAAATAAACAAGCATTGGCATAGCCAATAGGTCTTGCCTTTGGGACCTTATAAATGTTTTGCCATGCAACAGTTGTTGTTGCACCAAGGATACTATGCTGCATAACTAAATACTTATAAGGTCCCAAAAGCGAGACCTATTGGCTATGGCAATGCTTGTTCCTTGGTGACGAGTGAATGGATCCTTGGAGCCGGGTGTGGAGGTGCATAGATGTAGGTACGGGCATTTCAATAGCGCCAGCCTAGATGAGGATCAACAGAGCGCCGCACATTACTGGGGTGCTGGAGAGATATACATCAGGAGGGGCTTTACGCCTTTGATTTACACAATTACATAACTTATATTTACAACGGCACTTCGCCATAAGTGTCAGGCCTGGGGTTTGAACCCAAGTCCCCTGATTCCAAAATCAGCAGCTTAGTCACAAGGTCACACCTGCTTATTGATACATGACACCTCCTTTACATATTGCATTTTTTGTCGGTTCCATGAAATGTGTCAGCACTCAAGAGATGTCACTTGGAGGCGCTTCTAACCCAGAGCCTGCGTCTTTCTGTACCCCAAGCAAAGGAAGAGGAAGTGAAGAGGAGCGCGGAGTGAATGAGACCTGTGTCCTGATGATTATTCTGTAACAGGCACCCTGCGACCCCACTTTCTTCTCTGCCCCCGGAGGGGTGCCCGCTGGCTTGACACACCGCACGCATGTATTATTTGTGTGAGGAGCTGTGAATACCGCAGTAAGTGGCCGGGAGAACAGACCCGTCATGGTCCCACTGAAGCGGTGAGAGCTTTCTCTGTTCACCTCCAACCAGCTTCGGTTTACCGGTGATGGGGGGCGGGGGGGTGGGGGGTGGGGTGGTGGCAGGGACATGGTATCATCTGATAAGATCGGATGGATAAAGGCACTTCTGGGAGGTGCCCTCTTTGTGCTCGGCCCGTTGACATCTGTACTGAACCTACCCCGGGGGCTCCGAAGGAAGTCGCCAACAAAAGCGAGGGCAGTTGTTAGTAAAAGTCACACTGCCCCTTGTGTGTCCGTCCGCTCCTCTGTCATCTGCGGGCGCCCCTGCCCGAACAATGCTGAGCACCGGGCCGTGGCCCTGCTTATGTCTGCGCAGGAAAGAACACGAGGGGCGAGAGGTGGACATTGTCGGGGCCTCATTGTCATCTGTTAGTGAGATGCTCACGGGCCTTGTCTCTGGTCACACGTGCCTGAACATCAGCAGTCTGCTCCGTGACCCTTGACCTGGCAATCTCGGAGGCAGTCACTGGGGTGTGCAGCCATCCTGCCATAAAATGAGCACCTACCCCTTAATCTCATTACAACTCCTTTTTGTCTCTCACCGGTTGTAGGTTTTTGCTTGCTACATGTACTAAAAATATCTTACTTTATATTCAAGTCTAAAATGTTCCTTTTTATAAACGAGAGTAAATCGGCAATGGAATAGCAGGGCATGTATCTAAAACAATGAAATTATTTCTTCTGAGGCGAACAGTTTAAATGCATTTATAATAACATACAATAGTCATTGCAATGAGCGGTAAATCTTCAAACTTATAACGCGGTAAAAAGTCCTCCCGATACAATGTTGTAATAAAAAAAAAACAAGCATTGGCCGCACGCGCGCCTCGCGCTTAAAGTTAAACGAGCGCTTGGGGGCGGGGGAGAGGACCCTTTGAAGTGCTTCAAAGGGGCCAAAGCTATAGAGAAGGGAGGGGGGAGTGGGAGCAGCTGTGCACGTGCATGTGATCGTGCACTCAAGGTTTAGGCCAGCCAAAATTGTGGGTAGCACTTTGAAAATCTCACATATAAAATGTCTCTTCGAGCCTTTGGCTCACGAGACCTAAAAACTACTGGCTTGTTCTAGGTTTAATTTTACTAGTTGTGTTCTGTATCTGAATGCAATGACAGAAGCAGCAAAATGCTAGATGTCATACTATGCAAAGTCAAATTGTTAGCTTATGTGTTTTTAAGCCACGCTCTTAAATACATTGGCCATGCCCCTTTGAGAGACCCCCCAGTTTTTTGATCCAACTTACAACCCTGGATAAGAGAATGCCATTGAACTGTCGCAGGCGTAGCATAGGGCCGCAGGAATCTCAACAGTGAGTTCTACACATGTGCCAAGAAAAGCAGATAACCCCACGACTCCATCAGTCTGCACCGTCTGAGCAAGAGTGTGCTATAGGAAAAGCCTGGGGCCAGATCAAACAGGGACACTTAAATCCCGCCCCCTGTTGCGTAATCATTTTTGGGATGTTGTCATTTATTTCAAATCATTTATTTTATGTCTGTGCATGGATGGACCACACTACCTTTGGTTTCATGATTATGGCCCATACATTGCCATTTTGTGTCCTGGGTGTCAAATCTCCCTGACACTTTTCCTAGCAATTTCGGTGTCCCACAGCGTTCTTCACTGGTAAATGTCCACTACACCTCCTGCCCAGTCGCAGCCGGCATGACTCACGGGGGGAGGGGGTGGGGGGGGGAGGCGGGGATCGCACGGGGGAGGTTTAATTTAAAATAAAAACGTACTTCCCTGGCCCGGTCCTGTGTCGTCCTCTGCAACAGGAATCTGGCTGCTTCCCTCCCCTCCCCTAAGCCAATCACAATGCTGCAATGGCAGCGCTGTTATTGGCTGGGACGCCGACCGCACAGGCGGCATGGGGAGGCCATTTTCTCCATGTAGGCTGCATGCAGCTTACATGTAGAAAATGGAGAGTGCGCATGACTGGTTTGGTCAGCCCCAGAGGGCCGACCAAACAGTCAGGGCCCAGAGCATTGGGCTAGCCAGTCCTCCCCTGCCCTTGAGCAGGCCTGCCTACCCGCCCTTCCCAACCAAACGCTTCTGTTTTCTCACAGTGCGAGAAGCAGAAACAGAAAATGGTATTTATAATACCATTTTATGTTTCTGCTTCTCGCAATGCGAGAAAGCAGTCAGGCGACGCTCCTTCGCCCACATAGAGGAGACACCGCTGCTCCTGCCTTGCTTCTCTTATCTCTTAGGGGCATATTATCAAGAAATGGCGTTAACATTATCGCCGCTTTAGTGGCAGTTTTCTGCCGCTAAAGTGGCGATAATGTTAACGCCGTGCTTGGTAATATGCCCCTACGTTTGGTCTACCCTGACACTTCTGCTCTCATAATTCTCAAACTTTTTTTCTTTTTCTGAACTACACAACACAATTTCTAATTATCATTCTCAATATACAGCTTCAGATTATTGCAATAGCGATTATCATTATGTTTATGAATATAATTTTCATTGTATGCCAGAATATTGTATACAGAAATATCCTCTGACATGACCAATGTGTCCAAATATTGTTTTCAAAAAAATTATGCCATTGGATGTAGATTTTCTAATAGTACATCTTTACACAATAATAAGCGGTACCGCACCATTTGTTATGATGACGGTGATTATTATGTGTTAATAATGGTTGAGTCATGATAGTACTACTACTACTAGTAATAGAAGCAGTTATACTTCCACTGCTACAATGTGCTGCACATAAATAGTGACTCTATTGCCCAACTCAGTGGTCTTGTTGAGGCTTCAATCCCTCCACCTCAGTCGATCTGAAACTAAAATCCGCTTCTTTGCTGCACCCTCTTTTCACGCTGTCCTTTGTCCCTCTCCTTTTTCCTTCCTAACCTGATAAATGGCCATTCCTTCCATTCAACCCATCTGACATTGAGATTCTGATCTGTCCTCTACAACCATCTCCTCTCACTTTCCAACATCTTCTGTTTCTTTCCCACCATCGTCACTGTAGCCACAACTGCTCACCAAGCTAAAACTTACAATAAAGTGTTATTAATCACGTAGGCGAAACCTATTGCATTGACCAATGCTTGTTATTTCAGTAGACACCCTGGGATTGAAGTTTATACCTATGTGGGTTTTGTGCTCATTGTACCACACGAATCAAGCAATACCTGACTAACGAGGCTTTTGTAGGATGAAATGGGTTGGGTATTTGTGTTCATATCTGAAGGAACATTCCAATTCGGGCAGAATAGAGTATAATTTGCATATGGCTGGCTCCTGTATAACTAATTCTGTCTTGTAGCTGTCATTGCAAGGATGTACACCTCTGTCACTTTACCTGAACATACCATAAATCAGAACCAAAGTCATCGACGAATATCGAAAAGGCGCTTTCCTGGCGCTTAGGTGAGATGAAATCAAGAAGTTACGAGTGTCATGATATCAACATCACGCCTTTCCTTGTGAGCCATCTTTTTTAACTACTGCGTTATTAATGTTCCTAAAAATGTAATTAGCTGTTAGGTTGGATATCTACTAAATTGTATCTATACAGTCTAACTAGATGAGCCCTGGTTTCTCATTGATAAATGAACTTTTTAGTTTTTCTTCTATTATGAAATTTACGGTTTACATCCTCTTGCGCTGAGAGGCTTCTGAGAGTGAAGGCAGTGACAGCAAATCTCTTCAGAAGTAGCTACTCGCAGAAGTAATGCATGAACAAGAAAGTCAGAAGGACTTTGCAGCTCAGTGAAATGGGACAGGCTTTTTACTGGTTTACTGAAATTGGTCCACAGTATCATGGTTTATATAATGCCTCAATTTTATGTGGCCATGATTTTAAGTGTGGCTCAATCCACTTATGTGTGTGAATTCACATGTTGGGCACTCACTTGTATGCACATGTAAGCATTTCATATCAAAACCACATCCGCATGTGAAGGATGTGAGATCATGTCTTATGAAGGTTACTGGCCCCATTTACCCAGGGAGATATTGGAGTTGCAATTGCTGTCCAAATTTCAGATCCCGCGCCTATTAACCTACATCTTTGGGATGTAACTATCTGGTCATATTTGGTTCTCCAAAGGATGACAATCTGTGATACTTGGGAAAAGGTGGAAATTGTGCAAATACGTGAGCATGTACTACAATATAAACAGTAAGAAATATATTGCACTCAAACTCCGGTGTATCTGACCACTGTTGACCTGATGTCAGCCGCTGACTAGGTTTATTAAGTATTGTAGGAGAGTAGGACCTGTCCTTTTGTTGCCCCCACTTTTTTTCTGATGTTAACACTGCTATAGTCTGGCTGGGTCCCTGCTAATCAGGGCCCCAGCCTCTCTGTTCTCTCTAAACAACTTGGAGTGCATATTAGATGCACTAGTGATTGGATACTGTGGTACCTTATGAGCCCCTAGTATGTGGTACATTAGGTACCAAGGGCATAGGTACTTCACAGGCCTACCAGGGGCTGAAGCATGTATTATGCCACCCCTGGGAAGCAGACTAAATCTGACACAACAGGCCTGCTACTGCAGCCTGGGTGAGGTAGTGTTAGCACTCCTCACAGCGATATAGGTTTCCTATATCTCACCATACACACACATATAAACCTATCAGTCACCCCTAAGGCAGGCCCTATCAATCCTGAGGGCAGGGTGCTTGGTTTCCATGTGAGGGGGTGCCTCTGCCTGAGCAGGGCCCCTCTGCAGCCCTCAGAGTCTATTCTCTGTGGCTGTTTGTGGATGCGGTTAAACCATATACTCTTAAGTGCATTATAACCTAGCGGTAAATGCTAACTTTGAGATGGCTGCATCAAAACATGTCGTGTTTGGTGTCAAACGCTTTGGAATCATACCTCTACACCAGTAACTGGTGTGGGAGTATGATCCCACCCTTCTAGAGGGGTCGACATGTACCCACTGTGGAAACACAGTAGATTCCTGAAAGAGCCCTGTCATCACAAAATGGATGCCACCAGCACAGACACTGGGCTGCCCTCCTGCTGCTGACCGAAACTCGCAGTGGAGGAGGCCCAACAATAGGCATCCTGTCACAGGGAGCTGTAACCACCTTCCAGACAGGATTTAGTGTATTGGGGCTGGGTGGGTGCATTCCTAGAGTGCTTTGAAGTCCTGCACTGGGGGAGCAGTAGGCTCCTCTGTGCATATGCCAGCTCAAACCGGTTCAGGGGCTACCAGCCCCTGCTCTGGCGCAAAACTGGACAAAGGGAAGTGGGTGTAACCACCCACTCCCCTGACCCTCCCATAGGAGTGGTCATACAGCTAGTCCCTCCCTTTCCTTTAGTATAAGATAGGGAACCCTTGCCATTGCAAACTAGATATCCCTGGACGATGCTCTGAAGAAGAATCCTGGACCTTCGACGTTCCACTACCTTTGGAAGGCTGAAGAATCTCCCTTTTTGAGTCAAGGAGTGGCTCCCCTGCTTGGCAGGCAACAAAACTTTGAATCAACGGTCGCAAAGTTTCCCGCTCCCGCCGGAGCCCGAAGTCCCTGCAGCCCCGGAAGTGGATTTCCTGACTTCTCAATGACCATCGTGAGCCCGCAGCAGAGTTGTGGCAAGTGGACCCCACGAGTGACGAGGAACAGCAATACCCGGGTACCATGCCCTATTGTCGAGTGCAACCCCTTCGCGACGTTCTACGAACTTGTGCATTAGACCATATGTGGTCCAAGCCTCCAGAGGCCTTCCTCGTCCCGAGTGACCGTGGGCTCCTGTGAAGTGAATCCTCCCAAGGCGTCTTTGCGATCCCTTGCCAGTTAGCTTGTGCGTCCCCTGAAGACTTTTCTACAGAACCAAAGGCCTCTCCTGTTTGCTCCAGGCCTGCCCTGACTTACCCTCACTGGGTGAGTCTCTCAGATCTTGCTGGTCTGCGCCGCTGACTTTCTTTACTTTCCACGAGACTTGCGGTTGCCAAGGCTTGTTGGCTCCAATCCGGTTGCCAACACCTCAGTAAGCTGCAGACTTTGTGGGACACTCCGAACCCAGCTCCTTGGTCATCGTTGACACCTCCTGGACCTCATGGCTGAAGAGGCAAGACACCCGTGAATAACCTGAAATCACCCGACTACCGTGGGCATCCATCTTCCTGGCCCCGGGTCACTGGCAAGTGACTTTGAACACTGTCTCCTCTGCTTTCAGGTCTTCTTTCTTCAGAATCCAGCCTTGGATTCCACCGGACACTTCTCCTGTCTTCACAAGCAGCAAGTCTTCTTTGGGTCCCATTGAAAACGACGCTTCGACCCGACACCAAAAGACACCTATGCACCCGGCTTTCCTGGGTGAGGTAACCTGTGCACTCCGGTGCTCCTGTGTGTGTTGTCTCTAGAACTACTTACCCTGTAAGTGACTTGCTTGTAGACTCTCCCGAAGTATCCTAAAACTTTAAAATTCCAACCGCGACTTGCTCCATTGAAGTCTATTGGGATCCGCGGCTGTGTTCTCACACTGCATGCGTCTCCCGTGGGTCCGTTACTTACCTGCCTTGGGTGGATTAGTGAGGCCCCAGCGCTTCTGAAGACCTTAGGCCTTCTCCCTTCTCAAGTCGTTCTTCTTATACCTCCTTTTTAGTATATGGTCTGGTACGCCCCTAGGGCCCCAGCCACATAAGTGCTTAATTTGTTGTGAAACATTGATTTGTGCATATGTTCCTGACTTCTAATCTCATAAAGAGATTAGAAGAGTGTGTCTAGTAATAAATACATATATATTTTATAAATATACCTTTGTGGTGTCCTTTCATTTAGTAATTCAAGAGATTATAAGGTAAAACAAGCTGCTTTACATTCCTCAGAGACTTAGCCTGAAGGCTGCTCTCCACAGCTACCACTAGGATAGCTTTCTTTAAAAGGTTGTCTTAAACCTATCTACCTTAAAAGTCGAATTGTACTGGTGCAAGGTGGACACTATAACTAGTGACCAGCATATGCCAGGCCAACTTCTCACAAGTATTTGCTGGGGTATGTACTTGGATCAAAAGTGATGGAGACCAACATGGTTTATATATAAAAACTATTTCAAAAGGACAATGCATTCTGCATATGATATGGGAAGAAGAGGGCGAGGGCAGTTCATTTGACATTTACCATAGGAGTGGTATACAGATTTCTCCTCAGACCCTTATCCTATTTGAAATTGTTTCTAAATTGTATTGATGTTGTTTGCTAAAACTATACTTTGAGTTCCATTACATAAATTCTAATCCAATGCCAGTGCTTCATAATGCAAGTCTCTTGTCAGACCCTTTATACGTTGGACTGTGTATCCTTGTGTTACAAGGAATAAAATATCTATTGTTAACAAGGCTGCAACTTAAAGTGTGATCTTTGAGCAAAACGCCTACACCAATAAAAGATGACATTGTCAATTTAATGGACAATATAATAGCCTGCTTTTTACCAAACTAAGTTGAAAAAACACACAGTCCTATCTGCCTCTACATTGCCTCAACTAGTACCTGGGGTATTACGATTTGGCAAATATGTAGAAACTAATCAATTGGCGTTATATTACAGGTTTATTAATGTAAAATAATTACCGTTGTACTGTAGTGGCTAGATCTGGGAATTTTTGCTTGGAGTTCTAATCATTGGAAGTCCCTTATTCATAGGGGAAAAATAACTTGTTGAGACATATTTTAAAATTGGTCTATGTATACCACTTGCACATCGAAAAGGCACTTTGGGTTAAAATGTTGTAGAGGATTTTGTTAATCTAAAGCGTGTGCTCTGTTGGGCCAGGCTACAGGAAAGTCATTACACAACATCCCTTGCTAAGCATCTTAAGGGAGATTTTCCTGTCTATATGCCACCGTGTACTATGATATTGCTACTTAACACCTTTTATTACATAGAATGTATCAGAGATTGTGGACACAGTTATAACTGATCAATAGAAACTCTGCCCTTTGAAAGGAAGAATGCTGGTCCTGGAAACACAGGACCTGATGTCGGTAAGACGTATGGATAAGGTCTAAATGAATGTGGAAGGGTAATTACAACAAACAAAGTTCCTTGGTATCCATATGTCCATACTATATATTTCCCCATCACAGAGAAGGAGTATATGCTCCTCATTTGTAGCAGCTGTTAAGGCCTTTGATTTAAGTGATACATGTGACTTTAAAAAGCAGAGATATTACTGCCTAAATATAATAATTGAATGCTCCGTATATGAAATATAGGTCATGCTATCATAGCTTGTTTAAAAAAGGGTTTCAGGACACTATAATCCATAAAGTCTAGTTAATTGAAAGGTTTGGCAGGGAGGCCACTAAGCCATATGGGCGGCAGGAGTACATGTCCATAGGTCCTGCTTAAGCACTTGCGCTATATCTAAAGTTTCCCATCAGCAAACAGGGAGCATACCTAGGAAACATGTAATGCCAGGCAAACCACTATGTCACAGTGGCCTGCCCTGCATGTTTTGGCACTCGCAAATCTGGTGCACATGGTGTTTATGTAGCTACCTGCACTTCGAAGCGTTTCCAGTTTTTTATCTGTTCAGGTCATGCTGCAGATTTCCCCAACAACTGGTAATATTTCTTTATGCTAATTGGCGCTGAAAAAGAATGAACCAAAATCCCAGTTTTTCGCTACACATTAATCCTGGATCAGTGTTTACAATCTTTTTTCTCTCAAAGGAGCACAACATTTTTATTTCAAGTGAAAATTCACATGCAGAGAGCTTTAACCCTGCTGTTAGTAATTGAAGCAATATTGGAATTCATGAGGAATCTGGGAGAGAAGCTTCACAAACTTGCCACGTTTAATGCATTCGGATTGTTTGCTCGAGATGCTGTTATGGCAACCAGTGCTGGAAGCAGGCAGCCTTTCTTTCAGTAGGATAGTGACAGGCCTTATTGACCAATACAATCTTTACATTTTATATATTTGTTCTTATAGGTTTCTTAACAAGTAAATTGATTTTCTTGAAACGTAAGACCTGATAACTATACTAGGCAACGTACATCTAAATTCCACTTAAAGTAAAATTTCGTGTCACACACAAATTGCGTTGCTTTTACACAGGTGAAAAGCCTTATTTAGAAAATATCGGCCGCATGTAAGCAAAATTAGATAATCTCTCCACTTCACTGTGATTCTTTCTTTGTTAATAATGGAAAACAAGGAACAAACACATGGAGAAAGGAGAAATGGACTAGTAGGAGCCACCAAGACCCAACAATGTTAGGAAATATTGAATAGCCCCCTGCCCATTGCAATGCATGCACGCCCTTGGAGGTGGAAGGGTACACTAACTGTCAAATGCAATATGTGACAAAGGGTAGAGTCAATGGCTAAATGAAAGGGAGTTGGCCTAACGGCTAGGGCGGTCGACCTCAAATCTGGGGAACCGGGTTCGAGTCTTGGCAAGAACGCACAACATCCTGTGATTCTGGGCAAATCACTTAATCTCCCCATGCCTAACAAAAATGAATGTGTCCTCCTATAACGCAACTGGTGCTCATGTAAGCCGCTCTGATACTCAATACCTTTGGGTCAAGTTTGCGCTATATAAAACTCCGTAAAAAAAACCAATGGTTGAAGAAACCAAAGTCCACTGTTAGCATATTAGAAAAGTCAGTTGCACTATCAAAACCCAGACCCAGAGGTGGGTTTAATCCAAGGCAATTGTACCCCAAGGCACCATGAGAGGCAAAATCACAAATCCAAATCCTTAACTTGGCTTGACATGTCTCTTAAACCAGATCTCCTTGGGAGAGTCCAAAGCACATTGAAGGATCTCTAAACAAACTAATCATAAATGAGAAGATGTGTAAATAGGTTTGTAATAAATGATATTGTTTGGTTGTGAAATCTGGATGCTGATAGGAAAAATGTATCATTTTGAGGATGAGAATATCATGCGGAAATAACAGCTCTGGTCCTTGCAAAATCTTCTACGATAGAAGAAATAAGACTGAAGTCTGGCATATCTTCCTGCTTTATCTTTGCTGAAAGGACAGCACTACATTTTGTGTAAAAGTAAAAAGATTTTGACAAAATAAATTGTACCCCTTGTGTTTGAAGAGTATAGTGTCCAGCGGAGTGGATAGTGGAACTAAGTTTATATCAATGTAAAATATCAAATCAAATCAATGTTAGACCGGGCTCCAATTCCAAATGAAGTTACTAGTAGAAAATGACATTTTTACTTCAAAGGAGAATTTTGAGCGTAAGTAGTAAGGCAAATTTTTTTATTTTATGCAATATATGTTTGGGAAAAAAGAAACATTTAGATGTGGCGTTTTCTTTAGGGAAATATGTGTGTAAATGTCCTCTGCACTAGCCAGTGATTGGAAAATTCCCACCACCCAATCATGACCATTTTCTACCATCTGGAGTGGCTCTGGCTCTCCCCTAAACACTCCCCTATTTACATGAGTTGTCCCCCCATCTGGGTCCAAATCTACATGTCCTTTCTAGTGGGGTTGAATTGAACTTGGAGGAAATGGGATCAACTCATGCCATCCCCGTTTGTCATCACCAAATCAAAAGAAGAAGGATAAGGACTGTCCTTTGTTCTGCCAGTTGAGCTTGTCCCCTATTTTAGATGGCTAATCCCTGTTAAGTAACCTGTTGTGGACAAGACCACTGCCTTGCTGAGCCCAGAGGCCAAGTCATTGTCCTCTAGAGCAGGGGTCTTTAATCTGGGGGGCAGGCCCCCGTAGAGGGGCCTCAAGTGATCCAAGGGAGAGCACAAAACTCTGGTAAAAAGAAGCATTATGCTGAAAAGTCCTAATACAAAAATTAGCAGAAGTAAGCCCCTCTGTAGTGGTCCATCACTAACAACTTTTGTCATTTATATTCTGTCTGGGAGTCGAAATATTCTTCAAAACCCCCATCCCCATTTCTAACACTCTCACTGTGGATACTTTTACATGTTAGAAAGGTCTGCCTGGTCAGAATGATATGTTTGGCAATCATGTATGTGATTGCATTTGTAAAACGGTAATAGAACTTAACTGCAATGGTTAAATAAGTCTATGCATATTTAAACATTGCCAGTTTAATGGAATAATTGTGAAAAATTGTTTTCCCCACGGGGAGGGGGGGGGCGGCATTAAAGAGTTTGAAGACTACTGCTCTAGAGGTAGGGTTGTTAGCTCCCTGACAAGAATACATAGGGGCATATCAACAAGCAGGCGAAAAGCGGCGATAATTTTATCGCCTAATCAGCAAGGTCACGCTAACGCGTGAAAACTTGCTCTAGCGTCAGGATTCCTAACGCCCAGCTTTGCAGATGCAAAGTGGGCGTTCCTGACCTGGCATGACAGGAGAAATGTCGCTTAGCGACATTTCTCCTATCAGCAAGCCTAACGCTATGAAGTATAGCGTCAGGAAAAGTAGCGATAACCCCTGTTATCGCTACTTTCCTTATGCCTGATTCAGGACTGACTTAGCCATGATATCCTATGGAAGGTGGATATCATGGCTAAGTTTGTGAGTCCCTATCAACTAGCTAACGTGAGATTATCGCTGGGTTTCCAGCGATAATCTCATGTTAGCCAGTTAGCGCTAGGATTTTTATCGCTGATGAGATAAGCGTTGTTAATAGCATGCTATCTCAGCGATAAAAATCGGCGCTAGCCGGCGATAATTATCCTAGCGCCAAGTGCGCTCAGCGATAATTATCGCCGGTTGTTGTTGATAGGCCTCTATGTGTCAAACCGTTTCTGAAACAGGTTACTCTCGCAAAAAGTACACTTTATATCCGGTACTTTTCCATTAAAGTTGTCAAAAAGTGTCCTTCCCTATTTAATTAGAATTTTAAAGTAAGTGTAAAATAACTTTAAATCATTTTCCTAGATTTTTCCTGAACAAAGATATATAATACAGATTTAATGTACAGCTAGACCTGTTTGTGGAAAATCTAGCTTTCCTAAACAGTGAAAACTGTTTTTGGGGTAGTTTCACTGTGAGGGCATACTTTTCTCAATATGTAGAAAGGGGGATAGGAGCACACTGTCTCACATTCCAGTGCCATAACCTCTTGGCATCCTGGTTAGTGTAGTTCAGGGTTTCACGGTTGCATCAAAGTTCATCATATTTTTATGAAAGCTGGTGCAGTCATTGCCATATCTCTAGACATGTATTATTCCATCATTAGTAGGGAGTTAATCTGGGGTTGCTGGACATGCTGTCACAAATTTTCTCACATCAATACCACTATGTGCAAACAGGTGCTCTGAAGCTCTTCAGCATGTAGGGTCACTGGAGCCTTTTAAAACAGAGGGAGAGGGTAGGAGCACACCACCACACATTCCAACATTATTGCCCCTTTGTATTCTGGTTAGTGTAGTATAGGGTTTTGCGCTTGCTTCAAAGTTCAACATAATTTTTACAAAGCTGTGCAGTCATTGCCATATCTCTAGACACATGTTTCTGGATAATGCTATCATCAGTTAGATGTGGAAAATATGGGGAACTCTCTTCACGCTTTCCTGTCAAAAAGGGGGTGAGACAGAGATGCGTTCTAGCCCCCACACTATTTTGTCTCTATATTAATGGGCTCATTGCTTTTGTAAACAACATAAAAGACACTGATGCCCCTAAGCTTGCTACAGGGAAGATACCAGCGTTGATGTTCGCGGACGATACCTTGTTATTGTCCAAGTCACCTCTAGGTATCCAACGCATCCTGGATGGGTTTGCACAGTTTTGCAATATGAGAGGTTTGGAGATTAATTTATCTAAGACCAAATTTATGGTCTTCAACCCTCCAAAAAACACGCGCCCAAACCCCTCTCTTAATGGTACCCTCCTTGAGAAAGTGAGGATATTTGATTATCTGGATATCACACTGTCTGAGAATTTTGGGTGGGGCCCACAGGTGGCCAAAGCAAGGCTTAGGCTCACCCAGACAACGGATGGGATCATGAAACTGTTTAGAACATCTGTATTCAAGCCAGCAGCTCCTGTGGTGGAGATATTTAAGGCCCAAGCAAGAGGGGCCACATTAAATGGGGTGGAGCTTTGGGGGCATAGTTCTATCGTGGACCTTGTGAAGCTAGAAAATAAATTTATGAGACAGCTTATAGGCCTTCCACGCAGCACCCCATTAGTTCCCCTCCGTATGGACCTGGGTATGAGGCCAATTGATGAAGAGATTGCCCTTAGGCCTTTGACATTTTGGCGGTGGGTATGGGTATCTCCCGAGCTGTCCTCCTACAAAGACGAGTTAAAGGAGCTCCTCCCTAGACTTTACCCTAGTAAAATACTGTGGCTGGCCACATCAGGAACCTTTCAACTAGGCTTGGTAGGACAGAGCTATGGTCATCTCCAGAGCTATCCTGTGCTATAATATCCAGGTAACTGGACCTTGTAAAACATTATAGGTGTCTCTCCAGGAAAGTGCTAAAGAGGGTAGGTTGACGATGGAGTTCCTACAAATAAAAGAGGTGTATACGAAGGAACCCTTTCTGGATGTAATCTACTCTCCTATGGCCAGGAAATTGTATCTGCAATTTAGACTGGGGAATCTACCATTGGCAGCGCACACTAGCTCATGGGCTCCCGAGAACTCAAGTGAGTGCCCCACTTGTAATTCAACGGCTGAATCTGAAATTCATGTGTTGTTCTTTTGCCCTGCTTATGTTTTACCTCGTAAACGCTGGATAATCCAATTATGTAAAAACTTAGGGGTTGTCCGTTGTGCAGAGGCTTTTAGAGTTTTGAAATATGACACTGATCCTCCAATTGTATTTGCGGTGTCTTGTTTTTTAAAGCTATGTGGCACACCAGGAGAGGGCTTTTAAAGCAATTATAGGGGAGGACTAATTGGAAAAATGTAACATCATCTTTTTTAGCAACTGTTTTTTATATAAATCTGAATCCGTTATGTGGTTGTCAGCGGTTTTAACTGTGCATAAATCATTGGAGTGTAATTATTGAAAACTTCTGCCTAAATGTTTGAAGATTTTCTTATGCACTTTTATGGCCCGAGTGGCCGAACTAAAGTTTTAACAACAACAGCTATCATCAGTAGATAATTTTTCTGGGGTTGCTGGCCAAGCTGCCACAAAGTTCATCAGAATAATACCCCTCCGAGCACGCCGGAGCTCTGAAGCTTGCCAACTTGTAGGCTCCTGGGAGCCTTTTTAAACAATAAGAGCAGGTAGGAGCACACTGCCTCACAATTCAGCGTTGACACCCCTTTCCATACTGGTTAGTGTAGTATAGGGTGTTGCTCTTGCATCAAAGTTCATCATAATGTGAGGCAGTGCGCTCCTACCCACCATACTTTTCTCAATACGTTTTTGCAGGGATTCTGCACATGTACAGAACTTTGCACAGGAAATGGGACCTTGGTGTATAGGGACTGAGTCTTTCTACCCCGTTAGTACCCACAAACCCAGGACTGACTAGCTGTCTCACTTGCTCTCCTACTCATTCCCAGAGAAACAAATGATTAGACACCCCAGAACAGAACACTCCTAGATCTCTCAGGAATCGCAGTAACAAGACACACCTTTTCGCTCACTCTCTTGTACTCGTCCACAATAAGATCTGACGGAGACATGAAACAGCTTAAAATATTTATTTTAATTAACGTGCCCTAACATGCAGTATACGTGCCACAACAAGCAGGAAAATGTATAGTACAAATATTGTCAGCGTAGCAGTCAGTCCATAAATCATGAATGGAGATGTCATCATAAAAAGTCAATGCAGAAAGGACTATAGTGTCTAACCTCCCTCCACTTGCTAAGAATAGGTATTAATATATAATAGAAGATCTCTGGGCTTTGTCAGCAGACCCCATACCTAAGCCTATAGATGGTAGATCTACATCATGGGTGCTCTTCTCCCTGTAAAGTTCCCTCTCCAAGTGTGTGTTACCTATTCGTACACCCCAATAAAAACCCAAGTACGCTGTCCAAACAACAGCTGCATCAGTATGTTTTGTCTAGGGGCTGAGGACTGGCCAGAACAAAATAACAATGGGCATTGTTGTTCGACCTTGCACATAATGTTCAGTCAAAATCCCAGGAAAATGCAGAGAGCAAACACAGCGATGAGTTCTCATGTGAAAACAGTCTTTGAAAATATTGCAAAAAATAAAAACATGTACTAACGTGTGCAAAGCAGGTGGCAAGCTGCAACGAGCTCATGCTAAATTAGAGGAAAACGACAATGTGCCGATGGGCCACGTGATAATGTAGCATGACAAATGTTTATATATCAAGCACCCATTATTGTAGATTACCAAGGCACACTTTAGGGGTGGCTTGTAAAATATATAAAATAGGTTTTACTACATGACAAAGGAAATTTTTCCTGCCACGTGTCCCTGCAGTACTTTTAAAACTGCAGCCAAACTACAGCACAGTGGTACTCCTGATAGGCGGGTAATGCAAATGCACACTGTAACCCACATATGTCATTTATCTTCCATGCCTTTGATGCATTTTCTGCAGCACCTACCATTGCCTTGCAGGAAAGTTCATTAGGCCAATTGGGTGGAACCAATTTGAAAAGTAGCATTTTACGAGAAGTGTCACAGTGCACAGTCCCAATCCAAGCGCAAATAGGGTCTAGAAAAACGTGAACAATCTCTACACCACTGCACCAAGAATGCCTGTAATATATAAAAGAAATTGAGCAACAGTTTTCAAACCTGTCACATTGTCAGTGCCCAGGTGTTTTTCACAACAGGACAAGGTGTCAGTTCTCCCCTTTGTAAAACCCTTTTTAAGTGGTAGGAAAATTGGTGCACCTCACAATTTCTGTGCACGTTTTTGTGTGAGTGTTTGTGTGAGAGAGTAGCATCTCTCGTCTGTCTCGCCCAATGCTGCTCCCAGTATAATGGGTACTAAGCAGGGTTTCATCAAAGCAGACGATTACCATTGAGATGATGGCACTGCAGCAGTGTGCTTTGAGATCGGTGTGATCTGGCTGTGAAATGCAGACAGCCTTCCATGCATTAGTACCCAAGTGTTCTCTCCTAGCAGTAGTACTTGCTGGTTCTATCTTTTATGCTCTTCACAGGATGTTCCTGCTGTAGGCGAAAGAGAGAGAGATCTGCTGGATGGAAAATCAGTGATTGCATGGAGAGGTGTGGCTCACTGGTTAGAGGCGGCAGACCCGTAAGCAGAGGACGGCCCGGGACCAGGGTTCGATTCCCGACGCGGCAGGGTCGTGGACCAGGGTCAGCGGGCTCGATAATTCTCGCCTCGGTGCCTACTCCAGTCAGGGACCACACTCGGCAACTCTGGGCATTAGCTTGTCTCATCTTCACAACGGCCCCCCCAGACTGCTGTGGATGCTTGGTCGCACCTTAGAGATACCCATTAGGGACCATCTCTCAGGGTGAGCCAGGATGGGTTCCCCAGCGGTCGAAGTGCGGAGATACTCCTCCGGGAGTCGATTCTAGCGCTATATAAACCCACAATTAAATTAAATTAAATGATGCCAAGTTACTTGGGCGAAAGTTATCCTAGAAGAATCGCAAGAAAATCTCTCACAAGAAACAAGATGATCCTGCTGTAAAAAGGCCATTAGAAGAAAGGACATGCAAAACGGAAGCCACTGATTTTGTATCCATGGTAGCCATCTGCTACTGTTCCCACACACATGCAGCTGCTCTTGGAAATGTTCAATAGCAGCAACAAAATCTCTAGATATAACTATGAATACACGAAACTGTAGTGTTATATTTACTTTGTGCGCAAGAATGGCCTACATAGTTCTCTAGGAATGTGATAGTAATTTGCCCAGTTTCATAGTATATGTTTTGAAACATGGCTCATGCACACAAGTCTACATAATTTTTACTTTAATTGCAGTATTATAAGACAATAGTTTTTTAGCTTAAAATAGTTATTCTTTTCAAAGGACGTGAAGAGGAATTATTTCTAATGAGTATCAGCTACGAATATGATGACATTAACATCATACTTTGTTCATGTATACAGATCGGGTCCTATTTCATCACTGTTAGGTAAGTATGCCTTTCACTTATAAAAAGAAAAAAAACAAAGGTAAAAAGAACATTCTTGCCTTTGCCAGTTAACCCAAACTGGCGCTATTTTATTTTCTTGGTAGTAAGTTAAGCAGGAGCGGTCCTTGCAGGTAAGTGCGATGGGTACTGGTGGGGGGGGCTCGACAGGCGACGACGAGGGAAAATTATTTATTTATTTAACTGCCCCCTGTAGTCGTGTGTCGCATCCCCTTCGCCCCTAGCCGGTCCCACCGCCCGACAGATCTTACCTGCACGGGCTGCTCCTGAAGTTAAAAAAATGCTTGGTGCAAGCAGGTTATAAAAACAGGTGTCTGGTGGTTGTAATGTGTGACTAGAATGTTTGTACATATTTGTTGTTTGTACTTTTGTTGTGGTATCGATATGTTCTGTTGTTATTTGGGCTGCTTTGTTTTTGGGTGACATTATTGCAGTGATGTTTTCCATTGTGGTTGCTGCATTGCAGTTTTTTTACTGTTTTGTTGCATTTTGCCCTGGTGTGTTTGAATTGTGCTGTTATATTTTTTTGTTTTATTTTGTTGTGTTATCTTCTGTGCCTTACTGTAAATATGTCATCAAATACTGCTACTTTCCAACCAAAAGTAAAACACATCTTTCAAGACCCTGTGACCAAATATTCTTTACCACTAAGGTGCTAAAATAGTGCTGATCCAGGTCTCCTAATTTTTATTTTGCATTAATAATTATAAAAAGGGTTGTAGACAATGTATTAAAAGGAATTTAAATATATTGTAATACAATATATTGTTACATCTATTTCTCAAAGGAAAAAATATTCTAAAATTAAATTAAACATATTGACTATTTTTTGTAATCTGATTTTAACATTAAATTCAAGTTAATTAAATTTTAAATATTTTAAATGATGTATTTTAATTTAACATTATTTTCAATGTTTTTTTCTAAGGCTCTTACTACATTATTTTGTAAGGATTTGGGTTCTGGTTCTAGAGTGTGGACATGTGTGGTGCTAGCTGGCATTGTGTGGTGCTAGATTTACTCCTGCTCTAGGCTGAGGTACATTACAACTATTTGAGTCCCTTTTTGCCTGTAGTAACTATAGAAGTGCAGTTTGTGATTAGCTTTAGGCTTACTGTTTAGTGCTTGTGCACCTCCCCTTCCGTGTCTCGCCCCTTACACCTGCTCCAGACTGCCAGTGCATCACCTGCTCTTCTGCTTTGCATCCTTTGGCTCTTCACCTCTATCTTCCTCCTCCTACTTTTCTGCATTTCTCCGCTTTTCCTGCCTTATTCTTCCGCTCTGCTTTTCTGCCTTTATACTTCCGCTCTTCACCTCTCTCTCCATACTTTTCTGCCTTTTTCTCTGCCTGTCTGCCTTTATACTGCCATTTATGCCTTAATTTTGGCTCATGTTTTCTGTTTGCTGCCGCTCTTTTCCTGCCTTTTTCTCACTGCCCGATCCACCCTTCCACTTCCTGCCTCTCTCTTCTCCCAGGACCACTTTAATGGAGGCTGTGCCACCGGCATGCCTTAGGTGTGCCAAAGGCAAGCCCATCTGTGCCCGTCTGTGCTTGGACCACACCCAGCACCATTAACTCTGGCTCTCCAGCCACCTGCAGGTGAGCTTCTGTTCCTGGACTCCTGGCTCAGCAACCTGAACTGCTGCCTCACATCCTCCCATTCAACATCAGGTCTCTTTGCCTGCTGCTTCTCCTGCAATGCCGGTACTCCCACACACGCCACCTCCCCACACACCAACCATGAATATGCCACAACAGTGCTGCTGCCTGCTCAATGCCCAATCACTCTGCAAACATGCCACCGAGATATGGGACACAATCAGCTCCCTCACACCGACACCATCATCCTCACAGAGACCTGGCTCAGGTCCACATTCGCACCCGTTATCGCCGCAGCCACACCCAACTGATAGAAGATAGTTCACCGGGACTGCATCAACAAAATCGGAGGTGGGATCGCCATCTTCCACAAGGAATCCATCCACTGCACCACCATCATGGAGAACACCACCCCGTTCATGGAACACCTCAACTTCCAACTGAACATAGACGGCAAAACCACCTTCAGAGGCACACTGGCCTACAGACCTCCAGGACCACGCCCCAGCTTCTGCAAAGCTATCCTGGGCTTCATCGCCCCCCAAGCCATTGACACTGAACACTACATCTTCCTTGGTGACCTCAATTTCCACCTCGACTACCCTTATGATGTCAACAAAGCCAACCTACTCGAAAGCATGAGCAACATCGCCCCACTAAGATAGTCACCAACCCCACTCACACCGCAGTATACATGTTGGACCCTATCTTCACCGCCAGCAACAGAGTCAAATACAGTCACACGACCTAGCTCACCTGGACGGACCATGCAGTCATCCACTATATCCTCACAGCAGCCCCCAGCACCGCCAACAGACCAACCAGCACCTCACACCACAACTGGAACAGAGTATCAGAGAGCCAATCGACCGATGCCTTCGACACCACACAGTCCGACAACCTCCACCAGCCTCTGACAGGCCTTCAAAATCTTCACATGGATTGATGATATCCCCTCCATCAAGCCCACCAAGCCCAACAGATCCTCCAAACAAGTCAGCTGATATCACCTGGACCTGAGAACCACGAAATACACCTGCAGAAAATTTGAAAGGATATGGTGCACCACCAAGGAATCTGCCAACTGAACCACATTCAAAACATCCCTCAACCAGTACCACTCACACATAAAAGAAACGAGAAAGAACAACTTAGCCAGCAGCATCAAAGCCAGCTCCAACCACAGCAAAGAGCTCCTCATCATCGTCAAGGAGTTTGCCCACCCCTCAGCCACTGAGCACATCATCACCCCCTCCCAGTAACTGTGCGACAACCTGGCAGACTTCTTCCACAATAAGATCTCCACCATCTACACTAACTTTGAACCCCAACCCACCATCACTGACACCCTTAGACACAACAGGCTCCACTCCTAACCACAGGATCACCATTTGGAACTAGCTCACCAAAAAGAGCACTGCTGACATCATCAACCCCGTCTACTCACGAGATCCCTCGGACTAATGTCCACAACATATGTTCATCTGCGGCAACTGCACTATCAGCGATGAGCTCACAGCTATCTTCAATGCATCAATCACCTCTGCCACCTACCCAGATGAATAGAAACATGCCAAAATCAAACATCATCTGAGGTGTCTCTCAGGATTCATCGTTCAGCCTCACTGTGTTCAATGCCTCATAACCCCCTTGGCCAACAACTTCAGACACCACAGACTGAAAATCATATCCTACGTGGAAGAAAAAAAGCTCATCCTCTCACAATCCGAAGACCCCTCCACCACAAATTTTACCCTCTGCATAACCAGCATCGCCAACTTGATGATAGACAACTGCCTCAAACTCAATACAGACTAGACTGAGGTTCTGATGTTCAGGAACACCACCTCACTGTGGAACGACTCATGGTGGTCAGCTCAACTAGGATCCTCTCCCACCCCCACAACTAAACCTGGAACCTCGGCATCATCTTGGACAGTGAACTCACCTTAAAGAACCAGATCAACTCAGTCTCCTCCACCTTCTTTCTCGCCCGGCATATGCTCTGTAAGACCTTTAAATGGCTCCCAGTCTCCACCAGACACACCGTCACTCAAGCCCCGTCACCAGCCACTTGTACTACGGCAACGCACTCTAGGCAGGAATCACCTCTCACCTACTGAAGAAACTCCAGAGCATTCAGAACTCAGCAGGCAGACGGCCCCACGTCACTCCTCACCTGAAGAAACTCCACTAGCTCCCTGTCCACCAGCGATGCCAATTCAAGCTCCTCACCCAAGCCTACAAAGTCCTGCACAACCAAGGACCAGCATACATCAATCACCACCTGAGCTTCCACCAATCCACCAGACTCCTGCGCTCCACCACGCTTGTACTCGCGCACCCCCGCCCATCCACCATCGCAGCAGTGGAGGATGCTCCTTCTTGTACCTCGCAGCCAAAACCTGGAAAAACCTTACCCTATACACCCGGACCTCATCCTCCCCTCAGGAGTTTAGAAAAGGACCCAAGACCTGGCTTTTTGACTGAAGCACATTGAGCGCCCTGGATACTCTCACAAATCCTGATTGATTGATTGACTCCTCCCTAATTCCCTTCTGTTTATTTTTCAGAATTTCCCATTATCCATCCAATTCTCTGTGTCCCTCCTCCATTTACCACTAAAACGTATATTTACATGAGTGGATCTCTGAACATAGAGGTATAGGAATGTGGAGGCGTAAACTCCCCACATAGGTGTCTGAATAGCATTTTGTTCTACACCTTGTAGTACTAAAAAACGTTCTCCAAAATGCAGTTTGTGACTAACCGACTATTTTTCAGTAGTATGACTATCTCACTGAATGAACTCATACATGGAATCATCATTATCAGTTTGCAGCGCAAAATCAGTTATCAAATATTTGCTGGAACGTATATGGCATTTGAGTAATGCTTATATTACAGGACACCTAGCAGTATTCATGAACTGATGAGTGCATGTAAATGTGATCTTTACCACAAGGTGCATCACTTTCCATCCCAGAATAATAGCCCTGACTCCCAAAAGCCAGATGCATCTTTTTGCCCATCTCTTTGTTTTCCTGAAAAACTGAAATCCCCCAAAAACTATTCTTGCTCACATTTATTATTCACTTGGTCTTTATCAGGCCTGCCTGACATTCAGAGCCTCAGGCTGCGTAAGCCTATCCAGCTAGGTTCCATAATGCCCACATTTGATATCCATCTTCATTAAAAGGCCTCTTTGTTTTATCCATGAAATTTGATCACAAACTTTCTGAGTTGCAGCAGCAAAACTCTGGAGCTCGGTCTCCCCCTTGATTTGTTTGCTCAGAATCTATTCTTCTTACTTAATTTTCAGGGAAGTTGTTGAAACGTGGTTCCAAGATCAGGCTGATGCCCTGCGTGTGGCTCCTTTGAAGTAAAGCCCAGTTCATAGTATGTATATTTGTATTGTTAAAAAAGAGTGGCTAAATTCACGTATCACAGTCTCTGTCTCGATTGTACCAGCTGTAGCTGCTGTCTATCTTGCCACGGGACCGGGTATTCTATCGCCTGACACCCTTTTTGAATGAACAAAATTACTTAATAAATCACGGGAGCCTGGTGCAGGGAAAGGTAAGAACAGGGCAGTGACTGACTCCTGCACAGAATTACTGCACAGCAAAAGGCTAGGTGTCATATTATCAAGAACGGCGATAATATTATCGCTGCTTTAGCAGCAGGAAACTGCCGCTAAATCGGCGATAAGGGGCTTGATAATCTGCCCTAGAGAGTTCCAACAGAAGCCCAGGTTTGTGGTCCTTCACACCACGCCTTGTGAGCGTGGGTCAGCAGCTTGGATTGGCATCTCTGCTATACAGGGAGCCAGTGGAGTTGCCTGAGGAGGGGTATGATGTGGGTTCATCAGGGAAGGCTAAGTATGAGTCTTGCTGTGGCATTCTGTATGAAGTCTCTGTACGAGGTGTTCTGCAATTCATACATAGAGGGCAGAATTCCAGTCGCCTGGTGATAAAGGCTTGTGTCAGGAGGTATCTCGTGTGTAGGGGTAGTCACTTGAAGATCTTACGTAGCATGCACAGAGTGAGGAAGCAGGCGGAGAATACGGTGTTGAACTGTGATTTAAAGGTGAGCTTGTTGTCAATGATGATTCCAAGGTTTCTGACATGGTTGAAGGGAGTGGGTGCGCGGCCTAGGTCTGATGGCCACCAGGAGTCATTCCATGTGTTGCCGCTGTTGCCAAAGATCAGTACTTCAGTCTTGTCTGTGTTCAGCTTCAGGAAGTTGTTAATCATCCAGTCGGTGACATCTGTCATGCATCTGTGGAAGTTGGTTCTGGAGGTGGTGGGGTCACGGGGAGAGAGAGAATGAGCTGGGTGCCGTCTGGATAGGAAATTATGATGAGACTGTGGGATCTGACGATGTTGGCTAGCGGAGTAATATATGCGTTGAAGAACATGGGGATGATGGATGAGCACTGGGGAACACCGCAGGTGATCTCCTTGTGTCAAGAGGTGAAAGGTGTGTGGTGGATCCTCTGGGTTCTTCCGGTGAGGAAGGAGTTGATCCATCTGAGAGCGTCCCCTTCGATGCCGATGTGGTGGAGTCTTTCAATCAGTGTGTGGGATATGGTGTCGAAGGCTACAGAGAGGTCGAGGAGGATCAAAGCTGCTGTTTCTCCTCAGTCAAGGAGGGTTCGGATGTCGTCGGTGGCTGTGATCAGGGTGGTTTCGATGCTGTGAGTGCTGCAAAAGCCGGATTGGGAGGCCTCAAGTAGCTGGTTCTGATCCAGGTGTGTCATGACTTGATTGTTAAAGATCTTTTGCAGTACTTTTGCTTCTTTTCCAGTACCTTCTTTGTTCTGCAAGCATGAGCTTCTCTGTTCTTGTCTTTCCTTAGCAGGAAACGAGAAAAAACATGCTTTGTACGTGCATGTGGGGCTCTGAAACAGGTGCAGGGGTGTTCCAGCTATTGGCGCATGCATGCAACCATCAGCATTTGGCAGCCCTGACTAACAATGACAGTGTGGTCACCCAAAAGTCGATTTATGCTTCTCTCAAATTCAAATCCTGTTTCACACAACTAGTCCCACATTCCAGCAATGCTTTCTGCAAAGCTCTGCTAAATGAGTGAGCCGTTAGGTTTTGCCCTATATCCCGGCAATACGGACAGGCTGGATGACTTTCCCATCGTTATGCTGTGGGAAAGATATGCTCAATATATAATGTACAATAGCTGGATTAAAAATAGAAGAAGGACGTCTGATTTATTTCTAACCAAGGAAGTCTCCATTTGTAACGTTAACCACCCATGTTTTCTTTCCGGTTTACGATTCAGTTGAGCTCTCGATGGACAGCATCACTTAACAAGTATATAAGAAATTAACAAGGCTTTGGTTTGGCCTCGACAAGGAAGCACAACAGCTAAAATAGCAGTGTATGTTGCCTAAGAGCAGCAGTGTAAACAATGTTCCTGTTGCTCGAAAATTAAATAAAAATATGCCTGCAAATTACAGAATTGTGTTTGGCTGAAAAAAGTGCCATTTTTGGTTGTAAATTGTAAACCGGTGGGTGTCTGACAGTGGGGTTGCCAAGGCAAAGTAATCCCTATTCTTGGAGCTTTTGGTTTTATTTATGGGAGGAAGCAATCCAAAATTGTAGCTGTAGTTTCCAGTTTCTTCCCACACAGTACATGGCTAAGTGCAGCGAGGGTGAGAAATGAGAGGCGAGTGGGAGCAAATGTTTGTTTGATGGCAGGAGCAAGTTATCCCCATTTCGTCATATGTCACTGCACAAACGCCATTGCACTATAAGGGTATTTAGAAGCAGCTGCAACTTTTATTGGGCCAATGGCATTAATGGCACGTTCATCGTGTGTCGCGATACAAGCTGTTTAGTAATTCGTATCTCAGAAGATGTGTTGTGACAGCAGCATATTCAAAATAAATATAATCATTAAAGTTTCCTTTTTAAACTACGCTTCTATGTACGTTCTCTCTACTGATACCTCAGCAAACTTCTTTGGAAATTCAATTTTTCTGTTACAGCGTTAGCGCTAAGAGCGAAGCAAAGCTCAACTAATGCACAGAGAACACAGTGAAGTGGGCATTACTATTAGCAAATACATTTCGCTAATGAGAAAAAGGAGTGAGGTACCAAATTAATCCAGTTTAAAGACCACAAAAGCAGGAAATTGTGAAAAGCAAGTGGTCCCGGGCTCACTGTGCCACTGGATTCAAGCTAGCCTGGCTGATGAGGGGTAAAACCCCGAAACCGGTCCAAGGATGCTTGTTTCTGGTCTAGGGAGGACCTGGCTTGGCAGTTTCGGCTGGATTGTTCCCATAAGGAACAGGGTCAAGACTGATTTGCATATGGCTGGGTCTGAACTGAGGTGGCATGGTGAGCAAAAGAATGATGGATTTAACCCATATCTCTTGACTGAGGGTGAATGTTTTGATTTGTTCTGCATTTCTTCCATCATTTGTGTGTCTTTTGCTTTCTCGTCCTAAGTGCGCCAGGTTGTCTCAGGCTTGGGTCCCGTGCTCACTGTGCCACTGGATTCAAGATAGCCTGGCTGATGATGGGTGAAGCCCGGAACCGGGTCTAGGATGCTTGAGGAGGACCTGGCTTGGCAGTTCGGGCTGGACTGTTCCCATAAGGAACAAGGTCAACACTGATTTGCATATGGCTGGGTCTAAACTGGGGTGGCATGGTGAGCAAAAGAAGAATGGATTTAACCCAGATCTCTTGACTGGGGGTTAATGTTTTGATTTGTTCTGTGTGTCTTTTACTTTTGGAAAGTTCACATTTTTATGGCTTTGGCCAAATAGGCCTTTTTGCCACAGCTCTGAGTCACCTGACTGTTATTGGCCCTACTGTGGTGTGATGCATATTGGTCCATGACAGCGTGCAAACAACAAGGTTGTAGAGCGGTATGAGTTTTCCTGACACCATGGCTGAGGAGGAGCTGTGCTCCTGTCCCGAATTGCACTTAAAAAGGGTGGCCTGGTGGCTGTACCCAGCTTTTCCTGATGTCAGAAGGAGTCTACCTTATCACTGGCCTACGTAGCTCACACCAGGGTCTAATTGCCCCTTGGTTTCACTAGCCAGACTGGAGCCAAACACAGGGAAAAGGGAATAACTAAACAGAACCAGTTTCAGAGTTAGACGAAGGGTAGTCTCCCATCCACAGATTGGGAATAAAAATTGCATCCCCAGAACCTGAAATCAGAACAGTTGTGAACCTGACAAGATTCAAAAGGAGGACTGTCCTTCTGTCTGAAGAAGGGAGATTGGACCTTCTTGTCTTGAACCCAGGACCCCAGAAGTGACTCCAATGGTTAGTTAACTGGTCTCCTGTTTGAGCCACAGGGGCACAACAGGCTTCCAGGGCCTTTCCAGGTTTGCAGTTGACCAGATACAACTGTACCTGACCTGGTCCCCTCTGATTGCCTCTAGGGGAGTGACCCCTGGCCCCCGAGTGCTGTCTTTGAGGTTCTGGACCCTTGGCTTGAGTCAGTGCATTTCTCCCTGCTTAACTGTAGATTTAAAGAATCTGATGCAGAGTGTTGCAGAGCAATGTAGGGCCTCACACCGCAGAATCATGGAACTCCTGATTGACTGCTTCACCGGATCCAGCACAGAGGGATACAGCCTTGCTTTGCAGCACCACACAGCTACTGATCTGCATCGCAGCTCCATGCAGATACTGATTGACAGTTTCATCAGAATCAATGCAGAGTGATAAAGAGCCTTGTATCACATATTCTTCTGAAGTGTTGTCACTTTAATACTAGTTGAGTACTGCATAAATACTTTACACATTGCCTCTAAGTTAAGAATAACTGCTTGTGTGTCAAGCTACCAAAGGGTAAAGCACAGATGTGTTTAGTGACTTTTGTGGCTCACGCTGAGAAGGGTTGCAATTACTATTTGAAGTGGGCTCTCACCCCCTTCAACCAATAATCCAATTTTATACAGAGGGTAAGTAGACCTGTATTTCATTTAATGAGAGTGCTCCCTCCTGTTGGTTGTGAGGCCCTTTGCAAGTTGTCTCCTTAGACATTTCCACCTGCCACTGTGTAAATATTTGTTAATTTGTGCATAATATCTAGTAGTGCATGTTGTAAAGTACTGATTTATATGGAAAAAGCAGATTATCTTGCGTTCAATGAGTTGCTGAGTTTTCAGTCTCTAGCCCACAGCACCTCTCCTGGGTAAGCCTTGGACTGGTCTGCCTCACTACCCTGAGAGTCAGTTGTTAAAAGGGGGTACTTGGTTCCCAGTTTTGAAAGGCTGCATTACGGTGGCACCTCCACGTCAGATTTGAAAGACCCCAGATGTTACAATTGACCCTGAGTACCTTTTGACTGCTCTCAGACTCCAGGACCCAGATTTCTTACAAGATTGCACTAGCAGACTCTGGGAAACACGTATGATGTAAAACCCTCAGCTTTACACACCTTGATGTAGTTAACAACATAATATGCTTTTCATCTCAAATTCTGCATCAGTCTTTTGGTTGTTTTCCTTTACATGGATACTGTCACTATTCCATTACTTATGAAGCACCCACCTTTGTAATTCCCCCTACCACTCCTGAAGCTCTCAGATAGCTTCCCTAATTTCTGTGAACATCTAAAGCATGCAAACTATTTTCACTCCAAGGTCCGCCTTTTATGGCATATTTGTGACAGCTAATACCACACTACACCCAATGCTGCATGGTGTGCTTAAGAAGAATACATTAACATAACATGTGGCTCTTGATATGCGTGCGTGCCGGCACTAAAGCTCTCTGAGAAAGCAAGTCCAAGTTTGATGAAGTAACCTAAGCCAGGATTTTCCTCCTGCAGCTGTTCCTATGTGAAACATTGTGATTTATTTGTATTCTACTGTGGCTTATAACACTAAATATATATATCTTTTTAGACTTTTCAGTCAGAATTAAGAAATATATGATAATCTTTTCTTTTTGCAAAGTAAACGCTGATCAAACTCAATCCTATTAACCTCTAGCCCTTAAACTCCTGACCATCAATATATCATTATTTCCCCCTTGTGCTCACATAGGAACATCACAATGAAGCCTCTTAGCTTATTATACAAAAAAAATCGATGACCAAAATGGCAGATGTTAATCCAAGGAAATGAGAAATGGAAGTGTGTTGGATTTGAGACTGACTAGGACAAAAAATATCGCATAAATTAGCGTATATTTCATGAATAGTGCCTTATCATTTCTGTCAGGGGTTTTCCAGATATGTGACACTTTAGGGCCCAGTACCAAATTCATATGTGAGAGTAATTCTATAAGTTCCTTACTAACCAGGAAGCTTGTTATTTGGTGTGAGCTGGAATGCTGGGCTCCAAACCACGTTTCATCTATTCAGACAAACATGGACAAGCATCAAAGCCTAGCTCAAAGGAGGTGGTGTGAAGGTTGAGACTACATACAATTAAAAATAAGATTGATGCAGTTTAAATAAAGATGGAACGGCAAGCCACATTTTTCCTGTAGGTAAACAAACCACACTTTCAAAGTAGACACCGTAAAAAGCAAATCCAAATAGTAGATCTGACACAACAAAGTTGATATCATAATATTTACAATAATTACAAATCCAAAAAGGGGACCCAAAAAGCAATCAAAATATTCTGTTCCCAACCAATAACCGATCGTAATTTTTTTTTTACAGAGTTTTATATAGCGCGAACTTGCCCCGAATCGCGTATCAGAGCACTTTACATGAGGACACACTCATTTTTAGTTAGGCATGGGGAGATTAAGTGATTTGCCCAGAATCACAGGATGCTCAGCGTCATTGCCGAGACTCGAACCCAGTTCCCCAGATTTGAGGTCGACTGCCCGAGCTGTTAGACCAACTCCACTCCTCTCCTCTCCATTATGATGAGAAATGAAAGACTAATATTATTCTATCGGTTATCTGAAATAATGTTCGGCAATTTGACATCATGTGATCTATTTTATGCCATTAACATTCTCTGTCCACCGTGATGGCTAGTAACTGATGATGATTAAATCATGAAGACAACCTGTGGATAACCTCTGCGAAAATATAACATTTTAATAGCTGTGCACTCTGTGTTTGAGTTCAAGGATTTGTGTCTGGGAAACGGGTTAGGTCAGTGTTTTAACAGCATCTTTAAAGTTGGATTTTCTATGACCTTAGATCACCAGTCACAACAGATCAATTGCAGAGCTGTCCAGAAAGGGCTGATCTTAATATTAAGGTGGTCAGAAAGAGGCTCTGCCTATCTCGGAAGTTGTTGTAGGAAGCTGGCTCTTTATATACTGTACAAAAGTAAGGTATAGCGTGCGCAGAGTCCAGGGAGCCCCCAGAGGAATGGCAGAGGCTACATTAGACAAGTACTAACAGCTCTCCGTGTGGTAGTAGGCTTATCAGGAGGGTGGGCTAAGCATTTATTGTATTTACTCAATAAAGGCTGATGGCACACAATCAGAGACAGAATCCAGACTGATTAGGGAAGTGTAAAAAAGTGCAAATGCAAGACTGTACACATAAATACAAGGCTGTACACAGAAATGCAATTGTGGAATGTATTTGGATTGAGTACAGGTCCGTATTAATTTAAAACAGTTTCACATATGGTAAAATTACTTTTGATTTCTCTTGGATTACTTTTTAGTTACTTTAAGTACTTGAGGTGATATGCCGAGATATCACACACTGGAAGTTGTCACTTACAGGTAAGCATGACAATTCGTAAGTGTAGGAGAGTAGGATCTGCACTTATGTTGCCCCCACTTTTTTTCTGATGTATGCAATGGTTTCTGGCTATAGTCTGGCTGGGTCCCTGCTAATCAGGGCCCCACTCTCTCTGTTCTCTCTAAACAACTTTGAGTGCATACTAGATGCACTAGTGATTGGATACTGTGGTACCTTATGAGCCCCTAGTATATGGTACCCTAGGTACCAAGGTCATAGCTACTTCACAGGCCTACCAGGGGCTGAAACATGTATTATGCCACCCCTGGGAAGCAGACTAAATCTCACACCACAGGCATGCTACTGCAGCCTGGGTGAGGTAGTGTTAGCACTCCTCACTGAGGTATAGGTTCCTATATCTCACCATACACACACATATAAACCTATCAGCCACCCCTATAGCAGGCCCTATCAATCCTGAGGGCAGGGTGCTTGGTTTACAATGTGAGGGGGTGCCTCTGCCTGAGCAGGGCCCCTCTGCAGCTGACAGGGTCTATTCCTTGTGGCTGTTTGTGGATGCGGTTAAACCATATATTCTTAAGTGCATTATAACCTCCCGGTAAATGCTAACTTTGGAATGACTGCATCAAAACATGTCGGGGCTCATTTATGAGCCCCTGCGTCACTTTTGCGCCGCCGGTGCGTCACTTTTTGTGACGCACCAGTGGCATAAAACATGCGCCATGTTGCGCCATATTTACAAAGTGACGCATCTAGGTAGATGCGTCACTTTGTAAACCCCTGCGCCACATTATACCTGCGCCAGGTATAATGTATGCAAGGGGGCGTTTTGACGCAAGAAAGGGTCGTAGAAGTGACGCAGTGAAATCTACGAGATTCCACTGCGCCACTTTTAGTGTGCAAATGCGTCAATTTCTTGCGCCTGCCTCACAGCAGGCGTAAGACTGACGCAGGCCCTTTCACATGGGGCTTGCCCCATGTGAAAGGACACATTGCTGGAGTTGCGTCATTTTCGTGACACACTCCAGCGATGCGTCACTTTTGCGCCTACAGATACGTCAGAAATACTGACGTATCTGTGACTCCTTGCGACATGATGCGTCATACTGTAAATATGACGCATCACTGGAGTCGCAGGGAGGGCGCAGTGAAAAGTGGCGCATCACTGTTTTCACGCAGTGATGCGTCACTTTTCATAAATGAGGCCCGTCGTGTTTGGTGTCAAACAACTTGGAATCATACCCCCACAACAGTAACCGGTGTGGGAGTATGATCTCACCCTTCTAGAGGGGACGACATGTACCTACTGTGGTAACACAGTAGAAATCTGAAAGAGCCCTGGCATCACAAAATGGATGCCACCAGCACAGACACTGGGTTGCCCTCCTGCTGCTGACTGAAACTCGCAGTGGAGGAGGCCCAACAATAGGCATCCTGCCACAGGGAGGTGTAACTACCTTCCAGACAGGATTTAGTGTATTGGGGCTGGGTGGGTGCACTTCTAGAGTGCTTTGAAGTCCTGCACTGGGGGAGCAGTAGGCTCCTCTGTGCATATGCCATTTCAAACCGGTTCAGGGGCTACCTCTCCCTGCTCTGGCGTGAAACTGGACAAAGGGAAGTGGGTGTAACCACCCCCTACCCTGACCCTCACAGAGGAGTGGTCCTAGAGCTAGTCCCTCCCCTATCTTCAGTATAAGATAGGAAACCTTGCCATTACAAACTAGATAACCCTGGACTACGCTCTACAAAGAAGAATCCTGGCCCTCCGACGTTCCACTACCTTTGGAAGACAGAAGAATCTCCCTTGGAGTCAAGGAGTGACTCCCCTGCTTGGCAGGCACCAAAAACTCTAATCATGGGTCGCAAACTTTCCCGCTCCCGCTGGAGTCCGAAGTCCCTGCAGCCCCAGAAGTAGATTTCCTGACTTGTCTACGGCCATTGTGAGTCCCCAGTAGAGCTGAGGTGAGTGGACCCCATGAGTGACGAGGAACAGCAATACCCAGGTACCATGCACTATTGTCAAGTGCAACCCCTTCACGACGTTCTATGAACTTGTGCTTTGGGCCACTTGTGGCCCAAGCCTCCAGCAGGTTTTGCAGTAAACATCAGAGGCCTACCCTGTCCCGAGTGACCGTGGGCTCCTGTGAAGCATTTCCTCAAGAGGCATCTTTGCAATCCCTTGCCCGTTGGCTTGTGGGCCCCCCGAAGACTTTCTTATCAACTCAATGGGCTCCTCTGGTTGCGCCAGGCCTGCTCTCACTCACCTTCACAGAGTGAGTTCCTCAGACCTTGCTGGTCTGCACCATTGACTAATTCACTTTCCACGAGACTTGCTGTTGCCAAGGCTTGTTGGCTCCAATCCGGTTGCCGACACCGCAGTCAGCTGCAGACATTGTGGGACACTCCGGATCCAGCTGCTGGTCATTGTCGATCTCCCCTGGACCTCGTGAGCGAAGAGTCAAAACACCCTTGATCACCTGAAATCACCCGACATCCGTGGGCATCCGTCTTCCTGGCCCCGGGGCACTGGCAAATGACTGTGAACACTGTCCCTTCAATTTTCAGGTCATCTGCATCTTGAATCCAGCCTCGGATTCCACCGGACACTTCTTCAGTCTTCGCAAGCAGCAAATCTTCTTTGGTCTCCATAGAAAACAGCGACGCGACCCGACACCAAAAGACACCTATGCACCCAGCTTCCCTGGGTGAGGTAACTCGTGCACTCCGGTGCCCTAGTGTGTGTTGGCCCTCGAATTATTTACCTTGTAAGTGGCTTGCTTGTAGACTTCCTCGAAGTACCCTAAAACTTTAAAAATCAAACCGCGACTTGCTCCATTGTAATCAATAGGGAACCCGCGGCTGTGTTCTCACACTGCATGCGTCTCCCGTGGGTCTGTTACTTACCTGCTTTTACTGCATTAGTGAAGCCCCAGCGATTCTACAGGCCCTATCCCTTGTCATTCTGCAAGTCGACTTTCCTAAACCTCTGTTTTAGTATATGGTCTGGTACGCCCCTACCTGGCCTCTACTGAAGCACAAGGGGCACTCCCAGTGTATCTCCTCTGACACTGGGAGTGGTCACTGACTAGCTAGCTGGATGCTAGAGGGGAAAAGCTCAGATGTGAGCTACATCCTCCAGCGACAGGTTAGACATCCTTTAAAGTTAATTAGGGATTTTTCACTGCCAGGAAATGCACATCTTTGAATGTACATGTCCTACATTTAAATACCATGCACCCTTCCCTATGGGCATTTAAGGCTTACCTTGGGGGTGACTTGTAAGTGGGTGTGGGCTTCTTGATAAACCACACCGATTGAGTGGGTCTTTCATTACGTTGTTGAAGTCCCCACCTCATGTGAGAGTATTTGTGTCAAAGTTAGAGATCTTGACCCACAGCGCAGTAAAAAGAATCAGGATCATCACTGTAGCATCCATACACCGCTTCCAGTGTGATCGGTCATCCATGCAAAGCTCCTGCAAGCACGATATAGTGCCCTTTGGGGTCTAAGCAGGTTTGGTTAGTTGCCACAGCAAGTCCTTGCACAGCAACACAGTCACTCCCCGTGCATAATTAGAGTAGGCAGAGGAGAACACACTACCCTACCATCTTGTGCGAAGTCGTGTGGGGGGATGGTCCTCGCAGATGCATTTCCTGACAGACAAAAAACAAAATACTGTAACGTAACAAGTACTCCTAATGCCCCCTCCCAATCCAACCCCCCAATTAGGTTGAGCTAGTCTCCCTCTCTCCCGCCCCAGAAATTGCTAGCATCCTAAAGAACTGAAATGGGATTCATCCAAGGGGGCAGGGAAACACCAAGCTAACGCTCCAGCCACTAGTGGCTGGGTGACTGGACTATTTTCAATAAAGGGGCATTATAGACTGTATGAGTTGTAAGTAATAGCACAAACTAGAAACATGCCTCAATTAGAACTAAGATGCGTCTTGGCATGAAATAGTTATTGCCTAATATCCCCAAATTGGTATACATTCAACAGCTATTTCCCAGTATTACATTAATCATTGTCGCTGAGTCTAGCCTCTGCCAGGGAGTGAGGCAAGGCGGACTGGGAGACAGGTCCCTTGGCTGCATTCTTAGCAAATTTTAGAGCTGCTTTGGCATCTGTGAAGAAGTGTAACTTTTCATCAAGTGACCAGGCAACAAAGTGCATAGGGAATGCAAGCTTGTTGAAAGAATTTCTTTGCTGGCAAGAATTCACAATAAGCTACTTGCACAGATAGGGTAAAATCTGGATATATCGAAATGGCATTACCTTGGTATGTAGTTGAGCCACGTTCCCTCACCAATCTCACAACCATATTGCAGTTGCAATAGGTCAGGAGACGAGCTACTATGGGACGGGCTGGTGCCCAGGGGTAAGTCTTGGACCAAGGGAGTGGTGTGACTGTTCAACGATAAACACTGATGATAAACCTTCCCCAAAGAGCTTGCAGAGCAAGGTTTGATTGTTACCTTTCATCCTTGTGATAGCAGTAGACTCAGGAATCCCAGTGATGTGAATGTTATTCCTCCTGGATCTCTTTTTCAGGTCTTCATTTTTGGCTTTGATGAGAGCTAGCACCTTATCAATGCATAATAGATGCTCTTTTGATTCGGCTTTAGAGTCATCCGCATCAGAGACACAATTTTCTAACAGGTGCAGTCTGCTCTCATGTTTATACTTGACTTGATCTAGCTTACTGGTGAGTAGGTCTAATTTAGAATCAATGGTTTTCAAACAAGACCTTACCTCCAGGAGCAGAGCTCGTAGATCTATGTCTTAAGAGTCTGCAGTTTCGAGGGCATCTGTAGGAGGCTCTGAGTCTTGATTTTGGTCAACTTGTCTTGTCAGGCATCTGCCGTCAAATGTTAGTTATGTCTGTTCTGTATTGTGCTTGCCCATATTGATTCATGTTAGGTGTTTTTTTTCCTCCCTTAGTAAGGCTGGGCATTGTCCGTTCCTAGGTTGTGGCCTTGAGAATCAGCCCTCTCCAATATAGATGCCTCGAGGAGAGTTTACAGCTGGCAGATGGTGATCCCACACCGTGACCCACCACACTCCGGGCCTGTTGCCACAACAGGGGGCATGTGCAGGCACTGTAGAGGAAGAGGCGCTGGTACACAGCTTCAGGGTCCAGACAGTGGATGAGGACCAGCATGGAGCGGGAGGGACTGCAGCTAGAGACTCGGCGCCAGGAATTGAAAAAACTGTTGTACAGTGTTTTTATCTGTATGCCAGACATGGAACTGTACAGGTGTGTTCTTAGTCAATTCAGGACATGTCCTTAGTCCATAGCGTAGCTCCCACCATGTGTTTCAACAACACAGGGCCTTGCCAGGCGAATGTGGGAGTGGGCCTGCAAGTGCATTCTGGCCTGATATGGGCTGAGTGAGGTTAGGAAAGGCAGGACCAGAAGAGGGCCCTGGGACAGCAGGCAGTTAGGGACGGGACACTGTGATGTACATAGATTATACACTCCCACTCGAGGCCAAGCATGTTGGATAGGCAGTAGGCCCAGAATCCGTCAGCGGGGAGGCCATGGGTTGTCCAGCCTGCGCAGCCCCTTGCATGGATCAGACAGCTCCAGTGGGCCCCCTTGGGTGGTTAGGCCACACCAGTGTCCTCGTATCTGCAATCTCTTCTCAATCTGCCCAGTCCATGGCAGCACAGCTCAGACCGGCCCCGGCTATTGACCCAGGCTCACAGCAGTCACCGGCTAGGCCGCTGGAGGCCGCAGGCGGGGTCCGGCTCCATGATTTCTCAACTGCTCCCACAAACCGGCAATCCACCTGGTTCAGGTACATAAGGAGGCACAGGCGCAAGCAGGTACTGTGCTTCAGTTAGATGGTGGCTAATGCTCCTAGGGTTGTTGGATAATGTGCGGATTTGGAAGCCCGGCCGGCTGAGCCCTCTATAGAGGGGCTATCTTGCTGCTCAGCAAGACCATGCTCAGCCATTCACTAGAGTTGAGATGACAGCAGAGTACACGCCAGCCCATCTATTTAATGGAAGGCACACCAGACGTGATGCTAGCGTGCATGCTGTTGTGTCGGTGCGGTGGCCTACTCCAAATATGTCCGCCCACTTGCTAAGCGGTCTAGTGTTTCTGAGCTATGATTGCCAGCCCGCAATTGCCCAACCCTTGTCAGTGAAGGAAGGGTAAATAAAATGCAGTGCCCCACTAAAATACTAATAACAATCTAAATCAATTGATTTGCTTAATGCCTTGTGTGTGGAGGCTGTGGTAGGCCTGCAAATGACGAAAAGGCCCGTTAGGATCAAATGAATGAAATGCGGAGCAAAAACAATTGAATTAGTCATAGTCAGCACCTTATATGTAGAGGCATTTTCAGGCCTGCAAAATATGTAAAGACTTATACGGATCACATACAAGCCTCTAATAGGTGAGAATTACAAAAGTGAAACAAGTAATGAAACAAGTGATGATTCCTTAAACATGGCAGTATTTCAAATTAATTAAGGGGTTATACATACTTAGCAGTTACCGAGTCCCTGATATCTCCATCACCTCTTAGGGAGGTCAAACACATAGTAGGCATTACAAGTCAATTAGTTTATGCATCACTGCTTTTTTTAAAGTTTGTCTGCGCCAGTTTATCGAGGTCTTGCACCACCTGAATTCTTAGATATCTCATCTCCTGTTTTACTGGTGGACTAAGGCCCTCAGTATTCCACTCCATGATTTTGTTCTTTTGCTGATTAATTGAGTACCCTGAGACCTTCCCAAAGGTACCTAGGATTTCTGGGAGAGATCTTCCCAATTCACTAGTGTATATCATTAAATCATCAGCATATGAGGCAACTTTTGTCTCCCAACCCTTACATTCAAATGGAATGATGTTTCGGTTTGCCCTAATTCTATTAACGAGGGGTTCTGTATACAGGTTAAAAGGGTGACTGATGGCAACCCTGACGCATCCCTCTTCTAATACTTATTTGTTTGGTAAGGTTATCCTACGTTTAACTACAAGGCACCCTTCCATGTGCTACAAGGCTGACATAGACGTGACTTATTAATATTTAAAAAGGAGTTTTTGACCTGTCAAAAGGGTTTATTTTGACAGGTCAAATTGTGGTTTTTACACTTCTACTGTCAGGCTACAATTGTAGGCCTGAAGCCATGTTTGCACTGCCACTGTAGTGAATGACATAAAAGGTGCTGCAGTCCAGTAGTCACATTTAACTTCTAGTCTCTGGGTACATTTTGTATTATATACTAGGGACTTACAGGAAAGTTAAATATAACAATTAGGAGTATGTCAATTCTTCCTTGTTAAAAGAAGGAGTACAGGCACTTTGCTACTGGTTAGCAGGGGGTAAAGTGCAGCAAGTTCTATAGCCAACAAAACTACAAACATCTGGGGAATAACACACAAAAAAGCCATTTCCTACAGTATCTTTTGATATTGTTGCAAATAAATATTTTTGTTGGCTTGTGTAGAGTTGGGGTGAATATCGTGGGGAATATTTTAAAATAATTTAAAAATAAATATAATTTCTTAATAGCACTTGAGGGCAAATCAAGTACATTTCTAGAATGTGATCAGGAAACACTAGATTAAATGTGAGTAGTCAAACACATATGTTTGCAGTCAATACATACAATGCCCAGTCATTACAGCAACCTCTTCACTAATATCTAATCTTGTTTTGAAAGCCCATATACTAATTTAAAGAGGGAGAGAATTGAACCGAGCATGGCCCTTTATAGGTCTGACACAGAGATTGCTTTAGCTGTGTGGCAGAGATTATTTGATTGATAAAATTGGCATTGTTCGGTTTGTTCAGCTCAGCCCAATGCAATCATTTCTTGATGAAAGTGGCATTTTGGATCTGCCCACAGCACTATTTTCCTCTTTACTGTCATGCTACTGCATATTAGGTGTATATATTAGTTCACCAAAACAGTGCTTCAGTTGAAACACACGGATGATAAAATGTCCAAGCACTGCAATGAAATTACACCTCTTCCCATGTTACCCCCCTCCATAAACCCCACTGCTTCTCATTCACTGAAAGGTCATCGGTTAGAAACTGAGTTATGGGTATGACACTTCACACAACCACTCTAATGTATCTGCCATGGTATGCAATAGACACCAAGCACATCATATATGAAGTCGTGCTTAGGCCAGGCCCTTTGCCCAACCATTTGTGTACAGCCTACCTCCACTGCACACAGCCTGGCCTGAGGAATGAGCACAGTGGGAGTTGGACTCAGGGCCATTAAAACTGAAATGGTACTTTCATTACTTAACCTATTTTTTTGGCCCCTGCTTAATGGATGTGCATGAAACTGGCCATGAGGAACCGAAAGTGTATATCCTGTTTTAGAAGGTTTCATGTAGATTCACCGCCCAACACCAAAGTTATTAAAAAAACAAATAACGACTGACTTAACTATAATTATAGAGGCGCTGTGGTCGAGCGTAGCAGGGGACTGGCCACTTGAGGGGTGTTGGGTGCATGGCTTGGCCGCAATCATTGCCCTTCAGCCAACCTCTGCCACGCTGGGACAGTTTGTGCTGGGTCATCATGCATCCAGCCGCTGCATCCAACTCTCTACTGCACGTGGTCAAAAGGTATGCTCAGTAAGGGATTAGGTAAATATGATCAAAAAACATCTGAAAATCACTGGGAAAAAAGGGTCATTTTATAGTTGGGTACGATAATAAGATGTTGTTTTTCGTTACAAACCCCCCTCAGAAATTCACTGAAAAAATACAAAATTAGCTTGACGTTAAAGTTAGGTCTGGTACTAATATCTTAATCTACATTGAAAAATCCTTCGAAAAATCACTGAAAACACAAAGGTTAATGTTACTTTATAGTTAAGTTACTAAGAACTTAGGTAACATTAAAAATAAAAACTAGAAATTCAATGGAAGAAAATACAAAGTTTACGGTGACGTTATAGTTAGGTCTTGTAATAATCCAGATTTTAGCATTTTAAAACAAATAGAAACCACTGAAATTCAAAAGTTGTATTTTGCTGAGATAACTATAACTTGCACCCCCACTATGCACTGCTTTTGACCTGACATATCACATAACTCATGACATGTTCAATGGCATCATTCATTGTGTCAATGATGTGTCTCAAATGAACCCCACTTGTCAGGTCTGCACAAAACCTCTGTTCATAATTCATCATTGTGCAGGTTCATCAAACAACCCCAAAGTTATGAAGGATGTTGATGGCTTTGAGGACACTGGGGAACAAATCAAGAAGAAAATTGGAAAAACATCAGGATAAGATGGAATGCTCTAGGATCTAAGAACATGTTAAGGAGATTGTAACAGAAAAATAATGAAAACATTGGAAACAATTGCAGAAAAAGTCATATGAATATTTGTTCTTCCCCCTGCAAGGCATTGGAGCTGCTGACTTGTAGGAAAGGCAGGAGACTGGCCCCACTCGAAACAACAGCGAACCGGGGTTAAGCATCAACATCACAATAAATGGACTAACATTATACAGGGCTAACACCAAAAAGGGAATGCATTGACTAGACATAGGCGTTTTTATTTTTACAGGGGTGTAGTACTGGGAACTTATGTTCAGTTTTCGCATGAGACACTGACAACTATATTTCACAACATTTCTCACACATTTCAAAAATTCACGGTACTTTGTGGAAAAATATGTGATTTTGAGGCCTAATGTGTAGACAGTCCTTCTCCTATAGCCTTACAAAATGTAGTTATCCTTTAGATGAGTAGGAAATCATGATTGTATGCAGGTATCTTTAGTGCCATTCAACTTGCAAGCATATAAAAAACATGAGCACAAATATAGTAATTTTACTCAGACATTTTCCTTCTTTGGACTGTAGGGCGAACAAAAACTCATATTAAATGACAGCAACTTAACTCCATGTACAAAAAGCAGTTATTGAAAGTAGAAGCTGCGGCAAAAAAAAAAATTACAGAAAAATCAACATAAGGAAGGTGGAGAATGCTGGAGAATAGTTGTAATTCGTCTTTGTCTTTACTAAAAATCAGTATTATGTACCCCCCACACCCTGTGAATGTAAATTCTATTTTGTCACAAGACACTGAGGGCTGAGTTTAGAATTTGTCAGGCGGGTTACTCTGTCACGATGGGGAGAAATATCCTGTCCTTCAAAATATAAATCCCATAGCATATAATGCAATTTATATTTCAGCGGATGGACTATCCATCACTGTTGTGATGGAGTAACTCGTACGCCGAGATCTGAATCAGGCCCTGAGTCTAATGTTATGTGTATTTATTTATATATTTTCTCTTTTCTATAGCAAGGAATATACTTTGTAGGTGACAGGGTTCTTTTCAAAATTACAAGTTCCACGTCACATAGGATTACAGGTTACAGGTGAAAGTATAGGTGTAATAGAAGAACTAATAAAGTGAAAATACCAAGTACATGTATTATATTATGCAGCAAAATACTTTTCCCAGTGATGAGTCCAACACATAATATAGAAACATCATAGATAGAGAGGCTTACTATAGACAATATAATAATAGAATAGAATCAAAAAAGTCTATGTCAGCAAACAGTGGCAGGATGCAGATGTTCAGCATTGAATGCATTTGCAATTATTGTGGTAACCTTCAGGTTGTGAGATGACAGTGAAACTAGGGATATTTAGCTTATCCTTTGAATATATTATAAGAAAATAAAGTCCTGATTGAGTTACAAAACCAGAGGGCACTTAATAAGAAGAGCTGTTTTAGTGTAATTTGCTCTAACTTACAGGCCGTCAGCTTGGATTCCCTGCAGAGGGTCAGCACCTTCCTGGCAGTGATTTATTTGCTGCCTGTGGTCCGTAAGTGTGACAGCTGCACTTCTGGAAAATTAGAATTTAACTAAGGTCACCATGTTTTGGGCCCACTCAGCATTCTTTTTGACTTTTCAAAAACAAACCCCAAAGTGGGGCTTTGTGAAAAGTGAAAAAGACATGTCCCTGATGTGCAAGGAGATTTCTCTTTTCCAGACCCGATCTGCAAAGCTATGCATAGTGGTAATGGAAAGGAAAAAAACAAAAAGGAGTGAACCACACCGGTCTCAATGCCAGAGTCTCGCGAGTGTTATCTCAGAAACCTTCAACCATTAATTGCCACCAGCACTGTTTATCATCTCTACTGTAGTGACTTAGTGGGTGGCGTTATTATCGGGTTACACACCGGGAAACTCTATTCTCCAGTTGAGTAAGGCCTTCATCAAGAGGGAGAGTGTCTGGTGGCAGATACTGGTAGGACCTGTGCAACTAGAAAATTACCTCCTTTACCCGAAAATAGATCCTTTAATATAGAGAGAAGGGGTGGGGTAGGATTAAAAACTAGGTGTGATGTTGTTCAGACACATCACCAATCCTTAGCATCAACAGACACGGTCAACACGTTTCGGCCTTATATGCCTCTGTGGGTCCATGGCATTCATTTGGACCTCTTTTGATCAGACCCCTATTTTTGTAAACTTGTCAATTGTTGTTAAGGTCAGGTAAGTATATTCACTCATGGTTCTTTGTTATATATTTTATAATGGGTCATTGTTGCAGGTGTGATTGTAGCCTGCAGCTTATTTTAGGGAAATTAGTTCCTCAGAGGTTGCAGGTGAGTACAGGGATACTCGTCATCACTGATTAGTGTTGTATGAGTCTCTGGCTGGTGCGCCTATAGCATCCTCCCCGTCCTCAATGTCCTGAGGCACTGGTAAGCTGTTACTTTTGTTTACAGTTCAGAAATACTTTTTAATGGTTACTTACGTTATTTGTGTGTTGTGAATCAAACCCTCCCTCAATGTGTGCATCTTCCGAAATGTCTGTAAGAGTATATTATAATAGTGTATTTGAATTTATATTCTTTTTGAAAGATTTATGGTTTTTGATGGGATTTATTTTTATATGAAATGTCAATTATTTGTAATTACTACATTAAATAGGTATGTTTTGGGTTGTATTATTTAACATTAATTAATAAGATAATAGTTTTATTTAAGAATTGTTTTTATTTCTATACTAAATGCATTATAATTTGCAATTCAATGTTAACTAATTTCCTTGTTTTATAAAACAAAATGTACTAAGTAATTATAAAAATGATTTTAAAGTTATAAGTTAATACAGTAACACTTTCTGTGTGATCAAATACATAACATTACTTTTTAAATATATTACTTTTTAAAGGAATATTTTGATTTTCATTTTACATTACAATAATGTCAATTGCAATAATATCTCAAACAGCATTTGGATGTCTACTTGTACTTACCACTATAATGTTGATATTTTGGAACACAATATTTTAATAGACAACATTGTTGTACTTTACTATATGTGTACGTAAATAGTTTTGCACTACAATATTTTTTCGTGATTTTTATTCATATTATATTCTATACATGCTGATTCATTTCTGGGGATAGTCAGTATATCGAATATAAACCATACTTTCAAAAAAGAGATGAAATGCAACACTATGGGCCCAATTCACAAAGGTAAACTTATACTTTTGTGTGTCTACTACTTTGGGTATTCACAAGGTAAACATAGACCAAAAGCCTAACATTACTACTTTTGGGTATTCACAAAGGTAAACTTAGACCAAAAGTCTAACTTTACTACTTTGTGGTATTCATGAAGGTAAACTTAGACCAAAAGTCTAAGTTACTACTTTTTGGAATTCAATAAGGTAAACTTGAACCAAAAGTCTAACTTTACTTATTGAAACTTAACTTTGTGAATACCGAAAAGTAGTAAAGTTAGACTGTTTAGCACGTCTTTGTCTGCCTTCTGCTGCCCTCGATCCATCTGCTGGTTGATGGGGTGAACATGGCTTATCATCATAATTTTACAGCTGGTTTTAGGACGGTACTGTAGTGCACTGCCACTCTTGTGTAGACATCTGAAACGACTATTGAGAAAGTCAACGAACCTCTCTGTTACATTACGAGTGCTTTTATATGCTGCATTGTAGCGGTGCTCGCATGGAGTGGATGGATTCAAATATGGGGTGAGAATGAATGAGCGCACACCATGTGCACTGTCTCCTACAATGAGAAAATAGATTCACTGTCATGAGTTACTGCTTCTGCACTATTTACTACACAGTGTAAAAGAGATGTTATGCTATGTTATGTTAGATGAATTTATAATGCGCGCGGATACTCAAGAGTGTCCCGGCGCGTGCTTGGAGGAAGAAGACAGAAAACGGAAGTGCTAAAAGAGGAAGGTCTTTAGCTTTTTTATAAAAGTTACAGGATATTGAATGCTGCGCAGCGCTAAGGGCAAAGCATTCCAAGCCAGAATGGCTTTCCGCACAAAGGTACTCCCAACGAGCCTTTGACGTTTAAACCTAGGAGTCTGTATCAGAAGTTGAGAAGAGGACCGCAACTGTCTCATTGGGTTATGAAAAAGAAACCTCTTCTGCAGATAGGCTGGAACCAAAGCATAGAGTGCCCTATGGGCAATAGCCAGAATTAAAAATTTTATTTGTGACTCCACTGGAAGCCAGTGTAAGGAGCGTAAATGAGCTCGCACGCTACACTTGCTAGACAACCCGAGCAACAATCTGGCCGCCGAGTTTTGGACAACCTGAAGTTTGTTCGAGAGGTAGCCGGTTAGGCGCACATAGAGGGCATAGGCATAGTCCAAATGGGACAGAATCAGGGCACGAACAACTGTCTCTTTAGAAGGTTTCGGAAGGAGAGGAAGAAATTTCCTCAAAGCTTTCAAAGTGCCAAAGCAGGTCGCCGCCAGCTTCTTTACTTGGGTTGAAAAGGACAGGTTCTCATTGAACCAGACCCCCAGATTTTTTGCAGCATTACCCGTTGCACAAGGCAAAGGGAAGCCGAGGGGCCATAACCTCTCTCTGAAGTTGTCAGGGAAAGTGTCGTATAAGAGGACCTCAGATTTTTCTTCGTCGCATTTTAGCTGCGCCTGAGCGAGCCTACGAAAGACAGAGGACAAACAGTGTTGCGCCGATAGAACAGAGTCATCATCCCTACTCCATGAGAATAAAAGCTGGGTGTCATCAGCGTATGCCATCACCTTATCAGCGGAGTGACATAGATGTTAAAAAGAAGGGAACTAAGGGATGACCCCTGAGGGACCCCAGTGGTCACCCGCTGGGGCAAAGAGGCATACGGGGGAAGCCAGATCTGCTACGAGTGGCCTTCTAGGAAGGACCCAATCCAGTCGCAAACAGAACCTGATATGCCAATCTCCGAAAGGTGATCCAGGAGCAGAGTGTGGGGCACCATGTCAAATGCCGACGAGAGATCTAGCATAACCAATGCGACTCTCCCGCCGGCATACAGACACCCACGAATAACCTCTGACACCTCCAACAAAACTGATTCCGTACTAAACGAGGCCCGTAATCCAGATTGAGCGGGGTGAAACAAGCCCGAGGCCTCTACAAAGTTGGTCAGTTGATTAGTTACGACCTTCTCACAAACCTTAGCCAGCCTTGGCAAAAGTGAGATCGGGCAATAGTTACCTGGAATCAGCGGGTCAAGGGACGTTTTTTTAAGAAGAGGGGGAATTTGTGCAAGTTTCCAGGAAGCCGGGACAACGGCTTCCTGCAGTGACATTTTGACAATTTGGTTAAATTCAGGGTTAATGGTATACGCTGCAGTGGCCAGCAATCTGGCAGCGCAGGGATCCGTGGGAGATCCCAACTTCAAGGCTTTTAGAATTTTAAGAGTACCTGCCAGATTTATAGGGGCAAAGGCTGACAGCGTATTATCAGGGTCAACTACAAACTGGCCAGTCGAGGGGGCTGTGGGCACCGTAGTGCAGGCACAAAAAGAAGCTTGTATGATGCAAATTTTTTCCTGAAAGAACTTGGCGAGAGTATTGCTCCAGTGCTTCAAAACTGGGGCAGCACGTGCCTGGGCGCTGGGAGACAAAAAATTTTGGCAATCGAAAAAATGTCTTTGGAATTGTTGTTGGCTTGATCAATACGGGAAGAGTAATAACAACATTTTGCCGCTGATATAGCGGTATAGTAACTTTTTTGTTTTGATCTAAGTGTATGTTTAGTTATGGAGGAGTAACCACTAGAGCGCCATGCCTTCTCCAGTATTTTACATTCATGTTTCAATGCTCTCAGCTCCGGAGAAAACCATGGTTTGGAAGGGGACTATCTTGCTAGGCCGAGCCGGTGCGGAAAGGGCAGCTACCGAGTCAGAAATCCAGTTTGTGAAGCTGGACACATTCCTCTCCAGATTTTGATGAGGCGAGGGCCGGGAAGCATTTAGAGAGCTACTAAACTGGAGAGGGTCAATTTTATTAAAAGTAGGGGGGCGATGACTAACAGCTAGTCTAACAGGCTGGGTGACTTCCCAGGAAAAGCACATGAGGAAGTGGTCCGACCAGATATACCTAGTAGATATCCCTCTTCAAATTCACCACCAATTAGCAGTGTGCAGATTCCACTATGTCAAAAAATAAGGGAACTGTGTGTATTACCAAGGAATCTGCCACTATATCAGCTTTGATATGTGAGGCATTGCATATCAATTGTATGTTTAATGAATGGCTGCATTTCCTATTTCTGAAGATACACTCATTTACATAGGGAGGACATATTGCAACATGTGTCCCATCCATGCAGCCAATGATGTGTGAGAATCGGGCTATGTGGTAAAATTTCAACTTAGTGAGCTTCAAATCTTGTGGTGTGTTAGGGAATCTGATGTATTGACTGATTTTCATGAGGATTGCATTCCGAAATGCATTTAAAAAGCATGACAGCACACTTTGGGACATCCCTCTTGCTGCAGCTATTACCCCCCCCCCCCCGGTAGCTTTCTGAGGCTAAGAGGTGCATGGAACATAACTCCTGCACATGGGTAGGAATAGCATTGGTCCTGCGAATGTGACCCTGCAGTTGTAGGTGTAGTTCAGCTATTAAGTCTGATATCATTGCAGAATTTATTCTATACTCCTCATAGATTTTCTTCTCAGTTTGGCCGAACAATGTTATGTACATTCTGAAAATGTGCTCTTGATCCTCCTTCTTCTCTGCAAACCTGCCAGGTTCCTAATCCTCCTCCTCATGACTTAAAGTGCAGCCATTGCAGAAATTGCTGATGCAGTCTAGGCATGTTTATATAAGTTGCACCTGGTTACCACCTGATTTGAGTTGGTGGTAAATTGCACTTGCAAAATCCCCATTTTGTGACCATTCCCAATTTGCGAATGGTTCATACATTGAATTTTGGATTACCTAATTGCGACAGCAATTTGCGAGTCACAATTTATCATAAATTTAGGGAATTACAAAGTTTGTGATGCCCTAATTTTGAGCTGCAAATGCCTTTCAGACTTTTGGAAAGGCTATTTTGCATCTGTAAACGGTCAAATTTAGCTATTCGCGCTGTTTGAAACATATGGCTCATTATCCAGTTGTGATTTGGATCGGTGCAGAGTACCTAAAGCCAGAATCAAAGGCCTACATTCATTCACTTAATGGAATGAAACCCATGTTGCCTCTGTCTCTGTTGTATCTATCATGGCTCTGCATGAGAGAAGCATGCATTGCTGCTGCACTTGGCATAACTGTTTTGTAAGTGAGGGAAGCATGCACTACTATGTGTCCAGTGGGGCACCAAACTACAGTAGTCAGGATATCTTCTGACATAAGTATTATGTCCAAAGCAAACACAAGGAGATGATGGATGGAGCGCTGAAACTTTTCAGACACTCACCCCCAGTCACAGACCTGGGTTGAATCCATCATCATTCTTTAGTTCACTTTGGCACCCCAGTTCAGACACAGCTAAATGCAAATCAGTCTTGACCCTGTGCCTCATGGGAACAGTCCAGCACAAACTGCCAAGCCATGTCTTCACTGGACCGGAAACAAGCATCCTGGGACTGGTTTCGGGCTAACAGCCCTCATCAGCCAGGCTAGCTTGAATCCAGTGGCAAAGTGAGCAAGGGACCCACGTCTGGGCATACCCTGCAATTTAGGGCGAACAAAGCAAACACAAGGAGATCATGGACGGAGTGCTGAAACTTTTAGGACACTCACCCCTAGTCACAGATCTGGGTTGAATGCATCATCATTCTTTAGCTCACTTTGCCACCCCAGTTGAGACACAGCTATATGCAAATCAGTCTTGACCCTGTGCCTCATGGGAACAGTCCAGCCGAAACTGTCAAGCCATGTTTTTCCTGGACCGCAAACAAGCATCCTCCCATGAAGGTTAGACTAATCACTGCACTCAGTTGAGATTATTATATTTAGGGACGATCCAGTACAGCGCTGTGCGGCATAGGTTACCCATTTCTCATTTTACTTCTATCGCAAAACCTATTCCCAGAGGGCCTTCAACGGCATATGGACCGACTCAGATCCCATATTGCTACACAGCAGTTCTGACTGGGTATAAAACACTATAGATGGGTATGTATTCCCTGCTACTTCAGTGCCATCCTATGCATCAATACCACTTGGGAGCATTTCCGTAATGATCCTACAAATTGAGCAGGTGCTTCCCAAACCTGCGTCTTGATGATGACCCTGTCTAAATTGCATGCATAGGGTCAAAACGTTAACACAATAATAATGTACTGTTTTTATTTGATTCTGGAGCATTTCACTCTGTGTCAGAGTGCATACGAACTGCTTTTGCCTCCTGGATAAGTCACTATTGATGTACATAGATTGTATAGCACAAGTACTATTTACACTCGCCTATTTCACTTGCAGTGTGGTGCTGCATTGCTTTGGGATCACTTATTTATTTTCCATTTGACTTGAGTATAAAACTGCAATGATCTTTTCTACTATTACTATACTACAAAATTAATAAAACTGTCTTGCTTAGTAATGGAACGAATCTTTTGATGGTCAAAATATTTTTCTCCTAGGAAGTAGAGGTTCACACTTCCCCCTTGAGGGACCACTGTTTCTCAATACTACCTGTATCGGGCCATGAGGGAAGCTGGCACTGCTGATGCCCTGTGTGACGATTGATCTGTTGCTGCCCATGCTGCTCTAGTTCTACTCTTGATGCAAGTTTGCACAGCTGCTGCTTTGCCTTCTATCCGGCATTTGATGAACACTTCCACTGCTGCTGCCTGCGTTGAGTATCTGACTCATGTCACTGAAGAATGTGTCTCTATATGGTGAAAAGAGAAAAAACATTTAAGTGAGTACCTATATGATGATGAGAGTATTGTAGAGACAACAATTGCCCTGGAGAATGGTGTCCTGGTGCTAGTAAATGAATGAGAGCTAGACCTTTGATTTGATATGGTTACTTTCAGTATGATGATGAAGAGCATCCCAGGCTTTACCTGTAATCACAGCGAAAGTCTAGCCACCATCGCAAAACTTCTACTAGGAAGGCCATGCTTTAGTAAAGAGTCCAGCCAAGAGGGTAGCAGGAAACGAGGCAGGTAGGGTAGTTTTCGAATGAAAAGCTTTATGGCAGAAACTACAGGCTTTAAAAAAGATGGCAGTTGTGTGCTGAGAGCTAGAGGTGGGTGAGCCATCGAAAGCTTGGGCCAAGCTTTAGTCATAAACGTGGCTTAGCAAAAAAGTCCTCGTGGAACCTTAATCCCAAAACGAGCTGAGCTTTCAATGGGATATATGGCCTGCTGGCTAAACATGCTCACCATGCAACATGGGGAGCCAGGTTGAAATCCCTGACTAGGCTCAGCATCCTATGAATCCCGGAAAAGCATTAACCTTTCCCATCAGAATGAAATATCCATCTAGTGGCTGAATTTCAGAGTGTGAAACTGGAAAATATGGGATCCGTCTCTTTTTCCCCTGCTTGACCAAATTGTGTGACCCTAGGCAAATACTTCATTTCACCAAGCCTCCTTTTTGATCATCTTCCCATATGGCATCACCCTCAAATAAATGAATTCAGAGTGTGTGTTGCACAAAATCTCTTTTATGTTTAACTAAATAGTCTATGATGTTGCTCCACCTAGAAAAATAATGTAGGCCACATGTGGGGTACGAATCTGTTGTGGATAGTACATAGGGATGCTAGGGCACAGACCTACCATCACCACGAAGCAGGAGAAAAGATAAGCTGCTTTTTGCATCTCCAGGATCCAGAAATGTAAACAGATGAACTGACTTTGCAAGTTTGTTTTGCTTTCATTTCAGTGCTGGCGACAACAGCAGATGAGGGGAGGGGTGCATTGCGCTTTTTAGATGCATGTGTGAAGAGCACTTTTCATTTCAGTCCTCTATATACATTTGCAACCCATAGACATGCTGCATGCACAGGCGGTAAGGTGAAATTGCCCCAGTCCCTATCTGGAGTCAGGATACAGAAAGGGTGAAAAAAGTTTGAACCCGCAGCTCCATCTTGGTTTCTGGCAGGGCAGTGGCCAGCAGGCTCCTGGTGCGGCAATAAAAAGTTGAATGGACCACTCCAAGATGTGCAGAAACATGCAGGTAAGTAAACTTTGAGAGATATCCTTGCAGAGCAGAATTGCAATATAACAGGAACAGGGCTTCCCATATTAAACACAGCCTTAAAATGAGCCTGACACGATTCCCCAATGTTGCATGCAGTTATGATACATTTTGGAGCGTTTCCTACAAGTCTCCTTCATACATGACAGTGGGTGCACATTTTATATAGATCTTCTGTAATCATTGTTAATATGACCTTTCTGACTTTTTTTGCTTTAATTATCAGTGTGTGGAAATGCTGGAATTGGAAAAGTAATTACTCCGGGAACCCAGAAATTGGGGGCCAAAAGAAAGGGGTGTTAAGTCATGAGGGCCAGAGCAAGAATAGCAGAGTCTGACAGACAACTCGCACACTTATTTCAAAATAAACTTGCTCCAATTAAATTGGCAGCAAGCACATATGTGACAGTAAATCTCTTCTAGATTAGTTAATTGGTCACAAAGAGGCTGTATTTTAAAATATTTGACAGGGTTAAGAAAACTGATGCAAAGATCACTTTGTGGCCAGCAAGTTTGAGGGGATTATAACCATGATAAAATAACTCCAGGGAGATTTTTTTGTTTTGCCCAGTCACAGTCTGACTCCTCAACTAGTATAGGGAGCTAATGTACCTGCTGCAAGGCATGTGGTGTAACGTATGAATCACAGAATATTTAGCTAGGGAAGTGGGCTACTGCTTTTGACACTGAAATCATTTTGTTACTTCCAGTTCATAAGTGAGCCCAGGTGTAAAACTCCATTACGCTCACTGAGGTAGGTTTGGCAACTCTGCGTTCCATGTAGAACGCAGATGTACCGACAAACTCCGCACTCTGTAATGGAGCAGGGTATTATTTTGTGAGCATGCTTGAAATGTCCTTTTGTGCACGTGGGTGCGACTTGCCGTGTGCTTGTGATCTGAGATTTTCAGAGCCATTATCGAGTCCAACGAGATTTGCTAACTGGCCGCATGCTCCTGCAAGATTTTGCGGTTGCCAACACATCATTCTGGCAGATAATTTCTGACTCACGCGATCTTGAATGCGTACGATCTACCACGGCTGCAATCTGGGGAAGATTCTCTTTTCAAAAATCATCAAAATCTTTCTGAAATTGTGCTTTGGAGTCAAACCCTCCTCAAATGGACCTTTGTTATTATTATTTTTTTGTGCGAGTCCTATTTTTTACAAACTTTTTTTCCAACTAGAAGTAAGTGGCCCAAAGTCTCCAACTTCCTATTCCTGTCCACCAGGCTCCAGGCTTTGTCCATCTCCTGGTCACTTTTCATTTAGATTTGGAGCTGGAAGGATCACTCTTTGTGTCTGCAGCATATACCACTGGATTTACGGACTTTGTATTTGAGATTTCACAAGTACGTTGAAAAACTGGTGTTGTTTGTTTGATTGAGGCCACGCACCTGGATTTATTTGTACTTTTAATCGATTTTTAAATGTGTTGCGTTGGTGGCCTGTAGTTTCAGTAGGGGCCTACTTATTTCTTTGCAAGTTATTGTTTTTTATAATGGAAAAATGTTACACAGTTCACTACATTTCCTCCATGTTGTTTTTAATTAATTAGCAATTTTGACTATGTGGCTTACTCAGCCAATGGACCTTCCAGCTAGTAGGGCCAGTGCTAGTCATGGGTCCATGAAACAACTGTTTCTGTGGTGTATGCTGGAATGAAATATCATTTATGCCATGGATCTGAATTGAAATACAATACGTGTTTTTATGGTGCTATTTCATAGTTTTTTTCCCTGCAAGCGGTGTATAAGGTGGGTCGATGCCTTTGGAAGATGTGTGTTTTTGTCACTTGTAAACATTTTTTGATCAGTTAAGTTCCGTTATTGACATTGCTGAATTGATGCTGTGTAATCTTTACAATGCCTCCTTTGTCTGGCCAGTGTGTGAGTGTGTTTGCCATAGGCCACCATTTGTCTTTATTCCTAATGTGACCAGGGGCCATTTTGTTCAGTCAGTGTCCATAGGCCTGAATGTGTTCTTTGTTTTCCAGGCCTTCTGTTTGTTGTTGTGGCCATGTGACTGGCAGCAATTTTGTGTAAGCAGCTTTTGCCATAGGCCTGCATGTCTTCTCTTTGTTTCCCATGCCTCCTTGCTTACTGTTTGACCATGTGGCTGGTGGCCATTTTGTGTAGGTATCCAGTGTGCTTTTGCCATGTGTTCTTCTACCATTGTGTTGTGGCCATGCCTCCATGCTTGCTGGTTCACCATGTGGTTGTTGGTTAGTGGCCATTTTGTGTAGGCAGCCAGTGTGCTTTTGCCATAGGCCTGCATGTCTTCTCTTTGTTCCCAATGCTCAGTGCTGTTGTTGCTGTCTATGAACATGTGGCAAGGGCAGGCAGCCATTTTGTGTGTCCAGCCAGGGTGGCCCTTTGCCATATTCTTGCATGGATATTTGAGCAATGATAGAGGTTTAATAAATAAAAATTATATGCCTGAGGATATATTAGCTTATTTATATTTTTTTAATTGTCATTTTTTTCAATGTATTTCTTTTTAATTTTTATTGTTTTCATTTTTTTTAAAAAGTATTTTATCTGTATTCTGTCTTTTTGTCTTTTTTTATCATTTATTTATTTTTAATTTTAATTATTCATTTATTTATTTATTTTTATTTTTTTAACCATTTTTAGATCATCTGGCATCAATAAGCCAATCGCATGTCTGCTATAGGTGCCTAAAAGCATTCAGTGCCTAAGGATTATTCCATTGTCATTTGTCAGCTGCACCTCCCTGAGTGCCACATCCCACGTGATGTGATGCACATAAAGCAAACAGTTACATCTGTATGTTGTTTTGTTGTTGTTGCTCTTTCTTATCCTTCCTGAGTGTACACCATGGTGTGGTTTTCCGTTTTATGAATGGATACACAGTTTTGTTAATTATTTATAAGAACGTAAGTAACCAGTGACCACACTAAAGGATATTCTTTTTATACTACTAATTGACCGGCAATAAGGCCACGTTTTTCACTGATGTGCTTCTTGCTTCTTTGATTTTAGGTGCATAAGAGAAGAGACATCATCCACAGTACTGCCAGATAAAAGGCCTGTGAATGAAGTGACACATGACCACACATCACAGATAACTTTTTTAACTTGTAAAGTTAATTGCCACTGCTAACTGACAGCTTCAAGATGGCCTCAAAGAAAGGTTTTACCAAGAAAGTGGCAGTGAGAAGAAGAAAGAGCTTACCCCCTCTGGTATGTCAACCCAGACATTTTTTGGGATAAAAAACTGTGCCTGCCGCACAGGCCTGTGGGGAGCAGAACCCCTGCATCAGTGGACCCACCCCAACCTAGGCCCAATCCCATGTCTGTCACAGAGGCACCCAGTCTAATCACGGCAATGCCGACGAGCAGTGATGTTGAAATTTACTTTTCGCAAAGTAGTACCCAATGATTGCAGGAAACTCAGAAAAGTGGGCAACAACAGTCACAACAACCAACAGTAGTTCCTCCCGAAGCAGGAGCAGTTCAGGAGATTGAGCTTCATGCTGCGGAAGTAAAGAAAGCCACTCTTTCAGAAGATCCATTGTCTTCTAAATTTCCAGCAAGAAAAAGAAGAGTTAGTGCATCATCTTCTTCTCCAAGCCCCCCTTCGGATGATCTAGACACCACTTGGATCCTGCCTCAGTCTGAGAGTGAAAACAAAAAAACAAAAAAAAAGTACAACCAACAGGGGTATACCCAATTGACCGTTTATAAACCTGGGTAAGTTACATAATATTATACAAACCAAAGATGGTATAAAGGAAATAATACACAGAATAATTATTTTTGAGTAGAGCACGTTTAATTACTCTCTCTTTAGTTATTACTCTAAAAGGATTCTATCAGAATATTTTTCACATACTACATAGAAAATGGCATCTGCTCATGAAGAAGAACATATATACACAAAAGAAATATACATACACAATGACATAAATCAAACCATACAGTGGAACATCAATACTAACCCTAAAGCAAATTACTTTCTACTAGTGTCCTCCTTACAATTTCTGGAAGGACCACTAGGAGGTAGTCTAGATAATACACTTAAGGTCTCTTAATTAATATATACCATCCTAGTGTATCATCAAACGAAATCAACGCGATATTATATTTCCATGACTCCTCCTTTTGAAGTGTCTACGCGACCGCGTTTCGGCCTTACTCCTTCTTCGGCCTCCTCAGGACATGGTTAACACATTACTGCAGACATACTACAAAAAGATGATAAAATAATGGTGGTATTACTTCAACCCTCCAAAGCGCATGGGTAAGGTGGTGGGGGATGGTGGCTACCCAAGGAGGTATCAATTCGCCAGTGCGATTAAGGCACACATACCCGTGACCAATATAAAAAATGTGTAACACGTGAAAAGGAATGCTGCGCAAAGTGAAATCCAATCACCATTGCGCATATGGCACCAATGCCTAATGGTCAATGTGAATGCATCCCTCGTGTGGGGTAGGAGAAAGAACAAGAAGAGGAAACAGAAAAAAGCACTAACCCTATTCACCAATTACTATTTGCTATTAAAGCACACATGCCCAAGCGTTTCACTCAGTTAGAAATGCCAAGAGAAAGCATGCGAGAAACGCTAGGCTGCCTCATACTCACTTCAGATAAAGAAGTCTCCCCGCCATAATTTGCAAATGAGGCGGTAATTCAAATTAACGGGGTACTAGCAAGAGAGGTGCACCTAAAACAATTTAACAACAACACTTCTTATGAAATAAACAGTATATAAAGTCTAACGTGACCAGCTCAGAAGACTCATAACTCAAAGGGGCTTACCTCCCTAACCCAGAATGACGGCTCACTGCCGGTCCACAGCGCAAAAGTAGCTATTAATATTCCTTTCCTCTGCTGGATATAGAAGCCACAATCACCTAAATAAAGCCAACATATATTATAATAGATGTATCTCGCCTTCTCTCCATACTGCATGCGTGCGCTTAAAGTAGATCTGTGCTAAGTCGATGTCTACTTACTTGACTTAAACACGAGTCCATTCGCTATTCCGAAGCTCCGTAGTCCGCCCACCATCCGGACACACCATGAGAGGCTAGAGAAAAGTAAGGTTCCTGAAAGCTTTATACTTCTGGGTGCTGATGTAGAGGAGTAGGAGGAGGATTATGACAAGCCAGTCATCATGGATGTTAGCCTGCCCCAGTGGAGATGGATGTTACCCCATCCCAACTAGCTGTGAGGGTTGCGGCACCACAGATACCACCACCACTAACTGTCATATTTGCAAAGGCCCGGCAGGGACCTACATCCACAACCACCTGAGTAAAAGTAGGTACAGCAGACAATAAAAAATCAAAATGCTCACTTCTGCCAATTCCTCCAACATTGGCAGTGGCAGCAGCATCAGATCCTCCCCAATTTGGGACTTTTTTATGGTCAGCAAGAAGGAGGTGAACATTGCCATATGCTCCAGTTGCAGAGCTAGTTTTAGTCGGAGTAAACTTGTTACAAACTATGGTATCAGGGTACAAACAACCCATTTCAGAAACACCATATGATGCAGTAGGAGGTGCACTTAGCATTGTTGGTGAGAGCGTGAAAAGCTGAGCAGGGAACTTGATCTGATCATGGTGGAAGGTGAAGAAGAGGAAGACATTATTATGCAAAGAAACCCTGTCCCCAGCAATGCAGTAATATCACCCAGATCAGCAACATCGCAATGGCACAAGACTCAGGTTGAGACACCAAGGCAAGAGAGTACAGGGAGTGTCCCACTGAAACTCACATAGAGCCTACCAATGTCTGCTCTCAAGAAGTCACCTGCATCAGCGGCACCAGAAAAGAAAAAAATCCAGACTACTATTCCTAGCATGTTTAGGGAATAGGGGCAGTATGAACGCAACCACTCAACAACAACAAGTTGTTCGTACAATTCCAATCTGGCTAAAATGTTAGCCCAGGACCGCCTCTGTTTTTCTTTTGTGGAAGTGGTGGGTTTTCTTGAATTTGTGGCAGCCATCTGCTCAAAATGAAAGATTCCCATCCCGTCCAGTTTTGCCAGGCAACCTTCAGGTTCTTAGCTTGAGGGTAGTGCTGTTGGCTCACAGCAGCCAAAACCAAGAACAAGAACACCATCAACAACAAGAACAGGAGTATCAGTACCAAAATCTGCAACTGAATGGTTTCTATTGCCAGGGCTTAAGTCCAGTGCAGAGGCAAAGGCAAAAGAGGTCAAGCAAGGTGGAGCACGAATGACTATTGAGCGGATCGTCCCGGCCTAGCTGGATGATCAAAACCCAATGGTGTATTGGTATGGGATGAGGCCCCAATGGGCAGTGCTCAATAGGCTAGCAATAAACTATCTGGCTTGCCCGGTAGCCAGTGTCTCCACTGAGCGTGTTTTCAGTGCTGCTGGTTCCAATGTCACAGTGAGAAGGACCTCTTGCCCCAAAATGATTAAAAAGAATCAGCACTTTATACCACTGCATTACTCCATACCTGAAATACGACAGGAGGAAGATGAGGGAGACTCAGGTAATGGAAGTAGTGTGTTAGGTGACCTACTTCTGGGCGAACCACCTGAGTTTGAGGAAGAGCTCTACTTCCCTGACTACTAGGCCTGGGCCAACAACCATAGAACTTTCTCTCTCAGTGTGTATCATTGATCTGCTTTCTGTTTCTTTGATGCCAAAAAACAAACAAACACAAAAATATATGTCATGGGGAACATTATTTAATTGTATTTGTTTGTATCTGGTTGACTAATTCAGTCCCACCATCTTTCTCTTAGACACATTTTATTGCCGGATTGGAGTTGCAACCGTGTGTGCCACCCGTTTGCCTCAAGGACATTGGAGGTACAAACAAATGTGTGCCTGCCTCCAACCCTGGGCCATAAGTGTCTATCCTTCCCTAGTGTAATATTACCCTAGCCAGACTGTCCCACATTATTTGATTTAGACTGTCCAAAGTCTGTTTTGTGAACAATGGATTGGCAGTCTACCACAGTGACGATGACCATGTGGTGGCAGGCAGAGACACTGGGTGTTTGTTTATCTATAACTATTATGCTTATCCCCTTCGATGCGAGTGACGGAGCGGTTCCGTCATGTGTGTCATTTGCGCTGTGCGCATGACGGAACCGCTTGTCATGGCCCCGCCCGCGTACAGAACCTTCAGCACGGCGCGGTAATCCGTGCCGCCCTGAAGGGGTTAAATGTGTTTGTGATGATTTACAATGTTGGTGGCCTACCAACTGCTGATCATATTTTATCTGAAGGTGTTTTTTTCCTTCAAACTTTGAGAGATAGCGAGATTTCTTCACCGGGTTCACTCCACATTGCTTTGTTTGCATTGTTTTCGGCTCTATACGCCAGACCAGTCTCTTTAGAATACATAACATAAACACAAAACTAGTCTTTCTCTATTGCCTCTCTTCTTGTGTACAAGTATGTAGTCTGATGACTGTCTCAATTATTTTTAAAGCTTGCAGATAATAACCGCATTACGTCAGTTTTTATTTCAATTGAGCTAGTTCCCTGTGATGATTAGTCCTTATCCTACAGTTTTAGGTTGTCTAAGAGGGAGTGGGACCTCGCTTCTAATGTCTTCAATGTTAGTGCGCTAGCATGCTGCTACTACCACCACCAGGGCACCTTGGGAAACCATGCAGCCCTCGCTTCATCTAATCAGGTCAGAGAACTGTAGTTAAATGTTGAACTGCAATCTATATTCAATAGAAATTCACCCCCCCACTCTGAGTCGGTAGGGTTCAATATAGTTGCAGACTGCAGAGACTGGGTGGAGAGAGTAGTAGGACAAGGGAGGGTGCTGCACAACTAATTTGTTGTACACTATCAGCAGATTTTTAAAACAGGCTGAGGCAAAGGCAGCACTGCGAAGTAAAACAGTAACACCCCAAAAAAGATTCAATCATAATGTAAAACTATAACAAATGTATTCCCCTAACAATATAAACTAAACCCACAACTGCCCCACCCCATCCCTATCCCCAAACAATGTCTCAAGTAGTATCCAAAGTAAAGCCCTAAAACGATATTGTCCATAAAGAAAATCCAAAAAATGACCCAACTCCCAAATTCCCACCCTCTCCCCACAACAAATCCCACCCAACAAAAAGGGATTAAAAAAGGGACAGAAGAGGGCACTAACGGCAGGTTAGGAGCTTCTTCTTGAAGTTTATGTGCCTCTCCATTTGTTCTTGTCTGGTTCCCATGCGCACCAGTCTCTGCATGATGCGGCACTGAAATACGCAGAAATAAGAGGGAACAGGAGTGATGGAATGGCGGGTGGTGACTGTCATTGGACTGCGGTAACAGTGTACTGGAGGCACTGGAGTCTGGCTGAGGCCCAGGGCATCTGCAGCTGCTGCTGCCTCCTCCTCCATGGCCACCTGCCACTGGTATTCTGCCTTGGTGGCCTCCAGTTTCCTCTGCCCAGCCTGAGCTGATATCTCCTGCCTGTTAGGGGTAGCTATATCAAGAAAAAAAAAAGACAAATTTTAAACAATGCTCTTAGCAAAACACAGAAAATTATGTAGTAGCACAGCAGTACATCCGCTGATATCCTAGGGCCATTCAATGTTGATGTGATTAGAGTTTCAGACATTATGCACTATGGAGTACACAAGTATTCTTCTCTCTCTTGTTGAGATAATTTAATAGAGGCATGCTAGCTCAGCTAGCACCCTCGTCATACTCGCCTTACTTTGCAATTGTCCGCAGCAGTGGGGCAGCTGTACTAAACAATTATCTTATACCTATCATGGCCATGCTTTCTTTAATGCCTTTTAATTTCAGCCTGACCACAAGGCATATGAATTGTTACTATGAATGATATGCGTCACGTGAGGTGCTCTATAAAAACAATCATGCAGACAGCCATCCTCCTATCTGCCCATAAGTAGATGGTGGGAAAAGCAATGCACCACAGTACAGGGAAAAGATTAAGGAACAGGATGTTGTATTTGGCTCGTTCGTCACAGACTAGCTCATCCGCAAAATGCATAGGTACTTACTCTAATTCCCACTTTACTCTCTGGCCTCACCCTCTGTCACCACACTTTGACATTCGTTTTTTTTAACAAAATATATTTGCTTGGCAGTAAGGAAAAGAATTATTAACTTACTATACTGCGGGTAAGTTAGAGGGATTAGGCCGGGTAGGTAGACATTTCACTGATCATCATCAAGTGCCTAAGCTTTTGCTAGAAGTGAGTCACTTTGTTCAGCGTTATGGAAGCCATAATAAAATATATCACTTGGCCAAAGGAATGTGACGCATGCAAAGAATGTTTTTTTGAAATTTTACGGAAGGCTGAGACAGTAGGATCTTAGGAAATGAGTTATGTACTAGGAGGTGACTGCGTGGGCACTGGAGTGAAGGAAAGCACAACTATTTTTCGCATTGCAATGGAATTTGTAAATGGGCCTCCACATTAACTGAAGCTGACACACATTGCACAGCCAACAAATACAGTGTCACCGAATAAACCATGCAGCAATTAGGTCACCATGGGTGTCACTTGCAAAATGCCATGGGTAAGGGGGGAGGGAGGCGATTGATGATGGGTGGGTAAGTAAGATACACAATATATGTAGCACTTGAAAACTACTGTGAGTCAAGGGAGTAGTCTGAAATACCACCTCAACCCTTTGAATCAAAATCTTGATAAAAGCATTTCAAGCAAGTAAAGTAGGTGAGAAGAACGCCACTCCAGAGGATCACCTTAGTCCCTTGTTTCTTCTTCATTACAAGGATGTTTCCATTCATCATTGAATCGTTCTTCCAGTATTATTGTTCTTCACCCTTGGCTTTGCTACTCACCATTTGAGTTTTACATTAACTCAATCCAGTCGTTACCATTGAAAACCATCCATCCATATATAGATCCATCAAAACATGGCTCCCAGTGAACTTTTCACCAGCATACATTTACCTACCCATGTATCCTTTCACCCATCAAACCCACCCAAGGATTCCTTTCACCCACCCAGATAGTCATCCTTTCACACATACACTTTGACCGACGCAGGCATCCTTTCACTCGTAAACCCTTTCTTCCATCCTTCACCCACCCATGCATCCTATCAGCCACCTATATTGCATCCTTTCACCCACGCATCCTTCTAATCTAATCAAAATAAATTTCACCCATCCTTTCTCCTTCCATTCTTTCTTTTCCTTTTCCATTAAACCATCGTAGTTAAAGGTAGGGGTGGGCGGAATTTGTGTAATCGCGTTACGCAAATCTCCGCGAAACGGTAAAAAATCTCCGCGAACATGCAGAAATTCCGCGAACACACGGAATTGCTTGTTCGCGATGCTTTTTTCCTGTTCACAGTTGCTGTTTGCGTGCTCGGGGAGAAATATCTCGCGAACACGCATTTTGAGAACACGAAAAAGAAAAAATTTCGCGAAGTCACGGAAAGCAGAATTTTGGGCAATTTTGCGTTCTCCGCGGAACGCGAAATTGCCGAAATTCCGCAAATTCCGCGAGCGGAACGGAATTTACCGCCCAGGCCTTGTTAAAGGTCTTTATGAAACTTTTCTGCTGAGTGGCAAATGGAAGTGGACATTACTCAACTCACGCTGTATCTGCTAAAGAGGTTCACAAGTTCACAAGTCAACAGTACACCTTTGCAGTAATAATATAATTTATTGTCAATTAGCAAGCAATATGACTTACAATCGCCCACCGCTGCCTGCTGGTACCATCACTGCTGGCCCCGGCACTTGTGGTCAGTAAAGCTAGAAAAAACATTACACTTTTTGTAGATGCCAAATATACCTCCCCCTGTTAATTTTCTTATAGCAAAATACTACCACACATCACTACAATTCAGTTACAGTATCTTCTATCAAAAAATATCAGGTTGGGCATTTGTTGGTGGCAATTTTTGAAAAGTCTAAAGACAAATTGTAAGGGAGTGGCAGACCTATTGATGAATCTGAGTTTTTTAAAAGAAATAAAAGGGTGGACAACTGGACTTATGGTCTTTGTTGGCAAATGCAAAGTGGCCATCCTCCTCATACTTACTTCCAGCCATGGTGCACGGTCATGACCAAATGGTGCTAATACACAACTTTGGGGTGTCAAATGTGACCATGGCCACTCTCTCGTTTTACTGATTGAGCATCAGCAGGCAAAAGAAAGCCTTCTCATCTCAACAAACATGTGCAGAATACCTTACTTGGGCATGCAATCTTCACAGCAGACTAGTAGTATGTGACCAATGGGTTCTCTGAGTCTTACAGTACCAACACTAGACAGTCCACGACATCTATAAGGGGAGAGGGGAAACCTGACTGAGAAAGCAGAAGAAAGGAAGCTACAGACAAAGTAGTACAGAATACAGTTTGAAGTAAAGTACAGAAATTTGAAATATAGAAAGTAAGTAAATAGGATAATGCAGGGATAACAAGAATTTAGAAACAGATAGATCAAAGAGGATTTGGAAAATAATTAGGAAACGGGTAGAAATAATAATTCAAAATAAGGAGTGGTAAAAATTACCAAAATAAATATTCATGTTAACAACAGGAAAACTTACTGGGGCCAGCAGAGCCATCGGCAGAGGAACTTTGGGAGGCACCTCCAGAAGCTCCCTTACCTGCCCCGGCCCTCTTCTTGCCCCTGGATGCTGATGTAAGACATAAAGACAAAAAAGATTGGTGGTAAATAAAATAATCTCTCCAAAAATATCTTTGGGCAGGCAGAGGCAATCGCAATAATGTTAGACTTTTCTAAATCAGATTGACTAGTAGTATCATGGATAGTCCTATCCTATTCCAAATTTCCTAAACCTACCTAGCCCTATTCTAAATGTAGTAAGCTAGATTTTGGAATTACTAATAAATTGCAATGAATGGTGTTTGCTTCTCATCTCATTCACAATCTCTCAACCCCCTTTGATAGGCCAAATCACTAAGTCTGCATTTATCTTTAAATGCTTAGATGGACACATGCATACACCATACATATCACTCCATGACACTGTACGAGCTACAAAAAATAAAGGCTCTAAGAACTAACTACCACTACCACTATCTTAGTGACAGGACAAGGGAGTCTCTGCATTACTTCTTACATAATCAGCCCAAGTGAGCGCCCACAAGTACGATTAGGTAACGCTAAGCACCTGTCTAGACTACTGATCATATAATATTTGTAAACTTAACTTACCTGCGTGTAAGCAGCATGTTTGCTTTTTGGGGAAAAACATAGGCAATAGCAAAGAACACAAGTAATAATAATATTAATAATTACTCATTGAGCCCCGCAGGTTCAGCAGGCCCTGGTCTCATTCCAGGACATTGGACCACCAGTGCATCAGCTGCTGCTGGATGCGCCGGACCCGAGAGCAGTGGTAAACTGCCCGATGCTGTCTCTCCCAACGCTGCTACAATACTCACAAAAACACACAGAAAAAAGTTGAAAAAACATAAAATACACAATCACAAAGACAATAGGTAAGATAATAAACAAGAGTGGCAAAAAGTTTTATAAGACAAGGGTCAAATGTATTGAGAAAAGATGAAAAAGTATGCCCCAGCACCATAAATTAGTGAGAAACAAGATGGTCGTGCCCATGCGAAACACGTGGTGCAGTTCACATGAGATTTCTGCCCGAGAATGCACTTCCCATTGATGTACGGAATAAACTTCACACGAACAGGTGGGACAAGGAACTCAGCATGTTTGCAGAACCCCGCCTAGTGAGTCAGAGTTTTTTTACAACTTCGCGGAGTTCCGCATAGCGCAGCTATGCAAACTCTGCCTGGACCTATTCATAAGTTGCAATCCTTCTAATGTAGTAAGGTGATCTATTTACTAGCATCAAGGAGCAGCACGCAAACTGTAAGTCATGGTGTTAGATCCCTACTGTTTTCTTCTCAATTTGATGTTATTCTAAGATTGTAACGAAGTATTCCTTTAGGAAGTAAAAAAGTCTTGTTAGTACAGACAGCAACAATCACTGCATTATGTTTTATATCCTGACTGTATATTTCTCCTGACCATACAGTCTTGACAAATAATGTCTACAAGTATGGATGACTTGTGATTCCTACACCCTATAACAACAGGCAAGATGCAAGATGGCCGCCGAGTAGGAGCCTCTCGAGGAGCTCCCGGTTTGGGGATTACCAATTTGGTATATATCTCTGTTTAAACCGTTTTAGGGGCCCTCTTCTCTACCTGTCCCTGGAATGAACTGAGAACCGTGGCTGAAACACACCGATGGAGCTGATTTGACTTCCAACTCACCCGCTGGATCGACTGCCGTGGCTGTTCAGGTCCGTGCTTGCCCTGCCTGGTGACCAGGTCCGTTGCAGTGGGACTGATTTTCAACGCAGCGAGCCTGTGGCTCTGCCGCTGCTGGCTCTCCTTATCCTGCGCTACCTGCCTTCAGTGTTTCAGGGCCCCCCTGGTGCCTGTGGGTGACCCTTCAGGCAGGAGACTTTTGCAGGGACTCTCCCCCTGCACAAAGGATATGGTGCCTTGTTTCTGCCTGCTGTCAGCGATCTCTGGCAATGGGAGCATGAGGAAAGTTCGCCAGCTGCACCGGGTCAGGGGATCCTTCTCCTCCGCACTAAAGGTCTGTCAGATCGCCGATGCCTTTGAGGGGACTGGGGGTACTGGATCCATATTGCTGTTGACACCATTTTGCGTGCGACCAACACTGATGCCCTCTAACCTGCCCAGAGCCCCGGCTGCCCGGCAGCAGTCTCCGCCCTCACTTGAGGATTGCTTATGAGGCGTGATGCAGACGCTTTGCTAGGCATCTCAACCCTGGTGCGTGAGCTCAGTATCTGAGGCAGTTACAACCCTTTAAAATGGCGGCAATATGAGGACATCGTGACCACTATACTCTGATTCTCTATGACGGCACTTCAATGGCATCGTGAGTAGTTTTCCACACTCTTTCTCTATCGAACCTGCAAATCCTGGTAAACATTCTCGAGCAATCCGGAGCAATGGGAACCGGCTGTTTCTAACTCCAAGGTTAGAATCCCTTGCCTGACCCCAAGATGTCTGCCACAGTTTTCCCTACCACCAGACTCCGACTAGGCCTTGAACACATCCCCCATTGACCTAATGGCAGCCCCAGCTCCTTCTCTGGTTTGTTTTAGCTCCCTCTCCCCCACCTCCTTCTTTTACCTCTATCCTCTAGTGGAGACACGCTCTTCCACTACTTGACTCTGTTACTGTAGCCCATGTAGCTATTCAAAACAGTTTTTCCTGAACGTTGAGACATGAGCAACATGGCTGATGCCCGGTGGAGTTGCGAGACAGCTAATGAGGAGATTGGCCCTGGTTTCCCCCTCGACCATCACCTACCCAGCCGGACATTGCACACAGTTCTTCCTCGTCTCCCTGCTATGGTTCCTTCCTCCCCTCCTTTCCTACAAATTCTCGCAACTTCATTGTTTGTTTACAGTACCTTACTACGCTATTATAACTGATGTAACGCAATGCTCCTCTGGTATAGCACTCTGATACCTCCGGGTCTAGCCAGCGCTTTATAAACCCTTTTAGATGTACCTTGTAATGCAACGATCCTCTGGTTAAGCGCTCTGATACCTCTGGGTCTAGCCAGCGCTATATAAACTTCTCAAATCAAATAAACTCAAAACTGGTTTTCTTGAACGCTGAGACCTGAGCAACATGGCTGATGCCCGGTGGAGCTGCTAGACAGCTAATGAGGGGATTGTCCCTGGTTTCCCCCTTGACCGTCACCTACCCGGCTGGACATTGGGCACAGTTCCTCCTCGTCTCCCCGCTATTATTCCTTCCTCCCCTCCCTCCTACAATCTCTTGCAACATTGTTTATGTGACTGTACCTTACTATGCTCTTGTAACTGATGTAACTTTTAATGCAGCGATCCTAATTGTAAAGTGCTCTGATACCCTCTTGGGTCAAGTTCGCGCTATATAAAACTTTAGAAATAAATAAATAACCCTCAATGTCTTGTGTAACATTTCCTGTATGTCAATTTACACACTTGTATGACTTATTGTGCCTACATGTGTGATGAAAGCACTCTGACAACCTACACTTAGGTAAGTAACCTATGAAATAATTAAATGGAACAAATTAGTAGATTCCGATTAAATCAATATTTGCATTATTACTGATACAGACAGATAAATCTTGCATTCTTACAATACAAGCACATCTCTTGCATAGGAGTGAACAATTTTCAAAATCCGCTGCCAAATCATGGTTTCTCTTTAGTATTTGTGAAGTGATAACAAGCTGTGGTCTTTGTTTTCTTCAACTGCATTGGCATCTAGATGTGAGGATCCAGGTGACTTCCAGTCAGGATGATACTTAAACAAAAGGAGGGCTGTTTGCCCTTTAAACCATGCCTTTGATTTGGGACCAGCTGGATGTTAAAATAAGAAAGCCCCCTCACTGCCTGCAAGTTGTTGCTCCAAATGGAATGCAGACAACCTGCTGATGCTGTTGACCAGGACAAATTCAGCGTTTCCTTGGGTTGGTTTGGCCCAAAAATAGCTGTCATGATCTGGATCTGAGGGGATACCCCTACTTTTCAGCCAGCCACAGCTGCTGCAGGTAAGAGCGGTGGGGCCAGCTTGGGGGGATTTCGAGAGTCAACCACAAGGGAATATTAAATAAATAATTAATTTTCACTTGTGGTCGTTTCTCAAAATCCACCCCCCGGGTGGCCCCACCGTCCCACTGCTCTTACCTGTAATGGCCACAGCTGTTTTCAGCACTGTACAGTGGTCATTAGGGAGGTTGTGGAGCACATTTGAAAGTGTCTTCTACTTACATTTACAGTTTGACGTATTCACTGAGAAGGGGGGGAAATACTGGCTTTAGGTGAACATAACACTGTCCAAGCAGATACAGTCAATGCAGATGGAACTACCAGCACTGAATAGCCATGCCAGAGTTAGAAGGTGATGAGAGTGAAGGGCAGAGAAGACAACCTACAATGAAGTGGGGCTGTCTATATTTTATAATGATGGTGATAATAGAATTTATCAACCAAATACATACACCAGGGATGAGGATTTTGTACCAGGGCGTCACCTGCACCATATGATTTAAAGGCAATTGCGATAAATTCAGGCTAGGATAAGTATCATAACTGCATTTCAACTCAAATGTGTTTGTGTGTGTTGGGAGGGAAGAGGGGGCCTGGATGTGGATTTTCTGGACTGTCTACATAATGTAGATATTTAAAGTCATTCTGGCAACCACTGTCATAATTATAGTTTTCCATGACATATATAGGCATTAAGGCCACGTTGATGCTATTGTGACAATCCCTGGCTTAATGGTGCTCATCCTTGATGTGTGTGATGTTTCCTAACACTTGTGGATACCTATTGTATAATATTGGCCCTGACACAAACTATGATGAAACTCAACCTGCTGTATCCTTTCCTGACATAAGTCTGGCTACCTTTGCCACAATGTGGTGTAAATCCTTGCCACACGTTGGGTTTTCCTATTTTTGGTGAAGGTAGTTGGATGTGAAAGGTAAAATTGATCTTTGCATGAATTGGAGTGATTTTTGAAACTGAGAAGGTGCTGTTTGGGGAAATTGAACATACTTATGTAAAGTGAAATTCAACATTCATAAAATAGTTTATTTTCAGAAACTGGCAAGCTGCTGTTTAAGGTAATATGATCACATTTCTTAAATGTATGTGGTGTTCTAGTGATAACTTTAAGTTGGTGGTAATTAGCGATTTCTTAAGGCTGAAGTGCACTATTTTTAGTGCTACATACATTGCATTTAGGGAATCGGTATTTCCGATTCCTTAAATGCAAGAGCAAAAACAAGGAATCGCTATTTTGAGATTCCATATTTTGCATGTAGGTTTCAACTCACCTACAATGCACTCAGCCAAATACCGGTCGGTAACGCAAAAATTCTGTGAATTTCTGCGTTTACCGCTCAGTATTTGGCCACCTATATTTGGCCCAAAGTTTAAAGTCCCCATTAAAACAAACAGCCTTCTCCCAGTTTTAGATTTTTACAGTACCTAATAACTAAAGGGTAGCCAGAGCACCTCCTGGGTCTTTTAACCCCTGAGGGGGACCAAGAACCTTGAGACAAGTGCGTGGTGGAAATGGGAACGCACTACGCACTGCACTCATCACTAAGACAATGGGTATTTATCTATCTGACAACTGTAAAATACAGCTAGACATGTTCTCATTTCGAGACTCTCTCCACATGAACAACAAAAAGCAAGAGACTGCATACACTATAGACTGCCTGGTATCACCTTTCAAAATTATCAGCACCCTTGAGGCCTAAATTGTAGCACAATGAGTGGAAGTATCCATTACCTTCTGCTTCCTAAATAAACTGGGCAGAAGCAAAGTACATGGCCCTCTGTTTTAGTGGCCCCAAAACAAGAGGGGCACAGCCTATTAGCCTCCTTGGGATCTCGCAGCTTTTTGGCCATAAAGGAGTGAGGTGAACAGCTTTATCCAGGCAGTATTCCACTCTATATTCATCTTTATGTTCTAGAACGGATACAATAGGAATACCTAGGCTTGGCTGTCCAAGCAGAGTCCCATGTTTGCACTTCCAATATATATTCTTGATAAAGGCTGTACAAATTACACAAGCTTCATCTGGAGTTGTCCATAGTATCTCAAATCCTGTAAGGCATGTTTTAATATATTTTATCCAGGGTATATTGCTTGATCTGGAATACCTAGAATTTCTACAAGACCCTGTCGATAAGAGATCAATTCTGGAATTTGCCCAAACTCTTCTCTAATATAGAATGGGTCTCAAACCTATTTTATCATAAATCAATTTTAACCCTAAATCAAGTCTGAGGTGGATGAGTGGAGCACTTATGGGGAGGTTAGTCAATGAGCGCATGAATCGGTTTTAAACCACCACCAGAAAGGAAATATCCTTTAAGCCCCAAAGCTCTCCACCATATAGACCTGCCCCATGACCTTGAAATTTGTAGATTAGTAGTGCTGGAGAGATTGGTTGAAACTGAGATCCTTGCTGCATATTTGTTACACCCCCCCTGTTGTTCCAGTTTGAAGCTTTGATGTGTAATATGGGCTTGCCAATCAAAGTGCTCTGTTAGAGTTATCCCTAAATAGTCAAAGGTGTGGCCCCTCTCCAGAGGTACTCCATTGAGCAATGGATTAGCTCTGGTTGATTTACAGGGAATGAAAACTATACATTTTGTAGAAGCACTCAAAATGAGCCACTATTTTTTTAAACCTGAGGGACAATTTAGATATCAGACATGTATCATCTGCAAACAGAAGAGCCAGCACCCTGACATCTGATAACCTCAGGGCATCATTCTCAAACTTCTCCAAATATCCAACCACGCTGGTGATAAACATAGCAAACAAAGTTGGGACGAAGACACATCCCTGACAAAAGCCCCTTTTGTCTGGGTTTGAATCCGTCATTCCACTCATTGGGCCAAAACTGACTGTGCATAATTATTATGATGTAATCTAATGATTATATCTAACAAGTACTTCAGGACTACCATTTCGGCAAGCACCACGCACAAAGTTGCTCTTGGTACTAGGTGTAATAGGTCAAATGCAGACCACAGGCCTACAAATGCAATATACAGGTATCCACCCCCAAGTTACAGTTTTCCAATATAATAATTGATGACGGAACACCTGGTCCAAAGTACTTGTACACTCCCTGAAGCTGTCTTGTAGGGGTAAACGGACCTCAGTGGTGGGTAACCATTCAGACAACCTGTCCAACATAATCCTGAAGAATAACTTTTGAGTACTATCAATAAGGCTAATAGGCCTATAATTAGAGAAGAGTGTCCTGGAGCCTTTTTTAAAAATTGGTATGATCTCTGCCCCATCCCAAGTAAGAGACAAAGATGCGCCTCTCAGGATAGCATTAAACAAAAATAGGAAATGGGGAAACCAAATATCAATTTCTGCACAAAATGTATTCTATGGGATTATATACAGCCCTGGTGCTTTGTTAACCGCAATCTGTTCTATGGCTTTGCAAATTTCGATATAAGAAATATAAATGTAATCCATTCAGATTTAACACACCTAGCAAAGCTAGACCTCTCTGCTTGGTGTCCATCACCAGTGCTCTTGTAATATGAATAGAACTCAGTGCCTTTGGCCTTACTGGGTCAATCTAGTGAGATTCTGACTGAGATAGGCCAGAGAAAAGGGCTGATAAATGCTCAAACCAATTAGCTTCTAAAATGTTTTTTTTCTATAGGACATTGTCTATCTATGCTTCCATTGGCAAGTATGATCCTTTGCCCTTAGAGCACTCAACACACCTGCCCACCTATCATTCTACCATTCTCTTTTGGCTGTAGTGATCTTAACTTTGGATATTCCTCTATCTTCTTGGCTCTGGGGATGGTCCTGACTTTGAATGACCTTGGAGAGTGCCTTCCTAACAGCTCTGCGGCATTTGTTATACCATATGGGCTGATGTTTTCTCCCTACTGAGTGCTTAGTCTCATCAAATAAATGATTCCTTAGTGTCAAAAACATTTGATTATGCAGGTCAGTAACTCCCTTATAAACATCCAGTTGTTCCATAGATGAACCAATGGCAACATGACTCTGATCCCATCAGCGACCACATCGTAGACCTTCCCCAGTGAGTCCAAAAACCGCACCATAGCACTCCATTTTATTCTGAAGCAGTTATTGGTTAATCCAAGCCTTCTATCTGAAGGTTCAGTATCAAAACTAGATATTCTATTTCACAAAGGCCAAAGAGTGAGATCTAGAGCATTGTGATCGCTGTCTTGAGGTGGGGTCACAACGATGTCAACAATACTGGGCCACTACCTAATATCTAACCAGATGTAATTAATAAGGCTAGAATTGTCCTGACGATTAAAAGTGTATTTCCTCTCTTTATCAGAAACCGTTCGACCATTACAAGCTCTTCAGCCCTGGTTAAGGGTAAGCGCGTTCACGTGAACTGCAGTCCATTTCTGAACAAGCGAAATTGTAAGTCCTGGAAATGACCAGACATGGTCTTCCTCACTCTTGAGAGCCTCAACATCTGAGTCAACAGCTTATCATGTTCTAACACGATGTTTGTTGCATGATTTACATGCTATGTTTTAAATGCTCGGCTCATGCATGGGCTTATAGAACCAGAGCTGACCCTTGGATTGGCTCTGGCTTAGCTCTCTCTGTTAATTTGATGACTCGCCCCATCTACTGGGAACCACTGTAGATGAGAAGAGATTCTGGACTTCTCATTTAGACCGAGAATAAGCTGGCAACCAGCATTTTAAAAATGTTGCTGCAGATTTACAATCCCCTTGCTGCTCCTTGCGCTGCCATTTCGTCCCCTTTTTTTGGTGCATCGGCAGCACAAACAATGCAGCTAATTTACAATGTGACGCATCTAGGGAGATGCGTCACACTGTAAAGCCCTGAGTCACATTATACCTGCGCCAGGTTTAATGTATGCAGCGTGGGTGTTCCCACTCAAAAAGCAATGTAGAACTGAGACAGTGAAATTTACAACATTTCACTGCATCACTCTACGCTTTCACTGCGTCAAAATCCCTATGCCTGCTCAGACCAGGCGTAAGGAATGATGCAGGGCTTTTTGTGTGGGACTCACCTATCTGTTGTGGCACATTGCGTCACTTCCATGAGCAACTCCAGCAATGCATCACCTTTGGGCCAACAGATGCATCAGAATTTCTGATGCATATTTTAATCCTTGCGCCATGGAGCACTGTATTGTAAATACAGCGCATCCGTGGTGGCGCAAGGACATTTGGCGCTGGCGCAAGGAAACTGACGCATCTCTGCAGATGCATCAGTTCCTTGTAAATTTGCCCCGTTGTTTTCTCTCCATAAGAAAGACGGATAGTATAGCGAATTGCAATAGTCCATCCTGGAGAGGAAAAGAACTTGCACTAAAGTCTTCCTGTAGGATTCAGGTAAGAGGGGAATAACCTTCTTGATGGTTTTTACCTGGAGAAAACAAGTAGAGGTGAGATTATGTGCGTTAACAAAAATTATGTCAATATTGAGGGCAGAAGTGAATGGAGACGGTGAGAGCTAAGGCATCTGTCTACCAAGTGGAAGATTAGGCTGAGGGATTGCCAATATGATGATCTCTGTTTTCTGAGTGTTTCAACAAAGAGAACTGGAGTTCATCCATATAGAAACTGTGCAGAGACAATTTATTTTAATTGATTAGGGAGAACAGCAAGTTTTCTGTTCAATCTTAGAATGAACTGAGTGTCATCAGAATATGCACAGAAACTAAGGGCCTGAATTAGATGTCGGTGGACATGGTACCGCCATTCCTTTTTCAACAGTCTTCCCACCCGCTGAATTGATGGTCCACCCGTTGTATTTAGATGTTGGCTGGTCAATGGAGAGCAGACCATCGGAGTCCCGCCACCTCTGCCAGGATTTTGCTCCTGCGTCGACGTTGTCAGAAGCATAAGCTGCTGTCAGAGTGAGTCCCGCAAAGAATACACCTGAGCCGATTTCAATGTGCCTTTCTGTCAAGGTAACTGTGCAGGAAAACCTCCAAACTTAGGTTGGTGGAAAGGAAGAAAAAGAGGTGAAAACATGCCTTTTTTCAGGTTTCCATTTCAGATTGCATCATGAACCCCATTGTCCAAGTCCTTCTTGTGCTGCTGCTACCTCACTACAATGCTCAGCATCACAGTTGTCGCCGGAATCTAAAGTAGGCTCCTATGTCACTTGTCTCACTATCAATAGTATGTAACATTTTTTATCACTGCATGTATTTCAACATTTCTCGCACATGCAGTTTTTTATGTCTCATACATAGGTTTTCATCTTACAACTTATTGTGGTAAAATGAACACATCTGTATTGACACATAAAAAATATTTTTGGGGTGGTGAGGGTGTGGGCATGGGTGTTGTGCTTGTGGTGACTGTGGGTGTATGTTGTTGGTGTGCAATGTAATGTGTATAAAAATGTCATTACACATTTCCTACATGTACATATTGACAGATTTACAATATATATGTGTAGTAAGATAATGATGAGTAGTACTTACCTATCTCCACTCCATCATGACCTCACTCCATCAGGACCATCAGGACCACCAGGACACTGCCAGCACAATGGAAGCAACTAAATCAGATTGGCGGGAACCTGTCAGCCTAACGGCGAAAGAGTTCTGTTAGCCAGCAGAGAAGACTGCTGGGGGAACCTGTCTATTGCCGCAACATCTAAATACAGTAGGTGGACCTCCGTCAGCTCGACGGAATACTTGGAAACACCAAAACGTCTGGATGACAGTAATACCGCCAAGATCTAATCAGGCTCTTAGTCCAAAGGATTGATTCAGATCAACAAGAGCTGATGCATAGATATTGAATTGTGTGGGACTGCGTTATAAAGCTCCCGGACACCACATAATTTTTGTCTCAAAAATAGCTACTAGTAAAAAAAAAATTATGCATGAACAGATGATAACATCGCCTCATGCTTTCCAAGTGAGAAAGTGCCCATATGTGTTGCATTAATAATGATCGCCATTCATACAGTGTCATTTACTATAACCAGGTGAGTTTGTAGAAATACAAATGCCAGTTGACACTGTTACTTTACTCTGTAGTACTCCTTTTATAGTTCTTGGAAAGATGAGTTTTCTACCAGCTCTTTTGTAACCTCCTGGTTTTGTGAGGATATCTACAGCAAGCACTTTATCTCACTGAGCTGTCCTACTAGTCGGCTATGAGGCTGTTATCGAGAAACAAAAATAACCAACTAGCCCCAACAGTTCCTGATAAGAAGTATTGAGTCATGTTTCTACTTTGTGCAGAGTATAAAAAGGGTTGCCAAATGAATGGCAAAAGTGTTTAAAGAAATGTATCTTATGTTTCTTTTTATGTAAATGCACCTTTAGTTTCTACGTTCACTTATTTTATGGTTTACCTTTCCCACGAAGTAATGTTGATTCTCCAACTTTGTATCCAGTATATGTTGCTGAAATGCTATGTTGTCTCTTCACCTGCTTCTCTCTTCAGAAGGCGGTAGCTTTGACTAACACCACTAAAGTGCATGAATGGCAATCGAATTTGATGTGTGTGTGTTTGGGAGATTAAGGGGGAGGGGGGAGCAAGCCGACACTAGACCACTTTATTGTGTGTGAAAAAGGCAGCTTTATTGAAACAGGTGCATATCACAATTTATTTCCTTGGCCACTGCCTTACAAAACTAAAACCTCACTATACAAGAATTTCCTGCCCCCTTGTTCTTTCCCCCAGCCCTGCGATCCCCACATCATTTCCCCCATCCCACAAAATTCATCATAACATTACATAACCATCATATAACCCAATCCTACCCAATCTGGCCTTTCCAAATCCTAAACTCCCCTGACCGTAACCCCTACCTGCCTTTGTGCTACTGTAACTAACCAACCTCTACTCTGAACTTATCCAACCTAGTTACCCTTTCCCTGTTCCTGCTCACAAACTACTAAAACTATAACAACAAACTCCAGCCAATCCCGGCCAACTGTCAACCACCCCGCCTGCACCTGTTCCAAGTGACAATACAACAAACTGCCCCTATGTACCTGTTCCAACACATGCTGCCTACTAAAACCCCAAATACAAAACGTTCTGCCCGAAAAACACCCCTACGACCACCAAACATTAGGGTGGGAGGGAGGGCCAAAAAACCTGCCCTACAATTGCGCTCCCAGCCACAAGGTCACCAAACCTAAAATGATGGCTGGGTAGGCGCGTAATTACGATATATAGCCTTTGGGCTATCTTTTACCAAATTGGGCTACATTTGGGCTATCCCCAAATGTAGCCCAAATCCTTTGAAATGGCTGCTACGGCCACACCCCCCTCCCCCCTCCCAATCTGCCCGGGGGGCAGACCTCGCTGTGCTCGGCTGCCCCCCAAGCTCCCATTGGGAGATTAAGGGGCGAGGGGGGAGCAAGCCGACACTAGACCACTTTATTGTGTGTGAAAAAGGCCGCTTTATTGAAACAGGTGCATATCACAATTTATTTCCTTGGCCACTGCCTTACAAAACTAAAACCTCACTATACAAGAATTTCCTTCCCCCTTGTTCTTTCCCCCGGCCCTGCGATCCCCACATCAGTTCCCCCATCCCACAAAATACAACATAACATTACATAACCATCATATAACCCAATCCTACCCAATCTGGCCTTTCCAAATCCTAAACTCCCCTGACCGTAACCCCTACCTGCCTTTGTGCTACTGTAACTAACCAACCTCTACTCTGAACTTATCCAACCTAGTTACCCTTTCCCTGTTCCTGCTCACAAACTACCAAAACTATAACAACAAACTCCAGCCAATCCCGGCCAACTGTCAACCACCCCGCCTGCACCTGTTCCAAGCGACAATACAACAAACTGCCTCTATGTACCTGTTCCAACAAATGCTGCCTACTAAAAACCCAAATACAAAACGTTCTGCCCGAAAAACACCCCTACGACCACCAAACATTAGGGTGGGAGGGAGGGCCAAAAAACCTGCCGTACAATTGCGCTCCCAGCCACAAGGTCACCAAACCTAAAATGGTGGCTGGGTAGGCGCGAAATTACGATATATAGCCTTTGGGCTATCTTTTACCAAATTGGGCTATCCCCAAATGTAGCCCAAATCATTCGAAATGGCCGCTATGGCCACACCCCCCTCCCCCCTCCCAATCTGCCCGGGGGGCAGACCTCGCTGTGCTCGGCTGCCCCCCAAGCTCCCATTGGGAGATTAAGGGGGGAGGGGGGAGCAAGCCGACACTAGACCACTTTATTGTGTGTGAAAAAGGCCGCTTTATTGAAACAGGTGCATATCACAATTTATTTCCTTGGCCACTGCCTTACAAAACTAAAACCTCACTATACAAGAATTTCCTGCCCCCTTGTACTTTCCCCCAGCCCTACGATCCCCACATCAGTTCCCCCATCCCACAAAATACAACATAACATTACATAACCATCATATAACCCAATCCTACCCAATCTGGCCTTTCCAAATCCTAAACTCCCCTGACCGTACCCCCTACCTGCCTTTGTGCTACTGTAACTAACCAACCTCTACTCTGAACTTTTCCAACCTAGTTACCCTTTCCCTGTTCCTGCTCACAAACTACCAAAACTATAACAACAAACTCCAGCCAATCCCGGCCAACTGTCAACCACCCCGCCACCCAGAAAAAGGGGGGGAGGGTGTAGGTGGATATGCCACCTCCCCCCATTTTTCTGCCCCCCCACTGAAAGAATTTATTTATTTATTTATTTTTAACATTTCATAAAGCGCGAACAAATGCCCGCAGGCGTCTCGGCGCTGTACTATGTGAACTCTCCATTGCTTGGCTTCTAGCTCTTAGAGGTTAAACAACCATGTTTTCAGCATTTTTCTAAATAACAAGAGACTTGGGCTAGATCTAATGGATTGTGGCAGTGTGTTCCAAAGTTTCGGACCCCTATTCCCTCTAACGCCGATACACCCCTAACAACCGCGCTAACACCTCCCTCAACTCCAACAGATACAGAGCCATCCCCATCCGGGAGAAGTGTACTCCCTCGTCTCTGCACAGTTCCTGCGCGTCGTAACTAATGTCCCTATGCGCAATCCTACCAATCCCTAAATGACGACAGAACCTCACCATTTCAGTATTCAGCTTGCGTCTCGCCTTGTCCACTGCCCCAGGATTGACTGCCCCTCTCCACACCCTCCGTGGGACAAATTCCATCCAGACCATGGAACACCCTGACCACCGCTCTTTGATCAACACCAGGTCCCCCTTCATAGCCCGCCTCAGCGCCAAACCCGTATCCCTGACCATATCATTTTCCCCCAAATACAAAACCAATACGTCCGGGCACCTACCAGCCCTTACAATCCCGTTCAATACCGACACCAGCTCCTTCCAACGCATGCCGCCCCTACCCCTCCAGGCCCCAGAAAATAGATCTTTATGAAAACCAAGGCTGTCCCCAAAGTAACTCGAGCGAGCCTGGACCTCCGCCCACGTCACAAAAGAATGTCCCCCGATCCAGATGGACATCTCCCTGGTGAGGGGACCCATAACCGAACCTGAAAAGAGAAATGAGGATGAACACAAGGGAAAAAACACCGACCACCTGCTTTTTTTTTTCTCCTTTTTTCACCCCCCCCTGTGTCACTGCGCACCTAACGCTGCTAGCAGTCTGATGACCACCTACCCAACTTCCTAATGTCCCCTCGCCCCAACCCCTAGCATGGGCCGCTGCCGCCGCCCCAATCTGAAATGAATGCGTGCCAAACCCCTTCCCATCGATTCCCAGTCTACTCAGTGCTTCCCTCAGTACCGCTCACAGCCGAGAAGCCTTCACGCCCTGCCCTACTCTGACCACCCGACAGGCCAAATTGAGATGTCCCAGCAGTAGTTGAATATCCCTAACCGTTACTTTCTATTTTGCCAAAACCTTTGATAGCAGCCCCAACATTTGCTGCTTTATTTTTTATTTGTTATTTTTTATTTATTTATTTATTTGTTTTTACCCGCCGGAAGGCGTGCCTCCATCAAACCTGACTCCAATTGCATGCCTAACAAAGCCAGTGCTGTGCTGGGCCCCTTTGTGTTCTCTGGGGCCAGCGGCACGCCCATTTCCCTCATGATCTCATTGAAACTGTCCAGAGCCTTCTGGCAGTCCGTGGAGTCTGAGGTGCCCACAAAAAAGAAGTCATCCAGGTAGTGCGTAACTCCTTGGCGACCCGTCCGTTCCGTAAACACCCATTGTGGGAACGTGCTGAAACATTCAAAAAGTGCCCAAGACATGGAGCAGCCCATCGGCAACGCTTTGTCCACGTACCATTGCCCTGCCGACTTGTATGCCCAACAGATCCCAGTCATCTGTATGAACTGGCAGCAGCCGGAAAGCTGACTCCATGTCGCACTTTGCCAACTGCGCTGTCGCACCCGCGGTCACCACCAGTGACATAGCCACGTCAACAGAAGAATAAGATACAGTGGCCGCAATTCCGTCAATAAAGTCATTGACCGACCCTCCTTCCGGCCATGACAAATGCTGTATGAGGCGAAACTGCCCCTGCTCCTTTTTGGGCACCACTCCAATGTGTGACACAATCAAATTAGGCCACGGCCAATCCTGAAAGGGACCCGCCATGCGGCCCTCCTGTACCTCGTTGTCCAGTTCAGCTTGCACTACCGGAGAGTGCTCCCGTGCTGATCTCAAATTGTCCGCCCATCGCCGCACCCGTTGGCCCTCCTACCCCAGTCTGAAAACCTCAAGAAACCCCAACTGTAACTGCTCCACAGCCTCCCTCACTGTATACCCGATGTGGGGGCCTCTGCCCCTCCCAAGCTCACCCCCAGTCGCCTACAGAACGTCCGCCCTACTCTGACCAACCTACAGGCAGAATTGAGGTGTCCCAGCAATACCTGAATGTCCCTAACCGTCCCTTTCCGTTTCACCAAAACATTTGCTAGCAGCCCCAACCTTTGCTGCTTTTTCTCCGCCAGAAGGCGTGCCTCCATCAAACCTGAATCCAATTCGATGCCTAAAAAGGCCAGTGCTGTGCTGGGCCCCTTTGTGTTCTCTGGGGCCAGCGGCACGCCCATTTCCCTCATGATCTCATTGAAACTGTCCAGAGCCTTCTGGCAGTCCGTGGAGTCTGAGGTGCCAACAAAAAAGAAGTCATCCAGGTAGTGCGTAACCCCTTGGTGACCCGTCCGTTCCGTAAACAACCATTGTAGGAACGTGCTGAACATTCAAAAAGTGCGCAAGACATGGAGCAGCCCATCGGCAACGCTTTGTCCACGTACCAGTGACCGCCGAATTGTATGCCCAACAGATCCCAGTCATCTGGATGAACCGGCAGCCACCGGAAAGCTGACTTTATGTCGCACTTTGCCATCTGCGCTGTTGCGGCCGCGGTCACCACCAGTGATATAGCCACGTCAACAGAGGAGTAAGATACAGTGGCCGCACTTTCCTCAATAAAGTCATTGACCGACCCTCCTTCCGTCCATGACAAATGCTGTATGAGGCGAAACTGTCCCTGCTCCTTTTTGGGCACCACTCCAATGGGTGACACAATCAAATTAGGCAACGGCCAATCCTGAAAGGGACCCGCCATGCGGCCCTCCTGTACCTCCTTTCCCAGTTTTGCTTGCACTACCTGCGAGTGCTCCCGTGCAGATCTCAAATTGTCCTCCCATCGCCGCACCCGTGGGCCCTATTACCCCAGTCGAAAACCCCCAAGCAACCCCAACCGTAATTGCTCCACCGCCGCCGTCTCCGGATACCCCTGCAAGGCCCCCCAATAAATTCTCCACGTTAACCGGAGTATGTGCCCTTTGGCCCAGGCCCCTTCGCCCCCCTCCCCCCTCCCGACTGCTGTTGCTGCTGCTGGCCCCCTGCTGTAAAAGCTCCCGACTGCCACTGCTGACCTCCCTGCGATTGACCCTGTGCCCCCAACATTTGACCAGTGCATGTCTCTTTCCGCATCCGGAGCATTCATGCCGGAAACGGCAATACTCCCGTGTGCACATCCCCTTATTGTAGTCCCAGCAGGTTCCCTTCTCACCAGCCTGCCCCCTGCCTGCACTCCTCACCCCTCCTCGGGTGGGGCCCCCTCGAAAGTGCCGATACAAGAGCGGTAGCCCGCTGGCCGTGAAGATGGTCTTCCCAGACCCCGCTAGACCCATCGTATGCTGCCACAAATCTGTATCCAGCTCACCCCACTTCGCCTCTGTGTCCCAGGCCATGCCGCCCGGAACTCCTCATCATACTGGGCTCAGGCATATCCCCCCCCGTAAGTTGCGCTTTCCGTATGACATCCATGTATTTAAACATGGCCACTGACCTCTCTGGGAATATCTCACAATACACACTTGCGTAAATGAGGAAAGCCGCCGTCCAATTTTCTATCGTCAACGGCACCTTAGGCCGCTTTGCCAGTTCAAATTCCTCCTCCTTAGTGCCCTCCTTCGCCCGCACTTTCCTGTGCAGCAGTTTAAGCATCTCTACATATTCCCCTTTCCATAGCCGCTCTTTAGTTGCCAGCATCAAATGAACTCCCAAGGGTTTTGTTACCCCCATATACGGTAAACGTTTTATCTTGAGCTCCTTACGTTCCAATTTTGTCTCCCCGTCCCCTGCTTTTGCGTCAACTGTCCCCTTCGTGTCCCTCAAAATCTCCCCGTCCTTGCCTTTACCCCCCCCTTATCTATGTCCTCTGTGCCCCCGCCACATCCACAACATACGCCCCCTTGCATAACCTCCCCTCAGCCCCCCCGTCTCCCTCAGAGCCCCCCCACCCCCACGGATACCAACACTGGGCGCCCGAGCAAATGCCTATTACCTGGCGCCAATGCCTCCATCCGACGTTCATCACTGCGTCCTGTCCGCGGGGCCGAGCTGGTCTCCCACCTCGATGTCCGACCCGTGGGCTTCGCCTGGCGTTGTGACACCTGCAAAACACTAGCCACAACATTACTCGGCCCCCCCTCCCTGTCTTCCTCCACATCACGCAACTCTCCTTCCTCCATACTCTCCTCATCATAATGAGGCTCCTCCTGCCTCACACCCCCAGCGCTCCCCGCTGGTGGTGCCGACTGAACCCTGCGCAATAAACAAAAATCCTCTGCCACGTAGTTCCGCTGCCGGTGTCCCCCGGGGTGCTGCGACCCCGTGGGTGTTGGGGTCAGCGAGCCCGTACTGGGCCTACTTGTGCCAGCCGCGCCGGGATCCCTCGCCGGTACTGGGCATGCCGCCCGAGGCTCCTCCCTCCCTTCTCCTTGGTGCTGTTGAGCCGCTCCCAGCCCTACCAAGTCTGGCACCCCGCGACGGTCCGGTTGTCGTCCACTGCCTGCAACAAAAAGGAATGGTCTGGTGTGCTGGGCCCACCCCTCTTCCGACTACCATCCCATCCCCGCTTACCCTCCCCTAGCGTACTTGCTACCCACGCCCGCCCCACTACACCCCGATCCACCACCCCCTCCTCCTCATCCTCCCCGTCCTCCCCCTCACTCCACACCAACTCCCTTTCCCCAGCCCCCTCCCGAAAGCTCGGCGCCACCATCCCGGAGCCCCCCGCGAAACCCACCCCTTGTCCCCCCGCCGAACCGCATCCCCCTGCCCCCTCCCGCTCACCCCCATCCCAGGCACCCCAGACACCCCCTCTGACCAGGACTCAAATATGTCCAGGCCGGACCAATCCCGCTCGCTCCCTTCAGACTCAATCAATAGAGGCGACATCCCCCCTGCCCCCCCTGCCCTGACGCAAACCCTCTATCCCCCCGGCCTATCCTGTCCCTCTCCTCCTCTCTGCCTGCCTTTACCCCCCCATTCTCCCCAAACTGTTGTGCCCTGTCCATACAGGCCTCAGGCATCATCCCCCCCACTACCCTCTCCACTTCCAACTCCACCTGCCCCCCCTGCCGCCCAGACGCTTCCTGCCCTCCCCTGGGGGCCGCTCTCCTCGTATATGAGCGACCCCTCTCTGCTTGAGAGCTCGGGGGGGGAGCCACGCGCCGCGCTCCCCCTCCGGGCCCTCAGTCCCGCTGCCTTCTTCGCCTCCATGTACTTTCCGCCTCCTCCCCGCCTCTCCGCGGTACCTGAAGCCACGCTCAGCTGCACCGCGCTACCGCTCTGCACGCCTGCCCCCGAAGTAGCAGGGCCTGCTCCACAGTCCTCCCCAAGGCCCCCACCGGACAACAAATCCCTCACCACCGAGGCCGAAGTCGCTCCCGGAGCCTCCGAGCGGCCCCCAACGAATCGCCCGCTACGCGGGGAAACACCAGACTTGCCATGACGCTCACCGCTATCCCGCGCCCCCGCGCCCCCACCCCCGCGCTCCCATGACCCACGCCCGCCCCCCCCGCTACTACCAGGGGCCGCGCTACTGGCATACGCGCGGCCCCCAGCACTCACCTTTGACATCCCGGCTTTCCGGGGGGAGAGCAAGCCGCGACGGCGGCCACCACCACAGCTGACGCCCGCCTCACCGGGCACGGGCCCTCGCCGCCTCGGGGATCACCATATCCGTGCTCCCAGCCTAGCTGAGCAGCCGCAGTGCTTCACGCACTCGATAATCCTCGCCAGCCATCGTAAATACTCCACACAACACGCCTACCTATATACCAAAAACTCCACTGCCTGCCAAAAAACCTGCCCTACAATTTCGCTCCCAGCCACCAGGTCACCAAACCTAAAATGGTGGCTGGGTAGGCGCGAAATTACGATATATAGCCTTTGGGCTATCTTTTACCAAATTGGGCTACATTTGGGCTATCCCCAAATGTAGCCCAAATCCTTCGAAATTGCCGCTACGGCCACACCCTCCTCCCCCCTCCCAATCTGCCCGAGGGGCAGACCTCGCTGTGCTCGGCTGCCCCCCAAGCTCCCATTGTGTATGCACAAGTGTGTGCCCGTGCGTGTGATTATGAGTAGCAGGTTGGGGGACATACATTCTGTCGAGATGGAGGGATGATGTACAGTTGAGGCATTTACTGAAAGGGGGACATTTTCTTGGTGTGCACAAGAGCCCTTGGCAACCTTGCTACACATTTGGTTAATAACGTAATTACTTACAGGGTAAAACACCTGCTTTAGTTTTAGGAAATTATACCTAGAGTACGTTGTACTCACTGGCATCAATTCCTGCTCGTCTCTCTCGTTCCTGTGCTGGGGAGGTGGGGGAGGGCTGATGAGCTCGCCTTTGGGTTGTGTTTTTGGTGCTGACAGAAGGTGGCTCTCCTATATCAAATGCATTCTGTCTAAGAAAAACAATCATGTCGTAAATGTTTCTAAACATATAAACCGAAAGGGTCCTCGATATAAAAACGCTGGACCATAATTGATCCTTTAAGGATATTACCAGACAGAGCAGTACCTTTAGGTAACCGAATTACACAATTGGAGAAAACTAATGATAGTGCGCGATTCCAAGAAACGTAGGCAGAGCCCATCATTGCCCGCAGTCATCTGTGAAGCAGACTGTGTACTTGTGGGCCTTTTTTTATAGATTGTCTGGACGCATGAGGCAGACAAGACAACTAACGCTCTCGCTAGGCCAGATCTGGAAAGGCAAGATGGTGCATTGCCTTGAATTATGCTCCGGTGTTGTGGAGAACTATGTTTTAAGTGATGCGTATAGCCATTTCTTTTTTTATTTTACATTGAATGAGAATTGAGAATCATGTCAAACTATTTTCTCGTCAGTTATTATATTCATTGCATCATAACCTGAAAGCTTGCAGATGGCAACGTGAGTAATTTTAACATATGCTGGAGCATGGGCAGATGGTGGGCGGGGGTAGAGAACAGTATTTATTGTTCCCACCCCGTATTGGCTGCTTAAACTACTTGGAAGCATGACCAGTCTTTGCAACTCTGAAGTATGTTGGCTGTTCCATTAAAGAAGTTCTTCAGCTGGAAAATTGTCAATAGATGCTGACATACAACAATAAATTGAGAGGAAAAACACAGGCAATTTGTCACTGACTATGATATCAGTTGGCTCTTGTTTATGAAGATGTGTTTCAGGCCTTGGAACCTTTTTTCCATATACTGAGAAACCTTGGACTCGATTGCAAACTACTTAAGGTATCACTCCAGTAGTACTATTTGTTTGCTACAAAATGCAATTCACAGACCTCTAGCTGGATGTCTCTTTTTCTCCCATCTTTTGTGTATGGACATCGCTGCCACACGTGCATAAAACTTTTCCCACATTCGTTAAAAGTTTTTTCGTAAATGTGGAATGGACAAGGGGGAGAGGCAGTAAAATGGAGTATAATGAGTACAAAATGGGTGGGGGTACGGAAGTTAAAGGAGGGGTTTAGAAGGCACACGTAATACAAAAACACTCACCAAAAAGTAAGAAAAAATTGGGAGCAGGCACCTGATTCACAAATAGCTTGCTCCAACTTTATTTGTACCCCTATTAAAATACTGTCTGCATTACATTTCATGGCCACTGGGTCTTTCCAGAGGGTCACATCTTAGAATGTAAGGTATTCCATTCACGGGCAAGTTAATTCTCATGTTAGTACCATGTTTGTAACTGTGTGCACCAGTGTATTATCATGCCACATTCACTGGTGAAAAGGCTTCAAGGGAAATCTATGTTTTCCCGTTCTTCCCACATACACTAATTGAGTGTGCCCATGTGGCACTTCGGCCACTATATCACAAGAGATAGACAAATAAAGTGCTATCTTCCTTGTTCTATTTTACATATTTCAGAGAAAATAACAGAAGGAGCTTTTCTATTATTCCAAATTACATTGCTTTTTTACAAACATTACTGTTTTAAAGTTTGTCAACCTAAACATATTTCAGATTAAACAAACAGGGGAGCATACAAGAAGAACAATACAATTACAGTTCATATGATTCCAAAAATTTAAATTGAAAACCGTTACTAGAGGAAAAGAGTGCAAATCATGGTGATATTGTTATACATTTGAAATATATGACTTCTGTGTGGGCACCGTCATGCAAGACTTCGTTGGGAGCACTTAGGGCTGGACATGTCAGAAGAGCAAGTCAGTTGTGATGGTGGATGATGAAAAGGAAAGTAGCTGCATCAAGTGCCATGTAAGGAGTACAGCAACATTTCACGTGGTCCAGGACTGAAGGAAATTGTGGTCTCCGGCTCAGTTTAGTTTACTGCTGGTATTAGATATCTCTGTGCAGCATTGCCAAAAAGCTCAAAAGTAGGCACTGTATTATTCCATGATTTGGATTAGAAGTTTGGAGACTCTGAATTTGAGAACTCCTCACATATAAGTATTGACAAACTTACACTTTGTAGTACTACAAACCATTCTACGAGTGCTTTTTGAGAATCAGACATTCTGTATGTAGCTGAGCTGGTTAGGATTTTCATACTTGATTATGCTGCAACCAATAAAAGACGGAGCATTGTTAGCCATAGGGTGGTCTTCCCCCAAACCTTTTACCTTCACCCCTCCTATTTTAGCTGATATTTTTTTGTTGGCCATAGGACTCTGTGCACCTTACCACTGCTAACCAGTTTTAAAGTACTTGTGCTCGCTCCCTAAAATACGGTAAAATTGGCTTACACCTGATTGGAATATTTAACTTACTTATAAGTCTCTAGTAAAGTAGTATACCATATTCCCAGGGTAATAAAGGCACGTTTGGTGTCTGAGAAATTGTAATTAAAAATCTTGTTTAATGATGAAGTTGGATTTTAAGTCACAATTTTGAAAATGCAGCGCTTAGAAAGTTGGCCTTTTTCTGCCCTATATGGCACCTTCAGCTTGTTCCCGGAACACATGACTAGGTGTGAGTGGCAGTTGAAGTTTGTAGATTCCTCCTAGACAGCCATTCAATAAAATGATATAGTGTGCCTGGATTAACCATCTCAGGCAGGATGGGGGGAGCTGCTCACAGCCCCACTTACAATTCAATTCAATAGTCTGAGCTCTGCTCATACACAAAGGATTTCACACTAGACTATTGTGCCTGTACCCAGGTTGGAGCCAAGGCAGGGAGGCAGCAAATTCCAAGCTCTAATGAGAGGGGGACATTTAGAAACATTTCCTACCTTAAAAACGGCACCAGGTATAAAAAGGAGCCCCTCAGACCCACTCTTCGGGTCACCTCTGGACCTGTGTAAGAATCTGCTGCTCTATGGCTCTGCTGCAAGAAGGAATGTCTAATTGCTCTTCTGCCATAATGCCCTGCCTGCAAGAGGGACGCTCTACTACCCTGCTGCCTGAGTAAGAAGGACTGAACAAGCAACTTAAACCCAGGACCACCAGAGTGACTCCAAGGGCTAGTTGGTTGGCCTCAGGGACAGAAAAGGCCCCAGCCATATTGAACCCTGCACCTGGATTCTGCCTGCTGTGTGTCCTAATCCCCAAGTGGTGTCTCTCCAGTCCTGAACAGTTGGAAGTAGGGATAAAGGTGCTCTGCCAGCCCAGCTGTAGTCCCCATCAGAACCAACAAAGCGCAACACACCCAGACGCAGGACCTAACATCATGTCCTCGCAGTTCCACATGGAGCTGGCAGTGCAGTGCAAATCAAAGCAGGATCTCACATCGCGACCCTCACATCTCCTCTGCAGCCCATCGTAACCACTGTTTCATGATATATCCTCAATTAGGAACTTGCATCGCTCCTTGGGACTGCTGCTGCTGACACAGCTCTCCGCATCCAGGTCTTAGGCTACATCTTTCAGCGAGCCTAACTTTCCTCTCGTAGGTGGCCGCTCTCCATTGCAGTCAGCCTGAACTTGAGACTTTGTTCCAGTGTGGCACGACCAGATAATCACAGATGACACTTTTTGCTTTTAAGCACTATTTTTACTTCAATCTTTAAAATTCCATATCTCCGATTCTACTAATTGGATTTATGCTGGTTTGATGGCCAATAATTTATTAAAATGTACTTTATTTTTCTAAATGTGTATTTTTCTTATGTTGTGTTTTCACTTTATTACTGTTTGTGTGTTGCATAAAAACTTTACACATTACCTCTAAGTTATGCCTGACAGCTTTTGTGCCAAGCTACCAGAGGGTTAAGCATAGGTTAATTTAGTGACTTAAGTGGTTCAGCAACCCAATTTCTCACAAGCATGAAAATCCTTTCCATGGCTGCAAAATGGATAGACACAGGCCCCCATTGTGTTATGTTTACAAAATAAATACATGAAATTAGGTCTTGAATGGGGGAATGAACTGCTAATGCCTCAAGCAGAAGCCTTAAGAGCCCATGTAAGTAATTTCCAGACAGGCAAAATTTTCGTCCAATGGGTCACAGACGATGCTAGCCAACATATTCCTAAATATAGCTAGTAGGCTGGTGCAAATTAATACATGTCTATTGTGCAGTTTGATTTGTGAACTGAGGGTGATTCATCTGGCAGTTGAAGTCCCTATTTCAACACAGGAAATGAGGGATGCATGGGGCCAACAGACAGTCAGAGGGAGGAGTGATTTGAAATTTGCATTTGGAGTTAGAAAAGGGTGTTGAATCTGGTGAGGCGGAGAATTCATGGGGAAGGACGCCTGCAGCAGATTAGAGAAGGCCTGTCCCTAGCTTTCGCAGACTGGACCTTGGATTGGCTTGTGTACCTGGGGATCAAACAGAGAGTGAGAGAGAGAGTTCTCCTACAAGAAGTTGGTAAATACAGGGATTGCATTTAGGAAAATAATTGGGAGGGGAGGGATTTGGTCTTTGCTACGGGGTACAAATTGGTATTAAGGGGTGGCGTGCATTAAAAGAGGTGTCAGAAAGTAGCATTTTCCATTTTAATTCCCAAATGAATCTTTGCTCCCCAGTGCAGAAAAGAATTGCATCCAAATTGGTATGAAAGTAGAACTTAACTCAAGAAAGTTCCTTTTCTTTGTTTGGGGTAAGTCTGTTTTTGAGAAAGCAGCATTTATTAAACTATTTTGGGATGGACTTAAAAGAATTGAAAAGGTATAGAAATTTATATTCACTGGACCTTTAGGCCAAGATCAATAGTCTTAGGTTGTTAGAACATGGACGGTCCTTTGACTTGGGTTTGAGGACCATCCACAAACTAAACTTTAAAACTAAGTACATCCTAATGAATGGGGGAGCTTTTTGTCATGTCATCCATTATCAGGTCTGACCTCTCTGATTGGCTGGCCTCAAGAGTACATTTTCTCTTCCAGTAGATGTTCAGGAGGCTTCTGGGAAAGAAGAAGCTGAATGCACATCAGCAATTTATGTGACCAAAATCTAAGCAAGGGTATGAGAGGACATTACTCCTTCCACACTTGCACCATGAGAAAATGCTTCAAGTCCAAGTTTGAGAGGAAATGTGCCTAGAGGCACCAGAAGTGATTGTGTTCTTTTGAGATCTACCAACAAGGTCAAAGAGACTGTATGGCTGCTGGTGGCAAGTTGGGTGCATGGCTTGGCTCTGAGACCAGGTCCTGCAGCAAAACTTCACTGTGAAAAGAGGAAGATCGTAAGTTGAAGGTTGGCCACCTGCAGAGTTTTGGGTGTAGGGCTTTGCTTGAGGCCAGGCTCTTTGCTAACCTCTAATGTGCATGGCCAAAGCCTGTTCAAAGCTGGGGGTTGGCTGTACACCATGGGTTGAACACAATGCCTGGCTTATGGCCAGCAACTTCTGCCAACCTTCACTGCACACTGCTAACAGTCCTGCGATTCTGCTCTTTACACCAGGTAATATAAAGCTATTATTTTAAGGAATAGATTGTTCTCTTGTACAGGAACTTTTTCTAGATTTTCTATTTCCTGTCTTTCAAATTTGTGAGCGTTTTGGCTAATCCTTACTGGAATTTCATACACTCCTTTTCATGCTCCAACCTCATGTGTTGTATCATGGTTAAATTTAAATGTATTGGCTCATGAAGGATGAATGGAAATTCCAAAGTAACAGAATCTTTGGTGTGTTTTTCTGGTTCCAAGATCACCCCAAAGCAAATCATGGTCCTGGGATTGGTCCTGGGATTTCCTCTTGTGCTCTCTCTTCATGGCTAACTTGAGAAAAGCAGCCATTACCATCAAAATTACCTGACAACATCACCAGCTTTTCAGAATTGATAGATGTGCTTCTGTTGCTGCTAAGGAACAGGCAGCTATTGATGTAGTGAAAGGACATATCAACCAATTAAAACCTCAGACTACTTTGACAAAATGTTAGTGGTGTTTGTTTTAAAGCTGCACACTTCAGAAGGAGACCTGCTCTCTTTACTTGGCATACCAAATTCACATACTTGAGTTTGAGTTCATTTTTTAAAAGTTTGAGTTCAATAGGAATGCACTCCCCTCATACAGTCAGACCCCAGCCTACATCTAATCAGAGAGTTGAGTGGGTAAGTAATGTATTTCTTAAATTTAAACAACACACAAATGTGTCTGTCGTTTGAGGGGTACAGCAGAGTATGCCTTATGTGTTCAAGACGTTTATAGTCTACAAGCTCTGTACAGCTTCCTCAAATTTTAAAAGAGGGCCCAATATAGGTTCATGAGATTTATAGTTTGCGAACTCTATGAAGGGTCCATGAACTTTGGGGCGTGTTTGCAGGCTCCTGTCCCTGTTAGGGTCGGTCAACACATTTTTTCTTTACTTTTTCCAACTTTGGGTCCCCTCGCCTAGGATTAGTTGTCTGGATGTGCCCACCTTTGCCTCGTATGTAACTCATTTAATTTCATTTGAAACAGAAATATTTCTACTGTGACCAGATAATTAGAGCATTAGGGTCCCCCAAACGCAGGTATGAGTTTGCAGACCCAAAAGAATGATGGGAAGAAAAGTTCCCTCATTAAATAGGGGTGGTTTAATTTGTTAAAACTGGGTCTGTGAACAATGCTCAAACCCGGGTTTGAGGAGAGTTTCTAAACTAACATTGCGAGATAGCTTGTGGTAAGGGTTAGTGCCAAAATGCGTTGGGCTTACAGCTGAAATGTGAATTAACACATCTCTTCAAAGCATCTCGGGGTGTACGTGGTGGTTCTTTTTTGAACAAGGATCGCAAACCTTCTTTTCACTATATGTTACGGGCTTCCACTGGGACCGTCATTCAGGAGATTAATACTGTAACTGATCTTAATTAGCTGAATAATTTAACTCTTCTCTCTGCGAAAAAAGTAGCTGAGCATATTATGTCTTCCAAGTCCAGTGCTCTTTTAGACTCCTGCCCCCCTCATTTTCTACATGAGGTCTCTGGGACAGTGTCCATTTATTTAACATATCTACTCAATAAAATTATAATGGCAGGACAGTTTTCAGCCCGCTGGAAAAAAGCGTCAATACTTCCCTTCGTTAAAAGCCTACATTAAATCCCGAGCATGTGAAAAACTATAGGCCTATTTCTCACCTGCCCTTTCCAGCCAAGGTGTTGGAAAGGGCTTTGAATGAGGATATTCTTTCCTTTCTGGATTCTTCTTGACTTCTCGCAGTATGGTTTTAGAGCTAACCACTGCACCAAATTGGCCATACTAAAGGCCATTGAGTAAATAAGAATAGTGGTTAACAAAGGTGGGAAGGTGATATTGATTTTATTAGACCTTTCCACCGCCTTCAATACAGTCAACCACTCTTTTCTTAATAATTAGCTTGAGAGGATTGGCATTAAGAACTCAGCATTACCTTTGCTTAGTTCTTTCTTGTGCAATAGGGAGCAGAGGGTGGCCTATGGAGTCTTTCTCTCTGATTCGTTCTCCCCTCCATGTGGGGTGCCTCAGGGGTCTGCCCTGAGATCCACAATCTTTAATATATATGTCACCCCCTTGGCCAATCTAATTCATAGTTTTGTTTTTGCAGTTATTTCCTATGCTGATGACACACAAATTGTGGTGTTCATATCATCTGAGGTGGCTAAAAGTTTGGCATCTGTATGACTCACATCTTGAGGGTGTCTGAAGTTGAGCTTAGAAAAAACAGAGGTCGTCTGTTTTGGCAATGATTCCACTTTTTGGAACGCATCGTGATGGCCATCTGATCTTGGCTATCCTCCGTCCCAGTCCAAAAGGCTAAAAGTCTGGGAGTTGTCTTTGACACATGGTTGTGTTTTTCAGATCAAATTATTCAGAAACCTCCTCCTGCTTCTTTTTGTTTAAAACTAAAGAAGATTTCTCCATTTATTCCTATGGAACTATGTAAAATGGTCATTGTAGCTCTAGTCATCACCAGTATTGATTATTGTAACGCTTTCTATCTGGGTGCTCAGAAGCGTCTGGTGAAAAAACTTCAGTTTGTTTGGAACGCAGCAGCTAGGCTGCTTTTGAAAATTCCTAAATTTGCCTCCATCTCTCAGTCAAGAAAAGGGTAATTTCAAAGCACTGTGCCTGGTGCATGAAACACATAACTGGACCTCAATTTTGTCAAAACATCTTTTATTGGCACTCTCCTGGTTGCATGCTCAGATCCAGCTCGGCCAGATGGGTGATGCTTCCTAGAGTAAAGAAGGTGAGATGGGGTGGCAGGAGTTTCACCTTCTGTGGCATCAGGCTTTGGAACTCTATGCCATTAAATGTAAGATCCCAATCAAACCTACAGCTGTTTAGGAAAATGCTAAAAACTTGGCTTTTCTCTCATTAGGTTGAATGATTCGGCCAATATGTTAGGCTCAGTGGCTTTCTTCTGGGACACTAGTGCCAAGACACCCTCCGGGTAATCGAGTGCTATACAAGATTTTTTACGTACTTACTTTGCTTACTTCCCCGACGATCTGTGTACCGCTGCATCAATCAGCCACAGGAGCCTGGGAAAGTAACTCTCTCTCTCCAATGGATTATAGTTTTTTTCGGGTGCAGTTTTATATAGTACACACGACCTGAAGATATTGGATTGCTTTACATGAGCATCACTTACATTACACAAAGACTTGATAGACAAACAAGGTACTCACAGGTAGCGACCTGTTGGACCCAGTGGGTTGAGAGGCCTCTTCAACAGTTGAAGAGGAGTGGGGGGGGGATAAGTCCTCCTTTGTAAACTCACTGCAACAATAGAATATCCCACCAGGGATTGCAGAGATAGTAGTGTATACTATAGAAGACACGGGCAGGGGGGTTGGAAGGTACACCCCTAGTGGGTATACTGGCTCCGCATGACTGGTGCGGGGAAGGAAAAAAATCATTTTTGATATATAACCCTCACACACTCTAGTAGTGTCATGCTTCATCATCGGGTTCACCCTGACTCATAAAGGTCAGGTTGGGCTCGACCATGTTTCAGGGAGCACTTAAGGATAGAGGGTGACCAGGGGACTTAACTAAAGATTAAAAATCCCTCGCCTTCTCCTAGGTATCCCTTTATTAGTGGAGATGGTGGGAAAAGCTAAAATAAGGTACGGGGTAATGTGGACTTTAATGTTCCTATGACCCAATGTTTTCTTAACCAACATGTTTCAGCCCTACTCTGAGGCCTAATAAGGTCCGGGGCTTTCATCAGGGTATCAAGTAAACACCTCCCTGCTAAATAGATTGCAGAGTAATGTCATGCACTTTTGTATGGGCAGTGTTAATACTTGCCCATCCTTTCTTTATTTTTCTGTTGCATCACCTGTAAAACAAGATCCATGGTAAACAGCATATATATAGTATTGAATTAGTGTTTGCATTGGTGACGGTATATACCACAATTGTGAGTAAAAAGGCATGCATATCCCACTGCATGTGTGTACACTACACCGCCTAATACTGGAGGCAAGTGCAATCATTACCTGTGCGCCTACGTTGCTAAAGTTATGGAGTAAATGTTTATTATCCATTAGTCATCTTTAAATCACCCACATGGCTCATGTGGATAAATCTTAGGGTAGTAATATAGCAGCCCTCATTGGTGATTGTTCGCTATTTCAATCCATTCATATCAAGCGGATTTTGCAAAATGGGACACATACCTACACACACAAACATAGACAGACACCACACACATTTTCAAAGTTTTGCCTCCAGCTTATATACATATAAATCATTTAGCGCGTGCAATGATACTCACCTAGAACTAATAGGTGTCATATATCTCAGGAGCGAGAGTGAGGCTCCCTTTAGTCACACACTACGGGCACATTATTAGGTGCCCCATGCCCGGTTTACCCAGAGACTCCCTGCTCCAGACGACGAGCGTACTGGAATAAATTGTCACTTACTTCATCAAGGAATTTCCCTTGCTCTTCACCTAAACTTGCCCTCATCCCCTCAGCTTCATGTAGAGGTGTGCCGGGAGGACGCCGGTATTTAAGTGTTAATTCCTCATGGGCGCAGGCGTCTTCTGCGTCACATGGGTTGCGTGCAAAGTCTAGCATGCAATGTCTAGTGTGCACGTCAGAAGACGTCAACACCCATTGATTCATGAGTGATGTAGTATAGATGCTTCTTTGTGTAGGCTTATCATTTACAAAGGAAGAGCGAGTGTATAAAAGCAAATCAGTTATACTTCAGATTGGCAATTTAAATTATGTGTGTTTTTCAGCTTGGAACGCCTGTCAGACGTATATTGTCCCTGTTACTTCTTTAACAAATATGGCCTGAGAATTTAAGTCATATTTAAAGAGACAACAATGCATGTTTATAGTGCAAGACAGCCCAATCATTGTAAAACATCTGAAGATTGAAGGATACACACAAGTAGGGTGGTATACGGTGGTACAAGAAGCAAGATCAGAATCTGCTAAGTCTTTAACTGGGTAACCTCTCATCATAGTTCAATCAGACTACATATGTCTGATCCTGGAGGCCCCCATCGTATATCCTCTACTGTGGAATACAGGAGGTAAGTAATCTTCATTGTGTGGTGATTTGAATGACAGGACAGTCCTTATCTGTGTTGACGAAGCCGCCCTGCAGGAATGGGAGCTCCCAGCAAAAGGAGATGTTTGTTTGGATCTATTTGGGGAGCATGTCCCACCTGCTTCTTGTTTGCATCACTATGATGATGTCTGGCAAAAGGAGCACTGAGGTGAGAAAGGGAGCAGGAGAAGTGCCTTCTCTTGCCATTTCTGAGAACTGGTGTTTGACCATTACAATACGGATGTGGGTCCAGCAGCATGATATTGAGCAAGAACGCAAATACGAAATGAAGCCTCCCTTTAATGCATGACTTTTTATAATTGAACATTATGTGCACTTGGACTACAGGATAACGTGATGTTTTGAATGCTATTAAGCAAAACAAAAAGTGATAGTGTACTTACACAGAATGTATTTACGTTTCAGGTGCAATGTGGGAGTTGTATTTTCTGAAAAGAAGGTCACGTTGTTTAATGGGATTTAAGACCTACATTACTCAGCACTATTACTCGGATCACCTGTGAACAAGGCTGATCATACAGCCGAAACGTGTCAGAGAAAAAAAATGCTGCGAGTACGATAAAACACTGATATTCCTCAGATTCAGGATTCAAAAAGTAATCTTTGTTGTGTGGTGATTTGAATGATAGGACACTCCTTACCTGTCTTGACTAAGCCGCCCTGCAGGGATGGAGGGTCCCAGCGAAAGGAGATGTTTGTTTGGATATATATATATATATATCTATATATGTATCTATTGAAAAGCACAAAAAATGTATTCATACACACATACACATGCACTCCCACACACACAGCGTTAAAGTGCATCCACGACATCTCAAAAGAAGTGATTGACTTGCCCTCACTATTAACATCAGCCATAATACTGCTCTTGGCATTAGTTTAGATTTTTCTAACTTACTATCTAGCTTTAATTTATTACCACAAACTCTGCATCAGGCTTTTAGGTGGAAAATATGAATGCTCTGACCTGGATACCATAATTATCATTCATTTTAAAATCTGATAACCCAGGATTTGGAATTTCACAGGTGTCATAATTAACACTTATTTCAGGTATACCCTTAAAAATGTGGCACATTTTGTTTTCTTTTTCACACAATAATCGGAACATCCCTGTACTTTTCATGCATTTACCTAAGGTCTACATGGAGAAATTTGGGGGGTGCAGACTTCATGTGCAAATTAAAGTGGGTGGAAAACTCTCCATGCTTGCTGTTGCCAGGGCTCGAAAATGTTCAAAGTACTCATAATCCTTGCCTTAGTTTGAGAATGAGGGAAAGCCTTTTTACTTGTGAAATGTCACCATTTGAGCTAAAACACTTTTAGCACTGGGATGCCTATGGGTAGCTTAGCACTCTATAAGTGCTTCATAGAATAGAATAGAAGAGCTAACAGCTGCACTGTGACATAGTGCTTACACCTGGATGTGGGTCCGGACAGCCTGTCAATTATGTTAGGTTAAAGGTATTTATTGAGTGCACGTACACCAAGTGGTTTCATAGTACTAAGATCCAGGGAGTGCTGCCGCTGAGAAGTTTATTTGTACACCTGGCAAAAGAGCCAGGTCTTTATAAGTTTCCTAAATTGAGAGTACGAAGTTGTCGCTCTAATATAATGAGGAAGAGAATTCCAGAATTTTAGGACCAGGACTGCGGATCTTAGACCCCTCTTACCCCCCAGTTTCTTATGTTGGAAAGAAGGAGTAACTACAAGATTGAGGAGCTAAGGCCTAAGATTTCAGGTAGGGGAATATCTCGGTACCCGAGAAGAAATAAACACTGGACATTTGCCGTGAAGTGCTTTGAAAATGATGCATCCCAACTTGAATACACTGCGTTCAGCAACCCGTAGCCAGTGTAACTTTTTCATAATCGGGGTGACATGGTGCCATCTGGACTGGTGATAAATTAATTTAGCGGCCTGATTTTGCGCCAGTTGCAATCTTTTGGCTTGGTATGCTGGTATACCAAAATAGAGACAGTTGGCATAGTCAATGTGAGAGATGACTAACGCCAGTTCTACTTGGGTCAGGGCAACTGTGGTAAGAAATCTGCTGATTTTCCTGATCCTCTGGAGCTGGAAGAAACAGGTAGAAACCACTGTCCCAATCTGAGATTTCATCGACATGTCGCTGTCAATAGTGATGCCAAGGCTTTTGATCTGGACTTAAGGGGGGGATTTCCCAACTCTGGTGGCCAGAATTTGGAGTTCAAGGGATTAGAGAGCCCTCTGATTAGGATCAGTTCAGTTTTATCTGGATTCAGCTTCAAGTGCTTGCCGTTCCTCCAGTTACTAATGTGTTGCATAGTTGTTTGAAAGTTGGAGACGGAGGCAGGAGAATTGTCATTATCAAAGATCAGTTGAAGATCATTAGCATAACTGAAGGTGCTCACATTCCTTTCACCCAGGGAATGAATAAGGGAAACATATACAAGTTAAAAAGGTGTGGCGATAGGGGGAAGACCTGCGATACTCTGCATGTCAATGTAACTTTAGAGGAATGGTTTGAGTGATGCGCACCGCTTGCGAGCGATCCCCAAGAAAAGATGTGAGCCACTTGAGGGCCAGGCCCTCCATCCCTGCGTTGCTGATGCAGTCGACTAGGAGTTCGTGGTCGACCGTATCAAATGTGGCAGAGAGATCAAGGAGCACCAGGACCTGTGTTTTGCTCTTATCTGCCCCATTCCATAACTCGTCTAGAACCGTCAAGATAACAGCCTCAGTGGAGTGAGAGGGTCATAAGCCTGCCTGATGGAGCTCAAGAAAGTGGGATTGTTCAATAAAAGAACAGAGACAGTTTTCAACATGGGCTTCAAGGATCTTAGTTAGGAAAGGAAGTAAGGAAATGGGGTGGTAATTCGTGAGAGCTAGAGGGTCTGGCCCTACTTTCTTCAGAATGGGGACAATTTCTGCTTCTTTAAATGCCTTGGGGAATGAACCCTGAGTGAGAGAGTTATTTAGTAGCGCTGGGGGAGTCAGGACGTGAGAGGAAAACTTCCCTTAAGATGTGTGGGGGCAGCAGTCCCTCGGAGAGCCTGATCTTACCTTCATCAGTAGATTCGAGAAGACTTCTTTGGTAATAGGGGGGAACTGCTCCAAGGAAGGAGAGTTCCTGAGCGGGGGTGGCTGGGTATTAAGGGGAGAGGAAGCAGGACTACTAGTCTTGATGGTGATAATTTTATCAATAAAGTAGATATTGAGTGAATAGTCTCGCCTCCAGTTGCGCTCAGTGCGGCTGAGAGTGAGTTTTCTTAGTTTTAAGTCTTCAGAGAGCCAACTATAGGCATCGTGGTTTCTGACTGTGTTGACTTTCCTATAGGGAGCATGACTGTCACTGGCAGCATAGCCAAGATTTGATGCTTTCTTCATGCTTGTTAATTGAGGACTGTTCAGATGGGCTGAAGTAGCGAGCAGTTTCCAAAGTCATCAAGGTTACAGAGTTTCCGATTTCTTGCCATGCGGCTCACCTTAGCTTGAGGCCTTGCTAAATACAAGTTGCAAGGGAGAATTTGATGAAATGGTGATCTGACCAAGTACAAGGAGAGACTCTCAGATTAGTAACCATCAGGTTAGATGTCTGGACTTGGCCAAGGGTGTAGCCTTTGATATGATTGGGAGCAGTCACATGTTGGAAACAATTCTGTCCCCTGAATAGCTCAGACAGGTCAGCTGAGCTAGTGTCACCCATTGCATCATTAGCCCAATAGTTCAAATCCCCAATTATTAGGATTTTGGCATAGTGGATAGTTAAATGGGAATTTTTTTCAATCAAATGTTGGAGAAAAAGTAGCACGTGGTAGGGGGCTCTATAGATAAGGACGCAAATCAGAGGGGTATGTGGGGAGTCTAGTTTTATGGTTAATCTTTCAGTTGATGGTATGCCTACGACGGTAAGAGAGAACTTTAGCTGCTGATGGATTATAGCAGCGACCCCACCCCCTTTCTTCTCAGGGTGCATATTAGCTTGAAGAATGTAGTAGTTGCTGGGAAGGGCCGCTAGTATGTGCAGGGTGGACTTTACTGATAGCCAGGTTTCGGAAAGTAGGAGTAGGTCAGGTTTGTCAGAATCTAACAGCTGAAATATCTCTAGTTGATGTTTGACCAGAGAGCGGGTGTTCAAGTGAGTAACTGTGAGTTCAGTCTACCTTTGATTGTGCTGGATGAGAGCATTTGCCTTTGCAAGGTTGGTCAACTTATTGGAGTTGAACTTGTCCGGACAAAGAAGCCGAGAGACAAGTTCGGGGAAGTTCTTGCTATAAGCGAGAATTCCAGACAAAGATAGTTTGGTGTGGGTCGAGAGTTTAAGTATAAGGTTGCTTGAGTGGCAGCATTTCAAATCCGATGGGGAATAGCATCACATTTGAGCATAATGGCTAGCCCCTGGCCCGGTATGGACATGTATGGGTGCGGACAGGCTTGCCTTTGGGGCACGTTCGGCGTGGCATCAGTGCGCCCATTGCGTGAGCCCATGCTTGCGTCCGCTGCTCTTCCGCACTCCTGCTGGCATTTAATGGCCGAGCACAGAGATTAGTCCAGCCTCCCTCCCACAGTGATTTGTGTTTGAAAGAATGAGATTTTAGGTAGTCATTGAGGGCCATATTTATGAAGTTTGTGGTGCAGGACAGTGCAGCACTGCACCTTGCAGTGCTGCACTGTGTCACAGGGAAAGGGCAGGAATGCGCTGTATTTATCGAATACAGCGCATTCCTGTTCTTTCCTCTTGTGCTGGTGCCTTTTTGGCAGCCTAGGGCCAGCGCAGGCACTCTTGATCCACGGTGCAAGGGTCCCTGGGCTGTAGGCAGGATTGTTTCTGTGCAGTAAGGGACACCTTCCTGCACATAAACCATCCTCAGAGGCCTTTTCCTCTTTCTATGTGTGCTGCATACATAGAAAGAGGAAGCAACAAGGAGAAATAAAGATATTTCTCCTCGTTAACCCTCTCCTGGGGAGGTGTATCTTTTCAGCAGATTCCCTTGGTTTACAAGGTCTAGTAAATCTGGAAATGACTCAAGAAAAAATGGGAGTTGCTTGGGCATACCCACGCAACGCCCATGGAACGCCTACCCAGGTCAGAGTAACGCACCGCATTATTTCGAGTATGTATTCGTTCTAACCCCTAATGAGATGGAGGATGGCAATCACCTATAAGATATCAGTTAATATGACTAGGGTGCTACAAAAGATAGCCTTGGAAAATATATTAAAATCAACCTTGCGATTGTACCATGTGAATGAATACAGGGAGCTAGACTGACACTCCCCACCGGATTTGCGGGGGAGGGGGTGGGGGGTTCTTACACCCAAAACAAATTGTTAGCAAAAAAGGGTCCAAAACATGCAAATTACAGCAATTTCCCCATATACCGGCAACGCGCTATTGGAGCAGTGCTAAAGAAGGCGATGCTGTCAAACCATTGCTTTAGCTCGCAGCCCACCGGGAAACGCCAGGATCACCATCGGGCTAGTCCAGCCTTGCCTCTAAAGGATGTTAATGCGAGTTCAATGAATGACAGTATGAGTGCAGTTTTAGTACTGTGCTTTAGTATTACACATTTCTCAAATGTCTGTTCGTGTTATTTATCAGGCAACAAGTCACAAATGAGGGTCAGGACTTTACGTACTTTCACCATAAAAATTGTGGCATCTGTCAGCGTGATGCACTAGTAAACATCCTACTGTAATATGTGAAGTAAAGAGCTCCCTTTTCAAGTCTAGTTCATAGACATATTAATGAACTGAAAAAAAAACACTTTATAGGTGTGATGGAATTTTATGGAAAGGAGACGAATCTCACCAAAGAAAACCAAGCAAGTGGTCCCTGGAAATGTGCACAAGGAGATTATTCGTACTGTCCTGATGATACAAAATTTAATATTATACAAATGCTGATAGAAGGTTACATCTATCTTATTTCTGGCAGCTTCTAATTTTTGGATACTGAAGCAGTACAGAAACAAGTACATGAGGCAAGTCCCCGGCGGGGATGCTAGAATTAAGAACACATTGTTCCACAGATGACAACCCACACACTAGGCTGCTAACTCAGCGTAAAACGGAAGTCCCAGACTGCTTCTCCCTTATAAATTATCAACCTTAAGTACATGGCTAACTGTGTATAAAAATAATGTTAGAGCGTCTGTATCATTTTAACGTATGGCATTAGTCTAACTCAATTTGTAATTACATCCCATTAAACGCACGTGCTTAATGTAGCATCTGACTCTCGTTTACGCCCAGCCCACATCCACATTAAATCACTATGCAGTAGGAGGGTTTACATTGAGTCGGTTTTTGCTCCTGTCTTACTTTCATATTTCTGCATGGTTTTATAATGACGCTCAGATTTGGCCATCCTACATGCAGCCCTACTGTGCAGGAAGTGTAATTCTAGGATGTATAGATAGGCAATTAGCTGGAGAGTGCTCTCCAAGTACACTGGCACTATCTAAATACCAACCCAGTAACACAACACAATCCTTCTTCTAGGACAAAGTGGTACTCTCGTTCGCGTCGGTGCACTGCCTCCTCATTAAGCAAAGGTAGGTACTCAAGTTTATGTTCATCGGCACAGATTTCCAGTGATTTTCCATCGGGGTGCATCACTTTTGTGGCGCAGCCAAATGCAAAACCCACTGAAGCATTTTTATTAAGCCACACAAATTCGATTTGCATGGCAGAGTAAATACAAAGTAACACAATACACTGCATAGCACTACCTTGCATTACATTGCATCGGTAGGAGTTACATGGGTGGAGCATGAACAGTCCTGTGAACTCACCCATGTATTTTGACACAAACCCAGATATGCAAAGACTTGTAAACCTTGATTTGCGCCAAAATGATGTACCTACCCGACAGAGGTCTAACAAAAAAAAAAAGGTAATTTCATTTTGTTGCTTCCTATTTCTATGTGAGCTGTGTCTGTCACACACATAGACAGAAGAATAGCCTCTAAGGGACAGCTTCCTGCACAAACGCAATCCTGCCTGTAACGCAGGTGCCTTGGCACCATTTTGCGCGGGTGCCTGCATTGTTGCTAGGCTGCCTGAGGTGCGTCAAGTCTCTGAGAGAGCCGAAGTGCCCCATGTCTTAGTAGATATGGCGCATTTCACCTCTTTCCGTTTCACACAACACACTTACCTTGCTTGCTGTGTTGCAATGAATGAAAGGTTAGTAGATCTACTTGTAGTAGATTATTGTATGTCTCTCCTAGATAGTATGGATTTGTAAATACTTTAATACAAGTATGGAAGAATTAATAGAAATGATTTCGGATGAATTGTTTAAGATTGTATGATGATTTTGAATGTGATTTATCCAGTGCTTTTGAATATGGAGTTCTATTATGAGGAGAATGCTTCTTTTATGATCATTTTCTCTCTAAATGTGGAGTAAATATGGCGGCCAGCATTCTGAACGCGTTGACGCTTTCGTATCTCTCAACACTTTTTTGATTACAATATTTTTGCGCAGAGTTTTTAAGGTCTGGGGCTTTCAATATGCAGCAAGGAAATGGTGGATATATTTATTTTGTTTTTATTTAATGTGTTGCCTCTTTTAAGATTGTTGCTTTATTTTCTGTGATTTTGTGATTCATCTTATGTACTTGTATACATTTTAATTAATTGACACCAAATAAAGTAAATTACAATATATATATTTTTTCACTCAAAAAAACAAAAAATTCTGAAACAACGTAACATTTTAAGCTAAAAAATCTACAGAAAATCACCAGTTATACTTAGCTCTAGTAACTATAACTCATGCCCTAAGGTAACTATAGCTCGCACCCCGTCATGCACAGTCTTGTCATCAAAGATGTAATGTCAAATGTTGCAGTAATGGGGTCAATGATGTCATAGAACATGTCATGAGGGATGTTATAATTGGGGTAATTAGCTGCGCATGCAGAAAAGGCGAGATATAGTAACTTTAGGGCAAAAGTTTTACTTACTAGAGATAATGATAACTGGTGAATTTCAGTGTTACGTTTTTTCTGAAATATTCACTTAGCTATAACCTTTGGTTTATTCATTGAATCACTACAGTTTTTTTAGCATAAAGTAATGTTTACATAAACAAAACCCTGGCTGTGCATGACTGAAGAACGTGCGAGACAGGGGGTTGGCATTTGGCAGACCCCATACCCTGAGGCCAATTTGTCAAAAACGGTTAGAGGGCATGAAACCCCCTCCCCGAATCTTTGCAGGCCTCAGAGACCTCATCCACTGGTGCCAATTTTGTTTTTATTAGGGGAGAATTATGTGTCCTCCCTCCCCAAGCCTTTGCAGTTCCAGAGACCCAATCTCTGAGGGCCTCATTTTTCTGATTAACAGGAAAAGGAGCGCCCCCCTCCTCGACCCTCTTGAGGTCTGAGAGACGCCATCCCCTGGAGCTCTTTTTCATAAGGGAAGGGATCCCACTGCCTCCCTCCCCGAGCCACTGCTAGCCCTGGGGAATAGGATCTTTCTTTTTAAATTAAGCAGAGGGGGGTAGGCAGCATCCTCCTTGAGCCACTATGGGTACCAGGGACCATATCCCCCTGGACTGCCCTTTTCTGTTAGGGGGTGCAAGGCCCCCTCTAAGGCACCTATGAGCCCTGGAGACCCCATGCCCTGGGGCCATCTTTTTTATAAGGGTGGGGGCATGCAGCCCCCACCACAAGCCAATAATGGCCCAGGGACCCCCTTCCTTAGGCCATATGTGCCTCTGGGTGGGTGTCCCAGTGCTTACATACATACGAAACAGTATGCTGGGGGCTGTGGGAGGAGCATCAGGGCCTCTGCGGCCCACCAGCTCCTCTTCTTGAGCCACTATGTGCCCCAGGGATCCCATCTCCCTGGGCTGTCCTTTTTTATTAAGGGTAAGGGTGCACAGCCCCCTCCGTAAACACTATGGGCCCGATTCACAGAACTAACTTAAGACAAAATCCTAAACTTACTACCATTTTGGTATTCACAGAAGGCACTTACTCATTTTGGTATTCACAGAAGACACTTACTCATTTCGGTATTCAAAAAAAGTTAGGATTCCTAACTTTAGGACTCCTAAATGCCTTCTGTGAATACCGAAAGTCTTAAAATAAGGATTTTTCTCAGTTTAGTAGTAGTATAGTTAGGACTCCTAACTTTAGGACTCCTAAATGCCTTCTGTGAATATCGAAAGTCTTAAAATTAGGATTTTTCTCAATTTAGTAGTAGTAAAGTTAGGACTCCTAACTTTAGGACTCCTAAATGCCTTCTGTGAATACCGAAAGCCTTAAAATTAGGATTTTTCTCAGTTTAGTAGTAGTATAGTTAGGACTCCTAACTTTAGGACTCCTAAATGCCTTCTGTGAATACCGAAATTCTTAAAATTAGGATTTTTCTCAATTTAGTAGTAGTAAAGTTAGGACTCCTAACTTTAGGACTCCTAAATGCCTTCTGTGAACACCGAAAGCCTTAAAATTAGGATTTTTCTCAGTTTAGTAGTAGTAAAGTTAGGAGTCCTAACTTTAGGACTCCTAAACTGAGAATAATCCTAATTTTAAGACTTTCGGTATTCACAGAAGGCATTTAGGAGTCCTAAAGTTAGGACTCCTAACTTCTGTGAATACCGAAGTGAGTAAGTGTCTTCTGTGAATACCGAAATTAGTAAGTGCCTTCTGTGAATACAAAAATGGTAGTAAGTTTAGGATTTTGTCTTAAATTAGTTCTGTGAATCGGGCCCCCTAATTTTAAGACTTTCGGTATTCACAGAAGGCATTTAGGAGTCCTAAAGTTAGGAGTCCTAACAATACTACTACTAAACTGAGAAAAATCCTAACTTTAAGACTTTCGGTACTCACAGAAGGCATTTAGGAGTCCTAAAGTTAGGACTCCTAACTTCTGTGAATACCGAAATGAGTAAGTGCCTTCTGTGAATACCAAAATGAGTAAGTTCCTTCTGTGAATACCAAAATGGTAGTAAGTTTACGATTTTGTCTTAAATTAGTTCTGTGAATCGGGCCCTATGGGCCCTGTGGACCCCATACCATGGGGCCATCTTTTTTTAATGCTAGGGGGGTACAGAGAACACCTCCCTGAGTCAATAGTGACCAGGGACCCCATCCCTTAGGGCCTTAGGTGCTCCTTGGTGGGTGCCCCGGTGCTCACCCGGTGCACTGACCAAACAGTACATTGGAGGGCTGTGGGAGGAGACTCAGGGACCCTATGTCCCTGCAGACTACCCACATGCATACATCCTGGGTGCTGTGGAAGCTGGCAGTGCTCCCACCCATCGGGAGCAGCTGTTCGTGCTTGCTCTTGCTGGGCGGTAGCAATCGGAGTTTCCTTGCCACAATGGCATGAGCAGAGAAAGAAAAGTCTGCTCCCACCCGGTGTGAGCATTTTCAAAGCTCACACCAGGTGGGAGCACATTTGCTTTCTTTACCGACTCTCCTGTGGGGAGAGAAACCACTGTACCTTGGGAGTGGGCTCTCTGGGACACAGTGTATGAGATGGCTCGGGTGGTAGACACCGGGGTGTCTTTTAAGGCTCGAGATGGGGGAATGCAACCCCCTCCCTATACTTACACGTTGGCTTCAGACGACGTGGTCTCCAGGGCCCATTGGTTGCTCAGGGACGAGGGCCATGCAACCGCATTCCCTATTTATATGCATGTGAGGCTTGGGGGATGGGGTCCCCGGGGCTTATACTGGCTCAGGTAAGGGAGCTAGGCACCCCCTTACCTTTTTTAAAGAAGTCCCAATTTTCCAGGGCCATAATCAGCCAAGCGAGGAGGGCCACATGCCCTCCCCTTTGTTTTTCATGGCAGACCACGGCTACCCTTACACAGTTTTTTAAAAATACTGCGCTCACACGGGATTCTCGCAGAACTCCAGAGGAATCGAGGCTTATTTAAAAAAATATATATTATGGGCCCAGGAGCGGTTCCTCTGACCCCCCCAAAATGGCTAGGGGAGGCGACGTATCCCTACCCTACCCCCTCATAATATTTATTTGAGATAAACTCAGGACAGGGGACTAAGGCCCAGATGTAAAAACACAATTGTGTTTGCAAAAGAGCATATTCGCAAAAACACTTTTTGAAATGTTCAGATCCCTATTTGCGATTCAGTAACCTATTACTGAATCGTAAATTGGGAGTGCGATTCGATATTAGGAAGGGTCATGTTTAGGGTGTCTCTTCCTAATACTGAATCACAGTGGTATATGTGAATGCTTTGGGACCTAATTGCGGTCACAAAACATTTGCATTTTACCACCTATTTCAAGTAGGTGGAAACCCATTTGAAAATGGTAAGGGATCCCCAAGGGACCCCTTCCACTTTGTGACTGTTTGTTAAAAACATTTTTTAAGAGCAGGCAGTAGTCCCACAGACCACTGCCTACTCTTAAATAAAAAGAAAACTTTTCATTTTTCTTTTTGAAACGCATCCCGTTTTCCTTCGGGAAAACGAGCTGCATTAAAAAATATAAAGATTAGTGGACTGGTGACCCTAGCAGGCCACCATTCCTCTGATTTTTATGATTCCCAATGGGTCGCCAACCGAGACCTACCTCATTAATACTCATGCAGTAGGTCTATTTGGGACCCACTGGAAATCGCAAAATGTGTAAATCACACATTTGTTTATGGGTGTTTCTGATTACCAAAATTTGCTATTTAGTAATCACAAATAATGACCTATGTACATCTGGCCTTAAGTCCCCAAGTAATGTAATGGCTGTGAGTGGACTCCTGGGGGAGCGAATTGACCCAAGTGAAACAAAAGGCCACTGAGCCAATCAGAACCTTTTTTTTTAATTGGGCGCAAAGGAATATTGAGAGTCCCTCGAACGGAACAGTCCAGATATACAAATATTTTTGATCCCTAATATCTCAAAAACTACTGCACAAATTTACACCAAATCACAAAAAGCACACTTTCTGGACCAAGATCTAGCTTCCTGACATATTTGGTGTAATTTTGTTCAGCAGTTTTTTCGATATGGCTTTCCGAAAAGGTTCATGGAAAATGCAAGGGGATTTTTCATAAGGAGAACCCCTTGGTGATAAAATACCACTTTATGTTTAAAAAAACAATAGAAATTCACTGAAAGCAACCCGACAAAATGCAACGTTGTAATAAGGAACTGTAAATATAGCTTACATACCAATTTTATTTATCTTAAGTAAGTATAACTCCTGCCCTAGAGTAACTATAATACACACCCTTGCCCTGCACTGCCTATGACCTCACACATGACATCATTGATAGCATCAGCACAGCATTTGAAATGACATCACTGATGACAAACTATGCATGGCGGGGGCATGTGTTATAGTTACTAAAAGGCATGAGTAATAGATACTTGAGAAACTCTAACTGGTGAATTTCGGTGGTTTTGATAATTTAAAACAGTATGTTTTAAGTGGCATTTCCACCTTAGTATAACGTTCCCTTAACCTTGTTTTCTGTGATTTTGTAAGGTTTCTTTTTTAATGTAAAATAAAAGACACATATATATATATATATATATATATATATATATATATATATATATATATATATATATATATATATATATATATATATAAATATATATATATATATATATATATATATTATCTACTGGCGGTCGCCAGTAGATAGTTATAGTTGCAACCTAGTTTCCATAGGAAATCTCAAAATTCTATTTTGAATAACTTTGGCGCCGGTTGACGAATCCTCGCGAAATTTTCAAAACTAATGGGGCGCTCTGCTCAGCTCCTACCCTGAAAGTCTCGGGGTGATTCGTCAAGCGGGGGCCGAGAAAAAGGGGGGGTCCCAAAACGCGTTTTCCCCATGCATTTTTCCATAGGACCTTTAGACACAGCTACAGCCCGAACGGCTGAACAGAGTTACTTGAAATTTGGCAGAGAGGTAGCCATAAGGTCAAGGAAGTGCCTTTTGCAGGTCTGGTGTAAATCTGTTCAGTATTTCCTGAGAAAATAGCATTTAAAAGCGTATCAATATCTATACGCGCGCACAGTGCGCGCATCGTGCGCGCACTGTGCGCGCACCCTGCCGGGCGCGAGCGCAATTCTGATTGGTTGTTAGATGTCGGTAAACATTCGAATCGGTCTAAACCAGGAAGTGTTGGCCGCCAGTTTGTCTCTCGCAGTCTGAGGGGGTGGAAAAAAAAGGTGTAGAACTTGAAAAGGGGGCAGATAGGGGGTCAGTTCCTGACCCCATAGCCTTGGTCAGGGGGTCACACAAGGACCCCCAAGGGAGAAAAAAACAATAAAAAAAAAAGAAATCGCAAGTTGCGCGCACTGAGCGCGCACGGCACGGACTACGACCCGTGGGTGCTCGGTGCGCAAAGCGCACCGTGCGCCCACAGAGCGCGCACGGTGCGTGCACCTCACGATTTAATTAAAAAAAAAAAATTCACAGTGCGCGCAATGTGAAATACCTGAACAAAAAAAAATAATAAATAAATAACTTAGCATTTAAAAAACCGTACAAATTCACTGAAAAAACCATAGGTTTCACACACGTTATAGTTACGAATTAGCATTTAAAAAACCTTGCAAATTCACTTAAAAAACCATAGGTTTCACACATGTTATAGTTAGCTGGACATTTCACTCGTAAAAAACCAATGAAATTCCCCCGTTATAGTTACTGCAGGCAACTATAGCTCACGCGACCGCAATCCTCTGCTGATGACGTCAGATATTACATCACTGATGACATATGTGTCTTTATGAAAAATACATATTTGTAATATATGTATAGCTAAAGATTAATGGAAGAAGACATGGGTAAATAAGTGTCTAAATACAGTGATGAAATATCTGACGTCATCAGCAGAGGATTGCGGTCGCGTGAGTTATAGTTGCCTGCAGTAACTATAACGGGGGAATTTCATTGGTTTTTTACGAGTGAAATGTCCAGCTAACTATAACATGTGTGAAACCTATGGTTTTTTAAGTGAATATATATATATATATATTCACTGAAAAACCATAGGTTTCACACACGTTATAGTTACGAATTAGCATTTAAAAAACCTTGCAAATTCACTTAAAAAACCATAGGTTTCACACATGTTATAGTTAGCTGGACATTTCACTCGTAAAAAACCAATGAAATTCCCCCGTTATAGTTAGTGCAGGCAACTATAACTCACGCGACCGCAATCCTCTGCTGATGACGTCAGATATTACATAACTGTATTTAGACACTTATTTACCCATGTCTTCTTCCATTAATCTTTAGCTATACATATATTACAAATATTTATTTTTCATAAAGACACATATGTCATCAGTAATGTAATGTCTGACGTCCTCAGCAGAGGATTGCGGTCGCGTGAGTTATAGTTAACTATAACGGGGGAATTTCATTGGTTTTTTACGAGTGAAATGTCCAGCTAACTATAACATGTGTGAAACCTATGGTTTTTTAAGTGAATTTGCAAGGTTTTTTAAATGCTAATTCGTAACTATAACGTGTGTGAAACCTATTGTTTTTTCAGTGAATTTGTACGTTTTTTTAAATGCTAAGTTATGTATTTATTAAATTCTTTTTTTTTCAGGTTTTTCACCGTGCGCGCACCGTGCGCACGCTGTGGGCGCGCAGTGCGCTTCGCGCACCGAGCGCCCACGGTTCGCATTGCGATTTAAAAAAAAAATATATATTGTTTTTTTCTCCCTTGGGGGTCCTTCTGGGACCCCATGACCAAGGCTAGGGGGTCAGGAACTGTCCACTCTGCCCCCTTTTCACGTTCTCCACCTATTTTTTTCACCCCCTCAGACTGCGAGAGACAAAATGGCGGCCGACACTTCCTGGTTTCGACCGATTCGAATGTTTACCGACATCTAACAACCATTCCGAATTGCGCTCGCGCACGGCAGGGTGCGTGCACAGTGCGCGCACGGTGCGCGCGTATAGATGTTGATATGCTTTTAAATGCTATTTTCTCAGGAAATACTGAACAGATTTACACCAGACCTGCAAAAGGCACTTCCTTGACCTTATGGCTACCTCTCTGCCAAATTTCACGTAATTCTGTTCAGCCGTTCTGGCTGTAGCTGCGACTAAAGGTCCTATGGAAAAATGCATGGGGAAAACGCGTTTTGGGGCCCCCCCTTTTTCTCGGCCCCCGCTTGACGAATCACCCCGAGACTTTCAGGGTAGGAGCTGAACGGAGCGCCCCATTTGTTTTGAAAATTTCACGAGGACTCGTCAACCGGCGCCAAAGTTATTCAAAATAGAATAGAATAGAATAGAATATATATCACCTACTGGCGGTCGCCAGTAGGTAGTTATAGTTAGAACCTAGTTTCCATAGGAAAAGCGTTTTTTTTTGCCAATAACTTTGGCGCCGTTTGACCAATCTTCATAACATTTTCAAAACTAATTGTTCATTCGGGTCAGCTTGTCTCGAAAGTTTAGGGGTGATTCGTGAAGGGGGGGCGAGAAAAAAGGGGGGTCCCAAAACACATTTTCCCCATGTTAATTTCCATAGGATGAAAATAGAGAAAATCTACACCTAAGGTCATCATCAAACAACGTAACATAACATATTCACACTCAGGATTAATAGGCCAATGCCTGGAAAAATAGTTAAAAATGCATTAATCCTGTGCCAAAAAGTAGCAGTTTAAATCAAATGTGATTCTAAATCAGTAGTTTGTCAAGCATAAATAGCATATTATTATGTAACACATTTGATCCAACAATTTGCTGTTCGTATCAGCACTCGGGAACTAATTTAATCATAGTACCTTGTAGCCCTCTATAAGTTCCATGTCCGATTCCGATCTGGGTCGGAAAGCTCTCCGACCAAGCCGTATCCGGAGTGTTTTCCGACTGAGCCATAGTCCTGAAACTGACCGAGCGAGTACAATGCGGCCGTATGCTGACAGACTCGGTTCGGTCGGACTCCCATAGAAGTCAATGGGAGCCGGTCATACGACTCATGCATGGGCTCCCATTGACTGAATGGGTAAGTCTCGCACAAGGGTGCCCCCTACAGTGGGTACGCATCAGTGCCATCCGCACCATACATGCCTGTGTTGGGGAGACCCTTGGGTCTCCCCCTGTGTCCGAGTCATAGGGCTGCGGGTGACAGGGGTCCGACGCGGACCCCCAAAGGCAACTTCCCAGACATTTTGTGAGCCGGACACTCCGGCTCGCACCAGCTGTCCGACGCGTGCATCGTACTGGCTCGGTCGTAAATTGCATCCATTGCACGCCACGGTTAGCTTTCGGCCGAGACGTATGGAGCGGTTCGGACCCGGAACTTGGTTGGTGAATTTCACGTAGCTCGCATCGTACTTGCTCGCTCATACAGCTGTAAGATTCGGGCGGAAAACACATGTACGGTACATAGTTTTTCCGGCCGGATCGCATTCGGTGCCCTTCCGACCCGGATCGAAATCGGCCCCAGAATGTATGTGTGTACAATTCCCTTTGTGCTGAAAGATAAAATTCAATATGCTTGGCATTAACTATCTTTGCTTCAGTTCATTTACATTTGGCCATGTAAAATGCACTTCTATGTTGAACTACACCCGAAAATACCACAAAAATAATTGCACTTCATTTTTGCTGGGTCCTTATTGCTTGCATTAAAAAAACGGCTCATGGCGGAAATTACATGCAGCCTTTAAATAAAGGTAATGAAAATGTATTTTTCAAAATGTCACAGAGTAACCACTCTTGTTTTCGTTACCTCCCGCTGGAGAAAACTGCATGTTTCTGCTGCTTAACATCTCTGGTGTCGCCTAGTTGCATAAACCAGAATGAAAGTTCCTGATCCTCACGTGTTTTTAATATCACGGCGCTCAGCTCCGAACTCCATGTTGTTCTGGCCGAGGGGCCTGCTTGCAGGAAAAAGGTCCTGCCGGGTGCGCACAAGGGCACTCCATGCTGAACCTTCACTCTGACTCACCGGCCACCAAAATGCCAGCCATTTCATTGTTTGGGGCTCACCAAACTCTGCTGCAAAGCCATTTCGAAGGTTGCGGTTGTGTCAGTCTATATTCACTGAAACAACCAAAGGTTACAGGGACATTATATTTGGGGTCAGATTTCACACATTCCAGTGAAATTCAGCAGTTATAGTTACCTGAGATAACTATAACTTACGCCCCCGGAATGCACTGCCTCTAACCTCACATATTACATAGCTCACGACATGGTCAGTGACATTACTGATGACATCTCAATTGAAGTATGCACCTCGGGAAAGTTGTGGTCCACGGGGCAGTGGGTGGGCCACAAGGCTACCCTGCATACAATTACATTACTGCCCCAGGGAGGTGGCAGGCCCCGGGGCTGTGGGGAGGCATAGAGCCTCCCCTGCATTATTTTATATTAACATTTGTTCCCTGGGGAGGTGAGGATCCCCGGACTCCCCCGCATATAATTATGACACTGCCACAGGGAGGTGGTAGTCCCAGGGGCTTTGAATTGCCAAAGGAGGGGGGCTCCGAGAGCCCCCTCCTTTATTTTTACCATGCTCCTGGGATTTGGCTCACCTGGGGGTTAGTCTAAATTAAGCTCAGGAGCCCGCTCTTGCTTTTTTCCCAACACCATGGCTTGAGTGTCATGGCATTCTTACCCTGCCCTCTTTCCTTTATTATCACTTTTTTGGGGGGGGACTCGGCAGAGTCTAAAGATGTCTGCCAACACTTCCTGGTTGAAGTGTTGGCAGCCAATTAGAGCAGTGCATTTCCCTGCACAAATTTGTCTTTTTTCGCGAAGGCTTCGTGACCAGAGATATAATTATAACTTTCAACTTACATTTCTGAAAAACTACAAAATGGATTTGCTCCAAAGAACAAAAAGCACAATCTGCATAACAACATCTACCTTTCTGCCAAATGTGGTGTAATTCCGTCCAGCAGTTCGGGCTGTAGGTTCGACAACGTTTTCCTATGGAAATTAACAAACCCACCCTTATTTCTAGCCCCTAGTTCTCACTCCCCACTACACAGATCACCCCCAAACTTTCCATGACAAACAGAGCCTACTTTCACACTATTTTGAGGAAACTTTCATGAACATTAGTCAAACGAAGCCAAAATTATAGGCAAGCCAAAAATGCTTTTCGTATGGAAACTAGGTCCTAACTATAACTACCTACTGGTGACCACCAGTATGATATATATATATCTTAGTGACTAAGTTTTATAGGAAAAGCATTTTTGTTTTGCTAATACATTTGGTGCCGTTTGACGAATCTTCACAAAACCTTAAAAAAAAAATGCTTATCCACATTAGCTCCTTTCTGGAAAGTTTCTGGCTTATCTGTCAAGCGGTGGCCGAGTAAAAAGAGGAGGAGGTCCCAAAATCCATTTTCCCATGCAATCCACAGTGATGCCACAAAAAAGGCTGAACAGAATTGCATACAATTTGGCAGAAAGCAAGATTTTGGTCCAGAATGAATGCTCTTTGTGCAAATCTGTTTAGTAGTTCTTTAGAAAATAAGACTCAATATTTATGTATATTTCATGATGGGGATCCACCACAGATCTCAGCAGAGACTGCATAGATCCTGCTGTGTTGTGATTGGTTGACCATGACAAACCACGGTGTATTCGTAAATCTACAAGGTCAACAGCATGTTGCTAGATGAAAACTGAAGCATAAGTTGTGGTGGCCATCAAATGACTCGGGGACTCAATCCCCAAGGAAATAGAATATAAGGGGGCAGGGTAGGTTTACCCTGACCCCTAGGCTTAGTGGGGTCAAAATTAAAAATATTTTTTCATTCTGAGGATTCTTGGATGCACCACAATGCACAGTGCATTCCCCTGTAGAATCACAGCAGTTCTGCGGGTCTACGGTGTTAAAAAATAATTAAAAGGGGTTTGGCACCTGCTGGTTGTTGGATGCTGAGCCTGACGGAATGCTATGTGCTGTGGGAGGGTTGGGTGCCCAGGTGGTGGAGGGGGGGTTGGACAACCATTGGGGCTTGGGTGCAGGATCTGGCCCTGCACCCAGCCACATGCTTTGAATGGCTGAAGACCATGTGCAGTGGACATGGGTGCACATGGGGTTTGGGAGTCAGCAGGGGGTTGGGTGCCTAAGGGGGGTGGCCAGGTGATGCACCTAACCCCATGCCATGTACGGCCAAAGGCCATTGCACTGGGGGTTGACTGAATGCAGGAGTTGATTGTAAGGCCTGGTCGCAAGTCTTGTCCTGTGTCCAGCCCCGTGCCACACACAGCCTTGGACATTTTACTTTACATTAAAAAATAAATGAACATGCACTGATAAAAACAAAGGTTAAGGTGGCATTATAGTCAGGAATTGTAATGATAACTTACTCTATATTAAAAAAAACCTTAGAAATTCACTGAACAAAAAAATGTGTAAAGGGAAGTTATAGTTAGATGAAAATGTCATTTAAAACATAACTTTATATTTCAGTCACTTTAGAGCATGAGTGATAGTTAAGAAAATATAACTGGTGCAATTCTGTTGTTTTGTTACTTAAAAATGTTATGATTTTACTGATATTTTCACTTAACTATAACACAGTGGGGGATATTCTCAAAAACGTGTGATAACTACCGCAAAAGTAGCTTAACGCAACCCTTCACATCGCAGCCTATCGCAGGAAAATAACTCCGTAGTAATGTGGTATTTACAAGGCGGCGGTACCATGTGATAGGCTCACGAGAACGCGCCAAATGTCCACGATAAAGCCAACGCGATGCCGCAAAAATGTGAAACACGTACGCCAAAAAAGCTGTGATTCGCCAATCGCAATACAAAAATCAGCGAAAACCAGCGGCAGGCCTGCAATTCCCATGCGTCATGCGGGAAAATGCACTATAAAAGCAGCAAAAAAAACACACCAAAAGAAACTGCGTAGCACCATGGATACCCCCGGACCGAGAGCAGAGGGCAACACGAACCCCACAAGCCCCACAGACCACCAGCAAGGATCAACTGTGTCGGGGAAGGCCAAGGAGAAGAGGGAGAGGAAGATGGGGTGTAGTCCACAGGAAAACCAGATCAGCGCCACGGAGGTGACAGAACACTACGATCAACTGAACGTCAATATGACAAACATGAATGCAGTCGGAGTGTCGAGGAGGTCTATGGAGGAGGACAAGAGGCGCTGGCATGATGTAAAAAGCCAAACCAAGCTCAAACCCGCAGCCAACAGGAAGGCAGCAACGGTGACTGGAGGTGGGAGTTGTGCGCCACAGGAGGAGCAGGAGGAAATGGAGGCCACAGTCATCAGTGTGGAGACAGTGCAAAGAGTTGGGAGTATGGACACAGCTTGATAGGACCTGACACAACATCAACAGGGTGAGTAACGACCAGGGACTGGGGATGCGGGGGGTGATGGGCACAATGGCGCGCATGCACAATGATGTGTAGCACACCGTACACCCACAATGATCCTGGATCATGTCCCACAGCCCCGTGGCACACTGCAGCACACACACATAGCAATCACAGCACATCCCATAACAATGTGGTACAAAGTGCAACACTGACACTGCAGAACAGAGGACACAACTGGCTCCGCCAATGCCCAGAAACAGGCCAATCACATCTAACATATCAGGAAACTGTGAGATTGAAATGTATGTGTACAAACTCACATCCGTCATGTAGTCCACATGTTCACTGTCCCGCCTCAAATTGCAGCACCTCCCAAACAGTTACAATGTACATTGTCATACAGTCTGCATGTAAACAAGAACAATGCGCCAACATACATGTCAACACAATTTCAACATGCATCTCCCCTTCAAATTGCAGAGGGAAAAACAACACCTCCAGCAGAGCAGACCAGACAACTCTTCAGTGATGCTGGAGAGGACCACCACACCTCTGACACCAACGCCCTACAACAGCTCATGGACATCTTAGGCAACCCACCCCCAGGAGCAGGACAGTCAAGCTACATATAGGAGACCTCAGCCTCTGCACAGACCACACAGCAGGAAGCACCCGCCAACACTGCTGGCTCCCAACATTCCACCGAGGCACACATTGCATTCCAATGCCAGGTGTCAGAATGCCAAAAGGAGGTGGCCGAACAGGTGCGGTGGGGTCAGAGCTCATGGAAGCCGAACGGGACCACATACTTGGGTGTCTAAGTCCCATCAGGGACCACCTACACCCCACAAAGGAAACCCACACTGCGACAGAGACACATGCATTTGTACATGTCCTGTGATGGACCACATCCAGAGCCCCGGAATTATCATTCACACACCCACACCAGACCTCCGTATGATGGTCCAGTCCACTCCCCTTACATATAGAGTGGGTGACGACAAAGCTACACATACAAGGTCCTACCCGCTGCCAGCGGGGACATGGTTGCGTTCACTGTGCACAGCACAATGTAATGTTGTAGGGCCCGGGGCCCTCATGCATACATCATGACCACACAAACACACTCAGATAGTTTGTGGGACTGGCTACGGGCACGTGCGCCCAGCCCCTTTATTGGAAGGGTCACATGTACAGTGATGCCTGTGCTGGATGTGTGTGGGGTGAGTGTAAGCCAGCCCGCAAGGAGTGGTTGGTGCTGGCAACAACTACAACAGTAAACACCATCAAAATGGAAACAGAAAACACCAGCATTAAAGAGACTACTGCGGAGCACCATGATGGTAGCCAGAGCAAGTTCAGAGGTCACCCAGTGAGCAAACAGAAGTGTCCATGAGCCGTGGTGCACTGAGTCAGTGGCACCTGTAGTGCTGAGCAGGGTTTCAGGCAGATGATGTCATCCACGACAGGTATGAGCAACTCTGATAGTCTGGCAGTAAGACACTATTGACTCTGGCAGTTGGCGTTTGGAGGTGGTCCTGGCGGGGGTGGCATGTGCCTCCTGCGGTGATGCAACGTCCGGGCCGGTCAGGACTCGATTTGACGTATGAGCCCTGGTGGACCACAGTCGAGGCTGGAGGCAGCGGACAGTGCAGGGCCACAGACACATGGCGTCGATGACCCAAGGCCATCGACTCAAGGCCATCCAATATCTCAGCAGACAGGGTCCCTGACTTGACCTGTACAGAGTTAGTGGCTCCGGATGCACTGCGGCCGGCACAGGCACACCGCCACGGGGCTGTGACATGCGGTGCAGTGAGATAGGGCCACGTGAGCTGAGCGGGTCCTCATCGATGTCTGAGGTGAATGTGGCGGAGGATTGCAGGGTACAGTGGAAGGTGTCCCCCAGGGCCTGATGCAGAGGGTAGAAGCCATCCGGAAGTGGCAAATGGAGGAGTGGAATGCTACTGCCTTGTTTTTGCCACCAAGTCAGTATCACCGACAAGATGATGACGACACTCCCTAGTCCATTGACTCAGTCGTCGCCAAAGTTCAACCAGAAAGTGTCCATGGATGTTGGGGAACAGACGGTGCCGATCACGATCCGGTAAAAAATGTCCCCGTACGACTCGTATCGGGTCTTTTTACCGTACGAATCGTACAAGTGCCGTACGAACTGGCAATCACGATTCGCATGGTAAAAAGTCCATACGAACCGCACTGGGAATATTTCCCCACACGTCCTCGGGTCAGAAAATGTGTCCGACACGTCCTCGTACGATTCACCGTACAAACGTGAAAGGTGAAGTCCGACCGGGGAATCACGATCCATCCCGGGCGTCCGAATGTACAACCGTATGGTAAAAAGACCGTCCGCACCGAACTCCCATAACAACCATGGAGACGTCCAAACAGGTGCCCGGTACGTGCCGTACCCCCCCCAGCCCCCGTAGGTACGCGCCGACCCCCTGCCCAGCCCCCGTAGGTACGCGCCGACCCCCCCCCAGCCCCCGTAGGTACGCGCCGACCCCCCCCCCAGCCCCCGTAGGTACGCGCCGACCCCCCCCAGCCCCCATAGGTACGCGCCGACCCCCCCCAGCCCCCGTAGGTACGCGCCGACCCCCCCCCAGCCCCCGTAGGTACGCACCGACCCCCCCCCAGCCCCCGTAGGTACGCGCCGACCCCCCCCAGCCCCCGTAGGTATGCGCCGACCCCCCACCCAGCCCCCGTAGGTACGCGCCAACCCCCCCCAGCCCCCGTAGGTACGCGCCGACCCCCCCCCAGCCCCCGTAGGTACGCGCCGACCCCCCCTGTGTGTACACCCGTGTACGGTGCGTACCCCCCGGTGTACGTTCAAGTCGAACCCCCCGTGTACGTTCGAGTCGAACCCCCACCCGTGTACGTTCGAGTCGAACCCCCCCGTGTACGTTCGAGTCGTACCCCCACCCGTGTATGTACGGTGCGTACCCCCAGGGTACGCACCGTACATACACGGGTGGGGGTACGACTCGAACGTACACGGGGGGGTTCGACTCGAACGTACACAGGGGGGTTCGACTCGAACGTACACGGGGGGGTACGACTCGAACGTACACGGGGGGGTACGCACCGTACACGGGTGTTCACACAGGGGGGGTCGGCGCGTACCTACGGGGGCTGGGGGGGGTACGGTGCGTACCGGGCCACCTACTCTGGTCGATTCGCGCCGTACTTCGCTTTTGCGGCACTTTTTGGGTGCCGTGAAAATATTGCCGTCCGGACTGCTGTCGGTTCGAATCGTAATTCCTGGTTCGTGAAACGCTGCCTGAAAGCGCCCCGACGTCACGTCGCAGCATTCCCGGATCACATTCGTATGTATATTTTCGTCGGTCGGTGTTTTTTACGATTCGTACGGAAATGGTGTTTCCGTGCGAATCGTAATTCCATGTTTGTAAAGTTTTACGACCGGGTACGAGTCGGACGGGGAATTCGCTCCGACCGACGGTTCGTACGCGGTTTTTACCGGATCGTAATCGGCACCTTAGTGGCACTGGAGCTGAAAGGGGATGCAGTCTGCGTTGAGGCATGTACAATGATATCAAATCTGCCATTAATGAATCAAGACAGAGTTCTGAAAGTGGGACCTACTCGGCTGCAGTGTAGGCCCGAGGCAGCGGTCGGCGCGGAACAACCTCTGTTCAGCGAGCTCCTCCTGGAACTCTAAAACACAACGTTGAAATGGCATGTGGGGGTGACTTGTGGTTGACGGAGGTAGGAGCGCCAGAGCTGAGCGGGTGTTCAGTCAGCGACGATGCCGTGTCCTGCTTGGTACGGACTGGATTGGATTGGTGTGAGGCCTGCTGGACTGCAGTGTAGGCCAAAGACGTAGTCATTAAGGGCCCGCAGACATGTGTGGTTGGGATGCTATGCACAGACTTGGTGTCACCACATTGAAGGGAGTATAGTGACATAAAATCAGCCATAATTAAGGTTCTCTGCCATAGTGTAATCAAGACTCAGTTCCAAATGTGTGACCTACTAGTCTGCTGTGTATGCCGGTGGAGTACGTCAACGAGAAAGGAGTACTGCGGGCATGTGTCGCGGAGGCCGCGATGGTCTGAGGAGGCTGCCAGGGTTGTGGCACTCGGGCTTGGAGCTTGCACCGGCATGTGGTGGGCCCTCTTCGACACACGCCGGTGTTGGCAGGTGTGCATTGAGGCCTGGGTACGCAGGGCAGGACTGGTTCGGGGACCAGCGGCCCGGGTGCAGCAGGTGAACAGGATCGCAGGCAATACCGCTCATGGCGACGGTGTTGGCCTCGTGGTGGGGTGAGGGGCGCCGTCCTGGCAGAGACATTGGGCATTCCGGAAGAAAACCACGCCCAGAGCTAAACGCTTTTTATTCACACCCCTACGCTGGCCTGGCGTATGCCGGGCCAGCCTACTCCGCTCCCACTTACAGTGGGGGGATGTAACAAGCTACATTTCCGGGATCTTCCCGACTGGCTGGGGTAACATGGTTGCGTCCACTGTCCACCACACTCCAAAGACCAGTGGTGTAGTCTTGAATTGGATATGTGTGTGGTCTGCATACTGCAGTCTGGCCATCACATCCACCCCACACTTGGCATTGTGTGCATTCTCATTAATTAGTCACTTGCCTCCTTCGCACATGCCTGGTCCCCACCTCTTCCCACAATCTGCTATTGTGTGGCTGAGGTGCCATGCCGCTGATGGCTTATGTGCATGGCTGGCCCAGGTTGCCACAGTAAATTGTGCTGTTGTGTCTGGTGGGTGGGCATGGTGTTTGGCATGGTGTATGTGAGTTTGTGACGTGCATTCCAAGTGTGGTGAGATGCATGATTGTGGAGTTGAGGTGTGTGGTGTGTTCATTTGGTACTTGCCAGGTGGTTTGCGTCGACTGTCGTTCACTGTTGCCTGCATATTGATGGAATACGTGTGCTTTCTGTTATAGTTCTTGTGTGCAGTGTTGCCAGGGTGCACAAGTAGGACATGTGTGCAGTCAATTGCCACCTAACATGTGCGGGAAGCCAGCTGTGGCGTAGACGCCTTGCTTGGTCTCCAGCTGTGTGGGGGAAGTATAGGTAGTGTGGTACCAAGCTGATGATGGCATCCAAAACAGTTGTGGGGAACTTGGATTGGGCTGGCTGTGAGACTTCTCCGACTCTGGCAGTTGTTGGTTGGAAGGTACCAGAGGTCAACACGTGCAGCACTGCCAGCAGCTTTGTCTGAGATGGGATGTTGGTTGTCCGCTGTGTTGGTGCCGTCTGCCTGTGGGCAATGGTGGTCAGGATGCATTGAATGGTTGTCCTTTTGAGTCTGTATTGGACACTGACATTCTCTGGTGTTGGGTCTGTGAGGATGGTGCGTTTTCTGGTGAGCAGTCTATATATCGACTTTTTAATATTGAGGGACAGAAATATCGAGTCAAAAATATCGAATGTACAAAATATCGAAATAGATAATATCGATGTGAAAAATATCGTTTTTTTTTTTTACTTATATGTCGATGTAAGTAATATCGTTAGTAATAATATCGACATGTGAAAATATCGTCATTGTATGTTTAGTAAATATTTTGAAGTTGTTTGTATAAATAGTTAAAATGTATATAATATGAGAAATATTTATATTGTTTTAGGGGCGGGATGTTGGGTTATAGGGGATAAGGGAGGGGAGTGTTTTAAAAATGTTTATATATTGTTTAATTTAAAAAAAAAGAATTTAGAAATTGTAAATTAAATTTAGAATTTTACAAATAATTTTAGGAGCGGGATGTTGGTTTATAGGGGATAAGGGTGGGAAGTGTTTTAAAAATGTTTATATATTGTTTAATATAAAAAAAAATTTATTTAGAAATTGTAAATTAAATTTCGAATTTTACAAAGATTATTAGGAGCGGGATGTTGGTTTATAGGGGATAAGGGTGGGAAGTGTTTTAAAAATGTTTATATATTGTTTAATTTTAAAAAAAATGTATTTAGAAATTGTAAATTAAATTTCTAAATTTACAAATAATTTTAGGAGCGGGATGTTGGTTGATAGGGGATAAAGGTGGGAAGTGTTTTAAAAATGTTTATATATTTGTTAATTTTTTATAAAAAATATTTTGAAATTGTAAATTAAATTTAGAATTTTACAAATAATTTTAAGAGCGGAATGTTGGGTTATAGGGGATAAGGTTGGGAAGTTAATTTAAAATGTTTATATATTTTTTAATTTAAAAAAATAATTATTTAGAAAATTTAAATATAATTTAGAATTTTACAAATCCCATAATTAAATATAGATTTCAGTCAGAATAGTAAATTAATTAAGTTCAGTGTCCAGCACTTATCTTAATTAAATATAGAGTGGAGTGGGAATAGTAAATTAATTAAGTTCAGTGTCCAGCACCTACTCTAATTTAATATAGGTTGGAGTGCGAATAGTAAATTAATTATGTTCAGTGTCCAGCACTTATCTTAATTAAATATAGACTACAGTGGGAATAGTAAATTAATTAAGTTCAGTGTCCAGCATCTACCCTAATTAAATATAGATTGGAGTGAGAATAGTAAATTAATTAAGTTCAGTGTCCAGCACTTATCTTAATTAAATATAGATTGGAGTGGGAATAGTAAATTAATTAAGTTCTGTGTCCAGCACATGCTCTAATAAAATATAGGTTGGAGTGAGAATAGTAAATTAATTAAGTTCAGTGTCCAGCAGTTATCTTAATTAAATATAGAGTGGAGTGGGAATAGTAAATTAATTAAGTTCAGTGTCCAGCACCTACTCTAATTTCATATAGGTTGGAGTGAGAATAGTAAATTAATTATGTTCAGTGTCCAGCACTTATCTTAATTAAATATAGACTAGAGTGGGAATAGTAAATTAATTAAGTTCAGTGTCCAGCATCTACCCTAATTAAATATAGATTGGAGTGAGAATAGAAAATTAATTAAGTTCAGTGTCCAGCACTTATCTTAATTAAATATAGATTGGAGTGGGAATAGTAAATTAATTAAGTTCTGTGTCCAGCACATACTCTAATAAAATATAGGTTGGAGTGAGAATATTAAATTAATTAAGTTCAGTGTCCAGCACTTATCTTAATTAAATATAGACTGGAGTGGGAATAGTTAATTAATTAAGTTCAGTGTCCAGCACCTACTCTAATGTAATATAGGTTGGAGTGAGAATAGTAAATTAATTAAGTTCAGTGTCCAGCACTTATCTTAATTAAATATAGACTGGAGTGGGAATAGTAAATTAATTCAGTTCAGTGTCCAGCACATACTGTAATTAAATATAGGTTGGAGTGAGAATAGTAAATTTATTAAGTTCAGTGTCCAGCACTTATCTTCATTTAATATAGACTGGAGTGGGAATAGTAAATTATTTTAGTTCAGTGTCCAGCACTTATCTTAATTTAATATAGACTGGAGTGGGAATAGTAAATTATTTTAGTTCAGTGTCCAGCACCTACTCTAATGTAATATAGGTTGGAGTGAGAATAGTAAATTAATTAAGTTCAGTGTCCCGCAGTTATCTTAATTAAATATAGACTGGAGTGGGAATAGTAAATTAATTCAGTTCAGTGTCCAGCACATACTCTAATTAAATATAGGTTGGAGTGAGAATAGTAAATGTATTAAGTTCAGTGTCCAGCACTTATCTTAATTTAATATAGACTGGAGTGGGAATAGTACATTATTTTAGTTCAGTGTCCAGCACCTACCCTAATTTAATATAGGTTGGAGTGAGAATAGTAAATTAATTAAGATCAGTGTCCAGCAGTTATCTTAATTAAATATAGACTGGAGTAGGAATAGTAAATTAATTAAGTTCAGTGTCCAGCACCTACTGTAATTTAATATAGGTTGGAGTGAGAATAGTAAATTAATTATGTTCAGTGTCCAGCACTTATCTTAATTAAATATAGACTAGAGTGAGAATAGTAAATTAATTAAGTTCAGTGTCCAGCACTTATCTTAATTTAATATAGACAGGAGTGGGAATAGTAAATTATTTTAGTTCAGTGTCCAGCACCTACTCTAATGTAATATAGGTTGGAGTGAGAATAGTAAATTAATTAAGTTCAGTGTCCCGCAGTTATCTTAATTAAATATAGACTGGAGTGGGAATAGTAAATTAATTCAGTTCAGTGTCCAGCACATACTCTAATTAAATATAGGTTGGAGTGAGAATAGTAAATGTATTAAGTTCAGTGTCCAGCACTTATCTTAATTTAATATAGACTGGAGTGGGAATAGTAAATTATTTTAGTTCAGTGTCCAGCACCTACCCTAATTTAATATAGGTTGGAGTGAGAATAGTAAATTAATTAAGATCAGTGTCCAGCAGTTATCTTAATTAAATATAGACTGGAGTAGGAATAGTAAATTAATTAAGTTCAGTGTCCAGCACCTACTGTAATTTAATATAGGTTGGAGTGAGAATAGTAAATTAATTAAGTTCAGTGTCCAGCACTTATCTTAATTAAATATAGATTGGAGTGGGAATAGTAAATTAATTAAGTTCTGTGTCCAGCACATGCTCTAATAAAATATAGGTTGGAGTGAGAATAGTAAATTAATTAAGTTCAGTGTCCAGCAGTTATCTTAATTAAATATAGAGTGGAGTGGGAATAGTAAATTAATTAAGTTCAGTGTCCAGCACCTACTCTAATTTCATATAGGTTGGAGTGAGAATAGTAAATTAATTATGTTCAGTGTCCAGCACTTATCTTAATTAAATATAGACTAGAGTGGGAATAGTAAATTAATTAAGTTCAGTGTCCAGCATCTACCCTAATTAAATATAGATTGGAGTGAGAATAGAAAATTAATTAAGTTCAGTGTCCAGCACTTATCTTAATTAAATATAGATTGGAGTGGGAATAGTAAATTAATTAAGTTCTGTGTCCAGCACATACTCTAATAAAATATAGGTTGGAGTGAGAATATTAAATTAATTAAGTTCAGTGTCCAGCACTTATCTTAATTAAATATAGACTGGAGTGGGAATAGTTAATTAATTAAGTTCAGTGTCCAGCACCTACTCTAATGTAATATAGGTTGGAGTGAGAATAGTAAATTAATTAAGTTCAGTGTCCAGCACTTATCTTAATTAAATATAGACTGGAGTGGGAATAGTAAATTAATTCAGTTCAGTGTCCAGCACATACTGTAATTAAATATAGGTTGGAGTGAGAATAGTAAATTTATTAAGTTCAGTGTCCAGCACTTATCTTCATTTAATATAGACTGGAGTGGGAATAGTAAATTATTTTAGTTCAGTGTCCAGCACTTATCTTAATTTAATATAGACTGGAGTGGGAATAGTAAATTATTTTAGTTCAGTGTCCAGCACCTACTCTAATGTAATATAGGTTGGAGTGAGAATAGTAAATTAATTAAGTTCAGTGTCCCGCAGTTATCTTAATTAAATATAGACTGGAGTGGGAATAGTAAATTAATTCAGTTCAGTGTCCAGCACATACTCTAATTAAATATAGGTTGGAGTGAGAATAGTAAATGTATTAAGTTCAGTGTCCAGCACTTATCTTAATTTAATATAGACTGGAGTGGGAATAGTACATTATTTTAGTTCAGTGTCCAGCACCTACCCTAATTTAATATAGGTTGGAGTGAGAATAGTAAATTAATTAAGATCAGTGTCCAGCAGTTATCTTAATTAAATATAGACTGGAGTAGGAATAGTAAATTAATTAAGTTCAGTGTCCAGCACCTACTGTAATTTAATATAGGTTGGAGTGAGAATAGTAAATTAATTATGTTCAGTGTCCAGCATTTATCTTAATTAAATATAGACTAGAGTGGGAATAGTAAATTAATTAAGTTCCGTGTCCAGCATCTACACTAATTAAATATAGATTGGAGTGAGAATAGTAAATTAATTAAGTTCAGTGTCCAGCACTTATCTTAATTAAATATAGACTGGAGTGGGAATAGTAAATTAATTAAGTTCAGTGTCCAGCACCTGCTCTAATTTAATATAGGTTGGAGTGAGAATAGTAAAATAATTATGTTCAGTGTCCAGCACTTATCTTAATTAAATATAGACTAGAGTGGGAATAGTAAATTAATTAAGTTCAGTGTCCAGCATCTACCCTAATTAAATATAGATTGGAGTGAGAATAGTAAATTAATTAAGTTCAGTGTCCAGCACTTATCTTAATTAAATATAGATTGGAGTGGGAATAGTAAATTAATTAAGTTCTGTGTCCAGCACATACTCTAATAAAATATAGGTTGGAGTGAGAATAGTAAATTAATTAAGTTCAGTGTCCAGCAGTTATCTTAATTAAATATAGAGTGGAGTGGGAATAGTAAATTAATTAAGTTCAGTGTCCAGCACCTACTCTAATTTCATATAGGTTGGAGTGAGAATAGTAAATTAATTATGTTCAGTGTCCAGCACTTATCTTAATTAAATATAGACTAGAGTGGGAATAGTAAATTAATTAAGTTCAGTGTCCAGCATCTATCCTAATTAAATATAGATTGTAGTGAGAATAGTAAATTAATTAAGTTCAGTGTCCAGCACTTATCTTAATTAAATATAGATTGGAGTGGGAATAGTAAATTAATTAAGTTCTGTGTCCAGCACATACTCTAATAAAATATAGGTTGGAGTGAGAATAGTAAATTAATTACGTTCAGTGTCCAGCACTTATCTTAATTAAATATAGATTGGAGTGGGAATAGTAAATTAATTAAGTTCTGTGTCCAGCACATACTCTAATAAAATATAGGTTGGAGTGAGAATAGTAAATTAATTAAGTTCAGTGTCTAGCACTTATTTTAATTAAATATAGACTGGAGTGGGAATAGTTAATTAATTAAGTTCAGTGTCCAGCACCTACTCTAATGTCATATAGACTGGAGTGGGAATAGTTAATTAATTAAGTTCAGTGTCCAGCACCTACTCTAATGTGATATAGGTTGGAGTGAGAATAGTAAATTAATTAAGTTCTGTGTCCAGCACCTATCTTAATTAAATATAGACTGGAGTGGGAATAGTAAATTAATTCAGTTCAGTGTCCAGCACATACTCTAATTAAATATAGGTTGGAGTGAGAATAGTACATTTATTAAGTTCAGTGTCCAGCACTTATCTTCATTTAATATAGACTGGAGTGGGAATAGTAAATTATTTTATTTAAGTGTCCAGCACTTATCTTAATTTAATATAGACTGGAGTGGGAATAGTAAATTATTTTAGTTCAGTGTCCAGCACCTACCCTAATTTAATATAGGTTGGAGTGAGAATAGTAAATTAATTAAGTTCAGTGTCCAGCAGTTATCTTAATTAAATATAGACTGGAGTGGGAATAGTAAACTAATTAAGTTCAGTGTCCAGCACCTACTATAATTTAATATAGGTTGGAGTGAGAATAGTAAATTAATTATGTTCAGTGTCCAGCATTTATCTTAATTAAATATAGACTAGAGTGGGAATAGTAAATTAATTAAGTTCAGTGTCCAGCATCTACACTAATTAAATATAGATTGGAGTGAGATTAGTAAATTAATTAAATTCAGTGTCCAGCACTTATCTTAATTAAATATTGACTGGAGTGGGAATAGTAAATTAATTAAGTTCTGTGTCCAGCATCTACCCTAATTAAATATAGATTGGAGTGAGAATAGTAAATTAATTAAGTTCAGTGTCCAGCACTTATCTTAATTAAATATAGATTGGAGTGGGAATAGTAAATTAATTAAGTTCTGTGTCCAGCACATACTCTAATAAAATATAGGTTGGAGTGAGAATAGTAAATTAATTAAGTTCAGTGTCCAGCAGTTATCTTAATTAAATATAGAGTGGAGTGGGAATAGTAAATTAATTAAGTTCAGTGTCCAGCACCTACTCTAATTTCATATAGGTTGGAGTGAGAATAGTAAATTAATTATGTTCAGTGTCCAGCACTTATCTTAATTAAATATAGACTAGAGTGGGAATAGTAAATTAATTAAGTTCAGTGTCCAGCATCTACCCTAATTAAATATAGATTGGAGTGAGAATAGTAAATTAATTAAGTTCAGTGTCCAGCACTTATCTTAATTAAATATAGATTGGAGTGGGAATAGTAAATTAATTAAGTTCTGTGTCCAGCACATACTCTAATAAAATATAGGTTGGAGTGAGAATAGTAAATTAATTAAGTTCAGTGTCCAGCACTTATCTTAATTAAATATAGATGGGAGTGGGAATAGTAAATTAATTAAGTTCTGTGTCCAGCACATACTCTAATAAAATATAGGTTGGAGTGAGAATAGTAAATTAATTAAGTTCAGTGTCTAGCACTTATTTTAATTAAATATAGACTGGAGTGGGAATAGTTAATTAATTAAGTTCAGTGTCCAGCACCTACTCTAATGTCATATAGACTGGAGTGGGAATAGTTAATTAATTAAGTTCAGTGTCCAGCACCTACTCTAATGTGATATAGGTTGGAGTGAGAATAGTAAATTAATTAAGCTCAGTGTCCAGCACTTATCTTAATTAAATATAGACTGGAGTGGGAATAGTAAATTAATTCAGTTCAGTGTCCAGCACATACTCTAATTAAATATAAGTTGGAGTGAGAATAGTAAATTTATTAAGTTCAGTGTCCAGCACTTATCTTCATTTAATATAGACTGGAGTGGGAATAGTAAATTATTTTATTTAAGTGTCCAGCACTTATCTTAATTTAATATAGACTGGAGTGGGAATAGTAAATTATTTTAGTTCAGTGTCCAGCACCTACCCTAATTTAATATAGGTTGGAGTGAGAATAGTAAATTAATTAAGTTCAGTGTCCAGCAGTTATCTTAATTAAATATAGACTGGAGTGGGAATAGTAAATTAATTAAGTTCAGTGTCCAGCACCTACTGTAATTTAATATAGGTTGGAGTGAGAATAGTAAATTAATTATGTTCAGTGTCCAGCATTTATCTTAATTAAATATAGACTAGAGTGAGAATAGTAAATTAATTAAGTTCAGTGTCCAGCACTTATCTTAATTAAATATAGACTGGAGTGGGAATAGTAAATTAATTTAGTTCAGTGTCAAGCACCTACTATAATTTAATATAGGTTGGAGTAAGAATAGTAAATTAATTAAGTTCACTCTGTAGTGGGAGTAGTATGTTAATTAAGTTTGGTAAATAGCAACTATTAGAATTAAATATAGAGTTGAATAGGAACAATTAAATAAATTTGTTTTAATTTACAAAAAATCTGTACATTTTAGTTTTGGTTGGATAAAAGATAGAAGTTATATCAGAATGCAAATTCTAATTTTTTTATAAAATAGTAGAAAGGAAAATAAGATTTGTTTTATAGTTGTTGGAATGTATATTCATTAGAGAGAAAATATTGTTTATTATTACGCATATTCTAATAATTAAATCATTGAAATAAACATGTAATAAAATTATTAATATTTAACATTTGTATTATAGTCATAATTTTTTTTAATGGATATATATTTGTTTAATGTATATTTTGGACATGAATATATGAACACACAAAAAAATTAAAAATAAAAAAATCTGATTTTTATAGCTGTTTAATATTTATAAATTTATATTGTGTACTGCTAAAATTTTTAGCCTTTATTTGAATTTATAAGAAATTGTATGTTTTGAAATATATGATTAATATATTTTAATTATTAATATTTATATTACATAATTAATATTGAAATTGTTTACATTTTAGAATATGTATTTTTGTAAAAATTTTTGGTATGTTGTAGATACAATATATTAATTATATCATGTTCATCTATTTATTTTGGTAATATATACAGTTTTATTGATATATTAATAAAAATATTTTATTTATTATATTTATTTTAATACGTTAAATAATTTTCACATAGATAAAACAATTTGGTATTCTTTTTGAGTATTTTATTCTAATGTTTTACTAATTTTTAAAGTAATGTGTAATGTTAAATAAAGAGTTAGGGCATTTATTGGTATTTTTTTAGTTGTTATGTTTGTTTGGGTCTTTTATTTTGTAACCGCTCGTTGTTGTTTTGGGTTATTTTGGTCGAATCCAGGTCGCGGTCGGGAGCTGTTTCGCGTTTGAGAAGGTAAGAGTTATTTTCTTTATTATTAAATAGTTTTAAGTGTTTTGTGGAAGTAGTAATGTTGTAATAAGTGTGTATGGATTGATGTTTTAGAAGTTAGGGTGTTAGTAATAGTTTGTATACGGTTTTATAATTTACGTTGTGTTCCGTGTTTGTGGCTTTGTTAGTGTTTTGTTATTCCGGTATGTTAAAGTTTTATAGTGTTTGAATTACGTTTGTAGTGATGTTTTTAGGTGCCTTATGTGTGTTTGTGTGTGGGTGGGAATGTTTGTTTCTCTTTTGTAGGTTTTACGGAGAAGATATTTTCGTCGGTTTCAAACACCTTATTTTTTTTTAAGGAAGTGTGTATTAGTTGTGTTTACTAATCTTTATTTTACACTTCCTTTATTGTTCGGGTTTCCAGGAGCGGTTATTTACCTTTTTAATATTTTTCGGGATTTTTATGGTTAATGGATAGTCGTTTTTTTGCATAGACGTTGTTTTCGATAAACAGTTGTATTTTTACATTTTATTTGGATTTTTTTTTGATACCTATGGATTTTGAACTACCTGGATTTATTTGGAAGGAATGTTATTATCCCATTGGAGCAACTACACAGGTAAGTTCATTTAAATATTTTAATTGTTGGTGGCCAAACCTTATATATTTAATATTGTTGTTGTGTACTTGGTTTGTTAAATTATGTTGTCTAAATATATGTCAATATAATTGATTTATATATTCTAGACCACATAATTAAATATGTGATATAATAAAGTGGTTTGTTTATGTTGTGATAGTTGTTTTAGTAGAATTGTGGGTTAATATTTAGGAAAGGGTTTAGAAGAGAGTTTGAGCTATTATATTTAAGTACTCAAGTCATCTTGTGGATGGGTATAGCTATACCTGTTGTTGTAGGTAATTATACATTTGAGTAGTTTGTCTAGATTGTTTTGGTTTTAATTGTAGGACAGATTGTTGCATTCTCAATTCTTGGAAACTTTGTTCCTTTTGTTTGGCAATTAGTAGTTTTTGTAGTGTTGGAGTTGTTCTCCCAGTAGAAGTTAGGAATGCATTATGCCAGCCCTCGACGGCGTTGTTAGTTTTGGCTTGTTGGTTGAGTGTACTTACATATACATTCCACCAAGGTATTTGGAACTTGGGCTGACGTCTATGGCCTGATCTGTGTAGTCTCCCCACCCAGGTATCCTCAAAATAATCTAAGAGGGGAGATAACTTTACTTCATTTTGTTTGTAGAATGGACTTTCTAATAAAAGATTGTAATGTTCTGCAACATCTGTGGTTGGTACATAAGCTAGGGCTGTTAGAAGTTTTATTTGATGTGCAAAACTTATGTTAGTGGCATATTCTACACTTAGTGAAGATTTTTGTAAATGTCTCCATATACATTGGTTTAGATGGAAGTAACATCCTTGGATAGCTGTATGGGGGTACAGTTTTAGAATGCAATTTATCATGGCTTGCTCAAAGTCTATGATAATTCTTTGAGGGTAAAAATCATTTGATTCTTGTTTTAGTTTTCCTAGCATTTCATTATATGTTGTGTTTTGTTTGTTAGGTAATAGTGCATAAATTAAAGGTATGGAAGTGTTGTGATATTGACCATGTATTGTGTAAAGCTGGTAGAATGGTTTTGGGCATATTGTAAAGGTGCCATCCATCATCCATGTTTGGCATTGTTGCAGCTTAGTTATATTGTTTGCAGTAGCAAACATTATGATTCTTTTTTCTGGGCTTTTGTTATCAAAAAAAATAAAAGGTTCATTATTGTGGGTGATAGTTAATTCTGGTGGAATGATGATCTCTTGAAAAGTTTTAGGGGATGGTATAGTTGTCGTGGTTGCTTTTTTGGTCCTAGCAATAGTTCTTTTTTATAGAAGCAATTGATGGTAATTGGCCTCTTGCTTCTTTGGGCACTCTAGGTAATAGTTCTTTTAGGATTACACTTGTAGCAGTTTGTGAACCAGTGCTTAATTCTTTGATATTTTCAAGGGTTGATCTGACTTCTATTTCAGAGAGATTGGGTGGATGGTTATGCTCTCTTGTATATAGTACAGTTGTTTCTCTTGTTGTTGCTCGTCCGTAGCATTTGTTAGAATAATATTTAGTACACTTCCAGTTCCCTTTTCGGTCCGTCTGCTTTTCTTGGGTGTATGTGTAACCCATGTAACACAATAGGAATTTTCCTTTCTGCAAAGTTATAAATTGGGCTTCTTCTGTCATCGTGATGTGTTAGAAATCTGGAAAAAATGTATATGAAAATATATGTAATAGTACTTTATATATTTAAATGAAAATAGCAAAAAAGCATTTTTTTAATATATACTTACCAAGTGTTTTTGGTTGTATTTGAATGAAGATGTTGTTTGTAGACAAAATGCTGTTTAGTTGATGTAGTCTCTGAAAGTTAAAGAACATATATTGTTTTGGTTGGTTTATTTTTTTAAGTGGGGTGGTATTGCTGTTTGGTATAGACTATATTTTTTTTGTTGAAACGTATTTTATTGTTTTACAAATCAACAACTCAAAAAACATTCCCCCGCCTTCACCTGTCCCGGAAGTACCACACATTTATCATCAAGACCAATTATTCAGGAGAAGGAACAACCTTCCCATCCAGTTCTCTACCCCCCCCCTTCCCCACCACATGTCAATGTACCCCCGTCCCCTACCTCTCTTACTATGTGCCCCTCCTCCCTAATAAATAAGATGGAGTAGCCCAACCTTTCCCTAAGCAAACAGAGCCTTCCCTCATGCCCAGTGGTATAGACTATAGGTGTTAATTTATACAGGTTTTTTTAAACTTAAAAAAGAGAACATAGATTTGTTTAGGGGTTTAGGATGTTTTGGGGTTTGAGTAGGATTTAATTAATATTTTATAAAGTATTTTGATAGTATACTTACTTTTTAGTGAGTCTTTTCTGGCAATCTTCAATATTTTCTTTAGCTGTTTGGAGTAATATCTGTAGTGGAAACATAAAGAGATGGAATATATACGTTAGTTATTTATTTGAGTAAAGATACATTTGTGTTTTAGTTTAATTTGGCAGTTTAGTTAGAAAAGAATATTTACTTACGTTTTTAGAATAGTAGTAGGATGTAGGTTTCTTCTGTTTAGCAGAGTTTCTTCTTCGTTCAATGCTTTGGTGTAAGGCACAGTAGAAGACTTGTTTTAATTGGTTTATATAGTGGTTTTAAATTGTTTCTTGAATGTTATTGGTTGTGTTCTGTATGTGGCCTTTCTATTGGATGGTTTGAATTTTTTTTAGTTAATTGTTTTCCTTTTATGGAAAATGCTAAGTAAGAGTATATTTAGTTTTAAAGGAGAAGAGTTTTAAATCATTATATATAAAAAGATTGTTTATAATGCGTAGTGAATTTTTTTAAATGTGTTCGAAATGCCAATGTGATAATTATTTCAGTGTTTTTTTATTATGTTGTTAAATATTGAGATCGCTATAAATGTTATGTTTATGTTTAAGTAGAATCTTATTTGAAAAATGTATATTTTGGGAAAATATTGTCTTTATATTGTTTAAAATATTGGTTTTATTAGTATTAGAATTGTCGATATATTTAAAAAAAACAATATTATTGATGTCTATATTTTGGTTATCGATATTTGTGACATGTGTTATATTTATTTACTCATGTCGATATTTAGTATTGCGATATTTATGTGTGCGATTTTTGTGTGATCGATATAATTGTATTACGATATTGTAGTGTCGATATTAGTGTCGTTTTTTAAATAAGTATACAATGTCGATATTTTTGATGTCTATATATTTGATGCGATATTTGTGTAGTTCGATAATGTGTCTGTCGATAATATGTCAGAGATCCGCGTTTTCTGAAGGTCCGCTGTCTTGGTCTATGCTGCCTCTGGAGTGGTCCGGGGGATGTCCGAGAGGGGCGGTCCTGGTGGTGGTGGCGGTGGGTGTTGTGGCCCTGTTGGGGCTCCGAGCTGCATGATCAGTGGCTCCATGGCATCTGTTGGTCTTCAGGCGTGGCTGTGGTCAGGGCTCCCTTGCCTGGTGCCGGTTGTCATCCGACTTTGCACCAGGTCAGAGCAGGTGTTAATTTCCTGCTGCTAACCATCTTATTGCATGTTTTGTGATCTTATCGCCAATCTGGCTGGTCATTGAGAATGTTTTGGAGTGGTGTTGTCACGGATTTTTGCTCTGGAATGCCTACACTGCATCTCATTAGCGATAGTTAACGGGGTAATCTGTGGCGATGTTTTTTGAGGATGCTATCGCTGGAAAACTGGTAATATCGGCTGTTTGCACCAGCTTGTGAATCAGGCGATGAATTTATCGTCAATTTGGCTGCGATAAGGTGCCGATAACTCGGCGATAGATCCTTGAGAATATGCCCCAGTGTAGTCATTTTTGATGTCATTAGTTATGTTGTCAATGATGTCCTAGAACATTTCATGACTGATGTAATGGCTACACACAAACCTTGGCTCTGTAGTTAATATAGTTGCAAAATAAGATTTGGAAGCAAGCAGGCCAGCACGTTTTCATCCTATCTTGTCAAGGTACACACATTAGAGTAAAAATAGTACATTCATATTGAGTATTGAATGACATTTATTTTGAGGAGATTATTTTCTCTAAATTTCCTTTTAAAGAGCGTTTTAACCACTTTTTAACCAAAATCATGGAAATGAGACTAATATACAGACAGTGCAAACTTACTCAACTTGTGCTCTAGCGAGTCCTCCCTGTTCTTCATCGACACTCGTGTGAAAAACATTCCTCATTCTTTTGTCTGCAATTTCTGCTTTTACATTAAGTGAGTTCATTTCAGTTCCTTGCAAACAATTTTTTTCTCTATGGGTTGATTTTTGAGGAAGTGCAAGCACCATCAATTTTTCCCTCATTTGGACTTATTTCATTTTATGATTTTGTTGCCTAGATGGTCTCATGTTGGGAGTAAGGAAAATAGAATGAGTTATGGGGCATTCTGGAGTGGTGCAAGCCTAAAGATATAGTTTATCCTTTTCTTTGTGTTTTGTCTTTATTCTTCTGTTGCCTTGTTGTATCATAGCTTGTGTACTAGTTTGCTGTAGGCCCATGGATGTGTTAGCATTCTAAATCTAATTACATTTTTCATATTACCTTATGCTGCTGGAGTCGGGTCGTACTTGTGGATGGGTGTAGCCACATTCAGGTATACATTTGTGGAAATCTTGGCCTGCAATGCTGCATGTGTTTGCTGGCCACAGAGTGAGGAAAGAACTCCTGGACAGGTAGGCATTTACACGTTGTCCTCTATGCCTCACCATCCCTTGCCATAGTGATTAGTTTTTTTCTCATGGCTAATCGGTGACCATGTGTTGCCACTCTATAAAACCATCTGCTGGAGACGTTGGGTTTATGGTAGGGTACTTTTGAAGCCCATTGTTATTTTTGATAATGTATTTCTCTTTTTTTACTCCATTTCCTGCTATTGTGCTCCTGGGCAGATTGTAGTCTGCAGGCCATGGTTATTTTTGCTGATTCATTTAATCATGTTGTGCCTGCCTCACTTGCATCTGCCCATACATATAGAGGGAAACACGTTTGTAAAGGCACACAAGCCCACTAGTCCAATACTGCCTGCCCCACTCCCCTCCATTCCTATTTTATTGTCCAATCAATTACAACTTAACACCGTATTTAGGTCTAAACCTTTTGTGTCATTTAAAACTTTTACTGGATTGGGGATGACAAGGTAGTCTTACTTTAGGGGGCGGGTTAAATTAGAGAGAGGGACAATGTAAGGGAAGATGTATTGTGAATATATTTGCCTAAGTGTCTAAGACAGAGATTGCATAATGGAAAAATTAGGTTAGGGTTAGTAGTATCACAGGTGGAAGGTTTTTGTATTCAAGTGGTGTAACCAATGAGGTAGGAAGCAAGAAAGATGATGGAAGAGTATGTTAGCAATGGACTTGGGATGGGATGGTGTGAGACTTTTTTTTTTCTACGCAAGATGGAAGAGAAAAAATAGGCTTGGGTGCTGGGTTAGGGACTTTGGTTCAAAGAGAGAGTGGCAGGTGTTAGGTCAATGGTTATAGTGTCTATGAGCAATTCAAAACATAGCAGCATGTTCTCTCATTTGCAAGCTTTGCTTAGGCATAGTCCCTACCACTTAGGTAGACTAGTAGTGCCACTCTAAGCAGTCATACTCAACACCAGAGAATTTAAAATACATGCCATACACTGCAATCCAACATCCTTACAACCATGCAAGCGCTCTCCTATGGTGAGCATGCCACCCATTCTCTCATGCAGTTCATCAGGGCACTTCATCAGGGGTATGTACCACTCATAAAACATTCAAATACAAATCTATTCCTATTTCTATAATAATGTAACAAGGGAATGTACAGCTATGTAAGTACCCAAATACATTGCCATTCTTCTCTCTCTAATAGAGGCCGGAACATTAACATAACCCTGCAGCCTACAGTCCCATGGTTGATATGTAGCTACATACACTTGTTTGCTGTTATACAAGGCTGCCCTTATAGTCTGGATTGGCAGTACACACACCCTGCCTGTTCCTGACCCTGTCACGCTGGCATCTTTTTGCTGCCAGCTGTGCAACTCTGTGAAACTGGCAGTAGTGGCTCCTGGAGGGAGTGCTGCAGGGAGGAGGGGCGGTGGAGGAGCAGGGGGCTGGTTAGTAAACCTCGGCATAGAGCCGATCGGAGTTAGGTAAATAAATAAATAAATAAAATAAATTAAATTGCGCATGCTGCAACAATTTAATTTGTTTTATTTATGTATTTCTTAACCTAACTCTGATCGGCCGTATGCTGGAGTTTCCTAACCCCCGCCCCACCACCCCTGAGCACTCCCTCCAGGAGCCACTCTTGGAAACTGGTAAACGTTTAAAGTTTATGTTAAGTGATAGAGTACGTTAAATCGTCAAAGATGTTTCCTCTGGCCATATGGACCTTTGCTAGCTGACTTGAAGTATTAAAAAGCAGCTTTCATCAACAAAACGTGTCTAACGTGTGAAGCTAGGATAACTCCACAGTAAGGACCAGGAATCACTAAACATGGTTAAAAATGTTTTCTTTTGGATTACCAATCAATCCAGTATAGATGCAAAACAAATATAAGTTCAACAAATGCAGAAATACAAAAAGTATGCTGAAGTATCTTAGTAGGTTAAGGAAACAGAATAATATATCGAATTGCAATAAACACAATTGTATAAACACGGATTAAAGTAAACAGGTGTTCCATAGAGAAAGATTTCCCTCTACTAACATGGACTAGATATAAAGTAATCTAATGGAAATCTCTAAATTGGCAGCTTACAACAAAAAGGGAAGAAAGGTGTCAGCATGATCAGACTTCAGTAGAAGTCTAAAAAGAAAATGAAATTAAATCATGGTTTACCTTAAAGCTTCACACTTGCAAGAATAGGGCACGATGAGAGGTCTATACCTCCCCAAGACTCAAGGGAATCTGAATCTGCTTTACCTACAACTGTGAGAATGCCAATTCAGATGCAACAAGAGATTCAGGACATTCTTATAGTTCTCACAACACTCGGGACCAATCAGACCACTGCTAGAATACATCTGCAACATCAGTTCAGGTTCACACCGTACTGAACTGAAACTTTGGTTCTCAACATGATGAACAGAAGGCCTCTTTTGACCATTGTTTCTCCGAGTTCACTGACAAAGTTCTTCTCAGGCCCTCTATCTGCTTAATGTTTTTAGTTTAATTTTGTACTCTTCAAATATGATAACACATGCATGTGTAACTTTAGGAATAAATGTAAAACGTGAGTAAATGAGTACATGTTTGCATGTGCAAATGTCACTTTCAAAATAAGTGAAATATAACTTGAAATGCAAGTGTAAAATGTAAAAGAGAAATACATCTCTTCATGTTTAAACTGAACATTTGTGCCCCATTTATAAATCTCTAGTTTCTACAGTAAATACATTTCAATAATACGTTTAAATGTGTAATACAAGTTAATATAGTTAAAACACACAGTGAATCTAATGTCAAGTGCACCCATATAGTTTGCACTTCTGTGATGTATGAGGGTGGAGTCTAAATTATGTGATGGCGATGTTAGCCATCACAATCAACATATGAATCTTATCAGATGATATCAACTCAAAATTCTGATATCTTCAATATTTTTCATCTGGAGTATTCCAGGTACTCAATTTCATCATAGAATCTAGATGGACTCTCCTCTAGTTCCACATCCTTTCCTCATTATTCTTCATCTCCTGTTGCACTGGTCTCTTTGCCTTCACCCATCTATACCTCTTAAAAATCACAAACAGACATTTTGCACAAAGGGCAATTATCACACGAGGATTCAAAATGGAGCCAACTATTCCACTTCTGAGATTCCCAAACCAATTATCAACTGTAGCAAATCCTTTCCCAATAGCATCCCATACACATGTAGCTGCCAACTCCTTCAAATCTTCCTTTAAATATGTAAGGTTCTTAATGTATTTCTTCACCTCTCCACTCTTGTTAGGTATATAGGTACAACATTGTTGAGCCTTCAAGATTTTGCAGAGTCCGTCCTCTTTTGAAAGAAGGATGTCTAAAGCTAGACGTTTCTGCTTCACCAAAGATCTTATAGTTATAATTTCGGTGTCCACAGCTGACAACGAACTAGCATTACTAGTAGATAGCCTATCAACTATAGTGGACAAACTACCTAATTTTCATATCATTCAGGGCTACTCATACAGAAGGAATCAATGCAACAAATAAATCTCCAACTAACCCAGCACCAGTACTGCTTCTCTTAGTTCTAGTGTGTGAACTCCATATTGGATCATCTAAATGCTCTACATGATAAGTCTTTGGAATTACTATTGCCAAATAACATGTGCCATCCCATCCCTGAGGTAACAGAAAATAGGCCTGGTCCCCACAAACATAATAAACTCTGTGAATAACAGGATCTTGACCTCCAATAAATAGCGTCCAATTGCCTTCACATTCAAAAATGTGGTCACAATCCCTCCTTCCCATGCATTTAGTTTTGACTGTAGATTTGACTTTTCACACAAACAGCGTTTGCTTATGTTTTCAATCTAAATTGAGTGTAGCCATAGTTCTTGACTACTGATGTTTCAATTCATTTTCACCCCCATTGGCATCGATATCTGTTTTCTCTGTTATCCCACCCTTTTTTCCACTGTTCTTCTGCTGCTCTCTTCCTGTCATAATGGGCTTAAAGAAGCTGTCAGCTGTTTCCTTCTCATTAGCTTTGGGGTGGCAATTCAAATACTTAAAGGAAGAGCCTTCAGAAAACACTAAATCATATTTCAAAAAATAATACTGAAAATGATTGTTTTCATATAAAAGACTCATCAAAAGGCTACAAGAAATTCCATATGTAAGGGGTAAGTACAGACGCAGCAGTCCTTTGCATCCATAGTATCAATGTACTCATACATCAACTTAAAATAAGCATTTGAAGAGTAATGTCCTCGCGATGACTCTACAGGCAGTGTCTTAAAATCAAATGTATGGAAGCTATTGTCAGTAGGGGTTGGGGTTCCAGATGTTATTCTAGGTATAACCCTAAAAGTAAAACATTCAATCCTATTGTTACAACCAATAATACACCTGCTAGTAGAAGCCTATGTTTATTGTGGTTATTAGTTTCCATGACTTCTTCTTGAATCAGACCGTTAGCAAGCAGATGTCGTCAATGTGCTTCTACTTATGCAGATGACAAAACAAAGTCCATGAATTATATGATGCAATTATTTACAAAGTCTTCATGAGTCTTCCTTAACCCTACTCCATCTTCTTCTAAAATGACACCCTTACGCTCCTTCAGAAGCCTCGGCCTAGGTAATCTTCTTAATTCTTTTATCAAGGTCTATCAATTGTCTCTATTGAAAGTGCATATCAACGTTCAGTCTAGAAATCAGGCCAATGATAAATTGTATCAATCTTGTGTCAATCTTCCGCTCCGAAGCCTCCGAGATCATCTGCGGTGTACCCCAAGGATCATCCCTCAGCCTGACATTGTTCAACATCTACATGGCCCCGCTCGCCCACGTTGCCAGACTGCATGACCTCAACATCATCTCCTACGCCGATGACACACAGCTGATCCTCTCCCTCACCAAGGACCCCCTCACCGCCAAAACCAACCTCCACGAAGGGATGAAATCAGTCGCCGAATGGATGAAGAACAGCCGTTTGAAGCTGGAGGTTCAACTGGAGTTCTCCAAGTCCCAAAGTTCTCTCTCTCTGTTCTTTGTGACAAAGTATGTCCATTCTGGGGTTGAGTACCTCAGACAGGGTACCCTTGTTCTCTTTGATCTCCTGAGTGCAGTTTGTACAAGAATGACTTGGAATGGTCCTGTCAGGGACTGTCCGGGACTATGTGGGGAACACAGTCAGGGACTTGGACAAGGACTAAGAGCTGGGTTGAAAACGTACACAGAAAGAGGAGTACAGCGCTGCTCAGGATCATACAGGGAATCAGAGGAGAAAAAGGGATCCAAAGGGGAAACCTGTACAAGTGAACAAGATGGGTTAGACTCAGAAAGGAAGGGCACTCACGGGGCAATTTAGCATTCAGAATAACTACACCCAGGACGAATGTGCAAGACATATATATGAAACAACATTAACAATAAAGGGGAGTGTGGGGTAAGGCACTCAGGAGCTCCACACGGTAAGAACTGAAGCTCAGTAAGTTTCTCACCCACAATTGCTGTTACAGATACTGACTGCAAATACCCACATATAGGATATGCATGCAAAGTCAGGGTCTGTGGAGCTTATACCTAAGGTGATGTTATAAATGCAACTCAAAGAACAATACACACAGTGAACAAGAAACACCACCTAGGTAGTCAGCTGTGCCCACGGATCCTGGCGATCAAACAGGAACACGCAAGGCAGTAACAGCAAGGAGGTAGAACTAAACACAAGCACAATAAACATGGAGCTAGCAAGGAGGAGTGCTTAACAGGAAAGGAAGGAAATCACAGTACACACTTGGCAGAAAGCAGGTAACAAACATACAAGGTAACAGAATAAAGGCAGCAGAATAGAAAGACAGCAAGCTAGGAACTGGAACCAAGGGAATGGGAAGAAAGACGGGGACTGGAGAAGGATATACAGAAGGGGAGGCTACAAGGGTATACTAGAATAGTGCAGGTTACGCAATCAAGAAAACAAAGTAGCAAAGAAGGCAGAGTTGGGTCAGGAACAAGAAGTGAGCTGAGGTTCAGGAGTCAAGGTAGCACTGCAGGCAGTGCTAGTTCAGGAACAAGGGAAACTTCTGCGGCTTTGGAACAAGGAATGCCAAGGCTCAAGAGTCAAGTGCTAGTTCAGGAACAGGGAAATTACTATAGCTCAGGAGTCAAGGTAGCACTGCAGACAGTGCTAGTTCAAGGAAACAAGAAATAGCTGAAGCTCAGGAACTGGAGCAAATATTAACTATAGCTTAGAAACTCGGGAAACAAGGTAGCACTGCAGGCAGTGCTAATTCAGGCACAAGGAATAGCTATAGCTCAGGAATCAAGGAACAAGGATTAACTAAATCTCAGGAATCACTGGAAACAAGGATATCAAAGGCTCATGAAACACTGGCAACAAGGATCGGTCTCATCGGTATACAGCTACAATGACCAACCTTGGCCGGTAGGGAGCCGGGGCTTAAAAGAACTCACAGTAATCACATGCAGTAGGTGTGAGCAGGCTAGCAGCAGCCAGCCACAGGTGAGCTGAATTTCTTCACCCATCCGTGGCCTGCATGGATGGAGACGAAGCAGTGAGCAGGGAATTCTAGGTAGCGGAGTTCCAAACATGAGCAGGCTGGCTTCAAGTATCAGCAGGCTGGCTTTCACAAAACCCGGCATGGATTGGGAATGGATATCAATTTCTAAATGATGTCCAAATGCCTGGAAGTAAGGAAATGCATACAGAGGAGTATCTGGAGGCATATTAGAACTCTGGAAAGGCCCACAATTCGGCCCCCTGGTGGTGGGCACGAGAGCACAGGGAGTGAATCGTGACAGGTCCATGCCATTGAGGTTCCAGACACATTTTCCAAACTTGTTACTTCATCAGGACTCAGCTGACGGGACTGAGATCATGGCACTGCTCCTGATGTGGTGTGGTGGCAGCAGCTCCAACCTGGTGAGACACAGAATGCACCACATCAGCCAGTCATTTGCTGTGATCAAGAATCATGTCATCTGTAATGTTTACAGGTGCATTTGCAGATACTGCTGGCAGTCTAATTGCTCTATCCATGATGATCACATGGGGAGACAGTCCTGTTTTTTATCATTCACGCTGCAAATACTCATTAATACAAGGGCCATAGCATCAGTCCATTTCAAAGACGTGGAAGCACGCACTTTAGCCTATCTGGATTTCAACCTGCATTTGACTTGCTCCACAATGCCTTAAGCGTCAGGTCGATAACTGCAATGCATTCTTTGCTCCACTTGTAATGCTGCACACAACATTGTCAGAACCTCTTTATTAAAATGAATCCCTCGGTCTGACTCCAGTAAAGTCGGGAAGCCAAACCTTGGCATGAACTCCCTCAACAACAGTTTTTTTGGCTTAATGCTGCCTTGTAAATATTGTTCCCTTTAACGCAGTTTTCTGTATTAAAGGGACGTGTAATGGGTGTTGCTGGGGGTGTTCCCAGCAACATCCATGGCTTTTTGACACTGCCTCACATTTACGAGAAATCTTATACCCTAGGCAGTGCCAAAAACCTACGCCTACCACGGGGAGGCATAAGGGAGGCACAACAAGGAAAAATATCTTTATTTCTCTTCGTTTTTCCTTTTTCCGTTTTGTGATTTGTGATTGTTTTTGTGCAGGAAGGTTTCCCTTCCTGCACAAAAATAATCATCCCCGCAACGCAGGCACCTTTGCACAATGGTGCAAAAGTATTTGCGTTGTCCTTCTTCCCAGCGCGAGTGCAGAAAAAAGGACAGAAATGCACCATATCTGATAAATATGGCACATTCCTACCCTTTTCTTTTGCTGCAGGGCAGCGCAGCAGGAAGGCCTGCGGTGCTGCCCTACGGCAAAAACTCATAAATGAAGCCCATCATTTGTTCCTCCCACAACTGCGTGGCAGAGGTAGTAGTTTTCATGATGTGGTGTACTTCAAGGGTGTAAACAGAGGGAGACCAGTAATTTTTACTTCTATAGTAATATTTCTCCAGCTATGCCAGTGCCTGGTCAGTTTTGAATGATCCTGTTTTAATGGAGGGGTATTCTTGAATTTATAAAGGTAATATTAATATCATTGCTAGAGCGTCAAGAGCGTCAATATCTAATTCAATAAATATATTAAATTATTCTCCTAAACATAGCCATATAAGTATATGCTAATGAATAAAGACAAAATAAAAAATGTTTAAAAAAAAAAAAATAGAACATATTTGGCGAAAAATCATTTAATTCTAACACTTTTTAATCAGTTTTCCAATACATTGTGATAACATTTTCTTTAACTACTGTGTAAACTGCTAGCCACTCCATATTTCTTCTCACTCTCAAGATGCAACCAATATAATTCAATACAACAAGTTTGTTTGAATCCCAACTGTTGTAAAAATATGAATCCAGATCTATAGCGCAAGATTTTAGCTTCCTTTACAATAGGGATCAAAAAGCTTTCCCTGCACATGTTATACGATGTGCAAAATTGCAGTGTAAAGTGCTTTGTTTAGGTAAGTTATTACAGGGACACTTCGAAAGATTTTCAAACCAAGGGGCATATTTACAAAGGGATTGCACCACCGGAAAGTAACTTTTACTGACGTTCCTGTGGCGCAATGCCCTGCACCATATTTACAAAGTAGCATTAAGCCAATTTTTGTGGCTTAACGTAGGTTTGCAAAAATGGTATGCTTTCACACAGGTAACTGTATGAAAGGGGCGTGCAATGGGTGTTACTGTGGGCGTTTCACTGCAACACCCATTGCTTTTTTATGCTGCCCCAGATTTATGAGGATCTGTAAATCTGAGGCAGCTCCAAAAACTAACACCATGCAATAACAGGCGTTAGAATCGCGCAACAAAGAGAAATACTTTTATTTCTTTTCATTTTTGCTTTTTCTATGTGTCCTGCATTTCGCAGCATTTTTTCTATGTGTGTTGCAGCACACATAGAAAGAGCAAACGCAAGCAAATCATTAAATAATAACGATTTGCTTCTTCTATGTGTGCTGCAAAACTAAGCACACATAGAAGTAACAAATCACCATTTTTGATTGTTTGTGTGCAGGAAGGGACACTTTCCTGCACATAAACAATCATCCCCTGCAACGCAGGCACCCTTGCACTTTGGCGCAAGGGTGTCTGTGTTGCTGCTAAGCAGCTATTTTAAAGCATCACAGAAAATAAAACACAGGGTGTACCGTATTGTGGTAAATAAGGCACATCCCTGAGTTTTGGAAATGGTGGAGGGTGGCGCTGCCATTCCATGTAAATATGCCCCTAAATTCCCTGAATGGGAAATGCAAGCAAAATGTGTAGAGTGCTTAATCTAAGGTATATTAAGTAAAACCTAAATTGTACATTCCAAATCAAATCTAGGTAATTGTTCATCCCTACTGCTGTGAACCGGTGAAATTATGTTGCTACTGTCCTCGATTTCTGCGCCCTTTCCCTTCGGACATTGAGACAATAGTAACGCAGTCAACACACACGTGCTTTGGAGGCATGATCTAGTCTCTCAGAATTAGTAAAATATTCCGGACCCAGTGTATGTTAAAAGTCTGCTTCACATATGCCAGAAAGGGAATTTCCACCATGTTGTCAAGAGACAATCTTTTAGAACAGCTATTAAAAAATGTGTTTTTGAATTCCCTCAAATTCTGAGCAATAGCAACAACGTGCTTAATTTAATTTGCTCTTGTCTTCTAAATAATCCAGTCCCAGCACTGAGTGGAAAATATATGTTGGTGTAGATTGGGGTACAGAAAGTAATCTATATACAAGCTGATTCTCAGCCCTCTGCAGGGTTTCGAAATGGGTATACCCCCACATCATGCACTATATGAGGCCACAGTAATGCATTTGCTCTTGTAGATCTGAATAATATCTTTCACTGATTTGTGGCTCTGCAACAATAGAGCCAAAAAGTGAAAAATATAAATAAAAATGAAGCAGCAAAAGTGAAAGTAAACGGCGGGTGGACCCACTCGTTAGATATATATTTTACCGGCCCAGGGAGCTCTCTATAATGCCCTGAAAGGACACCATAATAAGTTTCTATTTGATTGTGGTGCCCCAAGGAAGAGCAGGGGCACCCATAACATTTATGCAATTTGTTGTAGAGGCTTCAGATGGTGAAGCAACCCTCCAGGGATGTTCTTAGAAAGTCGACCATATGTATCCTGGGACCTTTAGAACATGACTCTAGGAGAAACCCTCATTTGTTTCAAGCATTCCTAGAGCTGACCTTTTGTTATGTGGCTCTGGGAATGCAGAATGGCGTGGTCTATGGCTGCATTATGTGGTCTGATGAAAGTAAAAGAAAGACTGCTACATATTAGCGATTGTTGTTGAAATACTTTATTAAGAATACTTTATTGATAATGATTATTGGTGAACATTTCAATGGTTATGTTAATGAAGAATGCATTTTAACATGATTATTGAGTCCACTGGATTTAAAGGCGATTTCTAAACTGTGATGACTGTTTTTACTTATGTGGTGACCCCTTGACATAGCCAGTAGGCCTGTCTGATGTATGAAACCCCCTATTAGAGGACTCTTACATCTGGTATAGTGGGGCATGTTGTGATTATGGGGTTCAGGACCCACCAGTGATAGAATGTGATATAAGGTATTAATGCATACATTTTAGTAGTGTGTGTGAATTCTTCAGTTGATGGGGATTACTAGCTGACAACACCTCTACTGGGTAGTCATAGGACTGCTTAGCTTCATTACCCAGAGAGAGTCAAATGCTACAATATGGTACTTGATTCCCAGTTATGAGATAATTTTGGACCTATTAGGACTCACATCCTGCACAACCAATGCCCCAATTTCTCACATTGGTGTTCAGCACTGGGATCAGTAGTATACAGTTCAGATATGCATTGATAACATTTGATAAGTTCTTGCCACACAGATTTTCCTGCCATTGACACAGGCCAAAACCACTCGAAGGGACAGGAGAGTACCCAGACGTTAGTGTCAATTCTGGTTTCCTGTCAGGAGGGGTGTATGGTTCCTGAGAAATGTCTCCACAGTGAGGGAGCACAAGAAAAGCCATAGTTTCCACAGTCCCCATAGTTTATCTCTTGGGGAGCGGGAGCTGTCTAAGGAGGGTCCATAGTGGTGGTTGACCCAGTAAGAGGAGGGTTCCCACGGTAGGTGGTAGCCCCTGAGGAGACATAGGAAGAGTAGTGAGTACCCCAGTATCCCCAGGTAGACTATTGGCTAATTGTGAGGAAATCTGAGAGGGTGTAGTGGACTCCTTAGATTACCAGGATGGGTTAGTGATAGACCCAGAGATGTCAGGATTGGTTAGGGTATGCGACTGCTCAAGTAGTGAAGAGACTAGAGACTATTTTACCTGAACCTTAGGTGGCAGTTGTGATGATGCCCAGCCTGGTGTCCAACCAGGTAGGTCCTCTGAGGTCTGACCCCATGACAGGGGACAGAGGCCCTGTAGATAGAAGGAGATCAAAGAGCCCACTGTGACCTAACCAGGTGGATGGGTGGTGCCTACTCTTGGGAAGGCTCCTGAGCATCAGTCTGGAGGAAGGGTAGAATATCTGTTAGGGTTTGTTGCTCTGAACTGTTGGAAGGGCAGGCAGAAGATGTTTTGCCTCAGCAGACTCCCGCTTGGTGCACTTTAGGTGTATGAGTCTTGGGGTGCAGTCCAGAGGCCACTTGAAGTCTTGGATTTCCAGGCATGGTTTAGTTTCTGAGTGAAGCCCCCAGCGTGATGGTGCAGAAGGTGACTGTGCCCATAGAGGCTCAACCAGTTGGCCAGGTGGTGCCTACTCTTGAAGAGGACCCTGTGCATCAGTCTGGGTTGGTGCTATTCACTTCTGTCTTGGACAGTCACTCTTAGCTGTCAAAACGGTGGTCTGTGATCGACTGCCCGGCAGACTTTTGTTTGGTGCACTTTGAGTGTACCAGTTTTGGGGTGGATGTCCAAGAGTTGGATGTGGCATAGTTCACTGTGACCTACCTAGGTGGGCTGGTGGTGCATACTCTCTGAGAGGCCCATGAGCATTGGTTTGGATTGAGGGAAGAAAGTCTTGTTAGAGATTGTCTCCATGAATTGTTGGAAAAATAGATTGCAGAGGCTTTGCCTTTGTGGACTCTTGCCTCATAGACTTTAGGCATAGTAGCCTTAAGGTGCAACCCTGACGCCTATGGGAAGTCTCAGTTGTCAGGCATGGACTCAGCAGCTGGGGGCAGCCCTTCAGCTCAGGGAGGTGCAAGGTGGTATTGTGTGCTATAAGGGTGACCTGCCAATTTACACAAACCAATTTTTAAGGTCCCTGATTGGTCTCGATCCTGACCACTTGGAAGTGGGGAAGTTCGCTAAAGTGGGGCCTCGGGGAAGCATTGCCTACACAGTGCCCAGTGACACATCTAGTTGACCGGTGAGGCTTGAGTGTCCATGGATCCTGTTCTCGCAGAGGACAGATGGGCCAGTGTCCCCAGGGTTATTCTTGTGGATGGTGCAGCTATAGACCCCAGCACACTGCTCTGGGTGAGACTCAGAGGTCCTGGGAGGGGTCTATGTCTGCATCTTTAGGGTGTAGTGACCTGGATGAGTGAGGGTCCTGGGTTGCATATTCAAGACTTGCTCTATCTAAACTGTTGGTCCTCAATAAAACTGAGAACACTTCAGAATCAGGCCCTTTGACCATTCCAAGATGGCCGCCACTTCATAATACGTACACCCACACACTCACATACTGTACGTTGTGTCTCCTTTCTCTATTTCAATTACTACTGACATAGCGCGGTCAGAACGGGTTGGAGCATCAACTCTCCACAGACCCTGCCGATCATTGAACAGCGATGGCTTCCTTATCCGAGTAAGTACTGCTCTCCCCTGTCCCATGATGATTATCCCACTCACACTTGAGGTTCCTGATTTAAGTTTTTTATGCTTCATAGAAAATTCCACAGATCCCGTGCAAACGCTGGATTGACGGTAAGCATGTACTAAATACGATATAGGCTCAACCTTGGATCTGTCAAAGAGGGCTATTAAGCCTACGCAAGACGAGATCGGCTATCACTAACAGTGATCTCAAATATAATTAATACAGTTCCTGCACGGTGAGTTGATATCACCATTGATCTAATTATCACCAATCGTCCCTCGTGGACAATCTCTCTAATATTACCCCTTATGTCTCTAGGTTACTGTACCTGCCTACAACAGACATATTATACCGGAAGGGCTCGAGCCTGAAGAGTCCATATGCAAGGTGAATGACAATTCCTTCACCGGCATAATGCCCACCCTTTAATTAAACTTGTTCACACCCTAAAAACACCATTCTTACCCCCTTTTCCATAGGGATTGTGCCTATTTCATAAGGGCCACTCAGATTCTTTGAACTGAGGGTATAGACCATTGGTAATTAGAATAAGTTGCCACAAAGTGAATTGGCAATCACAGCAGGAACTTAAGTACCATTAAGTAAGCCATGTTCCTAATTACCTCTCATCTAGTAGCCCTTACACTACTCCTCAATAACCTCACTAACACCATATTACACTTAGAGTCCCCAGAATTCTCCATCCTGAAGGAATATATGACTTTACAATGTAAGCAATTTTACAACGCAGTCTTTACATTGCAACTACCATTACATTGCATGATTTTACAACGCATGTCATTACAACACATTTTTAAAAAATACCATTACAACGCATTCCATTACAACACATAACATTACAACGGAAACCATTACAACGCATAATACTTTTAGGGCAACAGTAGGGTATGTTTTGGATAGTGTAGGGGTAAATATTACTATTTCCACTCCAGTGAGTGCAACAGTAGGGAAAGTGTTGGGTAGTATAGGGGTAAAAATTACAATTCCCACTCCAGTGAGTGCAACAGTAGGGAAAGTGTTGGATAGTGTAGGGGTAAAAATACGATTCCCATGTACCCCCAAACCCATACCCACCCTAAAACAAAAAAAAATCTCCATTACTTACCTTATAATGCATTGTAATGGCATGCGTTGTACTGGTATGCATTGTAATGGCATGCGGTATAGTGACATGCGTGTAATGGCAAGCGTTGTAATGGTATGCGATGTAAAGGCAGTTGCATTGTAACATTTGCATTGCAAAGGTAGATCGTTGTAATGACTGCGTTGTAATGGATGTTTTCAGTCCTGAAGAGACCCCCATATCCATAGTGGGGTCGAAACATCATCGGCAACCAATAAGAATAGTCTTGAGAGCACTAGAAAAATAACTCTGGTCCTTGATCTGAAATACTGTATCAGAATCAAAGAAGATATCCTTTTTTACTCCAATAAACTGTTTTTCAATAAATTGACGTGTTTTAATACATGTTGGTTATGGTCACTTCACTGGGGTTCTATGAGTCACATTTTCTCTAATTTCTCAATATTTTCGCAAGCTTTATCAATACATGTCATGTTATGTGAGCAGTTGTTTTTAATTAACCTCTCTACTAAGCCTTTTTGCATTTAAAATAAAGGTTACTCATTTCGGCTGAAGTGAGTATTAACTATTAATTCTTTCTGGGCTATTTAATTTACAAATATTAAGTAAAAGCTACAATGCGGAAATTATTTTATACCTCAAGATTGTAGAGATCCTTTGTTATGCTCATGTGAGAGTCATTGTAAGAAATCATATCTGGAACAAGCGATAACCTTTTCTTAAAAGAGTTCCTTGTGAGAAATTGTAATCAGCTGATTGGTATTAATACAGAGGCACTGAACCTTTCTAGGAAGAGAGGGGGGCATGCAGATTTGTGTGACCCAGGTCAAGGGTGAGCCTAGACCTGCTCATACTACATAGGCACTTGGGGCATATTTACAAGCCTCTATCGCCACCACAGCATCACTTTTCAGGATGTTGCGGAGGCGATAGGGGCTTCACCTTATTTACAAGGCAGTGTTAAGTCACTTAACGTGGCTTAACACTGCATTGTAAATAAGGCACCCTTTCACTCTATACTTAGCCCGAAAGGGGAGGGCAATGGGTGTTGCTGTGGGTGTTCCACCACAACACCCAATGATTTTGATGCTACCCCATATTTACAAGGGCAGCGTAAATATGGGGCAGCGCCAACGTTAAGACCAGGGAAAACCTGGTCTTACCCTGACGCAACAAGTAGAAATGTTTAATGTACCATCGTTTTTGCTGTTTCCATGTGTGCTGCGTTGTGCAGCCTGCATGGTAACAGCAAAATGCCAATGATTGTTTATGTGCAGGAAGGTGCCCCTTCCTTCTCATAAACAATAATTTTAAAAAAATGAAGTTTTGCAACATCTATGTGTGCTGCATTAAGCAGTACACATAGAAGTTACTAAACACAATTCAAAGAATGTTTATGTGCAGGAAGGGACACCTTCCTGCACAATAAACAATCACTCCCCTCAACGCAGGCACCCTTGCACTATGGTGCAAGGGTACTTGCATTGGTGCTAGGCAGCCAAATTTAGCACTAGCGCAGGGGTAAGCTCAGGGCTGCACCATATTCTTGTAACTATGGTGCAGCCCTGCGTTTCTAAAGTGAAGGAGAGTGTTGTTAGCCTTCTTGGCTTTACGACACGCTCCACCACTTTCTTGTAAATGTGCCCCACAGTTTCCTGGATGCATCTGACCTAGAACCAGGAGCTCTAAGACTTCTTAGTGCAATCTAGGTTCCCTGAGTGTAGAGGTGTCCTGATGGTTGAGTGAGGTGTGTGGTCTTGGTGTAGGAAGGCCAACGTAAGATCTCTGTGGTGGTAGACAACTGGCAAATGGTGTGTTTGGTCAGAACCAATTTCCACTTGTCACTGCCAGACAAGAGTACCCATGAAAAATGGATAGCTTCTTCCTGTAGTTGCAGCTGGCGGCAGCATATGGTACAAATTATTTCTGCACATTTAGTCAACCTGGGTTTTTTCACTTTTTGATCACCCAGTTTTTGGAGCTTTACTATGGGAGAGATTCACTGCCTAAGTCTCACTCATGGTAGTTTCCCAGTAATTGGACTGAATTTGTCTACCATCAGTGTCTGCCTTTTAAGGGAAGGCCACTGTGGTGCAGAGGGGCACTGCACTAATTACACGTGAATGCATGTGTTTACACATATGTGCACATGTATGGACTACGCCTGAGTTACTACCATTGTGAACTGCTGGATAGTTGCACATAGGTAGCATGCCTGTGGCATTTTTAAACTGCAAATTCCCCATGTCAAAATACCCACTTTTTGAAGGCCAAACATTTAAATATTAATAGGTCACCCCTATGCAGGCTTTACTGCCTATAGGGCAGGGTGCAAAGTATTTAAAAGTAGTACATGTAAAGATTTAAGATTCCACATGTCCTTACAGTGAAATAAACCTTAAAGCTATTTTCACTGTAGCAAGGCAAGCTGGGCTACATTGTTACATTTAATGCATGCTAAATTTGGACTGGTAAGAACTAGATATATAATTCTAGGACTTTTTTTCTTTTTAATAGTTCTTCAAAATCCCTTTGAAAAAGTTACAATTTTCTTGCCTCTAGAGGCCTTTCTGTAAGTATTCAACTGTCACCTCGCAGCTGGATTGTTCCCCTGTAGTGAGGTGTGAGTTGCTCCAAGGACAGGGACAAATGTTTGCAGAGCTTGGCAGGATGGCCTGGGGGTTGTTCCCAGTAACTTGATTAACTTCAAAGAGGGCTACCCTATCACTGGCAGATGAAGCTAACACCGGGCCTACCCCCTTCTTTTGTTCTTGTTGCCAATCAGGCACCATGCCCAGTGGGAGAGGTGACCTCACAGGAGGGGCTGCTTATTCCGATGCCATTACAAAAATGGGGTTACCCAATCATGGTCATGGACCTGGGTTCAAGTATGATATGAAATACAATGGTCCTGGACCTCTATTTATAGTACTTATATATATCAGTTTCACAGTCACGAGTACAAACACGATTTCGAGAGCCTCAATGCATAAGCTCACAATAATCAATACTATACACAATTTAGTTTAGAGGGAGAAGAAAAGTGCAGCAACCACAATGCTTATGTCTCAAACCTGGTATTTATTATATATATATCACAGGGTGCTCAGTTAACTATTCACTGTATCTTGTTTGAAGCAATTTTGGAAAGGATAGGTTGCTCCAAATGGAACATGCAAGAACAGAGGGGGTGCTCAAGAAGTGAAATTAGAATCCTAGAAGGGTGAAAGAAAGAACTTAAAAACATTTACTATTGGACTGGTCATGCGTCCCAGTCTACTAAAACCTGGTCACATCAAAATTTAATCAACACTTTTTACAATACTGTTTGTAGACACAAAAATGTATTATTTGAGTGACACGTTTTGGAGTAGAAATAGTGATCCAGGCCACTTGGTAGGGGCATCGACGTTTCGACCCGGCTTGGGGCTAAAAGGGGGAGTTTTGTGGCCTCAGCCTTGCTGGTCTTCTTCGGGACTAGATGGGCAACCTAGAGAGGTGTTAAGGATGAGTCCTACACCTGTGGGTTAGACGAATCGGGATTAGGAAGTTGCACTAATGAGCAGAATAGGAATATTGTGTGCGCAAGGCTCGCTTACCAACAGTGTATATGCGAGGCACACAGTCATCATATGGAACAAATCACAATGGGGTAGGTCTTCCCGTGAGTGAAGGATGCGCTATACTGTGAAGGAGGAGAGCAGAGTAAAAGGTGGGTCCTTCTAGCTGAAGAGCCACTAGATTAAAATGAGGTCGCAGGTGACTCTGAATTGAATTTACCTGAAAGGTAGACCGGTATCCAACCTTGTGTAGTTGGAATCTTAATCGTGGATCATTTCGTTAGGCGACTCCTTACGTGAGTTCCATTATTACAGAGGGCCAATGCAATGAATGCTATTAGGCTAGTGGAGAAATGAAAAGGGGGGGATGAGAGAGGGGTTGGAAATTAATGCTGGGATCTAAAAAGTAGAATATTCCCCCATGCGTATAGTCAGCAATCAACATTATCCTTAATCTTGATTGCCTTAAGAGCGATCCATGCTCGGTGACCGTCTTCCGCTCAGGTTGGCTGGAGACTGCACCGGTTATCGCGAGGACATTCAGTTAAGTAGTCCGGCTTACGTGGATCTCCCGTAGGGTGTGCGCGTTTAGGGTGAAGAAAGACTCAAGTCGGCTCGGTGGTCAGACCAACCTAGTGTAATTGTATCATTTAAATTGTGCTGTAGGCCATGATTAATATGTAAAAGGGAGTTAATGGAGTCGAAGGCGGAGAGCGAGATTGGTTATCTCAAACATACAATTTCTACATAACCGCCATGGTCAGAGTATGAATTACAAGGACATGGGTGAATCATGCGAAGGTGAATGATTAGAAACCATCAATTGGTTGGCGACGGGGATCATAAGTGTTACAAGGTGTAATCATACAGTACAGGGATGTAAACAATTGTTTGTGAAAAAACGTGGCACATAAAACATTTTTTTTAAAATATAGATACAACAGTGTCATGAGGCTCAGGTACATGAATTGTTCGGAACGGATATTTGGCAGCCTAATGTCAAGATCGAGTGCAACACCATTATTCAAACATTTAATTATACGTAAGAAAGATGATGAAGCACAAGATTTTAGACCACAGTCTCTCTTAAACAAAGGTTAATCAAAACATAGTAATCAGTTTCCACCCAAGGACTTACGACAAGTGTCATCAGTCATGTAAGATGCAATTGTACAATGCATAATTATTCAACCTGTGTGTAAAATCTGTACTACCTATCTTTGCGTGTGGTGCATCACATCATGGTCAATTGTCAGGTTCATGGCACACAAAAGTGGGTGTGGTCTGATCATGGTCAGGTACGTGTGGTAAGTATCCGACTAAAGGGTTGCTTGTCACATAACAGATTTGACCATTGTTTAACACTGATACCTGTCTGCTGATCTCCTCATATTCATTGAGGCCCCGTGATATGGTGTCAAGTAAGTGTATCCACCTGCATTCCCGTATGCTGCGTATGTTGCTGAAATCACCTCCTCTAGGGTTGGGTTTGACCTTCTCTATCACCCACCGTTTAAGGCTCTCCGGGCTGTGTCCAAAGGAGGTAAAATGGTCCACTAGAGGGGCACCCTGTACCTGGCATCTAATGCGGCTGCAATGTTGTAGAATGCGGCATTTGATTTTTTGGGTGGTCTGGCCAACGTACAATAAACCACATGGGCAGATGATGGCATAGATTACCCCTGTCGTATTGCAGTTACTGTGATCCTTCAGTGTGTGAGTTTTGTCATTGTCGGGGAATTGAGTCGCTTCCTGTGCCAAACGGCAGGCCTAATATTGGCAACATCTATAGTGACCCTTGATAGGCGGGATGCCCCATAGTGTGGTTTGACGAGGGGTGTACTGAGTGGGTAGCAGTGACTTGACAACATGGTCCCTCACGTTCTTGCCTTTTTTTAAAGCATGTAGTGGTGGTGGCATGTTTCCTAGTTCATCAGAAATCAAGTGCCAATGTTTGTTAATAATTTTCTTTATTTCGTTGCTTTTTGTGGAGAATGTTGTAGCACACACTATACGTTCCTCATTCACTTTGTACCACTGTATGGGTATAAGGAGGAATTCTCTGTGGTTGTGGCACGCACGTTTTCGAGCTTTTTTAAGGAGTCTGATAGGGTATCCCCTCTATACCAGTCTAGACATGAGGCCTGTAGTTTCATCAAAGAAGTTCTCTTTCTTTGAGCAGTTACGTCGCAACCTCAAGAATTGCCCGAAGGGGAGATTGCCCCTGAGGTTGCGCGGATGGTGGCTAGAATAGCGTAGTAGTGTGTTCCGTGTGCTGCTCTTTCTATACAAACTAATGTATAATGAATCAAATTCAGCTTTGATCTTGATGTCCAAAAAGTGTATGGTCCATCTGTCAAATTCAAGGGTGAACTGTATATAATTTGAACACGTGTTAAGCCAGGTGTGAAATGATCTAAGTTGGTCCTCGCTACCCTTCCAGATGATGAGCACGTCATCTATGTAGCGACGCCATAGTTCTATACAGTCATAGAATGGGTTTTGTTCATTGAGCACATACTGTTCTTTATAGTGGCCTATATAAATAATTGCCAGATTTGGCGCAAAGCTTGCCCCCATAGCCACTCCCTTTGTTTGTAAGTAGTACTGGCCCTGAAAGTAAAAGTAGTTTCTGGTCATCGCGATCCTCAAGAGATCCACAATGAAGCATGTGGGGACCCTGTGTGGTGCTGGTCATGTGTTTAGAGCTACTTCTATACAAACTAATGCTGCAGACTGTGGGATGTTAGTATATAGTGCAGTGATATCCATGGTTGCTAATAAGTTGATGTTTGAATCATGTGGACGTCCGTCCACCAGTTGGATAGTTTGCATGGTATCTTTGAGGCATGTCTCTGTTTTTTCTGCGATAGGTTTAAGAAACATGTCTATGTATTTGCATAATGGCTCTAAAAGAGAGCCACAGCCCGATATGATGGGTCTGCCTGGTGGGTCATGTATGCGTTTGTGTATTTTGGGGATGGTGTAGATGGTTGGCATTCTGGGATGGTTGTTGTTGAGGTAGGCATGTTCCTGTTTGGTGAGTAATCCCTCCTCTAAGGCCTTCAATGTCAGATCTGCTATGATGTTACTGATCACTTCTGTGGGATCTCCCCTAAGTCTCTCATAGTTTCCTTGGACACCCAATTGAGATAGAATTTCCTTTTTGTAGTCCTCAGAGTCCTGAACCACTATTGCTGCGCCTTTATCAGCGGGCTTGATAACTATGCTAGTGTTACTCTTAAGGGATTCCAGGGCTTCGCGTTCCTGTTTTCTGATATTGTATTTGACATACTGTTGTGTTGCGAGCGTCTTATTAATGTCACGCATCACCACCTGCTCATAGGCTAGGATTTTGTGTGGCATGGTATGCGTTGGGGGGCTGAATTTAGAAGGTGCTCATTACGATGACCACACCTCTAAGTGGGCACAGGAGCTTTGCACAGGGGAATAATGGTACTGCTATATAGGATTGTCCCGAAATGCTGTGTAGGAGAGTTTGTGTGATGTGAAGGGATGATGTGGCTTCCTAGGAAAAGCTAGAGGTGTCTGGCATCTAGAACTTTCCACCCACACTTATCGTTCCCTGCACTAGAGGGAAACTGTGAACAAGACAATGGACCTGGAAGGAGACAACAGTGGAGTAATGGATAACTGAAAGTAAAAGCCACCTGGTGCATTTCTAAGGACTTTGTCTACAGCTGACACTCAGGACTGGATGAGTCTCTCCAGGGCACATGACAGTGGCCCTCTTAAGCCTCCTTAGACCCTCTGAGGACCAGAGTGGAGAAGAGTTAGATTCCATTGCCACTCCAAGTGCTCTGCAAGATAGCCAGGAGGGTCTGGGGCTTGGGGGTGTGGGCAGGAGAGGGCTCTGCTGGGGCTGTGCTTCTTTTGCTTCTAGAAAAATGAAGTCCTGAGATTGCTGACTTGTGATTAAACTTGGGAGGGTTTTTATACCAGGCTCCAAGGTTCTAAAATGTTAAGCGCTCGATTCTTGAGGACGCTTCTTTGTGCTTGATCATTGGTAGCATGCAACTTGCTACTCATAAGCTACCAGATCTGAAGTCACACTCTTGAATGAGAGTGCCACAAAAACTTTTGATCTTGTTATTGGTTTCCATACTTTGTAAAACATTTTTGGTTGGAATTTGGAGTTTACCTATCCTATTTTACTGTCACAATTTATTTTGCTTTTCTTTTTCATTTACCTCTTACACCAGCTTCCTTTTGAGAAAATTCCTTTTTCTCATTGACTAAGGGGCCTAGTCATAAACTGCATTTTGTGGTACGTAACTTAGTATTACATTGCGACTGCTCATATAGTACAACATTTTATTCACTAACCTATGGGAGGAAGCCTCCACCTCTCCCATGTTTTTTTATCTGTGTAGGGTGGTGGAGAGCTCTGCCCTTGTAAGTTAATGTTTTAGTTGTAAGCATGAAGGGACCGGGCTAGTGAATGGAAAATAGGGAATACTTACTATAAAATAGGAGGTGTTTAGAGAAAAGTAAAAATTCATTTAGAGACATGCTATTACAAGCAACCACCCACAAAAAGACTAAGACCATTGCTGTTCACAAACAACACTTCTAAAATTATTACAGTCCTACAGGTGACAGACGAGTAGTAAATGTACTTCAGGTTAGCCTTGAAGTTAGGCACCCCACATGACCATTGATAAGTACTGCAACACACTCCCTTGGAAAAATGAATCAAAAACATAATTAAACACATGATATGTGTGATATGCAAGGCCATAAGCCCTGCATAGTGGGGGCACAAGTTATAATTAGCTCAGTAACATATAACTTCTGATTTTCAATGTCTTTTTTGTTTTTTAACATTAGTTGTTTTTTTTAATGCCAGCTAATATCTTATCACCATACCTAACTATAATATCACTTTAACATTTTGTGTTTTTCCATGAATTTCTGGGATCTTTTGATCATATTCAGCCAATGACCCTATTTCCCATGGTCTTTGGCTATGTGTGTGCAGGAGTTTGACACAAATCTTGCTTCTGACCAGTCCCTGAACATAACCTTCCATGGGCATCCAACCACTTGCTGTATCCTTCAGCCATGCACAGCAGGGGGTTGGCCACATGGCCTGGTCTCTACCCCGGCCCTGCAGCTTCCAACCGTGGCTGCACTTGACAGAAGGCTGTGGGCAGTGGGTGTCTCTAGCCTGCACTCTCCCCTACCTGCCTTCCTTCTGCTGTGCATGTTCCTAATTTCATGCAGATGCTGTATCCCCTAGTCACAGCTTTTAGCTGTGTGCAGTGGGGGGTTGGCTGCAGGGCCAGGCCTCCAGCAAGGCCCTGCACCCAACTCCGACACAGCCAGTGGGCCAAGGGCCATACGCAGAATGGATTTTGACTGCAGACACTGGATTGTAGTCAGCCTCTGCACCCAAACCCTTGTGGGCATCAACCCCCACTGGGCACAGCTTTGGCTGGAGGTTCTGACCAAACCTTGGGGATGTCATCAATGATATCATGAGTGATGTAATATGTGAGATCATGAGCAGTGCATGGCAGGGCAGGGCATATATATAAATACACATATATATTTATTTGTTTGATCATTTCCGCCTGGATGCTGCCACACCACTGACACAGTGGGTGCTGTGGGGGTGATGACGGCAATCACTCATATATTTGTTTCAAAAAGGAGATCGTGCACTCGCGGTATTTGCTGTGTGACTTCGTATTGCAAGGACAGCAGCGAGTGTTTCTTTTAACAACCCACTGTGGTAGAAGAATGCACTTAAATTAGGAAAAGGCAAGCACCCACATGGGTAGACTGCACAAGTAAGGACTGCAAGTACCACAGTGGCTAGCGGCATACGCCCACTGGGGCACGTTTAATAAATGAAGCTGCAGAACACTTACCTGTTGTTTGCCTATTTCCTTCGTGTGAGGCTCTTGATAAAGGACGTTGATCTGAAACGCGTTGAGCCATGGCATAAGATGTGAGGGCAGAGCTGTTTTCACTGCAATCCACAGCAACATCAGAGCAACCTTCCGGGAGGGCTTCCCCACAGAGGCTACCTTTGTTTGTTGGATGTATTTCAGCCTTTGCGGTCAAGGGGAGGCATCGCATCTTGTTTGTGTATCCTGAGCAGCTGGAAATCTGGCTGTTTTGTTGGGAGCGGATGGCTCAGGCTGTCTAACTTCATATTGCAAGGACAGCAGCGAGTGTTTCTTTCATCAACCCACTGTGGTCGAAGAATGCACTTAAATTAGGAAAAAGACAAGCACCCACATGGGTATATGGCACAAGTAAGGACTGCAAGTACCACAGTGCCTAGCGGCATACGCCCACTGGGGTGGGGCATACACCCACTGGGGCGTGTTTAATAAATGAAGCTGCAGAACACGCTGTTGTTTGCCTATTTCCTTTGTGTGAGGCTCTTGACAAAGGACGTTGGTCAGAAACGCGTTGAGCCATGGCATAAGATGTAAGGGCAGAGCTGTTTTTACTGCAGTTTACAGCAACATGAGAGCAACCTTCCGGGAGGGCTTCCCCACATAGGCAACCTTTGTTTGTTGGATATATATATATATATTATCTACTGGCGATCGCCAGTAGATAGTTATAGTTAGGACCGTGTTTCCATAGGAAATCTCAAAATTCTATTTTGAATAACTTTGGCACCGGTTGACGAATCCTCGCGAAATTTTCAAAATAGGTGGGGCGCCCCGCTCCTACCCTGAAAGTCTCGGGGGGGTTTGTCAAGCAGGGGCCGAGAAAAAAGGGGGGTCCCAAAACGCGTTTTCCCTATGCATTTTTCCATAGGACCTTTAGTCGAAGGTACAGCCCGAACGGCTGAACAGAATAACTTGAAATTTGGCAAGAGGTAGTCCTCAGGTCAGGGATGTGCCTTTTGCATATATGGAGTCAATCTGTTCAGTAGTTCCTGAGAAAATTGCAGTTAAAGTACATAAATATCTATATGCGTGCACCCTAACGTGCGCAAGCGTAATTCTGATTGGTGGTTACATGTCAGTCAACCTTCTAATCGATTGAAATCAGGAAGTGTTGGCCGCCATTTTGTTTGTTTTGAGTGCGAGAGTGAAAAAGGAAGGTGGCAAATGTGAAAAGGGGGCAGGGTAGAGAGTTCCTGACCCCCTAGCCTTTGTCAGGGGGTCCCTGAAGGACCCCAAAGGCAGAAAAAAACATTTTAATTTTTTTTATAAAAATCGCGGCGTGCGCGCACCGTGCGCGCACGGTGAAAAACAATTTAAAAAAAAATAATTTTTAATACGTACTTTATTGTAAAATAAATATATAAAAAATATAATAATAAGTACATTACTTAGCATTTAAAAAAACGTACAAATTCACTGAAAAAACGATAGGTTTCACACATGTTATAGTTAGGAATTAGCATTTAAAAAACCTTGCAAATTCACTTAAAAAACCATAGGTTTCACACATGTTATAGTTAGGTGGACATTTCACTCGTAAAAAAACAATGAAATTCCCCCATTATAGTTAGTTCAGATAACTATAACTCGCGCGACTGCCACTCTATCAAAAGGATGATGTCATCAGTGATGTCATGAGTAATGCCACTGACCATGTCATGAGTGATGTAATATGTGGCGTCATGAGCAGTGGATTGCGGGCGCGCAAGTTATAGTTATCTGAACTAAAAATAACGGGGGAATTTCGTTGTTTTTTTACGAGTGAAATGTCCACCTAACTATAACATGTGTGAAACCTATGGTTTTTTAAGTGAATTTGCAAGGTTTTTTAAATGCTAATTCCTAACTATAACGTGTGTGAAACCTATGGCTTTTTCAGTGAATATATATATATATATATTCACTTAAAAAACCATAGGTTTCACACATGTTATAGTTAGCTGGACATTTCACTCGTAAAAAACCAATGAAATTCCCCCGTTATAGTTACTGCAGGCAACTATAACTCACGCGACCGCAATCCTCTGCTGATGACGTCAGATATTTCATCACTGTATTTAGACACTTATTTACCCATGTCTTCTTCCATTCATCTTTAGCTATATATATATATATTCACTGAAAGCACGGTAAGCGCACCGTAAGCTGCCACAGATATATATATTGATTTAAATGCTATTTTCTCAGGAACTACTGAACAGATTTACACCAGACCTACAAAAGGCACTTCCTTGACCTGTAGACTACCTCTCTGCCAAATTTCAAGTAACTCTGTTCAGCCGTTCGGGCTGTAGCTGTGTCTAAAGGTCCTATGGAAAAATGCATGGGAAAAACGCGTTTTGGGACCCCCCTTTTTTCTCAGCCCCCGCTTGACGAATCCCCCCGAGACTTTCAGGGTAGGAGCGGAGCGTAGCGCCCCATTAGTTTTCAAAATTTCGCGAGGATTCGTCGACCAGCGCCAAAGTTATTCCAAATAGAATGTTGCGGTTTTCCTATGGAAACAGGGTCCTAACTATAACTACCTACTGGCGACCGCCAGTAGGTAATATATATATATATATATATATATTCACAGAAAAAACCATAGGTTTCAGGCACGTTATAGTTAGGAATTAGCATTTAAAAAACCTCAGAAATTCACTGAAAAAACCATAGGTTTCAGGGGTGTTATAGTTAGCTGGACTTTTCACTTGTACAAAACCATTGAAATTCCCCCGTTATAGTTAGTTCAGCTAACTATAACTTGCGCGCCCGCAATGCACTGCTGATGACTTCACATATTACATCACTCATGACATGGTCAGTGACATCACTCATGACATCACTGATGATATCTCAAATGACATCACTGATGACATCACTGATTACATCATCCAGTGAATGTCTGTTTTTCTGAAAATTAAATATGTTTTATATATGTATATCTCAAGGTCGATGGAAGAATAAATGGGTATATAAGTGTCTAAATGGATGATTTGTTTTTGAAAAATTGATTGTGTAACTGACTGATTAAGTGTATCATAGTGAATACATGGCTTAGTGAGTAATGTTAAAATATGTAAATATATGTATCAGTCTCTCACTTTGTGTATAAGTGGCTGCATGGGTTGGTGAGTAGCTACATGGGTGTCTATATAGGTTATTAGTTGGTTTTTTGAGTATCAGTCTGAGTGTCTGCATGGTTCGGTGGGGGGTATTACGTAGTGCATAGGTGCATGAATGAGTGACTCACTGTTTGTATGTGTTGAAGACAGCAGGTGTGCAGGACTGTATGGGTGGATGAGTGTGTGTATGGGTGTGTTAGTGAGTGAATGACTGTCTCAATAGTGTCTTTATGAGTAACTACATATGTTTTAAACTAGTATATGTGACTATTGGTGTATATAAGTGAATATATGTGAGAGTGAGAGATTGAAAGAGTACCTGTATGAATAAGTATGTGTTTATATAAGTGATTGTTTAAAAGACTAAGTATGTGTAAGTTTCCGTAGAAGTAAGTGTGGTGGTGTGTGTATAACTGTATATTCAAGTAAATGTATGTTTGATTCTTTATTAGCATGAGTGATTATGTGTGTGAGTAACTCTATGGATGAGTGGCATTGTGTAACAGGATGTATAGGTGTATGAGTACATATGATGAGTGAGTACATGTATGAGTGACTGTATAGGACTGTTGGTGAATGATTGGATGTGTATGTGGATCTTAGAATTACTGAAGAGGTTGTTGTAACTGGTATTGGTATGTCCATTGTTTTGAAAATTTTAGTCTCTATTTTTGAATGTGTGTATCAAAGGTTATATTAGGGTGAGAGGAGGTCTGCCACTCTATCACAAGGATGATGTCATCAGTGATGTCATCAGTGATGTCATTTGAGATGTCATCAGTGATGTCATCAGTGATGTCACTGACCATGTCATGAGTGATGTAATATGTGACGTCATCAGCAGTGCATTGCGGGCGCGCGAGTTATAGTTAGCTGAACTAACTATAACGGGGGAATTTCAATGGTTTTGTACAAGTGAAAAGTCCAGCTAACTATAACACCCCTGAAACCTATGGTTTTTTCAGTGAATTTCTGAGGTTTTTTAAATGCTAATTCCTAACTATAACGTGCCTGAAACCTATGGTTTTTCTGTGAATTTCAAAGGTTTTTTAAATGCTAATTTCTAACTATGCCTACAGAGATAGGACATGTGAAGAAAGAAGAAAAAATGCACAGAAATAAAAAAAAGAAGTGCAGAAAGAAGCAACAGAAGTCCTCAAAGACAAAGAAAAGTGCAGGAAGAAGGATAACGTGCAGAAAGAACAAGAAGAAGAGCAGAAATAATCCTTGTTGCAAAATCATCCTGTACCCTCAACTTTTTCAGACGGATACTGGTGGTAACTGAGTCTGACTAACCAGTCCTAGAGCCAGTGCTATGTTAAAAGACACTTAGAATACAGTGAAAACACCTACATACACTAGGGAACATTATGCGTTGGGGTCCCCCTGTGATTAGCATGACCTCCTCTGTAAGCCCCTAGTATATAATAGGGCAGGGTGATGAAAACTACCTCTTAAAACAGGCCACAGAGCGTTTTTGCACACGTTAACTCAGGCCCCGTCCCCTCCCTTCACCACTGTGTAAACACGCCCTGTGTCCGTTTTTAGTTGGGAGATTAAGTTCATTTGAATCCTGAGGGTCCCTAGGGTCCAACTAGCCCACTAGGTACCTCCAGTAAGTGCCACAGAGCTGCGTTGCAGAGAGGTGTAAAAAGTGGCACAGCCTAGACCACCTCTCTGCAATGCAGCTCAGTGGCACTTACTGGAAGCACTTGGTGGGCTATTTACCCCCCAGGGTCCCTCAGTATTGAAGGGAAATTATATCCCCAATTTAAAACGTTCCATAGTGCGTGTTTGCACACGTCACCTCAGGCCCCGTCCCCTCCCTTCACCACTGTGTAAAAGCACCTTGTGGCTGTTCTAAGTTGAGAGATTAAGTCCCCTTGAATCCTAAGGGTCCCTAGGGTCAAACTAGACCACTAGGTACCTCCAGTAAGCGCCACAGAGCTGCGTTGCAGAGAGGTGTAAAAAGGGGCTTAGCCTCAGAACACCTGTCTGCAGCGCAGCTCCCTGGCGCATACTGAGATGCCTGTTGGGCTAGTTGGCCCTCAGGGACCCTCAGTATTGAAGAGGAATTAATTCCCCAACTTACAACTCGCCAGGGGGCGCGTTTGCAGAGTGCTGCAAGGAGGGGGTGTGGCCTCCGGCACGATGCCAGTCTTTTATTTATTTTAATTTTTTAAGAAGGGGGGCTGTGTGGTTCCCCTTCTTATTCTAATTTATTGGCCCTGATGACCCCATCCCCCAGGGCCTGTCTCCTAATTATATGTTTTTACCCCAATCCACAGGGCCGGCCACTGTTTTTTAATATTTTAAAAAAATATATATTTATAGACACACCTAGGACATGCTGGACAAACCGTACGTACCTGTCACCATGACGATTTGAGTGATATTCATTAAAAGGCGACTATGCATACAATGAATCCACGTGGAATGTATTTACACCACTAGTGAAGCTCTGACATGTCTGATGCCCTACCGTGCCTAATCCCGGTAGACACCCTTGTCGTTTATTTATACAAACATGGGTAGCTATTGACGGGCACATTTAATACACATGCACACCAAGCCATTCAAAGGGGATTCGACAAAAATTCAACCAAAACTATGTAAGAAACCCCCCTCACGGTTAATAAAACACACATCCACTGCCGGATGTGTAATACTTTTATATTTTACTCTCTGGAAAGGGGACGAACATCACTTGAGAGTCACAACGCGCTCCTGGCAGAGCCCAATGCTGTGTTACACCCACCATTGCCTGCCGAGTGCCACACACCTCTGTGTTGTATTCCACCAGCTAGTGCATATGCTATGACACTCTCTAGCCCATGTGCACTGTAACACCACCCCGTGAATATGTCATGCCACACTTGTCTTCGCACGGGTTATATTGCCCCATCTAACGTGCCTTCCTCGATGCCTATGTTATAACGCACAGTGCTATGCCATACATATTACAATCTGGGATCCATATCTTTGTCACAGTGCATATGCAACGTTACACTCCCCAGCACATATTTTATATTACAACTTTAGAGACTAGTTAGGTTACACAACACTGCCCTGTGCATATTACACTCCAAGGCGCACATCGCATAGCACACGCTAGTGCCTGTGCTATCTCGCGCTCTCCAATGAATCTGTCATTGCGCACAATGTATTGCATATTATATTTCACGCCCGGTTCATCTTATATCACACTTTTTGGTGCATAGTTCATACCATACACTATATCTAGTTTTCATTTTCAATCATGCTCTCAGGACTAAGTTCTATATAACACTGCGTCCACCTACCCTTTTCACGGGCATTAGATATATAAACAGTCCTTCTCTGCTCTTCACTTTAGCAGAAACATGAAGGTACGGGCCTCTTTCTTCCGGAAAAAATCAGCAAAGAATGGATGAAGCAGGTATTTATTTCTCTCAAAGAATTAAATGTCAATAAATCATAGGACCAGTGTCCTCCATGACGCGTTTCACTCCACGCAGGGAGCTTGATCACATGATGCAATGCAGTATGATGTCGAAATAAATAGAGGAGCAACACCAAAATTCTGTGAAAGTGGAAAACAGACTAAAAATATCAGTAAATAGGGTCTCAAAGCATCCGAAGAAAACACAGAATAGTGAATTTTGCCAGATGTAAAAGGAGTTAATTGAGTAAAGCGTGGTGGTGATGTGTATAAAAAAATAAATAATATCAGAAAATACAAATAGGTTACAAGAAGGCGGTAATCAAAATTAGTACATAGTGCATTTGGACCGCTTCAATGAGTACCTGAATGTGCAAGAATCTGATAAAACAAGGACTAGTGTCCATTGACAAATGCCCACCACTAACTCATACCATGCATCTGACAAATCATATCAATTTATACACCTGATTACGGACACTAAAAGAATGAGACCAAAAAACAACTAAGGGGTAAAATACCATTGAGAGGTAGCTAGATATAACTAAACATAAGACACACCATGTAGATACATGCGACCATCCCAAAGATATTTTAGGACAGGCAAGTATCCGACTAAAATGTATATATACAATAGACTAAGAAGCTAATACAAACCCTCCAGCTGCTCATCCGACGACATCTGCAGCAGCTCAGCCGAGCACATCTTCGGCAGCTCAGGCGAGCACTTCTTCTGCAGTGGTGCCTTTGCCTTCTTCCACACCTCTTTTTGGACCACCTTGTTTGGCGAGGTTGTCCACACGCTGCACTGATTGCAGTCGACTTATTTCTGTGGGTGAGACCAGTCTTGATCTCATTCAGAGAAAATTTGATGCGCATGAGTGCAGTAGGCCATAGATGTTTTTTCTTTTTTTTCGTTTTTCTCTTCCTGTTTCCCTCCATTAACTCAAGGGCTCTTTTAAGAGCCACTTAAAAACTAAACCCCCAAAAATTTTTGTGGGATTTATTTATTTATTTATTTATTTTTTGGGTGCGCGCACCCTGCGCGCACCCTAGGATGTTTTTAAAAAAAAAAATGTTTTTTTATTTTAAATTTAAAGTACAAAGAGAGGTGAAGACATGGAAGCATGAAAAGGGAGGATTGAGAAATACAAATATTTTTCACTTATTTTTTTAAAAAAATAACTTATTTGGAAAAAATAAATTTTTTGTATTTTGCAAGGGAACAGAATTTCGTTTTTTATTTTTTATTTCTAGTTCTGCAAAAAAAGAAAAAAAGTATTAATATTCAATCATACATTTCAAAAAGCATTACATGTTTTTACATATTTTACAAAGCAATTTTTTGCCCTTTTTTTGCTGTTTTCAGAATTTTTTAATTTTCACTTAAAATAGTGAAAACAATTGTATTCATCACTTAACAGCGGGCAAAAAAAAAACAATCTAAAAGATTGTTTAAAAAAAGCCCAAAAACTATCCTCACTAAAATATACCTTGTTAGAAATATTACATATATATTACAAGTACTTTTCTAGATGAATAAAAATTTTCTAGATAAACCGTCTTTAAACCTTGTCGCAAAAGCACACATGCCAAAATAATTTCTGTCAAAGGAGTCCACAATTGTTTTTATTACTTTTCCTTTAGGCCAAATAGTAATTTCAAAATCCTTTTTAAGTGATATCTTCAATTATGATCCTTTAAAATTACAAAAAATGCTTTCTTCAGATGCAGTTTTTAGTTTTCAAAATTTAGGTTTCAGAAAAATTAAGTAAGAATTGGGTAAATCATAAGGCAAACGTTGCTTGAAAATCAATTGGGAATCATTGCACAGTGTCCAGCCTTTTTCACATTTAAGATAAACTGTGTAATGTCCAGAAGTTACAGTAGGTCCTTCATGAAAAATTATTGCAACTGTAACAAAAGTTTTTCCAGAAATTGATAATTGTTGTCCTATAAACTTCTTTATTAAAGTATCCAATTTTGAACCATCAGCTCTACAACGTTGCATCATTAAAATTACATACTGACCATATTTCTGTAAAAATAATGTGGAAAACATGTCAGATTTACATTCAGAACATTCCATGTTGTGATTGGCATCTTTAACTAATTTACTAAAAGTCACTGATTTACTTTGTGGTAATGGTAAAAATATGAACCTTTCTGAATCAACATTACTACTACATGTGTTCATACAGTTTTCACAGCAATGTTCCCATTTGTAAGAGACACCAAATAAGTTTTCTACTTCTACTCCTTCATCTTCAAGTACGCTCAAAATATATATTAAGAATTCCTGTGCATCTTGCTGGACATTTTCTTTAAACTGTGTAGATCCACAACATACATCTAAAAGATTTCTAACATCAGAAGCACTTCCTATTTTAGTTGTATTAGTACTCAGCTTCTCATAAAGGAGACTCAGCAGAGAACACAATCTTTTTCCATGATTTACTATTATCTGTTCTAGCAACTTTTCAAGAGAAAATACAACATTCAGCACTACATTTGCATAGCAGTTGACACCAGAGCTATTTTCAAAATGGCAACCAACAACCTCTTCAACACTGTCCTTTTTCTTTTTGCTTGCAGTCACATCACTGTCTTTTTGTTTTCTCTTCTGTACATCCTCATTACAGATATTTTCAAATCTCCTTTCCTGACAAACAACACGTTTTTCAAACACAGGATACTGACCTAAATGAGGAGCATAGCTTCTTCTTAATCTATTATACTCCTTTACACAATTTGCATCAGCACTAACTTTTGAGTCATCAAAGTCTATAATGAATAAACCAGATAATTTTTTCACTCATGACAAAGCAACATATGCCATACCTTTTTTAAACACAGTAGATCCAATGTTTACAAAAGCACTATCAACAGTTAATCCTTGAGACTTGTAAATAGTTACAGCATATGCTAGAGAAATCGGAAATGTTTTAGCATTTGACTCTCATTTGCGATTTAGTGATTTCTGCTGAGTGCTAACCACCACATTTGAAGAAAACAAGCTGTCCCTTTCCTGCAAGTGCATGTTTTACAGAACAACTGCAACACAAATTACATCTCTGGCCACAATTCCTGTGCGCACACAGCCTCATAGTGTGCTTCTAAGCAGAAAACAGAATTTGATTTGCAATTTCAAAGCACATTTACTACTGTGGTAGAGCAAGTGATAATTACTGTTACACATTTTCCTTCTAGATCACAGAGGCAGAAAAGACCACATGTCCTAACAGCTACATCATACCATGAGCATGTGCAATCTGGGTGAGTGACTACACTAGAGCAAAGGAAATGTGCCTTGATGACGTTGAATGTGTTTGCGTTACACAGTGCTATCTGAAACACCACACAGACCTGAGTACTACACATGGGAGTGTGGGAGAAGCTGCTGCGTGTGTGCCAAGAGTGTGTTTCTTGAGACTGTGTATTGTCTGGTACAAGACAGATGAGCAAAGAGACTTCCAAAACTGCATGAAGTCTGCTGGGATGTATGTAACAGTGCATGTGTGCTAAGGGTTATTTTCAGTTTTGAACATATGGCAACTACCTTTGCCTTTGCTATTTTGAATGGAAAATCTACCCTATTGGTTTCAAATGTTTTAGCTTTTGCCTCTCATTTCAGATTAAGTGATTTCTGTTGACTGCTAACCACCACATTTGAAGAAAACAAGCTGTCCCTTTCCTGCAAGTGCATGTTTTACAGAACAACTGCAACACAAAATACATCTCTGGCCACAATTCCTATATGCACACAGACTCATGCTGTGTTGGTAGGCACAAAACACAGGATGCCCCTTTCCTGGGTCTGCAATCCTTACAGAACAACAACTTCACAAATTAAATCTCAGACAACTATTCCTATATGCACACAGACTCATGCTGTGTTGGTAGGCACAAAACACAGGCTGCCCCTTTCCTGGGTCTGCAATTCTTACAGAACTAATGCTATTTTCAAATGTGCTGCCATTTTCCTCTCTTTTCTTTCAAAGTGATTTCTGCTAAATCCTAACCATCACAATTAAAAACAAGCTGTCCTTTCCTTTCAACTGCAAGTCTTACTTTTCAACAGCAACGCAAATTAAATCTCTGTCAACAATTCTTCTCTGCACACAGACTCATGGTTTGATGGTAGGCACAAAACAGTATTCCTCATTCTTACCAGTACACATTAACTTATTGTGAAAACATACTCCATAATATCTTACAAGTTCAAAACAGTTAAATATCTCGCAAACCTCAAAATGTAAAACATAACTTTTGAAGAAGATTCACAATTCTAATATTTATCTAAAAAATCACCACATACATCCCCTCTCAAACTCATAACTCACCTTTTAAAATAGTTAGTTGAGAAAGAAATGTGCCACGCAAACAGCAGACTATCAGAGTCAGAATATCAGAGCTCCACACCTCTCTCCTCTCTCCAGAACCAGTAAATGGCAATGTTTCCCTCTCTTTTTTCACACATATACATGTTAATTTCAAATCTCAGTGCTTCCCATTTTTTTTCAAATGAAATCACACATTTCTATTGGTTGAAAACTTCAATCCCTTTCCAAATGTACCCTTCCCCCAACTTGTCTCCTGCCTGCTACCATAGCAACAGGTCATGGAACACTGCTGTGAGGAGAGAGGTCAGAAGTTCAGCAGACAATGTTTCATATCCAAAGAGCAAGAGTGCTTGACTTTTCAAACCTAACAGCAAATCCATAGTAATGTTCTGTGGTAACACATTTTTCTGAACCAATACAAAATATGCTTTTAAAAAGCCTAGTTTTTAGTGTAGAATGGTTTGAAACAGCCAATGAGTTCTTTTTATAAAAAAAAACTATGTGTGCCTCCATTTTTCAACTGTCTTTCATTTCATATTGCCTTTCTACTGAAAGACACCTCCTGAGTGCATCCAGATCTCCTTGGAAGATGTTCACAGTGTGGATTGTAGGTCACAGCTATGTCTTCTGGAGTGAAAAATTTGCAGAAAAAGAGGTATGGTGAGAGGCCTTGCTTTGCCAAATGTAGACATTAAATGGATTGGTCAGAGAGGGTTAAAGTGGCACCAATTAATGCCTTTGGTGAAAACCTTTCTACATCTTCCACAGCCTAACCTTATTATTTTGCACTGTGGTGGTAATGACCTAGGCACTTTAACTGGGGTAGGTCTGGAAATGCTTATTAAGGACACCTTTGTGCAATTGATGTCGCTTTTTCCACAAACTGCCTTTGTATATTCTAACATATGCCAAAGGCAAAAGTGGAACTGGTCCAACCAATTTTGTCCGCAGATTGACAAAGCAAGGAAGCACGTCAACAAATCTATTTCTGCTTTCCTCAGAGACTATGGTATGGGTTCTATATACCACAACAACTTGCGTTACAACATGCAAGACATTTATAGAGGAGATGGTGTACACTTCACTGATGAAGGCAACAGAGTCTTCCTCTTGAACTTTAGACTCTGCATCGGTACTTACTTGTAGGTACCAAAAAACACACAATAAACACAAGGGCTCTTTTTAGAGCCACCTTATATCTTTTCACTTAAATGCGATTTTTTATTCTTTTTTTGTTTTAAAAAAATTTTCGGGTGCGCGCTGGGTGCGCGCACTCGGCGATATTTTTTATCAAAATATAAATCTTTTTTTTTGCCCTACAAGGTCCTACTGCGACCCCCTTACAATGCCTAGTGGGTCAATATCTCCCCACTCTGCCCCCTTTTCACGTTCTCCCCCTTTGTTTATTACCCCCTCTTTATGCGAGAGACAAAATGGCGGCCGCTGCTTCCTGATTTCCACCGATTCGAATGTTTACTGACATCTAACAACCAATCAGAAGTGCGCTCGCGCACGGCAGGGTGCGCGCACAGGACTTGCTCAGTGCGCGCACGCTGCGCGCTTACAGATATATATATTGATTTAAATGCTAATTTCTCAGGAAATACTGAACAGATTTATACCAAACCTGCAAAAGGCACTTCAAGGACCTTATGGCTACCTCTCTGCCAAATTTCACATAATTCTGTTCAGCCGTTCGGGCTGTAGCTGCGACTAAATTCCCTATGGAAAAATCCATGGGGAAAACGCGTTTTGGGACCCCCCCCCTTTTTCTCGGCCCCTGCTTGACGAATCACCCCGAAACTTTCAGGGTAGGAGCTGAGCGGAGCGCCTCATTAGTTTTGAAAATTTCACGAGGATTCGTCAACCGGCGCCAAAGTTATTCAAAATAGAATTTTGAGATTTCCTATGGAAACACGGTCCTAACTATAACTACCTATAGGCACTTCAAAGTTCACCACCGCCACGCCTCACATCATTGATTGACGTGCTGAAACGCATCTGTCACTGCTTGGAGGCATGCACAGTAAAGTTTTACTTTGATTCAACACCTGTGAGTGTATTCGTTTTTGGTTGATGAAGGACTTTTCATCCTTGTGGTTTCATACATATATATATTTATTTATATATATATATGTATGGATGGATGGTGCTCCCACCAATGGGAGTCTGCAGTACCATTTAAAAGAGAAGGCGTGGCTATGTACTTGGTGAGCAGCGGCGTCTGAGGAAGGCCACACGGCCGAAATGCATCACGCTTTTTCTGCTGTCCAATAAAGCCCTTACCTGGATTCCTTGTGCGGCCTTTTCCTTTCAGCATGCTGGAGGGGCTCTGGGATATTTGTCGCGCCAGCCAGAGGCGCGTTAAGAGGCCCCGTTTCGCAAGCTGGCAGGTGTCCTCACTGGCTTCTGCATCTGCAGGTTTCGTCGTTTTCCAAGGGATTGGATTGACACCAGCACACCTCGCAGTGTTTGTTAAGTATGGTTTGCTGCCAGGTGGCAGCTCGTGACTTCACATAGTTATTTGACTTATTACAGTCAACCTTCAGCCGGACTGACTTCCACTTGCTTGGTTGAAACGTATGCGGGAACCCAGGTGAGGCTTCAGGACTTACTCCAACCGGGTTCACCACGCCTTGCCCTGCAGTACACCAGCCACATTGGTTCCAACGTTGTTTCCCCACGCAACACCTGCCCGAAAATAAAGCATCTTGGGAGTTGCAGTTTTTACAGCGCTGCACTTGGTGGGCGATCACATGACTGGGGATGGAGGGTGCTCCCACCAATGGGAGTCTGCAGTACCATTTAAAAGAGAAGGCGTGGCTATGTACTTGGTGAGCAGCGGCATCTGAGGAAGGCCACATGGCCGAAATGCATCACGCTTTTTCTGCTGTCCAATAAAGCCCTTACCTGGATTCCTTGTGCGGCCTTTTCCTTTCAGCATGCTGGAGGGGCTCTGGGATATTTGTCGCGCCAGCCAGAGGCGCGTTAAGAGGCCCCGTTTCGCAAGCTGGCAGGTGTCCTCACTGGCTTCTGCATCTGCAGGTTTCGTCGTTTTCCAAGGGATTGGATTGACACCAGCACACCTCGCAGTGTTTGTTCAGTATGGTTTGCTGCCAGTTGGCAGCTCGTGACTTCACGTAGTTATTTGACTTATTACAGTCAACTTACAGCCGGACTGACTTCCACTTGCTTGGTTGAAACGTATGCGGGGACCCAGGTGAGGCTTCAGGACTTACTCCAACCAGGTTCACCACGCCTTGCCCTGCAGTACACCAGCCACATTGGTTCCAACTTTGTTTCCCCACGCAACACCTGCCCGAAAATAAAGCATCTTGGGAGTTGCAGTTTTTACAGCGCTGCACTTGGTGGGCGATCACATGACTGGGGATGGAGGGTGCTCCCACCAATGGGAGTCTGCAGTACCATTTAAAAGAGAAGGCGTGGCTATGTACTTGGTGAGCAGCGGCGTCTGAGGAAGGCCACACGGCCGAAATGCATCACGCTTTTTCTGCTGTCCAATAAAGCCCTTACCTGGATTCCTTGTGCGGCCTTTTCCTTTCAGCATGCTGGAGGGGCTCTGGGATATTTGTCGCGCCAGCCAGAGGCGCGTTAAGAGTCCCCGTTTCGCAAGCTGGCAGGTGTCCTCACTGGCTTCTGCATCTGCAGGTTTCGTCGTTTTCCAAGGGATTGGATTGACACCAGCACACCTCGCAGTGTTTGTTCAGTATGGTTTGCTGCCAGTTGGCAGCTCGTGACTTCACGTAGTTATTTGACTTATTACAGTCAACTTACAGCCGGACTGACTTCCACTTGCTTGGTTGAAACGTATGCGGGGACCCAGGTGAGGCTTCAGGACTTACTCCAACCGGGTTCACCACGCCTTGCCCTGCAGTACACCAGCCACATTGGTTCCAACTTTGTTTCCCCACGCAACACCTGCCCGAAAATAAAGCATCTTGGGAGTTGCAGTTTTTACAGCGCTGCACTTGGTGGGCGATCACATGACTGGGGATGGAGGGTGCTCCCACCAATGGGAGTCTGCAGTACCATTTAAAAGAGAAGGCGTGGCTATGTACTTGGTGAGCAGCGGCGTCTGAGGAAGGCCACACGGCCGAAATGCATCACGCTTTTTCTGCTGTCCAATAAAGCCCTTACCTGGATTCCTTGTGCGGCCTTTTCCTTTCAGCATGCTGGAGGGGCTCTGGGATATATATATATATATATATATATATATATATATTATCTACTGGCGGTCGCCAGTAGATAGTTATAGTTAGGACCGTGTTTCCATAGGAAATCCGCAACATTCTATTTGGAATAACTTTGGCGCCGATTGACAAATCCTCGCGAAATTCTCAAAATAGGTGGGGCGCTCCGCTCCGCTCCTACCCTCAAAGTCTCGGGGGGATTCGTCAAGCGGGGGCTGAGAAAAAGGGGGGGTCCCAAAACGCGTTTTCCGTAGGACCTTTAGTCCGAGCTACAGCCCGAACGGCTGAATAGAATTACTTGAAATTTGGTAGAGAGGTAGCCGTCAGGTCAGGGATGTGCCTTTTGAAGGTCTCGTGTAAATCTGTTCAGTATTTCCTGAGAAAATAGCATTTAAATCAATATATATATCTATAGGTGCGCTCCGAGCGCGTACCGTAAGCTTACCGTACGCGCACGCCGCCGCGCACGAGCGCGATTCTGATTGGTTGTTAGATCTCAGTAAACATTCGAATCGGTCGAAACCAGGAAGTGTTGGCCGCCATTTTGTCTCTCGCAGTCTGAGGGGGTGAAAAACAAAGGTGGAGAACGTGAAAAGGGGGCAGGGTGGACAGTTCCTGACCCCCTAGCCTTTGTCAGGGGGTCCCAGAAGGACCCCCAAGGGCAAAAATTAATTTTAATATTTTTTCAAAAAATCGCCGAATGCGTGTAGCGTACGCGCACGGCATAACGGAGAAATTCCGCGAGAAAAAATTCTGCGAACTTCACGTAACTATTCCGTGATTACGCGTACCATACGCGCACGGCAAAAACATTTTTTCAAAAAGGAAAGCTTAAAAAAAAAAAAAATTGGGAGGTAAGGTTGGTTCTTAAAAGAGCCGTTGGGTTAATACAGGGATGGAGGAAAGAAAGAATGGGAATATTATGAGCGTCTACAAACGTGCTGGTCTATCTTATTGTTAATAAGGGAAACACTGGTCTCCCCAAAAACAATAAGACCACAACATGTTGTACACCTCATTAAAACCCTCCGAAATCGAGGGTTAATGTCCAGAGGAGCAGAAGAAGGTGATGCTCCCACTTCAGAGGAAGGGCTCAGCTGAGCTGCCGATGATGTACTCGGCTGAGCTTCTGAGGTTGGGCTCCGGTGACTTACTGAAGAGTTTTCTTCAGTATGTCGAGCAAACGTCCTGGGATGTTTATCCCTAATGTGTCTCATCATAGAGTGATTTCCAAAGGAATACTTCTTCCTTGGATCACCTCTAGATAAAACACGGTCACAAAGTGTGCAAGTGACCAATGGAGCATTGACCTTTTTCTGCCCCTCTGGAAAAGTAAAATACTCCCACACAAAAGAATCCTTTTGTTTCCTCCTTCTCTGTCTGATGATGGTGCTGCTAGGCTCACTCTCAGAAGAGGTCTGCTGCTCTGCCATTGTATCTCAATGTCAATTCAGCTCCTTCTCCTAGGGGATCTCAAGCAGTAATGAGGGGAATGGGTGTGGTGTGGGAAGTTTCTGGAACTGAAAGTAGTTTCAACCAATGAAAAGTGTTCTTTGTGGATCACATGACCTACCGTGCGCGCTCCGTAAGCTTACGGTATGCGCTCGTAAACAAGTACGCATGCGCAAACGTGACGCTTACGGAGCGCATACGTAAAACGCACTCGTGCATGCGCATTACACACCCCTGCGTAACCGCGACGTTGCTTCCGCGCAACGCGCATGCGTGTACGCGTACGTCACGTACGTATCACGTAAGCGCACTGTATTTATGACGTACGGAGCGCGTAGCGTCAGCTTATCGTATCACGTAAGCACACCGTACTTATGACGTACGGAGCGCGTAGCGTCAGCTTACCGTACGCGCACGGCAAAAAATGCATTAAAAAACATTAATTTTTTAAAAATTAACCATTCCATAATGCAGGATATAGTACATATATTATTTTCTACATAGGTTGGAAATTATTTTTTCCCAAAAATCTCAAAAAAAAATTTGCATTTAAAAAACCGTACAAATTCACAGAAAAAACCATAGGTTTCACACACGTTATAGTTAGGAATTAGCATTTAAAAAACCTTGCAAATTCACTGAAAAAACCATAGGTTTCACACATGTTATAGTTAGCTGGACATTTCACTCGTAAAAAAACCAATGAAATTCCCCCGTTATAGTTAGTGCAGGCAACTATAACTCACGCGACCGCAATCCTCTGTTGATGCTAATACTGTATCTTTAGCTTACATATATTACAAATATTTATTTTTCATAAAGACACATATGTCATCAGTGATGTAATATTTGACATCATCAGCAGAGGATTGCGGTCGCGTGAGTTATAGTTGCCTGCACTAACTATAACGGGGGAATTTCCTTGGTTTTTTACGAGTGAAATGTCCAGCTAACTATAACATGTGTGAAACCTATGGTTTTTTCAGTGAATATATATATATATATATATATATATATATATATATATATATATATATATATATATTCACTTAGAAGACCATAGGTTTCACACATGTTATAGTTAGGTGGACATTTCACTCGTAAAAAACCAATGAAATTCCCCCAATATAGTTAGTTCAGATAACTATAACTCGCGCGCCCGCAATCCACTGCTCATGACGTCACATATTACATCACTCATGACATGGTCAGTGGCATCACTCATGACATTACTGATGACATCATCCTTGTGATAGAGTGGCGGTCGCGCGAGTTATAGTTATCTGAACTAACTATAACGGGGGAATTTCATTGGTTTTTTACGAGTGAAATGTCCACCTAACTATAACATGTGTGTGAAACCTAGGGTTTTTTAAGTGAATTTGCAAGGTTTTTTAAATGCTAATTCCTAACTATAACATGTGTGAAACCTATGGTTTTTTCAGTGAATTTGTACGGTTTTTTAAATGCTAAGTTATGTATGTATTATTATATTTTTATATATTTATTTTACAATAAACTACGTATTAAAAAGTTTTTTTTTTAATGGTTTTTCTCCATGCGCTCACCCCTCGATTTAAAAAAAAAAAAAAAAATGTTTTTTTCTGCCTTTGGGGTCCTTCAGGGACCCCCTGACAAAGGCTAGGGGGGTCACAAACTCTCTACCCTGCCCCCTTTTCACGTTCGCCACCTTCCTTTTTCACTCTCGCACTCAAAACAAACAAAATGGCGGCAGACACTTCCTGATTTCGACCGATTCGAACGTTGACTGATATGTAACCACCAATCAGAATTACGCTCGCGCACGTTAGGGTGCGCGCACCGTGCGCGCACGGTGCACGGCTATAGATATGTATGTACTTTCAACTGCAATTTTCTCAGGAACTACTGAACAGATTGACTCCATATATGCAAAAGGCACATCCCTGACCAGAGGACTACCTCTTTGCCAAATTTCAAGTAATTCTGTTCAGCCGTTCGGGCTGTACCTTCGACTAAAGGTCCTATGGGAAAATGCATGGGGAAAACGCCTTTTGGGACCCCCCTTTTTTCTCGGCCCCCGCTTGACGAATCCCCCCGAGACTTTCAGGGTAGGAGCTGAGCAGAGCGCCCCATTAGTTTTGAAAATTTCACGAGGATTCGTCAACCGGTGCCAAAGTTATTCAAAATAGAATTTTGAGATTTCCTATGGAAACACGGTCCTAACTATAACTTTCCGAACTATAACGTCCCTGAGACCTTTGGTTTTTCATTGAAAAAAAAGAATAATATATATATATATATATATATATATATATATTTTTTTTTTTTACCTACTGGCGGTCGCACCCCAAAAAAAATAATAAATAAATATATCCCCCCAAAAAATTTTTGGGGTTTAGTTTTTAAGTGGCTCTTAAAAGAGCCCTTGAGTTAATGGAGGGAAACAGGAAGAGAAAAACGAAAAAAAAGAAAAAACATCTATGGCCTACTGCACTCATGGGCATCAAATTTTCTCTGAATGAGATCAAGACTGGTCTCACACACAGAAATAAGTTTACCGCAATCAGTGCAGCGTGTGGACAACCTCGCAAAACAAGGTGGTCCAAAACGAGGTGTGGAAGAAGGCAAAGGCACCACTGCAGAAGAAGTGCTCGGCTGAGCTGCCGAAGATGTGCTCGGCTGAGCTGCTGCAGATGTCGTCGGTTGAGCAGGTGGAGGGTTTGCTCCAGAAGCTCGACGAAAAGTCACTGGATGCATTTTGTCAACATGCCTCAACATAGTGTGAATGCTAAAAGAATACTACTTGTTAGGATTCCCACGTGACAAGACTTTTTGACAAAGTACACATGTAACTTTAGGTGCATTTACCTTTTTTTGTCCCTCTGGAAAAGTGAAAAACTGCCATATAAAGCTGTCTTTCTGCTTCCTGCTCCTCTGCCTCTCAAGAGTGTCCTGGTCACTGTCTGAAGATGGTTGCTGTTCAGCCATTGTCTCTCAACAACAGAATAGCTCCTTCTCCAAATGAATCAGAACTAATAATGAGGGGAGTAGGTGTGGTTTGGGAAGAATCTGGAACTGAAAGTACTTCAAACCAATCAAAAGTGATGATTCTTGATCACATGACTTGCCATGAGGGGATTGGGTGTGGTGTCGAAACAATCAGAAACTGAAAGTAATGATAACCAATAAGAAGTGTTGTTTTATTATGCATATAACCCGAGGTGCGCGCACTGCGCAAGCTCCGAGCGCGCACCTCGTGATTACGCATGCGCGAACGCGTAGGTGCGCATGTGCATACGTCATATGCGCGTACGTAGCGCGCATACGTTGAACACGCGTATACGTGAACGTTATTGCGCGTAATTTAAGCGTATGCGGAAGTAAACCGCGTGGAGCGCGTAGGACGCACGCACGCATGCGTACGTACGTACGCATGCGTACTGGGTGCGCGCTCCCAGCGCGCACTATGACGTATATATGCGTACGTAAATAACGTACGACGGTATTCATTAAAAACTTACGAAATTATACTAGGAGCGCGCTCAGAGCGCGCACCCCAAGAATTTATATTAAAAAAAAAAGTGGAGAAAAATTAATTGCATAAATTAAAAAAACTGTTCAACTTTATCCTATTTGAAATTTTTTTTAAAAAGCAAAAACAAATAAAAGGATACAGATAATATATAAATGGATACATAGGAATTTTATTTTTAAAATACATTTTTTTTTTAAATTAAATAATTCAAAAATTAGCATTAAAAAAACCGTACAAATTCACTGAAAAAACCAAAGGTTTCACACACGTTATAGTTAGGAATTAGCATTTAAAAAACCTTGCAAATTCACTGAAAAAACCATAGGTTTCACACATGTTATAGTTAGCTGGACATTTCTCTCATACAAAACCAATGAAATTCCCCCGTTATAGTTAGTTCAGCTAACTATAACTCGCGCCCCACCAATGCACTGCTGATGACGTCACATATTACATCACTCATGACATGGTCAGTGACATCACTCATGACATCACTGATGACATCTCAAATGACATCACTGATGACATCACGGATGACATCATCCAGTGAATGTCTGTTTTTCTGAAAATTAAATATGTTTTATATATGTATATCTCAAGGTCGATGGAAGAATAAATGGGTATATAAGTGTCTAAATGGATGATTTGTTTTTGAAAAATTGATTGTATAACTGACTGATTAAGTGTATCTTAGGGAATACATGGCTTAGTGAGTAATGTTTAAATATGTAAATATCTTTATCAGTCATGCATTACATGCTGTGGTGCATGATGGCAAAATGCCTGGCGACAGGAGTTATATTTAGCTCACTAACTATAATGGCTGAATTTCACTAGTTTTGTAGGAGTGAAATCTGAGCCAGCAATAACGTCCCTGTAATCTTTCGTTTTTTCAGGGAATTTCTAAATGTTTTGTAAATGCTAATACCTAACTATAACATCCTTCTAACCTTTGGCTTTTTCAGTGAATTCCAAAGGTTTTTTAAATGCTAATTCCTAACTTTAATACCCCTGTAACCTTTGGTTCTTCCAGTGAATTTCAATGTTTGTTTAAGTAGTAGTCGCGTTTGCAGAGTGGTGGAAAAAGGTGTAATGTCCAAGTTCCTCAGGAGCAGTAACCTTCACTGACCACCCTCTGGCAGCACTAACTCTGTGAATATGATATACACCAGTGGAATTGAGTGGCCGCTAGGGGGAAGGGTTTTGGAGATGCTACTTCAGGGAGGGAGACCTGGAACGACAAGGAATAGTAATCATTGTTATGGTGAAGTTGAGGATGTGGTGTACTATGTAGTATATGGATATTAGGACCACCCTTACCTGTCAGGGAAATAAATTGTGGTGTACTCTCACACATGATAGTTCTCACTCATTCAAATATGCTATGCATTCCTTCACTGTTCAAATCATTCAGACACTTGACTCAGGATGAATGATTCAGCATTCACAGTTTAATGCAGCACTTGTTGTAGTAATGTTACTGATAGACTCCAATGCTCATGAGCCCTTTGAATTATTATTCAATAGTTCTTTCACAAGATTCATAGATCTAAACACAGATTCACAAACTGCAGTAGTTCTTTCATAAGGTTCATAGATAAGACACAGAATTACACTGTTTCTTCACACTTTTTTTGCCTCAGTCTTGTAAACAAATATTCCATATCCAGGATCATCAAAATATCAAAGTGGATGATTGTGCTAATATTCAGATTATACCAGCAGTCTTCATGTACACACTGCTCAGCCTTTAAGAATAACAGTCATGAGACGCGCGAGCGTGCGAAACAAGATGGCCGCCGCGTAGAGAGCTCCGGCGCTTTTTCACCCGTTTTTCGATCTACAATGACGATTCCTGTCAGTTTTGCGGCGCAAATGAGGTCTCTTAACTTGTAGGGTCCATACCTGTGGAGTGCTGTGGTTTTCTTGGGGATTTGGATGGTGTTGGAGGCATTTCTTGGTATCCAGCCTCTGCTTCCAGCTCTGCCTTCAGGTATTCCCAGCTTTGTCTGTCAGGGGGCAGAGCAATCCTTCAGGAAAGGGCCTGGCTTGGGCCTAGCCACTCCCATAACCCATTATAGCTGCTGCACCAGCTCTACTAAGGATTTTCTCACTGCTGCAGTATTTTTTCTTTCTTTTTCTTGCTCTTTTGCTGTTATTTTTTCAATTCCTTTATTTTATTTTTTATTATTATTATTCTGCTTTTGATATTATTACAACATGGATAATAAAAATATTCATCCTAAAAGGAAGCAGCAGGTTTCACCTCCGCCAATTAAACAAAGGCGGTAGAGTCAGCAGAACCTTCATTATCCTTAATTTTAGAGGAAATTCAGGCGCTCCGTGTCAACACAGATTCTATTGCCTCAGAGATTAAAAATGTTCGAAAGGAAATGGCGTGTCTGTCAATGAAAATCTCTGATAATGCAATTAAAATACAAGATAATAAGGCTAAGCTTGAGACTTTCACTCCTCTTGTTGCGAAAATATCACCTATGTCTACCCGACTTCTCAAGATGGAAAATCGTAATAGACAATACAACTTACGCATTTTTAATTTACCAGAGGATGTGGAAGGTGGTAACTGTAGATCGTATTTGGAAAATCTGATTCCTGGCCTTCTACAAATTAAATTTCCAGAAAAATTTGAGATTGACAAGGCCCATAGAATTCCTTCACATCGCAATCCTGAACATACCAAACCTCGTCAAATGATTTTCAAAGTCCTCAGGCATCATCATTTGGTTTTGATTCGAAAGGCAGCACGAGAGATTCCTTCCTTGATGGTCAATGGGAATAAAATTTTTATTCATCAAGACTTTGCTAAGGAAACAGTTTCCATTCGCAAGGAATTTTCTGCTCTTCGCCCTCAACTGAGAAGTCTTGGGTTCAAATATGGTCTTTTTGACCCTTCAACAATGCGTATCTGGAAGGACAATCTTTCTAAATCTTTTCAGCGTCCTGATGACTTGCGTCAGTTTTTGGATCAGCGTTCACAGCATTCCATGGATACTCATGACTCTAATACTTGATTATAGCTAATTTACGTATTTTCTGACAGGTTAATGGTTTATTACTACATTGGGCTCCAACGGCTCGTTCATGCTTGTAAAGCGTATGTGCGTTTCAACCTTGATATTTTTGTACCCTGTTTGTCGTTCTCTCCTTCTTTTAATTTTTTCCTGTCCTTTTACTAGTTCTGGAGCTACTATTTTCTCTTATTATTGTTCTTTTTCTTTTCTTTATTTCCTCTTCTTGATTTTTTTATTCTTTCACTCTTCATTATGGCTAATATCCACAATATTAAAGTTGTTTCGCTAAATGTTAAAGGTTTACGTCATCCAGTTAAGCGTACAAAAATTTTAGATTATTTAGGTAGTTGTAAGGCAGATATTTGTTTTGTTCAAGAGACTCATATAGATGATAAAATCTTAAATTATATGAAGAAGAAATGGGTAGATACTATTGTTTCATCACCTGCTATTGGAAAAAAAAAATGGTGTGGCTATTTTTGTTGCAAAAAAATTGCATTGCCAAGTCTTAAGTAAAATTTCGCATGCGGAAGGCAGATATATTATTGCTAAAATTAAAATTCATGATTCAGTCATATTTTTACTCAATGTTTATGGTCCTACTGCAGATGACCCTCTTCTTTGGTCTAATATTACCACTGAGGTTCTAAAGTTGGGTAAAGTTCCTTTAATTGTTGGAGGTGACTTTAATGTTATTGCTGACCCATTATTGGATAGAGTATCTAGTACTAAATTTCGCTCTCCTAAGGTTTTTCATGCTTTTAAATCATTTATTCATACCACCAAGTTAGTTGACATTTGGCGTTTGCATTTTCCTACAGAAAAATGCTTTACATTTTTCTCTAATCCACATAATTCGCATTCTAGAATTGATTACTTCTTAATCTCCACGCAACTAGTCCAATCTGCAAAGACTCCTAAGATTGGTAATATTGACGTCTCTGATCATGCCTTGATTTCTTTTGTTCTGAATTTAACTTCAAATTTTACAAACCAAACTAGATGGCGTATGAATACTGGAATTGTTCTTAATGAACATAATAAGCCCAAACTCTTAAATGCCATTCAAGATTATTTTTTACTCAACCCTGAAGGATCCACTTCTATGGTCAACAGATGGGACGCCTTTAAAGCTTACATTAGGGGTGTAACTATTTCTATTATGGCCTACGAAAATAAAACATTCAATGCACATATTAGAAGTTTGGAAAAGCAAATTGCGAAATTTGAAAGGCTTTTTATTTCGTCAAATGATCCCCAATTCAAAGTCAAACTACAAAAACTTCGATATGAATTTAACTCAATCCTTAGTACAAGAGCTGGCATCCAAATTTCTAATTCTAAGGCCAAATTCTGTTTTAATGCCAACAGATCTGGGAAACTTTTAGCTAATTATTTACGTATAAAAAAAGATAGAACGCAAATTACCTCAATTCATGGCCCTATTGGTAAAATTGCAATATCTCATAATGATATTGTTAAGGAATTTTTGGATTTTTACTCTACTTTATATAATAAGCCTGATATTCATGATCCCTCCTTACTGGGCTCCTTTTTAAATACATGTGATTTGCCCAAAATTTCACAATCGGATAGGCTTGGGCTAGATTTACCCATTACTGCAGATGAAATTTTAACTGCCATTAAATCCCTAAAAAAAAAAAATCCCCTGGCCCGGATGGTATCCCAGCTGAGTTTTATAAAGAGTTCCAGTCCCAACTTTTGCCTTATTTATTTCAACTTTCTACTTTTTTTGGTTCTTCAGGAACGATCTCAGGTTCTTTTACTGATGCTTTAATTATTGTACTTCCCACACCAGATAAAGATCCCACTCTTGTTTAAAATTATCGCCCTATTTCTTTAATTAATCAAGACTGTAAATTGTATGCTAAAATACTTGCCTCTAGATTGTCCCCTGTATTAGATTCTATTATACATCTTGATCAATCCGGTTTTATGAAGAATAGATATTCTACAAATAACACAAGAACCTATTACACGTTATTGAACAGAGTTCCACTTTAATTTCCCCCGCAGGAATTTTGGCTTTGGAAGCAGAGAAAGCTTTCGATAAAATCCATTGGCAATTTTTATTTCAAACCTTATTATCATTTAATTTTGGTACTTCGTTTATTCGTATGATTTCTGTTCTGTATTATGCCCCTTCTGCTCGTTTATTTGTCAATGGCCAAGTGTCTAGTCAGTTTTTTCTTTTTAGAGGTACAAGACAAGGATGTCCCCTCTCTCCACTTTTATTTTTAATTGGAATTGAACCTTTCCTTACTCATATAGGAAAATGTGTTAATATTAAAGTTATTAAGATATAGGATGTTTATATCAAAACCTTAGCTTATGCTGATGATGTGCTGTTATTTATTAGCGATCCTATATCCTCAATGCCTTCCTTATTAGAAATTATTGCAAAATACTCCATGGTTTCTGGTTATACACTTAACATTAATAAAACTGAATTTTTCCCCTTAAACATCTTCTGTGCTCCTGATATGTTACCCATGACTGATATTATTTGGCAAAAAGATAAATTAAAATATCTTGGGATTTTATTTTCGTCCTCCATAAAAGCAACATTAACATTAAATAGTAACTTTATTCTGAATTATATCAAAGATAAAACGTCTAAATGGTCTTCACTTCACCTCTCTTGGTGGGGTAGAATGGACTCCATTAAAATGACGATTGCTCCTAAAAAAATTTATACACTTGCTATTATTCCTATTCAATTTCCATTACAATTCTATAAAGATATTGATAGACTTCTCTCCAAATTTCTCTGGAACAATAAATCAATTCGCATTGGTTATAAAAAATAAAATATACCCAAGTGCAATGCTGGATTTGGATTGCCTGACTTTTTTCTCTATCACAAAGCATTTATACTGAAACAAAGTTCCATATGGCTTACTCCTTCCTCTTTAAATAACCATCCTACTTGGCTTCATATAGAGCAGTCTCTTGTGGATCCTTTTCCATTGACCACCTTGCTAACAATGTCTAACAGGTCACAATATTTGCAAAAATCGGTTATTATCAAATCCACTAAACTCATTTTTAATGACCTGGATTCAAATTTTTTATCCCCTATGGTCTTTACTGAAGATTTGTCATTATGGCATAGTAATGTTATTAAACTGAATAGAAATGTTAAGTTCTGGAATTCTTGGATTAAAGCTGGTATCTTTTATCTTAAAGATATTTATTTCGACAATGTTTTTATTTCTTTTGAAGCTTTGCAAATGAAATTTAGTTTACCTCAATCTGATTTTATTAAATTTGAGTCTTTATGTAATTCAATTTTAGATTCCTTCCCTCATGGTATTCCGTTTAATGTTAAAGCAGATTTAGCAATATATATTCAAACTATCTCTACATCATCCCATACTGTTTCTATTTTATATAAAAAATTATCTAATTCTATAGGAAACAATTTAAATATAATTTCATCATTTTGGAATGCTGAGCTTTCACTTTCTTTGTCCAACGATACTTGGAAGATTATTTGGCTTAATAGTATTTCAGGCTGGCTGCCTGTTTCGCTTTACCAAACCAATTCTTATATTTTATTCAATTGTTTATGGACTCCAGTACGTTTATTTCGTGCTAAACTGCTGCAAGATGACATTTGTTGGCATTGTAAATTACTTCCTGGATCATTACAACATATGCTTTTTGATTGTCCATTAATTTTTAAATTTTGGTCTGATGTTTGGGATATTGTACAACAAATATTTCATATCCATGATGTTATTTCTTATAAAATGTTAATATGTAAATCTGTTGCTCTTTTGCATAACTTAACTGAATTAGAAGGTAAACTGTTTAATTTCCTAATATCAGCTGCTTTAAAGTCCATTACATTTTGCTGGAAGGATATTTCGACATTATCAGTTCATGCTTGGTGGTCATGGGTCATTTTTACAAGAAGAGGTGCTCAATTATCCCTGAACGGGATTAATCATTACTCTAATTTGTTTCGCTCTTTTTGGTTACCTATAGATGTATATTTATCTCTATAATTGTATATTTATACTTGATATACCGTTTTATTGTCATTATACTTAATTTTTATATGATGAATGTAGCTCTACTTCCTCATAGTTGACATTGTAATTATTCATGGCTCCCTCCCTTCCTTCCCTTTTCGTTTATCCTCCCCCCCCCTTTAATTGATTCTTTACACATCCTTACCTATTGTAATTTATGATTGCTTTTGAAAATCTCTTATTTTATATAGGTATTTTCGCTTATGGCCAATGTTTTTTTGTATTGTCTGTATATGTTTATTATTATGAAAATTCAATAAAACATTTTGAACTTAAAAAAGAATAACAGTCATGACTGTTTGATAAGAGTGATGGCTAAGCCCATGCGGGAAGTGCATGAAAGATCGCTCATCCTACCGTGATTCTTCCTGGTTGAAGTGTTGGCAGCCAATCAAATTTCAGTAGGGTTTCAGTCAGCTGTTGAGCTCCCAGATATCCATATTTTTTAAACCTAAATATCTCTGAAACTACTGAACGGATTTACAACAAATTATAAAAAAAACATGCTTTCTGGACCAACATCTAGCTTTTTGCTAAATTTGGTGTAATTCCGTTCAGCGGTTTGAACTGTAGTCATGTTCAAAAAATGAAAAATACCCATAGACATAACATGGAGAACACATGTTTTGGTACCCCTCTTTTATTTCAACCCCAATTTACCGTTCACCCCGAAACTTTGAACACAGCTGCTGAACCAAAAAGGGGATATTTTATGAAAATTTCATGAAGATTCATCAAGCAGCACCAAAGTTTTTGGCAAAACAAAAACCGTTTTTCCTGTGGAAACTTTGGTCTTAACTATAACTACCTACTGGCAACTGCCAGTAGGTTTTTATAGATGTTTATATATATATTTATATACATATATATAATATATATATATAATATGTGTGTGGCTAAAGTGCCCCTTGCAGTACATAATAAGGATTTCGCAAGTCACTGAAGAGTTCCTTAACTATATAAGGTTATGGAACTCCGAGGTGACATGCAATGACCTTATCATGTACGCTATGGGGTAAATTATCCCTTTTATGTTATGAACACATATAAACCACTTAAAACCTTTGTCCATATCTCCTTGATATGAAAGAGTGAAAATGTTTTTGAATATGAAAAATAAAAACAGAACCTCTAGTGCAAAATTATCACATCAAAAACCTGTTACAGATATTAAACATGGTTCAATACAAGTCAGTTTTATAAAAAAAAATAAAAGCTGCAGTAGCTCAGAATGTGCAGACACATGCAGAAAGATTCTAGCTTTTCTCTAACTTTCTGATGAGTGCAAAAATCAAAATCTTCTCTCTGCTTGTCATTGTAAGGTAAAAGGCATAGGAGATGAAAGAAAAGCAATGTTCCTTTTCTTTACTCTAAATAGCTGTTTCCATCATGCTCCGTGACCTGACCTACCTTTCACCCCTGCTGCTGGCTCTGGTAGCAGGTATTGTGACCCCAGAACTTGACTGTTATTACTTATAATAGTTAAGTTATGACATCTTTTCTTTAATCGGTGACCTGCTGCATCACAAATCACCGATTATAAAGAAATTAGAGACAGCCATTTATACAGGGTTTACAGAATCCTATGTATTAAATATCTATGGGCCCGATTCACAGAACTAACTTAAGACAAAATCCTAAACTTACTACTTTTGGTATTCACAGAAGTTAGGATTTTGTCTTAAGTTTGTCTGAAGACAAACTTAAGACAGACTTAAGACAAACTTAAGACAAACTTAAGACAGACTTAAGACAGACTTAAGTTAGGATTTTGTCTTAAGTCTGTCTTAAGTCTGTCTTAAGTCTGTCTTAAGTTTGTCTTAAGTTTGTCTTAAGTCTGTCTTAAGTCTGTCTTAAGTTTGTCTTAAGACAAAATTAAGACAAAATACTAACTTCTGTGAATACCAAAAGTAGTAAGTTTAGGACTTTGTCTTAAGTTAGTTCTGTGAATCGGGCCCCCATGTATATCCGTAAACACCAGCGGTTGGCGGAAGGCACCCCAGACCCAGAGGTGCACAATAAATAGTGCCACACTGCTTACATTTCTAGTATCATTTCTATTATCAAGTGCAGAGGTGAAAACAAGTCCTTATTTTTATCTGTGCACTTTAAATTCAATTAAATGCATTCATCAGCTGACCTTACTGGATGGAGTGGGATATTAGAGCAATGTATATATAAAATTAAACTTTCCATGAAGAAAGTAAGATTCATTAAATGGCGCCAAAGCCATTTGCTCTGGACACACAATCCTAACCGTAACTACAGAGTGGCGCCTGGCATTCTGTAACATAAATATAAAAATGGGATTCTATAATCCCTGTATAAACGCCAGTTGCTAGTTTCTTTATAGTCCGTGACTTGCGACACACTAAATCACCGATTATAAAGAAAAGATGTCAGAACTCGACTATTTTAAGTTTATTACAGTCGCGTTCTGACATCACAATGCCTGCTGCCAGAGCCAGCAGGCGAGGCCAAAGGCAGCTCAGGTCATGAAGCATAATTAAAGCAGCTATTTAAAGCAACACAAACGGAACATTGCTTTGCTTTCTTCTGCTCCATTTTAATAGTTAACAATGACAAGCAGAGATAATATGTTTCTTTTTTGCACTCCTGAGATAGGGAAAAGCTAGAATCTTTCTGCATGTTTCTACACGTTTCGAGCTAGTGCCGCATTTTCTTTTGTTTTTTAAAGTGACTTGTATTAAACTGTTTCTAATACTTGTTTGCAACAAATATCTAGCAGGTTTTTAATGTGTTTAATTTTGCACAAAAGGCTTTATTTTTATTCTTCATGTTTGCAAAATGTGGAATTGAGAACCATGTGTCCATTGCCTTTCTTGCACATTGATCTAACAGATGGAGTAGCAACCAAACAAGGAAAGTCCCAGCAGTAAACCAATATGTTCCTTTAACATGAGCAGCAGATGTTTGAATGTCTTTTAAGGGCATGCCAGCTACTGCAATAGACTCCTTTAAAATGTTACCTTCAGCATATACTCAGTGCCCTAGCAAAAACTTACTCTTCATCTGAGTGTCAAGCTAGTTTCCAGCAGCCCCCTTAGTATGTTTGAAAAGTCCTACAACAAGAGATAAATGTGTTATACTTTAATATAAAATTGAAAACGGAACATTTCATGTATTCCAGGTTAGTGGGCTTTCATCTATGCATGCACAGTGGGACGGGCAAGGCAACATATGTTATGTTATGTTACGACTATTTATTGTGCGCACAGATACTCCAGCCAAGGAGCTTCCTGGCGCAGAGACAAGGTAGCACGTAACACAACCACAGGCTAAAAACAGATACTAAGAGACATAAGGATCATATCTTTCATGAGACAGTGCTTGTCCAAGACAGCGTGGCAAGAGTCAGAAGGAGAAAAGATGTACTTGCTGTGGTTTGGGCACCAGAATACTTTCACATACTCCTGCATGCAGGTTCTCTTGCTGCAAGAACTGATCACATGGTTGCATTTTCCCTGTCTGGAAAAAGCATCTGCAATAAATTAGGACTCACTCAAAGTCTGAACACTTGAATGCATGAAAACAAATGCTTTATTATTTATTGTTTATGAAATTGTCATAGCTTCTTTGACACAATGCCCAGGAGCATAGTGCACCTCATGAACAATGCAGTAAAGTAGATTGAAACCATTAATGGAAAAGACCTACACAATAAAAGGTAATGGCTTCTGTATTGTGCAAAAACAACCTCACTAAGGTGCCGATCACGATCCTGCAAAAACCGGGTACGAACCGTCGGACGGAGCATATTCTCCGTCCGACGCGTACCCGGTCGTCAAAATATACAAACATGGAATTACGATTCGCACGGAAACTCAATTTCCGTACGAATCGTACAAAACCCCGACTGACGAAAATAAACATACAAATGCGATCCGGAAAAGCGCCGACGTGACGTCGGGACGCACGCAGCCTGCCATTCACGAACCAGGAATTACGATTCGCACCGACGTCATCCAGCACGGACAATATTTTCCGGCTGCCAAAAACTGCCGGGAAATCAGGACGACGCGAACAAGGAGGACCTGTACGCGACGGACAGACATGGACCTGAACCTACGTGTCATCCCGGCCCTCACAGCAGTCGACCTCCTCTACAGGTTCCGATGCAGACGCCGCAGAAGGTCAGAACAACTAAGGGAGGGGGGATGGGGGGGGCAGGACCAGGGGCAGGCCACAAAACCACCACCAAAGTCACACAGCACACATGCCCTGGACATACCTGACACCCATGCCCTGGTCACTACGAGGGGGTGGGGGCGTGTCCAGCAAAGCCAGCGTCAGCCACGACGGAAGTGCCTGACGACGCGAACCGGCAACACAACTATACAGGTACGTCCCGTACCCACGCCTTAAGAGCGTGGGTACGAGTCGTACCACGCCCACACCTACGTCACCCCAACAATGGAGGGACGGCTGTACCCACATGGCAAAGGCCTGGGTATGGCCCGGACAAGCATCACATAGCGTGGGGACGGATATGTACGGACCGTACCCCCACCCCCGTATGCATGGAGCGTACCCCCAACCCCAACAGTGTAAGTACGACCCGTACCCCCACCCGCGTACGTATGGAGCGTACGCCCCACCCCAACAGTGTAAGTACGACCCGTACCCTCACCCGCGTATGCATGGAGCGTACCCCCCACCCCAACAGTGTAAGTACGACCCGTACCCCCACCCGCGTACGTATGGAGCGTACCCCCCACCCCAACAGTGTAAGTACGACCCGTACCCTCACCCGCGTATGCATGGAGCGTACCCCCACCCCAACAGTGTAAGTATGACCCGTACCCTCACCCGCGTACGTATGGAGCATACCCCCACCCCAACCGTGTATGTACGGTCCGTACCCCCACCCCAACAGTGTAAGTACGACCCGTACCCTCACCCGCGTACGTATACGTCCCACCCCAACAGTGTAAGTACGACCCGTACCCTCACCCGCGTACGTATACGTCCCACCCCAACAGTGTAAGTACGACCCGTACCCTCACCCGCGTTTGCATGGAGCGTACCCCAACAGTGTAAGTACGACCCGTACCCCCACCTCGTATGCATGGAGCGTACCCCAACCCCAACCGTGTATGTACGTACCGTACCACCACCCCAACAGTGTAAGTATGACCCGTACCCCACCTGCATATGTATGGAGCGTACTCCCACCCCAACAGTGTAAGTACGACCCGTACCCCACCCGCGTACGTATGGAGCCTACTCCCACCCCAACAGTGTAAGTACGAACCGTACCCCCATGGAGCGAACCCACACACGTGTATGTTCTAAGCGTACATATTGTTAAATAGGAGGGGTGTGTGCCTATCACTCCCAGCAGTGCCCAGACGCAGGAGGCGTGGGTGCCTATCACTCCCAGCAGTGCCCAGACACAGGAGGGGTGGGTGCAGAGTCCTCCCAGCAGTGCCCAGACGCAGGAGGGGTGGGTGTAGAGTCCCCCCAGCAGTGCCCAGACGCAGGAGGGGTGGGTGCCTATCACTCCCAGCAGTGCCCAGACACAGGAGGGGTGGGTGCAGAGTCCTCCCAGCAGTGCCCAGACATAGGAGGGGTGTGTGCAGAGTCCTCCCAGCAGTGCCCAGACACAGGAGGGGTGTGTGCAGAGTCCTCCCAGCAATGCCCAGACACAGGAGGGGTGGGTGTCTATCACTCCCGGCAGTGCCCAGACATAGGAGGGGTGGGTGCAGAGTCCTCCCAGCAGTGCCCAGACAGAGGAGGGGTGGGTGCAGAGTCCTCCCAGCAGTGCCCAGGCACAGGAGAGGTGGGTGTAGAGTCCCCCCAGCAGTGCCCAGACGCAGGAGGCGGGGGTGTAGAGTCCCCCCAGCTGTGCCCAGACGCAGGAGGGGTGGGTGCCTATCACTCCCAGCAGTGCCCAGACACAGGAGGGGTGGGTGCAGAGTCCCCCAGCAGTGCCCAGACGCAGGAGGGGTGGGTGCCTATCACTCCCAGCAGTGCCCAGACACAGGAGGGGTGTGTGCAGAGTCCTCCCAGCAGTGCCCAGACACAGGAGGGGTGTGTGCAGAGTCCTCCCAGCAGTGCCCAGTCACAAGAGGGGTGTGTGCCTAACACTCACAGCAGTGCCCAGACACAGGAGGGGTGTGTGCAGAGTCCTCCCAGCAGTGCCCAAACACAGGAGGGGTGTGTGCAGAGTCCTCCCAGCAGTGCCCAGTCACAAGAGGGGTGTGTGCCTTACACTCACAGCAGTGCCCAGACACAGGAGGGGTGTGTGCAGAGTCCTCCCAGCAGTGCCCAGACACAGGAGGGGTGTGTGCAGAGTCCTCCCAGCAGTGCCTAGTCACAAGAGGGGTGTGTGCCTAACACTCACAGCAGTGCCCATGGAACGCAAAGGGTGGAGTAGCCACAGATACCATGCCCACAAATTTCAGTCAGGTGCACAAAGACCCTGCAGTACATGTAACACATGTGTGCGAGGCTGGGAGTATACGCATGCATAGCGCAGAAAAGAAAACATGTCCACATGAAGTCATTTCAATAGTCCACATACACAAGTACAATGACTACCAAGGATGCCACGAATGATGCAGGTGGAGACATCGCTCAGCATGCATGTGCAAAGTTGAAGGAGTCCGTCACACACCCAGCTAATGTACACACAGCTCAGCGCTAAATATTGGGAACACCCTGCAGGGAAGATGTCAGGGTACACAGAGCAAGGAATACACCTTTGGAAAATTTCACCATGCAGCAACTGCTTCCATGAACACAGAAACCTAGCTAACACCATGTGATGGCACACAGATCCCAGGGTCCCCCCTATGACCAGCACACTACTACATTTCCCACACATCCAACACATGAACACCACCCAAAACCATGTAGCAGCCCCACCAACAGCAATACCAGCAAAGCAGTAGTGTTCCAAGGGGAAAAAAAAAATTGCTTTATTCAGCATGACCCAAAAAATCTTATTTGTAGGAAGTTCAATATTTACAAAGCCCATAGGGCAGTCCAGAAGTCACAGCTGGATGGGGGACACAGTGGGATGCGTGTCCCCTAGCTTGCCTGCACAGTTACATTCCGTCGTCTTCCACAGGGGTGAGGGCATCATGTGGGGGGGAAGAACCAGGCACCGCAGGGACAGGAGGGTGAAGGGTAGGCGTCGTGGGTGCAGGGATGGAGGACTCCACCACAGGGGGTGGGGCAGGGCCAAAGGCAGAGGCCAGGATCTCGCTGCACACCTTAGCAAGGTCCTCCAGGGAATCCCCTGCACCCGAAGGAACCACAGGCTCCAAGGAGGGGGAGGGGTCAGAGGGATGGGTCGCAGCACCACTGGGGAGGGTGTGGACGGGGGGGACTCAACCACCCTGACCGGGGACTTCCTTGACCACTTGCGTGGTGGTGTCACTGTGGGGCTCAGGGACAGAGCGGCCATGAAGAAGTCTTTAGGGGAGATGTGGCCAGGAGAGCTGAGGGGAGGGGATTTGGAGGGAGTGGATTTGGTGGAATGCGGACTCCCACTCTGGCTGCGTGTCACACGTTTGCCCCCCGACCCAGTGGGTGTGCCTACTTCACCCTGTGTGTGCGTGTCAGGAGGTGTGCGGTGGACCTTCCCTGCTGGTGTGGTGCCTTTGTGTGTTGTGGTGGGTGCATGCTGACGTCTGGGTGTACGTGGGACAGGCATGGGAGTGGGAAGTGTGGATGGGGCAGGGGTAGGGGGTGGGACGTAGCACTGCAGGAGACCCACTGCTGCAGTCAGTGTCGAGTCTATCGACCTCAGCAAGCTGCGTTGGTCAGCCTGCGATGAATGAATGCCCTCCAAATATGCCTCCATGTTGTTGAGGACCTGGCTGTGGCCATGGAGGACATTAAGGATCGCAGCCTGACCAATCTGCAACTGCCGCTGGATGTCCACAGACTCGGCATTGGCGGCAGCAGTGGAGACAGGGGCAGGGGGTGCGGTGCCTGGCAGGAAGGAGACATGTGGTGACCGGGCACGTTGGGAAGGGACACGAGCAAGTGGGAGGCAGCTGATGGCAATGGAGGGGGCGGGGCGAGATGTAGTGCTGCTGTCAGCTGCTGGTGCAGCCTCCGCCCACTCGGAGAGATCATCCTCGGACCCGTCAGCTTCATACTCTGTTGTGCCAGTCGACAGGTCCCCAGCTTCACTCTCCTCTGCCTCAGTCCCACTTGATGTGCCAGCCCCGATGTCACCGCTGGCACTAGTGCTCGGTCCCTCTGCTCCGTCTGTGCCCATGTCTCCCTCCGTGTCCCCCGACGATGCTGTGGGCAGGGTGAAGAGACAAAAATTAATCATACACCTGTATACATATGTCACATGAGTCCAATCTACATAGGTTACAGTGCATAGCCTGAAACAAAAGAAGAGTTACATCTACAAAACAAGGTACATATGTAGGGCATGCAAGACACAGTTGTTTGACCCACCATGCCACTGAAAAACTATAGAGAGCATGACACAATAGCAAATGAGATGGAATGGAATTTTGACTGAGGAGCAAGGCCCTGGGGACAATCCAGCACTGCATCTGCACCACACAGCGTGGCAGGAAATAGGGATGAGCAGGGACCATATCCAGGAACAAGAGGCACATGCAGCATAGGTTATACTGAAAACATGCCCACCATGACTGGCTCACTGCACCTTGAGTGCATGTCCAGACAAACATCACACACTGGCCAGTCCTAGCAAGGAGATATCAGGTTGTGACATGAAGGCCATGCCCGCACCACCCACCCCCTACATGAGACAATTATTTGGAGACACAGGAAGCACTTACATCCCTTAGTCTGGGTGAAATACACATGGGATGCAACAATTCAAGATTGCACACAAAATACCCAAGGTGCGCCTGTCCAAATAATCATGTACAAATGGGCATCATCAGATGATTGTAACAAGACACACAGGCAATGTCCACCGTGAGTATGAACAAGGAAAATCAGGTCAGGCTGTACAGTGGACACTTGTACTACATTTCATGTCAATATACATTTGGCCAGGGGACAATGGCACAGAGCACAACCTATGCTGTAGACACAGAGATTGTCGACATATTCGGATTACACACATGATACCTAGGAAAATATGCCCCTGGGGACAGTAGTGGCCACACAACTCCATGCTCCTGAATGGGAATGACTGCAACACACGCTACCATCCCCGCACTATGCGTACCGCACACTCATGCACCTCATGTCACAGGCCACCACATAGGACATGCGTGCTGTAAGGCCTCACACTTGAGAGACTAACTCCAATGTCTGGACTCAGCATTAGTGCCAACTGACATGGAACCCACATGACCAGAACTGGACAGGGCACAGGCAAGGTCCCAAAACCTGTTACACACCACCCCCACACATGATGCTGCAGGCATTGTACACGTGGAGAAGGTGCCAGGCTACATAACCTTGTGACGGAGTGACTTCACACAGACCAGGGAACACATTGCAAGGAGGGGAAGGGAGGCAGGAGAGCACTGCAATACTGTGGGTAACAGGATATGCACAGCACCATTAAACCCTGGCAGTGTATCCATGGAACAGTGCACTTACAAATGCTGGTGAAACACAACAAACACACATGTACCTACCCCCTTCCTGCTGCTGCATCTCCTGTAAGCGCCTGTCCAAGTCTGGAAATACCACCGCCAGCACACGCTTGTGGATGTGGGAGAGACGGTGGCGCCCGCGGTTCTTATGGCTCTCAGGTGAGTCCCCCAGCAGGACCCGTGCGATCCTCCACGTCCAGCACCGGATATCCTGCCAGCGTTTCCTCACCTGGGACAGGCGCCGTTTGCGACCATCCGCACTCCTCACGGCACTGACGGCGGTCAGCCAGATCTGCTCCTTGGCAGAGGCACCTACCTGTGAGGATGAACAAGTGACACTACATCAATACACCTGCAACATGTCACAGAGACACATATGAGAACAAATTAGCTGGTTACAACAAGGCATGTCATGCAGCCAACGCATTGCACCTTTGCCATAGGGACATACTCCTCTGGGGAAGGGCAAAAGCAGTACGTGCCAGTGAAAGTACACAGATGGAATGAGGGCAAAGACACAATCAATTATCAAGGCTCACACTGTGCATCACACCCACCCCTCCTGCGTCTGGGCACTGCTGGGAGTGATAGGCACCCACCCCTCCTGCGTCTGGGCACTGCTGGGAGGACTCTGCACCCACCCCTCCTGCGTCTGGGCACTGCTGGGAGGACTCTGCACCCACCCCTCCTGACTCTGGGCACTGCTGGGAGTGATAGGCACCCACCCCTCCTGCGTCTGGGCACTGCTGGGAGGACTCTGCACCCACCCCTCCTGACTCTGGTCACTGGCTGGGAGACATCAGGCATTCCCCCCCCTGGGACCCCCCCTACAGTACATAGCATGTGTGTCACACCTGGACACAATGGCAGAAGTCACAGTCACAAAAAAGGGACACAGTCTGTGCTAGTAGCCTCTGCACTCACCTGATACCCTGGTCGCCCATACAGCAGGGGGTACTGTGGGAGGATCACATCCAGCAATGCCAGGTTCTCCTCCAGGGTGAATGGCTGTGACCTCTCCACAGACCTTGACATGGTTCCAGGGAATCAGGAGCAGCAGCAGTGTGGTAGAATCGAAATATGTGCAGGCAAGTGATCCCTCATGGGACCTGGCTGCCTTATATCTGCCTTGCTGTCCTGTTTCATGCACAGGAGTACAGAGTGATTGGTCACTCACATTTGCATCCTATGTTTCCTCCAATCCCTTCAAACCTAGCACAGGCAGTGGGTTCTTATTGTGGTTTTTTTCTTCAGCATGATGTCAACCCCACAAACACATTGCAACAAAGTAGATTCATTCCAACTGACTTCTGCTGTGCACCTTCCAGAACAAATTCAAACTTAAAACTTGGTCTCCATGACAACCAGCATGCATGTAGGCCTTAATACTTGTCCCGCATGTGTCCCCTATGTAAATTTGAGCTTCACACACAGGTATGGTGCGTTCCGGGGCCCTAGGGCACCCCAAATGCATAGCAACGGCCCGTACAGGCGTGTGTAGAGGCCGTACCACTATGAGTATGCATACGCAAGAACACCCATAGTGGTACGGCCCGTACACGTGTGCGTACGTTCACTATCACTATGGGTGTCCTCGCGTATGCGTACTCGCAGTGGTACGGCCCGTACACACGCCTGTACGTTCACTATCACCATGGGTGTGCTCGCGTATGCGTACTCGCAGTGGTACGGCCCGTACACACGCCTGTACGTTCACTATGACCATGGGTGTGCTCGCGTATGCGTACTCGCAGTGGTACGGCCCGTACACACGCCTGTACGTTCACTATCACCATGGGTGTCCTTCGTATGCGTACTCGTAGTGGTACGGCCCGTACACACGCCTGTACGTTCACTATCACCATGGGTGTCCTTCGTATGCGTACTCGTAGTGGTACGGCCCGTACACACGCCTGTACGCTCACTATCACCATGGGTGTCCTCGCGTATGCGTACTCGTAGTGGTACGGCCCGTACACACGCTTGTACGCTCACTATCACCATGGGTGTCCTCGCGTATGCGTACTCGTAGTGATAGTGAGCGTACAGGCGTGTGTACGGGCGTCTCACTATGGGTGTTCTCGCGAATGCGTACTCATAGTGATAGTGAGCGTACAGGCGTGTGTACGGGCCTTACCACTACGATTACGCATACGCGAGAACACCCATGGTGATAGTGAGCGTACAGGCGTGTGTATGGGCCGTACCACTACGAGTACGCATACGTGAGGACACCCATGGAGATAGTGAGCGTACAGGCGTGTGTACGGGCCGTACCACTACGAGTACGCATACGCGAGGACACCCATGGTGATAGTGAGCGTACAGGCGTGTGTACGGGCCGTACCACTACGAGTACGCATACGCGAGGACACCCATGGTGATAGTGAACGTACAGGCGTGTGTACGGGCCGTACCACTGTGAGTACGCATACGCGAGGACACCCATAGTGATAGTGAACGTACGCACGCGTGTACGGGCCGTACCACTATGGGTGTTCTTGCTTATGCGTACTTACTGACCGTACATATGCCTGTACGCTCACCATCACTATGGGTACACAAACGGCAGCACTCCCATAGTGATATGGGAACGTACACAGGCCCTCTTAGCAGCAGTATGGTGGTTTTCACACATCACAGTGGTGACAGGCAGCACACAGGAAGGAATAGGGCTGACATACTTGTCCATGGATGGACATCAAGACATTGTCTGGGCAGTACTACATGTGTGGGGCACAGGTGTGAAAGGCTGTGATGTGGCACATGACTCCTGAGTCGAGAAGGCACCAGATGTATGATGAGATGTGTACACATGTAATGTGTGACGGTGCAATGTGTGCCAGGCATGCCCTTGACTCCTTTGACATGTGTGCATGTCGTACTGCACACTTGTGATGAGCGTCACTGGCATGGCATGGACACCAACACACGGAAGTGTCCCCTGAGGCCCGGTACAGGGGTTACCACACCTGACATGTCACTACCCACGGTGCACGATGTGACTATGTCATGTATGTGTGGGGGGTTCCCATTAGGTTGATGTTGGAGCTCCCTCAAAAGCTGCAGCTGTTGCAGCAACCAACATGTGTCTGTGTGTAGATTAACATTGCACACTGTTCCGCACACCATGCCACATGTGGTATCGGATGTGAGGTGCGTATGTATGCATGGGACACGGAGTAGCGTAACAAGGACATGTCTGCATCCTCTCTATGAATGTGTGGTGAGTCATGACATGTACACCTTCATGGCAAGGTGTGTGGGCTGTCCTAGTGTAATGTCATGTGACCTGTGGCTCTAGTGTTCCGCTACCAGTCTCTGCAATCGACATCCTACTTCTGCTGATGTGTGGATGTATGTCACTCCTGTCTTGCGTCTGGCTGTTCACTTGCACTGGGACACAGCTAATCCCATGCCATGGCATGTGGAGGTTCACAATCTCCGTGTGTAGCTGGGTCTTGGTAGGAGTGTCACCTGGCAGCCATACGTATCCAGGGCATGTGGCACATACCTGACTCCGTATGTAGTATAGGTGTATAGACAGATTAACATGTGCTCAGTACAAATTAATTGTTGTTGTGGTGCACTCACTCTTCCTTGTCACTTCCAAATTACTGCAGAGCGCCGCCTCTTCCCCGACCAATTCCGGACTTGGCTGCCATGCGGGAGAATGACTGTATCCGGTGCTACCGCTTCCCCCAACGGTTGATTCTGGATTTGACGGCGAGACTGGCACCACACCTGCAACCGCTGCACAGGTATCCTACGGCACTGACACCCAAGCTGAAGGTAATGGCAGCCCTACATTTTCTAGCCATGGGTACCTTTCAAAATACCATAGCTCATGTTGGTGGCATGTCCCAGAGCATGTTCTGCCGTGTGCTGCATGATTTCTTAGAGGCCATGTTGATTCACCTGGATGACTTCATCCATTTTCCTACCCCTGAAATGTTGACTGGGGTCAAGCGTGGATTCTATGCCCTGGGAGGGATGCCCCATGTCATTGGGTCCATAGATGGGACACATGTGGCTTTGGTACCACCACAGGCACAGGAGGTAGCGTACCAGAATCGCAAGCACTACCACTCCATCAATGCCCTTGTGGTGTGTCTGTCCAACATGGTGATTTCACATGTCTGTGCTCGTTTTCCAGGATCAGCACACGATGCCTACATCATGAGGCGTAGCAGGGTGCCTGAAATGATGACGCAGCTGCGCAACGAACGAGCATGTGTTGTTGGTGGGTACACTCTGTCTGTCCTGTATTTTGCGTAGACTTCCAGCACGACCGCTTCTCCTGTCCTGCTTATGTCCATGTGCGTTCCATGTAGGGGACGCTGGCTATCCCAACATGCCATGGCTGATCACACCTCTCCGCAACCCCATCACGCCGGTCCAGCTCCGCTACAACACCGCCCATGGCCGGACAAGGCGAGTGATAGAGAGGACGTTTGGCCTCCTGAAGAGCCGATTCAGATGCCTCCACAAGACCGGCGGCGCCCTCCCATATGCCCTGGCGAAGGTCTGCAAAATCTTCATGGTCTGCTGCATGCTGCACAACATGGCAGTTGAGAAAGCTGTGCCACTCATCCTGGATCAAGATGACCAGGACCATCCACCCGTGGAGGACGAAGGGCTTGGCAATGGGGCTAGTGATGTGGAGGATGTGGAGCCGCAAGAGGACATCCGGACTCGGCTCATACGCGACTTCTTTGCTTAGTGGTGAGTACCAGTGTCTGAGTGTGCACGCATTGGTCCCCGTGTGGCATGTGTTGCGATGTGTGTCTCCACCTGCATGTATGGCACGTGAGTCAGAGGTGTGTGTGGGTGTGTCACTGGAGTGATGGTGCCAGTGATGGTTGTATTTCCCCAGTCATAATTGTGACCTAGCATGTTGTCATCCATACATGTGTCGAGTACATGCACATGCAAGTGGCTGTGCTTTTTGTGGCTGACTTCTTGTGTGTCTCTCTTCCCCAGGTACTTGTGCATGCCGTCTGCTGGTTGCATTGTTGTGGCACTGCTATTCCTCATGGACACGTCATCATGTGCTGACTCAGCGTTACAGGTACGGCCATGTTTGGAAGTCTCCTTAGGGTAAGGGATGCATCAGGGGTGTATTGGGTGTGGCAGTTGTTCACGATGTATGCACACTGCCCCTGTCGATGTTTGGTTCCTCTGCAGACATGTTGCATCACCATGGTACACATTACATGCAGCTGGGTACACCTGAATAGATGGTCAGACTTGTTGACAGTCATCAGTGATGGGATTGTGGAATGTGATGGTGGCATCAATGTGTGTAACACTGCCCTCGGACACATACGGTTTGCATTGGCTTGACATGCTGTGGGACTTCCACATCAGCGGATCAATGGTGTATGGCAGGCTCTCCGTGAGCAGCTGGGGGTGTTTAGCTGTTAGCCGACACTTGTGTGCCAGTTCCATGGCTATCACGCATTTGTGCTGCAGAAGGGGGGTGCCAGTGTTGGACCCACATGTTACTCCACATGAACTGTTCATGTGTACTTCGAGTTGCCTCTGCAATCCCGAATACATGACTAATAAAGGTGTCCCTATGCCTCCAAGGTGCCTCTTCTCAGTCAATGCTGGTGTGTTGCCACGGTGCATCCGGCATGTCTGGCATGGTTTTCCGTGATAGTGGCTATGTGTCTATGTGTCGAGTAGCAAGATACAAGCTGTTTGTGTGGGATTAGACTGTGTATTGTGCATGATGTCCATGACTGTGTGGGTATTGTGACATGTGCCATCCCCATTCATCCAACGTTGGCCAGGCCACCATTCTCTGCATCCACCGGACTCAAGCTTGCAGGACATGGTTCTGCCACCTGTCTACACACTCCTGGGTGCCCCCCAGGACACTCGACATGATCCCTGACCTCTGCGCATGACTGTTGCTGTACTCAATATGTCTGTCGGCACGGTTGTGCGGCCACCCACTCAGCTGGTTGGGCCCATCACGGATGTGTATGGTGCTCCATGTCTGTCTTGCCTAATACACTGTGACCCATGTGTGTCCTGTGCCAGACTCAGGCCCCAGGGTGTGGATGGTTGAAGTCAAAAGAGAACTCAGGCATGGTTAGACTTTACAAGACATATGTAAGGTAATAATGCAACCAGCAGGCATCTTCTCTTCATGGTGTGACTTTTTATTTTAGTGGGGGGGGGGTTGACATGAGGGGCTTTCCGGGTGTGTGGAATCCAAAGTTCACTAGGGGAATTGGTGTCTTCCCCCCCAGTGTTGGGGGGTGAACCACAACATTGACCTGTGTGTGAGAGAGACAATGTTAATTTTGTTCCATGCAACATCCGTGTTTCATTAGTTTCAAAGTTGGAACATTTCCTCTGGGAATTTGGATCTGTCTTGCATTCCACTCACAGTGCACTTGTGCATGGGTATGTCCCTTGGGCACAGCTTTGGCGACTTTAACTATGTGTGGCACAGTCTTACTTGCTGCGCCAAGTGTGACTGCAGTCAGCAGTGGAGTGGGCAGGTGTGGCGAGCCGTGCATTGGCGCCTTCCGTGTTGCACTGTACGTGGGCACATGAAGTTGTTCCACACACTTCAATGATGCAGGTAGCTGTCGTTGTGCTCGTGCACAGGTTGTGACATGGCCCTGTGTTTTGCCATGGAGGAGTGGGGGGGTGCTGGCACTGGCCACCCTTGTCTACATGCACGCAGTCCACCTGCTGACGAGCACACATTCCCACACACCACAAGGCTGATTTGCTCTCCCTGTGTCTCCCTCCCTCTCTGTCCCCCTCTCCCTCCCTCTGTGTGTCGGCCTCCTCCCTCTGTCCGTCTCCCTGTGTCTCCCTCCCTCTCTGTCCCCCTCTCCCTCCCTCTGTGTGTCGGCCTCCTCCCTCTGTCCGTCTCCCTGTGTCTCCCTCCCTCTCTGTCCCCCTCTCCCTCCCTCTGTGTGTCGGCCTCCTCCCTCTGTCCGTCTCCCTCCCTCTCTGTCCCCCTCTCCCTCCCTCTCTGTGCCGGCCTCCTCCCTCTGTCCGTCTCCCTGAGTCTCCCTCCCTCTCTGTCCCCCTCTCCCTCCCTCTGTGTGTCGGCCTCCTCCCTCTGTCCGTCTCCCTGTGTCTCCCTCCCTCTCTGTCCCCCTCTCCCTCCCTCTGTGTGTCGGCCTCCTCCCTCTGTCCGTCTCCCTGTGTCTCCCTCCCTCTCTGTCCCCCTCTCCCTCCCTCTGTGTGTCGGCCTCCTCCCTCTGTCCGTCTCCCTGTGTCTCCCTCCCTCTCTGTCCCCCTCTCCCTCCCTCTGTGTGTCGGCCTCCTCCCTCTGTCCGTCTTCCTGTGTCTCCCTCCCTCTCTGTCCCCCTCTCCCTCCCTCTGTGTGTCACCCTCTGTCACCTCAGCCCAGCTTCCTGGGCACACACTGTTAGCAGTTCTTTGAATGGCCCTTGGATTGTTGCTGTAAGTTTGTTTCTGATCTCCAGGCACCCATTGGGTGTAGTGTCTGTGTCTGCGCTGCTGCTGTGGTGGTGTGTGCTGCCACTCTTTCACAGTGTTGGCTGTTCATTAGCTGCTGTCATGTGCAAAAACGTGCCTTCACCCCCATGTGTTAATGCAAGGCGTCCGCCATTTGCTGGCAAGTCTTTCCTGTGTGGGGACACACTGTTTGTCTGGCTGTGACCTAGGCCATATGGGCAGAGGGCATTGTTGTCTGCTTCTGAGTTGCACTATGTGATTTTTGGGGCCCACCCTCCAGCCATCCGGGTTACCGTGTCATGTGTTGGTGTCTTCTGTGGCCTGTGACTTGACATTGTCCAGCTGGGTGCATGGGGCATGGTGGCACCAGTGGCATGTGCCTGTTCATGGAGTGTGGTTGAGTCATGCGATAGCTTGGGGTGGTTGCGTGCCTGTTTGTGAGTTTGATTGTGGATGACGTTCCCCCCATGTGAGGTGCGTTGTTTGTGTACTCACCCGGGTCTCGGAGTCCTCCTAATCCTTCGACTGCCTCCACCGGCAGTATGGCCATCACCCTCTCCTCCCAGGGATGGTAGTGTACGGGTCTGCGGGACGGCCCTCCTCCAGTGACGTTGGCCTGGTTGTGTTCATCTGTCATCTTGGCTCGGACCCTCCTCCGCAGATCGTACCTCCTGGCTTGGCATTCCTGCTTGTTCCTTCTGGTGTCCGCAACAGCATTCACAGCATCGACGATGGTCTGCCACATGGCTGTTTTTGCTGAAATGCTGGTCTGTCTGACCAATGTTCCAAAGAGGTGTGGCTCGACTCTGAGGATTTCATCGACAAGGACCTCCAACTCTCGGCTAGTGAACTTTGGATTCTTGTTAGTGGGCATGGTGAGGGGTGTGGGTGTGGATGGTCGGGGGGGTGTGTGGATGGTTGTGGGTGTGTGGGTGTGGTTGTGCAGGTGTGTGTGTGAATGTGATGAGGGGGTGTTTGTGAAGGTGTGTGTGTGAGGGTGTGCAAGTGTAAGGTGTGGTAAAGCTTCTAGTATGGTGCTGTAGGTTGTCTGTGGGGTCTGGCAGCAGTGAGTCTGTTGCAAAGGCTCATGGTTTGTGTGTGTGGGCCCTTTTTATTGGTCCATTGGTGGGTCTGGCTGTGTTTGAACTTTGGGTGGGTGTGTTATAAGGAGTGGTGGTGTTTTGGGCCTCTGTTTGTTTTTGGCAGTTGCAGGTCAGTGAATGTGTTGTTTTAGTGGTTGTTGGACATGTTTAGTGGCTTTGTACCATTCGAATGGTGTATTCTTTTGTCGTTTTGGTTTGTCCTGGTTGTGTACGTGCGTTTTTAGCGTGTGTACGGTGTGTACATGGGCCATTTTGTTGTACAGTGCTGTCCTTGTGTGTGGCTTGGTACGACTCGTTCATGCGGTTGTGATGTTGGGGCCTGGGGTGCGCTCCGTACTTAGAATGTTGTGGTGGGGGTACGCTCCATGCATACGCGGGTGGGGGTACGACTCTAACGTACACGGGAGTAGATACACGGGGGTACGACATGAACGTAGAGGGGGGTAGGACACTGTCAGGGGTGTACATACACGGGGGGTACGACACGTACACGGGTGTACATACGGGGGGGTAGGACACGTACACGGGTGTACATACACGGGGGTACGACATGTACACGGGTGTACATACACGGGGGTACGACACGTACACGGGTGTACATACACGGGGGTACGACACGTACAGGGGTGTACATACAGGGGGGGTAGGACACGTACACGGGTGTACATACACGGGGGTACGACACGTACACGGGTGTACATACACGAGGGGTACGACACGTACACGGGTGTACATTCAGGGGGTAGGACACGTACATGGGTGTACATACAGGGGGGGTACGACACGTACACGGGTGTACATACACGGGGGGTACGACACGTACACGTGTGTACATACACGGGGGGTACGACACATACAGGGGTGTACATACAGGGGGGGTAGGACACGTACACGGGTGTACATACACGGGGGGTACGACACGTACACGGGTGTACATACACGGGGGGTACGACACATACACGGGTGTACATACACGGGGGTACGACACGTACAGGGGTGTACATACAGGGGGGGTAGGACATGTACACGGGTGTACATACAGGGGGGGTAGGACACGTACACGGGTGTACATACAGGGGGGGTACGACACGTACACGGGTGTACATACACGGGGGTACGACACGTACACGGGTGTACATACACGGGGGGTACGACATGTACAGGGGTGTACATACGGGGGTACGACACGTACACGGGTGTACATACACGGGGGTACGACACATACACGGGTGTACATACACGGGGGTACGACATGTACACGGGTGTACATACACGGGGGTACGACACGTACAGGGGTGTACATACAGGGGGGGTAGGACACGTACACGGGTGTACATACACGGGGGTACGACACGTACACGGGTGTACAGACACGGGGGTACGACACGTACAGAGGTGTACATACAGGGGGGGTACGACACGTACACGGGTGTACATACACAGGGGTACGACACGTACACGGGTGTACATACATGGGGGTACAACACGTACACGGGTGTACATACACGGGGGGTACGACACGTACAGGGGTGTACATACAGGGGCGGTGTACATACATGGGGGTGTACATACACGGGGGTACGACTCGAACGTACGGGGGCTGGGGGGGGTGTTGGGCGCGTATGCGGGCACATGTCTCCATGGTTGCTATGGGTGTTCGGTGCGGACGGTGTTTTTTCCATACGGTTGTAACTTCTGACGCACGGGATGGATCGTGATTCCGCGGTCGGACTTCACTTTTCACATTTGTACGGTGATTCGTCCGAGGACGTGTCGGACACATTTTCCGACACGAGGACGTGTGGGGAATTATTCCCAATGCGATTCGTATGGTCTTTTTCCCATGCGAATCGTAATTGGCAGTTTGTACGGCACTTGTACGATTCGTACGGTAAAAAGACCGGATACGAGTCGTACGGGGAAATTTTTTACCGGATCGGAATCGGCACCAAAGTGTGTGTATAGCCCAGTGGGAGAGGTACCAATCTCTACAAGTTCTGTGGAAAAGGCCACTTTATTGAAAGCAAGCAGAACTCACACTTTGCACAACCTTCGGCATAGCTGCACATTCTTCTTATTCTATCAATGTCTCTAACATTGGAAACTAATCCCATTCTCCCACCCTTAAATATTACACACCTTTAATGGCTCTGCAGCCTGTTCATCCTCATTAATGTACAAATCTTTAAAAGGTTCCCTAATACCTCCAACAACCTTATCATTTGCCATTGCCTATCGCTGCTTTCTATCCCAGCTGTCAACACTAGGCCCAGGCTGATTCCTCCTATATCTCCCATTATGTCTTTTCATTCCGGTTTTTCTCTGTGTTCTTGTTCTTTGTTATTGTCCCATCTCTCGCTCTTCTTCCTGAGTTAATTTATGTACCTGCCTCTAGCCACTACACTCTTAATATTCATAAAAAACAATTCAACTATGCCCTTCTCTCTGCCTTTTTCTACAAAATAAACCCCCACTGTCTGCACGTCGGTGAGATACAATTTCTGGATTTTCTTTCCAGAATTAAGGCCCTGTAATAGGCTTTTTAGACCCCCTTGCAACAAAGGACTTTTACAATGTGCTCAATCTTACATCCCAATACAGGAAGCCAAATTGACTGCAACACCCCACAACCCACTGAGCATTACTTGAGTGAGATGTATTTTATGTAACAATAACTCCTGTGTGATATTACAGGGATAGTTAGTGGAACTCAAATTCACAAATATCATGAAAAGGGACACGCAAGAACACTAGAAAATCAGGAAGACGTTTGATTTCAAAATGAGACTCATCTCTGAGTCCATTCAATATGAACCGTAACTATTACCAAAATCAACAAAATAGTGACAATGATACTTATCAGTAGAGTGAACAGTAAAAGATATTGTAACATGGTGGAGATATCACAAAGCTTTCTTTATATTAATATCACTGACACCACCAAACTTTCCCTTGACTAAGCTAAATTTAGCTCTAAAAAGGGGCCTAATTTGAGTTTCAGAGATGTCTCATACCTGCATACATTTTCCGAACAATAGAACCAATATGTAGCTACAGCATCTGCTATACTCATCGGCAGGCAGACAGGTAAAGCCTGCCAAGTGAAGGCTAGAGGCACCTTCTTGCAGCCTTCAGTGAAGGAAGGTGATTACAGCTCTACATGATTCTGCATTTCGAATTTCCAGTACGAAATTGATCTCTATCTAATTATACTCTGTTCATAGTTTGTATTTTATAACTGATCATTGTTGTTCATTTTCAGAATAAACAATTAGCAGAAATGCCCTGGCACCCTTTCACTTGCTTACATTCTCTGAAACCCTGCCTATTGTTTGAAAACAATAAATGAGAAGTGAAGTTATCAGCTTCTATTAAAAGTTGTTCATTATTTCAAAACAGTCACTGAAAAAGGCAATTCAATCTACACAAATAGTGAATATATTGAAGTGGACTTAATTATCAAGTTGCAGCAATAACAAGATGAATAAGTGTGCATTTATATTTGACACAAATCTAAATAAACAACATATATAATTCAAGAAGAGGAATATTTAGAAAAAAGAATAGTTGATAATTATAACAGGTGGGTGGTGGCTCATCATGACTCAAAAGGGTTAATAATATCTCCTTTGTGCATGCTCATTTGCATGGCAACACACTACTCTAGCAGCCACCAACATCACATGCCTCCCTTCATCCATGGTCATCCCCAAATACCCTCGCATTAAAGGAAGTCTCTTCCCTTCTGCGTGGGGCTCTCCGAGGCAGAAGAAAACCAACTCTGATTTAAGTTCTGTGGAAAAGGATGCTTTATTGGAAGCAAGCAGAGCTGACACTTCTCACAGCCTTTGGCTTAGCTGCACACAATTGCCCTAGTATATCCAACATTGATAATGTTATAGCGTTTTTTCAAATACGCTAAATGTGCAAATGTCTTGCAAAATTCATGTTGAAATATTATGAATTTAATGGTGCATGGAATCGCAACTGATGTATGGATAAATGTGCGCCTGAATCTAGTTGCTTAGGTAATATATAAGTGTAGATTATGCTATGAAGGAGTTAGGCCACAGTTCCCTGTTGTACACCATTTATAATGGAAGCTATTTCTGTGTTCTGTTTATCTTGCTCCTGCTCATTCCCTCCTCCCATCGGTGTCCTGCTGCAAAATCATCCCTCCACTCCTTCTGGTGAGAAATGAGTGTATGTCATGGGTAATATTACGTGGATAATATTGTGTCTAACAGCATTGTGAATGAGGCTTCCATGATGTATCCAAAATATCATCTTCAACGACTTCCACTGGAAGGCGGAGACATGTGACTTTTATTTAAAAAAAATGTAAATCCAGTATTTGTAAAGCGCGAACAGCTACTCGAAGGCATCCCGGCGCTGGGGGCCGTTGGGAAGATTAAGCAAGATATTGCCCAGAGTCACATGATGCTGGGCAGACCCCTGCCGCCGGAGCCAGGGATCGAACCGTGATCCCCAGCGTCCAGTGTCAGTCGCCCTGGCCGCGGCGCCACACCTCTTCCCTATGAGCCATTGTTTAAGAAATGTTTCATTTGTCTTGTACAATCTCACGAGTGCAGTTGCTGAGGGAGTGATGGAAGATTTCTCTTACCTTACAAAATGGGATGGCCCTTAAATTGATTGATCTATTGCACATCTCCACTGCACACTAAAAGACACTAGTAACCAGAACTCATATTAAGTCTATGCTTTTTAATTGCAGGTCAGCAGTAAAACATGCAGCTGACTTCGCTGATCTTATGCTCGCACAAGACCTAGACCTCCTAATCTTAACTGAAACTTGGCTTAATGACACTACCTCAACAATTCTGGACACCTCAGTCCCTCTCAACTGTGACATTATCAGATTAGATAGAGCTGGAAGAGTTGTGTCAGTATTGCATGCATATATCCCTCCTTGCTCACCTTGAAACAGGCACAAATTGTTCCAATACTTCTTGTGAATACCTAGCTATATAACTATAGAACAATGACAAGATAGTGTGTAAACTCCATACAATTTACAACCCCTGGGAAATACACTACCTTTCATTGAATAATTAATGCATATCATCTCTACTAATTTTGACCAGCATCCCACCCAGATTTTCCTTGGGGATTTCAAGATCCATTGGAACGATTCAATGTACCCTCTGCTGAGCACCTTCTAGGCCTTCCTTTCAGACCTAAACCTTAACCAGTCATGTAACGGCCCAACACACACTAGAGGCTCCACCCTTGACCTAACCATCTTCAAGGACAGTGTCATAGAACTGGATTCCATATTGACCTGTGATTGATCAGATCACTACTTAATCTCCTTCCTCATCTTAGAAAAGGTATTGATTAAACATGGTGAACCTCCCAAACCCAGACAATGGTCTAGAGACTTGAGAAATATTAATATAACCGACTTAAGCTCTATGAGTTACAACCGTCTACATCCTCCCACAAATTTGAAGAGTGTGACGGAGCTTACTGATCACTACCTCCAATGCATGTCAAATATACGTGACACAATTCCTCTGAAACACTTAAAAAGAATAACCAGCAAACACCCAAACCCTGGTTCAATGTCAATTCTAATGAAGAGAGGTCCAAATTGATACTCGCTGAGAGATTATGGAGAAGCTGTCCTTCACTTTCACCACCTTAAGCACTTGAGGTCGATAAGAAGCACTTTCAACAAGCACATCAAAAGCTCTAAAGCTGATTTCTTTAGGGGCCAACTTGACAGTGCAAAAAATAGACCTAAAAGACTTTTTGAAATCATCAACCAATAAACTATCTGCAAATCTAACCACGAGTTGGTGGATTATGGGTTACTACCAAATGATGATGAATTTCCTGCATATTTCACTGAAAAAACTAGGAAGATTGAATCAATATTGCGACTTGCTTTCCAGCAGCTACAGAGTCAGATGCAGTTCTTATCTCATCTCAGTACAGTACCTGGAGAGACCCACTAATACTGGTTATATTACAAAAAATATTGCCACTTAGAATGCCTTCAAACTTCTTGACGAAACCAATATACTCAAAACAATAATATCTATAAAACCCTCTAATCACCTTAATGATGCGCTGCCTGCCAAGCTCATCATAGAGCTTAGATCCTTTATTCTCACACTGTGGACTAAGATTGCAAATGCATCTCTCTCCCAAGGCTTGATTCTGGATTGTTTAAAGATAGACAAGGTCACCCCAATCCTAATAAAAGCCTAGTGCGGATTTGTCTAACCTTAACAATTTCTGACCAATTACCAACATTCAGACGCTAGCAAAATTACTAGAGAAATGCGTACACCTGCAACTCTGCAAGCCCATTGATGAGTTTCATCTTATTGACCACTGCCAATCAGGCTTCAGAGCAGGTCACAGCACTGAAACAGCTTTGACTCTCATTGCTGATGATACTCTGAGTTTGCTTAGTCAGAATAAACCGTGCCTGCTTATTCTACTGGATCTCTCCTCTGCCTTTGAGACGGACAAGCATGAGAACTTGTTCAACCTCCTTGAAAATACTATGTGCATATATGGGTCTGTTCTAAACTGGTCTGCTGCATTCCTACATAATAGAGCTCAAAGAATTAAAGTCAACCAAACCCACTCTGACATTTCTCTGGTATCGATAGGAGCACCTCAAGGATCCACACTATCACTGACATTTTGAAGCTTTCTAACATTCAATACCACATGTACGCTGATGATACTAAATTGTACTTGAAAATCTCGTCTCCTGATGACATCAAAACTCTTAACTCCACTCTACTGAAAACCCAATAATGGTTAACACACTGTCACCTTATGCTCAGCCCACTCAAAACTGAATTCTTCTTGATTGCCCCACGCAATCACTCTGCTCCCATAGAAGACTGGCTCAAACAACTAACAGCTTTCAACTGTGTCCCTCATGTCATTAACTTTACTAGATCATTTGGTATAACACTGGATAAACACCTGTATATGCAAGACCATATCGATGCAACCACAAGGGGAGCTAACTACCATCTGAGCACACTTAGGAAAATCAAACTCTTCCTGCCACCTGAAGACTTTCAGTTAGCAGTCCAATCCCCAGTCATCTCCTTGTTAGATTACAGGAGTATCTCTCTTGCTGGCCTACCTACAACAAGATTGGTGCCTCTTAGGGCCACTGTTGCTAGGCTAATCACTGGATACCCTCTTGGACTTTTGGACTCCTTGGGTTCAGAGCTGGTCATACTTGTGCTGATGCTGGTGCCACTGCTGCTCTAATGTCTGGTTGGTCCTCCTTTGCCATTTGCCTTATTTGCCTACGAACTATCTATGAGCTCCTTTGTGATACTCTCGTATTGTTTAAATGCCTTATTATGCTGTCAGTAGCCTTTATGAGTGTGGCAATTGGGACTTTTCATTCAAAATATCCTTAGCTAAACTTACGATATTGCATTATTTTTCCTCTAGCCTGCTCTGATTGTTTAAGATGATTTTTGCCCATATTACTATGCACCACCTTTTATTTTTTCTGTAATAAAATAATTTTGCCTATTTTTGATCAAGAACTAAGGGCCTGAGTTGGAGTTTGGTGCCAAACCCGCGCAAGGGCCGCCGACCATATCACGAGTTGAACTTGTGTTACACAAGTTCAACTTGTGATACAGGAAGCAGTCCTTTGCCTTTCTTATGCTGTGCCTGGAAAACAGGCACTGCAATGGGAACGGCAAACAAGTTCCAGCTCGGCATGGACGTGGACGTCCATGCCATGCTGTGACTTTGTGGGAATACAGACGGGTGGCACATGTTGTGCTGCCCTAAATGTATCCCCATTGCGGGCAGGGGGTATTGGGGTCCTGTAGGGCCCCCTTTGCTCCTCCACCAGCAGCCTTTTCATGGCGGGGCTCCCGCTATGAAAAGCTGGTGGTGAACCAACTTGTAATATTCTGAGTAGGACTGCGCTAGTTCTCGCTCAGCATATTGCGTTGTGGTGCAGCTGCGCCACCACCAGGGAATGACTGTTCCCTGGCGCAGCCGGTGGTCCGCCACTGATTAGACTTTAACAGTCATAATGCAGTGGACCGCCTGCACGAGTCTGGCAGTCACAAAATCGCCAGACTTGCAATCAGGCCATCAGTCTTTTATGTGCTCTCTGTTTTATACTGTTTAACTCTGGTAATTGTTTATTCCCTGATGAGGAGTGCAGTCTCTAACCGCTAGATCAAAAGAGAGTTCTGGAGACAAAAAAACTATTGGTAATTTTTGGGGTTATCAATTATTGGGGTTCAGATGACTTTTGGGGTATGACTCCTACAATAACGAATCCATTCCCTCCAGACCAAACATTACATACCCCTAATGTCCCTCTGCTATTATTCCAAATATACAAGTTTATTTGATAGCTTCAATAAACATGCCATTTGTCATTGCCTTTCACTGCTGTCTTCCCCATCTGCCCACACTAGGCCCAGGCCCACTCCTCCTACATGTCTCATGATGCTTTTTCAATCCTTCCTTTCTCTGTAGTCTTCTTTATTAGGGTTCCTCTTTAAATTACTAGAATAACCCAGAGGTGCTCTTTCAATCCCTGTTAAACCTGTAAACCTTAAGGTGGTCTTCCCCAAATATTTTGTCTTCACCCTCCCATGTTGTTGAATTCATTTATGTTGGCTTTAGGACTCTGTGCATTTTACCACTGTTATCCAGAGCTAAAGTGCTTGTGATCTCTCCCTAAAACGTGGTAAAACTGGCTTACACCTGATTGGCACATTTAACTTACTTATAAGACCCTATTAAAGTAGTATACCATATACTGAGGGTGTGTAAATTAAATGCTACTGATCGTGCCACCCAATTCATAACTCCTTAAAACATGTCCCAGGCCTCCCATTGCAGCCTGTTCCTGGGTCACATGACAGGGTGTAGCTAACTGTTAGACTTTGTATTTTCTGCCTAGACAGCCACACAAAAGAGAGATTATGTGTGCCTAGACGTGTCATCAACTGGTAGGATGAGGGGGCGGAGCTGGGCACAGCCCCACTTGCAACTGAATAGACTCTGCTCTGCCTTCACACAAAGGACTTGTCACTGCTCCATTGTTCATGCTGCTGGCTTGGAGCCAGGGCAGGGGTAGCAGGAAACTGCAAGCACTTCATAGGAAACCCTCTAGAAACTTCTCCTACTTCAAAGAAGACACCATGTTGAAGAATAGGACCTTCAGACCCACTCTACAGTTCATTTTCTGGACCTGCGGAAGAACTCTCAGAGGACTGCCTGTTGCTGTGGCCTGCTGTGTACTTCTGAAGACTGCTTTGCTGCACCTCAAAAGACTGCCTGCCTGAAGCCTGGCTTGAACCCTTAGAGGTCTGCTCTGTTGTTTGAGCCCTGTTCCACTACTGAGCCCAGGATCACCAGAGTGACCCAAGGGCTCGTTGACTGACCTCCTGATCTAGGTCTCAAGGACAGAAAAGGCTCTAGCCATGTTGAACCTGCACCTAGGCCCTGCCTGAGTGAGTCCTAACCCCCCAAATGGTTTACCCTCCATTCCTGGACCCTTGGTGGTGGTGCTAAAGGTGCCCAGGTAGCCAAATTCTAAAATGGTGGACTTTTGAGGCTTTAAAACTGCTCTGAGAGTCGGACTAACCTGCGTGTCTATCCTCTAAAGGTGCATCACAGTCTCCTGACTTTACGGGACCCCCTGCAACATACTTCTCTGCAGCAGCAAATATTGTTTAGCGGTCCTTCACCAAAGAGGTATCCGGACTTGTGAAACTTTCATCAGCTACAGCATTTAGCATCATCTCTCTGGAGATTTTCAACTTCCAAAAAAGAAACTAAGTCCTAATGAAGAAATCTTCACCACAACTTTGTCCAGCGGCTCCCTGATGATGACGGTCCCTCTTTTTACACCACCTGCAGCCTTGCCCCACTGAACTTTCCCTTCTCAGAACTTTTTTTTCTTCAAAATTCTTCGAAGTCTGAAGGTAAGCACTGACCGAGCGCAATAGACTTCTAGTATCCTACTTGCGCTTCATCGCAGTTGGCCTTTTTTTTTTAGTTGACCCGGTCTCGCGTGACTAGATGTCTGCAGTTAGTACTTTGACCTTTTAGGTGGTAGTTTTTACCTTAAACTAACATTTCATACTCAAGTTCTGCTGATTGGATATTTGTCCTTTTGGTTTCAAATAATTCATTAAAAATTCATAATTTGTCTAACTTGTTGTGAATTTTTCTTGTATTGTGTTTCACTTTATTACTGTTTGTGTGCTTCACAAATACTTTAATCAATTACAACAAAGAGGGGACCAAGAGTGCATGAAGGTCCAGCGTTTATGCCCCAAACAATTGATAGTATGCAGACAGGTATGCAATTTGTATGGAGGTGGTAGAAGGCAGAAAATGTCTCTGGTGTTCTAACATGACAGGTATGGTGGAACAAGAAGGGGTTACTTTTTAGAAATAGAGCTCTCACACACTCTTACAAGTGTCATGCTTCATCATAGGGCTTTGCTCCTCGTCAAGCCAGTGCTGCAATGCTCGACGGGCAGAGATAATTTCCCAAAGCCATATGTGAAGTGCCAGTGTATGGCCCTAGGTGTGGATGCGTGAGAAGTGAGTGTTGGGGTAGTGACTGATAGTGACTTTAAAAGAGATCAAGCAAATCTAAAGCCCAAAACCTTTTTATTCAGTGAGTCCGCCTGTCTGGTTAAAAATGTGTGCACCACCAATGGAGTCAATGATCTCTGGCCTGTTTATACATGGCAGCCTTTGAGGATGAGAATATTTTTTCAAACTCTAATCCGTATACCAGAAATATTTCATCTGCCGCAGATACATCGACGACATACTCATCCTATGGAAAGGGAATAGGACTACATTTGAGGCTTTTTATGAATGGGTAAACTCCCTTAACCCCTTCCTCCATTTAATGAGTAATATATCGGATAGTGCTCTACCCTTTCTAGACATGATGATACACTTGGAGGCAGACGGAAATTGAACAACAACCACATTTAAAAAGCCCACAGACTGCAATAGTTTCTTACTCTTTGGGTGTCACCACCCCAAGGCACTACTAGAGAATCTCTCATATGGCCAATTTCTGCAATTGCACTGCAACTGCAGCTCTATCACTGAATATGAGACCCAGGCACAGAAACTGTCAAAAAACCTTGAAGATAGAGATCCCCCTCCACACTCTGTCAAAATAGCCAAGAAACGGGCTAGGAACAATAACAGAGAGGCTCTTCTAAAACACACTGAGAGACCACTTACAGATAAGCTTACATGTGTCACTATATACACTGCAGATTCTAACAGAATACGTAAGATCTTAAGAAAACACATGAACATTCTAAGTTCAGGCAACCTCAGTTTATCTCCCCCGAGGTTTGCATTTAAACGAACCCCCAACATCAAAGACATGCTGGTCCATACCAGACTCCAGAGATTTGATATTTCCAATCAGAGTAACTTATGGTCACTATCTTCGGTAAAAGGTAATTTCTCCTGTGGCTCCTGCTCAGTATGCAACCTTACCGCAGCCAATAAGGAAATTAAGCTCTTGGGAACCTTCACTTGGACATAAAAATCACATACTATTGCAACACAAAGAATTGTATCTACGCATTGACATGTCCATATGAGAAAAGATACATAAGAATGACAACTCGACCAGTGCAAACTCACATTAGAGAACATCGCAGTAATTTTTGATGTCAGAGAACTAGCACAAAGATGTGTGCACAGTTTGTGAGTATTTAAATCAATGTTGGGGGGAGGTAGAAGAAGTGATGATCCATTCAGCTTCCTAATAGTTATCCGAGATCAAAGGGGAATGGATCACTTGTACCATCTACCAGGGTTCATATGGTTGTGTCCGTCAACGCTTAAAAAACCCTCATTCACGTAGACAGATCGATGGCGGTATATCTTGGTTCTCTGCCTGAGTTTAGGTACGTGACAGCATTATCATTGGGTTTCCTTCATGCTTCCTCCGCCTGGAGGGAACCACTGGTTATTACAGAAGTGGTCAGAAATCGAAAAATATTGGGAGAGTGCTCATGTGGAGTGAAATTGTTTTTTTTTTTTAAAATGTTCCTCATGTCACCTAAACTTTCATTTTTATTCAGTTAAGGGCATGGGAAAAGAATAAAAACAGTGTTAGTGCATAGTTGGACATGCAATGAGTCCACTGCACTTGTTAATCCAGTTGAGTGGTCGACATGTTTCAGCCCCTCTGTGTGCCCATAAGGGTCGGAGCCTTTCGTCAGGACCTAGGACAAATGCGTGTGGTGGAAATGGATATTGTCCAAAACCAAGTCAATATTTCAGGGTTCACGTTTCTGAACTGGAGGTCAAAAGTACCTAATGTGAATAATGAAAGAAAAAATAAGAACACAAAGGCAAAGAAAAATACCTAAAACATTTTTCAAAAAGGTAGATTGTCTTATGATGATGTCTATTGTTCAACTTGAACACTTTTGAAATAAGCAGATAAGAAAATGGCAATTCTTTAATACTTTGAGTCTGTGTGTCAAAACAAATCCTAGGATTAGATAGTGCCTCTGGTTAGCTTAGTTTAGGTATATTCACCAAGGTGCATTTAATGTTTCTCCTGTCATGAGGTTCGTTGTGGGCTAAGGCTGTATGGACAGTTATAAAGAGAGCTTGATGTTTCAATACAGTTAACTGTGAGCACACTACAGAAGATCTAAACTGGATCATCATAGAAGCCCTCACTGGAAACACTTGTAATGCTGAAAGAATACTCTTTGAAAAAGAACAAAGATGGGTACATCGCCTTAAGACCAATGTAACAGAGCTAAACGACAATATCCCATGGCTGAGTGTCTTATGAGGATCACTGTTTAATATGCATCACACAGAACAAAAGGACCTGAGAGACCCACCAATTATTTTTCACCTATAGGTTTTATTAATGAAACCTAATATTACTACACCCTTTATTGTGGCAGTAAAATATAGCCAAATCAATCAAAACGACACAAACACGTACTAGTCCTTCTTAACTTTCAATAGCGATTTAATGACTGCCTGACTCGACCCCCAAGTCACCTGGGAACAGGAAGTTAGCGTCAGCACAAGTCATGTGAAACTGCTGCATCTGGTACGAGGAGCAGAATGACTCGGTTGCTAGAGGAGAAACGTAATGTATTAAAATCCCACATGTAACTAATCCTTTTCTCCTTTTAAATTTAACGGCAGCGTTGTGCGCCCTCAACCCCCGAAGAAGCCCAGAATAGGACTCACCAGGTATGCGCATTATCCGGTCCTAAATACCATCTGGAACCAGTCACTGAAAACAGGAAATTATCCAGCGGATTGGAAGAAAGCCCATCTTAAAAAAAGAAGGAGCCGACCCCTTGGTATTAAAAAATTACCGCCCTATATCTTTACTCTCAGCTCCAGCTAAGGTCTTGGAGAAGGAAGTACAGAGGCAACTATCGAGGTTTTTGGATTCCAACAACCTGTTGCATGACTCCCAATCAGGTTTCAGAGCTACCTTTAGCACTGAGACCGCGCTCCTGGAGACGACGGAGATTCTGAGAGAAACTGTGGACAAAGGACACTGTGCAATGCTGGTGTTATTAGACCTTTCTGCGGCATTTGATACCGTGTCCCATAAAATCTTAATGCACAGATTAAAGAACATTGGTCTATCAGGAGCAGTCCTGTCGTGGTTTCAGTCTTTTTTAGAGGGACGCTCACAACAGGTGGTGTTGGGTCCGCACTCCTCACAAACAAAAATGCTGTCATGCGGAGTTCCTCAGGGCTCTGCATTGAGCCCTACATTGTTTAATGTTTACCTGGCTCCCTTAGCCCCTTTAATTGAGAAACATGGCCTACGTGTTGTCAACTACGCTGATGACACTCAGCTCCTTTTCTCGTTTCATGAAAAGGATGAGGGAAGGATGTTGTATGTTAAGAGATGTATGTTGGACATAGTATCCTGGATGTCGGACAACTGTTTAAAGTTGAACACTGAAAAGACGGAAGTCCTATTTTTTAACAATCATTCTCCATTGTCCTCAGACTGTTGGTGGCCTACCACCCTAAATCCCGCGCCGTCCCCAATTAGGGTGGCTCGGAACCTGGGCGTTAAGATGGATATAGAGCTTTCAGGAAAGGATCACATTGCTCAGCTCTCTGCAGTTTGTTTTTGGAAACTTAGAATGTTACGCCGTTTTCTTTACTTTCTGCCTGTAGACTGTCGTCAAACGGTGGTACATGCCACCATTACTTCACGTTTGGACTACGCAAACAGTCTATTTATTGGACTTCCAGACTATCTGATAAACAGGCTCCAGCTAATTCAAAATGCAGCAGCTAGATTAATCAGAAATATTCCTGTTCGCCATAGTATTTCTCCTCATCTGGCCAGTTTACACTGGCTACCTATAAGGAAAAGAGTGATTTTCAAGGCGATGGTATTAACCCATCGCGCCTTGCATAATACCGGCCCTCCATATCTTAGAGCTAGAATTCAAAGATACGCACAAAATAGATCTCTAAGATCCAATAATTTGAACCTTCTTAAGGTACCTAAATTTAGAAAGGTCAGAATGGGTGGTCGGTCTTTTTCTGTCCGGGCACCTACCATCTGGAATTCTATGCCGAAGGATCTCAGAGCACTGGAGAAAGAAAATGTTTTCAGAAAGGCCTTGAAAACCTGGCTTTTTCCTATGCATTAATTCTCCTCCCTACTGATCACAGCTCCTTTCTCAGTTCAGGTCCTCATGATTAGTTACACTTCCGTTGGAGGTAGCTGCGCGCTATACAAGCTTTTATAACATAACATAACATAACATATTCACGGAACTTTGAGCACGTAGTCATTGCCCATGAAAACGCAACATGCACGAGACGCCCATTTAATCTTTCAAGGCGTCCCGTACATTTTCACTGATCTTACGGGCGCAATCTGGAAACTTCACCGATAATTACAACGGACTGCTGCTATGCCCGTTTTAAAAGCGTCACGCGCACGTTCAGAATAGTTTCCCACACATAGAGTCCCGCCATAGAGTAATTCCCGACTATTACTAGCGCAACAGTCTAGACCGCATGAGGTGCTTAACAACAACCACCGATGCATACTGCACTAGCGTTTCTAATAAACACCCGCACAGTTAACTTCAAACAATCACACAGTTAACTTTATTGAAACATCAAGCTCTCTTCTCCGACACCCATGACAGATCGGGCGTGCTGATTATAACTGTCCATACAGACTTAGCCCACAATGAACCTCATGACAGGAGAAACATTAAATGCACCTTGGTGAATTTACCTAAACTAAGCTAACCAGAGGCACTATCCAATCCTAGGATTTGCTTTGACACACAGACTCAAAGTATTGAAGAATTGCTATTTTCTTCTTTGCTTATTTAAAAAAAAAAATTCAAGTTGAACAATAGACATCATCATAAGGCAATCTACCTTTTTGGAAAATGTTTTAGGTATTTTTCTTTCCCTTTGTCACATTAGGTACTTTTGACCTCCAGTTCAGAAACGTGAACCCTGAACTATTGACTTGGTTTTGGACAATATCCATTTCCACCACACGCATTTTTACTACGTCCTGACGAACGCTCCCGACCCTTAGGGGCACACAAAGGGGCTGAAACATGCCGACCACTCACCTGGATAAACAAGTGCAGTGGACTCATTGCATGCCCAACTATGCACTAACACTGTTATTATTCTTTTCCCATGCCCTTAACTGAATAAAAATGAAAGTTTAGGTGAAATGAGGAACCATCAAAAAAAAAAACATTTCACTCCACACGAGCACTCTCACAATATTTTCAGATTTCTGATCACTACTGTAATAACCAGTGGTTCCCTCCAGGTGGAGGAAGCATGAAAGAAACCCAATGATGATGCTGTCACGTACCTAAACTCAGGCGGAGAACCAAGATATACCGCCCATCGATCTGTCTACGTGAATGAGGGTTTTTTAAGCATTGACGGACAGAACCATATGAACCCTGGTAGCAGGTACAAGTGATCCATTCCCCTTTGATCTCGGATGCACAATCTGTGAACCATAAAAACTCAGCATATGATCTATGCTGGACCGTATTCAAATCATTACTCCCACCTCACGAAGGGTGCCTTTTTAAAAAAAGAGCTGAATTGGATTTTTAGTTTGTCCACCTACTTATATGGATTGAATGAAGACATACCTTGGGTGGAAATTGAACTATGACCTACACTAGCTATGGTGCACCCACACCTACGAAAAACACCCCACCATAAACCCAGTCCCCATATGGTGAGTGGCACACCACCATGACATACATCCAGAGGGCCAACGTCGGGGGCTAATGATGAGCAGGCTACTCTGTGTGGGAGCAAAGCTCCTGGGGTTAAGGCCAGCACTTCAGGAGCCAATAATTAGCACAGGAACTGCATCACCAGTAGCACAGGGGCGGCCAGATGCAGGGTGCCAAAGAGACGTTTGGGACCTGTAGATTCCAATGGAGACCTTTGGTTCGGCAAAGAGTTTGCAGACTCAGGCAGAAAGACTTCCTGAAGGTGACTACTGGTTGTAGAGGTAAGTTGGGTTGGGCCACTCAAGGCCGTGGGGCGTGGGGTGCAGGAGTGTCTTTTGGCGGTGGGTCTTCTTACCAGCTCCCGTCATGATCAGGGGACCCTTTAGGTTGATGCTGCAAGCATCACCTTGGAGCGATGGGGGTCGGGAGAAGTAGATCCCAGGTCAGGATCACTGGGGAGACCTCCTCGCGGTGATGGGCTACTTGGTGGGGCAGAACCGCAGAGCCGCCTGGTTATAGGTTCTGGCCTTGGATTCTGGTTTGATTAAATTCAGTGCTCATGGGACACAGAGTCTGTAGGTTGAGTGCAGGGTATGCCCTCTGGGCTCTGGGGGGCTGCTTGCTGCTGGGCACGCCTTGTTCCTCCATTTAGACAAGTTGGAGTTGGGACAGGCCGATAGGGCTGGTGCCAAAGCAGAAGGTGTTCTCTTCTTCCTGGGTCAGCACAGCTCTTCGGTCCTTCTTTCTTCCTTGAATCTGAGGAGGCAAGGTTTGGGATTGCCCCTAAATACTACATTTAGGGGTTTTACAGGGGTGTGGAGGTCGAGACCAATGGGTACCTTCCTTGGGGTAAGTACACCCCCTATTATGCCACCCTCCAGTGGGAGGGGTACATGAGCCTGTACCTAATTGGTTAGGTAAGAGCCTGTACCTAATTGGTTAGGTAATATGTAGGTGACTGGGATGTGTACTTCACCTCGGCTCCCCCACCTGAGGGATGGGGTTGGCAAAGGTGGGCACACCTCTCCTCCTAGCTCGGTTTTCCCACGATTCTCCCCCCTAGTTGGGGGTGTGAACCGGTGGGACCCAGTTGCTGGGGGCAGCAAAAGGCAGGGACTGCTTACAAAGGTGGCTTGCCTTTGAAGCTTTCCCTTTCATGGATCTATCCCATCTTGGGGGAGGATGTGTTACACCTCTGCCCAGGATGGACTTTGTTTCTAGACCCAGAGAGCAGAGGCTCTCTACCCAGGTGTCCAGACACCTGTCTAGTGGTGACAAATGGCGTGCAGCCATTCAGGAACCACACCAGGGCTTGTCGTTTTTCAGGGGCATCTCTAAGATGCCCTCTGTGTACATTTTACAGTAAATCCCACACTGGCATCAGTGTGAGATTAATGTGCCGAGAAGTTTGCTACCAAACTTCCTAGGTTTCAGTGAAGCCACTATGGGACTGTGGATTTCATAATGACCAACTCCCAGACCATATACTCTTTATGGCTTCGCTGCACTTATAATGTATAATAATGGACTTAGACACTGTAGGGGTACAAGGCTCCTGCCAATGCACCCTTACCTGTGGTCTAATGCACCCTGCTAGAGGGGTGACTTACCTAGGCCACAGGCAGTGGATTGCAGGCATGGCACACAGGGATGTGTGCCATGATGACTCTTCACTTTTCTCCGCACCAAAACACACAGCCTGCAATGGCAGTGTGTGTGTGTTAAGGAACAGAGTCTCTAAGGGTAGCACAATAGATGCTGCAGCCCTTAGAGGCCTTCTCTGGTCACAGTACCCTTGGTACCCATGGTACCTATTACAAGGGGTTTACCTGAGGCCAGATATACCAATTAGGAGTAGAAAGGTACAGTCTTGGGAAAGAACACATGCCCTGGGAACCTGATTGTCAGGCACCCAGGGCACACCAACTCAAAGAGTATCAACAATGTAGGGGGTGACCATGCACAAAGGGGCACTTTCCTTCACAACTCCCCCAAACGAAAGATGATGAGATTAACCTTTCCCAAGAGAGTCTTCATTGTCTAAGTAGACAAATCTGGAAAGGCCATCTGCATTGGCATGGGCAGCCCAGGTCTATGTTCCACTATGAAGTCCATTCCCTGTATGGAGATGGACCACCTTAAAAGTTTTGGATTTCCCCCTTTCATCTGCATTAGCCATCTGAGAGGTCTGTTGTCAGTTTGAGCTAGGAACTGAGCACCAAACAGATGTGTTCTCAGCTTCTTAAGGGACCAAACCACTGAAAATGTCTCCCTCTCATGGCACTCCAACGCTGCTCCCTGTGGAGTAGCCTTCTGCTTAAGAAAGCCACAGGTTGGTCTTGTCAATCATCATTGGTCTAGGATAGGTCACTCCTATCCCCAGCTCAGAGGCATGTGCACACTGAACTGCTTGGAGTAATCTGGAGCCTTGGGAATAGGTGCTGGGCACATTCCCTCTTTTAGTGTGTCAAAAGCCCTTTGGTAGCGAATTATCCAATTCACATTCTTGGGCATCTTTTTGGAGGTAAGTTCTGTGAAGGGGATCAAAATGGATCCATATCCCTTCACAAACCTCCTGGAGAACCCAGTCAAGCCAAGGAATGCCCTGACTTGGGTCTGGGTGGTTAGAGGTTCCCGATCCAGAATGGTCTGGATTTTGGGTTGGAGTGGTTGCACTTGGCCCCCACCTACTAGATGGCATAAGTATACAACAGTTCCCTGCCCTATCTGTCACTTGGATGCCTTGATACTTAAGCCTGCAGTTTGCAGGGCCTGTAAATCCTTCCCTAGGTGGACCAGGTGATCCTGCCAGGAAGAGCTAAACACAGCAATATCATCAAGATAAGCTGCACTAAAGCCTTTTAATCCATCAAATCCTTGATTCACCAATGGCATCACTGTAAACTAGAAGTGCCCATCGGGTGTGAAGAATGCTGTCTTTTCTTTTGCTCCAGGGGCATGCCAATCTGCAGTTAAGTCAGATGTACTTAAGTATTTGACAACCCCTAAATTATCTGTCAGCTCATCACCCCTGGGGATGGGGGGGTGCATTTGTCTTGGTGACAGCATTGAGGCCCCTGTAGTCCACACAACACCTCATGCGTCTCTTTCCACCCTCTGGATGAGGTTTGGGGACTAGGATCACTGGGCTGGCCGAGGGACTCTCAGAAGGTATAATGACCCCCAATTCCAGCATCTTGCTGACCTCACTGTTGATACTTTCCTTAACTTGATCAGATTGGCAATAGATTTTGGTTTTGACAGGCAAGCTGTCTCCAATGTCCACATCATGCATAAACCAAGGATTCTGACCAGGGGTTAAGGAAAAGAGCTATGCATAGTGTTGCAGAACCTGTCTGCCACCAGCCTGTTGTTGGGCAGATAGGGTGTCTGAATAGACAATTCCATCTACTGATCCATCTTGGGACCTGTAAGATAGGAGGTGAGGAAGAAGTTCACTCTCTGTCTCCTGATCCTCATCAGTAACCATCAACATGACCACATCAGCCCTGTCACAGTAGATTTTGAGGCAGTTCACATGTATACCCCCTTTGGGTGGCTAAACGGACATTCAAAGGGTGAAAACTCTACTCCCATCTGAGGCACCTCCCTGTAGGCAAGAAGCAGGCAGGGCAACGGAACATCCAATCTCCTTTTGAATTTTTCAGGGAGTCCCAATATCATGCCTTTCAATGTCTTGTCGACTCTCTCCTCAAGACCATTGGTTTGTGGGTGTTAAGGTGTTGTGTACTTGTACATTACTCCACACGTATCTCATATCTGTTTTAAGTATGCAGACAAGAAGCTGGAATCTCTGTCTGATACTACCTCCTTAGGAAGCTCTACCCTAGTGATGACACCAATGAGGGACTTGGCTACCACAGGTGCTGTAGTAGTCCTAAGGGGTATGGCTTCAGGATAACTAGCAGCATGATCCACTACTACTAGTATGAACTTGTTTCCTGAGGCTGTAGGCGATTTAAGTGGACCCACTATATCCACTCATATCCCCTCAAAGGGGACCCCAACCACTGGTAGTGGAATTAAGGGGGTCTTTGGGTGTCCTCCTGTCTTGCCACTGGCTTGATAGTTAACACAGGAGCTTACAAGCTCCTTCACTTTTAGGACATAGAAGTGGGTGACTAATCTTTCCCAAGTTTTGATGTTGGCTAGATGTCCAGCTAGGGGGATGTCATGGGCTTGAGTGGTGAGTAGAAACTCCCTATACAACTGAGCCACTGCCACTATTCTAGTGGCACCAGGTTTGGGGTCCCTGGCTCCAGTGTATAGGAGTCCTTCCTCCCAAAAGACCTTGTGGGAGCCACTTACATCTCCCTGCTTCTGTGCAGTAGCTTGCTGCCTCAGGCCTTCAAGAGGGGGCAGACCTGCTGCCCAAGCACAGCTGTTCCTTTGAGGGTCCCCCTGGGCCCAAGATCTCCAGCTCGTAAGGTTCAAGCTCCATGGGCTCAGTTCCCTCTGGGGCTGATCAGTCCTCCACTGGGGAGAGGGGTCCTGTTACTTGTGCTGTGTGGAAGCTGTGTCACCGGTCTTCCTACTTTTCCTCTTTGGAGATTGGACCATCATTTCAGGCTCCAACTCTCCTTTTTACCTTGAGCTAGGCACTGTGCTCTTGTTTTCGCACACACTATCTCAGGGATTTGCACCATGGCTGCATGTGTCTTTCTTTCTACCTCAGCCCATGCTGAGGTTTCCAGATCATTTCCAAGCAGATAGACGGCTGTGAGATTTGGAGAGACAACTACGTGTTTCAGGCCAGCAAACCCCTGTCTAATGTCACCATAGCCATGGCATGATAAGTAGTGACACTGTCAGCATTGGTAACTGGATAGTTTTTTTTAGTTAGGTATTGCTCTGGGGTAACCTTTGTATCTTTCACCATGGTGACACTGGCACCTGTATCCCTCAGGGCTTCTATCTTATTCCCATTCACTAAGGGGTACTGCAGGTATTTTTCTTAAATAGGGGGCCAGACAGACAAAGCGGTCAACCCTCCCACCCCTTCAGAGACTAAAACAGCCTCAGTGTGAACCCTGATTTGCTCTGGGCACACTATTGATCCCATATGGAGATTTGCCACACCAGTAGCAACTGGAGGACGACTAGGGGCAGGATCTCTAGTTCGGTGTTCCCTCTTGTTACAGTGTAAACACCAGGCCATTGCAGGTTCAACATTTTCCCCTGGTACCCACCAGTGGGCTGGGAAGATGTCTTGGGCCCACCCTCCTGGCCTTTACAGGACTCTTGATTTTTGTCTTTGGGTTTCTCACCCTCTTCCCCTGGGGAGGCTTTGTAACCCTTTCTTGTGGTTCCCCTCCCCCAAACCCTTGTCTTGGCCCAGTGGTCTACCTTCTTTCCCAATTCTTGTAGAGAAATTAGACCTAGGTCTACCAGATACTGATGCAACTTTCATTGATGAAGTACTTAAAATGTGTTCCTTCATAAACAAAAATATAAAGTCCCTCAAAATTATACACTTTATTTCCAGTCAACCACCCACCTAGTGTTTCTACAAACTCCATCCAGGACTGATCCTGGGATTTTTGAACCCCTGAATTTTATTTTGTACTCCTCAGTAGTGAGTCCAAAACCATCATTCAGGGTGGCCTTCATGAGTTCATAGTACTCTGTTTCTGCCCCAGTAAGGGTCAGAAGTCTGTCTCTGCACTTACCAGAGAACAGTTCCCAAAGGAGTGCCCCTCAGTGAGTCTTTCTCACTTTTCTGGCTTCGCCAGCCCTCTCAAAGTCTACGAACCCCTTGGTGATATCATCACTATTTTCAAATTTGGGGACAATGCCTTTGGGGATTTTAGGATCATAAGATCTTTCTATCTCTTGGTTTTTATTATTGCTGCAACCATGGATGAGTCCTAGGCCTATATCTGCGCTCTCTCTCTGTTTCTAGAGCTAGGAGCCTAGTCTCCAGCTCTAGTTTCTTGGTCAACCCTGCTAAAAGGTTCTCGTCTTCAGTGAAGTTGTCTTCACTGTCTTGTACAGAGTCTAACCTACCTCTGTAGGCTCTAGACCCTCTACTCCCTGGCTTGGAGGTGGGGAGCCTAAAGTTACCTTTCTCCCTAAGTAGTTGAGGTGGATTGTTTAAGACCTCATCCACATCACTACCTTCCCCATCTCCCTGTGAGTCTTCCTCATCAGGAGAGGAGTGGTCCTTTCATACAATGCCAGAAACTCCAGGAGTTCTATTCTGGTAGGGTTGGACCCTGTTCTTATGTTTTTAGCTTTAGAGAGAAGACTTAGATCCCTAACCCTTAGGTTGGAGTAAGGGGTGAGGTTGAGCTCATCAGCCATTTTCCATGTGTTGCTCATTGCTTTTCTAAAGTGTGGTTCTTTTTAGAGGACCTACACAAAAAGATTCAATGTACTCCCCCCCTAACTTCAGTGACTTTTACTTTTTCTAAAAAGCCTACAGGGGCTTAATTTAAGGCCCTAACAAGAATGTTTGAAATTTGTAAAATAGTCAATTCAAAAAATGAGTTGTACTACAATCCATTTTTGGATTCTTGTCATGTGATCAGAGGTTGACTAAGCTAGTCCAATAAATGCAAGGCTTTATATCCCACCACTGTTACACCAATGTAGGAAGCAGGCTCTGTATATACTATACCAAAGTATTTCCTTTGGTAAAATGTGTCCGCGTATGGATGGGGAAGTTGGGGCTACAAAGGCTCTGGGCTGAGCCTACTGCAATTCGCAAAACAGACCCGAGTTCATTAAAAGTCATGCTATTGGACCAACATTAACAAAGATTATATTTAAAAAAAAGCTCAAATGGCTTTCTTACTAATGTGTTTTTAGATCATAAGCTCTCACCATTCTTTGAGCAATACCTAGACCTAATACCATCTCGCTAGCCAAGAGTTTGTACATACCCTCCCCTTAAGACTGTAAACTCACAAATGGTGTCAAGAACAAGATCCTACTATTTGCCCAGCGTGCGGCCTGAGTGACGAAAATGAAGCACACTTTGGGGCCAATTACGATGCGCTTCGGAAGTCTCCAACTATCGGTTGGAGCCTTCTGAACCGCATCGTAATGTGCCGGTCGGATTCCTTTCTGACCTCCTCATTTTGATGGAGGCGGTGGTAAAGGAATCCGACCGGCCATTCCTGCTGGCTTCCGACAGGCTCTGAGAGCCTTTCCGCCAGTCGGAATGCGTCAAGTAATCTCAAGGGCGGGCCTTTCAGCCTTTGAGATGACGAAACTGTGCAGGGATCAACTCGGTCTCCAACCGGAGGCTGTGCACCCAAGGGGGCCCTGCTGGGGCACCCCAAAGCTGTTTTCCAACATGGTTTCCATACCGGTTTCCATGTCGGTCTGTCCAACATGGAAACCATGTCAAAACCATGCACAGGCTCCGGTTGAGGTGCCTGCCACGGGGTGCAGGGATGAACCGCAACTCACATTTTACTATGGGAGTATGCATTACGGCCGGTTTACTGCCGGAATGCATGCTGCCATAATACAATGTAGGAATGCGACCACACAGTGTTTGGTCGTATCCTAATGAGGCGGTCGGTATCGGGTGTCAGTCGGTCCCTTGACCAATGCGGTGTTGGGTGGAAGTGATTCCGCCCGACATCGTAATGAGGGCCATAATGTTTTTCTGTCCTGAGTACCAAAATTCCTCTTGCAAATGGATCCGTCCATTATGCTGAGAGATGGGAAAATCTTGATACCTGGTAGCTTTTAGGATTTTAAAAACTAATACTTCTCCCAAAATTGCATTTGCTCTGAGCAAATTTTTATAGGCAATCTGGTTCCCTGCTCATATTGTCATGGTCGTGCTGTTGTCCTAAAACCATCTTGGATGCTGTTATTGATGTACCTTCCTGCTTTGAAACCGGAGCATGCGGTTTGCACAAGCTATGCTATATATTAGGATAAAATTATATGGCTGCAGATTTTAAACTATCTCGGGGCTGTGATGTAGCATGAATTGAATTGAATGCACACCTGCTATTTTTATGTACTATTTAAATAATTATTTGTAATTTTTATTGTGTATGTATACTTTGATGGTTTATGACAAATCAAATAAAATATTATTAAAATTATTATTATTATATGCTTACTTTTTAGGTACACTGAAGCAAATGTTTTTAAAGTTAATGTCGCCAAAACAAAAGTGGTACGATTCAGGGGAATGAAACATCATATCCACTTTGACTGGAAATTAAGTGGGAAGCATGTGAAGGTAGTACATCGTTTTGTTACCTGGGGAGAGTATTCACACAGACACTCGAAACCACTTCCCATTTTGAGCACATAGAACTCAAGGCTGCAGCCCACACAAGTGCCCTAAAGAGATTTTATTCTTCCTTTTGAAAGAGACATTTCCATTCGCTCCTCGAAATCTATTGTGCTAAAATCCCTTGTAATTTGTCATATGCTTTAGAATATATTCCCATTAACAAATGGCATATCCTGACTATGAATGAACGGAAATTACTCTGTAAAATAACCACAATGAGCCAAGCTACACCAACACAAGCACTTCGCCTAGAGCTTTCATTAGCTAGTGCTTATACAAGAGCCTAGGCCAATATAATTAGATGGGTATTACATGCAGAAGACGATTCTTTGAGAGCTCTCCTAAAGCACCAAACATGTATGGTCGGAACAAGTAATTATATTTTTTATGAATATCTCGCGATAGTTAAAGAGTACTTCAAATACACTATAACACTTCTACAGTCTTGGTCATCCGCACACTTGAAGTATTTTTTTTAAAATATGAATCCGCGCCTAAGTTTTGACCTAGACATTGCACATTGTTCTCAGCTATAACACTATAGGGGGCATATCAGCAAGTAGGAGTTAAAAAATTATCGCTGCTTTTGCGTCCGTTTTCGGACGAAAAGCAGCGATAATTTTATCGTCTTATCTGCAAGGTCACACTATCGCGTGAAACCTTGCCTTCTCTCCATTTTCCTTAATGCCCATCTTTGCATCTCTAATGAGATGCAAAGTGGGCGTTCCCTCCAGGATAACGGGAGAAATGTCGCTACGCGACATTTCTCCTATTATCAAGCCTCAAGCAAAGCAGCATAGCGACAGGAAAAGTAGCGATAACCTCTGTTATCGCTACATTCCTTACGCCTGCTTTGAAACTGACTTAGCCATAATATCCTATGGAAGGTGGATTTCATGGCTAAGTATGTGAGGACCTATCAGCAAGCTATCGCCAAACTTCGTGGGATTATCACTGGGTTTCCAGCGATAATCAAACGTTTGGCAGTTAGCGCTAGGATTTTTATCGCTTTTGAGATAAGCGTTGCTAATAGCTCGCTATCTCAGCGATAAAAATCCACGCTAGCCGGCGATAATTATCCTAGCGTTAAGTGCGCTTAGCGATACTTATCGCCGGTTGTTGCTGATATGCCCCAGGTCTTTTATCTATGTGTTTTCGTTTGGAGTGTAGTGGATGTATGAACACTACTCTAGAGTATAAGAATTACCAAAAATATTTGAGGTTTACTCTAGAACAGAGCTTTTGACTCTGCATTATTATGCTTCGTTTGGGGATTTTACCTCTAAATGCCTACACTAAACACTGGGACGCTACAAGTGATAAGACACGATTATGCAAGCTATGTAGAGGAGGAGTACAAGATATAGCCAATGTGTTATACATCTGCTCTTGTGGCGCCCTGGTAGAAGCCAGGCATCGTGTATATAACCTATATATTTTAGATACAATCTATTTACAATCAATGATCTGATTGCCTTAATTAGTTTACCCCAAATGAATTTGTCTGTTATAATTTGTCTACATTTTTAAAATCTTTTTTTATCATTCCTTTAAAAAGAAATCATATATATCACTGCTATATTTATAATAATACATTGATTTTGTACTCATTTCAAATTGTTGATCTCTGAAGAGGTCTAAATCAATAAAATTGAATTGAAATTGAATTGAGGGGAGACAGCTGAACAATCAAAAAACATCTGCATCTATGTGAAAGCCAAGATGATCAATTATTTTATCCAGCCAAAGGCTGCCTGGAAGCTCTGAAGGCCAGGAGGCATGTCTTGAGATGTCACCTGCGCCCTGAATAAACATCATATCATAGAAACTTAAGAACCATTATCAAGGCTTATCACCATGCATGCATCAGAGTTCGTCACTTCTCTAGATTAATATGACAAAGAAACACATTTATAAGGCATGCCCCACAGAGGAGAAATTACAAAAGCTTTCCACACCTAAATATTGCCTTAACAGTGTAATATAACTGATCCAGTCACAGCAAAACCAACATTAGCTAATACATACATTAACCACATGTTTGTGTTGAAGAACTGTAACACAGTATTTTTGGAGAACACGGGAGATTACATTGGCTACTTTACATTACGTATTCAAGATGTTGTTACATCTGCAAGCCCTGGTGGAAGCATCTTGCAGTTTAGAGACAGGAGAGTGTGATTCATAAAATCATAGATAATACAGGCAAGCATTATTGGGCGGTGTGAGTGGCATGGACTGGGTGCAGTGACACCTCACATATTGGGTATGTCGTGCTATTGATTGCACTGTCCTAGGTATACTAGAGAACACTGATAGGTCAGACTCCGTAGATTAATGACACATTGATATGCATCAGGTAGTTAAAAAGTTGCACATATTCTGCGACTTTAATAATTGTTGGCATAATGATGATCGTGGTTTGAAGGTGACAAGTGCCAGCCGATACCCCTTATAAAGGGAAATGTCCAGCATCATGAAAATGCAGCATGGGAGATGTGAACCCTTCCACCTCACTGCTTACTTCATTCTTTTTTTTTTTGTATAGGTTGTTATTGGCATTTATACAAAACCAAGATGCACTAGTGACAAATCAACATGATAGTGTTACGACGGGATTATGACAATCATTCTCAAAGGACCTTCATACAGCCCCAGGTGCCCATACTTGTTTTTAGCCCCGACCTATTCATAACTGGACATCCATCATAATATTAAAATGAAAGAACAGAGCATTCACCACAACTTTCACCAGTGTGGAAGTAAAACCCTGCTTACTCCATTCTTACTTGCTTTAGTTCCTTTATTGACAGCCAAAGATTTTGCTCGTGTTAGTTGGCCTAAGGAAAAACCATTTTCCTCAGGCCTGCCAAAGGCTCTCACTTTCCCTGTCAGATTAGTCATTTATACTATTCCTCAAGGTAAAACATGTTTGCCTTTCCAAAGTAATTCGATGCTCTCTATTACAAATCAATTAAATGGAAAGTCAAAACTGTGTACTTGTATGGCTATGCTTATGATATACATTAATATCTGACTCTTCAGGACTTTTGCAAGGATTCCAGGAGTACATCTGAGAAGCTGCAGCAGTTGCAAGTTTTCAGGAGTCCCTACTAGTCAATATCTGCCTAAATGGCATAAACCTATTCTTATCTGAACTCCAAGGGGCATATTTTCAAGGAGCCATCGCCGAGTTAACGGCACTTTATCGCAGCCAAAGTTGCAATAAATGTATCACCCCATTCACAGGCTGGTGTTAACAGCCCATAACACCAGTTTACCCGCGATAGCAGCCTCTAAAAACATCGCCACAGATGACCACAGCAACTATCGCTAATGAGATGCAGAGTAGGCATTCCCGTGCAAAAAGCCGTGACAACACCACACCTCAACATTCTCAACGATCAGCCACATCGGCGATAAGTCCACAAAACATGCGAAATGGTACATTAGCAGCAGGAAACGAACACCTGCCCTGACCTTGTGTAAAGTCGGACGGCAGCCGGCACCAGAAAAGGGAGCCCAGCCCACAGCCACACCTGAAGGATAACAGATGCCATGGAGCTACTCATCATGCAGCTTGGAGCCCCAACAGGCCCACAACACCTACCGCCACCACCCCCGGACCCCCCCCCCCCCCGCACCATCCCCCCAGACCACCACAGAGGCATCGCAGACACAGACCGCGGACCTGCAGGAAATGCACCAGCCTCACAGACATGACACCAGAGTATGTCATTGTCCACTACAGGCTCAAAAGGACAACCATCCTCTGCATCCTGAACATCAAACCCGCCAGGCTGACTGTACCAACACAGCGGACAACCAACATCCCTCCGCAAACAAAGCTGCTGGCTGTGCTGCACCTGTTGGCCTCTGGGACATTCCAACCAACAACCGCCAGAGTCGGAGGAGTCTCACAGCCAGCCCTATCAAAGTTCCTGACACCTGTCTTGGATGCCATCAACAGCTTGGTACCCCAGTACCTATACTTCCCCCACACTGAGCCGGAACAGCTGGAGACCAAGCAGGGCTTCTACGCTATAGCTGGATTCCCAGCCATGTTGGGGGCCATAAACTGCACACATGTCCTACTTGTGCCCCCTGCCGACACAGCACACAATTACCGCAACAGAAAGCACACGTATTCCATCAATATGCAGGCAATAGTGGCCTACCGGGGACTCTTCACCAATGTCGCCGCCAACTTCCCAGGCACTGTGCATGATTCATACATCTTCCGACAGTCCATCACCGACCGGCGCTTTCAGGATGGCACCCTCACAACTCTGGGGAAGCACACGTTGCAAACCCACATACAACATGCCAAATAACATGCCCACCCACCAGACATGACAGCACAACTTACCGTGGGAACCTGGCCAAGCCATGGACATGAGCCATGAACAGCATGGCACCTCAGTCACATATAGCAGAATGTGGGAAGAGGAGGGAACCAGGCATGTGCGAAGGAGGCGATGTGACCGATGAATGAGACTGCACACAATGCCAAGTGTGGCATGGATGTGTTGGACAGACTGCAGCATGCATACCACACACATATCCATGTCGACACACGCCGCTGGTGTTTGGTGTAGTGGACAGTGGACTCAACCATGTCACCCCAGCCAGTGGGGGAGATCAAGGAAATGTAGCTTGTTATGTCCTCCCCTGTAAGCGTGAGAGGAGTGGGCTGGCCCGGCGTATGCCAGGCCAGCATAGGGGTGTGAATAAAAAGCACGTAGCCCTGGGCGCAGTCCTCTTCTGGAATGCTCAACGTCCCTGCCAGGGCGGTGCCTCTCCCCCCGCCATGAGGCTTACGCAGTGAGCGGTGTTGCCTGGGATCCTGTGCGCCTGCTGCACCCTGGGCTGCTGGTCCCCGAAGTCATCATGGCCGCCCATGCACATCCAGGCATCACTGTTCACCTGCTGACACCGGTGTGTGTCAAAGAGGGCCCACCACGTGCCGGTACAAGCTCCAAGTCGGAGCCCCCCGACCTTGACAGACTCCTTGGACCATCACGGCCTCCACGACACAGGCCCGCAGAACTCCTTTCTGGTTGACGCACTCCACCGGCATACCTATCGGACAAGTAGGACACACATTTGGAACTGAGTCTTGACTACACCATGGCAGAGTACATGATTTAATGCTGAGCGCATGTCACTATACTCCCTCCGATGCGGTACCACCAAGTCTGTGCATAGGACTCCCACCAAACTTGTCTGTGGGCCCTTGCTGACTCCGGTCTTCGGCCTGCACTGCGGTCCTGCAGGCCTCACACCAAACCAATGCAGTCCGTCACAGGCAGGACACGGCCTCCTCGCTGGCTGTACACCCGCTCAGCTCTGGTGCCACTACCTATGTCACCCACAAATGTAATACAAATGCCATTCCAACGTCGTGTGTGAGAGATCCAGGATAAGATGGCTGGACAGAGGTTAGCTCGTGCTGACCGCTGCCTCCGGCCGACACTGTGGCCAACTAGGTTGAACTTTTGGAACTGAGTCTTGATTTCTTCATGGCAGTGTTCATGTCACAGTACGCAAGGAGAAGAGTAGGAGGAGGACGCTCTTCAGTCCGGAGGAGAAAAGGCTCACCTATCCGGAGGTGATGGGTCACTACCAGCAACTGCACTGGTGCCACTGACTCTGTGCAGCGTATGCCTACCACAAGTGGCTGTGGTTCCCTGCTGACCGCTGCCTCCGGCACACACTGCGGTGGAGTAGGTCACACGATTTGAACTGAGTCTTGCTCTCTACATAGCAGAGTCCATGTCATTGTACAGGCCTCATCGCAGACTGCATCCCCCTACAGCTCTGGTGCCACTGAGTGTGTGCCCTGAAATCCATGGGCAATCTCTGTTTGGACGTCAGTGTGTCTGACCCATGGGCTGGAGGTTGTCTTCATCCACATGTAGCTGATACTGACAAGGTTGAAAAGTGGAGTCTGAAGCATTCAACTTCGCAATCTGCCTGTTTCTGCTTGCTTCTGCCCCCTGCATCATTCCCTGGAAGGACACCTTCCACTGTCCTCTGCAACCCTCAGCGGAATTCGCCTTGGACATCGACGAGTACACACTCAGCTCGCGTGGCACTACCTCAGTGCACCGCAAGTCACCTTCCTGTGTTGGTGTTCCTGTGCCAGCCGCTGTGCATCTGGGGCCACAAACTCTGTGCTGCTCAAGTCAGGAAACCATGATGTGCGTAACTTGTACTGTTGATTGTCTGCTCACTGTTGTGGTCTTTGCCAGCACCAACCAACCCCTGAGAGGTGGCTTATACTACCCAACACCCATCCAGCACAGGCGTCACTGGAGATGTGACCCTGGCAATAAAAGGGGCCGGGCACACGTGCCCGTGGCCAGTCCCACAAACTCACTCATTGTGCTGTGTACAGCGTGCGCATCCATGTCTTGGACCACAAGTTGTTTAGTAAGCATGAAGTTGCAACTGCACCTCTTGCTTTTTCCATTCCTAGTATACACACCTCTCACTGATTTAATCATTTTCCAACAGGCTGTCACCCTCCCCTGTCCTGACGAAGACCCAATGCTTATTAATCTGCATAACCTTTAAGGGTCGAAACGTCGACGTTATTGTCTTAATGAGTCCACGCAATTCCCTGACTTGAGCAGAAAATCATACCTTCCATTGGGATATATGCAATGAGTTGTTGACTTACATGTTGAATATTGTTTTTGTGTTTTATTTATGTCACCTCTGTACAGCACTCTGTCACATATCACTACCAGTATTTCGCCATTTCAGGTGAGAAGAGGTGTAAGACAGGGGTGCGTCCTGGCTCCTTTACTGTTTACTTTATACACAAACGGCCTTGAAAAGGCCTTGTTGGACGGATGCCAGGATGTACCCCAACTGCCTCTGAATTTGGAAAATAGGCGAATTGATGAATAGACGAATACCCGCATTGCTTTATGCGGATGATGCCGTAATCATGGCTAGGACCCCACTGGCATTGCAGAGGGCATTAGATTCCTACAATATTTTTATGGGAAACATTGATCTAAAGATAAATGCCACAAAAACTTACGTGATGAATTGTGGAAGAGGCGGCAAGAAAAGGAAGGATTTATTTTTAAATGGGAGGAAATTGACAAATACCTCTACCTATCCATATTTAGGGATATTAATAGACGACAAGGGTACATGGGGTCAAGCGATTAACACCAGGAACTTCTCACAAAAACTAGGTAAGAGGCCTCCAACCCATGTCGTGACGTGTTTGAATCAAGTGACAAAGCACGCGTTGGAAGTGGAGATGGGAACTTGCCTTTTGCTTTGGTTTCCGCATACCCCCAGTACCAAAATCACGAGCAAATTTTATGATTTGGGGTTGATAATGGCGAAGAGGGAGCTTACCATGCATTGGAAGGCAAGGGCTGGGCCGAGCTTTCTAAGGTGGAAGGCGAGCTTCCCGGCTTGGGCAGGGAGTGAAGGGACGCTTTGTCTACAGCTGGCCAGGCGTACCTCTAATGATAAGGCGTTGGACACCGCCTGGGCATGGGGAGCTTTGGTGGAGGGGCTTCGTTGTCCAGAGGATCGGGATGGGGTGGAAGGGGCTCCTGCGGGTGTGGACCAGAATGCGGGGACCGAGGCGGGGACCCCCGGGGCCACTGGGGAGGCTGACCAGGATGGGGGTCACTTGAGCATTCGCAACGAGGAGGCAGCTGCCGCCAAATATACTGAGAGGGGTCGAGGGGTCGGGATGGGACCCTGGAGAGCATGCGGGTGTCAGGGTCGAGCCTCTTATCTCTTGTGAACGTGGACAGAGCCCATACCATTGTTCTGAGTTGGGGTTTTCCAGGTGCACGGGGCATTATATGCCCCAGTAGGGGAAGGATTAATGCGGGCACACTGACAGGGGGGGATGGGGGTAGAGAGGGAGTGGGGTGGGGGTGTTAGGGCGGAAATGTTGAAGTTTGATTTCTCCTGATGTATCCTGGGAGGATTGAGTCTCTTGCAAGAGGTCATTGTCCAACATGTTGTCAGCTTATTATACTGGATGGAGGAAAATTGCAGGATGCTCTGAAGCTGGATCTTTCTCTAGATATAGAATGGATAAGATATATAAGGGATTTCATGACAGATCTAGGAAAACCTGAATATTTTTACAACCCAGAGTCAATCTCCGGTATCCCAGGTAAAGAATTAAAAAAACAATGCATGCAATATATGGAGAAGTTAAGATTTGTGAATGAGGCGATAAAACCTACTGTCCTCTCAAACCTTATGATAACCTCCTCTTTTAGCATGCAACCATACCTTCGAAACACCATAAAGGGATACAACAGATTTGTCCTTACTCGTTTCAGGTTGAACATTTTTCACAGATTGGTTACCTTTCCAATGGTCAATGATTGGTCCAAAAACTTATCCACTTGCCCATGTGACAATTTATCTTTACAATCAACGATGCATGTCACCTTGTTTTGTAAATTTTACAATGACCTGAGGAGAAAGTGGATAGTGCCAATCTTAAAAACATGGGGCCTTCGACAATGTCGCCTAGCCTATATTGCCCTTCAATTTTTAGATAATGAATGCTTAACTATAAATGTCGCCTCTTTTTTAAAGAAAATAATCAAACGCCGGAATCAACATGACTTGGATCTTACTGTTAATAATGATAGAGCGTCCCTTTAATGCTATTTACATGTATTAAAAATCTGAAGACGAATATTAATGCTCTGTATTACAAATACAATTCATCGATTTAAGAGCTCCCAACAAAATATTGTACTGTATAACTGTTTTGTCCATCTTATTTTTAACATATTTTTAACTTTTTAATAACATAAATGTTTTAAAATGTCCTTTGTAATGGTCCCTGAAACATGGAAACCAAAAACTGTGTGTTATTTGTATAAATGAACATGTACGCTTTCATGATTTTTATGTGACAAAAATCGAATAAAGCATATTCTTATCTTATCACTACCAGTCACTAACTGTACCACACAGCCATTGGCTCATTCGCCGTATGTGTTTTTTGTCTTTGGCAGACTTTTATTTATTTTAATTTATTTTATTGTATTGATTTGCATATATACAAATACAAAGTAAAGGAATTTAGTTTTTTGACATAAATTGGTTTTTCCTTCTTTTTTCTTGGTGTGTTACTTTGTTATATGACTAAAACATATTGTTTTTAAAGTATTAAGTACCTAGTACAAATCAGTTGATCCCCCCGACAGAACTACTGTTTTCTTTAGTAAAATGGAACTCAGGCAAAACAGAGGTCATCTTGTTTGGAAACACCCCAACCTGTGGACACCAGACTGGTGGCCAGCCGAGCTGGGTGTATGCCCCACTCCCACCGGGAAAGCAAAGAACCTGGGGGGGATCATGGACAATAAGATCATGCTTGGGGATCACATAAGCTCGGTGGTCTCAGCATGTTTCCATATTCTGAGAATCATAAGGAAAATAAAAAATTTCCTCCCTGAAGGCAGTCTTAGGACAGTGATCACGGCTCTCATCATGGCACGGCTAGACTATGGTAACAGTCTATATTTGAATGTCCAAAAACAGTACATTAATAGGCTTCAAATTAAACAGAATGCAACTGCTAGATTGCTTACAGGGACATCAAAATCTGTCTCAGTAAAAATGGAATTAAACCACTTGGACTGGCTCCCTGTGAAGCAAAGGGTAAGTATTAAGGCCCTCTGCATGGCCTATAAAGCCCTCAATGGGGTTGGCCCCGACCATCTAAGGCAAAAACTCAAGTGGTACGTTCCTGGAAGGACTCTTCGCTATGCAAGAGCTAAACAAGTCCTACTCCCCCCGATTAAAAAGGCCAGCTGCGGGGGCAGAAGTATCATCACCTGCCCCGCTAAGGCCTGGAATGAGCTCCCGTTCTATTTGAGAAACTCAGCCGATCTCCTCACCTTCAGGAAGTGCCTGACACTTGGCTTTTCTCACAGTAACACCCTCAGTACTAACAACCTCCAGTCATGCTTAGCGCCAGGACTCCAGGGTAACCGTGCGCTTTAAAAGTTCAAATAACATAACATAACATACTCTGGAAAGAAGGCCTGGTGTAACCTGAGGGATTTGAAATAAAATAGCAGCCCGTGGGAGCTGAGGCAGAACAAATCAGCTTTTTATCGAGGGCCGGTAATGGTAGATATGTTTAGTGTAACATATTGGGGCCGATTCCGATCCAGGTCGGAAGGGCACCAAACGCGATCCAGCCGGAAAAACTACGCGCCGTACGCGTGTTTTCCACCCGACTCGTACAGCTGTACGAGCGAGCAAGTATGATGCGAGCTACATGAAATTCACCGACCGACTCGTTTCCGGGTCCGAACCACTCCGTATGTCTCAGTCGGAAGCTAACCGTGGCGTGCAATGGATGCGATTCACGACCAAGGCAGTACGATGCACAAGTCGGACAGCCTGTGTGAGCCGGAGTGTCCAGCTCGCAAATCGTACGGGTGGTTGCCTTTGGGGGTGCGCGTCGGACCCCCTGTCAGCCGCTGCCCTACAACTCGGACACCGGGGGAGACCCTTGGGTCTCCCCAACACAGGCATGTACGGTGCGGATGGCACCGACGCGTACTCAATGTAGGGGGCGCACTTGTCCGCGACTTACCCATTCAGTCAATGGGAGCCCATTTACGTGTCGTACGACCTGCTCCCATTGACTTCTATGGAGGCCCGACCGAACTAAGTCCAACAGCATACGGCCGCATCGTACTCGCTCTGTCGGACTGCAGGACTCCGGCTCAGTCGGAAAACACTCCGGATCCGGCTCGGTCGGAGTACTTTTCGACCCGGATCGGAACCGGCCCTATAGTGTTCACCAAAATTGCCGTACATTTGGAGGGGGTGCTTTGCGCCGAACAGCAGCCACCACTCTTCACAAGGAGTAACAGCTCATCATGTGCGGGCACTTGTTTACGCAAGTTACCGAGCCACAGACAAGTAGCTCGTTCCGAGGAGACAGATAGCCCGAGGTGGCCCAGAGAGTTATAATTTTACCATTGTACCAACACAGCGAGGCTTGCCAGGCATGGCGAGTGTAACAAGGAACCCATGTTTTCATCATGGAATAAGCCCCTGCCCACATGAAGATTCTGTGTAGTGAATCACTGGTTACATTTGCCAAAAAGCATAAGTTCTGTAAATAACGCCACTTCCCTCATTGGAGGCATTGCGCCACGCACACTAACTCATGAAAATAATTGTTGCAATGTACTGTAGGGACATCGAACTTACTTTGCATGTGTGGTTTGCATTTAATTCTAAAAACAGTGGTGGACTTTCGGAGTTACTGTAACAGAAGGTCACATTGGTGGAGCTGCGGGTCCCCATGTGCATAAACATGCACAGGTGAGCTTAGACTGCCATCAAGTATTTGCCATCAAAAGGTTTTAAGAAGCCAATTAATTTGGATTTAGCCAAAAATGGCTGATTCAATAGAAGGGGGTGGGTATGAATGCATCTTGCACTACAATTAGCACTGCACTGTAATTAAATATCAGAGGCTTTGCTATTCTGGACATGGCTTTGATCTCACAATGAAATATGCCCTTCCTCAGAGTTGCTGTTCTGATTCATGCCAGTAGTTAATGCACATTCTCAAACTCGATACGCAGTAGGTCTGGCATTTTACTACATTTGACATGGATGAACTTAAACCAGTGTACGCTTTTGTCTGCTTTCTAGTTGGTTATTAAAGGCCTGAAAACTTTACACCACAGACGATGAAGAACGCGTTATTCCACACCAAAGTCAGCAGAAACACAGGCAGGCTGGGCTCCGGAGAGATTGCATGGGGATATTTTGTACACCGCCTCTTAAGCCCTGTATAAACACAGATGGGCTTCCAGATTTAACTTTCCAAATAGAGCATCATGAGACAATGCATGCCTCATTCAACATAGCCCCAAACGAGTTACCTCGAGTTGCCTTTAATCACTATGACCCCCTTCTCCCAGCAGAACCCACGTTGAAATTTCAAAGCGATCACAAATCCATCTACCTGAAGCTGGAGTCATCTCAAGACTCAAACACTCTTGCAGGGGAGGCAGTAACAGTTCCTGGATGCCATTCACACTGTTTTAGCCAATATCAGGAGAGTGAGAAGAGAGAAAAGAGAAACAACTTTGTTTCACCTCCCATGAAGGCTGCTCCCTCAGCACTGAAGTAAATAGACAACAACCATTCGACTACACATAACACAACACAACACAACGCCACATAATTCCACATCACACAATTCAGTACCACACAATTTCACACCATGCAACATATTTACACTCCACATAAAGCCACTAGACCCCACAAAATTCAACTCTACCTATTTACACACTATTCAGTGGCATATAAATACACCCCACATACATCCACTCTATGCCACATAGCGACAATCCACATAACTCCACTCCACACCATGCCACATAATTCCACTCAACATAGTTTTAATAAACACCAAACAGTTCCATGCCACATAATGTACTCCACAAAATTCTCTTCCACATCACATAATTCCTCACACCCTCATAATTCCACTCTACAACACAGTTCCACTACACACCACATGTATCCAATTCACAGCACAGAATTCCACTTCATGCCACAAAATCCAACACCACACTTCATTATTCCACTCCATCACATGCAACTCCATGACACACAACCCCACTCCACATAATTCCAGTACACTCAATAGTACATAATTACTACCCACACAATTCCCCTGCACCCCATGCCACATAATTCCATTACACATAACTCCACTCAACACCGCACAATGCCATGCCATGCCACACAATTCAACAACAAACAATTCCAATCCAAACCACATATTTCCACTTCACAACACAATTCCACTACACACCACGTATATCCAAATCACAACAATGAATTACACATCATGCACAAAATTCAACACTACACTACGTAATTCCACTCCATTACATGCCACTACGTGATACAAAACAGCTTGCTAGAAACTATGTGAGCCCTTCCACACAATTTACAGGGATGGGCCGACTGCGCCCATTCCTGTTACATAATTTGGAAGGGTACATTTTTCACATTAAATTGCCCGTCCCTATAAATTGTGTGGAATGGCTCACAATATTTCTAGCAAGTGGAGCTGTGAGTTCCTATGCTTGCCGTCCAATTAACCCAATAGGAATCCTTCCATTCAAAGTTTTTTCATGTAACTCAAGGTTGCCCCTCCCCCATGTCCTGATGAAGACCCTCTTTGATGGTTCAGAGTACTTGGGTCGAAACGTTGCCGGTCTCTAATTGTCTGTACTGACGCCTATTCCCCCATTGGACCTCTAAGAAAACCCTCTAATTGACCTTCTGGATAATGATTGTGGATTCATTTATACTTGACAAACAGCATGCAGGCTGCTTGAGCACAGCAAAGTCCAACTTTTTGTGTGTTTTATGTATTTAGTCATCTTAAGTTTCACAAGTGGCTCCGCACAAGCACTTTTTGCACATTTGGAGCAACCTTCAGTACAATATACATAGACAGCTTCGTGTACCTGCCCCATAATACATGCTTTTTGCAGTAATCTCCTTCCTGGGTGTGCTTCATTCTGCTTCTTTTTTCTTTTGAAGTTGAATAATGCTTCTGGTTACCTTTAAGAAATGTTGTTTTTTTCCAAGTTTACTTTGTTGCCAAACTTATTTAATTTTCTAAAAGTGGCCTTTTCAGAATTGTGACTTAAAATTCGACTTCACCATTAAAGAGGGTATTACATTACAATTCTTTAGACACCAAACTCCCTACCCACTCTCAATTAAATTAAATGTGACAATTGGGTGTAAGCTAATTTCACCATATTAAAAGGAGAGAGGACAATCACTTTAGCACAAGTTAGCATTGGTAAAGTGCACAGAGTCCTAAAGACAACAAAAACTAATTCTGCAAAGATAGGAGGAATAAGTCAAAAAGTTGGGGAAGGGCCACCATAAGGATGTCAGGTCTAATGCATGTCTCTCCAGCTGAAATTGGGGAGAACTAGCCAAACTCCTGAGTATTGTTCCCTGTTGCATGCACGCCTGAGCGGGCGTGCACACTGCCTTTGCCCAACGCGCACACACTCTCCCACAGCATGCACTTACCTGCTCCATTCAAGACCAAGAGATGGTTTGTGAGCGGCGCGACAAAAAGCTCACTTTCATGGAGTTGAATTACAGTGACTGCAAGTTTTTAAGGCCGGGTGAAAGAGCAGAATGCATGTGGAAGGACTTGAAATTCTTTCTCTTACATGAATGGTTTTTGCTGCTGTGGATGACAGCACTCGGAGCAGACAATTGTTAGTATGCTGATTTCATTATTATTTTCGAGTGGGGGGCCTGCAAGGATTCAGCAGCAACAGCAGCCTCTGGGAGCCTGATGCAGCAGAGGCGCTGATAAAACTTAATTTATGTTATCTGTTGTAAAGTGCTAGGTATAACTGTGCACAATAAAAGGTGGATTCTGCCTGGAACTACAATCTAATCACATCCTTTAAACATTAAGCCTAAAGCATTTACCTTTGATGGCACTAAGAGATACTAAACTAGTGGCTGAAGTGCACAGCCTGAAACTGGAAAACCTGGTGTCTGTTTTTGCTTGACCAAATTGTGTGATCCTAGGCAAATACATTATTTCACTGAGCAATTTTTTTGATTGTTATTACATAACACCATTTTCAAATAATTTAGTTCAGGACATGTGCATTGCAAAAAACTTTTCTTGTGTTTGATTTAATAGCTTATAAAGTTGCTCTATCTAAAATAAGAATCTAGGCCACATGTCCTGCATGTAACTGACTTGCCTCTTTGGTCACTTATAGCACAGTCATCAGGGCCCAGGTAGGAAGGTTTTTCAGTTCATGTTTAAAAACTCCTACTTTTTAGAAATACTTTGCAAATAAACTGATATGCTAAGGTCAAATGCTTCTGCGTGTTTAAGAAATACTCTTTCTTGAATCTCGAAGGCAACTTATTATAATCTAATGTAATGTTTGTTGCGCGATTTAGATGGCAAATATTTCCAGGGCTCAGCTCGTACAGCGACTCTTAGAGCCAGAGCCGATACTTGGCTCAGCTCTCCCTGGTAATTAGTTGGCTCGCCAATCTCTATTCACTGCCCGCTCTGCATTGGGCTGCAGAAAGTTGTTCATTTGTTCTTAATCTCCTTCTCTGGCGCAGAGCGTCAACTCCTCAGTCTGTTTCATGAGTCAAGTGTGCTGCCAGCAAAAGGAGAAATCATACTTGTCACCATGGCTTTAAGAGGGATGAAAAAGTGGGGAGTCTCCAAAAGGGCCGCAGCAAGAAGAAGTGTAACTATTACCGGGATATGTTGAAGGCGTAGTGGTCTTTATAGTGTCACAATTACCTGCTCACTTGTAAGGACTGCATTCACTTTGACCCTGTTAAAAATGACACTTCTCGTGACTATCTACGCATTACATAGCGACTTTTGCCCCTATTCCTCATCTTGCAGGATTTAACACACCAATCAATTCACAAAGAGATGCTGTGTCTTATGTAGACTGTGAATTAGAGACACCCAATTTTACCTTCAAGAATTCCAAGTAAAGGTTCTCAATGTCACAGTCTGGGGCCAGTACCTGTTTGAACTCGACTTTGATAGCCAGATTCAAGCAGTTCTCAAAATTGTTCAAAATCAAAGACATACTTTTCCCTATTTGGTTTTCACCAGTATGATGAGAAAAATACTTTCATCTGCGATCCCAGCTTCATGGAGGATCAGCAGATAGCAATGCCACTGAGGAGAGTGATAGAGTGGGTCTGTCCAGGAGTGAGGGAACGCTGATAATATTGCTGGACAGATTTAGTAAGTAGATAATGTGAAGTTCAAAGTCCACAGACCTAACACCTTTGGAGGTCCTGGATTCCGTGAAGGTGAGCCTGGGAATGGTGGCTCGGGGCCGAAGGGGAAGAGACTCAGGGATAGCAAGAAGGAGAAAGTACAGCAGAAGAAAAAGAACAGACATCATGCCAAGACCCCATACTCCTACCGGGCCATGATCACCCTGATGATTCAGAACTTCAAGGACAAGTGGCTCACACTCTTACAGGTAAGATGACCACCACTCTGATTGTTAGTCACTTATGACTTGCTCGCCATTAGGATTGCTTTGGAGGATGCTTTCTAATCGTGTGTTGTAGCAAATACAACTAACTTCAACCCACTAATCTGGGTCCATAAAGGCTGCATTAAATAGCTCTAACCCTTCCAAGTCATTGTGGCCCGGCCACCACTTTACCTTCAGCAACATCTTATAATGGTACATCCTTCTGAGTTCTATCCTTTTCTAAACCTGGAGTGTAGGTGCTACACGAGTAAATAATACATGTCATGATGAAGTGTATCGACATTACAAAACTGTCTTAAGACCTTATTAAATGTAGCTCTATGTGTGACCTGCACCTGTTTTTGCTATTGTTATAACCAAAAGTTTGCAGAGGTGATTGCAACAAATTTACATAGCTGAGCGTTTCACTCACCTGCATCATTGGTTCCTTGTTGCACATAGATTTGTCTGCAGTGCACATAGATCTTACACTGCCGCACACAGTGGAAATAAATTAGAGGGATCATTGCTCCTGAGAGTTCTCATCACTATTGCAGAAGAACCTGGAGAGGCCATCAGCATTGGTGTGGTATGACCCAGAGCGGTGTTCCACAGTAAAGTCCATCTCCTGAAGGGAGATGAACCACATCAACAGCTAGGGATTTTAACCCACTCATTTGCACGAGCCATCTGAGGGTCTTGTGGTCTGTCTTAACCAGGAAGTGAGTTCAAAACAGGTATGGTCTCAGCTTCGTCAGTGCCCAGACAACAGCAGAGGCCTCCCTCTCAATATTTCCTTACCTCTGTTCCCCGGGAAGTAAACTCCTGTTAATGAAGGCTACCAGTTGGTATAGGCCCTTCTCATTTGATTGTGCTAAGACATCCCCTACGCCATGCTCTGAAGAATCTGTCTGCACAATAAACTCCTTTGAGAAATCAGGAGCCTTAAGTACAGTGTTGTATGGCTTTATATATAAAAACTGTGCGTTTGTTGAACAACATAAACATTGCGATGGTGCGAGTCTGAAGCCCTGCACTCCCTCAGGACATATTGGCCTAGAGTCCTGCTAGCTCACAGTGCACCATTCGCACCCTCAACCTTACAGGGTAACAAATGTGTGTGCAACCTCAGAGTATGACAACCCTGACACCCAGGGAATCATGGTAATGGATCTAGAACCTTTTATTTCAGACTTTCATGCATACCCAAAGGAAATACACAAGCAATACACAACCTGCAGTTTCGATATTTATTGAAGCAGTGAGATTCTTGAGCAAAATACTTGTGCTGCAATTACTAACAGAACAAATCATATTATCATAATTAGCAATACAGGAACAGTGGAGAGAATGAATAATGGTGCTAAAAAAATTAATATATGCTGGCATATGTAGTGTAATATGGTATAACTGAGTGTGCTCTAGCTAATGCTCCTTAACCTAGTTTGGCCTAGGGTGAGTGATCTGGCAGGAATCCCTGCTGGGTGATCTTACTTCCCATTGCCTGCGGGCAAGTGTCATCAGGCTGTCCGTCTTGGTGCAGAGTGGGACATTCCTAATGGAGAGGACAGGAATCAGCTGAGCTGGAATTAAGACGTACCACAACGTTGAAGTATCAGCACAGTGCTCTTCTGATTTTAGCAAGGAAATGAATTTGTATACATAATAAACAGTGGCCATGTTGGCATGTCAAGGTCTTTGTCAGGTTGCGATTGTTCATGTTAGCTAGATAACGTTGTCGCCGACTAAGCATCGATAAGTTGTGATATTTGTGCAGTGAACTCTATACCTCGTACTGAACGTTCAAGGTGTTGTGATAGTTTGCCTTTGAAGCTGAAACGTAAGTAAATGCAGTTTCAGTGAATCCTATCCTGCAGTGACACGTACACAAATGTATGTTAAAAGTCACTGTGTCACTAAAAGAAGGCAGCTTAAGAAACATGAGCATAAAGATGGTGCTGTTTCTAGTCGGGCCATATAACAACAGGTGCTGTACTGATAGCCTCCATGAGGGTGTAGAAGGCTTTCTGAAAGGCCTCAGTCCAGATCTTCTTTTTGTACTGCTTCTTGTAGTTCAGCTCAGTTAAGCAAGCGATGAAGGTACCACAACCCTTAACAAACCTTTGAGGCCCAGGAAAGCCCTCACTTCAGTCTACGTTTTGAGGAGTTGCCAGGCCACTATAGTCTCAATCTTGGCAAGACAGGGCTGCACCTTGCCCCCACCCATCATTTGACCCAGATAGACCACAGCAACCTGTCCTATCAGGCACTTATTGGTGTTGATAGTTTGGCCCTTCTGCTGCAGGGCCTGAAGCACCTGCTGAAGGTAATTCAGGTGTTCCTCCCAGCTGGAACTGAAGACTGCGATAACATATAGGTAGGCAGCATAGAATCCCTCCATCCCAGTCAGGGCCCTGTTCACCAACCTCTGGAAAGTGTCAGGGGCATTGATTAATACAAAGGGCATCACCTTAACTGAAAATAGCCCTCTGAAGTCGAGAATGCTGACCTCTCTTTTGCCCCCTCAGTCAGAACAATCAGCCAGTAGCCTGATGTGAGATCAAAAGCACCAATGAATTTGGCATCAGCTCAGGGGTATGGTAAGCATCTGTCTTGGTGATGGAGCGGAGTCTCCTGTAATCCACACAGAACATGAGTTTTGGGGTGCTTCTTGTTGTGGTGGCCTTGGGTACCAGCACAACGGGGCTGGACCAGGGTCTGCTGGAGGACTCAATTGCCCTTAACACCAACATCCTAGAGACCACCTCCTTGATACTAGCTCTCAACTTATCCTTACATTTTGTTTTTAACAGGCATAGTGTCTCAAGTATTGATGTCGTGGATACATAAGTGTGTGAGCCCAGGGGTGATGGAGAACAGGGAAGAAAACTTCCCCAGTAACTGGCAACAGTCACTCTGCTGCTCTGGGGTCAGAGTAGGAGAGAGGTTTACACCATCTACTGATCCATTGTGCTCCTTGGTAGACAGGAGGTCAGGGAGAGGTTTACTCTCCTCTCCACTCCATTATCTGTTACCAGGAACATGGTGACTCCAGACCTTTCAAAGTGTGGTTTGAGGCGGTTTATGTGGAACACCTATAGGTGATTTCTAGGCATCTTGAGGTCCACCAGGTAGGTCCCTTTCTAATCATTCTCATCATATGGACGTTTCCAACAACGTTGGAGAGCACTGTGTTCCACAGGCTCCATGACTCACACCTTCAGGCAAGGCTGAAACTCCACCAGAGTGGCTTTCTGGTCATACCAGAGTTTCATCACTTCTTGATTGACCTCAAGATTGTATTTAGACTTCTTCCAGAAGCACTGCATCTGGTTATCGAGAGCCAGCATGTAGCTGACTACATACTAAGGGAGGTTTCCTGGGAGTTGCTCAATGCTGAGAGGTCCCCTCACAGGGTGTCCACAGAGAAGCTCAAATGGGCTTAACCGAAACCTCTTCTGTGGTATCTCCCTGTAAGCAAATAGCAGGCTTGACAGAAGGACGTCCCGATTCTGCTTCATGGGCTCAGGCATGGCCCTTATTATGCCCTTCAAGGTCTTGTTGCATCTTTCAACAAGCCTGTTTGTTTGGGTGTTGAGAACATGTAGGTTACCCCACACTCATCCCACATGGACCTCATCTAAGCTGAAATGAAGTTAGTGTCCCCGTGGGTCACCACTTCCTCAGGGAACCCTTCACAAGTGAAATCCCCTTCAGGGCCATAGCAACCACAGCTGCAGTCAATGACCTCAGTGGGATGACCTCTGGGTACCATGTGTCATAGTCCATGACGTCTAAGATGAACCTGTTGCCTAAGGCTGTCTTGGGGTCCAAGGGACCAACGATGTTGATGCCCACCCTTTCAAAGGGAGTGTCAGCAACAACCCAGGGAACCAAGGGAGCTTTCAGATTTTTCCCTATTTCACTCTGGCCTGGCAGGTGGGACTGGACCTGCAGAATGTGGCTAAGGCTGTCTTCATGCAAAGCCAATAGAAGTGGGGGACAAGCCTGGAAATGGTTATGTTCTGCCCCAGATGACCTGACAGGGGCATGTCATGAGTCAACCCCTGTAACACTGAGAGACCACTAGTACACTTTCTGCCACAAGTTCAGGAACCTTAGGATCACTGTATAGGAGTTCATTCTCCCAATAAATATGGTGATCTCTAGAGGTATCACCTGCTGCATGGGCTTTAGCTTGCCACCTTAGGTCCTCTAGGGTGGGCATTCTTTTTTCACTTAGCAGGATTCTTCTCTGTAGGCCCAACCTTATTTTGCCATCCAGCAAGTTCAGGCTGGTCTCCCAGAGCATCAATGTCTTCCCCGGTAGGCTCCAGGGTGACCTGTTCAGGTGCCCCATGAACCTGGAAAATGGAAACTTCAGGGATTGGTTTCCACTTCTTGGCAGCAGCCTAGGCTATTCTTCCAGGCTTCCTTGACATCCTCCTTAGACAGCCATGAACCCTTTGGTTATACAGACCCATTCAGGCAAGCCTTACATCTACAGGTGTGACTTAAGCTCCACTTCCTTCTAGACAGTGAGCTCTAGGCCATTGCCCAACAAACAATCTACAGGCATGGCAGGTCTCACAGCTACTTTTAAAGAACCTGATACCCCCCTCTCAACAGGACCCAGAGAAACTGGGTAGTGACTCACAGCACAGAATTCCACTTCATGCCACAAAATCCAACACCACACTTCATTATTCCACTCCATCACATGCAACTCCATGACACACAACCCCACTCCACATAATTCCAGTACACTCAATAGTACATAATTACTACCCACACAATTCCCCTGCACCCCATGCCACATAATTCCATTACACATAACTCCACTCAACACCGCACAATGCCATGCCATGCCACACAATTCAACAACAAACAATTCCAATCCAAACCACATATTTCCACTTCACAACACAATTCCACTACACACCACGTATATCCAAATCACAACAATGAATTACACATCATGCACAAAATTCAACACTACACTACGTAATTCCACTCCATTACATGCCACTACGTGATACAAAACAGCTTGCTAGAAACTATGTGAGCCCTTCCACACAATTTACAGGGATGGGCCGACTGCGCCCATTCCTGTTACATAATTTGGAAGGGTACATTTTTCACATTAAATTGCCCGTCCCTATAAATTGTGTGGAATGGCTCACAATATTTCTAGCAAGTGGAGCTGTGAGTTCCTATGCTTGCCGTCCAATTAACCCAATAGGAATCCTTCCATTCAAAGTTTTTTCATGTAACTCAAGGTTGCCCCTCCCCCATGTCCTGATGAAGACCCTCTTTGATGGTTCAGAGTACTTGGGTCGAAACGTTGCCGGTCTCTAATTGTCTGTACTGACGCCTATTCCCCCATTGGACCTCTAAGAAAACCCTCTAATTGACCTTCTGGATAATGATTGTGGATTCATTTATACTTGACAAACAGCATGCAGGCTGCTTGAGCACAGCAAAGTCCAACTTTTTGTGTGTTTTATGTATTTAGTCATCTTAAGTTTCACAAGTGGCTCCGCACAAGCACTTTTTGCACATTTGGAGCAACCTTCAGTACAATATACATAGACAGCTTCGTGTACCTGCCCCATAATACATGCTTTTTGCAGTAATCTCCTTCCTGGGTGTGTTTCATTCTGCTTCTTTTTTCTTTTGAAGTTGAATAATGCTTCTGGTTACCTTTAAGAAATGTTGTTTTTTTCCAAGTTTACTTTGTTGCCAAACTTATTTAATTTTCTAAAAGTGGCCTTTTCAGAATTGTGACTTAAAATTCGACTTCACCATTAAAGAGGGTATTACATTACAATTCTTTAGACACCAAACTCCCTACCCACTCTCAATTAAATTAAATGTGACAATTGGGTGTAAGCTAATTTCACCATATTAAAAGGAGAGAGGACAATCACTTTAGCACAAGTTAGCATTGGTAAAGTGCACAGAGTCCTAAAGACAACAAAAACTAATTCTGCAAAGATAGGAGGAATAAGTCAAAAAGTTGGGGAAGGGCCACCATAAGGATGTCAGGTCTAATGCATGTCTCTCCAGCTGAAATTGGGGAGAACTAGCCAAACTCCTGAGTATTGTTCCCTGTTGCATGCACGCCTGAGCGGGCGTGCACACTGCCTTTGCCCAACGCGCACACACTCTCCCACAGCATGCACTTACCTGCTCCATTCAAGACCAAGAGATGGTTTGTGAGCGGCGCGACAAAAAGCTCACTTTCATGGAGTTGAATTACAGTGACTGCAAGTTTTTAAGGCCGGGTGAAAGAGCAGAATGCATGTGGAAGGACTTGAAATTCTTTCTCTTACATGAATGGTTTTTGCTGCTGTGGATGACAGCACTCGGAGCAGACAATTGTTAGTATGCTGATTTCATTATTATTTTCGAGTGGGGGGCCTGCAAGGATTCAGCAGCAACAGCAGCCTCTGGGAGCCTGATGCAGCAGAGGCGCTGATAAAACTTAATTTATGTTATCTGTTGTAAAGTGCTAGGTATAACTGTGCACAATAAAAGGTGGATTCTGCCTGGAACTACAATCTAATCACATCCTTTAAACATTAAGCCTAAAGCATTTACCTTTGATGGCACTAAGAGATACTAAACTAGTGGCTGAAGTGCACAGCCTGAAACTGGAAAACCTGGTGTCTGTTTTTGCTTGACCAAATTGTGTGATCCTAGGCAAATACATTATTTCACTGAGCAATTTTTTTGATTGTTATTACATAACACCATTTTCAAATAATTTAGTTCAGGACATGTGCATTGCAAAAAACTTTTCTTGTGTTTGATTTAATAGCTTATAAAGTTGCTCTATCTAAAATAAGAATCTAGGCCACATGTCCTGCATGTAACTGACTTGCCTCTTTGGTCACTTATAGCACAGTCATCAGGGCCCAGGTAGGAAGGTTTTTCAGTTCATGTTTAAAAACTCCTACTTTTTAGAAATACTTTGCAAATAAACTGATATGCTAAGGTCAAATGCTTCTGCGTGTTTAAGAAATACTCTTTCTTGAATCTCGAAGGCAACTTATTATAATCTAATGTAATGTTTGTTGCGCGATTTAGATGGCAAATATTTCCAGGGCTCAGCTCGTACAGCGACTCTTAGAGCCAGAGCCGATACTTGGCTCAGCTCTCCCTGGTAATTAGTTGGCTCGCCAATCTCTATTCACTGCCCGCTCTGCATTGGGCTGCAGAAAGTTGTTCATTTGTTCTTAATCTCCTTCTCTGGCGCAGAGCGTCAACTCCTCAGTCTGTTTCATGAGTCAAGTGTGCTGCCAGCAAAAGGAGAAATCATACTTGTCACCATGGCTTTAAGAGGGATGAAAAAGTGGGGAGTCTCCAAAAGGGCCGCAGCAAGAAGAAGTGTAACTATTACCGGGATATGTTGAAGGCGTAGTGGTCTTTAGAGTGTCACAATTACCTGCTCACTTGTAAGGACTGCATTCACTTTGACCCTGTTAAAAATGACACTTCTCGTGACTATCTACGCATTACATAGCGACTTTTGCCCCTATTCCTCATCTTGCAGGATTTAACACACCAATCAATTCACAAAGAGATGCTGTGTCTTATGTAGACTGTGAATTAGAGACACCCAATTTTACCTTCAAGAATTCCAAGTAAAGGTTCTCAATGTCACAGTCTGGGGCCAGTACCTGTTTGAACTCGACTTTGATAGCCAGATTCAAGCAGTTCTCAAAATTGTTCAAAATCAAAGACATACTTTTCCCTATTTGGTTTTCACCAGTATGATGAGAAAAATACTTTCATCTGCGATCCCAGCTTCATGGAGGATCAGCAGATAGCAATGCCACTGAGGAGAGTGATAGAGTGGGTCTGTCCAGGAGTGAGGGAACGCTGATAATATTGCTGGACAGATTTAGTAAGTAGATAATGTGAAGTTCAAAGTCCACAGACCTAACACCTTTGGAGGTCCTGGATTCCGTGAAGGTGAGCCTGGGAATGGTGGCTCGGGGCCGAAGGGGAAGAGACTCAGGGATAGCAAGAAGGAGAAAGTACAGCAGAAGAAAAAGAACAGACATCATGCCAAGACCCCATACTCCTACCGGGCCATGATCACCCTGATGATTCAGAACTTCAAGGACAAGTGGCTCACACTCTTACAGGTAAGATGACCACCACTCTGATTGTTAGTCACTTATGACTTGCTCGCCATTAGGATTGCTTTGGAGGATGCTTTCTAATCGTGTGTTGTAGCAAATACAACTAACTTCAACCCACTAATCTGGGTCCATAAAGGCTGCATTAAATAGCTCTAACCCTTCCAAGTCATTGTGGCCCGGCCACCACTTTACCTTCAGCAACATCTTATAATGGTACATCCTTCTGAGTTCTATCCTTTTCTAAACCTGGAGTGTAGGTGCTACACGAGTAAATAATACATGTCATGATGAAGTGTATCGACATTACAAAACTGTCTTAAGACCTTATTAAATGTAGCTCTATGTGTGACCTGCACCTGTTTTTGCTATTGTTATAACCAAAAGTTTGCAGAGGTGATTGCAACAAATTTACATAGCTGAGCGTTTCACTCACCTGCATCATTGGTTCCTTGTTGCACATAGATTTGTCTGCAGTGCACATAGATCTTACACTGCCGCACACAGTGGAAATAAATTAGAGGGATCATTGCTCCTGAGAGTTCTCATCACTATTGCAGAAGAACCTGGAGAGGCCATCAGCATTGGTGTGGTATGACCCAGAGCGGTGTTCCACAGTAAAGTCCATCTCCTGAAGGGAGATGAACCACATCAACAGCTAGGGATTTTAACCCACTCATTTGCACGAGCCATCTGAGGGTCTTGTGGTCTGTCTTAACCAGGAAGTGAGTTCAAAACAGGTATGGTCTCAGCTTCGTCAGTGCCCAGACAACAGCAGAGGCCTCCCTCTCAATATTTCCTTACCTCTGTTCCCCGGGAAGTAAACTCCTGTTAATGAAGGCTACCAGTTGGTATAGGCCCTTCTCATTTGATTGTGCTAAGACATCCCCTACGCCATGCTCTGAAGAATCTGTCTGCACAATAAACTCCTTTGAGAAATCAGGAGCCTTAAGTACAGTGTTGTATGGCTTTATATATAAAAACTGTGCGTTTGTTGAACAACATAAACATTGCGATGGTGCGAGTCTGAAGCCCTGCACTCCCTCAGGACATATTGGCCTAGAGTCCTGCTAGCTCACAGTGCACCATTCGCACCCTCAACCTTACAGGGTAACAAATGTGTGTGCAACCTCAGAGTATGACAACCCTGACACCCAGGGAATCATGGTAATGGATCTAGAACCTTTTATTTCAGACTTTCATGCATACCCAAAGGAAATACACAAGCAATACACAACCTGCAGTTTCGATATTTATTGAAGCAGTGAGATTCTTGAGCAAAATACTTGTGCTGCAATTACTAACAGAACAAATCATATTATCATAATTAGCAATACAGGAACAGTGGAGAGAATGAATAATGGTGCTAAAAAAATTAATATATGCTGGCATATGTAGTGTAATATGGTATAACTGAGTGTGCTCTAGCTAATGCTCCTTAACCTAGTTTGGCCTAGGGTGAGTGATCTGGCAGGAATCCCTGCTGGGTGATCTTACTTCCCATTGCCTGCGGGCAAGTGTCATCAGGCTGTCCGTCTTGGTGCAGAGTGGGACATTCCTAATGGAGAGGACAGGAATCAGCTGAGCTGGAATTAAGACGTACCACAACGTTGAAGTATCAGCACAGTGCTCTTCTGATTTTAGCAAGGAAATGAATTTGTATACATAATAAACAGTGGCCATGTTGGCATGTCAAGGTCTTTGTCAGGTTGCGATTGTTCATGTTAGCTAGATAACGTTGTCGCCGACTAAGCATCGATAAGTTGTGATATTTGTGCAGTGAACTCTATACCTCGTACTGAACGTTCAAGGTGTTGTGATAGTTTGCCTTTGAAGCTGAAACGTAAGTAAATGCAGTTTCAGTGAATCCTATCCTGCAGTGACACGTACACAAATGTATGTTAAAAGTCACTGTGTCACTAAAAGAAGGCAGCTTAAGAAACATGAGCATAAAGATGGTGCTGTTTCTAGTCGGGCCATATAACAACAGGTGCTGTACTGATAGCCTCCATGAGGGTGTAGAAGGCTTTCTGAAAGGCCTCAGTCCAGATCTTCTTTTTGTACTGCTTCTTGTAGTTCAGCTCAGTTAAGCAAGCGATGAAGGTACCACAACCCTTAACAAACCTTTGAGGCCCAGGAAAGCCCTCACTTCAGTCTACGTTTTGAGGAGTTGCCAGGCCACTATAGTCTCAATCTTGGCAAGACAGGGCTGCACCTTGCCCCCACCCATCATTTGACCCAGATAGACCACAGCAACCTGTCCTATCAGGCACTTATTGGTGTTGATAGTTTGGCCCTTCTGCTGCAGGGCCTGAAGCACCTGCTGAAGGTAATTCAGGTGTTCCTCCCAGCTGGAACTGAAGACTGCGATAACATATAGGTAGGCAGCATAGAATCCCTCCATCCCAGTCAGGGCCCTGTTCACCAACCTCTGGAAAGTGTCAGGGGCATTGATTAATACAAAGGGCATCACCTTAACTGAAAATAGCCCTCTGAAGTCGAGAATGCTGACCTCTCTTTTGCCCCCTCAGTCAGAACAATCAGCCAGTAGCCTGATGTGAGATCAAAAGCACCAATGAATTTGGCATCAGCTCAGGGGTATGGTAAGCATCTGTCTTGGTGATGGAGCGGAGTCTCCTGTAATCCACACAGAACATGAGTTTTGGGGTGCTTCTTGTTGTGGTGGCCTTGGGTACCAGCACAACGGGGCTGGACCAGGGTCTGCTGGAGGACTCAATTGCCCTTAACACCAACATCCTAGAGACCACCTCCTTGATACTAGCTCTCAACTTATCCTTACATTTTGTTTTTAACAGGCATAGTGTCTCAAGTATTGATGTCGTGGATACATAAGTGTGTGAGCCCAGGGGTGATGGAGAACAGGGAAGAAAACTTCCCCAGTAACTGGCAACAGTCACTCTGCTGCTCTGGGGTCAGAGTAGGAGAGAGGTTTACACCATCTACTGATCCATTGTGCTCCTTGGTAGACAGGAGGTCAGGGAGAGGTTTACTCTCCTCTCCACTCCATTATCTGTTACCAGGAACATGGTGACTCCAGACCTTTCAAAGTGTGGTTTGAGGCGGTTTATGTGGAACACCTATAGGTGATTTCTAGGCATCTTGAGGTCCACCAGGTAGGTCCCTTTCTAATCATTCTCATCATATGGACGTTTCCAACAACGTTGGAGAGCACTGTGTTCCACAGGCTCCATGACTCACACCTTCAGGCAAGGCTGAAACTCCACCAGAGTGGCTTTCTGGTCATACCAGAGTTTCATCACTTCTTGATTGACCTCAAGATTGTATTTAGACTTCTTCCAGAAGCACTGCATCTGGTTATCGAGAGCCAGCATGTAGCTGACTACATACTAAGGGAGGTTTCCTGGGAGTTGCTCAATGCTGAGAGGTCCCCTCACAGGGTGTCCACAGAGAAGCTCAAATGGGCTTAACCGAAACCTCTTCTGTGGTATCTCCCTGTAAGCAAATAGCAGGCTTGACAGAAGGACGTCCCGATTCTGCTTCATGGGCTCAGGCATGGCCCTTATTATGCCCTTCAAGGTCTTGTTGCATCTTTCAACAAGCCTGTTTGTTTGGGTGTTGAGAACATGTAGGTTACCCCACACTCATCCCACATGGACCTCATCTAAGCTGAAATGAAGTTAGTGTCCCCGTGGGTCACCACTTCCTCAGGGAACCCTTCACAAGTGAAATCCCCTTCAGGGCCATAGCAACCACAGCTGCAGTCAATGACCTCAGTGGGATGACCTCTGGGTACCATGTGTCATAGTCCATGACGTCTAAGATGAACCTGTTGCCTAAGGCTGTCTTGGGGTCCAAGGGACCAACGATGTTGATGCCCACCCTTTCAAAGGGAGTGTCAGCAACAACCCAGGGAACCAAGGGAGCTTTCAGATTTTTCCCTATTTCACACTGGCCTGGCAGGTGGGACTGGACCTGCAGAATGTGGCTAAGGCTGTCTTCATGCAAAGCCAATAGAAGTGGGGGACAAGCCTGGAAATGGTTATGTTCTGCCCCAGATGACCTGACAGGGGCATGTCATGAGTCAACCCCTGTAACACTGAGAGACCACTAGTACACTTTCTGCCACAAGTTCAGGAACCTTAGGATCACTGTATAGGAGTTCATTCTCCCAATAAATATGGTGATCTCTAGAGGTATCACCTGCTGCATGGGCTTTAGCTTGCCACCTTAGGTCCTCTAGGGTGGGCATTCTTTTTTCACTTAGCAGGATTCTTCTCTGTAGGCCCAACCTTATTTTGCCATCCAGCAAGTTCAGGCTGGTCTCCCAGAGCATCAATGTCTTCCCCGGTAGGCTCCAGGGTGACCTGTTCAGGTGCCCCATGAACCTGGAAAATGGAAACTTCAGGGATTGGTTTCCACTTCTTGGCAGCAGCCTAGGCTATTCTTCCAGGCTTCCTTGACATCCTCCTTAGACAGCCATGAACCCTTTGGTTATACAGACCCATTCAGGCAAGCCTTACATCTACAGGTGTGACTTAAGCTCCACTTCCTTCTAGACAGTGAGCTCTAGGCCATTGCCCAACAAACAATCTACAGGCATGGCAGGTCTCACAGCTACTTTTAAAGAACCTGATACCCCCCTCTCAACAGGACCCAGAGAAACTGGGTAGTGACTCTCGTGGTTGTCAGCGACTATAACCTTGATGAATGTCTTAGGGATGACCTGCTCTGAGGACATAAGATGACAACTCACAGTGGTCATACTGGCTCCTTTGTCTCTCAGAGCACCCGATCTTAGCCCACTAATGGTGACCCACTGCCTGTACTTAAAAGTATTGCAAGGCGTATGGGCCTTTGGCAACATCCCTTTATCCCATAGGGACACTAATGTAAGCTTTGCCTTCTCTCCCATGCTAACTGGGACCACCTCCTACCTAAGCGCTACACTGACCAACCCATATGTCTACACGCCGGTGGGGGACAGTGCCCTTTAGTGACATTTGGTGTCATCTTTGGGGTGCCCATATTTGCAACACTCAGTATACTGGGGAACGAATCTCCCTGTTTGTCAAAGAACCCCTTCCTTTTACGCTCAGAGCAGGGGTGATTACTGTTGCTCCCTTGGGAATTATTTTGGGGGCCATTAAAGAACTTATTATTTTTAGTTTTTCTCCCTTCCTATTTCTTCTGGTGGGATCCCTGACCACCCTTCTGGTAAACCCCCCAGATACGTTTTTGGACACTCTGGTGCTGATCCAGAGGTCTGCTACCTTTGCACTCTCCCTGCGATCAGAGAGCATACTAAAAATCAGTTTCTGGCACAGCTTTGTAAAACAGATATGTAACGTGCTCTCTAAGTATCAGGTTAAACAACCCATTAAAATCATCAACATTGTTGACCACACCCAACCATTCAGTACCTTGCTGGTGTACTCAAGAAAATCCACCCAAGACTGGTTCTGCATATTTTGGCTATCCCTGAATCTAATGAGATACTTCTTTGGGGTCGGTCCAATTATAAAACAAGGATGGTTTTCATTAGGATGTACTTCATCTGGTCCTCCACCTCCAGTGTAATTAAGGTGTCCCTCCCATTGTAGGCATGTGTTTCCAGAGTGATGCCTCCAAATATTCTTCAGGAACCCTCTGCACCTTGAAGGCCACCTCATAGGCAGAAAACCACGTGTCAGTGTCATCCAATATCACATAGCTGGACACCTTTAGATCTTTAGATATGTGGAATGTACTGTCCCTCTCAGACACTGTAGGTATGATTCCACCATTGTTGCTGGACTCATTTTGTTTTGCTCTGATGTCCAGCTCTTGGAGACATTTCATGGACTATCCTCCTTTCCTCAATGGCTATTTTCTTTTCCTCCATCTTAAAAGTTGGACAATCTGCAGCTTAAACTCCCTTTCAGCCTTCCGATCTACCAGCTCCTCTGAGGACAAACCTTGGGAGGACACAATGCTTTCTACTCTGAGAGAGATCTACAGTTATGGAGGCAACACATCCCCCTTCCCTGTGTGCTGCATCTGAAGACCTGCATCCAGGTCATCTGCGTGCCCCTCTATATCATCTTTCTCATACTGTCCATCTGTTGCTATCAGCAAACAGTGACCTTCCAACCATGTCGCTTTCTGAAGCACCAACATTTTAGTGCCTCTTTTGGTTAGGAGTCCACTTTCCTTAGAGAACTCCTTGAGCTCAGACACAGTGCAGCTCTCTTGGTTGATGAGCTTAAATTCCATTGATGCATGAATGGTCACAGACAGGTATAATGAGAGTGAATTTAGAAAAAGAATAACATGTCAATCAAGGGGAATTTTAAAAAACTCAAATTGTATTCAAATTATAGACCTGGGATTTTTAGTGTCATACAAAAATACTGTATGACACCACACAAACTCAAGTCCTAATCTCACAGCTGAACATCAGTGTAGGAAATTGGGTTAGTGGATGTGGTGGGGACACTGCTCAAGCAGCAACCATCATTCTCTTCAGGGTGATGTCACTAGCAACCCCAAATTAACCTGTGCTTGACCCTCTAGTAGCATGGCAAAAAAAACAGGCTTAACTTAGAGACAATGTGTAAAGTATTTATGTACCACTTCAAATTCTAATAAAGTGAAAACACAACACAAGGAAACTCCCACACAAATTTAGAACAATAGAGTAACATTTAAGTAGTTAGCATAAAAAAGGAAAAAATCCAAATATGCAGTTTTAAAGATTTAATTGAAAACAGTGCTTAGAAGCACAAAGTGCCAACTATGGTTATCTGGTCACACAGGACCAGGACAAAGTCACAAATTGAGGCCAACCACAATGGAGTGCGAACCGGATACATGTACAAGTTAGACCTGCTGACCAAAGAACCTTAAATTCTGGTTGGAGAGTGCTGCGAGGTCCTGCTGCTCAGGGGGCCAGCCAACTAGCCCTTGGAGTTACTCTGGGGGTCCTGGGTTTAAGATTCCGGTCCAGTCCTTCTCGCTCAGGCAGCAGGGCAGCAGGGCATAAGTCCTTCTTGCAGCAGAGCAGCGAAGCAGTCCTTCTGAGTCTTCCACAGGTCCAGATGTGTACTAAAGATTTGCGTCTGCAAGTCCCATATTTATACTTAGTGCCAACTTTGAAGTAGGAGACGTTTCTAGAGGTTTACAACCCCTGAAGTGTTTTGAATGTTCTTCCTCCATGCTCTAGTCCCAGCTTTTCTGGAAGGCCAATAGGCTGGTGTGAAACCCTTTGTGAGTGTACTGAGGCAGAGTCTTTGTGATGTGCAAGTGTGGTAGATAACAGTTCCTCCCCCCTATAAAGTCAAAGATAGCCCATCCTGCCAACACCTACTTCCCTTTATCTTACCGCCTGCAAAGATCAACTGCTAGCTACATTTAGTCATATGACCCAGTATACAGGCTGCAAGCACCAAATGGTTAGGACAAGAAAATTTCAACTTTCCAAAAATGACATTTTCAGAATTGTGACTTAAAATTGTACTTTACCATTTAAGAGGATTTCAAATTACAATTCTTTAGACACCAGCCTCCATCTTCCTACCTGCCTCCAACTGAAAGTTATTACTTACTAAATGTAATAAGGTAACCCAATGTTATCCTATGGGAGCGGTAGGCCTCGCAGTATTAAAACATTAATTTATAGATGTTTTTACCACCAAGACATGTAAAATTTAAAAGTACATATCCAAACTTTTAAATACACTGCACCCTGCCTTGTGGGCCACTTAGGGCCTACCCTATTGGTGACTTACATGTAGTAAAAGAAAGGTTTGAGCCTTGCAAAAGGTTTATTTTGCCAGGACGAAATGGCAGTTTAAAACTGCACCAACACGCTGCAATGGCAGGCCTGAGAGATTTGTAAAGGGCTACTTAAGTGGGTGGCACAATAAGTGCTGCAGGCCCCCTAGTAGGCCCTGGTTACATGTAGTTTCACTTTACTAGGGACTTATGAGTAAAACAATATTTGCCAATTCGGTGTAAGCCAATCTCAACATGTTTAAAGGAGAGAGCACAAACACATTATCACTATTTAGTAGTGGTAAAGTGCGCAGAGTCCTAAAGCCAGCAAAAACAAATTCAGAAAAAGCATGAGAAGTAAGGCAAGAGGTTTGGGGTAAGACCACCCTAAGGCTGACAGGTTTAACACATAAATGCTCACACACTTTTACCATTTCTGTTAGGTAACAAGAGCTTAAGCACCTGTTTTTTAGTGTGGTTGATGGACTACTCCATCCCCAATGTGTGCCATGAGATATAATGTAATAGGCAGACGGGATATCCATCACATTGTGACTGAGTAACCCGCCCGCGGCACTCTAAATCAGCGTCTGAGTGATTTGTTCAGAATCACATGACTTTCAGTGGGCGGCCAGGATTTAAATCTTACTCACCAGATTCCAAAGCACTAAGACCTTTTCACTGTGCGAGAGCCAAAACTGTTGGCTCTGTTGGTGGTTACTTTAATACATGACTGTAATCAAAAGTGATTCTATCGGAGTATCTGTTTTGTCTGGATAGTGTCTAGAGGTTGCATCAGAGCAAACAATCTGGTGTTCCACCCAGGTTGTTCTAGTATTCAATGGTATCTTGTTCCCGTTTTCTCCCAAGTGAATAGGTATTACACTTTAATTAAATATTAATTTCGAAAAAGCTTAACATTCAACTGAGCAGTGGCTTTAGCGCTGGACACGTTTCAGGTTTCGGGCAGGGACAACAGACATTCATGCTTTGAATTACAAGCGAAAACTACTTCATTTTTTTCTCATGATCTAAGCCTTGAAAATAATCGTCTGAAAGGGTGGAGCACATGGGAGTGGCATTCACGTAACCCATGTTAAATATGAAAATGAAATCCATATGGTCAAATGAAAATGATTTGTACAGCACCACCAGTTTTAAAAACTGCGTCACACTTTTGGCTGCCTGTACATAGTTTGAAAGCATGTTCCTGGGCTGTGAGTGCTATGCTGTCATTTCAGTAAGTGTAAAAAAAGCGTGGAGGGAAGAAGTCCGTCTGTGCTTTCACCTAGCATGTATCAGAGAATGGGTGGGTGCCTGACAGGACGTGAAAATGTCTACTAAGGGTGTAACAGTGCCATGAATAGGACTGTAAACACAGGTAAAGGGCGTAGTCGAAATTATTGCATGAATGAACACTTGTTTTAATGATCTGAAATATATGGTCTATTCTTTTTACTGGCAAAAGAAATACAGATGACATCAAATATAGCCTTTACGATTCCTATCAAAAACTCCAAATGAAGATCGTTTCGAGGGAAAAAGCTTTTGTAGATTGCAGAATAGAGAGACACTCGAGCCTGTCACGCTTTAAGGAGAAATTACCAAATTTGCCAAAAATAATAAAGCATAATACACATCTAAGCATTGTCTTGAATTTTCAGTAAGTTCTTTTCTATCAGAATGTGCAATTATTTATATTTATTAGAGAAAGGGAAAGTAAACTCTACAATACTAACTAAACAAAGTTTAGGACAAAAAATAAAAGAGAAAATCCTCTGTAATTTATTTAATATTTTGTCATGTTATAATACCACAGATTAATTAATGAGCAACTAAGCAACTCGGCCAGCATTCTAGTCCATTATTTGTCTTCCAATGTCCTACTCTAGACAGAGTCAACCTTGACCCGGTCTAAATCGGCACAGTGGTTGAAAGACAATTGAATATAATAAGGTCCAAGCAACCGTCGTTAGTTGAGATCCATTCAAGCATTCCTTCCATTCACGATTTTGTTGCAGGAGTCCAGCATCAGCAGTCTCTCCGGGACTTCTAATGTCCAGAAGCATTCTAGCTTCTTGGCGGTGTAAGCCTTTCCTTCTATTGTTCATTGACTAGGTTTTGGTTACTTGCCAGTAAAATGGAACTCCCCCGTTGCTTCCACCTAGGTATAATGCATCTTCCTGTGTTTAATGGAAAAACAACCTAACGTTTGTTCTAAAATGTTGTCCGGTTGACACTTAAATCCAATTACAAGTCTGTCCTACTACTTTTGTCCAGCGTACTCCTTACCAAAGATAAACATGTGCATGTTTGTTACCATCTCAAACCGTCCCATAAAGAAATGTGATGTATTACCATAGAGATTCTTCACTTTTAAGAAATTCCCTGTAGTGTGCCAGGGTTGGATTGGGACAGAAAATAGACACAGGCACCAAAATCAAAGTAGGGAAGTAAAAAGCTAAAAAAGTGGCCCATTTTTGCAAATCAAGGCAAATTTGAACTTGTAAAGACACGTGTATAAATGTTTGGAAAAGTATGGAAGCCTGCATGGATTTGAGCTTGCTGCAGTCAATGTTTGTCTTAATATAAAAGGAATCAACATCAAAAACTGGCCCAGCACACCATAAAACAGACCCACAAATGTTATGGTATATTGATTTTTATGTTGTACTAATCACCCGAGAGGGTATCCAGGCGCTTAGGAAGGTGTGCAGGTTTGTGGTCCCCAAGGTGCTTCTATAAAGAGACAGGTCTTCAGCTTCTTGCAGAACTCAGGAATAGAGGAGGAGGCTCCAATGTGTTGAGGGAGGATGTTCCATGTCTTGAGTGTGATGTAGGAGGGAACTTCAGGTGTGCTTTTGCAGATGCTGGGAATGTGTGCAAGTGAGAGTGAGGCAAAGTGTAGGTTCTGGTGGTTTGGTGAAAGTGTCATGTGGTTCAGGAGGCCACTGTCGTTTTCCCTAAGTTAGCATGAGCCCGAGTCAGACAGTCCTCCGCTTTGCGCACATTACTGGTTCTGTCACAAAAGATAAATACAATATTCTCCTCTTAGGTCCTCACAGACGGTAGGACTTCAATGAATTAAATAATAATAAAGTCTGTCAAAACACTGATTTTTACAAAATCAAACCAATCGCATCAGAAATACTATGATTAGGTTTTAAAAGAGAAAATCTTTTGTTATTAAGTGAAAAAGCACAAGACATGTACACAAAAAAACATAATTGAAAAACTCCACTTTTTACAAAAATGAAATACAAGGGAGGTGAGAAAATAAAAACAAGCATTTGCAATGCATCGGTCTCGCCTTTGGGACCTCTTAAGTGTTTAGACAGAGCTATTGGCACTGCTAATGTGTTTAAGTTATGGTTGAGACAAAAATATCAAGCATCTGCAGGATACTAATTTTCAGTCGTATACTCTCTCGTAAGAGTCATCTCCTCAACGAAACAATTAAAACTAGGGACATTTTGGGTGAAAATGAAGAATGTATGCACAAATCAGAGGGAAGAAAAAGCTAAGGAAGAAATACCAAGCAAAGGCCACCTAAACAAACACCATCTTCCTACAATGTATACTGTAGGTGTTGTGGAATATAAACTTGCAGACATTAAGCAGGATAAAAGATGTTGCAACCAGGAAACTTTGAGGAATTCAATTCAGAAAACTCCAAGTGCCTTTCTGCTCAGCTAACCCGAGACCAGCGAGGATGTCCCAAATCACTCCTACCTGTCGCAACTCTGCCTGATCGCCCTGTTTGCTCCTACTGACTGTTCACTCTGCCTGCTTCTGCTGAACAGTCACTCTGCCTGCTCCTACTGACTGCACTCTGCCTGCTCCTACTAACTGTTCACCCCGCCTGCTCCTACTAACTGCTCACTTTGCCTGGTCCTACTGACTGTTAACACAGCCTGTTACTGCTGGCATTTCATTTTGGCTGCTCCTCTCGGCTGCTTGCTCTGCCTGATCGTCTCGTTTGCTCCTACTGACTGCTCACTCCGCCTGCTTCTGCTGACCAGTCACTCTGTCTGCTCCGGTTGACTGTTCGCCCTGCCTGATCAGTCCCCCTCCTCCAACTAACAGTTCACTCTGCCTGCGCCTAATAGACAGCTGCTAATGACCACTCACTCTTTCTGCTACAACTGACTGCTTACACTGCCTTCTCACACTGCAGTGACTGCTCGCTCCGCCTACTGCTGTGGAGTGCTTACTACTCCGCACACTACCAGGTCCTACTGACTACTCACGCTCCCTACTAACTGCTCTTACTGTCCTAACTCACTGCCAGCTCACACTGCCTCCTCACGCATACTGTGCCTTGTGCTCCCTACTACATAACAACGAGCTGCTCATACGTTCCACTCACTCTGACTACACACTGAATTCTGACTGCTCAGGCTGGCTGCTTACACTGCACGCTCATGCCCAGCACCAGTCTTAATTGGCTACTGCGCACCCCTACTGACTGTCGCCAGCTATTAAAGTACTGCCTGCTTGTACTCACTGTCCTGCTCCTAAAACCTGATCCATACACCACTGACTGCTCCAATTGTATGATCAATCCTGAACGTCCTGCTCTGACTGACAGCTCCATTTGAATGTGCATCTTCACTGTTCATACTGCCTGCTTCCTCCGGTGAGCACTGCCTGCTCCTGCAGCTGGCGTGCTGCTTGCTCTGGGAGTGAGAGAAGCTAGCACTCCAACTCGCTTATTTCAACTGTTTTGGTGAATTTTCCTGGGCAGTGTTTGCAGGAGCACTACAATTTTACATACATCAAACGAGCGCACTGAATGACGATGCTCATTAGCAGGGAACTACAGAAGAGGCACACAGAAAATAAATAAACAGCAATTTTTATAGCCAGTATGATACCCGTTAATTAAATTGCTTTGTTTAAACACACTGCACACAGCTTTCAGTCGTCCGTCAATAAAAAACGGGACATGAGTTAAATCTCCTGAAATCAGTCAGAACTGCTGGTGAAAAGCAGGGACTGTCCCGGCAAATTCAGGGCGGCTGGATGACCATATGTATGATTCAACTCAGAACAGGCATCGGGATCTGGGCTACTTACTACCCGGTTGCCCTAATGCATTACAAACATCACAAGCGCATGCAGGAAATACTCAGGGCACCGGGGATCCTTATTACGTGCATCTAATTACGTTACAACAAACTAAGGTGAAGCACTATCAATCATGCAGATACATGCATCTATCAAGAAAACCAGTTTAAAAAAACAAGATTTAAGCAAGCCAAACACCAAAGGTACCGGGGGCACAGGGCATACTTACCATCCACATACAGACGTTTACCCCACAGTCGAGATCGCCAATAGAACCATACAACAAGCGTGAGACAATGAACAGTTCAACGGCATAGAAAAAGGACAAGGGAGTCCTCGATGTAGTCAATGGAAACCGGCAGACATGTTGATATGGGAACGCCTCCTATACGTGGTTCGATTCGAAAAAATATTGCATTTTCCTAAAAGGCATCGATAACGCGATGGCTGTTAAAATTAAACAATTTAGTTTTAAAAGTAAGTTGCAAGGGTTTACATGTAGGTGATAATTTAATTTTGAATTCAAACGTGTTTGAAAAAAATACAACATCATTAGAATTAGAAAAAAACGTTTTTACTTAAATTGGAAACTATTTAATTCCAAGTGGACAGAGGTTCGGTGGTGCTTTCATTTATGTTGTTTTGGCGATATTCTCTTTCACTCCCATTAAACAAAGTGAGCAGATTTGGTCCAACGGCTAGATTGCCGACTTTGGTGCTGGAGACCCCGGTTCGAGCCTCGGGGTCGCATCCACATTCTGTGATTTTGGGCAAATCACTTTATCTCCTCGTGCCTGAATGTGTCCTTGTGTAATGCAATCGGTGCTCATGTAAAGCACTTCAATATCCGGGGCAAGTTCGCGCTATATAAATCTATAAAAGTCATCTGTTTCCTGGAGTGAAAACATGCCGATGCGGTTTGATGGGTATGCGCGCACAGGCAGGGGGAGCGCTTACAGACATGGAGCTAAAAACAACAAAACACCGGCCAGGAAGAGAGCACGTCATCACGTGCGCACTATTGTGATCAGGCCGGGTGCCAGAAGAAAGTGCGCAAGTGAAGGGGCCAGTAGCCTTGGAAGGTTACTAATGACGACATAATCGTCATGAGGAGGGACTAGCAATCCTTAAACAAATCGGAAAGCAGCATTTACTGACCTAATCCAATGAAAAAGATGGGCGGCGAGTGGGCGGAGCTTCCAAGAAGCTTCCCCACTAAAGTGTATACTGCATGTCTCGGAGAGACAGTGCAAGCACTGTCTAGGCGAGACCTAATAAAATAACGGGTATTTTACATATATATCACAATACAGTTGAAAATATAACCAATATTACATATAACACATAGTTGATCTAGCACAGCGTGATGTTCATGATGAGACACCCTCAACAAGACCTTTAGTTAGTCCTGTTGTAGATATAGTCGTCTGATTGGGCAGCAACGCTTGGTTTATTCATAAATTGGCGTTTCAACCCCTTAAGATTGTGTGTGAATGAAACATCAATATGGGGTCTTCATCAGGACAGAGAACAATGTTTGTGTATCGCCTGTATAACATGAGAAATAAATGTGCTTTAAAATTCAATGCTTAGACAGTAAGTTAGAATGATCTTGCTGAGGGCACTTGGACTCTGCTCATCTTTTGTGGTTGTTTCAAAGAGATACCCAAGGAGTTGACCTTGCCGACAGTGCAGGGTGAACTTTATGTGCCTTAAACAAATGGAGTCCTCCTGTCAAGGATATACATGACAGTAAAACACCTCACGGTGGTATTGCAGTAGCAAACTTTTTGATAACATCCAAGAAGCGGATAGTACCTTGTGTAAGAGTATAAACTTTCTCCGATCTGTGCTGTTAGTTCCTACTGGTTAATCAATTACCAGGATGGAAGGCACAATGTGCTCAATACGAATCTATGAAAAAAATAGGTTTTGTTTTATTTACATAATGCACTCATTTATATGCTGTGAGTGTCACAATAAAAAATAAAGAGAAATAAAAGTGCAACCACTAACCTCCGGCACCATGCGCTTGGGGTAAATCGTCTTACTGCACTCCACAGTGGTTGGAATTTTTTTGAATAATCAGGGGACAGCACCCTCCAAAAAACACAATCTGTCAATGTCCAGGTGTATTGTCACTCCCGTGGACCCTGTATAGAAATAACGGTAGAGTTAGTCTAAGTGTCCCGATCCGTCTATGTTAAAATTAATACGGCGGTGAATCCCATAGCTTACCTCTGGCTTCACGCGCTCAGAGTACACTAACAATGCGTCCTCTCAGCACCGAGCTCCCACTAGAATAAAGTCAGTTTGAGGGCAGCCAGTATCTGTGTGCACAGCAACCACTTTAGGAATGCAGATTCCAATGTGTTGTCATGGTAACTGGCGCGGAGGGTGAAGCTGAGAAATAACAGCGCGCCTCACCGAGTCACGTACGGGGCCTAGTGTCTAGCTCACGAGGAATTCAATAAAGATTATTGAAGTCCCTCACTATGGTGGCCAATGGCTTCTTCGTGATTTAAAAAATTGGCTCTATTTACATGGTGGCCTGGTAGGAACAGATTTTAGTAACTTGCCCATATTTTCAATTGTTATAATATGGGAGTGTATGCAAACACTGTTTGTTCATAAAGCAACATAACAAAATCCGATGGCGGCTAATAACACTATAGATGAAGCTACCACATGGAAGTTTTAGGAATAGTTGAATTGCCTCACTTATATTGTAAAATTATACATCTCAAGGATACATACTTGATGATCAGCATTTGTATACATTTTAGGGTTTCAAATGAAGAAAGCATTAGATGCATTGTAATAAGAACCTTCTGGAATCTTAAAGAGGAATTCATCATACCTAAAACAATCACTTATACAAAATGAAATATTCATATGATTTGCAATTTACACATGATGGAAAAATACCCAATGTGTCCATAAAAAAGGCTTATACAATTATATTCACACTCACAGTGAAGATGTATATATTTCATCCATAATGGATATTTCACAATCATAGATAACATATTTGCATTTCTATGTGCACATGTAAAAAACATAGAATAGATCAAAATTCAACATATACAGGTAGTCATTGTGTCATGGTTGCATGATAGTATGCCTAGTGCCTTAAATTCAGAACCCTTTGTGGATTAACCTACTCATAAAAGTGAGATTTGTCTTGAAATTTCTTCAGATTCATTGAGCCCACTGTGAACTGTCAAGGAGATGTATCCACTTGCACTCGCGTAAGTTCATAGTGGATGTAAGAGCACCTCCTCTCGGGTTTGGTAGTATTCTTTCTAGCACCCACCACTTTAGACTGTCATAGGAGTGAAGCTTCTCTCTGAAGTGCTTCACTAGTGGGGCACCTTGAACCTTATAGCGAATCCATGAGTGGTGTTGTAGGATTCTCGCTTTAATATTTTGTTTGGTCTGACCAACATATACCTTATTGCAAGGACATCTGATGATGTAAATCACATCTAGTGTTGCAACTGGTGTAATGGTGTAGAGCAAACTGCCTCTCATTGTGCTTGAAATATTTTTGTTCAACCATGATATCACACGCTTTACGACCACATTTAAAGTGACCTTGTAATTGTGGCAACAGGAGGAAAGAGCGTGTGTCAGACTTTGGTTTGTCACTCAGATATGAGCTGACCACATGATCCCTGATGTTTTTCTTCTTCTGTCTTTAGTTCCTATTTCGTCTGCTATAAGTGACCAATTATGAATTATGATGTTTTTAATCTCATTGCTTCTGTTACTGAACGTGGAGACACACACCATTCTGTCATTCTTAGTCTTCCCTATTTTGATTAACCTGCAGCAGTGTGTCTCTGTGGTAGTACCACGCACGTTTCCTGGATTTCTTCAGGAGACTGCGTGGGTAACCGTGATCAATCAGTCTGGAAATAAGAGAATTGAATTTCCCTAAAGAAATCATCCCTCCGGGAACAGTTCCTCCGACGTCTAAGGAACTGGCCGTAGGGCAGATTATCTCTCAGATTTCTGGTATGATTACTAGTGATTACTAGAATATCCCAGTAAGGTATTACGTTCTAGCGGCTTCCTATACAGTGAAGTATATAACACACTCTCTTCAGTCTTGATGGTGAGATCTAAGAAATGTATCTGTTCTTGACTGTATGACACTGTTAGTTGTATGTCTCTTGATCTGTCATTAAGCCAGACACAGAAATGTTCTAATGCACCTGAATTACAATTGCATTATGTACATAAAGTTTGCCCTGCACTGTCGGCAAGGTCAACTCCTTGGGTATCTCTTTAGAACATCCTCTAAAGGTGAACAGAGTCCAAATGCCCTCACCTAGATCACTCTAACTCACTGTCTAAACACTGAATTTTGAAGCATATTTATTTCTCATTTTATACAGGCAAAACACAAATATTGTTCTCAGTCCTGATGAAGACCACATATTGATGTTTCATTCACACACTATCTTAAGGGGTCGACACGTCGACGTATATATAAACCAAGCGTTGCTGTCCAATCAGACCACTATATCTACAAAAGGACTAACTAGAAGTCTTGTTGAGGGTGTCTCATCAGTCCCTGCCCAATAAAGTTCCATGATCCCAAGCATGGTTCTGCAACTCCGCAGATTACCTGCAACATGGCTTTGCCAACGTTTGGTCTGGTACTGATTCACAGAATTCCTGAGTAGCGCTTGTGCTGGTCCACAATACCCTAACATCGGTTTCTGGAGACGTCCGTGGTGGGAGGGCTTTACCCCCTCGATTGGTAGAGTACACCGATTACTGAAGGTTATTCAAGCTTGAATTCTTTAAGAGGCTTTTGACCTATTTTTGTACTGCTGATAGTTCTCTTACGAACATTTCATTATGGCTCAACTGATTGCGATACCAGCACATTGCTGTGCAACAGTTACGCAAGATTTGTTGCAACATGGAGTTCCCAATGCGGAGTCTCCTATTACCTTTGTGATTGAAGCGGATGCAGCATACTGCTTCGAAGTTTTTTATTCGTGTGTTACAATACCCGCCATTGATGCCAATCATAATACCTTTCATTCCTATACAGCGGATGGAGTACCAACAGCATATCGTCCTTATGCAGTGATTGAAGTTCCTCTTACAGCGTGGGAGCACGAGATTTGGTTTAATGGCACACTTCCCCACACTCTTTCTTTCATTCGTATGGGCCCTTTAAGCATTGACAAGGCCACAAGGCCAGTATTGGCCAGTTTTACTCCACATACTATTTATCTTAATGCTAATTTGGCTGAAGTTTGTTCACTGCATGCACAAGCCTGTCTTCTACACAGATGCGTGATTCAGTTTATTTCATGTGCCTTTTCGGTGGCTCCACCTAGTGCTGCGCCTCCCACACAGGCGCATGGTGGGGCTCTTGTGATTAGCCCAGTACTTATCAATTCAGTCATGGGCAAACGTCCTCAAGCTTGTGAGAACATTCTATTTTCGCTAGCTCAGAAGATTGAACAGCTTGATGCTGTCTTCCCTCATACTGGTCCTGTGGAGAAACACAGGATCCTTACCATGTGCTTACCTAGTGGTCTGCTTCCTCCACAGGAAGATTGCAACACCTGGGGGACAGTGTTTGCCTCAGTGTATACAAATTGTTTTGGCACCCCCTCCATGAGCGTTCTTCCGAGTGTTCTGAAACAAATACAGAATGAACACGGGGCGGGTCCAGCCCTGGATTTGGGCATGAAAGTAGTGGATATTTTCCCCATCGTCTCCGAAATGTTTCTTTCTAACAATACAGGTTCACCAGCGCCTTTCGGCGGTGGCCGACATTGATCGGGAACGTGAGTTGGAGATTATTATTGCTGATGTGTATACATCCTTGGGTCGCAACAATTTGGGGATTAGAAATTCAACCCAGTCTCAAGGTAAGCCACCTCCTGACAAGGAGGGATGGGACAGAAATAAATAGCAACAGAAGCCTAAGTCTCATGCTGGTTCACAACCACCTAAGACTTCTGAACGTAAATATGATTTACGTGTTCGCTAAAATTAAAACTCCAGAGAGGTTTCTGGTTCCTGATCCCTGTTCTCCTCGTTCCTTTCAGTAATCGTCACGTCATCAACTTGGCAGAAGGGGACGTCAGGATCGCAGACAAAGCGAGTCTGAGCAATTCAAGCTGGACCCGCAGCGCCAGTTTGATGTGAAAGTCAAATGGGAGGAACCACCTTCGTATTCACCCTCTTTTCAGAATTAAAAAGTTGCTGCCAGATGGTGAGAACCCTTCTCCTGGACAGGAGTTGGGCGGTGGCTCTCCTCGACAGCGCAGCAGTAGGAAAGTAGGATTAGCATCTATGCTTACCCCCACTTGTTGCTTGATGTGATGCTGTTTTTGACTAGTCTGACTGGGATCCTGCTAATCAGGACCCCAGTCTATCTGCTTCCTCCTTAAACTATTGTGTTCACTGCTTAGGTACATCCAAGATTGAACACTGGGGTACCCTTGTCAGTCCACCCATGCACCCAGGGTATAGGTACCCCAGAGGTCTCCCATCGGCTGAAGCATGCATTATGCCACCCATGAGAGACCATTCAAAATGGAACTACAGGCCTGCCATTGCAGCCTGTGTAAGTTGGTGCATGCACCACTTACAAAAGATATTGGTTTACTATATCTAAGGGTCACTGCACTTAAAACCTATAAGTCACCCCTAAAGCAGGCCTTTACAATCCTGAAGGCAGGGTGCTTGGCACCAAGTGAGAGGGTGCCACTGCAAGAGCAGGACATCCCTGCAGCCTACGGAATCCATTCTCCCGGGTTGTCAGCAAAGCAGCCATATACTATATAGAGCGGCACTGCGTAATTACGTAATGACCATCTCGAAAATGGCTGCAACACATCCTATCATGTTTGGTATCAAACATGTTGGAATCATACCCCACACCGTAAACAGTGTGGGAGGTATGATTTCAAGCACTGGGAGAGCCCTCTGTTAGCTCTCAGTGTTACCGGTACCAGCCTTCTAGACCCAGACAGCACAAAATGGTTGCTGTCGACCAGAGACACATTTCTGCCCTCCTGCTGCTGAGCCCAGCTCAAGCAGAGGTAGGTAGAACAATAGGCATCCTGTTACAGGGAGGTGTGGCCACCTCCCAGACACGATTTAGTGCAGTAGGGCTGGGTGGGTGAGCTTGCCAGCACCAGAAAGTCTGCATCAGAGGCACATTTGGTGCCCCTGTACATAGTCCTGTATAAACCAGTCCTGGGAGCCGTTGGCTCGCGCTCTGGCGTAAAAATGGACAAAGGACATTGGAGTAACCTCCCTCTGTCCAGAGAATCTTTCAAACCCTTTCCCTAGGGTACTTAAGGGCTTACCTGGGTGTAGATCCCTAGATTCATCGTGGGATAAGATTCAGATCAGACATCACTGCACTTCTACTGTTTGGGAGCTCTGGACTTCACTGGACTTCATTTGGGCCTGTCTTTGTCTCCCTTCCAGTCTGCTGCATCGTCTGTGCCTATGCATCAACAGGAACCTTCCAAGGCCTGTGAAGTATCAAAAACACCTGAAGTAATCTCCCTTGGAGTGAAAGAATCACTCCCCTGCATTTGCAGGCACCGCAACTAAGTTGATCGGTCTGCAGATCTTGAGCTCCTCCAGACACTGTGGGCTCTGCAACACAGGTCGAAGTTTTCCACAGCTCTCAAGGCCTGCCCTGCCCTCTCACCAAGTTTGACGCCAGTATCACTAGAGGGTGTTGCAATAACCGAACCCCTGTGCACTGCGTCCAACTTGCAATTGCAAAGGCTTGTTGGCTTCCTTCCAAGACAATCTTAGGGCCTAACATAGCCACAACCTTGAGCATCTCCTGTGACCAGAATCTTCAGCCACTGCGCATCGTGTGCATCGTGGCCTGCATCTTTTGGTGAGCTGCTTGAGTTCCTCTCGCGACTCCAGTGCCTCCAGTCTGTGGGTCCATTTGAGGGTCACACTTGTTTCTTTTCGGCTCCCCTGATTGCTCAGGGCCTTCTCTGACTCCCCTGCTTTGTTGATTCTCCTGGACCTTGCTGGACCCCAACATTGCCCCTTCTTTGATCCCTGTGTGGGTTGCATTTGCCAAGGCTTGTTGGTGCTCCCGCCGGACACAGACCCCTCAGCACTCGACATATTTCGCGGGAAAGCTTGTACCCGGGTCCTGGTCTTCCTCAGCATCACCTGGTCCTCAAGGCTGCAAGAGTCAAGGTCATAGTCATCTTCCTGAACCACCCGACATCGGAGGGCATTAATCTTCCAAGTCTCCTGGTCACTCCTGAGTGACATATACTCTCTCCCCTCTGCTTTAAGGTACTCCTCTTCAAGAATCCACATATGCATTCCTAAGGACACTTTTTACTCTTCCAGCAGTGGCACTTTCCTGAAGTCCTCCATTGAGTTTGACTGCATTTTCTGACACCACTTCACACGTCTGCACCCGGCTTCCATGGTGTAGGTGACTTGGGTACTAGGGTATCCACGGGTGGGGAGGCTCTCCAACCTTTGTCTTCCAAGTGGTTCTTCCAGCGTCCACTGGGAAGGGCCATTAATCTTTAAAAATCCTACTGCGACTTGCACATAGACTTGTACGGAGCACGCGGTCATGTTACACGCTGCACACGCTCTCCACCAGGTACCTAATTAGGGTAGTTCTGTGGGTCCCCAGCAATTTTATGTCCTCTTGACATTGTTCTGACTCGAGTCATGGTTCTTATACCCCTTTCTAAATATATGGTTTGGTCCCTCTCTGGGGCCCTCTGTGTATTTCATGTTATTTACTGAATTTCTTGATAAAGTATTGTGGGCATTGTGTTTATCTCCATGTGGGAGATACTTGAACATACTAGAGAGTATTCTATAAATACACATTTTTATAAATACTTGGTGTGGTTCTTATGTAATTAATCTATACTATAAGTTTGCATTCTGGTAAAACAATCTGCTTTACACCCTTCTGGACTAAGCCTAAAGGCTGCTCTCCACAGCTACCACTTAGAGATCTTTTTAAGGATGTCTAAGACCTCTCAAATCACCATACGGGTTGTATGGACTGGTGATAGGTGCCCACTTACATTAGTAGACATCATATACCAGGCCAGCTTCTCACAGCGGCAGAAGCTACTGTAGTGAGGCAGATACTCCGCCATTTTCTGGAGACGAAAGCAACTGACACATTTATAACTGTAAAAACCGCAGATGCCCGCGTAGCTCCTCCAGATAGACTTCATCATGTAGAGCTTCAAATTGAGGGTAATATTAAATGCAACTGTTTTTTGGGACAACTTGATGTCTTATGACATTTTATTAGCAGAGGTGGACTGGCCTCCCTCATTTGTTCTTGCTTGTCCTCGAGGTGAGGAGGTGATTATTCCTTCTTTTTCTCAATATGTACCGGATGGGACTAAGCATGCTTATGCTTCGGAGTGGACTTTTGCCCTAGCCCCTGCCGTATATCACAACCAAGCGGGTTAGGATAAAGATTCACATTTTCATTTTGTGACTGTGCGCTCGACTCCTCAGCCTCAAACTCAATATCCAATTAAACGTGACGAAAAAGCGCCAGTTAAAGAAATTCTTACTCAATTGGAATACCAGCGAGTAATTGAACCCTGTGTTTATGCTATGAATAATCCTCTTTTTTTTCTATTTTGAAACCTGACGGTTCATATTGTATAGTTTTAGATTACAGACATTTGAATAGTCATACCCATACCTTTGCCGTACAAAATACGCATGCTACTGCACTTGTTAATAATATTGTAAGTAAAAAGTTTCAAACTACTTTGGGCATTTTAAATGGATTTTTCAGTCACAATGTGGCTTCAAAGATACGTGACTTATCCGCATTCAATGCTCTCAGCTCTCAGAAGCACTATGCAAGATTGCCTATGGGGTATAAGAATAGCCCCAGAGTTTTTGCGGCACGTATTGCTTCCCGTTTATAAGAATTTTTTCCTGAAGCTTTTTCATATGTTGATGACATATACCTGACAGATGATTAATTTAATCCTCATCTTGTGCATTTTTAGCTGTCCTTTTTTTTGGTTATGAACTTACAAATGAAGGTACTGGTTTAGCACCTCACTCTCTGGAGAAGTGTGCTCAATTGCAACCTCCAACCAGCCTCAAAAAGTTACAGTCTCTGCTGTTTTTAATTTCGGCAGAACATACATTCCTGACTATGCTCAGCGTATCAAGCCACTTTATGCATTGATACATCCTTCCTTTCCTGCTACCTCTTGGCTACAATAACACACCGCAGTGATGCGTGCTTTACAATCAGATTTGCTTGCAACACATAGGTGCCGATCACGATCCGGTAAAAACCGGGTACGAACCGTCGGACGGAGCATATTCTCCGTCCGACGCGTACCCGGTCGAAAAAATATACAAACATGGAATTACGATTCGCACGGAAATACCATTTCCATACGAATCGTACAAAACCCCGACCGACGAAAATAAACATACAAATGTGATCTGGGAAAGCGCCGACGTGACGTCGGGAGGCACGCAGCCTGCCATTCACGAGCCAGGAATTACGATTCGCACCGACGTCATCCCGCACGGTGAATATTTTCCGGCAGCCAAAAACTGCTGGGAAATCAGGACGACGCGAACAAGGAGTACCTGCACGCGACGGACAGACATGGACCCGAACCTACGTGTCATCCTGGCCCTCATAGCAGTCGTCCTCCTCTACAGGTTACGACGCAGACACCGCAGAAGGTCAGAACAACAAAGGGAGGGGGGGAAGGGGGGGGCAGGACCAGGGGCAGGCCACAAAACCCCCACCAAAGTCACACAGCACACATGCCCTGGACATACCTTACCCCCAGACCCTGGTCACTACGAGGGGGTGGGGGCGTGTCCAGCAAAGCCAGCGTCCGCCACAACGGAAGTGCTTGACGACGCGAACCGGCAACACAACAATACAGGTACGTCCCGTACCCACGCCTTAAGAGCGTGGGTACGAGTCGTACCACGCCCACACCTACGTCACCCCAACAATGGCGGGACAGCTGTACCCACGTGGCAAAGGCCTGGGTACGGCCCGCACAAGCATCACATAGCGTGGGTACGGATATGTACGGACCGTACCCCCACCCCCGTATGCATGGAGCGTACCCCCAACCCCAACAGTGTAAATACGACCCGTACCCTCACCCGCGTACGTATGGAGCGTACCCCCAACCCCAACAGTGTAAGTACGACCCGTACCCTCACCCGCGTACGTATGGAGCATACCCCCAACCCCAACAGTGTAAGTACGACCCGTACCCTCAGCCACGTATGTATGGAGCGTACCCCCCACCCCAACAGTGTAAGTACGACCCGTACCCTCACCCGTGTACGTATGGAGCGTACCCCCAACCCCAACAGTGTAAGTATGACCCATACCCTCAGCCGCGTACGTATGGAGCGTACCCCCCACCCCAACAGTGTAAGTACGACCCGTACCTTACACCCGCGTACGTATGGAGCATACCCCCACCCCAACAGTGTAAGTACGACCCGTACCCTCAGCTGCGTACGTATGGAGCGTACCCCCACCCCAACAGTGTAAGTACGACCCGTACCCTCACCCGTGTACGTATGGAGCGTACCCCCACCCCAACAGTGTAAGTACGACCCGTACCCTCACCCGCGTACGTATGGAGCGTACCCCCCACCCCAACAGTGTAAGTACGACCCGTACCCTCACCCGCGTACGTATGGAGCGTACCCCCACCCCAACAGTGTAAGTACGACCCGTACCCTCACCCGCGTATGTATGGAGCGTACCCCCCACCCCAACAGTGTAAGTACGACCCATACCCTCACCCGCGTACGTATGGAGCGTACCCCCCACCCCAACAGTGTAAGTACGACCCGTACCCTCACCCGCGTACGTATGGAGCGTACCCCCAAACCCAACAGTGTAAGTACGACCCGTACCCTCACCCGTGTACGTATGGAGCGTACCCCCAACCCCAACAGTGTAAGTACGACCCGTACCCTCAGCCGCGTACGTATGGAGCGTACCCCCCACCCCAACAGTGTAAGTACGACCCGTACCCTCACCCGCGTACGTATGGAGCATACCCCCACCCCAACCGTGTATGTACGGACCGTACCCCCACCTCGTATGCATGGAGCGAACCCACACCCGTGTATGTTCTAAGCGTACATATCCTGAAATAGGAGGTGTGTGTGCAGAGTCCTCCCAGCAGTGCCCAGACGCAGGAGGGGTGGGTGCAGAGTCCTCCCAGCAGTGCCCAGACGCAGGAGCGGTGGGTACCTATCACTCCCAGCAGTGCCCAGAGACAGGAGGGGTGGGTGTCGAGTCCTCCCGGCAGTGCCCAGACACAGGAGGGGTGGGTGCAGAGTCCTCCCAGCAGTGCCCAGAGACAGGAGGGGTGGGTGCAGAGTCCTCCCAGCAGTGCCCAGACACAGGAGGGGTGGGTGCCTAACACTCACAGCAGTGCCCAGACACAGGAGGGGTGGGTGCCTAACACTCACAGCAGTGCCCAGACACAGGAGGGGTGGGTGCAGAGTCCTCCCAGCAGTGCCCAGACGCAGGAGGGGTGGGTGCAGAGTCCTCCCAGCAGTGCCCAGACACAGGAGGGGTGGGTGCAGAGTCCTCCCAGCAGTGCCCAGACACAGGAGGGGTGTGTGCAGAGTCCTCCCAGCAGTGCCCAGTCACAAGAGTGGTGTGTGCAGAGTCCTCCCAGCAGTGCCCAGACACAGGAGGGGTGTGTGCCTATCACTCCCAGCAGTGCCCAGAGACAGGAGGGGTGGGTGTAGAGTCCTCCCAGCAGTGCCCAGACACAGGAGGGGTGGGTGCAGAGCCCTCCCAGCAGTGCCCAGACGCAGGAGGGGTGGGTGCAGAGTCCTCCCAGCAGTGCCCAGACACAGGAGGGGTGGGTGCAGAGTCCTCACAGCAGTGCCCAGACACAGGAGGGGTGTGTGCAGAGTCCTCCCAGCAGTGCCCAGTCACAAGAGTGGTGTGTGCAGAGTCCTCCCAGCAGTGCCCAGACACAGGAGGGGTGTGTGCCTATCACTCCCAGCAGTGCCCAGAGACAGAAGGGGTGGGTGTAGAGTCCTCCCAGCAGTGCCCAGACGCAGGAGGGGTGGGTGCAGAGTCCTCCCAGCAGTGCCCAGACGCAGGAGGGCTGTGTGCCTATCACTCCCAGCAGTGCCCAGAGACAGGAGGGGTGGGTGTAGAGTCTTCCCAGCAGTGCCCAGACACAGGAGGGGTGGGTGCCTAACACTCACAGTAGTGCCCAGACACAGGAGGGGTGGGTGCCTAACACTCACAGCAGTGCCCAGACACAGGAGGGGTGGGTGCAGAGTCCTCCCAGCAGTGCCCAGACGCAGGAGGGGTGGGTGCAGAGTCCTCCCAGCAGTGCCCAGTCACAAGAGTGGTGTGTGCAGAGTCCTCCCAGCAGTGCCCAGACACAGGAGGGGTGTGTGCCTATCACTCCCAGCAGTGCCCAGAGACAGAAGGGGTGGGTGTAGAGTCCTCCCAGCAGTGCCCAGACGCAGGAGGGGTGGGTGCAGAGTCCTCCCAGCAGTGCCCAGACGCAGGAGGGCTGTGTGCCTATCACTCCCAGCAGTGCCCAGAGACAGGAGGGGTGGGTGTAGAGTCCTCCCAGCAGTGCCCAGACACAGGAGGGGTGGGTGCCTAACACTCACAGTAGTGCCCAGACACAGGAGGGGTGGGTGCCTAACACTCACAGCAGTGCCCAGACACAGGAGGGGTGGGTGCAGAGTCCTCCCAGCAGTGCCCAGACGCAGGAGGGGTGGGTGCAGAGTCCTCCCAGCAGTGCCCAGACACAGGAGGGGTGGGTGCAGAGTCCTCCCAGCAGTGCCCAGACACAGGAGGGGTGGGTGCAGAGTCCTCCCAGCAGTGCCCAGACACAGGAGGGGTGTGTGCAGAGTCCTCCCAGCAGTGCCCAGTCACAAGAGTGGTGTGTGCAGAGTCCTCCCAGCAGTGCCCAGACACAGGAGGGGTGTGTGCCTATCACTCCCAGCAGTGCCCAGAGACAGGAGGGGTGGGTGTAGAGTCCTCCCAGCAGTGCCCAGACACAGGAGGGCTGTGTGCCTATCACTCCCAGCAGTGCCCAGAGACAGGAGGGGTGGGTGTACAGTCCTCCCAGCAGTGCCCAGACACAGGAGGGGTGGGTGCCTAACACTCACAGTAGTGCCCAGACACAGGAGGGGTGGGTGCCTAACACTCACAGCAGTGCCCAGACACAGGAGGGGTGGGTGCAGAGTCCTCCCAGCAGTGCCCAGACGCAGGAGGGGTGGGTGCAGAGTCCTCCCAGCAGTGCCCAGACGCAGGAGGGGTGGGTGCAGAGTCCTCCCAGCAGTGCCCAGACACAGGAGGGGTGTGTGCAGAGTCCTCCCAGCAGTGCCCAGTCACAAGAGTGGTGTGTGCAGAGTCCTCCCAGCAGTGCCCAGACACAGGAGGGGTGTGTGCCTATCACTCCCAGCATTGCCCAGAGACAGGAGGGGTGGGTGTAGAGCTCTCCCAGCAGTGCCCAGACACAGGAGGGGTGGGTGAAGAGTCCTCCCAGCAGTGCCCAGATGCAGGAGGGGTGGGTGCAGAGTCCTCCCAGCAGTGCCCAGACGCAGGAGGGCTGTGTGCCTATCACTCCCAGCAGTGCCCAGGGACAGGAGGGGTGGGTGTAGAGTCCTCCCAGCAGTGCCCAGACACAGGAGGGGTGGGTGCCTAACACTCACAGCAGTGCCCAGACACAGGAGGGGTGGGTGCCTAATACTCACAGCAGTGCCCAGACACAGGAGGGGTGGGTGCCTAATACTCACAGCAGTGCCCAGACACAGGAGGGGTGGGTGCAGAGTCCTCCCAGCAGTGCCCAGACGCAGGAGGGGTGGGTGCAGAGTCCTCCCAGCAGTGCCCAGACACAGGAGGGGTGGGTGCAGAGTCCTCCCAGCAGTGCCCAGACACAAGAGGGGTGTGTGCAGAGTCCTCCCAGCAGTGCCCAGTCACAAGAGTGGTGTGTGCAGAGTCCTCCCAGCAGTGCCCAGACACAGGAGGGGTGGGTGCAGAGTCCTCCCAGCAGTGCCCAGATGCAGGAGGGGTGGGTGCAGAGTCCTCCCAGCAGTGCCCAGACGCAGGAGGGCTGTGTGCCTATCACTCCCAGCAGTGCCCAGAGACAGGAGGGGTGGGTGTAGAGTCCTCCCAGCAGTGCCCAGACACAGGAGGGGTGGGTGCCCAACACTCACAGTAGTGCCCAGACACAGGAGGGGTGGGTGCCTAACACTCACGGCAGTGCCCAGACACAGGAGGGGTGGGTGCCTAACACTCACAGCAGTGCCCAGAAACAGGAGGGGTGGGTGCAGAGTCCTCCCCGCAGTGCCCAGACGCAGGAGGGGTGTGTGCAGAGTCCTCCCAGCAGTGCCCAGAGACAGGAGGGGTGTGTGCAGAGTCCTCCCAGCAGTGCCCAGAGACAGGAGGGGTGGGTGCCTAACACTCACAGCAGTGCCCCTGCAAAGAAAAGGGTGGAGTACCCACAGATCCAATGCCCACAAATGTCAGTCAGGTGCACAAAGATCCTGCAGTACATGTACCACATGTGTGCGAGGCTGGGAGTATACACATGCATAGCGCCAAAAAGAATACATGTACACATGAAGTCATGGCAAGAGTCTACATACACAAGTACAGTGACCACCAAGGACGCCACGAATGATGCAGGTGGAGACATCGCTCAGCATGCATGGGCCAAGTCTAACGAGTCCGTCACACACCCAGCCAATGTAGACACAGCTCAGCACCACATATTGGAAAGACCCTGCAGGGAAGAATTCAGGTTACACAGAGGAAGGAACACACCTTGGGACGATGTCACCATGCAGTAACTGCTTACATGAACAAAGTTATGTAGCCAACAGCTTGTGATGGCACACAGATACCAGGATCCACCCTATGACCAGCACAAGACGACAATTCCCACACACCCAACACATAATCACCACCCAAAATAATGGGGCAGGTCGACCAACAGCAATACCAGACAGACAGTAGTGTACGAAGGAAAAATAAATTGCTTCAGCATCCAAAAATATGTTTGTCCCTTGAAAGTTCAAAAAGTACAATGCCCATAGGGCAATCCAAAGTTCCAATTCAGGTGGGGGACACAGTGGGACGCGTGTCCCCTAGCTTACCTGCACAGTCAGACTCCTTCGTCTTCCAGAGCGGGGAGGGCATCATATGGGGGGGAAGGACCAGGCACCGCAGGGACATGAGGGCGAAGGGTAGGTGTCGTGGGTGCAGGGATGGAGGACTCCACCACAGGGGGTGGGGCAGGGCCAAAGGCGGAGGCTAGGATGGTGCTGCACACCTTAGCAAGGTCCTCCAGCGACTCCCCTGCACCTGAAGGAACCACAGGCCCCAAGGAGGGGGGGGCGGAGGGATGGGTCGCAGCGCCACTGGGGGAGGGTGTGGACAGGGGGAGACTCAACCACCCTGACCGGGGACTCCCTTGACCGCTTGCGGGGTGGTGTCACAGTGGGGCTCAGGGACAGAGCGGCCATGAAGGAGTCTTTGCCGGATATGTGGCCAGGAGAGCTGAGGGGAGGGGATTTGGAGGGAGTGGATTTGGTGGAATGCGGACTCCCACTCTGGCTGCGTGACTTACGTTTGCCCCCCGACCCAGTGGGTGTGCCTACTTCACCCTGTGTGTGCGTGCCAGGAGGTGTGCGTATGACCTTCCCTGCTGGTGTGGTGCCTGTGTCTGTTGTGGTGGGTGCATGCTGACGTCTGGGTGTACGTGGGACAGGCATGGGAGTGGGAAGTGTGGATGGGTCAGGGGTAGGGGGTTGGACGTAGCGCTGCAGGAGACCCACTGCTGCTGTCAGTGTTGAGTCAATGGACCTCAGCAAGTTGCGTTGGTCAGCCTACGATGAAAAAATGCCCTCCAAGTATGCCTTCATGTTGTTCAGCACTTGGATGTGGCCATGGAGGACATTAAGCATCGCAGCCTGACCAACCTGCAACTGCTGCTGGATGTCCACAGACTCGGCATTGGCGGCAGCAGTGGAGACAGGGGCAGGGGGTGCGGTGCCTGGCAGGAAGGAGACATGTGGTGACTGGGCACGCTGGGAAGGGACACGAGCAAGTGGGAGGTGGCTGATGGCAATGGAGGGGGCGGGGTGAGATGTTGTGCCGCTGTCAGCTGCTGGTGCAGCCTCCGCCCACTCGGAGAAATCATCCTCGGACCCGTCAGCTTCATATTCTGTCGTGCCAGTGGACAGGTCCTCGGCCTCACTCTCCTCCACCTCAGTTCCCCTCAATGTGCCAGCCACGATGTCAACGCTGGCACTGGTGCTCGGTCCCTCCGCTCCGTCTGTGCTCATGTCTCCCTCCGTGTCCCCCGACGATGCTGTGGGCAAGGTGAAGAGACAGCAATTAATCATACACCTGTATACATATGTCACATGAGTCCAATCTACATAGGTTACAGTGCATATCCTGAAAAGAAAGATCAGTAACATCTACAAAACAAGGTACAGATGTAGGGCATGCAACACACAGTTGGTTGACCCACCATGCCACTGAAAAAACATGGAGAGCATGACACAATAGCAAATGACATGAAATGGAGTTTGACAGAGGAGCCAGGCCCTGGGGACAATCCAGCACTGCATCTGCACCACACAGTGTTGCCGAAAATAGGGATGAGCAGGGACCATATCCATGAACTTGAGGCACATGCTGCATAGGTAATACTGAAAACATGCCCAACATGACTGGCTCACTGCACCTTGAGTGTATGTCCAGACAAACATCACACACTGGCCAGACCTAGCAAGGAGACATCAGGATTTGACATGTAGGCTTTGCCCGCACCAACCACCCCCTACATGAGACAATTTGTTGAGACACAGGAAGCACTTACATCTCTTAGTCTGGGTGAAATACACAGGGGCTGCATAAATGCAAGATTGGACGCCAAATACCCAAGGAGCGCCTGTCCAAATAATCATGTACAAATGGTCATCATCAGATGATTGTAACAAGACACACAGGCACTGGCCACCGTGAGTATGAACAAGGAAAATCAGGTCAGGCTTTACAGTGGACACTTGTACTACATTTTACGTCAATATACATGGTGCCTGGGGACAATGGCACAGAGCACAACCTATGCTGTAGACACTGAGAGTGTCCACGTTTTGTGATGACACACATGACACCTAGGAAAATATGCCTAGGGGACAGTAGTGGCCACACAACTCCATGGTCCTGAATGGGAATGACTGCAACACACGCCATCATCCCTGCACTATGCTATCGCACACTCATGCACATCATGTCACAGGCCACAACATAGGACATGCGTGCTGTAAGGCATGACACTTGAGAGACTAACTCCCATGTCTGGACTCAGCATCAGTGCCAACTGACATGGAACCCACATGTACTGAACTGGACAGGGCACAGGCAAGGTCCCAAAACCTGTTACACACCAACCCCACGAATGATGCTACAGGCATAGTTCACGTGGAGAAAGTGCCAGCCTACATTACCTTGTGAAGGAGTGACTACACACAGACCAGGGAACACATTGCAAGGAGGGGAAGGGAGGCAGGAGAGCACCGCTATACTGTGGGTAACTGGATCTGCACATCACCTTTAAACCCTGGCAGTGTATCCATGCAACTGTGCACTTACAAATGCTGGTGACACACAACAAACACACATGTACCTACCCCCTTCCTGCTGCTGCTTCTCCTGTAAGCGCCTGTCCAAGTCTGGAAATACCACCGCCAGCACACGCTTGTGGATGTGGGTCAGACGGCGGCGCCCGCGGTTCTTATGGGTCTCAGGTGAGTCCCCCAGCAGGACCCGTGCGATTCTCCACGTCCAGCACCGGATATCCTGCCAGCGTTTCCTCACCTGGGCCAGGCGCCGCTTGCGACCCTCCGTCCTCCTCACGGCACTGACGGCGTTCATCCATATCTGCTTCTTGGCAGAGGCGCCTACCTGTGAGGATGAACAAGTGACACTACATCAATACACCTGGCACATGTCACAGAGACACATATTAGAACAAATTTGCTGTTTACAACAAGGCATAGTATGCATCCAACGCATTGCACCTTTGTCATAGGGACATGATCCTCTGGGGAAGGGCAAAAGCAGTACGTGCCATTGAAAGTACACAGGTGGAATGAGGGCAACGACACAATCAATGATCCAGGCTCACACTGTGCATCAGAAGGTACACCAGGATAATGTGCAGCACCTCTAAGCAGTCACATGCCACAGGCCACTGACGCTACCGCAGCAGAGTACACAGACACACACAGGCACAGGACATTCACATGCCATTGGCAAATGCAGCGACAAACCTCACTCTGCACATGTGCCACTAGACGGGGGGGGCTCACAGGTGTGGGGCTGGCTCTGCACGTCAGACACGAAGCACTGCTCCCTGCTCACATCACATGGGCAGGGTATGTCCATCCCTCATGCAGCCAGGGTGCCACACTCCACATATGCACCCACCCACATGACAGGGGACTTACACACACACCGATGTCCAGGGTACGAACACATCATGTGGACACTCTCAACACAGGTACACAGAACTAACACACATCTGTGGGTACAGTCACCTGTCACACTGGGCTGACCACATAATAAAATGAGGACTGTAGAGGCTACATTCCCAGGAGGACAAGACAGGCAGAATGTGGCATGCACCATGCAGTGATTGTCACAGTAAACACAATGCAAGTGAGGACGGCAGACATGCACCACAGCATGCACTGGCTGGGAGACATCAGGCATTCCCCCCCCTGGGACCCGCCCTACAGTACATAGCATGTGTGTCACACCTGGACACAATGCCAGAAGTCACAGTCACAAACAAGGAACACAGTCTGTGCTAGTAGACTCTGCACTCACCTGATACCCTGGTCGCCCATACAGCAGGGAGTACTGTGGGAGGATCACATCCAGCAAAGCCAGGTTCTCCTCCAGGGTGAAAGGCTGTGACCTCTCCACAGACCTTGACATGGTTCCAGGGAATCAGTAGCAGCAGCTGGGTCGTCGAATCCAAAGATGTGCAGGCAAGTGCTCCCTCATGGGACCTGGCTGCCTTATATCTGCCTTGCTGGCCTGTTTCATGCACAGGAGTACAGAGTGATTGGTCACTCACATTTGCATCCTATGTTTCCTCCAATCCCTTCAAACCTAGCACAGTCAGTGGGTTCTTATTGTGTTTTTTTCTTGAGCATGATGTCAACTCCAGAACCACATTGCAACAAAGTAGATTCATTCAAACTGACTACTGCTGTGCACCTGCTGAAAAAAATTCAAACTTTAAACTTGGTCTCCATGACAACCAGCATGCATGTAGGCCTTTATACTTGTCCCTCATGTGTCCCCTATGTAATTTTGAGTTTCACACACAGGTACGGTGCGTACCGGGGCCCTAGGGCACCACAAATGCATAGCAACGGCCCGTACAGGCGTGTGTACGGTCCGTATCACTATGGGTGTGCTCGCGTATGCGTACCCATAGTGATAGTGAGCGTACGCACGCGTGTACGGTCCGTACTACTATGAGTACACATACGCGAGAACACCCATAGTGAAAGTGAGCGTACGCACGCGTGTATGGTCCGTATCACTATGGGTACGCATATGCGAGAACACCAATAGTGTTACGGACCGTACACACCCGTGCGTACGCTCACTATCACTATGGGTGTTCTCGCGTATGTGTACCCATAGTGGTACGAACCGTACACACGCCTGTACGCTCACTATCACTATGGGTGTTCTCGCGTATGTGTACCCATAGTGATACGGACCGTACACGCGTGCGTACGCTCACTATCACTATGGGTGTTCTCGCGTATGCGTACCCATAGTGATACGGACCGTACACGCGTGCGTACGCTCACTTTCACTATGGGTGTTCTCGCGTATGTGTACCCATAGTGGTACGGACCGTACACACGCCTGTATGCTCACTATCACTATGGGTGTTCTCGCGTATGTGTACCCATAGTGATACGGACCGTACACGCGTGCGTACGCTCACTTTCACTATGGGTGTTCTCGCGTATGTGTGCCCATAGTGGTACAGACTGTACACACGCCTGTACGCTCACTATCACTATGGGTGTTCTCGCGTATGTGTACTCATAGTGGTACGGACCGTACACACGCCTGTACGCTCACTATCACTATGGGTGTTCTCGTCTATGCGTACCCATAGTGATACGGACCGTACACGCGTGCGTACGCTCACTATCACTATGGGTACACATACGGCAGTACTCCCATAGTGATAGGGAACGTACACAGGCCCTCTGAGTGAATGTACGGTGCCTTTCACACATCACAGTGGTGACAGGCAGCACACAGGAAGGAATAGGGCTGACATACTTGTCCATGGATGGACATCAAGGCATTGTCTGGGCAGTACTACATGTGTGGGGCACAGGTGTGAAAGGCTGTGATGTGGCACATTACTCCTGAGTCGAGAAGGCACCAGATGTATGATGAGATGTGTACAGATGTTATGTGTGATGGTGCAATGTGTGCCAGGCATGCCCTTAACTCCTTTGACATTTGTGCATGTCGTACTGCACACTTGGGATGAGCGTCACTGGCATGGCACAGTCAACAACACACGCAAGTGTCCCCTGATGCCCGCTACAGGGGTTGCCACACCAGACATGTGACTACCCACGGTGCACGATGTGACTATGTCATGTATGTGTGGGGTGTTCCCATTAGCTTGATGTTGGTGCTCCCTCAAAAGCATCAGCTGTTGCAGCAACCAACATGTGTCTGTGTGTAGATGGACATGGCACACTGTTACGCACACCAGGCCACATGTGGTATCGGATGTGAGGTGCGTATGTATGCATGGGACACGGAGTAGCATAACAAGGACATGTCTGCATCCTCTCTATGAATGTGTGGTGAGTCACTACATGTACACCTTATTGGCAAGGTGTGTGGGCTGTCCTAGTGTAATGTCATGTGACCTGTGGCTCTAGTGTTCCGCTACCAGTCTCTGAAATTGACATCCTACTTCTGCTGATGTGTTGATGTATGTCACTCCTGTGTTGCGTCTGGCTGTTCACTTACACTGGGACACAGCTAATCCCATGCCATGGCATGTGGAGGTTCACAATCTCCGTGTGTAGCTGGGTCTTGGTAGGAGTGTCACCTGGCAGCCATACGTGTCCAGGGCATGTGGCACATACCTGATTCCGTATGTCGCATATGTGTATTGACAGATTAACATGTGCTCAGCACCAAAAATTTGTTGTTGTAGTGCACTCACTCTTCCTTGTCACTTCCAAATTACTGCAGAGCGCCGCCTCTTCCCCGAGCAATTCCGGACTTGGCTGACATGCGGGAGAATGACTGTATCCGGTGCTACCGCTTTCCCCAACCGTTGATTGAGGAGTTGACGGCGAGGCTGGCACCACACCTGCAACCGCTGCACAGGTATCCTACGGCACTGACACCCAAGCTGAAGGTAATGGCAGCCCTACATTATCTTGCCACGGGTACCTTTCAAAATACCATAGCTCATGTTGGTGGCATGTCCCAGAGCATGTTCAGCCGTGTGCTGCATGATTTCTTAGAGGCCATGTTGCTTCACCTGGATGAGTTCATCCATTTCCCAACCCCTGAACTGTTGACTGGGGTCAAGCGTGGATTCTATGCCCTGGGAGGGATGCCCCATGTCATTGGGTCCATAGATGGGACACATGTGGCTTTGGTACCACCACAGGCACAGGAGGTAGCGTACAGGAATCGCAAGCACTACCACTCCATCAATGCCCTTGTGGTGTGTATGTCCAACATGGTGATTTCACATGTCTGTGCTCGTTTTCCAGGATCAGCACACGATGCCTACATCATGAGGCGTAGCTGGGTGCCTGAAATGATGACGCAGCTGCGCAACGAACGAGCATGTGTTGTTGGTGGGTACACTCTGTCTGTCCTGTATTTTGCGTAGACTTCCTGCACGACCGCTTCTCCTGTCCTACTTATGTCCATGTGGTTTCCATGTAGGGGACGCTGGCTATCCCAACATGCCATGGCTGATCACACCTCTCCGCAACCCCATCACGCCGGCCCAGCTCCGCTACAACACCGCCCATGGCCGGACAAGGCGAGTGATAGAGAGGACATTTGGCCTCCTGAAGAGCCAATTCAGATGCCTCCACAAGACCGGCGGCGCCCTCCCATTTGCCCCAGCGAAGGTCTGCAAAATCTTCATGGTGTGCTGCATGCTGCACAACATGGCAGTTGAGAAAGCTGTGCCACTCATCCTGGATTAAGATGATCAGGACCATCCACCCGTGGAGGACCAAGGTCTTGGCAATGGGGCTAGTCATGTGGAGGATGTGGTTCCGCAAGAGGACATCCGGAGTCGGCTCATACGCGACTTCTTTGCTTAGTGGTGAGTACCAGTGTCTGTGTGTGCAAGCATTGGTCCCCGTGTGGCATGTGTTGCGATGTGTGTGTCCATCTGCATGTATGGCACGTGAGTCAGAGGTGTGTGTGGATGTGTCACTGGAGTGATGGTGCCAGTGATGAGTGTATTTCCCCAGTCATAATTGTGACCTAGCATGTTGTCATCCTTACATGTGTCGAGTACATGCACATGGAAGTGGCTGTGCTTTTTGTGGCTGACTTCTTGTGTGTCTCTCATCCCCAGGTACTCGCGCATGCCGTCTGCTGGCTGCATTGTTGTGGCACTGCTATTCCTCATGGACACGTCAACGTGTGCTGACTCAGCGTTACACGCACGGACAAGTTTGGAAGTCTCCTTAGGGTAAGGGATGCATCAGGGGTGTATTGGGTGTGGCAGTTGTTTACGATGTGTGCACACTGCCCCTGTCGATGTTTGGTTCCTCTGCAGACATGTCGCATCACCATGGGACACATGACATGCAGCTGGGTACACCTGAATAGATGGTCAGACTTGTTGACAGTCATCAGTGATGGGATTGTGGATTGTGATGATGGCATCAATGTGTGTTACACTTCCCTTGGACACATACGGTTTGCATTGGCTTGACATGGTGTGGGACTTCCACATCAGCGGATCAATGGTGTATGGCAGCCTCTCCGTGAGCAGCAGGGGGTGTTTAGCTGTTAGCCCACAATTGTGTGCCAGTTCCATGGCTATCACGCATTTGTGCTGCAGAAGGGGGGTTCCAGTGTTGGACCCACATGTTACTCCACATGACCCGTTCATGTGCACTCCGAGTTGCCTCTGCAATCCCGAATACATGACTAATAAAGGTGTCCCTATGACTCAAAGGTGCCTCTTCTCAGTCAATGCTGGTGTGTAGCCACGGTGCATCCGGCATGTCTGGCATGGTTTTCCGTGATAGTGCCTATGTGTCTATGTGTAGAGTAGCAAGATGCAAGCTGTTTGTGTGGGATTAGACTGTGTATTGTGCATGATGTCCATGACTGTGTGGGTATTGTGACATGTGCCATCCCCATGCATCCAACGTTGGCCAGGCCACCATTCTCTGCATCCACCTGATTCAAGCTTGCAGGACATAGTTCTGCCACCTGTCCACACATACCTGGGTGCCCCACAGGACACTCCACATGATCCCTGACCTCTGCGCATGGCTGTCGCTGTACTCAATATGTCTGTCGGCACGGTTGTGCGGCCACCCCCTCAGCTGGTTGGGCCCATCACGGGTGTGTATGGTGCTCCATGTCTGTCTTGCCTAATACAATGTGACCCATGTGTGTCCTGTGCCAGACTCAGGCCCCAGGGTGTGGATGGTTGAAGTCAAATGAGAACTCAGGCATGGTTAGACTTTACAAGACACATGTAAGGTAATAATGCAAAATGTAGGCATCTTCTCTTTATGGTGTAACTTTTTATTTTGGTTGGGGTACGTGGGGGGGGGTATGACATGAGGGGCTTTCCGGGTGTGTGGAATCCAAAGTTCACTAGGGGAGTTGGTGTCCTTGCCATTTGAAATCCTCAGAGTCCATGCCACAGTCTTTGTCAACATTGGTCAGACAGTGACCAGCAAGTCCATGTGGCAGAGAATGTATTTTGCTGCTGTGCTGCTGTTGGTCCAGTGGGCCAGGTGCCAGGCCAGGTGTCCTGGGAGATGGTGCTGTTGCGCTGACCCTCACGGTCTTTTCCGTGGACGACCCGCCCTCCTGCGGGGACCCTCAGAAGCAGGCCGTGACGATGTTTGGGATGCTCCGTCGGATGTCTCCTCCTCCTCCTCCTGATCCCTCCCTGTGGGTGGTGATGTTCTACGCCTGATGGCACAGGGAGGGTTGCCCATGTTGTCAGCTATCCGACGGAGTGTACTGTGAATTCCCCTGAACACCGTCACGAGCTCAGCCTGTCTGTCCTCCATCCGCCCTTGGTGTCGCAGTAGACAGGCATGTTGCTCCACATGTTGCTGGGCCTGCTGGGTCTTGATCTCCTCGAGGATGGACACAACCTGGGCCATGCCCGTGGTGTCCTGCCGGTATGTGTCCAGGATGTTTCTGACATGGGAATATACCGGTTCCGCAGCCAACAGGTCAGGCTCGCGCCTCCGCCGTCCTCCACTCCCACCACCCCTGCCCACTTGCACCTGGCCTGCCCTTGTGGGCACATCGGGTCTCCGGGACCCCTGAGGGGTGGCATTGGCGTTGTCGCCTGCCTCCTCCTGGGTGCCCGGTACACCGTGTCCCTCCTGGCCAGCCTGGCTGCATTATGGTGGTGGGGCAGGGATCCTGGGTGTCTCCTGGGATGTTGCAGGAGTGGGGGTGGTGGTTGGCCCAGTTGTACCTGACGCAGGTGCTGCAGGTGGTTGGACACCAGAGGTGCCAGGTTGGTCGGGGTCGGGTTTGTCCACAGAGTGGTGAGAGTCGTCGCTGCCGGTGGGTCCGTCATCCTGCCGAGCCGGGTCCTGTGAGTCTTCCCCCCCAGTGTTGGGGGGTGATCCACGACGTTGACCTGTGTGTGAGAGAGACAATGTTAATTTTGTTCCATGCAACATCCATGTTTCATTGGTTTCTAAGTTGGCACATTTCCTCTGGAAATTTGGATACGTCTTGCATTCCACTCAGAGTGCACTTGTGCATGGGTATGTCCCTTGGCCACAGCTTTTGCGACTTTACCTATGTGTGGCACAGTCTTACTTGCTGCGTCAATTGTGACTGCAGTCAGCAGTGGAGTGATTCAGGCACTGGCCACCCTTGTTTACATGCACACAGTCCACCTGCTGACGAGCAGACATTCCCACACCCCCCAAGGCTGAATTGGTCTCCCTGTGTGTCCCTTTCTCACTCCCTCTCTGTCCCCCTCTCCCTCCCTCTGTGTGTCAGCCTCCTCCCGCTGTCCGTCTCCCTGTGTCTCCCTCCCTCTCTCTCCCCCTCTCCCTCCCTCTGTGTGTCACCCTCTGTCACCTCAGCCTAGCTTCCACACACTTTTTGCAGATCTTTGAATGGCCCTTGGCTTGTGGATGTGGATGTGTGTTTGTTTCTGATCTCCAGGCACCCATTGGGTGTAGTGTCTGTGTCTGCGCTGCTGCTGTGGTGGTGTGTGCTGCCACTCTTTCACAGTGTTGGCTGTTCATTAGCTGCTGTCATGTGCAAAAACGTGCCGTCACCCCCATGTGTTAATGCAAGGCGTCCGCCATTTGCTGGCAAGTCTTTCCTGTGTGGGGACACACTGTTTGTCTGGCTGTGACCTAGGCCATATGGGCAGGGGGCATTATTGTCTGCTTCTGAGTTGCACTATGTGATTTTTGTGGCCCACACTCCCGCCATCCGGCTTACCGTGTCTTGTGTTGGTGTTTTCTATGGCCTGTGACTCTGCGTTGTCCAGCTGGATGCATGGGGCATGGTGGCGCCAGTGGCATGTGCGTGTTCATGGAGTGTGGTTGAGTCATGCGATAGCTTGGGGTGGTTGCGTGCCTGTTTGTGAGTTTGGTTGTGGATAACGTTCCCCCCATGTGAGGTGAGTTGTTTTTGTACTCACCCGGGTCTCGGAGTCCGTTTAATCCATCCACTGCCACCACCGGCAGTATGGCCATCACCCTCTCCTCCCAGGGATGGTAGTGTACGGGTCTGCGGGGCGGCCCTCCTCCAGTGACGTTGGCCTGGTTGTGGTCGTCGGTCATTTTGGCTCGGACCCTCCTCCGCAGATCGTACCATCTGGCTTGGCATTCATGCCTGGTCCTTCTGGTGGCCGCAACAGCATTCACAGCATCAACAATCCTCTGCCACATGGCTGTTTTTTCGGACATGCAGGTCTGTCTGACCAATGTTCCAAAGAGGTGTGGCTCGACTCTGAGGATTTCGTCGACAAGGACCTCCAACTCTCGGCTAGTGAACTTTGGATTCTTGTTAGTGGGCATGGTGAGGGGTGTTGGTGTGGATGGTGGGGGGGGTGTGGATGGTTGTGGGTGTGTGGGTGTGGTTGTGCAGGTGTGTGTGTGAATGTGATGAGGGGGTGTTTGTGAAGGTGTGTGTGTGAAGGTGTGCAAGTGTAAGGTGTAGTAATGGTTCTAGTATGGTGCTGTAGGTTGTCTGTGGGGTCTGGCAGCAGTGAGTCTGTTGCAAAGGCTCATGGTTTGTGTCTGTGGGCCCTTTTTATTGGTCCATTGGTGGGTGTGGCTGTGTTTGAAGTTTGGGTGGGTGTGTTATAAGGAGTGGTTGTGTTTTGGGCCTCTGTTTGGGATTTTGGCAGTTGCAGGTCAGTGAATGTTTTGTTTTTGTGCTTGTTGGACATGTTTTGTGGCTTTGTGCCATTCGAATGGTGTATTCTTGTGTTGTTTTGCTTTGTCCTGGTTGTGTACGTGCGTTTTTAGCGTGTGTACGGTGTGTACTTCGGGAATTTTGTTGTACAGTGCTGTCCTTGTGTCTGGCTTGGTACGACTCGTAAATGCGCGATGTTGTGTGAAGGTGCTGGTGTTGGGGCCAGGGGTGCGCTCCGTACTTAGAATGTTGGGGTGGGGGTACGCTCCATGCATACGCGGGTGATGGTACGGGTCGTACATACACTGTTGGGGTAGGGGTACGCTTCATATGTACGCGGGTGAGGGTACGGGTCATACATACACGGTTGGGGTGGGGGTACGGTCTGTACATACACGGTTGGGGTGGGGGTACGCTCCATGCATACGCGGGTGGGGGTACGGGTCGTACATACACTGTTGGGTTGGGGGTACGCTCCATACGTATGCGGGTGAGGGTACGGGTCGTACATACACAGTTGGGGTGGGGGTACGGTCCGTACATACACGGTTGGGGTGGGGGTACACTCCATGCATACGCGGGTGAGGGTATGGGTCGTACATACACTGTTGGGGTGGGGGTACGCTCCATACGTATGCGGGTGAGGGTACGGTCCGTACATACACGGTTGGGGTGGGGGTACGCTCCATGCATACGCGGGTGGGGGTACGTGTCATACATACACGGTTGGGGTGGGGGTACGGTCCGTACATACACGGTTGGGGTGGGGGTACGCTCCATGCATACACGGGTGAGGGTACAGGTCGTACATACACGTTGGGGTGGGGGTTCGCTCCATGCATACGCGGGTGAGGGTATGGGTCGTACATACACTGTTGGGGTGGGGATACGTTCCATACGTACGCGGGTGAGGGTACGGGTCGTACATACACGGTTGGGGTGGGGGTACGGTCCATACATACACGGTTGGGGGTGCGCTCCATATGTATGCGGGTGAGGGTACGGGTCGTACATACATGGTTGGGGTGGGGGTACGCTCCATGCATACGCGGGTGAGGGTACGGGTCGTACATTCACGGTTGGGGTGGGGGTACGCTCCATACATTCACGGGTGGGGGTACGTCTCGTACATACACGGGTGTACATACACGGGTGGGGATTCGACTCGTACATAGGAGGGCTGGGGGGAGTGTTGGGCGCGTATGCGGGCACATGTCTCCATGGTTGCTATGGGAGTTGTTGGAAAGGCGTTCGCCGGAGGGGGGTTCGATACACGTCTTGCCCACCCCTTTGACCCCCCTCTCCCAAGTAAGCCGAACCAGGCGCGCACACCCTGAGATGCACTACGAACAGAGTGACACCACACGTATTCTTTGTAGGACGATAGGTTCTTTTATCGATGATTTCAAGGGATCTTTATGATCCAAAAGGCAAGCAGTACAGCAGTGGCACAACGTACCACAAATCAGTCGTGGGGAATGGGGGTAGCGGGACAGTCTTTCAAGATAGTGTCTCTGCGAAATACCCTGCGGAAGCTCACAATCCTCGAGCTGGAGGGTGTCGTGTCTCTGGGCGATCTCTTACCGAGTCGTCCTCAAGGGGAGCGCCGTGAGTCTCTCAGCAGGCACAGGTGGTCGGAGTTCGGGAGCCGCGATTCCGTCAGCAGGGCTCAGGTGGTTCAATAGCTGGGGGCCACGAGTCACTCAGCAGGCCTAGGTGGTTCAGTGTTCGGGAGCCGCGACTTCGTCCGCAGGGCTCAGATGGTTCAATAGCAAGAGGCCGCGAGTCACTCAGCAGGCCCAGGTGACTTCAGCGTTCAGGAGCCGCGACAGCGTCAGCAGGCTCAGATGGTTCCAGGTCTTCTCTGTCCTTGTTTCTCCGGCACCCCTTGTTATACTCCGGTGGTTCTTTGAAGTCCGGAGTGCTCGCAGAGGGGGGACTGGGGTGACGGAGGGGGTTCGGCGGGATTTCCTGCCGCTCACTTCTTTGGTCTTTTCAGGTGGGTCTGGGAGGGACCCCAGACGCTCGGTAGGGGAGGCGCCTGCTCCCCAGGGCCTGGTGGCCGATTGAGTCCTCCCGGGGAAGGCGACCCGAGGTGTGACTGGGCTGGCGCCTCTGGGTCTGGCTCGAGGGTTCCCGCTCCCTCGGTTGGGCATGCGTGGTAGGGTGTTGAGTCTGTCAGGCCTCTGGCCGGCCCGCGGATCGGGGGTGGCTGGGGCGGCCGGAGTCGGAGATGTCGTGTCTTGAGGGTGGTGGCAGGTTGGCTGGATGATGGAGAGGGCCACGCCGTGAGGCCGGTCTCACACGCGTCCCCCCCAGCTGAAAGGTGTGGAGAAGTACCCATCCACTGGGGGGTTCTCCTCGCCGAAGCGGAAGAACCGGGACAGGCCGTCGGCGTTGGCATGATCCGTCCCGGGGCGATGTTCGACAGTGAAATTCATCCCTTGGAGAGAGATGGACCATCGTAGTAGCTTGGGGTTCTCCCCCCTCATCCGCATTAGCCACTGCAAGGGCCGGTGGTCCGTCTGTACTCGAAAATGGGTTCCGAACAAGTAGGGCCGCAGTTTCTTGAGGGCCCAGACTACGGCAAAGGTCTCTCGCTCTATAGTACTCCAACGCTGCTCTCTTGGCAGCAGCCTTCGGCTGATGAAGGCTATGGGCTGATCAATGCCCTTGTCGTCGAACTGCGAGAGCACGGCCCCGATGCCGTGTTCGGATGCGTCGGTCTGGACCACAAACTCTTGGGAGTAGTCGGGGGCCTTGAGTACGGGAGCGGTGCACATGGCGGTTTTCAAGGCGTCGAACGCCTGTTGGCACGGGGTGGTCCACTGCACCTTCTGCGGAAGCTTTTTGGAGGTCAACTCTGTGAGGGGCCCTGCAATACAACCATAATTTTTAATGAACCTCCGGTAGTACCCCGTAAGGCCCAGGAAGGCCCGAACCTCTGTCTGCGTGGTGGGGGGCTCCCAGGCCTTGATGGCGTCGATCTTCGGCTGGAGAGGGGCAACCTGGCCGCTGCCCACTTGATGCCCCAGGTAGACCACGGAACCTTGCCCGAGCTGGCATTTGCTGGCCTTCACGGTTAGTCCGGCTTGGCACAGAGCCATTAGTACTTGTCGGAGGTGCTGGAGATGCTCATGCCATTGAGAGCTGAATACAGCGATATCGTCAAGGTACGCTGCGCTGAACTCCTCGAGTCCGGCCAGGACCTTGTTCACCAACCGCTGGAACGTGGCTGGGGCGTTTTTCATCCCGAACGGCATGACCCTGAAGTGGTAGTGGCCATCTGGCGTGGAGAAGGCAGAGCGCTCTTTCGCTCCTTCCGTGAGAGCAATCTGCCAGTATCCGCAGGTCAGGTCGAAAGTGCTGAGGAACCGGGCGGCCCCCAGGCGGTCGATGAGCTCGTCGGCTCGGGAATAGGGTGAGCGTCTGCGCGGGTGACCGCATTGAGCCCCCGATAGTCCACACAGAATCTTAGTTCGGGGGCGACCCCTGGGGAAGCCGCCTTCGGGACCAGAACCACCGGGCTGTCCCAGGGGCTGTCGGAGGGTTCGATTACTCCCAGGGTGAGCATCTTCTGTACCTCGGTCTTGATGCAGGTGCGGACCCGGTCAGGCACCCGGTAGGCTCGGTGTCTCACAGGCGGGCTGTCGCCGGTGTCCACGTCGTGGACACACCAGTCGGTAACCCTTGGAATGAGAGAGAAGAGGTCTGCGAATTGTCTGAGCAGCTGGCGGCAGTCGTCGGCCTGCTGGGGAGTGAGGGTGGCCGACAGTTTCACTCCCTCCACGGAACCGTCCAGTTCTTTCGTGCACAGGAGATCGGGCAGGGGTTCGGTGTCTTCTTCCGCCCCATCATCGGTGGCCAGTAGCAAACTTAGTTCCGTCCTTACAAAGTGGGGCTTGAGACGGTTCACGTGGAGGACCCGGAGGGGGTTCCGCGGGGACTGTACGTCGACCAGATACGTGACCTGGCTCTTCCGCTCGACCACCTTGAAGGGACCAGTCCATTTGTCTTGTAGGGCGCAGGGTTTCACCGGAGCCATGACCCAAACCTGCTGGCCCGGCTGGAACTCGACCAGGGTTGCGTTCTGGTCATACCAGCGCTTCATTTCTTCTTGGCTGGCCTCGAGGTTAGCCTCTGCAAGTTCTCTAAACTTCCTCGTCTGGTTGCGGAGCGCCAGGATGTAGCGGAACACATCAGGGGGTGTCCCCCGGGGGCTTGTCTCCCAGCCCTCTTTGACCAGGCTCAGGGGCCCTCGGACGGGATGTCCGTACAGCAGTTCGAAGGGGCTGAACCCCAGAGACTTTTGGGGGACTTCTCGGTATGCGAACAGGAGGCAAGGGAGGAGGACGTCCCATTTCCGGCGCAGGGGCTCTTCGAGGCCCAGGATCATTCCCTTCAGGGTTCGGTTGAAGCGTTCCACTAGGCCGTTGCCCTGGAGGTGGTAGGGGGTCGTGAACTTATACGTGACTCCACACTGCTGCCACAGGGACTTCATGTAGCGGGATATAAAGTTAGTGCCGCGATCACTCACAACCTCGCGGGGAAATCCGACACGGGAGAAGATCCCCATGAGAGCCCGGCCCACCACGGGAGCCGTCACGGTGCGGAGGGGGATGGCCTCGGGGTAGCGGGTGGCATGGTCCACCAGGACAAGGATGAATCTGTGGCCCTGGGCGGTCTTCGGATCCAGGGGTCCCACGATGTCGATGCCGACCCGCTCGAACGGGGTACTCACAACGGGGAACGGTTGTAAGGGAGCTTTGCGTTTTCCGCCACTCTTCCCACTGCCCTGGCACGTGAGGCAGGACTTGCAGTGTGCTTCTACATTCGCTCGCATCTTGGGCCAATAGAAGTGGGTCACCAATCGCTGGTATGTCTTGTCTTGGCCTAAGTGTCCTGTCAAGGGTACATCGTGGGCCAGGCCCAGGAGGAGGCTCCGGAACCGCAGGGGTACCACCAGTACTCGTGCTGCGCCTAGCTCGGCGGACTTTTGCTCGCTGTATAGGAGGCCATTGTCCCAATAGATCCAATGGGTTCCGGTTCGGTCACCGGCGGCCTGGGCTTCTGCTTGTTGTCTTAGTCCCTCGAGGGAGGGGCAGGTGGTCTGTTCCTGGCAGAACTCTTCGCGGGAGGGCCCCCCTTCGCAGCGCCACTGGGCCAACTCGGGCAGTTCTTCGAGTTCCGTCGGGGCCTCTGGGGCGGAAGGTTCCGGTCCTTCCCCTGGGTTAGTGTCTCCTTCTCCCTCGGAAGGAGGGTTGTCTGCTTCTGGGAGGGGGTCCCGGTTCTCGGGGATAGTGTTCGGTAAGAGGGCTTCACCGCCCTTGGAGGGAGGCACTCGTGCAGTCATGGAGCGCGTGGTGGCGCAGACCCATTCGGGTAGGCCCATCATCTCCAGGTGGGCTCTTTGTTCTACTTGCCCCCACAGGGAACTCTCCAGGTCGTTGCCCAGGAGGCAGTCCACGGGCTGCGAGGTCCGGACCGCTACCTTCAGTTCTCCGGAGACCCCTCCCCACTCGAAGGGCACCAGCGCCATCTGGCAGAGGCTCTCAGAATTGTCGGAGGATACGACCGGACAGAGGGCCCCGGTTAGAATCTGGTCTTCTGAAATTAGGCTGCGGTGGACCGCGGTGACACTCGCCCCGGTGTCGCGAAGGCCCTCGACTCGGTGGCCGTTGATGGTCACCCGCTGTCGGTATTTTTCTGTGTTGGCGGGCAAGGGTGTCCCGGGGACCATTTCTCGATCACCAAGGGAGACCAGGGCCATGGCTGCCGGTTCCCATTCCTCGGAGTCTTCCATCTCTTCCCCCAGAGCCACGGAGGCCATCTGCCGGGCCGTGGGGTTGGTCGTTGTGGTTCGCTGATACTGGGGACACTGTGGGTCATTGGCGTAGTGTCCGGGCTGCTGGCAGCGGAAGCAGGTGATCCTAGCCCGGGGACCTGGTCGTCCTGGGGCTCCGGTGCTTGCTGGGGGCGGTGCCGAACCCGCCGCTGGTGGGCTGCTGGGGGGGCTGGTTGAGGACCCCCCGGGGAAGTCTCTTGGTCGGCCGTGGTTCCCTCCGCCCCTCTGGCGGGGGGGACCCTGACTGTGGCGGCCGTAGTCCCCCACGGGGCCCCGGGTGGCCCGGGTGTTCACCCAACGATCAGCCTCAGCGGCCAGCTTCCGAGGGTCGGTGAGTTTACTGTCCAGGAGATGCTGGCGCAGTTCTATAAAGCAATTGGCCGCTAAATGTTCCCAGGCAATCAGATCGAACAGTTCTTCGAAGGTGGAGACCTTGCTGCCCTTGATCCACCCGTCCAAGGCTCGGCTGTAAAAGTTCACGTATTCCACCCACGTGGTGCCCGGTATCTTCTTGCAATCTTGGAACCGTTGTCGGTACATTTCGGGGGTGAGTCCGTACCGGCCCACGAGGGCTTCCTTCATGTGGCTGTAGGAGTTCATGACCGTGGAGGGCAGATCTAGCAGAGTGTCTCTTCCTTCGCTTAAGAACCGGCCCCATAGGCCAGCCCCCCAATCCTTTTGCGGGACTCGGTGAGAGGTCATGGCGACTTCGTAGGCCTTAAACCACTGCTGGATATCATCGTTCTTATAATACTCCTTTACCACATCCTTGGGCTGGAAGTGTGGCTCAATGGTTAGAGTGGCAGACCTCGATGCAGAGCACTGGTCCGGGACCAGGGTTCGATTCCCGACGCGGCAGGGTCTCGGGCTATAAATTCCGCGGACCTGATATTCTCGCATCAGTGCCTATTCTAATCATGGGTCCCACGCTGCAACTCTGGGCAATAGCTTGCTTAGTCTCCACAACGGCCCCAACAGCACTGGGATGCCTGGCTTCACCATGGGGGTGCCCAGGAGTGGACACTTCACACGGATAGCCAGGAAGGGTTCCTACAGCGGTATGAGTACAGCACGGAGATACCCCCAGGGGTGATTCGGCGCTATATAAGCACATACACATTTACATTTACATTTACATAGGTAGAATCCCCTTCCGTTTGGGTCGGGGGCGCCCCCGTCTCGACCCAGGCTTTCAGTACTTTCTGGAAGTCTTCCTTTGTGCTTAGTCCGGTGGTAGCGATGCCAAGGTCCTTGCAAAACTGTTTTAATTCTCTATGCGTGTAATAGTCCAATTGATCCTCTCGGAACGGTGAGCTTACTTCGGTACCTGTGGCACCCAGGGAGGTTTCTCCTTCCATCTCTGTTTGGTAGTGCGTCAGTCGTTCACTGCACGCTCTCTTTCGGTGTCGGCTCGGATCCCGTCGTCTGCCACCAAATGTTGGAAAGGCGTTCGCCGGAGGGGGGTTCGATACACGTCTTGCCCACCCCTTTGACCCCCCTCTCCCAAGTAAGCCGAACCAGGCGCGCACACCCTGAGATGCACTACGAACAGAGTGACACCACACGTATTCTTTTTGGACGATAGGTTCTTTTATCGATGATTTCAAGGGATCTTTATGATCCAAAAGGCAAGTAGTACAGCAGTGGCACAACGTACCACAAATCAGTCGTGGGGAATGGGGGTAGCGGGACAGTCTTTCAAGATAGTGTCTCTGCAAAATACCCTGCGGAAGCTCACAATCCTCGAGCTGGAGGGTGTCGTGTCTCTGGGCGATCTCTTACCGAGTCGTCCTCAAGGGGAGCGCCGTGAGTCTCTCAGCAGGCACAGGTGGTCGGAGTTCGGGAGCCGCGATTCCGTCAGCAGGGCTCAGGTGGTTCAATAGCTGGGGGCCACGAGTCACTCAGCAGGCCTAGGTGGTTCAGTGTTCGGGAGCCGCGACTTCGTCCGCAGGGCTCAGATGGTTCAATAGCAAGAGGCCGCGAGTCACTCAGCAGGCCCAGGTGACTTCAGCGTTCAGGAGCCGCGACAGCGTCAGCAGGCTCAGATGGTTCCAGGTCTTCTCTGTCCTTGTTTCTCCGGCACCCCTTGTTATACTCCGCTGGTTCTTTGAAGTCCGGAGTGCTCGCAGAGGGGGGACTGGGGTGACGGAGGGGGTTCGGCGGGATTTCCTGCCGCTCACTTCTTTGGTCTTTTCAGGTGGGTCTGGGAGGGACCCCAGACGCTCGGTAGGGGAGGCGCCTGCTCCCCAGGGCCTGGTGGCCGATTGAGTCCTCCCGGGGAAGGCGACCCGAGGTGTGACTGGGCTGGCGCCTCTGGGTCTGGCTCGAGGGTTCCCGCTCCCTCGGTTGGGCATGCGTGGTAGGGTGTTGAGTCTGTCAGGCCTCTGGCCGGCCCGCGGATCGGGGGTGGCTGGGGCGGCCGGAGTCGGAGATGTCGTGTCTTGAGGGTGGTGGCAGGTTGGCTGGATGATGGAGAGGGCCACGCCGTGAGGCCGGTCTCACACGAGTTCGGTGCGGACGGTGTTTTTTCCATACGTTTGTAACAGCGGCGCACGGGATGGATCGTAATTCCGCGGTCGGACTTCACTTTTCACATTTGTACGTTAAATCGTCCGGGGACGTGTCGGACACATTTTCCGACCCGAGGACGTGTGGGGAATAATTCCCAATGCGATTCGTATGGACTTTTTCCCATGCGAATCGTAATTGGCAGTTTGTACGGCGCTTGTACGATTCGTACGGTAAAAAGACCGGATACGAGTCGTACGGGGAATTTTTTTACAGGATCGTAATCGGCACCATAATGTACAAACTTGATTAATATCTATATTCGGACTCTCAGCCTCTGCTGTTTTCAGCTGAGTTCTTCTGGATACTATATAGATCAGGATAATTTCTCTTTGAACAGTTCCTCTTCATCTACAGTCCTCTCCTCTACACCGGCAAGGATTTGTTTTCTCATCTTTTGGTTGAAACACACTTATCTGGTTCCCCCTTGGACATATGTCTTGGTCATGTTTTCCATGGTGTTCCTGTTCTTGTGGATTGGATTTGTGACAGTTTTTTACCTAATGATTAATGGCAACTACCTTCCCGAGCACACCAACTTGGAATTGGTTGACGGAGTGCTGGCCCCACATTCTTCCTCACATAGAATGAAAAGAGACCAGTCCCTTATTATCATTTTAGCAGTCCCAGTTTCTGATGGAATTATATGGGATAAAGTACCATTCGATGTATCTGGTCCTACGGAAACTCTATAGATATCATAAGTATTCTGAGTTTCTATGGGTGATGTGATTATACCTGGGCTACAGTCAGATGATTGGGATGTCAATGCTGTGCATTCTTTGTTTTCTGAAGTATAATATTACACTATATTTGATACTGAAGATTTACATTTGAATTGTGCTAACTATGCCGAGCTATTTTGTTACCAACACTATGGAAATCATTTTCTGCAGAAAAACTAACGAGCAGTGGTCCTTTTGTATTTATACACTATGGGAGCATTGCCCAACACCATCACAGGGTAGTTCAAATACGCAAAAGCAAAAATAAACACGTTTTACCAGTTATGATCTTTCAGATCGGATTCCTATTTCTTTAAAATAGCTCATGTCTTCGAAAAACTATGTGTTGACTCAAACTAACTTAATCTATTCCTTTTCTTTCATTGAAAATGTAGCAATGAAGGGCTATGATTATTGGAAGGATACCATCAATTTAAAATCAGTATGGGGCACTAAGCCCCGGCAAGTGCAAGGTACTGAATCCCTGTCCCATGCGTGTCTAATACCGACCCAAATCATTTTTCTTCATGACACCGCCCAACAAATGACTTGTTTGGGATTGGCTAAAATTAAAGAATTAAATTCTCCCACTATTCCATCACTGGCTCTTTATGATGATTGGCAAACATATACAAATTATACGGAAGATCAACTTCATTGCATGATAAGAAACGGTACGTTTAATTCCTCTACAGTGAACCCAGCTGGATGGGCTCTGTGGCAGCTGGACACAAATGTTTGTCATTCACGTTTTATGAATAGTACTTCTCGGTTTTGACTACATAGACCTGATCCACGCTGCCCTCAGACCCCCATTCCAATACTGTCACCACTTATTCTGTTGGTTAATTATGCAAACAATGGTTAGAACATTCCACGCTGTCTTCTGTAAAACAACATCTTTCTCTTTTGTCCGGTGACATAAACCTTGCTGATTTCCCTTTGGGTCCAAAATCCCCCCGTACTAAGCATTTTGTTTATGCTGCCTATAATGAAATCTGGAAATCATCACAAATAGAAGCTACCGTACGTCTACGACAAATAGATCAGGACAATTTGGACAAAGTCCTCTCCATGGTGGATAACAGTATTAACACATTGTCATTTCGTATTTATACTTTGGACAATATTGTATCTTCTGTTATTGATATTGTACAAAATGAAGTGTCTACATTATATCACGAACAACACCAACTTAGATCAGTTATGCAGTTTGAGTGGACAATACAAACACTCAAAAATGGGAAAGTTCACTGGGAAACAACAATTAATGGCCATGAAAGATGCTACATACACTATGTTACATATAAAAAACTTGAACAACTTCCATTTAAGGTAGCAGAAACTGATTCTGCAGTATGGTTAGTACATGGGGTCATTTCATTGCCCATCTCCATGTTTCAGTTCACAGCGTGCATGAAACACTTTCCCATAGGTAGATATGAGCCTTTGGGTAGGAGTTACATACATGACTTATGGTCTTTACCATTTACATATCGCTGTCAACGATCAGAAAGAGAGATTTTTCTAACGGGAGAAGAATGTGACTCCACTGCTGGCCATTCCCTTGTATGTCAACAAGTAAAATTGCACGGCTCTTGTAATGTTTCTGCCCCTAATTTGGCTTGTTTTTGAAAAGGAACTCCTGATCTGGATATTTTTCCCACTCTCACATTGCTTTCCAATGGCAGTTAAATCATCCTTAATAAACGGGACTGTTGCTGTCTGCAGGCTGGGATTCAACATGTGGTAACTGTTCCCAAGATACTTACTTTTTGCAATCACGTCCTGTTTCCCCCTCCAAATGGAAGTGTAGCTAGTTCGGTGTGGCAATCCATTCCAACCCTGAAAACATACTTCAATAAGCTAAGCAGACTCAAAGCGCTATGGTTTCAACAAGAAGTAGCTATCATGTCAGCCAGTGAGACCTTCAAATTGCAGGTGGCAAGAACATCCAGTGAAACACAATTGTTGTTAAACACAAATCTCCCCCTACATTTAGGTGAACTGATACATCAAATATTTAATGCGTCTGATACGACAGGCCCAGCACACTTTTTTAACCTTGTGGGCTTTGACCTCGTGTCCTCTTTCCAGACGGTTTTTGGAGTATTTCCTACCTTTCTATATTCTATTTTTTCCAGTGTGTTTGGTGGGTTCCTACTGCTGCTCCACTTGATTTGTGGCATTGTTCTTCTATTCCTACTGTTCCGCAATGGCTGCTTGATCTGTGGTTCTGCCCGGACAGGAAACACTGCAGCTGTACCATGAGCGAATGCATCAGATTTTTGGGCTAATGCCACTAGAAGCACTGGATGTAGATTTCTGTCTGACTCTCTGCTATGCCTTTTTCACCTGTGTTAAACTTGTGTTTTCCTGTATCCAGTACCCCTTCCAATGGGCTCTTGATATCTTTCTGGCTACACTGTCACACGCTGCCCTAGATTATGAACTGTTGATGGGTCCGTTGATGTCCCATAACCAGGACTATTCCTTGGATATGAGGCTTGTATATAATCCAGCGTGGGGCCAATGGCCGACACGGCTTCTTACGCAGCTGCACGCCGCCTCTTGGATCTCAGTTTTATTGAAGTCACTATCGACACTCTTTGGATGGTCAAAGCGACCACTGGATATGAGAAACACGTCTGTTTATTTCAATTGCTCAATTGGATGGCTGCACTATTCAATTTGGAAGGTTCTGATGCCTTACTGGGTTTGATGGCAATCAATAAAGGGTTCTGGCCCATAATCAGTAAGGCTGGACTAATCAATAATCAAAACAACAAAATAACTGCCATTACTGATAAATATTCACTGATTAACTTCCAACATTCTCACGTGCCACTCATAGGGATTGAATAAATAAATTAAAGAATAAATCTTTTATTTTTATTTTTGATGTTTTTATCTTTTTCAAAGATGGAAACTCAGTTCATATTATTATTTTCATGAACACTACAAACCATTTTTGGACAACAACCATAAAAGACAAACATATAATTACAATTTTTTTACATACATGAAAGACCTTACAATACATCTTTTAATAAAAACATTATGCCTAACTTGAGCAGCTCAAATTCCAATAGATACTAAAGAAAGAAAAGAAGAAGAAGCAAAGGAAGTTTAGAAAAGGTATACCACAATCCTAATCTGAAATGTAACACAGACCCAGGACAAAATATGGCCAAACAGTTAGGTATTCAGGTCGTAACAGAGAATCAAAATGCGTTTCAAACCCACTGTGATTTTGGGGTTATCCTCAGGACCTAAAAAAAGAGCTTGTGTGTGCAATGTTGTGGCATTCACTAATGCCACTCGGTACTTTGTTTTCTTGGGCACGTCGCCTCCAATAGCACTCTCTAAGTCATGATTGTTGGCCAACACCGATTGAATCTGAAGGGTGATACAAATCGGCTCCAGCGACCGGCTCTATATTTGCCCGAAACACTCTGGCTGGCTCCTGAGAAAGCGGTGCGATCGGACGCGACTATGTTCAAATAACGCGCAAGATTGTTCACACGTGCTCAGCATAGTAATTACACGAATTCTGCCTCAGAGTGTTCCGGGCAAATATAGAGCCGGTCGCTGGAGATGATTTGTATCGCCCTTCAGATAACCCCAAAATCTTTAGTATCTGTTGGAATTTGAGCTTGCTCAAGTTAGGCATAAGGTCTTTATTAAAAGATGTATTGTAAGGTGTTTCATGTATGTAAAAAAATTGTAATTATATGTTTGTCTTTTATGGTTGTGGTCCAAAAATGGTTTGTAGTGTTCATGAAAATAATAATATGAACTGAGTTTCCATCTATGAAAAAGATAAAAACATCAAAAATAACAATAAAAGATTTATTCTTTAATTTATTTATTCAATCACTATGAGTGGCATGTGTGATTGTTGGAAGTGAATCAGTGAATATTAATCAGTACTGGCAGTTGTTTCGTTGTTTTGATTACTGGATTTGATGGCATTCCACATGACCGCATTCATCCTGGGTCCTGACGACACACTGTAGTTGGACATATTTTTGTGTACAAAATATTCTCCACACAATCTATTATGTTGTCTTCTGTCTTGGACGCTCACCTATGACGCTTTGGCTCTACTTTCTGTACCCATTACATGCTACTGTCCTGATCCAAGCGAAGGTGTCACGTGGTTCAGGAGGCCATTGTCGTCTCCTCTAAGTTAGCATGAACCCAAGCTAGACAGTCCTCTGCTTTGCGCATGTTACTATATGAACATATTTTGCTTTGTGCCACACTGCAATTTCCACACAGAAAGCTGCTGTAGTTTTAACACTCCGTTCTTTCTTGGGATTTAGTCTGAACACTGCAGACAAGGTCGAACAACAATACACCTTGTTATTCTGTTCTGGTCAGGCCCTAGCACCTAGACAAAACACGCAGAAGCAGCTCTTGTTTGGGAACATGTACTTTGGTCCCATAAGTATACACAAGTGGGCAACACACAGTCGGAGAGGGATCTTTCCAGAGAAAAGAGCGTGACAGCACCTGTGATGTAGCTCTTCCATCTGTAGAATAAGGTATGGGGTCCGCTTCTAAACACCCAGAGGTCTTCTAAAATAAAATCAGGGGACGGGGGTTAGGTCTCACTGCCTTATATAATGACAGCACCTTTTATGATATACGGACTAATTGCTATGCTGACCGTATTTGTTAGGCATTTTTCTACTTGTTGTGGCACATATACGCATTGCTAGAGCACGTTAGTTAAAATAAACACTTTAACCTTTTCTTGTGTCTCTGTCTAATCTTATTGTGGGTTGGTATGAGAGTGAGAGTGAAAGGGCATGTCCTGTAACCGTGATTCCTGAGAGGGTCGGGAGTGTTGTGTTCTGGGGTAACCAGCCACTTGTTCCCCTCTGAGACACTATAGCTAGTCGGTCCCTCGGCTCATGGATACTCAGGTGGTTGGATGAGTCCCTGCCCACTAAGGATCCATGATACCAAGCATGGTTCTGTGACTCCACAGAATCCCTGAAACAAAAGTTTATGCAGGCGTTTAGGTATTCAGGTCCTTTGTTGTGAAGGGCTTTGTTTGTGTGTGTGAGAGGTTTGAATTGTCTGCGTTTGTGATGGGGAGCCGGTGAAACTTACTGAGGTGCAGTGTGATGTGGGTGCAGTGTGGAAGGTTGATTATGAGTCTTGCAGCACTGTTCTGGATGGCATGGAGTCTGTGTAGGAGTTTTGGGGAGATTCCAGAGTAGAGACTGATGCCGTAGTCCAGACTGCTGGGGATAAGTGCTTATGTGACAGTTCGTCTGGTGTTCTGAGGCAACCATTAGAAGATAGCATGTGTAGTATGTGGAAGCAGGAGGGTCACACTCCATTTACTTGAGCCATCATGTTGAGCTTGTTGTCTAGGATGATCCCTAGATATCTTGTGTGGTCTGTTGGTGTGGGAGCTGGGCTAGAAAACTGGCCCAAGCACTGATCTGTCAGACCAGCCCATCGTCACTGCCTGATTGCCCTATAGTCCAGTTCAACCCTCTGTGTGTCTCTTTTGGTATGTGTTTGGTTGGACCAAAAGGCAGGGCTGCCTTTGTGTGGCTAAGCTATCAGCAATTACACACTTCCTGTCATGAGTTTTTCTAAATGCAGGTTTGCGATGACCTACAGTGTCAAGTCCTGAAATCAAGACCAATTGTCTCCATCATGGCCTGTGTCCAGCTGGGCCAGGAATCCAAACGTATCACTGTGTCCTTTCAGAGCACTAATTGTTCTGAGGTTCATACCACATCTTATTGCTCTGGGGCTAGCACGAAACCTAGCTAGAAGTCATGTTAGAGGCTTCACTTGGGAAATTGGTTTTGATGTAAGTTTATAGAAAAACAGAAGGTAGAAACATTTAGCAACATATTTGCTTGTGGCATTTTTACCCAAAATCTAACATCATCAAAGAATAAGATTTTCAATAATAAATAAAATGTCACAAGAACGAAATGTGTACGGCCGTTCCCAGCCAGGGCTAGAAAATTGCCTTTCACAACATTGTATCGGCTTTTCCAATTTATAACTGCTAGAGGCATTTGCCATAGAGAGGCCTGCTCTGTCTGCCACTACTAAAACATGTCCCATAGCATTGTGGCCATGTACCAAATACTGCATTTCAACCCACTGCTTATAGCACTACATGAGGGTGGCATAAAGATATATTGCACCCTAGCTTGGTTATTTTGGCACATATTTACTGTGGATTTACATAAAAGTCTAATATGCCAATTAGGATTTCCTAATCTGTCATCATGTTTTACGGAAGCACGCCTCTATTAAGGAGTTGGTAAGTGGCCTCTCGCTGCAGAGAGGTCATACATGTCAGCAAACAGGGAATGAAAAAGAAAAAAACCTGAGCTGGAGCGTCTAAAAAAAGTGTATTTCCCGAACATTACAATGACAAAAAAAGCACAGGACAGTCCAATATGCAATAAAACTCAAATGCGTATTGACATAATCAATAAGCCTGGCTTCGTAATAAGAACATACAAAAACAATACACTCATACATAGAAAGCATACATAAAGACACAAATACTGTCAACATTAACACACACACAGAGCCACAGATCATGATATCACTTAGCTATAGCTTTTGCTTTAACAATACATTCAAGAAACTAAATTGAATTTAATGGCACATGACAGTTCATCACACAGATATGTTTACAACTGAAGGGAGGCTTTGCATAAAAGGGTGATACTTCAAGCGATACCACATACATCATTTCTCTGCAAAACTGGAACGAGATTAAAACCCCCCAAAAAATATTTAAGGTAGTACATGCAATCTGCGTGTTTCAGAGTTTCTACATTGTGTGCAATAAAACCGTTCTTAAAGGGTTAATTTGGCCTTCCCCATACACCATATTTGCTCAAAATTACACGCACTTGGGGGCATATTATCAAGCCAGGCGATAAAATTATCGCCGCTTTAGCGGCAGAAAACTGCCGCTAAAACAGCGATAATGGGCTTGATAATATGCTCTATGGAATTCCAATTGAAGCCCATGTTAGATGTTCTTCACATCGCAGTTTTCTGCCGCTAAATCGGCGATAATTTTATCGCCTGGCTTGATAATATGCCCCCTGATCTTTTATGACATTAAATTAACAACTGATGAGGAACTGCAAATGCAACATGCATTTGCAATGCAATGGGTCTCGCATTAGTGAAAGTTTGAGATATTGGAATTGCAAATGATAAAGTTTGTCAGATTTTATTTTTATAAAAAATCCCCCAGCAGTAGCATAAGGAATAAAAAAAGGAAATCCACGAAGCAAGGCAATGCTGTTACTAGGTGTCCCTGTAGATTTGTAAAGGGACCTCTATTGGCCCCATAAGGTATTTCACCCTTAATGCAATTATAAAAACAATATTGCAGCTGAGCATACGTTTTCATTTTCTTTTATTGCAAGTGAGATGCTAAATAAACAACAATGGTGCATTTTTAAAACTCAAGCTAACAAAATTCTAATTTCCAATACAAACAAATGTAAAGGTTTGTTTAGCTGCAATATGTGCTGAGGGGCCTCTGAGTTTTCTGGAGAGAGAGGACACCTGCATTGCAGAGCTGCTGGAGTCTGTGTTACTTAATATGCTCAGGGTCTGTGCTGATAAATGTTGTGTTATTCCCTCTCCTCTCAGAACAGACCAGTTTGTTCTAGTAAATGACACTTAATTACTATCCGTGCATTGTTGCGTGGTGAAAACTGACCTTATTACAGTGTTAATTCCAGTTCAAGAATTTTTGAAGTTTCATGCAAAATTACATTTTGCCCTGTGGGAACTCAGACGCATTTTAAGCCATTAGTTTTAGTTTGATCTATTCATGTGGCATCCTGCTTTGGTGCTTTATTGCATAGAGGCCCTGTAAAGTAGGGCAAGTCCTGGCTCTATGACAAGGTTCAGACGTGCTGACCGACAGAAGAGTAAGTGGGGAAGAGACCTTTGAAAACAGCTCAGTAATGACCCAATGATATGAAAGCCATTCCGGCTTTTAGCACACTTAACTGCAGACAACTGGGCTTGCGCATCCATATTAATAATGGGAAAAGCAAGGCTACAATACTAGAGCCCAGAATCTTATCCGCTATAAGCGAGGCCAGGGGAAGGTGCCTTTGTGATGTAGGTCGGGTAAGCAGTTGTTTGCAATGAAAGTTCCTTTGGAGTGACTAGTTGTAGTGGCATGAATGAGGGAGGCGAGACAGGTTACTTGGTAGTACTGAGCTCTTTTATTAATTCCAGTACATATTACGGCCCACGAGGAGCAGCGGGTGAAACAACCGCCAGCTAGCGTCCTCGCGCTCATTCTGTCCTCCTCCCGCCGCCCCCTGACGTCACAACCATCCTCGACGTCGGATTGGCCAGTGACGTCAGGAGGCAACATACAAGGGAAAGAGGACTGTCCTCTGCCTCGCAAGACTAGAACGTTACCTCACGTACAACATCTCCCTTCCTTAACAAATTGAGAAATATACATAACTTTATCTCATAACAAAATCTTCGAACCTCTTGGGAGCCCTAATATGCCTTGTTGGTCTGCGGGGAGTGACATACAGGGTGGACCCCCCGCCGCTAGTGCCCGTACCATCTTGGCTTGCACTCACTACGTTATGACTGTCACTCCTCACTAGGCCGTGCCGCGTATTCTCATACCGGTCTGCACTCCCGTGTCCAGTCCGCCCTCGTACAGGAGGCGTATCACCACTCATACCATCACCCGTGGCACCATCATTGTCTTCTTGAACCTGCCACTCGTACACACTATCATCGCTCTCGGCCTCGCGCACCTGGTTGCCTCTCATGATGATTTCCTCTTGGCCTGCCTTGAGCCTGACAATGTCGTCCTTGCTACGCCATCCCCCTCCTTCCAAACAGACAGCTCCCTTTGTCACTCCTTGCACACGTGCAGGGGTCTGAAATACAGATTCTCCTTTCATCACCTTGGTTGGTTTCTTCACCAATACCCAATCCCCCTGCACTACATCTTTAACTTTGGCTCTGTTTACCATATCTGCATACCGTCTGTTGCTTTCCTGTTTAGCCACAATCCTTTCTTTGACTCTCAACCTCTCATCAGGTATATTCTCAGGTTCCTCCCTCATGTCATACCACTTATTAAATTTGGGAGTAAGCTCACTCATACACCTTCTCCCTCTCATCAGGTAGAACGGAGTGTGCCCCGTAACTGCATTAGGCGTCTTGTGGAAAGTGTGCACCTTGTCCGCCAGAAAAGCTTTCACATCTAAGTTTGAGGCAACCGCCTGTTGCACACCCTCCTTCAAGAATCTATTCATCCGCTCGACCTGCCCATTGCTCTTAGGGCTGTAGAGCGGGGTCTTCTCCTGCTTGATTCCCAATCTGGCCAGGAAGTCCTTCATCTGCCTGGAGACCAGTTGGGTGCCGTTGTCGGACACCAAAACCTTCGGCTGACCCTCACTAGCGAAAATCTTCTTCAGCTCCTTGATCACTCTTTCAGTGGTAACCTCCCTGACGAACTTGTAGTGGATCCACTTGGAAAAGTAATCCGTGAGAACAATGAGATGTCTGCAGTCATCTGGCAGCAGGGTAAACGGGCCTGCGAAGTCAATGGCAACCTTGATCCATGGACCGGCAGGAATGTCCACCAGTTGCAGCGTTCCTTTTGCCGTCTTCCAATGCTTGTCGGCCCTTAAACACGGTCCGCATCGATCAATAAAACTGTCGACGTCGCTGCACATCCCTGGCCACCAGTAGTATTGCTTGAGGAGATTCTTCGTGGCAGTACCGCCCGGGTGTCCCCTGTGAGCTATCCTAATTAGCTTTTCTCTCAACCCTTCCGGCGGCACAAACAGCTCATGTCTCTTCACAAAGCCGCCCTCGATGGTGAGTTCAGGGCTAACCTGTTGGAAACTCCTGAGAGCACCGTTCAAGTTCCGTATCGGGGGCCAACGAGCCGTCATATGGTCCACCACCCTCCGAATAGTCATGTCCTTCTCCTGGGCCGTCAACCACTCTTCCTCAGAAATGGATCCCTCGCAAATGGCCGTGGCGTCCACCAGCGCCACCACGCACTCCGTGTCATCCAGGGAAACGTCCTCCTCGCCATTGACCGGCATGCGCGACAGGCAATCCGCCCTGCAATTGAGGCCGCCCTTGATGTGTCTGATGACGAAGTGATATTCCTGCAGCCTGGACAGCAGACGCAGAAGCCTCGAGCTGGCTTTCCCGTTGCTGCGACCTTCGCCGTCCATCATGTAGATCAAGGGCTTGTGGCCAGTGACCAGTTCGAACTCCATACCCCACAGATAGTTCTTCAGTTTCTCCACGGCCCACACGTATGCGAGCGTCTCCCTCTCGATGGTGCTGTAATGCTTCTCAGCGTCACTCAGTGACCGGGAAATGAAAGCGACCGTGTTCTCCTTCTTCCCTTGGAACTGGCAAAACACCGCGCCGATACCCTTGGCGCTGGCGTCAACTGTGATCACGTTCCGGAATGCCTTGTTGTACGGCTGTAGCACTGGAGCCGCCACGATGGCCTGCTTGACAGCTTCGAAAGCAGCCTGTTGGTCCTGCGCCCATGCAAATTTTTCGTTCTTCCTCAGCAGTTTCCTTAAAGGCTCCACCTTGGTCGCATATCCCTGCATGAATTTGGAGTAGTATTCGCTGAGCCCCAGGAACGATCGCAAGGCGTCTTTGTCTCCGGGACACGGAGCATCACGTATGGCCCTCACCAAGTCATCTTTAGGCGCAATGCCCTCCGCGGTCAGCACGTGTCCCAAGTAGTCGATCTTGCCCTCCATGAACTTGCACTTGTCCTTGGAGACCGTCATCCCTTTTTCTCGCAGCACCTCCAGCACTTTGCCCAGCAGCTCCAGGTGCCCCTCCTCATCCGCCGTGTGGACTAAAATGTCGTCCTGGAAGGCTTCAACGCCCTTCATGTCGCAGAAGAGCAGATCCATCAGTCTTTGGAAGACACCGGAAGCCGAAGCGAGGCCGAACGGGAGACGGACGTACCTGTACGCTCCAAATGGGGTGATAAAGGTGGTCAGTTTCTTGGAATCCTCCGTGAGGCACACCTGGTGGTACGCAGACTTCAGGTCTATCAAAGTGAAGAACCTCGATCCTGACGTGGAAGACAGGATCTCTTGAATGTTGGGCAGAGGGTGGCAGTTCACCAGGATGTTTCTGTTCAAGGATCGCAGGTCCAAACACAGCCGAATGTCCCCTGTCCTCTTCTTCTTGGACACCACGATTGCGGACACCCACTCTGATGCGCCTGCTTCCTCTATCACTCCCTCCGACTTCAGCCTATCAAGAACAGCCTTTAGCTCCCCCCTGACAGATAGGGGAACCGACCTGACTTTGTGCTTTATTGGCACAGCATCCTCTTTCAATCGAATGGCGTGCACGAATCCTCTCACACATCCTACTTTGTTTTAAAAAACAGACTCAAATTTGCCGATGACCTCAGCCAAGCCCTCAGGCAAGTCATCCGGCTGCACGTAGTTGACCCAATCATCCCTCAGAACTATGGGATCGTCCGCCCCCGGGACTAGCATCACCCCCAGCTTTGCCAGGTCCTTCCATCCCACCAGGCTCCTTCCTTTCTCAGCCACATAGATCTTCGTTCTCACTGTTCGCCCCCTGAAGGTGAGGGAGTCCCAGAAGTACCCCATCATCACTATGTCTTGCTCCCCAAAGGCCTTCGAATTCACATCCGTCTCATGCAATTGCACACCTTGCCATTTCAAATCATATGTCGTATCAGATATCAGGGTAATAGGGGAACCAGAATCAGCCGTAAATGGCAATTCAACTGCACCGATCAGGACAGAGCCAATAGGCCCCTTCACTCTACCATCCTCAGCATCAATGGACAGTACGATGTCCGCATCCGCATCCACATCACAATCGCTCACCGAGCTCACTTTCATGCCCCCACCAGGTCTCCTGGCCTTGCATACTGCCGCGAAGTGGCCCACTTTCCTGCATTTAGAACAGCTTTTGGACAGGGCCGGGCAGGTCCTGCTATCCGCTAAGTGGTCCCTCGACCCACATCTAAAACAAGCGAGCGGCTTCGTGCCCCCCCCCTCTCTCACTCGCCGCCCTGTCTGGGGCCTTGGATGCACTTTTATGTCTGTCCTGCACATAGAACACATTAGAAGCCTGACATGTGCTCGCAAGTTCCTTCGTGGACACCATAGAACGTTCAACGGCCTTCGCAATGGCCACCACATCTTTCAGCGAAGGGTTCCTGCAAGAAAGCAACCGTTCCTGCACCTTCTTAGAATGGCAGTAGAACACCACCTGGTCCCTGAGGTAGGTATCAGTCATCTCGGCGAATTCACAGTCTTGTGCCAAAACACGTAGACAGGCAATATATTCCTCGATCGTCTCTCCCTCCTCTTGCTTCCGCAACGTGAATTTATGGCGCCCCACCATGATGTTACCCTCCTCAGAATATTGCAGTTCGAGCCGCTTAACCGCCTCCTGGTACGCATTCAGGGGGGCAAGGGCCCCCGGAGGGTCCGCATAGACCGGCAAGCTGTCGAAAACCTCCTGACCCGCTTTCCCCAACAGTCCGAATAGAAGCGACTTCTTCCGTTCGGGGCTATACCCCTCACCATCAATGGAGACGATGTAATTCTCAAATGCGCGCAGCCACCCCTTCCATTTCATACACGGCTTACCAGGGGAGTCCAGAAAGAGGGGCGGCACACAAATGTTGATAGGTTGCGCCATGTCTGGAGAGCAGGTACACATGGAACAGGAGCGCAGCACACAGACAGCTCCCAGGCAGCTCAGAAGAACACCACCGGGTGCAGGAAGGCAGGCGCCAGGAGCAGCAGCAAGCAGCCCTAGCCTTAGGCGACTGGAAGCTCCAAGGTACCGCAGAAACAGCGCTCCCACCACAGCAGCTCACCGAAGGCAGCTCACAGGGTCGTCGGGGCGCAACAGCACAGCATCACAGCGGGCAACAGCAGGCGGCACATCGGGGCTCACTGGCAGAGAGCCACGCATTCAGCAGGCAGGGGTAGAGACAAGGAGTCATCTGCGATGGAGTCCACCGCGCAGGAGCGAGCGTGGAGACATCGGCGCGCCGTGCCAGCAACACAGGAACACCAGGCACGCCGGAAATCATACGTGGGCCATAACGAAAGCTTTAACCCTCGCCATTTGTAGTGGCATGAATGAGGGAGGCGAGACAGGTTACTTGGTAGTACTGAGCTCTTTTATTAATTCCAGTACATATTACGGCCCACGAGGAGCAGCGGGTGAAACAACCGCCGGCTAGCGTCCTCACGCTCATTCTGTCCTCCTCCCGCCGCCCCCTGACGTCACAACCATCCTCGACGTCGGATTGGCCAGTGACGTCAGGAGGCAACATGCAAGGGAAAGAGGACTGTCCTCTGCCTCGCAAGACTAGAACGTTACCTCACGTACAACACTAGTCCGGACTCACGATTTCATGCAGCATACTTCTTCATTGGATTAGTTCCATGTACACCTCAAGGCAAAGAGGTATATTTAAGTAGGTGGGTAGGGCATCCTCACCTGAAGCATGGACTTTTCTGCTCAGACTCACACAGCCTCCTTTCCACACTTACCATCACATTCACGTAGCGTCAGGCATGTGGGCTGAGCGTGTAACTATCTCAGTGAGAGTAGCAGTGCTCTTAGAGTCACTTCTTGGAAATTACGAGAGTTTGAGGTATTGGCACTATAAATGGCAATGTCATTTATTTATGTGTTTTTAAAACCACCAAGCGGAAACGCATAAATAAATGAAAGGTATTTTCATTTACTATGCCAATAGCTTTCTTGATGCAGCAGAGACGTGACGTGGTGCATGTGATTCCTGCAGACTCTCCTGTCCCTACTGCATGTTTAGAGAGCCTGGAGCAAGCACAGAGTACAGTCACAGATGCCACAAGTGTCCTGTGAAATAAAGAGAGCTTACCAGCCTACGCGCATATGAAGTGCTGCTGTGTCCGGGTCCAGTGAGTCCACGCGTCCAGCACCTCTGTGATTCTGCCATTGCTCAAGGGCAGTGACCCGCGAGTGGTGTGGTGGCGGACGCTGCCATCATCAAACAAAAACAAAACTGAAAGCGCGCAGAAAATCAAAACGAAAAGCAGCCCCCATTGCTCAAGTACAGCGCCCCACGAGTGGTGTGGTGGCGATTGCTAAACGAGGGGCGGGTGGTGTTGGGGGGTGACAACAACGAGGTTGGGTGGCGGTGGGGGGGGGGGGTGACTGCAGCATTTTTTGCCTTTTCTTGCCACATTAATTAGTGCGAGCCACGGGCCCTATTGTTAAATGTGATCGCCTGTGTTTTAAAAGTGAAAGCAGGCACATGCTGCAAAATTAAGCTTGGACCCCGGGAGGGCAGACATGGATGAGGAAAGAACAAACAAGGAGCGATGGGGCGGGTGGTGGTGGGGGGATTGACAACACCGAAGGTGGGTGGCGGTGGAGGAGGGCGTCACAGACATGCATCGAGCGCTGATTGAAGAATTAAGCTAAAAAGAGTTCCCCAAATAACAGTTACGCTTAGAAACAAAACTGTACTTGGTTGGTGCTGCACTGAGAAAGAAACTGAAGTGACGTTGGCTGCCTGAACCAATTACACAGCAGCAAAGAAGACCGACACTGTCCTAAACAAATAGTAAGCAGCAGGCGGGAAGCAGGCGGAAACTACAGCAATTTACTGAATACTTCAGGTCTTGCGACAGCACATGCGCTGTCTAGGCTGAACCTAAGAATGAATGTGCAGTCGTCAAGGCAGAAGACAATGCTGCACCAAGGCATTAGTAAACATGATGCCCGTACACTAATTCAATCTTTGCAGGACAGAAAAACATGTACATATTGTTTACATGGCGATGTGCCCTACAAAAAAATAACTAAATTAAAAGGCAGCTATGGGCCATATCTCACACAAAGCCATGTCCTACAGACTACGATCTTTATCAAGAACATCACACACATTGTGCACCATGTCTCAAAAGTCAAAAGATATTCAGAAAATTTATTGGCAAAACTAATAGGTTTGCTTTTTTTATTCTGTTTATTGTTAGAGTTATTAATAGAAAAATGCCTCTGTCTAGGTGCCGTGGCCATATCCTTGTAATGAACATTTTGAATTTAAAAATGAATTAACCATCACTCATAATTTTTATAGAACAGTATGGGTGGTTCATTGCAAGTGGACATACGTAGAACAGGTATAGAAACTCTTTTAAGTTTTAATGCTTCACAGGCAAATATGATTACTATCGGTACAATGAAATTGTAATATTGACTTCAAGTTACCGCAAACTGAATAGTTTAAACACCAAAGGATGGCTAAAAAATAAAAAAAGAACAATGATTGGAAAATACCAGATGTTGACAAAGGAAATTCTTTGCCCACTAGGCCTTCTCAGAAGTGCACTTCTTTTTAGGTGGGTATGACTTTATGATCAGGAAAATGGCACTGCAGTTCAATAAGTCAGTATCAGAATGGACTGACTCATTTCCCAGACTATATGCTGAGGTGACTTAAGGAAAATGGCAGTCAACAGACCAATGAATGAAGAGGCTATGCAGCTTTTATTTATGATTTTGTGTTTATTGAGGCTGGCTAGACAGCCAAGGATCTCTCAATGACAGACCTAAAAATAATAAAATGCTTACACACACAGTGCACCCCACTTAGCCCTGTAGGTAGCCAAAATTAAATTGAGCCAAAACAGAGGTCCTCATCTTTGGTAATAAAGCCAAATTCTGGACCCCTGACTGGTGGCCACCAGACATGGGCAGTCTCCCCATACCCAAAAGAAAGGCAAAGAATTTGGGTATAATGATGGATGATCAATTGAATTTTGAGGATCAGATAAAGGCTATGTCCTCGGCCACTTTTCAATCTCTCAAGATGATAAAAAAGATCAAACCGTTTTTGCCAGAAGACAGCCTGCGAACAGTTGTATCCTCTATGGTGCTATCGTGGCTGGATTACTGCAATGGGCTCTATTTAAACATCTTAGAGCGGCATTTAAATAGAGTGCAGATTCTGCAAAATGTGGCAGCAAGATTGGTGACAGGCATTCCCAAATTTGTATCTGTAGCCAAAGAATTACGAAGTCTACATTGGCTGCCCATCAGGAAAAGGGTGCAATTCAAGTCATTGTGCTTGGTTTTCAAAGCACTGCATGGTCAGGGGCCTGACTTCTTGGTTAACCAGTTTAAATGGTATGCCCCTGAGAGAACCTTGCGCTCATCAGGAGCTAAAATGGTGAATATACCTCCCATGAAGAAAGTCTCATGGGGGGGAAGAAGTTTTATAATAGGTGCAGCCAAGGCGTGGAATGCCCTCCCTTGGAATCTGAGGAACTCTACTAACCTTCTTGCTTTTAGGAAACAGCTCAAAACATGGCTTTTTAATCTATAAAGACTATCCTCAGCTTCCTATCTCCTGGCCCACCTATGCTCTTAGATGAATTCGCCATTAGCGCCAGGTAACCGTGCGCTTTATAAGCTGGTTTAACATAACATAACATAACAAAACAACAGGCAAATCAACTATCCAGGAGAATACCTTGAAAAGACTATGAGTGGGAGAGAACAATACTGCATAAGCATATTTGACAAAAATTGAAATGTTTCAGAAATGTTTTACAGCTAGAGTTTTCTCATTATGCCTATAACTTTACATATGCTAGCAATACTTACGGTTTCCTACTCCAGAATGTCTTGGGCAGGACATCCTAGAACAGGAAATGCTATTTCAGTGGCTGCAACTTCCCAAGCAACACTGACGTGTCAGGAAAGAGAGACATGACTGTGGGGAAAGAGTCACGATGAGTGTTACTTCTGTGTGCTGCATAGTGGCTGAACGTTAGATAGCCCCTGCAGTGCTGAGGGCCCCCGAGCTCCATTGAGTTATACGTATTTATTTTAGTTATATTTTAAGTGTGGGTTTCTAGGTTTGTAGGGGTATGGTGTGGGAAGTTAAATAAGTAATAAATAAAGAACTATTTTTCTGTTTGATAATTAATTATTAAAGTGTTTAATAACCATACACATAGTTTAATTGTTTTTTACTTTATGTATGTATATATATATATATATATATATATCTATCTATATATATATATATATATATATATATATATATATATATATATACAAACATGTTACAAATGATAGAGATGTGTTTGACTAAAAATGTGTTTTTGTTCAACGCACAACTATACAAACAGATACAGGGTACTTTGATGGGCACCTGCTTCGCTCCCAGCTACGCCAACCTGTTGGTGGGCTGGTGGGAGAAGCAGGTGCTCTGGAGTGATTGCATGGAACATTGGACAAGTAAAGTGAATATATGGCTAAGGTACATCAACAATGTCTTTTTTTGTATGGCAGGGCAGAGAAGCAGAACTCTTACAGTTTGTCAATTAATTAAATCAAAATACTATTAATCTTAAATTTACTATGCATCATAGCCAACAAACAGTAGACTTTCTTGACATTGGACTGAAAACAACCAATTAGTAACAGATCTGTTTAGGAAAGCAACAGCAGGTAACTCTATATCACACTCAGCTAGCTGTCATCCCCCCAACTTTAGATGGAGCATTCCATTTAGTGAGTTCTTAAGGGCTAAAAGGAACTGTAGCTCTGATGCTAATTATCAGAAAAACAAAAAAGAGATGAAAGCTAGATTTCCAACCAGAGGTTATTCCCCTAAAATGCTGAAATTGGGTGAAAATAGAGCTAACTCCATAAAGAGAAACAAAGCCCTTTACCAAGCACCAAAAACCAAACTAAGTGGAGAGGGATCACCGATCAGGTTGATAACAACGTACAATACCCAATCTGCACTATTTAGCAGAATGATTAAGAGAAGGTGGAACATCCGCACACAGGATCAGATGTTGAGAGAAAAATTGGATTTTATACAAACAAGGGAACCCGAAAAATGGCTAAGGACCACGGGTATCAATTATATATGTAGAAAACAATGGTCCTGAGCAGACACTAAATCTTACATAAAATTAAATATAGACCACAATGGGTTACTATACACATCCGATGTCCAGCCGGACAGGGGATTTTTTATTTTTCAGATACTCAAGGATATGGTCAAGGATAATGAAAACACTACATTTATCGTGGGGCACAATCCTGCACCCTACAACATGGGGAACGTGCGGGGGAAAAAAAGGGGATAACAATGCAGACAGTTTAGGACAAACAACAGTTACAGGCAAAGACTGAGAGCTGCAGCAACTTGCAGGCATAAATGGAGTTGTAGCAAGTTTGACAAAATAGAGACCACAACGAGTAAGCACAATGGATATTTGTGGCACTATTTTTTAAAAAGTCGACGTTTCGATCCCAAGCTCATTGATTAACGGGATCATCTTCAGGACTAAATTTATAACATTTGCCTGGTTTTTAGCGCCTGTCAGAGTAAAGAAAACAAAGAAAATAGCTTGTGTGAACAAGGGAAAACTTAGAACATATTAAGATTACTCGAAAGTTATGGCATTTCAGAAGGTCAGGGTTATCAATTGTGCACATGGAGTTGTGGTTCAGACGGTCGTGCTCGGGCCTATTCCAGTCAAGTGAGCGGGGATTTGTTTGTGAGTGTGCTATGGCAAGCAGGATTTTATAAGTGACATTCAATGGGGGAATGATGAATGACTGAAAGGTGTTTTGAAGTTAAGGCATCGGCGGGCTACCTAGTTTCTACGTTAATGGTTTGAAAACTAGAACCACGTGAGTTATTAAAAGGTGTGTGAATACGCATTCCGATCGTGAGCGGCATGGGGGACAGTCGTGTTTATTAAAAAATTGAGAACCGGTATCGGGAGGACGTGAAGTTATGAGAAACACGTAACCGGGGGTGTTATCCATTTCGGAATGGCGCGTGACTCAGTGAGAAAAGTAAGTGTAAGGTGTATGCTTACCCCAATTGAGGACATAGGGGTATCACATATGGCAGGTCAGAGTGGAAACCGACAATGAAGACCAGCGTCAATGATGTTGCTTTTGGTTTGGACGCTGTGAAAAAAGTTACATTGCGGTTGGATTTGGTGTGTCATAATCGATGTGGGGTTGGGATGTAATTGAGTCTAGGGCACATACCTTGCAGTTAAGGTTTCTATAAACCTAAGTGGGCGCTGGAGCATGCTGCTCCTTGCCTGGATCGGCTGTTGGGTAGTTAGATTGTGGTGCAGATGGGCCACACTTCAATGCGCCGAGGTGTTGCTTCAATATACTAATATGTTACAGTCCGAGCTTAAAGGAATTGAAAATAAGGGGAGGTTTTAGTCAAAGGCTGCCTAAGTGAGGAAAATTCTTAAAACAGTCAATTACATCGGGGTAAGGGGTTGTCTTACCTATGGAGAGACACAGCAATGGAGATCTCTGTCCTCAGCAACGATGTGCTGTGTAGTGACCGGCTCAATGGCAGGCACTGGGCGCTAGTGTTTAGTGCTCTCATTTAAATAGAGCGGGAAAACACTAAAGGACCTCAGAGGGGTGCCAAAAGGGAGGAAGGACTATGGATAGGTGATAGCTGTGTGTAACAGTGGTGGCCATCTTGGGTGAGTGAAAAACCAAGTGCGGTTAATGTGAAGTGCAATGCAAGGGCGTGCGTAAGTGTCATTGTGTGACATAAAAGGAGCAATTTACGCATTAACTTATTGCAGTTATTTACAGAACATGCTTGGGATAATGGCCTGCACAATTGGAAGTAAAATTTGAACATTTACTGACGAATGTAGTATATACAGTTGAAAGTCACAGTTTGTGGCATATACAGGTACAAGTCAAGGTTAGGAATTTTCTCAAGAGATCAGCCAGAACAACCAATTAAAATCCAAGGTGTTACAGTATGGTATTAGTCAATTCATAAGAGGGTAGTCCAGTCCTCATTCCTATTCAGGCCATTTTTGATTGTATCAAAAAGGATTATTGCTTTTAGTTCTTCACGGTTTAACAAGAGGGTCATGTTGCCTCCTCTCTGTGGCAATTTGAGTACCTTCAGAATCGTCCAGCGGATGTCATCTTCGTTGTGTTTGGCATCCGTGAAATGTTCCACTAGTGGTGCGTTGGGTGTGTTACACTTGATACGACTTCTGTGCTGTCCAATTCTTGTCTTTACTTTTTGTGTAGTCTGGCCAATGTACAGTTTCATACAAGGACAATGTATTAAATAGATAACATTGCAGGTATTGCAATTAGAGAAGGCATTCGAATTTACTGTAATGTTATTGGCAGTGAAACTTTTGCCTTCAATCGTAAAATCACAAACATTACATCCACCACATTTGAAATGTCCTAGGATAGGAGAAAGACCCCAAAAAGAATCAAGTGTTACGTGGGGGACAGTGGTGGGAAGAGCTGCTCTTACCAAGTGATCTTTCAAATTTCTGCTTTTCCGGAAAGCGAATAGCGGTCTTTCAATGCTAAGACTGCCTGCATTAATGACTGGCCAGTGCTGAATTATAGACTTTCTTATTTGGTTGGATACTGGTGAAAAGGTAGTGACGCAGGCTATTCTTTCCAGTTCACTTTTGGGTTTGGGAGTCAGAAGTACATCACGCGGCTAGTACCATGCCCTTTTGGATGCATTTTTTACTATCCTCTTGGGGTAACCACGATCTTTCAGTTGAGATGAGAGAGTGGCTGCCTCTCTGAAGTAGTCTGCTTTGGAAGAGCAGGTACGCCTGATTCTCAGAAATTGAGAATATGGAAGTGAATCCCTCAGGGCCCTGGGGTGGTTACTTCCGTAACTGAGCAGCATGTTCCGCTCAGTGGGTTTTCTGTACAGGCGTGTAAGTAATTCGCCTTCAGAGTGGAAGATTGTCAGGTCAAGAAAGGCAATGGCAGATTTATCAGTGGAGATCGTAAATGATAGGCCTGAGCAGTTGTTATTTAACCAATGAAGGAATTGTTGTAGTGCACTGATATCATGTCTCCAAATGATAAAAATGTCGTCAATATATCTTCGCCATAGGCAAATGCCTGGGAAGAATGGATTTGTGTCAGTGAGAATGGAACCTATCTCCAATTGGTCCATGAACAGAATCGCTAAGTTGGGGGCAAGAATTGCGCCCATAGAAGTCCCTTTGATTTGTTGGTAATACAGGTTATCAAAAGTGAAAAAATTTATTGTCAAACAGATTTCTAACAGTTGTAAAATGAATAGTGTTGGAACAGTATGGGGGCGGGGGCGGAAAAATTGGGGCACCATCCGTCCATAACATACAGAAAGGGCCCCTCTCTTAAAGACATGTTAGTCAGGAGTCATATGGAACACCACAAATCCACCTGGCTTGAAAAACTGGTGGTTTCCCCAAGTGTGGAAAATTTAAAGCGTGCAGTTATAGCCAGAATGTCAGTGAAGTAAAACTACAGAGAACCAATAGACAGTGGATCATAAGGAAAAACATCAGTTGTGGGAGGGATTTTGTAATCTATGTAATCACTTGCCCTTGTGGCAAGTGGTACATTGGATCCACCCCTTTTACTGTGAAGAAGAGGATCTTAGAACATTGGCGAGCCATCACAAACAAAGATTTTAGCTACAGTACTGCTAGGCATTTTAACCAGGCACATAATGGGGATTGGACTGTTGCCAAAAATTTTGCTCTAGATAACATCCCCAAGAATCCAAAGGGAGGCAATAGAGTCCAATCGCTTAGGAAATCTGAATCTAGGTTTATTTTGCAAGCAGGGAGTGTTTTTGCATTTGGAATGAATAATGATGAGGAGATGCATGTGCATCTGTAATTCTGCCCTTTATAAACAACGAATTCAGGAACTGGAGTTTGCACACTATATAGAATTGTTTAACTCACTGTAAGTATTCACTGTTTAAACCCATCCCTCATTTTTTTCTTTCTGTATCACTCATTTGATATGTGTTTTGCTAATTTGAAAATCAAAGCAAAGTGTGACAATATTTCGAGATACATTGATAAACTAATTTTAGAATCAGAATGTTTTTCTCTAAGACTGCATATTTTAATTCCACTAATATTCTTAGGAATCAATAAAATTTTGTTCACTATATTGCATAGTATGTATAGAATATGTTATTAATTGTATTGTCTTTTGTATTTTTTTACAGATCCACTATGGATTTACTTGATCACCTTCTTCACAGCTAAATATAAAAAGTATGAGCAAAGGGAACCGGATGTTTCTACAAACAACCGCTCTCTCTTCTTTTTTTAGGTATCAATTGGGTACATGATCCAGTGGAACCTTTTTTTTAAGTTAGTGAATTAGGATATTACGCTATGAGGTACTATACCATGATTACATATTTAATCTATTAAGGGTCTGATAAAGAAACCATTTCATCTTGCAGAGCTTCAAACAAATCGACAGAAATCTTTACAAATGTGACATATTAATAACCCATAAATAATTGAGTGGTGATATATGAGGTAGGGTTTTTTAACCAAATATATCTGAAATAGCGGTCTTTCTATGAACTGAAATCAGTTTGGAAATGAGGACATTTATATCATGAAAATATCAGTCAAAATGGTATAAAATAATTTGGTTTGCATAACACATGAGATCAAATGTATTAGAATTTTGTTTTGTATAAATATGTTATGTATATGTCTAACACTATTTTGAATTGCGAAGTTGGGTATGCACACAGTCTTTTTTCTATGTCTGCGTCATGTGGGATGCTAGCTGCAGTTATAAAAAATGTGTACTCAAGGTAAAGGTCATGTGACCAAGAGCTGTTGAGCTCGAAACGCGTCTTTTTGTGCCCATAATAAATCGGAATTGAAAACCTTGGATCGGCGTGGCTCGTTGCTTTTTTTTTTTTTTTTTTTTCTTTTGTCCTCATGTGCCGCATCCACCCATTCTTTCCTTGAAGAGCCCTAGGGTGTAAATCATCTCATATCTGAGGAAACTTGCTCGCTAGAAAGCAGAAGGAAAAGGATATAACCCTTTCACCTAAACTCTCCAAAGCAGCAGCCCCAAGAGATTACCAGCGACTTAATCATAGGACCAAATTTTCCAACATAATTCAAAATTCTTAGAAGTCCTAATCCAACCCCTCACCCATAATATTCAAAAAATAACAACCAAAATCTATGCTTCTTTTTCAGGGGTACTGCCATGTCGAGTTTACCAGTAGCTCTCATAGCTCTAATCCACATCAAATCAGTAGGGGGATCGGGAGAAACCCATAATTTACAGATTTCCCTGCGGGCCAACAGTATAGCGTAAAACACCAATTTGGTTCTGTCATCTAAGCCCTTACCTTGTAGATCCAGTCTACCTGTAATAATACTTTCAGGGCTTACCTCAATCTTCTGTTTTAGAATAACTGACAGACAGTTACTTACAGCGTCCCAGTAGATCTTGATCGCCGGACACGTTACAGACATATGTATGTCGTCCTCATTTAAGCTGTTACATTTAAGGCATCTTACATTACCACCATCTTTAAATTTTGCCAGCCGCTTTGGAGTCCAATATGCCCTGTGGAGAGTGAACAGGTGATTTCTTCTTAGGTTTGCAGGTTTCACCAACTTATAAAGCATCAACATAGTTACTTGCCATTGATCTTCTGTCGCAATCCTCAGCAAGCTCTCTCCCCAAAGAATTTCCGGAAGTCGAAACGGGCCATCTTCCAACTCGATGATAGCCCAGTACCACGTTGCCACCTCTTTTTTAAAACAAACTTCCAAAGCTAGCTTTTCCTCAAAATCGTTATAGCGTCCAATAAGATGGTTTTTCCCCATAGCCCAACTTTGAATCTGATAATATTTAAATTTGGAGAACTTTGAACCCCAACATAAATTACATTCAGACCATGGTAACAGGATGCCATTCACGAATAAATCCCCCCATTTCTGGGGTCCTTCTGCCTTTAAAGTCTTTGCCAATAAATCATCTGTCCAGCTTGGGGCGCCCGGTGTTTCCCAAATTGGTGCTTTTGCACTAAAGTAAGGAATTTTTGTGATCCTTCTGACCCGATACCAGAGCATAGCCAGATCTCTTAAGATCTTCAATCTTACTTTTTTTTTAAATTTTGGGTCTGAAAATTTGTACATAAACCCAGCATGTTTGACCCCTTCAATATTTAACAAAATAGAAAGTAATTCCCCGATCGCTGATTTTCCTGGACTCCCCAAGAGCATTCTAAAGTTTTTAAGCAAAAAAGCCCAGGAATAAATTTGAAAATCCGGGGCTGCCAGTCCTCCCTTAATATGTTTCCTCCTTATCTTTTTCCATGATAGTCTAGACCCCTTAGAAGACCATATAAAGGACCCTATCTCACTTTGCAGCTTAGCCAACCCCTTTTTTTCAAACATCAGAGGGATAGAGTCGAACAAAAAAGTTAACTTTGGCAACACAATCATCTTAATCAAGTTAACTCGACCAAAAATAGTAAGAGGAAGATGACTCAGCCCTTCATTAGACTAGAAATGTCCTTCCTAGTTTTAGCCAAGTTAGTTGTAGCAGTTTGTGAAATGTCCTGTGTTATTTGTACCCCGAGATATCTAATCTGTCTTTTTGAAATTACATTCTCGGTTGCTTGATTCCAAGTCATAATTTCCGTTTTATCCGCATTCAAACGGTATCCTGAAACTAATCCAAAGTTGTTTGTAATTGTTTCTATTGCAATCAAAGCTTGATTCAAATCTGATGTTAAAATAACTATATCGTCAGCATAGAGGCCGATCTTTCTGATCCAACCCTGAAATCTAAAGGGGGGGATGTTATCTAGCTCCCTAATTCTGCAGGCCAAGGGTTCAATATATAAATCAAACAAAAGAGGGGATAGAGGACAGCCCTGCCTCGTACCCCTCATTACCTTTATACTTTTAGTTAAGACTACATTAACTAGCACTCTTGAGGTAGGAGCTTGCTAGAGAGATATTAAAGATTGGCCAAAGTTTTTCCCCAGTCGAAGATGCCTAATTACAGCCTTCAAATAGATCCAATTAACACGATCAAAAGCCTTAGCGGCATCTAGAGCAATGATCGCCAAAGGGAGATTCTTATCAGTAGCAATGTCAATGCTTGTTATTAAAGAAAATGTTAATTCTTTAAGATATCTGCCCTTGATGAACCCCTTTTGATCTTCATGAACGATTCCGGGAATGACCCTGGCCAACCTATCTGCCAAAATCTTTGCATATAATTTATAGTCACTATTCAGAAGTGAAATTGGTCTGTATGAATCCATATATCTTGGCGATTTCCCAGGTTTAGAAATAACGATTATATTGGCCTGATTCCAGGAAGCGGGAAGCTCTACATTGCCTGAGAAAACCCCATTAAATACTTTTAATAATAATGGTGACAAACTACCAGATAGAATTTTATACACCTCCACGGGTAGACCGTCTGGGCCAGGTGCCTTGCCCTTTTTAGCTTGTTTGACAACCAAATCTAATTCCCCCTGACCGATCTCTTGATCCAACATATTTTGTAAGCCATCAGACAAGGGTTTTAAAGCAATTAACCAATCTTCTATCAAATTCATATCAGGGATCAAATCTTCCCTATATACTTCTGCAAAGTAATTAAAAAAGGCATCCACAATATCCTTAGCATCCGTAACTATATGGCCTGATCGTTCTACTTTGACTTCTTTAATTATATTTCTAACCCTGTCAATCCTAGCTTTCCAAGCAAGTAGTTTACTAGTACCCTCCCCGTATTCAAAATGAGCTAATCTACTAGCCTCCCATTTCTCTTTTACCCGCCTATTAAAAACGGAAATTAATTTCTCTTTCAAATCCACCAGATTTTGAATAATCTCATCCTTTTGTGCACTTTCACAGTTTACAATAGCTTCTTCACCCTGCCTAATTGCCGATTCCAAATTTTCAACCTCAGAAAAATATTTTCTTCTTCTGCTGGCCCCAATAGCACCTAATCTGCCTCGCAAAAAAGCTTTAGTTGTTTCCCATACAATATCCAGACTTGTCGTGCCCAAGTTTTGTTCTATAAACGTTTCAAGTTCCTGCTGAAGAGACTGTATAGCTTCCTGATCATATAACACTGTACGATCCAGCCTCCATACAGACTCAAAATCGCAAGTTCCAGTCACAAGCTCCAAAATAACCGCCGAATGATCAGATAAATGCGCCCCCACATGCATGCTTCTTTTTACTTTCCCCAATAATCTTACATCAATTAAGAAGTAATCAATTCTGGATTTATGACGATATTTTTTATTTAAAAAAGTATACCCAGCATTCTGACCTGCCCTCAACCGCCATACGTCACACAAACCAAATTGCTCCAGTAAACCTCTTAATTTAGTAGCCATTTTACTATTTACAAGGGCTCTACTACTCTCCGACCGATCTAACTTAGGATCTAATACTGTGTTAAAATCTCCAGCAAAAACTACAAAACCCGTGAAACTCAGCATCTCTATAGCTAACTCGTCTAATGGGCTAACATCATCTTGATTTGGGCCATAATACCCAATTACATTGTATAATAGGCCAGCAATCCTAATGTTTACTATGAGCCACCTACCCTTGATATCTGCTTTCCTCTCTTCAATTTGGCAATCTAATCCCTTCCTAACCAACAATAACATACCTCTTGTTACAAATGTCTGTGGCGTATAAAACACATAATCTAACCACCGAAGTGCACCAATAAATTTTTTACTCTCACCCTCAGTTAAGTGAGACTCTTGGAGAATAATAATATTTGCTGGGGAATCTTTCAAATAACTCAAAATCCTATCTCTCCTGGATCTAACCCTTAGGCCATTTACATTCCATGACATCCAATTAATCTGATCTATCCTACCCATAGTCATTTTCACCCGTGTTTGCTATCACCACCACCACCACCCCAATGCATAAGCAGCACATGAGAACTATTTTAATTTTTAGTGCCCCCTCCCAACCCCCCGCTACCCCTACCCCCAGCCCTAGCTCTCCCAGCTTCCTACCCCCCAACCCCAGACCCCCCACCCGGGAAAACCCAACTAATATCCTTAGGCCCATCCTAGGCCTGCTGAGTGTCAGATCAAGTGGTCGTGGTGGGAACTATCACCTTGTTTCAATTACCCTCAAATAATCTGTGACGGCGATGATATTTATAGACCACCGGACTGATCACCAGCCTGACAATGTTCCAGAAAACTATCCACATCTTCCACTGCTCTAAATATATGCATCTTGTTGTTCCACATGACTTTCAGAAACGCCGGAAATTTTAACTGCACCGTAGCTCCCAACTTTCTCAAGGCTTCAATCCTTTTGCCTAACTCCCATTGTCTATTCGCAGTTACCACCGAGAGATCTGACCTGACTTCAATTCTAGCTTCACCAAGAGTTATAAGACCCTTCTTTAACGCGGTTGCCAAAATTTTTTCTTTTAGCCCATACGTTAGAAAATTAACCAAGATCTTCCTGGGTTTCGAACAAGTCGGGTTCAATCTAAAAGGGTCACGATGTATCCTCTGTATATCTTGCGAGATTTCATCCTCGGTTTCCTGCAGCTGCAGCTCCGTTTTTAATAAGTGGACAATAAAGCCCCTTAAATCATCCCCTTCCTTTCCTTCTGGAAGCCTCAAAATTTTTAGATTATTCCTCCGCTGCATGTTTTCCAACCTTTCTAGACGCTCCTCATAGGCTTTTTCTCTAATTTTAACCTGTACCAATTCCTTGCAATTTTCATCAAGTTTACCATGCATCACCATTACCTCCTTTTCAAGAGAAACTGTACGGAGATTCAAATCATCAAATTTGGCTTCAAACAGGCCGACTGCCTCCCTAATTACATCCTGTTTTGCCTTGGACTCTTCAAAACCCCTATGCATATCTAGATCAAGCTTCTTTAACAAAGCAATTACAACAGTATCTGTATGGGCCTCAGCCAACATGCTGTCAGATTTCAAAGTATTGTCCTGCAATCCACATTTATCCACCACAACAGGGGGGTCAGACTGTCCCAGACTCTCAGCTGGGGCATCCAAATTACCTTCTAGTCCCGTAGCCTGGTTTTCCGTTTCCATCTCTAAAAGTTTATATCGATTAGGAGACAGATAATCAGCCCAATCCTCTGAACTGCTTTTGGATTCCACTAGATCAATTTCACCCCTGAATTTTCCAGTGGCAGCAGAATCCACCAAGCTCCTACCCCCAGAAAGTACAAGTGTCTTGGGAACCGGCTTAAAATATGTATTCAGGGAAGGGTTAAAGGTGATTTTCTTTCCTAGCGTCCCTAATTTATGAGATTGCCTGATATGTTTCTTAGCAGTGCTGGAAATTTTACTAGCTAACTGTGTAGCCCCGCCTTCCCCTACCTCTACCTTACCTACACTCCTAAGCGCATAACCTTTATTTATTTTCTGGGAAGCGTTCGTTTTCAATTTGGGGCGAGTGTCTGTTTCCCTATCCTCAGTTTCTAAACTACTAGTAAGAGACTTGGAAGTCCCCTTCGCTGTTTGTACATCGCCAATAAGAACAGTAATCGGGGCAGAAAACCAAGCTTGCTCGCTAGCAGCTCCCCTTCCGCGTGCCCCTCCCGCAGAAAACTGAATTCTAGAAACCGCCCGCCTCCCTCGCTCGATCACAGCGCGGCTCCAGCGCCCGGTCGCTGCTGTTTCAGCTAGTCCGTTTCCGCTTGCTGCTATACGCGGTTCCTCCGTCGAATTCTCAGGAAGAGGCTTCTCAGAGAGCCCCGCCTCAGCTGCACCACGGCCGGCTTCCCAGGTGAGGTTTGCTCAACAGCAGCGTTCGCCATGCAGCGAAGTTTTTAGCTTTGTTAAGTTGTTAGTTGTTGCCGAAATATGTTAGGTCACTGTAGAAAAACAAAATGCTGGAAGCACTACAATTAAATTAACGCCGTTCACGGTTCGCTTCTCTCGTTCCACACGCCACTCTCCGCACTCCCGACCAGTCTCCCTAGCTGGCCGCCATGTTTTCCCCCGGCGTGGCTCGTTGCTTGTCTGACCGTGTAAGCGTGGTGGTGGAGATATATATATATATATATATTTATATATTTTTTTTCTGTTTATTTTGGGTTAATTGATAATGTTCATATTAAGAATGTTACATTTGGTGTAAATTTATAGGTTTATTCAAATATGTACTGTATTTGAGGTAAAGTACTTTCTCTACTGTTGCTTAGACCGTAGTGGGGATATTAAACACTTTCCCTACTGTCTGGAGTAGGAATAGTAAATCTTACCCCTCTGAAGTCCAAATCTTCCCAACTGTTGCACAGACGTAAGTGGGAATAGTAGGTCTTACCCCCCTGCAATCCAACACTTTCCTTACTGTTTCACAGATTGGAGTGGGAATAGTCAATGTAACCCCTCCGAAGTCCAACGCTTTCCCTACTACTGCACAGCCTGGAGTGGGGATAATGAATCTTACGCCTTCGACATCCAACACTTTCCCTAACGTTGCACAGACTGTAGTGAGAATAGTAAATCTTAGCCCTCAAAAGTCCGACACTTTCCCTACTGTTGCTCAGTGTGGAGTTTAAATAGTAAATATTACCCCTCCAAATTCCAACTCTTTGCTTACTGTTCCACAGAATGGGGCAGGAATAGTAAATTTAAACTCTCCAAAGTCCAACACTTTCTCCACTGTTGCACAGAATGGAGTGGAAATGTAGTGACTGGTGCTCATGTAAAGCGCTCTGATACCTGATGTCTTCAGGTCTAGTTTGGCTACATAAAACTTAAAAAAAAAACCATTGAAATCTTTTCTCTACTGCTGCACAGACAGGAGGTGGAACAGTAAATCATACCACTCCTAAGTCCAATACTTTGCCTACTGTTAACCTGTTTGGACGGAGAGTAGTAAATGTAACCCCTCTGAAAGCCTACGCTTTCCCTACTGCTGCTTAAACTGGAGTGGGAATAGTGTAGCTATTATTCCCAGACTCCAATACATTTCCCACTTTTTTTAAAATATATCAGCAGTGCCCGTAGTGTATCCCACCAATCGCAAGGGATCACTGTGTTTTTAAACTGAGGGCGGCAAACAGTTCACTATACTACGGCATCTGAGGAAGTTCGCCAGAACGAAACGCGTCATGCCGAGTGTTCTAATTAAAGCGCTGTTTCTGAAATCCCCGTGTGTGCTCAGCTTCTTGCCGACAGCGAAGGAGTTTGGTGTGGATGTTTTGGGTGCAGCCATTAGCACCCAGTGAGCGCCAACCTTACAAGTGACCCAGCGGATTTTGTGGCAACTTGGTGTATCAAAAACTTTTTGAACGCGCTGGATCCCCGCTTACCTGGAACAGTGAATGTTGCCATAAACCAATGAACTGCGACTTCGCAGGAGGTGATCGCTTACTTAGGTGGTGCCTTTCGATCCTGTTCCGGGACTCTAGCGATGAGGTGAGGGGCCAGAGAAACTGCAGCCTGTATAAACATCATGCCCCAGAAGATCTTTGGCAAGCGGGGGAAAAGTAGCAGACACCGTTCACTTGGGCCAGTACCTACGCCTGATGCCTGCTACACACGGAAACACACAGTTGGGTCCGGATCACATTTTCCCTGCAGCAGTGCCCGTAGTGTATCCCACCAATCGCAAGGGATCACTGTGTTTTTAAACTGAGGGCGGCAAACAGTTCACTATACTACGGCATCTGAGGAAGTTCGCCAAAACGAAACGCGTCATGCCGAGTGTTCTAATTAAAGTGCTGTTTCTGAAATCCCCGTGTGTGCTCAGCTTCTTGCCGACAGCGAAGGAGTTTGGTGTGGATGTTTTGGGTGCAGCCACTAGCACCCAGTGAGCGCCAACCTTACAAGTGACCCAGCAGATTTTGTGGCAACTTGGTGTATCAAAAACTTTTTGAACGCGCTGGATCCCCGCTTACCTGGAACAGTGAATGTTGCCATAAACCAATGGACTGCGACTTCGCAGGAGGTGATCGCTTACTTAGGTGGTGCCTTTCGATCCTGTTCCGGGACTCTAGCGGTGAGGTGAGGGGCCAGAGAAACTGCAGCCTGTATAAACATCATGCCCCAGAAGATCTTTGGCAAGCGGGGGAAAAGTAGCAGACACCGTCCACTTGGGCCAGTACCTACGCCTGATGCCTGCTACACACGGAAACACACAGTTGGGTCCGGACCACATTTTCCCTGCAGCAGTGCCCGTAGTGTATCCCACCAATCGCAAGGGATCACTGTGTTTTTAAACTGAGGGCGGCAAACAGTTCACTATACTACGGCATCTGAGGAAGTTCGCCAGAACGAAACGCGTCATGCCGAGTGTTCTAATTAAAGCGCTGTTTCTGAAATCCCCGTGTGTGCTCAGCTTCTTGCCGACAGCGAAGGAGTTTGGTGTGGATATATATATATATATATATATATATATATATATATATATATATATATATATATATATATATATATATATATATATATATATATATATATATATATATATATATATATATTAACACCCTGATCGTCTTTCCACAAACAGGCACCAACACCGTGAAGAATTATGGCACAGACGGCGATTTATTTCAAATTCAGGTCAGACGCGTTTCGGCGGTAAAACCGCCTTGCTCACTGCATGAAATGTTCTGTCAGTGTCAGCCAAACAAATACCTCCACCATTTACCTGTGGTTGCCTAGACAACCAGTACATGTCATAGACATAAAAGTTTTTTCACCGTGACTTTGCAAAATACATTTGTGCGTGAACATATGTAATAACATACATTGGTAATTTAAACAATATATATTCGTATCTTTAGGCAAATTATTTCCTAAATAAAGATCGAGTTCGAAAGTCACTCTAAAAATAGAAAAACACAAAAGTGATTAGGAGTACCGCTCGAATAGAGGCGGAACATCCAATCTCAGTGTGTCCCATGTAATGTGCTCTAAACCAATGTGGCTGTATTGGCGTGCAGAGGAGGGAATGTGACATATGATTATCATACAACCATAAAGGCGAACTTAACTGGCCTGCACAGTCTACGCTAGTATGTACAGTCTCAGAATACGAGACCACAAATACATCGTAATGCAAAGTAAAGAAAGTGGGGACTGCCACTTGGAGAATTTCCTTACATCCACATGAAGGGAACAGCGTAGATGACAAGTGCCACTACCTGTTAAAGATTAAAAGGAAAAGGGTGGGTTATATATCACAATAAAGAGCACCTAGTGCTAATCCAGGGGATAAGGAGTACATACAAAGCTAAGGGATTCTTCAGCCCAAGTGGGCAAAAAGAATAAATACGATCTGTATTGGAAGGCCACAAATGGAAATGAATTACCTATTGCCCTCCTACTGTACTTGAACAAAGAATATACAGGAATAGAAGCACATGTATAGTGGGGTGGTATTTACAGGTAAATGTGAAATGTCATAAAAAAATGGAAAAGATTTTTAAGGTTTAGAACAGTCATGCTCCGAGAAAAGGGTTCAAACGAAGAGGCCAATCTTCTCAAATAATGAATCAGAGATGGACATTAAGCACTTCATCGGCATTCATCCCATGTGGGATTTTGGAGTTGAGGAGAATGATATATTTTGATTCCAATCTCCTCAATGCCAATTGCCTGTTACCTCCCCTAGGATTTTTAGGGACACTATCAATCACAAAATAGGAGAGGTCCTGGGTCTTGCCACCGTGGCACAGATTGATATGGCGTGCCACTGGGTATGATTGGTCATCATTCGCAATTGCTCTCAGATGTTGCAAAATGCGAACGTGGACTTGGTGGATCGTACTGCCAACATACAGTTTTGGGCATGTGCATTGTAGCACGTACACGGCAAAGTCCGTTTTGCAGTTGAAGCTGCCACGGATAACGTATGGTGAATGTCTGAAAGGCATTATAACAGACTTGGTGTTATTGCCATGTTTGCAGGCTTTGCATCTACTACACCTAACAAAGCCTCTAGATGATTGTAGCAAAGTTTGACTTTTCGCTACAGAAGGTGCACTGCGTACCAATTCCTGCCGCATGGATTTAGCTCTTCTGTAACTAATGGCCGGGGTTTTGGGGCATTTTGGTCCCAAAACCGGATCACTACGGACTGTCTGCCAATGTTTGTGCAGGATTTTTCTCAGTGTAGTGTGGTATGCATTAAATCCTGTGATCAATCTCGGGATGCCTGCCTCTTTGCTTGCACTCTGTTCTTGTTTCTTAAACAGAAGATCTTCCCGTGTCTTTAACTCACTTCTGTTTCTGGCTTTCTCTAGGGTTTCTGTTTTGTACCCTCTGCTCTGTAGTCTACTAAACAATTCGTTAGTAGATTTCATAAGACCTTCTGTTGTACTGCAGTTACGTCTCATCCTGAGACATTCTGCATAAGGAATGCCCTCCTTAACGCTGTTATGATGGAAACTATCTGCGTGAAGGATGGCATTCCCTGCGGTGTCTTTCCTATATGTTCTGGTCTGTAGACAGTTGTTTTCAATGTATACTTCAATGTCAAGAAATTGGATGCAGTATTTACTGGTGTGACTAGTGAATGATAAGTTCAGACTGTTGTTATTCAATTATATATATATATATATATATTACCTACTGGCGGTCGCCAGTAGGTAGTTATAGTTAGGACCACGTTTCCATAGGAAATCCGCAACATTCTATTTTGAATAACTTTGGCGCCGGTCGACAAATCCTCGCGAATTTTTCAAAATAGGTGGGGCGCTACGCTCCGCTCCTACCCTGAAAGTCTCGGGGGGATTCGTCAAGCGGGGGCTGAGATAAAAGGGGGGTCCCAAAACGCGTTTTTCCCATGCATTTTTCCATAGGACCTTTAGACACAGCTACAGCCCGAACGGCTGAACAGAATTACTTGAAATTTGGCAGAGAGGGAGCCATAAGGTCACGGAAGTGCCTTTTGCAGGTCTGGTGTAAATCTGTTCAGTAGTTCCTGAGAAAATAGCATTTAAATCAATATATATATCTATATGCGCGCAGGGTGCGCGCACCGTGCGAGCACCGTGCGAGCACCCTAACGTGCGCGAGCGTAATTCTGATTGGTGGTTACATGTTAGTCAACGTTCGAATCGGTCGAAATCAGGAAGTGTCGGCCGCCATTTTGTTTGTTTTCAGTGCGAGAGTGAAAAAGGAAGGTGGCGAACGTGAAAAGGGGGCAGGGTAGAGAGTTCCTGACCCCCTAGCCTTTGTCAGGGGGTCCCTGAAGGACCCGGAAGGCAAAAAAAAATTATTTTTTTTTAAATCGCGGGGGTGCGCGCACAGTGCGCGCACCCTGAAAAACACAAAAAAAAAAATTTTTTTTTTTACAAAAAAAAAAAACAAAATTCGCAGGGTGAAAACCCCCCCAAAAAAATTAATAATTTTTAATACGTAGTTTATTGTAAAATAAATATATAAAAAAAATAATACATAAATAAATTAGCATTTAAAAAACCGTACAAATTCACTGAAAAAACCATAGGTTTCACACACGTTATAGTTAGGAATTAGCATTTAAAAAACCTTGCAAATTCACTGAAAAAACCATAGGTTTCACACATGTTATAGTTAGCTGGACATTTTACTGATAAAAAACCAATGAAATTCCCCCGTTATAGTTACTGTAGGCAACTATAACTCACGCGACCGCAATCCTCTGCTGATGCTAATACTGTATTTAGACACTTATTTGCCCATGTCTTCTTCCATTAAATTTTAGCTATACATATATTACAAATATTTTTTTTTCATAAAGACACATATGTCATCAGCAGAGGATTACGGTCGCGTGAGTTATAGTTGCCTACAGTAACTATAACGGGGGAATTTCATTGGTTTTTTATCAGTAAAATGTCCAGCTAACTATAACATGTGTGAAACCTATGGTTTTTTCAGTGAATATATATATATATACATACATACATACATGTATATATATATATATATATATATATATATATATATATATATATTAAATCCAAACGCTGTCTCCCACTTCCAAACGGCGAGGAAGAAAGCACACGGACACCAGCTCGTGCTTCAAGGATTTTAATGAGCGTTCGCACCCACACAGCACGCCATTACGCGTTTCGGCCACAAGATGGCCTTGATCACACAAGGTAACTGCCGTTTACATTGTCGTTATGTACTAAGCACTCTATGGTCTTGTGATGCTAGTGATACTAGACATAAAAGAAATAAATATATAGTAAATAGACTTGATGCAAAGTATACAAATACATTTTTCAATCATTGTGTTCCGGGCTTGTATAAAAACAAGGAACCATTATGTCGTCTATGACTGATATCTGGTTGGTGCCATTGTAATATTGCACATATATATATATATATATATATATATATATATATATATATATATATATATATATATGAGCTCTCTTCGCTCACAAGTTTCTCCAAGGAAAAAAGAACGAACGTAGACCTCCTTGTGTAAATTCAAAAGTATTTTATTCCTCCTCGCCTGCTATTACGCGTTTCAGCCGTCAAAGCGGCCTTGATCACATGACAATGCTCAGAGTATTTTGCTCATTATTTAAAGTGATAGTGCTTGAAAAAAACAACCCCACACACATGATCTGAATTGATGAACATAGAAAACATACTGATGGATTTCAAATTAATGCCGATAAAATAATACATTGCATATGATCGACATTTTGCGTAAAATAAAATACCTACAGGTAAAATACCTCATTTACACAAGTCCTGTGGTCCAATAAAATCAAATATTGCAATTTTGAACATAGATAATATTTGCTAATACCTGTATAATACCTGAAAAGGAGTGGAACCTTATGAGAGTATTCTGGTCGTCCATTTCTACAACATGTGTGTGTGTGTGAAAAACAAATAAATGTGCTTGCCAAATACCTGTGTGAAATACCTCATGAATGCACCCCCGGATAATATTTAAATTTAACTGCATATACTTGGGGCCTCACCCATGAAGAAAAAAATATTTAATTTTAATCTTCTTTTGATTCCCCCCATGTGAGATACTTCTAAGGTAAGGTTTCCAATCTCATAATGGTACTTATAAATGACGATCTATAATCATAATCTGTAGGCATACCTAATAGACATACATGAGATAATCTCATTAACTATATGCAGTTGGAAGGTACACTGATCTGTAATCATTGCAATATACCCTTATGTTTAAAACATGTAAAAAAAATAAAAGATGGTATTATAAAATCCAAAGGCGCAAAAAGAGTGCAAATAGTGCGGTACTAGTCCATATGGACACCTAGTGCAAAATAAAATGAGGTGGATATGTGCAAAGGATTGTTAATAAATATGCATATAAGCTAATGCCGATGAGGACGCTAAGGAGAGGGCAGTTGAATTAACCCTGTGGTTCATGAGGGGAACAAGATAACTTAGATAATGTTTATATTCCCATATAATATCCTAAAACTCTAAACCATCAGAACAAACAAAAGACACACAATAAGTAAAAACTATATGTCTAAAATTTCATTCTAAAAAGGTCTAAGCCAGAATAAATATTTAGATAAGAACAGTATAAATACTAAAAAACAATAAGTTATCTTATAAACGAACATGACCAATATACATAATTTACAATTCATGATTTCACTTTCTAGATTGGATCCATTTACAGGTTTAGTAAAATTTACAGATATGTGTAAAGGTCTTCGGTTGCGTTAAGCCCTCCAGGATACTTGGAATCAAATTCCAATATATAGTTGGTTTCCAGACGTCTTAACTTAGCTTCCCTATCTCCTCCCCTTTTGGTGATAGGGATAGCCTCTATGACAAAGTATTTAAGATGACTGGGATAACTATCGTGAATGGCTTGAAAGTGTCTGGCCACTGGATAATTGTGATCTTTATTGATAATCGCTCGTATGTGCTGTAGTATTCTCTTATGGGCAGCCAACCTTGTGCTCCCTATGTACTTCAGATGACAGCTACATTCTAAAACATACACCACGTACTCCGTTTTGCATGTTAAGTGTTGCTTAATCTACCGAATCTTGGACGAGAAAGCTGTTGTGTATGTTTTGACATTGTTGCCAAATTTACAAGCTTTACCAGTGGAACACTTGAAAAAACCTTTTCTTGCGGTGAGCCACATATCTTTACGACCCTCATCTTGTCTGTTACTTGCTAATTTGTTTCCCAAACTTTTGGTTTTTCTGAAAGTGATTGAAGGATTGGTAAGCATATGACTTCCTATCACCGGGTCATCTTGAATAAAGTGCCAATTCCGCTTAACAATACTTCTGATTTGTCTTTCGTGTTTAGAATACGAAAGAATCAATCTCACAGGTTGAGCGGCGGCAGTGACCCCTTGTTCTAATAGATTGGCCTTGTATATTAAAAGTTCCTCCCTTGCCTTGGAACGTGACCTTCTGATGGCTGCATCCACTATTCCTGTGTTGTACCCTCTTGCTAAAAACCTAGCACGACTCTCTGCCTGCTTGATTTTCATGTCTTCCTCACTGCTGCATATTCTACGTATACGGAGCATCTCCCCATATGGTATACTTTTAATTAAATGGGGAGGGTGGGCACTCGATGCATGCAGAACAGTGTTCCCTGCGGTTGGCTTTCTGAATAGTGTAGTGGTTAGACTATTGTTCTCCACTGTGACCTGCACATCAAGAAAAGACACTGTTTGCTTACTGATGGTGAAAGTGAATCTTAAGTTGATATCGTTATGGTTAATCTGATCAATAAATTCAATGGCTTCATTCTCAGTCCCCCTCCACACAATAAATAAATCATCAATGAACCTTAGCCAACAAATCACGTTGTTGTTGTAAATGTGTTCAAATTGGCGCATGAGGACCAGTTCCTCCCACCAGCCCATGAAGATGCAGGCATAGCTGGGAGAAAACACGGGCCCCTATAGCCACACCCTGCGTCTGCTGGTACATTTGGCAATTAAAAAGAAAGAGGTTGTTATCCAGACAGAATAATAACATATCCAAAAGCATTCTAGTGTGCTGGGCATATACAATAGATCTGCTGCACAGAAAATGTTCGACCGCTCTCAGGCCATCCTTGTTACGGATACATGTGTATAATGAGCACACATCCAACGTTATTAACAGATAATCTGTGCTCCATTTCAAATTGTTGATTTTGTTTAAAAAGTCACATGTATCTTGGATATATGATTTTAAGTTCTTCATATATGGCTGCAGAAAGTAGTCGATATATTTGGATAGGTTTTCCAATGGCCCATCACAGGCCGCGATAATAGGTCTGCCAGGGGGTTTATTCATGTTTTTGTGTACCTTGGGTATAAAATAGATAACAGGGACCGAAGGATGTTCTCTTTTGAGGAATTTATATTCATCCCCACTGAGGAGTCCCCGACTTTTCCATGCCAAAAGGTATTTAAAAAGTGCTTCCTGTGTGTTCTTATATTTGGCAGGAGTGCTTTTTTTTATAACATTCCTCATCATTAAGCTGGATATGAGCTTCCTTCATGTATTCCTCCATAGGCCACAAAACAATATTTCCCCCCTTGTCAGAATTCCTGATAACAATGTTTTCCTTTTGTAGTTTGGAAATCAATTGATTATATTTTCTTTCTTTATTAGTATATTTTCTGTCCGGTCTGTTGACAATGTAGTTGAGTTTTTTGATTTGATTGACTACATGTTCACTGAATGCATCCAGACCATCTCTCGCCATGATTGGCACAAATTTTGATTTGTTTTTGAACGGCGTCATGGGTCTAGCACACGCATCCAAGGGGGACGTGCTGGACCTACTGGTTTGTGCTTCTTCTCCCAATTCACAGAGGTCCTGATAGGTCCCCAAATCTGAGACCATCAGACCAGAATAGTTGTCTATTTCCAAATTTGGAGTATTCCTTTCAGTCTGGTCCGTGAGGGATCTAAGCTGGTGGAATTTAAGTAATTTTAGTTTCCGTATGTACTGATAAATATCTACACGCGTGGTGGTATACTGAAAGTTGGATTCCAGACAGTGGGACAGACCAAGAGATAAAATTTGGGCTTCTGCTGCCGAAAGGTTTACATTGGCCAAATTGATGATGGTTTTGGCATCATATTCAATAGTAGAGCTATTGGGGATGGTGCTGCCAATATTGGTAACCTCTACTGTCTCCTTCCCCTGCCACGGCCCCGTTTCCTGTATTCTCCTTTTTCGGTTTGCCTGGCGTCGCTCCCTTCGCCTTTTGGATTTTGTTTTGTTGCTGGCTCCTGATTGCGTGGTCTCAATGTGTCTCGTCTGCTTTGTTTTAAAATGTCTAGCTCTTCCCCCAGAGTGAACTTGACTCCTGTATGGGTATTTCTTCTGCTGCTTTTGTTGTCTGATTCACTTTCAGGGGCTGAGCTGAGATCAGAAATGGTGGCCAATTCATTACGTTGCTGCACCATTTTGGTTGTATCTTCCCCTTGTGTACGACTCTTTGGTGTTGCTTCCCTAAGTGAATCATAACGCCTCGCAAACGTGAATATTTGACCACTCGCGTAATCATCGCGATCACGTTTAAACTTGAAGGTTTTGCGTGTTTTAATTTTTTCTTCTTCTTTGGCCAATCTGCTATTCATTTCTTCCCTTAGTTTGTGGCCTATCTGGGACTCTCCTTCAGTATCAGTAATATCCCCCTCCAGGACATCAATTTTTCTCTGTAGTTCTCCTCTGTCTATATCGGAATACTTAACTAGAATTTCCACCAAACGCCGTGATGATTCTAGGTTGCACTCTCCCCATTCGGCCATCATCAGTGGATTAGGTGCCTCATAACTGGGGGCAATCATAATACGGAGCCCTCTAGGAATTCTCCCCACGTCCAGATACCTTTTAAGGGAGCGTGCTTCCCACCATTTAGATTGTTCCTGCCTTTTTAGTTTTTCCAATGTTCTGTACTTCTCTTTGATTCCATTGGCACTGATATTAACATTTGTTCCTTTGTTTCCCCCTCTATTTGCACCATTAGTGTCCCCAATGTCATCTGAGAACATCTCCTCTGCGGCAAGTTCTCGAGTTCTGAGCATGTCGGTAGACATACTGAGTATAAGGAAAAGGTCTAAATGTCCCTCCAATATAATCAATGTCGTTCCCAATGAAACTTTGGGATTATGTAGAGGATTGAAAACCTCCCGACCCGTGTGGTGTTTAAATTGTGCGTCGTACCTTGAGTTTCTTTCGCCAAGAAAGTTCCCGACTCCGTCACTTCAAAAGCGCTCCCGTCTATTTCCCGCTCGGCCAAGCGGGACGTATGCGATGGAAACGCCGGTGAGTGTGGGCTGGGATGTCTCGGCGTGTCTCAATCCGCTTGCAGAATTACGTGGTTAGTTCATTCCTATACCGCTCGGTCTCACCACTTTCGGGGGGCTCTGCTTCTTTTCGTTTTGGCGAACACCAGGAAGTGCCCCGGGGGTCCCCGCCGTGACAGCAACACGCACCCGTGTCGCTGAAGGTGGAAGCCTTGAACGGGGCAAACGGCTATATATATATATATATATATATTACCTACTGGCAGTCGCCAGTAGGTAGTTATAGTTAGGAGCTATTTTCCATAGGAAATCCGCAACATTCTATTTGGAATAATGTTGGCGCCGATTGACAAATCTTCGCGAAATTTTTCAAACTTTTGACCAGCTCTGGTCTGCTCCTATCCTGAAAATTTCACTGTGATTTGTCAAGTGGGGGCCGAGAATACAGGGGGGTCCCAAAACGCGTTTTCCCCATGCATTTTCCCATAGGACCTGTTGACGCAGCTACAGCCCGAACTGCTGAACGGAATTACACCAAATTTGGCAAAGAGGTAGTCCTCAGTTCTGACTTGTGCCTTTTGCTTAAATGGTGTAAATCCGTTCAGTAGTTCCTGAGAAAATTAGAGTTAAAAAGATAGATATATCTGGTCGGAGCCTAACCACACATCTCATCGTGAGATCTGATTGGTTGTCAGTACTTCATCCAAGAAGTGTTGGCAGCCATCTTGGGACCAATATACATGATAACACCTCATTAAAAAGCATTGCAGTTAATAGAAGGTTTTAAGACTTTAGTTACATTATAAATCATTTGTTGATAGCACCATACTCATTTAGTCATTTTAGGAATTGTGGTGTGTTCTAAGGTGATTTTACCATGTGAAAAAGCCTTCTGCTGTGATATCATGAATCATGTTTGAGAGAAAACTATTTTCTCATGCTTTTCCCACAGAGGTTTGGAAGGTGATCTATAAGCTAAACTGAGAGCATATTTTCTGTAAATTCACATTATCTTTCTCAGTCATGTGAGAATGAAATCTGACATTCTCAGTAAAACATGTACATCCAACAAGGGCAGAGACTGTCAGTTGATTCCTTTGTGTTCTACTGCAGCTTCCCAGAGTGTTCTAAAGAACAACTAGAGCGCTAACAGTCCTACTTATGACAAACATATTGCACACCTGAAGCCATCTTGACTGGAATAAAGTGGTAACTCTTAAAACATTTAATTTATAAAGGAACAAAATGAGGGGGTTCATTTTGCCATAGAAAGTATGATTATTGTTGCAGAAAGAAAAATTAGGGCACATTTTGAGTGACTTCTCAAATCCTCTTCTATTTCATTAAAAAATTCTGACATGCAGACTGAAACATGCACTTTCAATACCAGCAGCAGACTTCCCAGGTGAACAGTAGCTTTACTACAGTGATCTAATAATCAACTAGAGTGCTAACATTCTGAATTTATGGCAAATGTGTGACACATCTGAATGCCTTCTTGATGGAATCAAAGTAAAAAACTGAAATTATTTCCTACTGAGGAGACTGTTGTAAATGAGGAAATTAGGAAACTTCATAACAAATAAGTCTCCCAAAATGGCCACCAGAGACAAAAGAGCCCAAAAGTAGCCCAAATATCACCCAGATGTAGCCCAAGTATAGCCCAATGACAGAATGTCCCAGAGTGTTCTAACGAACAACTAGAGCGCTAACAGTCTTACTTATGACAAAAGTATGGCACACCTGAAGCCATCTTGATTGGAATAAAGTGGTAACACTTAAAACATTTAATTTACAAAGGAACAAAATGAGGAGGTTCATTTTGCCATAGAAAGTATGATTAGTGCTGCAGAAAGAAAAATTAGGGTACATTTTGACTTCTCAAATCCTCTTCTATTTCATTAAAAAATTCTGACATGCAGACTGAAACATGCACTTTGAATACCAGCAGTAGACTTCCCTGGTGAGCAGTAGCTTTATTACAGTGATCTAATGAGCAACTAGAGTGCTAACATTCAGAATTTATGGCAAATGTGTGACACATCTGAATGCCTTCTTGATGGAACCAAAGTAAAAAACTGAAAGTATTTCCTACTGAGGAGACTGCAGTAAATGAGGAAATTAGGAAACTTCATAAAAAATAACTCTCCCAAGATGGCCACCAGAGACAAAAGAGCCCAAATGTAGCCCAAATATCACCTAGATGTAGCCCAAGTATAGCCCAATAACAGAATGTCCCAGAGTGTTCTAACGAACAACTAGAGCGCTAATAGTCTTACTTATGACAAAAGTATGGCACACCTGAAACCATCTTGAATGGAATAAAGTGGTAACACTTAACACATTTAATTTACAAAGGAACAAAATGACGGGGTTCATTTTGCCATAGAAATTATGATTAGTGCTGCAGAAAGAAAAATTAGTGCACATTTTGCCTTCTCAAATCCTCTTCTATTTCATAAAAAAATTCTGACATGCAGACTGAAACATGCACTTTGAATACCAGCAGCAGACTTCCCTGGTGAGCAGTAGCTTTATTACAGTGATCTAATGAGCAACTAGAGTGCTAACATTCAGAATTTATGGCAAATGTGTGACACATCTGAATGCCTTCTTGATGGAACCAAAATAAAAAACTGAAAATATTTCCTACTGAGGAGACTGCAGTAAATGAGGAAATTAGAAAACTTTATAACAAATAAATCTCCCGAGATGGCCACCAGAGACAAAAGAGCCCAAATGTAGCCCAAATATCACCCAGATGTAGCCCAAGTATAGCCCAATGACAGAATGTCCCAGAGTGTTCTTAAGAACAACTAGAGCGCTTACTGTCTTACTTATGACAAAAGTATGGCACACCTGAAGCCATCGTGATTGGAATAAATTGGTAACACTTAAAACATTTAATTTAAAAAGGAACACAATGAGGGGGTTCATTTTGCCATAGAAATTATGATTAGTGCTGAAGAAAGAAAAATTAGGGCACATTTTTATTGACTTCTCAAATCCTCTTCTGTTTCATTACAAAATTCTGATATGCAGACTGAAACATGCACTTTTAATACCAGCAGCAGACTTCCGTGGTGAGCAGTAGCTTTACTACAGTGATCTAATGAGCAACTAAAGTGCTAACATTCAGAATTTATGGCAAATGCGTGACATATCTGAATACCTTCTTGATGGAATCAAAGTAAAAAACTGAAAGCATTTCCTACTGAGGAGACTGCAGTAAATGAGGAAATTAGGAACCTTCATAACAAATAAATCTCCCAAGATGGCCACCAGAGACAAAAGTGCCCAAATGCAGCACAAATATCACCCAGATGTAGCCCACATGTAGCCCAATGACAGAAGTGTGCAAAACACTTATTTTTTTGTGTATTTGTAGTTTTATATAGTGCAGACTTGTCAGGTATTGGAGTGCTTTACATGAGCATTGGTTACATCACACAAGATCAAATTCATTTTGGTTGTAGACATGGGGAGATTAAGTGATTTGACCAGAATCACAGAATGTTGAGCTGAAGCAGAAACTCCAACCTGGTTCCCCAGTTGCAAAGTCTGCAGCTCTGGAAGTAACACCACATCCTCTCCCCTAGGTGCAACATTTGATCAAGTGGTCAACTGGATAAAAAAACATAAAGATTACAAATAATTTAAAAGTTCTTTGTCGCTATTTGAAAACTCAGAAAATATGTCCTCATTTTAGTTTTTTAGAGCACTAACCATAATTTTGATGCAAATAAGACCCTCTCATATATGTAATTTCTAAAGGAAATGCTCTATGTATTACAGTTTTGATTACATCAAGATGACGTCAGGCGTTCCACACTTTTGTAATAAATATAGAATGTTAGCAATCTAGTTGTTCATTGGGATACTGTTGAGAGGCAGAGGCCAGGGGCACGGACTCTGAAATTTGAAGGCAGGTAGGAGAGTGCAGAGGCAACAATTTGACTACACTGGGCAGGCAGGAAGGGCAGTGGCAGCACAACAGACTATGGAGGGCAGTGGAAAGGGGGGCAGGGGCAACAAACCAACAATGCAGGACTGGCAAGAGAGGTTGTGGCAATGTAATAGACCATTGTGGGCAGAAGGAAGAGGCAGTGGTAGTACAACCATACATGCCAACAGACCCGTTTCAGCCAGGAAACGTCCAATGTTTTCAAGCTCAAATGGGCTTTATTTGATCTGTCTCCTGTCTACAATCTCCTATTTTTCAATGTAACTCAAAGGAGAAAATCAATACCCCAGTTTTTTTTCAAAATCTCCCTCTTACCAAGTTCAAAATGTTTGCAAGTATGGTACATTGGCTAATGGTAGGCAGGAGGAATTGAGGTAGGGACATGGACTCGGATAACAGAGGGCAGGAGGAACATGGAGAGGTGCACCAAACTGACCCTACAGGGCAGGCATCAGGGTTTGCAGCAGCACAATACACCACACAGGGCATGCGGGACGGGGTGCAGCACAACAATCCATAGAAAGCAATAGGGAGGGGACAGGACCATGCACATGGACAACAGAGAACAGAGGAGAAAGAGGCAATGGTAGCTAGCTGACCATAATGGACAGACAGGAGAGAAAGTTGCAGCATAACAGACCATAAAGGGCAGGAGGGACAGATCAGGGGCATTACAATGGAACAGACAAGCCAGGAGGGAGGGAATAGGGGTCTGCACATGGAAACAGAGGGCTGGGGGCAAGGGGGCAGGGCAGGAGCAGCAAGATGACCACGGAGGTCAGGCAGGATGAGCACTAGAAATAAGACACACCATGGAGAGCAACAATGAGACTATGTTGGCATAGACACAGACCATGGAGGGAAGGTGGGAGGGGGTCAGGGGCAGCTAGCTGACCACACAGGGAAGGTGGGAGGGGCCATGACAGCACAGAAGACCATGCATGGCAAGCGGGAGAGTAAGAGTAAATAGACTTGATGCAAAGTATACAAATACATTTTTCAATCATTGTGTTCCGGGCTTGTATAAAAACAAGGAACCATTATGTTGTCTATGACTGATATCTGGTTGGTGCCATTGTAATATTGCACATATATATATATATATATATATATATATATATATATATATATATATATATATATATATGTATATATATTTATATATATATATATGAGCTCTCTTCGCTCACAAGTTTCTCCAAGGAAAAAAGAACGAACGTAGACCTCCTTGTGTAAATTCAAAAGTATTTTATTCCTCCTCGCCTGCTATTACGCGTTTCAGCCGTCAAAGCGGCCTTGATCACATGACAATGCTCAGAGTATTTTGCTCATTATTTAAAGTGCTAGTGCTTGAAAAAAACAACCCCACACACATGATCTGAATTGATGAACATAGAAAACATACTGATGGATTTCAAATTAATGCCGATAAAATAATACATTGCATATGATCGACATTTTGCGTAAAATAAAATACATACAGGTAAAATACCTCATTTACACAAGTCCTGTGGTCCAATAAAATCAAATATTGCAATTTTGAACATAGATAATATTTGCTAATAACTGTATAATACCTGAAAAGGAGAGGAACCTTATGAGAGTATTCTGGTCGTCCATTTCTACAACATGTGTGTGTGTGTGAAAAATAAATAAATGTGCTTGCGAAATACCTGTGTGAAATACCTCATGAATGCACCCCCGGATAATATTTAAATTTAACTGCATATACTTGGGGCCTCACCCATGAAGAAAAAAATATTTAATTTTAATCTTCTTTTGATTCCCCCCATGTGAGATACTTCTAAGGTAAGGTTTCCAATCTCATAATGGTACTTATAAATGACGATCTATAATCATAATCTGTAGGCATACCTAATAGACATACATGAGATAATCTCATTAACTATATGCAGTTGGAAGGTACACTGATCTGTAATCATTGCAATATACCCTTATGTTTAAAACATGTAAAAAAAATAAAAGATGGTATTATAAAATCCGAAGGCGCAAAAAGAGTGCAAATAGTGCGGTACTAGTCCATATGGACACCTAGTGCAAAGTAAAATGAGGTGGATATGTGCAAAGGATTGTTAATAAATATGCATATAAGCTAATGCCGATGAGGACGCTAAGGAGAGGGCAGTTGAATTAACCCTGTGGTTCATGAGTGGAACAAGATAACTTAGATAATGTTTATATTCCCATTTAATATCCTAAAACTCTAAACCATCAGAACAAACAAAAGACACACAATAAGTAAAAACTATATGTCTAAAATTGTCAAACCTTCGCTCACCTGAAGTCCTGAGTGTTCACCTTGAGAGACGTGAAGATTTTTCTCAGCTGCCCCCAAGAACTTACCTCCAGCAAACTGAATATGAAGACAGTTTACTAGACGCAAAAACTTAAGGGAAGGGGGAAGTGGGACAAAATAATAAAGAGAGAGAAACACTCCAGTCTTCTATTCAGTCGTGGTTCTTTGATCATCTGTAGTGATGTATCTCTAAATATCCAAAAAAGAACATACAAAGCAATTATTATTCCTACAGATCAAGCAATGCTATAGAGTATCTCTTTTGTCTACCTATTACACCTACAAACCATCATACCTCTGAATTCTGGTCTTTTCTCCACCAGAACTGGTTATGGTCTATTTACTGTTTTACTCTTGTGAAAACACGCACTACAAGCTGCAAAAGAAAGGTCACATTATAACATACTTCTTAAGAACCTAACTGATATGCTGTTGCACATTATTTTCGTTTCTCATCTCAAACTTACTAAATAAACTTGTCTAAATTGCATTAAATGAATGTCTTTCTCCTTGAAATATAAATTCTCCTTTTTCTTTTCTTTCAGTCCTGTGAAGAAAAGATGCTGTTCTCCTTTCTGTGTGCTTGATGCCAAAACTGGCGAAGAGTTGCTAAAAGATACGTTTTATTCCTTAGCGTTATTCTCTTTGTCTTTGTTTAATGTCTTTTCCTTCCGTTTTTTAAAAAGAAAACCCAGAACTTACTTGCATTCTTGTTTGGTTCTGAGCGCGATCGCTAACTCACTCTGCTTTGTTTGTTTTGCAGGTCGTGGCTCCTTTAAGAGCTGCCCACGGAACGAAGAAACGGATCCTCCGCTAGTTGCTGTTGGGGAAGAAGGACCGAAGGGGACAGGAAGCCCGATCCAAGCGTCCGGAAGCAGGAAGACGGCTTGGCACACTGGACAGTCCCGGAAGAAGATGATGAACTCCAGGTAAGCGGGGAAAATGACGAGCGCAAGCAATGCCTTGAGCTCGCATGGGGTTTAAATAGTTTTGGAAGAGGGTGGGGTTGCTAGAACACGCGCCGGAGACAAACACGTGTCATTAACAGTTTTCTGCGCAGCGAGCCGCAGATGCTTTGGAAACGTGTTAACTGTTGTGAGTAACGTGACTCAAGGGCGTATGCTCATTTGAAACGAGGCACAAACAATGTTCGAGAAAACATGTGAGCACAATTGCAAAGATGATTAAAGAAGCGCCTGACTGCTCATTACTCAACAAAAAACGATCTGATGAATGTCCTTTAAAAACATAGACAACCATATGAAACAGAAAAGCTTTAAAACATAAAAGGGTATTACAGAGTCATACAGAATGTAATATCAAGAAACAATGATTTACAGAGTCACATGGGGTTCAGCCTGATTCTGAAGGCAGACCCTAACAGTCGCTCCCCTCAAAGGCCCCCCTACTGGACGTGGTTTGTGTGGGAATCTTATATAAAATTGTCTTAATAACCTAGGGGCATGTACAAAAGATGCTGGTTCCCAAGAGTTCTCTGAAGCATCATAACCTTTCCCGGCTATTAAATAATACAGTTTCCTCTGTATTCGTTTGGCATCTAATATCTTTCGGACTTCATACTCTAAATGCCCATCAATAGGAAGTGGTGGTGGTGGGGGTTCTGATCTAGTTTCTGGGTTATATGGTTTCAACAAGGAGACATGAAAGGTAGGATGGATTGAATACTCTGTAGGTAAGTCCAATTGCACAGTCACAGGATTTATTACCTTGTTTACAGAAAATGGCCCTATATACTTAGGTAATAATTTCCTAGTTCCCAGTAGTTTTAAATTCCTAGTCGAGAGCCATACTTTCTGTCCTATTAGATACTCCTGAACATCAGTTCTATGTTTGTCTGCTTGCTTCTTCATTACCTCTTTGTATTTATTAAGACGTTTTGTTGCTTTTTCTTGAATTCTTAACAAAGAAGAGAGTCTTTCTGTGACTTCTGGGGGTGAAGAAGGACTGAGTGTGATTGGTAAAATTCTAGGATGGTAACCATTCAGGAAGTAAAATGGAGAGCACTGTGTTGCTGAATGTACATTATTATTATAAATAAATTCAGCGATAGGTAATGCTTTATCCCATTCGGAGGTAAAGTCTGCCATTAAGCATCGTAAAGTTTGTAACAAAGTTTGATTCACCCTTTCCGTTTGGCCATCGGTTTCTGGGTGGAAGGCAGTAGACAGGGCGATTTCCATTTTTAGAGTTTCACATAAATGTGTCCAAAACTTAGAAGTAAATTGACTCTCTCTGTCCGTAACAATTTTTGAGGGCAAGCCATGCAATTTTACTATGTTTTCAAGAAATATGTCTGTCAATTCTACTGCAGTTGGAAGTTTCTTTAACGGTACAAAATGTGCCATCTTTGATAAATAATCCACTACTACCAAAATGGTTGTGTAGGAATGAGTTTCTGGCAAATTGGTTATAAAATCCAAACTAACAGTATGCCAAGGATGTGGTGGAGTAGATAACGGTTGTAACAAACCCATAGGAGCCTTATGCAATGATTTGTTCCTAGCACAAATGGGACAAGCACTCACATACTCTTTAATATCAGCCATCATGGAAGACCACCAAAAATGCTTTTTACAATTATCCAGGGTTTTTTTATACCCTGGGTGACCAGCCAACATAGAATCATGATGCCATTCCATAACCTTTTCTTGTAACTCTTTAGTAGGCACCAACAACATTGTTTTGTGATAAAGTAACCCATCCTGTATGGAATGATTAGGATCTTTCAGCCACTTTTGTGCATTAATTTGTAAGTGTTCGACCCTCAGTTTTGTCATAAACTCTTGATGAACTAGTGGTGCTACTATTTTTTGTGGAGGGATTATGGGAGGTCCTGACAATTCTTTTTTAGAGTCCTGTGTATAACCATACCTTGATAAGACATCCGACTGTACCTGTTGAGTTCCTGGTCTATAAGTGATCACAAAATCAAAAGCACTAAAAAAATTTAACCATCGCATTTGTCGTGGTGTTAATGCTTTTACAGAACTAAAAAACTGTAAATTTTTATGATCACTGAAAATAGTGACTGGAAATCGTGTCCCCATTAGGTGGTGTCTCCATTCTGTGAATGCCAACTTAATAGCCAAAAGCTCCCTTTCGGCTACTGTATAATTCTGCTCTGCAGGAAGCAATTTCTTTGAATAAAAAGCTACAGGATGTAACTGCCCATCATGAGCATCTCTTTGAGAAAGCACTCCTCCTACAGCCATCTGTGAAGCATCTGCCTCTACAAAGAATGGAAATTCTGGATCTGGATGTTTTAACAGAGGAGCAGTAGTAAACTTTTGTTTAAGGGACTCAAACGCTAAAGCTGCTTGTTTAGACCAAGAAAATACCTGCCCCTTGTGCAATAACTTAGTAAGAGGCAAGACTGTTTCGGCAAATTGTGGAATAAAGCGCCTATAAAAATTAGCAAACCCCAAAACTTTCTGTACTTCTTTCACAGTTGTGGGTTCTGGCCACTCTCTTATGGCGCTCACCTTTTTTGGATCCATCATAATTCCATCAGGTGACAAACAATATCCAAGAAAGTCAACTGTATCAGCATTAAAAGTGCATTTTTCCAACTTTGCAAATAAGTGATTTTCCAACAATTTGTTTAAGACAGCTCTAACATGGTGAACATGTTGTTCCTTATCTTTTGAATAAATCAAGATATCGTCAATATATACGATTACACACACATCAAGGAACTCATGCAACACTTCATTAATAAAATATTGAAATGCCGCAGGCGCATTACACAAACCAAAAGGCATCACTGTGTATTCAAACAAACCAAATTTAGTTTTAAAAGCTGTTTTCCATTCATCATTTTCCTTTACTCTAACAAGGTGATATGCCCCTCTCAGATCTAACTTCGTGTAAATGGTTGAGTGACGCAGCTGATCCAACAAGACAGGTATAAGAGGCAAAGGATATTTATTTTTAATCGTAGCTTTGTTTAATCCGCGATAGTCTATACAGGCGCGAAGACTACCGTCAGGTTTTGGAATGAAAAATAGTGGCGAAGACACAGGTGATGTTGAATGCCTTATGAAACCTGACGCCAAGAGCTCGTCCAAATACGTTCTTAAATATTTAGTTTCTTCCTCAGTAAGAGCATACACTCTACTACTAGGCAGGGGCGTTCCAGGTATTAAATCTATGCGACAGTCATATGATCTGTGTGGAGGTAAAAAGGCTGCTTTTATAGGATCAAAAACATCCTTAAAGTCCTGATATTCTATTGGGATAGTAGGAACAGAAGTTACCGTCTGTGCACAATGCAAAATAGTCATGAAGTCATTTGATGCTTCCTGATAACATAATTCCCGACATCTTGAGGAATCTAAGGTTACTGTTCTGGAAGACCAATTTATTTTAGGGTTATGTAAAGACAACCAAGGCACTCCTAAAATAAGGCCAAAGGTAGGTGTATCGATTAAATCAAAAGATATTTTTTCAGTGTGACCATTTTGACAAACCATGACAAGAGGAGTTGTTCTTTTGGTTATCATACCAGAAGATAGTGCAGATCCATCAACTGCACACACGGATTCAGGGTGGGTTTTCCACTCTGTGGGTATGTGTAAATCTTGAGCCAACTTTATATCTATAAAATTACCGGTGGCTCCACAATCCAACAAGACTGGGATGGAATGACGCATATGAGTGCTAAGTATCAACACTACTTGAATAACAAAATGTCTAGGTATCCTTGGTACCATATTGGTCATGTTGGAGATCTGTAAATCTTTCCCACTCGTGCAAGTGACCTCCCTTCTTGACGAGTTTTTTAGTTTTCCTGTTCCAATGTACTCTGTGTGATGGCATTCGCCTTTTTAGGGCCCTTAGGTTTAATTGGACACTCTTTTGCAAAATGTCCAGACCGAGCACAATACAAACATAAATTCAATTTCCTTCTCCTATCCTTCTCCTCTAAGGACAGCGGCCCTTTGATGGTTCCTATTTGCATAGGCTCAACATCTGCTGACTTAGATTCAGAGTCTTTCTTGTCTTGTTTAAACACTGTAAACCTAGCCTCATATCGTGGTTTATCACCTTTTCGTTCACCCAAACGATGATCTAGTTTTACCACTAAATCCACAAACTCGGAATAATCATCAGGGAGATCTACGATGTGCGCTAATGCATCTTTCAACTCGTCACGCAAACCTCTATAGAATAATGAGGTGCGCTTTTCTTCTGGCCACTGAGTCTCGGTCAACAGCCTATTAAAAGTTGTGACATAGGTTAGCAAATCTTGTTTGCCTTGTTTTAAATTGAGTAGTTCATTATCACTAGCCTGAGTGTACGTATGTCGTGCAAACAATTTAGTCATTGTTCCCTTGAACTGAGGCCAGTTATGCAGAATTGGGTCATTTCTGTCGATATAAGGTATAGACCAATTGGCGGCTGTACCTCCTAAGTAAGAAAGTACAAATGCCACCTTGGTTGCATCAGTAGGAAATAGCTGGGGTTTACAGATAAAATGTAATTGGCATTGACTGATAAATACACTGAACTTATTACTATCTCCAAAGAAACGCTCTGGAGCAGATAGTGGAACTACATTTGGTACGGACACTGTGACTTGTACTGGAGATGTTTTGGTGTCTGAATCTAAAAAACCCCTGGATGGTTTAGTTTTTGTGTCATACCCAGAAGGCCCCGAAACAGAAGGGGAAAAAGGAACATCCCATAATGACTCTCTAGGCCTATACCGGACTACTTCTTGTCGCAAAACCAAGTTTTCTTGCTTTAACTTATTTATTTCCAATTGCATATTATGCATCAAATTTGTGATGGTTTTATCTTTTTCTACATCTTCGTCTAAAGCCTGAGCCATTGCTCGACCATCGATTCCTTCGTCTTCCAAATCCATGTCTCTCAAGGGGAACCCTATTTGTAAAGGCTTGCGCTTCTGTCAAACCTTCGCTCACCTGAAGTCCTGAGTGTTCACCTTGAGAGACGTGAAGATTTTTCTCAGCTGCCCCCAAGAACTTACCTCCAGCAAACTGAATATGAAGACAGTTTACTAGACGCAAAAACTTAAGGGAAGGGGGAAGTGGGACAAAATAATAAAGAGAGAGAAACACTCCAGTCTTCTATTCAGTCGTGGTTCTTTGATCATCTGTAGTGATGTATCTCTAAATATCCAAAAAAGAACATACAAAGCAATTATTATTCCTACAGATCAAGCAATGCTATAGAGTATCTCTTTTGTCTACCTATTACACCTACAAACCATCATACCTCTGAATTCTGGTCTTTTCTCCACCAGAACTGGTTATGGTCTATTTACTGTTTTACTCTTGTGAAAACACGCACTACAAGCTGCAAAAGAAAGGTCACATTATAACATACTTCTTAAGAACCTAACTGATATGCTGTTGCACATTATTTTGGTTTCTCATCTCAAACTTACTAAATAAACTTGTCTAAATTGCATTAAATGAATGTCTTTCTCCTTGAAATATAAATTCTCCTTTTTCTTTTCTTTCAGTCCTGTGAAGAAAAGATGCTGTTCTCCTTTCTGTGAGCTTGATGCCAAAACTGGCGAAGAGTTGCTAAAAGATACGTTTTATTCCTTAGCGTTATTCTCTTTGTCTTTGTTTAATGTCTTTTCCTTCCGTTTTTTAAAAAGAAAACCCAGAACTTACTTGCATTCTTGTTTGGTTCTGAGCGCGATCGCTAACTCACTCTGCTTTGTTTCTTTTGCAGGTCGTGGCTCCTTTAAGAGCTGCCCACGGAACGAAGAAACGGATCCTCCGCTAGTTGCTGTTGGGGAAGAAGGACCGAAGGGGACAGGAAGCCCGATCCAAGCGTCCGGAAGCAGGAAGACGGCTTGGCACACTGGACAGTTCCGGAAGAAGATGATGAACTCCAGGTAAGCGGGGAAAATGACGAGCGCAAGCAATGCCTTGAGCTCGCATGGGGTTTAAATAGTTTTGGAAGAGGGTGGGGTTGCTAGAACACGCGCCGGAGACAAACACGTGTCATTAACAGTTTTCTGCGCAGCGAGCCGCAGATGCTTTGGAAACGTGTTAACTGTTGTGAGTAACGTGACTCAAGGGCGTATGCTCATTTGAAACGAGGCACAAACAATGTTCGAGAAAACATGTGAGCACAATTGCAAAGATGATTAAAGAAGCGCCTGACTGCTCATTACTCAACAAAAAACGATCTGATGAATGTCCTTTAAAAACATAGACAACCATATGAAACAGAAAAGCTTTAAAACATAAAAGGGTATTACAGAGTCATACAGAATGTAATATCAAGAAACAATGATTTACAGAGTCACATGGGGTTCAGCCTGATTCTGAAGGCAGACCCTAACAAAAATTTCATTCTAAAAAGGTCTAAGCCAGAATAAATATTTAGATAAGAACAGTATAAATACTAAAAAACAATAATTTATCTTATAAACGAACATGACCAATATACATAATTTACAATTCATGATTTCACTTTCTAGATTGGATCCATTTACAGGTTTAGTAAAATTTACAGATATGTGTAGAGGTCTTCGGTTGCGTTAAGCCCTCCAGGATACTTGGAATCAAATTCCAATATATAGTTGGTTTCCAGACGTCTTAACTTAGCTTCCCTATCTCCTCCCCTTTTGGTGATAGGGATAGCCTCTATGACAAAGTATTTAAGATGACTGGGATCACTATCGTGAATGGCTTGAAAGTGTCTGGCCACTGGATAATTGTGATCTTTATTGATAATCGCTCGTATGTGCTGTAGTATTCTCTTATGGGCAGCCAACCTTGTGCTCCCTATGTACTTCAGATGACAGCTACATTCTAAAACATACACCACGTACTCCGTTTTGCATGTTAAGTGTTGCTTAATCTACCGAATCTTGGACGAGAAAGCTGTTGTGTATGTTTTGACATTGTTGCCAAATTTACAAGCTTTACCAGTGGAACACTTGAAAAAACCTTTTCTTGCGGTGAGCCACATATCTTTACGACCCTCATCTTGTCTGTTACTTGCTAATTTGTTTCCCAAACTTTTGGTTTTTCTGAAAGTGATTGAAGGATTGGTAAGCATATGACTTCCTATCACCGGGTCATCTTGAATAAAGTGCCAATTCCGCTTAACAATACTTCTGATTTGTCTTTCGTGTTTAGAATACGAAAGAATCAATCTCACAGGTTGAGCGGCGGCAGTGACCCCTTGTTCTAATAGATTGGCCTTGTATATTAAAAGTTCCTCCCTTGCCTTGGAACGTGACCTTCTGATGGCTGCATCCACTATTCCTGTGTTGTACCCTCTTGCTAAAAACCTAGCACGACTCTCTGCCTGCTTGATTTTCATGTCTTCCTCACTGCTGCATATTCTACGTATACGGAGCATCTCCCCATATGGTATACTTTTAATTAAATGGGGAGGGTGGGCACTCGATGCATGCAGAACAGTGTTCCCTGCGGTTGGCTTTCTGAATAGTGTAGTGGTTAGACTATTGTTCTCCACTGTGACCTGCACATCAAGAAAAGACACTGTTTGCTTACTGATGGTGAAAGTGAATCTTAAGTTGATATCGTTATGGTTAATCTGATCAATAAATTCAATGGCTTCATTCTCAGTCCCCCTCCACACAATAAATAAATCATCAATGAACCTTAGCCAACAAATCACGTTGTTGTTGTAAATGTGTTCAAATTGGCGCATGAGGACCAGTTCCTCCCACCAGCCCATGAAGATGCAGGCATAGCTGGGAGAAAACACGGGCCCCTATAGCCACACCCTGCGTCTGCTGGTACATTTGGCAATTAAAAAGAAAGAGGTTGTTATCCAGACAGAATAATAACATATCCAAAAGCATTCTAGTGTGCTGGGCATATACAATAGATCTGCTGCACAGAAAATGTTCGACCGCTCTCAGGCCATCCTTGTTACGGATACATGTGTATAATGAGCACACATCCAACGTTATTAACAGATAATCTGTGCTCCATTTCAAATTGTTGATTTTGTTTAAAAAGTCACATGTATCTTGGATATATGATTTTAAGTTCTTCATATATGGCTGCAGGAAGTAGTCGATATATTTGGATAGGTTTTCCAATGGCCCATCACAGGCCGCGATAATAGGTCTGCCAGGGGGTTTATTCATGTTTTTGTGTACCTTGGGTATAAAATAGATAACAGGGACCGAAGGATGTTCTCTTTTGAGGAATTTATATTCATCCCCACTGAGGAGTCCCCGACTTTTCCATGCCAAAAGGTATTTAAAAAGTGCTTCCTGTGTGTTCTTATATTTGGCAGGAGTGCTTTTTTTTATAACATTCCTCATCATTAAGCTGGATATGAGCTTCCTTCATGTATTCCTCCATAGGCCACAAAACAATATTTCCCCCCTTGTCAGAATTCCTGATAACAATGTTTTCCTTTTGTAGTTTGGAAATCAATTGATTATATTTTCTTTCTTTATTAGTATATTTTCTGTCCGGTCTGTTGACAATGTAGTTGAGTTTTTTGATTTGATTGACTACATGTTCACTGAATGCATCCAGACCATCTCTCGCCATGATTGGCACAAATTTTGATTTGTTTTTGAACGGCGTCATGGGTCTAGCACACGCATCCAAGGGGGACGTGCTGGACCTACTGGTTTGTGCTTCTTCTCCCAATTCACAGAGGTCCTGATAGGTCCCCAAATCTGAGACCATCAGACCAGAATAGTTGTCTATTTCCAAATTTGGAGTATTCCTTTCAGTCTGGTCCGTGAGGGATCTAAGCTGGTGGAATTTAAGTAATTTTAGTTTCCGTATGTACTGATAAATATCTACACGCGTGGTGGTATACTGAAAGTTGGATTCCAGACAGTGGGACAGACCAAGAGATAAATTTTGTACTTCTGCTGCCGAAAGGTTTACATTGGCCAAATTGATGATGGTTTTGGCATCATATTCAATAGTAGAGCTATTGGGGATGGTGCTGCCAATATTGGTAACCTCTACTGTCTCCTTCCCCTGCCACGGCCCCGTTTCCTGTATTCTCCTTTTTCGGTTTGCCTGGCGTCGCTCCCTTCGCCTTTTGGATTTTGTTTTGTTGCTGGCCCCTGATTGCGTGGTCTCAATGTGTCTCGTCTGCTTTGTTTTAAAATGTCTAGCTCTTCCCCCAGAGTGAACTTGACTCCTGTATGGGTATTTCTTCTGCTGCTTTCGTTGTCTGATTCACTTTCAGGGGCTGAGCTGAGATCAGAAATGGTGGCCAATTCATTACGTTGCTGCACCATTTTGGTTGTATCTTCCCCTTGTGTACGACTCTTTGCTGTTGCTTCCCTAAGTGAATCATAACGCCTCGCAAACGTGAATATTTGACCACTCGCGTAATCATCGCGATCACGTTTAAACTTGAAGGTTTTGCGTGTTTTAATTTTTTCTTCTTCTTTGGCCAATCTGCTATTCATTTCTTCCCTTAGTTTGGGGCCTATCTGGGACTCTCCTTCAGTATCAGTAATATCCCCCTCCAGGACATCAATTTTTCTCTGTAGTTCTCCTCTGTCTATATCGGCATACTTAACTAGAATTTCCACCAAACGCCGTGATGATTCTAGGTTGCACTCTCCCCATTCGGCCATCATCAGTGGATTAGGTGCCTCATAACTGGGGGCAATCATAATACGGAGCCCTCTAGGAATTCTCCCCACGTCCAGATACCTTTTAAGGGAGCGTGCTTCCCACCATTTAGATTGTTCCTGCCTTTTTAGTTTTTCCAATGTTCTGTACTTCTCTTTGATTCCATTGGCACTGATATTAACATTTGTTCCTTTGTTTCCCCCTCTATTTGCACCATTAGTGTCCCCAATGTCATCTGAGAACATCTCCTCTGCGGCAAGTTCTCGAGTTCTGAGCATGTCGGTAGACATACTGAGTATAAGGAAAAGGTCTAAATGTCCCTCCAATATAATCGACGTCGTTCCCAATGAAACTTTGGGATTATGTAGAGGATTGAAAACCTCCCGACCCGTGTGGTGTTTAAATTGTGCGTCGTACCTTGAGTTTCTTTCGCCAAGAAAGTTCCCGACTCCGTCACTTCAAAAGCGCTCCCGTCTATTTCCCGCTCGGCCGAGCGGGACGTATGCGATGGAAACGCCGGTGAGTGTGGGCTGGGATGTCTCGGCGTGTCTCAATCCGCTTGCAGAATTCCGCGGTTAGTTCATTCCTATACCGCTCGGTCTCACCACTTTCGGGGGGCTCTGCTTCTTTTCGTTTTGGCGAACACCAGGAAGTGCCCCGGGGGTCCCCGCCGTGACAGCAACACGCACCCGTGTCGCTGAAGGTGGAAGCCTTGAACGGGGCAAACGGCTATATATATATATATATATATATATATTACCTACTGGCAGTCGCCAGTAGGTAGTTATAGTTAGGAGCTATTTTCCATAGGAAATCCGCAACATTCTATTTGGAATAATGTTGGCGCCGATTGACAAATCTTCGCGAAATTTTTCAAACTTTTGACCAGCTCTGGTCTGCTCCTATCCTGAAAATTTCACTGTGATTTGTCAAGTGGGGGCCGAGAATACAGGGGAGTCCCAAAACGCGTTTTCCCCATGCATTTTCCCATAGGACCTGTTGACGCAGCTACAGCCCGAACTGCTGAACGGAATTACACCAAATTTGGCAAAGAGGTAGTCCTCAGTTCAGACTTGTGCCTTTTGCTTAAATGGTGTAAATCCGTTCAGTAGTTCCTGAGAAAATTAGAGGTAAAAAGATAGATATATCTGGTCGGAGCCTAACCACACATCTCATCGTGAGATCTGATTGGTTGTCAGTACTTCATCCAAGAAGTGTTGGCAGCCATCTTGGGACCAATATACATGATAACACCTCATTAAAAAGCATTGCAGTTAATAGAAGGTTTTAAGACTTTAGTTACATTATAAATCATTTGTTGATAGCACCATACTCATTTAGTCATTTTAGGAATTGTGGTGTGTTCTAAGGTGATTTTACCATGTGAAAAAGCCTTCTGCTGTGATATCATGAATCATGTTTGAGAGAAAACTATTTTCTCATGCTTTTCCCACAGAGGTTTGGAAGGTGATCTATAAGCTAAACTGAGAGCATATTTTCTGTAAATTCACATTATCTTTCTCAGTCATGTGAGAATGAAGTCTGACATTCTCAGTAAAACATGTACATCCAACAAGGGCAGAGACTGTCAGTTGATTCCTTTGTGTTCTACTGCAGCTTCCCAGAGTGTTCTAAAGAACAACTAGAGCGCTAACAGTCCTACTTATGACAAACATATTGCACACCTGAAGCCATCTTGACTGGAATAAAGTGGTAACTCTTAAAACATTTAATTTAAAAAGGAACAAAATGAGGGGGTTCATTTTGCCATAGAAAGTATGATTATTGTTGCAGAAAGAAAAATTAGGGCACATTTTGAGTGACTTCTCAAATCCTCTTCTATTTCATTAAAAAATTCTGACATGCAGACTGAAACATGCACTTTCAATACCAGCAGCATACTTCCCAGGTGAACAGTAGCTTTACTACAGTGATCTAATAATCAACTAGAGTGCTAACATTCTGAATTTATGGCAAATGTGTGACACATCTGAATGCCTTCTTGATGGAATCAAAGTAAAAAACTGAAAGTATTTCCTACTGAGGAGATTGTTGTAAATGAGGAAATTAGGAAACTTCATAACAAATAAGTCTCCCAAAATGGCCACCAGAGACAAAAGAGCCCAAAAGTAGCCCAAATATCACCCAGATGTAGCCCAAGTATAGCCCAATGACAGAATGTCCCAGAGTGTTCTAACGAACAACTAGAGCGCTAACAGTCTTACTTATGACAAAAGTATGGCACACCTGAAGCCATCTTGATTGGAATAAAGTGGTAACACTTAAAACATTTAATTTACAAAGGAACAAAATGAGGGGGTTCATTTTGCCATAGAAAGTATGATTAGTGCTGCAGAAAGAAAAATTAGGGTACATTTTGACTTCTCAAATCCTCTTCTATTTCATTAAAAAATTCTGACATGCAGACTGAAACATGCACTTTGAATCCCAGCAGTAGACTTCCCTGGTGAGCAGTAGCTTTATTACAGTGATCTAATGAGCAACTAGAGTGCTAACATTCAGAATTTATGGCAAATGTGTGACACATCTGAATGCCTTCTTGATGGAAGCAAAGTAAAAAACTGAAAGTATTTCCTACTGAGGAGACTGCAGTAAATGAGGAAATTAGGAAACTTCATAAAAAATAACTCTCCCAAGATGGCCACCAGAGACAAAAGAGCCCAAATGTAGCCCAAATATCACCCAGATGTAGCCCAAGTATAGCCCAATGACAGAATGTCCCAGAGTGTTCTAACGAACAACTAGAGTGCTAATAGTCTTACTTATGACAAAAGTATGGCACACCTGAAACCATCTTGATTGGAATAAAGTGGTAACACTTAACACATTTAATTTACAAAGGAACAAAATGAGGGGGTTCATTTTGCCATAGAAATTATGATTAGTGCTGCAGAAAGAAAAATTAGTGCACATTTTGCCTTCTCAAATCCTCTTCTATTTCATAAAAAAATTCTGAAATGCAGACTGAAACATGCACTTTGAATACCAGCAGCAGACTTCCCTGGTGAGCAGTAGCTTTATTACAGTGATCTAATGAGCAACTAGAGTGCTAACATTCAGAATTTATGGCAAATGTGTGACACATCTGAATGCCTTCTTGATGGAACCAAAATAAAAAACTGAAAATATTTCCTACTGAGGAGACTGCAGTAAATGAGGAAATTAGAAAACTTTATAACAAATAAATCTCCCGAGATGGCCACCAGAGACAAAAGAGCCCAAATGTAGCCCAAATATCACCCAGATGTAGCCCAAGTATAGCCCAATGACAGAATGTCCCAGAGTGTTCTTAAGAACAACTAGAGCGCTTACTGTCTTACTTATGACAAAAGTATGGCACACCTGAAGCCATCTTGATTGGAATAAATTGGTAACACTTAAAACATTTAATTTAAAAAGGAACACAATGAGGGGGTTCATTTTGCCATAGAAATTATGATTATTGCTGAAGAAAGAAAAATTAGGGCACATTTTTATTGACTTCTCAAATCCTCTTCTGTTTCATTACAAAATTCTGATATGCAGACTGAAACATGCACTTTTAATACCAGCAGCAGACTTCCGTGGTGAGCAGTAGCTTTACTACAGTGATCTAATGAGCAACTAAAGTGCTCCGTCATGCGCGTCGAAGGGGTTAAAAGTGCCTTGTCGCTATTTGAAAACTCAGAAAATATGTCCTCATTTTAGTTTTTTAGAGCACTAACCATAATTTTGATGCAAATAAGACCCTCTCATATATGTAATTTCTAAAGGAAATGCTCTATGTATTACAGTTTTGATTACATCAAGATGACGTCAGGCGTTCCACACTTTTGTAATAAATATAGAATGTTAGCAATCTAGTTGTTCATTGGGATACTGTTGAGAGGCAGAGGCCAGGGGCACGGACTCTGAAATTTGAAGGCAGGTAGGAGAGTGCAGAGGCAACAATTTGACTACACTGGGCAGGCAGGAAGGGCAGTGGCAGCACAACAGACTATGGAGGGCAGTGGTAAGGGGGGCAGGGGCAACAAACCAACAATGCAGGACTGGCAAGAGAGGTTGTGGCAATGTAATAGACCATTGTGGGCAGAAGGAAGAGGCAGTGGTAGTACAACCATACATGCCAACAGACCCGTTTCAGCCAGGAAACGTCCAATGTTTTCAAGCTCAAATGGGCTTTATTTGATCTGTCTCCTGTCTACAATCTCCTATTTTTCAATGTAACTCAAAGGGGAAAATCAATACCCCAGTTTTTTTTCAAAATCTCCCTCTTACCAAGTTCAAAATGTTCGCAAGTATGGTACATTGGCTAATGGTAGGCAGGAGGAATTGAGGTAGGGACATGGACTCGGATAACAGAGGACAGGAGGAACATGGAGAGGTGCACCAAACTGACCCTACAGGGCAGGCATCAGGGTTTGCAGCAGCACAATACACCACACAGGGCATGCGGGATGGGGTGCAGCACAACAATCCATAGAAAGCAATAGGGAGGGGACAGGACCATGCACATGGACAACAGAGAACAGAGGAGAAAGAGGCAATGGTAGCTAGCTGACCATAATGGACAGACAGGAGAGAAAGTTGCAGCATAACAGACCATAAAGGGCAGGAGGGACGGATCAGGGGCATTACAATGGAACAGACAAGCCAGGAGGGAGGGAATAGGGGTCTGCACATGGAAACAGAGGGCTGGGGGCAAGGGGGCAGGGCAGGAGCAGCAAGATGACCACGGAGGTCAGGCAGGATGGGCACTAGAAATAAGACACACCATGGAGAGCAACAATCAGACTATGTTGGCATAGACACAGACCATGGAGGGAAGGTGGGAGGGGGTCAGGGGCAGCTAGCTGACCACACAGGGAAGGTGGGAGGGGCCATGACAGCACAGAAGACCATGCATGGCAAGCGGGAGGGTTAGTGGCAGCACAATGGCTATGATGGGCAAGAAGAAGGGTGCAGGGGCATGCACAAAGGAGCATGGAGGATAGAATGGAGGGCAGGACCTGGGCACAGACAAGAGAATTCAGGGGAAGGGGTCTCACAACAGACCGCGCGAGGCAGGCAGGCGGAGCAGTTGCAGCACAACAGACCAGGGAGGGCAGAAGGGTGTGGCAGTAAAATGGAACATGGAGGACAGGAGGAAGGGGATAGGGGCATGGCATGTGGACAGGCAGGGTGGAGGTGGCAGGGACAGGTTACAGTCATCTGACAATGCTAGGCAGGTGGGAGGGGAGTGGCAGCTCAACAGAACACTCAGAGTAGATAGGAGTGGCAGGTCCATGGAACATGGTGGGCAAAAAGGATGGAGCAGGGGCATGCACAAAGACATCGGAGGGCAGGGGGAAGAAGAATAGGGTCATCAAGCTAAGCACAGAGGCTAAGCAGGATGTCAATGATGGGCCATAGGATTGGGCAATGGAGGGCAGGAGGAGTGGACTGGTACATCATGCTAAATGGAGGGCAGTGGCAGCACATCAGACCAAGGATGGCAGGAGGGAGGAGGCTAGTCCATGGATTCAGACAACAGAGGATAGGGAGGAGGTGGATGGGGCAGCAAGCTAACTGTTCAGAGATGGTGGGTATTAGGAACTTTATTGTTTTTAAAATGTGTGTCTGTGCGAACTACTTTAAAATATGAACAAGTATGCAGCATAATCTCACTTTTATTCAGGAAGAAGATGACGTTTGTGACTGTGACTCCGGGCTCACTTGGCAGAAACACCCCCTGCCCGTCCACCCCCATCGCAAAATGTAATGCCCGTGTAAAGTGTAGGTGGACGCAGTGTTATATAGAACATAGTCCTGAGAGCACGATTGAAAATGAAAACTAGATATAGTATAAGGTATAAACTATGCACCAAAAAGTGTGATATAAGATGAACCGGGGCGTGAAATATAATATGCAATACATTGTGCGCAATGACAGATTCATTGGAGAGCGTGAGATAGCACAGGCACTAACGCGTGCTATGCGATATGCGCCTTGGAGTGTAATATGCAGTGTTGTGTAACCTAATTAGTCTCTAAAGTTGTAATATAAAATATGTGCTGGGGAGTGTAACGTTGCATATGCACTGTGACAAAGATATGGATCCCAGATTGTAATATGTATGGTATAGCGCTGTGCGTTATAACATAGGCATCGAGGAAGGCACGTTAGATGGGGCAATATAACCCGTGCGAAGGCAAGTGTGGCATGAGATATTCACGGGGTGGTGTTACAGTGCACATGGGCTAGAGAGTGTCATAGCATACGCACTAGCTGGTGGAATACAACACAGAGGTGTGTGGCACTCGGCGGGCACTGGTGGGTGTAACACAGCATTGGGCTCAGCCAGGAGCACGCTGTGACTCTCAAGTGAGGTTCGTCTCCTTTCCAGAGAGTAAAATAAAAAGTATTACACATCCGGCGGTGGATGTGTGTTTTATTAACCGTGAGGGGGGTTTCTTGCATAGTTTGGTCGAAATTTTGTTGAATCCCCATTGAATGGCTTGGTGTGCGTGTGTATTAAATGTGCCCGTTGATAGCTACCCATGTTTGTATAAATAAACGACAAGGGTGTCTAACTGGAGAGTACCCACCGGCGGGGGCGCTGGGATTTGGCACGGTAGGGCATCAGACACGTAAGAGCTTCAATAGCGGTATAAATACATTCCACGTGGATTTATTGTATGCATAGTCGCCTTTTAATGAATATCACGCAAATCGTCATGGTGATAGGTAAATACGGTTTGTCCAGCATGTCCTAGGTGTTTCTATAAATATATATATTTTTAAAATAATAAAAAAACAAAGGCCTGAGGAGGGGAGCAACGCAGCCCCCCTCTTAAAGAATAATAAAAAAAAAAAGGCCATGACCCAGGTGTTGGGGTTCCCGGGGCCGATTAAGGCCTTGGGAGGGCCAAATTAATTTTTTTCAACAAAAAAAATTAGGGTGCAGGCCCTTAGAAAAAGAAGGGGGGGCACACAGCCCTCCTTAAAACAATAAAATAAATAAAAGACCGGCATCGCGCCGGAGGCCACGCCCCCTCCTTGCAGCACTCTGCAAACGTGCCCCTTGGCCAGTTGTAAGTTGGGGAATTAATTCCCCTTCAATACTGAGGGTCCCTGAGGGCCAACTAGCCCAACAGGTATCTCCAGTATGCGCCAGGGAGCTGCGTTGCAGACAGGTGTTCTGAGGCCACGCCCCTTTTTACACCTCTATGCAACGCAGCTCTGTGGCGCTTACTAGAGGTACCTAGTGGGCTAGTTTCACCCTAGGGACCCTTAGGATTCAAGGGGACTTAATCTCTCAGCTTAGAACGGCCACAGGGCGTGTTTACACAGTGGTGAAGGGAGGGGACGGGGCCTGAGGTGACGTGTGCAAACATGCCCTGTGGCGCGTTTTAAGTTGGGGAAATAATTCCCTTTCAATCCTGAGGGACCCTGGGGGCCAACTAGCCCACCAGGTGCTTCCAGTAAGCGCCACTGCTCTGCGTTGCAGAGAGGTGGTGCAGGCCGTGACCCTTTTTACACCTCTCTGCAATGGCGCTTACCGGACGTACCTAGTGGGCTATTTTGCCCCTAGGGACCCTCAGGATTCAAGGGGACTTAATCTCCCAACTTAAAAAACGGCCACAGGGTGTGTTTACACAATGGGGAAGGGAGGGGACGGGGCCTGAGGTGACGTGTGCAAACACGCTCTATGGCACGTTTTAATTTGGGGAAATAATTCCCCTTCAATCCTGAGGGCCCCTGGGGCATAACTAGCCCACCAGGTGCTTCCAGTAAGCGCCACTGAGCTGCGTTGCAGAGAGGAGGTCCAGGCCATGCCACTTTTTACACCTCTCTGCAACGCAGCTCTGTGGCGCTTACTGGAGGTACTTAGTGGGCTAGTTGGACCCTAGGGACCATCAGTATTCAAATGAACTTAATCTCCCAACTAAAAATGGCCACAGGGCGTGTTTACACAGTGGTGAAGGGAGGGGACGGGGCCTGAGTTAACGTGTGCAAACAAGCCCTGTGGCGTGTTTTAAGTTGGATAAATAATTCCCCTTCAATCCTGAGGGACCCTGGGGGCCAACTAGCCCACCAGGTGCTTCCAGTAAGCGCCACTGCACTGCATTGCAGAGAGGTGGTCTAGGCCGTGCCCCTTTTTACATCTCTCTGCAACGCAGCTCTGTGACTCTTACTGGAGGTACCTAGTGGTCTAGTTGGACCCTTGGAATCCTCAGGATTCAAGGGGACTTAATCTCCCAACTTAAAACGACCACAGGGCGTGTTTACACAGTGGGGAAGGGAGGGGACGGGGCCTGAGGTGACGTGTGCAAACACGCCCTGTGGCGCGTTTTCAGAGGTAGTTTTAATCCCCTGCCCTTTTATATACTAGGGGCTTACAGAGGAGGTCATGCTAATCACAGGGGGACCCCAACGCATAGTGTTCCCTAGTGTATGTAGGTGTTTTCACTGTATTCTGAGTGTCTTTTAACTAAGCACTGGCTCTAGGACTGGTTAGTCAGACTCAGTTACCACCAGTATCCGTCTGAAAAAGTTGAGGGTACAGGATGATTTTGCAACAAGGCTTCTTTCTGCTCTTCTGTTTGTTCTTTCTGCACGTTATCCTTCTTCCTGCACTTTTCTTCGTCTTTGAGGACTTCTGTTGCTTCTTTCTGTATTTCTTTTTTTTCTTTCTGTGCGTTTTTTCTTCTTTCTTCACATGTCCTATCTCTGTAGGCATAGTTAGAAATTAGCATTTAAAAAACCTTTGAAATTCACTGAAAAAACCATAGGTTTCAGGCACGTTATAGTTAGAAATTAGCATTTAAAAAACCTTAGAAATTCACTGAAAAAACCATAGGTTTCAGGGGCGTTATAGTTAGCTGGACTTTTCACTCGTACAAAACCATTGAAATTCCCCCGTTATAGTTAGTTCAGCTAACTATAACTCGCGCGCCCGCAATGCACTGCTGATGACGTCACATATTACATCACTCATGACATGGTCAGTGACATCACTCATGACATCACTGATGACATCTCAAATGACATCACTGATGACATCACTGATGAATTCATCCAGGGAATGTGTGTTTTTCTGAAAATTACATATGTTTTATATATGTATATCTCAAGGTCGATGGAAGAATAAATGGGTATACAAGTGTCTAAAAGGGGGGTCCCAAAACGTGTTTTCCCCATGCAATTTTCTATATGAACCTTTAGTCACAGCTACAGCCCTAACTGCTGAACGGAATTACACCAAATTTGGCAAAAAGGTAGCCCTTGGCTCAGAGTCATACCTTTTAGTTAAATGGTGTAAATCCGTTCAGTAGTTGCTGAGAAAATCAAAAGTAAAATCATATATATATCTATGGGCGTGCAGGATTCGCGCACCCTCTCGATGACAAGCTGTATGCTAATTGGCTGTCAACACTCCAAACCAGGAAGTGTTGGCAGCCATCTTGTGCCACTCTAAAATACAGACTACCATTTTCGAAACCATAGACACACCAATAGGAGTTACTACATACGCACTCACTGATTCTTAGGTCTGCACACACATCCACTCATTCACCCATACAGTAACTCATACATGTAGTCACTCATCAATACAACACTATCATATGCACTCATACACCTATACATACACTCACACACCACCACTCATCCATAGACTTACTCACACACCACCTCAGTCATGCAAAGAATTAATTACACCCATTTACTCACCTATACAGTTATACACAGACTACCTCACTTAAATATACAAATACTAAGTGTAGGACTTGGCCTTTTTGGATAAAGTTCCCTAAACTTTTTGCTTTCCCCTAGACCATTTTCCTGACATAGAGTTGCCAATTTAGATGCTTTGGGAACTTTGCCACTGCGGATCAGTGTCAAAGTACAAATGTTCCCTGTGTAAAGTGTAATGGTAATTGGTTGGCCATGATTGGTATGTTTGCCTTACTAGTAAAGTCCCTAGTGATGTGCACTGTGTGTGCCAGAGCTAGTAATGCAAAGGTGCACGGGAACTCAGGCCTGCAGTGTAGGGCCTGCGCGCAGTTTGCTAAGTTAGCATGTTGTCCTGACAAGTGCAACCACTTGTCAGGCCTTACTTTCCCTTTCCCCTGTGGTAGGTCCTAGGTAACCCCTGGGCGGGGTGTAGTGTAAGTAAAAGGCAGGACAAATACTGAGATGTGTGCTATGTTCTGACAGTGAAAAGCACTCCATTTCGTTTTCACTGGTGAAAGGCCATCCTGCCTATAGGACAGAATTGGGGAGGCTGGGTATTGTGTTTGTTAGCCTAGCTTCCCATAGGTTTAAAATGGAGAGGTGAAGTTCAGTATGTATGAATTCACAGTGTCATGACACATCTTTCTATGAAAGTGGTTTTGTCACTGTGCGTTCAGAAACCACTCTTTTGGAAAGTTGTTGAGTTTTGTGCTTTAAGCATTTCTGTGTGTCTCTGCTGAATGTGGATTGACTGTCTGGATCTGAGAGGTGAGAGGAGCTGGGAGAGGTCTTGACCCATGGAGGGGTTGAGATGGCACCAGGCTGACCTTCATCTGGAAAGTAGGCACTGGAGAAGCCTCGGGAGGTGAAGAGGCCTGGGCTGCTGCTATGAAACAATTGACTCGTCTCCTGCTGAGCGATTAAGGATCCAGACCCCCAGTATCAAAGGGAGAAAAGTGACACTGGGAGTGAGACACCCAGAACTGATTTAGGGCAGGGGTCAGGGACCCCTGAAGCACAAACGAACTTCAAAGACATTTAGGGGTATAACTATGAGAGCTGAGACCCCTGAACGTTGGAATGGAACAAAAATGGATAGAGACTGAAAAGGCTTGGACCCATTTCGTGGTCAAGAGGAACCTCTGCTAAGGAAAAAACAACTGAAGAGACTGCTGGGGAAGAACTGACCCTTGCTTCATGATCTGGGGCTGTTCTGCAGTTTGCTGTTTTAACCAAGGAAGAGGCTGGTGGGACTGTGCTTTGGGCGCTGGGTCCCCCTGCTTGACAAAGATTGTGCTTTGTGCTGTATCTTGTAACCCCAAGGGCCTGAGGTGAGCTGGCTCCCTGTTTGGAAACACAGGAACATAAAAGTTTCCGGAGAAGTTTCAAGCGATGTGGTGGGTGCATGTTGTGGCAGCTTGAGACCCTCGGAAGGTGTGCCCTGTGATCTTGGACACACGGAAGAGAAGTGAGACTCGGACGCACTGGGTGCGTGTCATGGTGCACCGGGGGTGCTGGTGAAGAGCACTGGGTCAACATGTGCATCGGAGGTGAAGCAATTCTCAGATGCACTGGGTGCGTGTCGTGGTGCTCTGGAGGCGTTGGTGAAGAGCGCCTGGACAATGTGTGCATCGAAGGTGAAGCGAGTCTCGGACGCACTGGGTGCATGTCGTGGTGCACCGCAGGCATTGGTGTAGAGCGTCCGGTTGGCGTGTGCATCAGAAGTGGACGGAGTCTCGGACGCACAGGGTGCCTGTCGGGGTGCACTGGATGCGCTAGTGGAGAGCACCTGGTCATCGAGTGCACCGGAGGAGAAGTGAGGCTCGGACACGGTGAGCGTGTCTTGGTGCGGCCGAAGGCGTTGGTGAAGAGCGCCTGGATATCGGGCACCAGAGTAGGAGTACGTCTCATTGAAGCAGTGTGCGTGCTATGATGCAACCCAGGACTGTGGAGGTAATCGGTTGATCATCGTGTGCACCGGAAGAAAGTGAGTCTCTGCATTGCAGTGTGAGTGTCTTGGGCCAATGGAGACCGCAGGAAGGAGTGCCTGGTGAACGTGCACTCAGAGTCAACATGAAGTCCCATCAGCGTTGTGTGGCTTCGTCCCAGAGGAGACCCGGAGGGTGATGTGGTGAACGAGCACCCAGAGTAATGTAATCTCAGGGGCATGGAGTACATGTGACCTGCGGCCGCCTGAGACCTTCCGTACTGACTGAAGGAGTGGCAGTTCTGGGGCCCACATGAGAAGCCGTACTTTCTGTCATTGTTGATACGTGTGTGGGGAGACTGTTATGGAAGAGGCTGATTGTCGGAATTCACATTGCCAATATTGCTGCTAACAAACTGCCGGACTGTCGTATGATGCCTGACATTATTTCTGCTGAACGAAGTACATGATTGTAGCGCTACGCATTGCATTATTTCTCCATTGCAAAGTACAGGATGGTAGCGGCCCGCATTGCATTATTTATTCATTTCAAAGTACATGATTGTAGCTACGCATTGTATTATTCCTTAATTGCAAAGTACATGGTTGTAGCAGCGCGCACTACCTTATATCCTCATTGCAAAGTACGTGATTGGGGTGGGATGCATTGCCTGATTCCTTCATTGCGTAGTACATGATTGTAGCGGTACACATTGCATTATTTCTCCCATTGCAAGGTACCAGGGTGTATCATTAAGCATTGTACTAGTTCTTCTTTGCCCAGCACAGGTTTGTATTGTTACGCAGAGCACTATTGTTTGTCCATTGCAAAGTGTGTGATTCTAGCATTACGACCAGCATAGCATTTGGAAAGCGATGGTTGGGATTTGAACCTACCAGCCAGCAGGAATGAATATTACCCATTATTATATATTGGCTTTTGTATCGTGTGGTCTGATTGTATATCTTTTTACATAAAGTTTATACTCGTTTTATCAAACTCTTGTGGAGTCCATTTGTGGTGTCACCCGTGGGTTGCTGTGAGCGTGGTTGCATATACTGTACAGTTGTGCCTTGGAGATAAGCCTGCCTGCACATGCCAAGCTACTAAGGGGGTGAGCAGGGCTATCGCAAACGGTGTCCTTACTTGGCCTAACATTGAGTGGAGAGTCCTGGGTCTCGTATTTGGTGACAGTGGTGCAGGACAGGGACTCCGGCTTCCAACACTAACACATACTTACTCTCTTATAGAATCACTCATACAAGCAGACACTCATCCATACAGCCACTCTCACAATCACTCACTCTCACGTATAGTCATTTATATACCCCAAAACTCACATATACTGCCTTTCACATATGTAGTTACTCACAAATGTACCACTGGGACATCCATTCACTCACCAACACACCCATATACACACTCACCCACCCATACAGCCCTTCACAGATGCACTCTTGAATAGGCCTGGGCTAAATTTCCGTTCCGCTCGCGGAAATTGCGATAATTTGAAATTTTCGCGTTCCGCAGAGAGCGCGAAAATGTCAAAATTTCCGCATTCCGCAGCTTAGCGATAATTTGTTTCTTGCTCGCGCTGTAAAATAATACATTCTCGCGCGCACGCGATCGCCTTACCTGAATCCCTGCGTTCGCCGACAAGTTTTCCCGATCCGGTCGCGTTCTCCACGAGATGTTGGATTGTTGGTAGCCATTTGCGCTGTCTCGCGACAGTTCGTGCCCGCAGTAATGTCATTGGTCGCGCGATCACGTCTTTCTTCTCGCGATCATGCACCGCGAGAAGAGTGAAAACAAGATGGCCGCGCCCGCGAGCAACCGCAGGGGTAAGTTGGCGAGCTGCGACCAGGCGGGAAAAAAACTTCCGCATCTTCGCGATATTTCCGCGTGTTTGCGGAGATTTTTAACATTTTCGCGATAATTTGCGAAAGTCACCCTACTCTTGAACCCATACACCCGGTGAATCACCCACTCACACATCTATGCACAGAGTCATCCACCCCCCCACCCACTCACAAAGACACTCTTACACCCATACAGATACTCAACCAATCAATAACCCATATAGACAGTCATGTAGCTACTCACCAACACATGCAGCTGCTTCTACACCAACTGACAGACTGATACAGACATTTACACAGTTTGCTCACTAATCCATGCATTCAGTATGATACACTTAATCAGTCGCTAATACAATCAGTCACGCACCTACTGAATCATCCATTCAGACACTTATACACCCACTCATTCTTCAATACACCTTGACATATATATATATATAAAACATATTTAAACTTTAAAGAAACACACATTCAGTGGATGATGTCATCAGTGATGTCATGAGTGATGCCACTGACCATGTCATGAGTGATGTAATATGTGACGTCATCAGCAGTGCATTGCGGGGGCGCTCTACTAACTATAACGGCTGAATTGGTTGAATTTGGTTTTGTACGAGTGAAATGACCAACTAACTATAACGTCCCTGAAACCTATGTTTTTTTTCAGTATATATATATGTAGGTAGATAGGTATGAAAAGATCAGCTGCTCGAGAAATGAGACCTGGTGCCCATGAGGGGTGGATCGCAGACGCCGGACGAGCTCACCGCTGGAAATGCATAGTTCAGGGTAAGACAGAACGAGAAGACATTCGCACAGAGTTCATGTGGAAATATCTCTGTACTTTCAGCGAGATGCTTTTCAGCAATCTCAAAGCATATTTACGTTGCTTTAAATTGTCAACATATCATGATACATTACGGTGCTCAGTGAGTTTTTCTTCTGTGTTTATTTCTTTAGTCCACTGTTTGTCTCTAACACTTTTGGAGTACCTAAGCATGGTGATTCGCTATACTTGTACATGTGATCAAGGCCATTGAGATGGCCAAAATGCTTCTTGCTGTTAGCAAAGCGATATTTTCACGTGAACTCTGAGTGACCATCTTCTTGTTGTGTCTGACCCTCAACAACTGTGTGTGTGTGTGTATAAATATATATATATATATATATATATATATATATATATATATAGATATGAAAAAGAGGTTTGCATTTTGCGGGAAGCACTCGATTCAGATTCAATCGTACCGGGGACACCGCTGCAGCCACACACAAGACAGTTCATGCTGGACGCGTTTCGGGCCTTACGCCCTTCTTCTTTGCAGCTAACACAAAATTTGAGCAAACAAAACTGCCAGGTACATCCCTCAATTTATTGAAGATTAGGACACGCCCTTGTGGGCCGGCAGTTCACTCTCCGCCTGTTTGGTGCATCATGGGCCTGGTAGTCTGTCCTTCAAACTCCATGTGGGTCGCTTGTGAAAAAACAGGTAAGTTCGTTATACCAAAGGTGCAGCATGTTCTCCCAAAGTGCGTATCTGTTACTCAACGTTGTCTGTCCCAATAAACAGACGCGGACCCGCTCTATGTGCGGTGGTGCTATCCCTCGACCTGGCGGGCCGATATAAATGAAAAAGAGGTTTGCCTTTTGCGGGAAGCACTCGATTCAGATTCAATCGTACCAGGGACACCGCTGCAGCCACACACAAGACAGTTCATGCTGGACGCGTTTCTGGCCTTACGCCCTTCTTCTTTGCAGCTAACACAAAATTTGAGCAAACAAGACTGCCAGGTACATCCCTCAATTTATATATATATATATATATAGATATATATATATTTAGATAGATAGATATATAATTGGTGGGCTCTTTAAGGAGTAAGAGGGATACCATGGTGTCCTAAATGAGGTACAATATATAACATTTCCTGGTCTGTGTATCCCATGAGTGATGTATTTTGCCTGTAATACCTTTTCCTGTGTTCTCTACTTCTGAGCATCAATGACAGGAGCTGCTCAGCGTGAATGAGACTGTGGTTTTTCTGCAAGTCGTCTGCATCACTGTGGTCCAAGTATGGGTCTTTATCTAGGCATTGTAAGTGGAGTAAGGTGTTGTGTTGATGCCAATAACTTTTCCATTATGAGGCTTTGGTTGGGTATGGCCCTAGGTGTATGCCATACCATGACCTATTTGCATTGATTGTCATTGCAAAAGTGTTTTGTCATTTTGAATGCTGGTGACTATTTGAGCTGTTCTCTTCCTAGTTGGTAATGGGAAAGTGTTTGCTTTAGTTTTATGCGTTTGTTTTGATTTGGAAATCGTAACATGTTGACCCGTTGATGTGTGTGGTTTCAGTTTACATTCTGTGTGAATAGTTTTGTAGGGGTTTTCGGTGGTTGGAAGGTCTATATGTGGTTTAGGTACCATAGTGATTTGGAGAGGTTTATGCCAATGTATTGTTGAATATTTTTCTCCCACTTGAAGTTAAGGTGATTTTTTGAGGGGCAAATATGTTAGTAGCCAAGATGGGATCTCACATTCGTTTTGCTGGAGAAGATGTAAGCCCTTTGTTTGCTTTCTGTTGCTCTGTACAGAGATTTTAATGCCTGTGGTTTAGACTTTGCTCATCTTCTGCCTGTCCTTCCACTCCGTTTGACGGCGTTAATGTGGTTCCGTTCCACATTCATTAAGACAGGACAGCCCAACACATGTTTATGATCAAGAGGCATTGAAACAGGTAATGTCATTATCAGTTTTGGCACTAATTTCACCTGTTAATGGTGGGTGGTTGTAGTCTGGAATTCTATAGTATCTGTTAGTGGATGTGGCTTTGAAATGTGTATACCCAAAGAAATAGACAGGATTCTCAATGCAATACCTGATCCAAAGACGCAATTCACCCTGGCAATGTCCCATTATTCAAATGAATGATTTTATGCATCTAATAACATTCGCCAAACCACAAGTCATTTATGGTTTTCGAAAGCGCTGACTATTAAAGTTCTAAAATATGAGAAGTAATTTGAGTGTAACCAAATGGAAAAATCCTCATCCGTTTCAAAGCTTTTGCACTTTCGAAAAATCTACCTTTTCCTTTCCTTATTGTTGTTCATCAATATGAAAAAATTCACACAAACTCTGTTGCCCTCTTCACTATATTAGTATTATGTAAATACTGGAAATAAATTCATTGAGATGTCTCCTCACTGCTATGCTTTCCCTAGTATGAGGACCTGATATTGATCCCTACTTTGAGGGTGGTTTAGGGAGCCCTGTGAGCGAGCCGAGCCATGCTTCATTGAGGGATTACTCTGTGTTCGACTACTTTAGTAGAAAGGGGTGTGTGGTCATCAGGTGGGCAGTGTTCTGCCCGGGGCCCTGGAGCCACAGATGAATTCTCTAGCTTCTGAAGCCACATCGAAGGAGGCTTAAGTTGCACTGGGATTTAAGGCAGAGATGGGTCCAATAGTATCTGTGTGGCCTTCCACTTTTAACTCCAACCTCCCAGAAGAATTAGAAAAGTATGTAGAAGGCAAATCCAGCAGGAAGACCTAAGGGTGGCTGGTAGTGGTGTGGCAAAACTTGGTCCAGCAGCTCCTGGTCAGAAGGATCAATTCAATATAATCTTTTAATCATGACACATGTGGGGACAGTCCTTAGGAAAATCCTGGCTGTTCCAGGGAAATTAGTACAAGCACTGAAGTCTAACAGTGAAGATTGTGGCAGGTGTCACATTGTTGTTGAGATGGTACTCTTCCAAAGCTAATGTGCACCCACACTCCAGGTATTCTTCCAAAAGGACAGAAGGTTTGCACAGCAGAGACCAATGCATCCTGGTCAGATGTGAGCCATGGTGTGGTCTGATACTAGGGGAGGCTTGCCTTCTGTGCTTCTTCCTGCACCAAGCCACTCAACTGAAGGGGTGATTCCAAGCAGTACACCCTCATAGGGTAGGAGCCATGCTCAACTACAGGGGTGGAAGAGGAATCAGGAGAGGAGCATACTCAATGAAGTTGGGCCTGTGAATGAAACCACCAACAGAAGGGGTTTGGCTCTACTCCCCATAATATCTTTGGAGTGAATGAAATAGGTGAAACCTGGATCCTAGTCTGTTCAGGCAAGTAGATAGACTCAACCTTGTGATGCAATGGAATTGCAGCACCGAACCCGGAAGCAGATACTGGTGTAACTTCTCTGTGGTGGCTCAGTAGCAGCAGCTAGAAAATTCTGCAACCAGAGATGGTGCTGGGATGTACTTAAATGTGCAACATGTGTCCTCAGATTAAAGTCCCTATCCTGCATTAATCCTGCAATTATAACCGACTGAACATTGAATTTCTATAATCGCATGTACTGCTGGCGATAGCGACCCCCTTCAGGCGGCGACTCTGCGGCCGGAGATAGCCTGAAAATCGGCGATAATACTCACGGATGGCTGACTGAGGAACGACCCTGCAGATACGGGGGCACGCACGAGGCACACAACATCTACGCAAGTTCCGTACGTTACAGCAGAGAGGGAGGCCTGCACACAGCGAGCGACCCTGCCGTTGCAGAACCCTTGTGGTCTCCTCTGCGCGGGACCCTGCTGTGGGTGCCCCACTGTGAGATGAGCGACGCTCCAATGATAGCTCTGCATACACCTGAAGGCCAGTCAGTCAGTCAAAATTACTTTATTCGGTTTCATAACAAAAACCATAAAAGCATATAAATATATACAATATAAATAACATTTAGCATTAAAACACTACAAATGAATTAAAAAGGCATACAAGGTAGTGGTTACAATTCATGAATTACCCAAATAATGATTATGTCCAAGAAATTTTCTTCCTTAATCTCATTGAGATTGCTAAAAATTTGGCAATATTAAAGATCTCCCACGTTGATCCCAGCAATTGTAAATATAAAAGGGCAGGTTTAACTTGCCTAAAACCTTTCTCCTTAATAAGGGGGATAATATGTTTTTTACGAATGGGAGACAAGTGTTTACAAAAGAAGATAAAGTGCACTGTATCTTTAAGGGAAAAACCGTCACAAGAACAGATTCCCAGGTCCTTCTCCCTTGACCACCCTGGGGAATCGGTGAGCAAAAGATGAAATTTGTTCAGTCTGAACCTGGTAAGTAAAAAACGATGATTCATGTTATTAACAATGACCAGGTAGGGTTCAATACTGTTTGAGGTGATTAATAACTGATGAGCCCTGACTGAAGGTTTAAGTAGCTCCTTATCTTCTCTTTCTAAAGTTATCCGATTTTTATGTTCAACTTTCACCCATTTTAAATCCCCCTTAGTTAGACTGCCAGCAGCATCAAATAATTCTGGACGACCTAGTTCTCTTGATAAATTCTTAACATAGTTTATCCAGGGGATGGAGGTGCCATACTCAAGAGATAAACAATCCTTTAAAATTGTGTGATTTAATTCCAAATCAGGGTTTAGCCAGGTTGTAATCCATTTTAACATGGGCGCTAGAGCAATACGGTCCCCGAGGTGGTCTAACCCGCATTCCTGATGAACAATAAAGGCAGGGGTTGACTGAGGAAGAGATAAAATAGATTTTAAAAATTTGTCCTCAACAACTTGAAGAATTTTTACATCTTTAATTCCCCATAATTCAGCCCCATACGTTGCTATAGAAAGACATTTAGCAACATAAATGTTCAAAATGGCCTGCATGGGCTTCACCCCCAATTTGCGGGCAAAGTCTAGTACAGCTAAGGTAGATCTAACAAAAGTATTACGCTTAGCCGCCAATTGCGGAGACCAGTTAAGACTATCATCAAAGATAACCCCCAAATAGGGAAATCTACTAACGCGGGATAAAACATGCCCTTCGCAATGCAAGCTCTTAGCTTTTTTTACTTTACTCCCCATAATCATAACATGAGATTTGGAAAAATTCACGCTGAGATCAAGTGCTTTCATAAAATTTGCAAATGAGTCCAGCAACCGTTGCAGACCCACAGGAGTACGTGCTAGCAAGGCGGCATCATCGGCGTATAATAATGCCGGAATGGAAAATTTGCCAGCTCTAGGAATGTCCTTGCACGATTTGGTCAAAACAGCACCTAGATCATTGATATATAAAGTAAAAAGCAGGGGGGCTAGAATACAGCCCTGTCTAACACCATTCGAAATTCCAATCCTACTAGTACAGTTGCCCAGGCGGTCATATCTAACAGTGGCGGTGAGATCCCTATGTAAATCAGCCAGGAAAAATACAATGTTTTCATCAATGCCACACTTAAGAAGCAGATCCCATAGCTTTGACCGGTTTACTCGGTCAAAGGCCGAGGACAGGTCCATAAAGGCAAGATATAATTTCCCTTTTTTGGCAATAGTGTATTTGCCTATTAATAAATATAGGTTCAGACTTTGATCTATAGTACCTCGGCCTGCTCTGAACCCATATTGTAGGCAAGATAGGGTCTCATTATCCTCTAACTACGCAGATAGTCTCCCCAAAACTACACGCCCAAGGACTTTGACTGCAGAATCGATGAGGGAGATAGGGCGGTAACAACTAGGATCCCCCCTGCAACCTTTTTTAAAAATGGGTATAATCACGGATTCAGACCAAGTATCCGGGATGCCTGAAACACAAATCCTATTAAAAACATTCATTAAAACCACAGACCAAGTCTCAAGGTCAGTTTTATAAAGATCAACCGGAACACCATCCGGGCCCGGGGCTTTGTTGCTTGTCATCTTTTCAATGGCCTCGACTACCTCGGTCTTAGAAACCGATAAAGTATATTGATTTACAACGGAGGAGGACGGGGGCTGTGCCCCATTTCTAACCCCTTCATAGACTGACTTAAAATGGGTACACCACAGATCTTCCCCTATGCCGCAATCTAATTGGCCGTTGCAAGCGTCGCTAAAATAGGGTTTGTTCACCACAGACCAGAACTTTGCACTATTTCTAAGAACATCCACAGAAGCTAGTTCCACCCAAGCCTCCTCTCTAATCTCTTGCTTTCTAGTTTTCAAAGCTTTGTCATAATCTTTCCTCAGCATAGCAATAATCGGCCTGTTGATAGGTTTACAACGTAAAGCAGCCTTCAGCCTTCTGTTAGCCAGAGAGCAGTTACTATCAAACCATCCCAGGTCTATATTATCATTACCCTTAACTGGGCAGCTGAGATCAGCAGAGATTTGTGAACAAATTACAGAGTAAGCCTCTAATACTTCATTATTACTGGCATCCGTATTCAAACAAGTATTTATCTCTGAACCCACCTTCCTTTTTAAATTAGAGTGGAAATCCTCCGAAATAATTTTGTTCCATCTAATCCTGCGATTCTGGTCAGAGGGGCGGATATTGGATTTATCCGTCCTGCCCGTAGTTTTAGTGTGGGTGATAAGAGTTTCTGAGATGCTAAGGACCACAGGGTTATGGTCACTGAAGTGTGACCACATCACCCTGTAACCGTGAATCATTTTACCAAGTGCAAAGCTAATAAAAATATAATCGATGACAGAGTGTTTACCATTCCCTTTAAAAGTGGGAATTTCCTCCGACGTCAAAGAAGGGAGTATAAGGCCGAAGTCTGCTAACAATGACTCAAGACATTCTCCCTGAACAGAGTGCTCAAAATGAGCATCACCTTGTATAGATGAGCCTAATGGGTCAAAAGTCTGACAAGTGTCAGGACAGCCGTGGATATTAAAGTCACCCGAAATTATGATAAAACAGTCATTATGGTTAGCGTCTTTGTAAGCCGCCAAAAAGCGTGTTAAAGCTAAGAGATGATTCGTTGTGGTGACTCTTTCAAAAGAATTATAAAAATTTACAATTAAAAGAACGCCTCCCTCAGACAGGGAAATTTCTACAGCCAAACTGTTCCGTGAACCTGTGTCTATTTGGATCTGTTGACCTGAAATACTAGCGGAGATTAGAGTGACCAGCCCACCCTTTGCCCTCCCAGCAATTGAGGGTACAGCTGGAACAAAAAAACTCCTGTAGCCATCAACGAACAAGGTGTTCTCTGTATCCCAGGTTTCTTGTAGACTAATGATATGTCCTGAACCTATAAGTGCCCGCCAAGCTGGGTCATCAATTTTATTTTTTAGCCCGGCTATGTTCCATCTGACCAGTCTAAGTAAATTGCCCAATGAACCAAAAGTAGATACGTCAAGACCATCATCTGTTGGCTGCAATATATTTTCATCACAGCCAGTTGCCCCACTAACTCGGGTATTACACTCAGCCAATGTCCCTAGTCATTCGTTATCATTTAGATTTGAGAGAGCATCAAATCTATTAAAAATAGGGACAGCATAGTTGTTTAAGCTTGTACCTCTAGAGGGGTCACACAGTGGCGGTCCTGCTTGAGAAGGAGGATAAAAGAAGCCCAAAGGAAGAACATTAACAAAATCCGTCTGGATTCTCACTGACCCCGCCTGTTTCAGTATATCCTCAACCAGCCTTGGAGATCTGAAACTTATAACAATACAATCGCCTGTCAGACTCTTATTTGTTCTGCCCACCCAAGGAACCCTTCTAATCATCATAAAATTGTTAGCAAGATGTTGTCCCAAAACAGTTTTTCTAGATAAGAAGTGGATGGCCTTATTTTTAAGGGAAGTCCAATGTTCTCTTGTATCCCCTTCTAGTTTTGGGACATTAGCTAAAATAATGGTGTATGGACAGGCCTCAACGGGTAAATGCAGGGAGTCCCTCTTGTCATAGTTAGCTAACGAGCCGGGGCCCCTTTCAATATTCTGAGGGCCGGAGACCAGCGTTTGAGTTGTACTCATAGGATTTAAAACTAAAGGTAGTGTGTTAACGCCAGAAGCCAAGGACGGACCCTGATGTACTGGTTGTTGGGGTACAGTAATTATGGTATCCAGCAGATTATTAACCGTGGCAGTAACAGAGTTAAGAGAGTTAATTGCTCCGGTACTAGGACCAGGGAGAGAAACCTTAGGAATACAGTGTGACTCAATTATATTCAGCCGCTCCTCAATGCGCCTTAGGGTGACCAGTAACGGGGCAGTAAATGATTTCAGGTGCTCATCGAGAATGTTTATGAGCTCTAGCATAGATTTTTCGCTGTTTCTATCGGCAAAACTACCCAAAGCTGATTTAGTACTATCATTCCCTGCCGCTCCCAGGTTCTTACTAACCGAGGAAGGAACCTCGGTAGTGGTTTTATTCAAACCGGGAGAGGGATTGTTAGCCTTAGATAGTTTTGCCGGTTTTCTATTACCCTGTGGGTTGTCCTTCGCCTTCCTTTTCCCCGTGACAGTTTTACCCCCACCAACAGACAGATTAGACCTGATTCTTAATTGTCTAGTACGAACTACAGGGGAGGTTTGAGCAGGACTCACTAAGGTAGAAGGAGGTGTCATAATTGTAGGACTGACATTAATGCAAGAGCCATTCCTATTCTCAAGTATATGCACATCCTCCTCAAGAGTGTTATTTGATTAACAAACTACAGCGGGTGATAAAGGTACAGATGATCTAATGGGGTCTAGTGATAGTCTACGTTCGACTGAAGCGATCTCTTTTACAATGGCAGATTCTGCCTGTTTTAAATAGCTATCCAAGGTCCCCATACCCGCAACCCTTGAGCATGCCTTAGATGACCCTTTTGACATTCTTCCACCGAGCTGCACAAAACACGAACCAACCGAAAAGTAACACCTGTATTGTTTGCAGGAAAAAAGAACACTCCAACAGTCACTTTACAGGGGGCAGCCCCAACCCAACCTCTATTGGCCTCTGAGGGCCTAAGAGGGCCCGCTCTTTGCCCGGGCTTAGCCCGGCGCCGCCCGCACGCGTCCCGCGACGCGGGAGAAGCGCCGGAGCTTTATACGCGCTCGTGCGCGTGTGCGGCGCTAGGCAGTGTGGGTAATGGAGTCCCCAGCCGCAAGGGCAGCGATGGCGGAGGCAGGAGACACACAACAGCACAAGAGCCCAGGGCGCGACAGAGCCGCCAGCAACGAAGGAGCAGTTCCGCGGGAGTCCAGGCCAGCAGGTGGGCAGGTAGGCAGCAATTCCCAGGTTCGCCGGTTTCAAAGTTCCCGCTCTGCAAGGTGAGCGCCGGAGCTTTATACGCGCTCGTGCGCGTGTGCGGCGCTAGGCAGTGTGGGTAATGGAGTCCCCAGCCGCAAGGGCAGCGATGGCGGAGGCAGGAGACACACAACAGCACAAGAGCCCAGGGCGCGACAGAGCCGCCAGCAACGAAGGAGCAGTTCCGCGGGAGTCCAGGCCAGCAGGTGGGCAGGTAGGCAGCAATTCCCAGGTTCGCCGGTTTCAAAGTTCCCGCTCTGCAAGGTGAGCGCCGGAGCTTTATACGCGCTCGTGCGCGTGTGCGGCGCTAGGCAGTGTGGGTAATGGAGTCCCCAGCCGCAAGGGCAGCGATGGCGGAGGCAGGAGACACACAACAGCACAAGAGCCCAGGGCGCGACAGAGCCGCCAGCAACGAAGGAGCAGTTCCGCGGGAGTCCAGGCCAGCAGGTGGGCAGGTAGGCAGCAATTCCCAGGTTCGCCGGTTTCAAAGTTCCCGCTCTGCAAGGTGAGCGCCGGAGCTTTATACGCGCTTGTGCGCGTGTGCGGCGCTAGGCAGTGTGGGTAATGGAGTCCCCAGCCGCAAGGGCAGCGATGGCGGAGGCAGGAGACACACAACAGCACAAGAGCCCAGGGCGCGACAGAGCCGCCAGCAACGAAGGAGCAGTTCCGCGGGAGTCCAGGCCAGCAGGTGGGCAGGTAGGCAGCAATTCCCAGGTTCGCCGGTTTCAAAGTTCCCGCTCTGCAAGGTGAGCGCCGGAGCTTTATACGCGCTCATGCGCGTGTGCGGCGCTAGGCAGTGTGGGTAATGGAGTCCCCAGCCGCAAGGGCAGCGATGGCGGAGGCAGGAGACACACAACAGCACAAGAGCCCAGGGCGTGACAGAGCCGCCAGCAACGAAGGAGCAGTTCCGCGGGAGTCCAGGCCAGCAGGTGGGCAGGTAGGCAGCAATTCCCAGGTTCGCCGGTTTCAAAGTTCCCTGAAGGCACCGTCGGACGCTTTCCCCGCTAGACCACTTTGCTGTGTCCGGCCATAGGGCATTTTATGAGGCTCAACTGTTCCCGGGTCCCTATCCAATACAACGCACTGTACTACAGAGCGCATTTCCTGATATCGGTGCGCACTGCTGTCCCTCAGCAGAAACCAAAGGGGCGGTCTGCTTCACACCAGCTTGAAGAACTATACTGCACAGGGCTGCAACTAAAAAAAGACATGGCGCCAACTGCATGCCTCACATAGGTCCCGCGCTGTTCTGGCGAGATGGGTCTGCCACGCTCACATACAGTATACTAAGGTGAATATTTAAAACCTCAATGGGACATATTTACAACTAGCGCATAACTACCATGACCATCAGCGATCAGTGATACCCCCAAGATTTCTGTGAACTATATCTGCCATTACACTGCGCGCCATTTGTGGGGCACGATGCGCAGTACTGGGTCGGATAGGAGGGGTCGGTGAGTGTGACAGAGGCAGAGAGACACGGCATGTTAACTGTTACTGCGCCATAATTACAATCTCCGTCGGAAAGGGCTATGGCGAACGTTCCTATCTATTGACCGCATAAAGGAGCACTGCATTCAACAAACCGCCATGCCACAGTTATTGACTACTCTACGCTCCGCTGGTGTGGGTGGTGAAGTGTTCGCCACAACAACTACAGAGACGCATACTGAACGTAGATGCACATGGACCGGGGCAATGACATCAGAGAGAACTATACTGGGTCGGCTGTTGGTTCTACCTCTCTAATTTATCGCGAACTGTGACAAACCTACAGCGATCCTTTCTATTGCTCAGAAAGACTCAAAGGGTGTCTGGATCTACCTAAAGTGATACCATGACAACGTACTGCAGTGCCAGAGTAATTCTACTACAACAAGGAACTCACAACCTGATAAGTCGTCCTACTGAGACGCTAGCTGAGACACAACGACCCATAGAACCACTCCCTGCTCTCAACAGCCATGGGGAAACCTGATAAAAATCAGCCCAAATTACAATTTGAAAACTCCAGTAAAACGGCGGAAAGCAGCACGGATAGCCTCCCAAGCAACCAAACGAATCCCACTACATTAAGCACAGATGCAACAGTAGACTTCCAAGCCATGTTCACTGCGGTCCAGTCAACATTATCAAATATTGATGGCAAAATAGATACCCTGACATACCGAGTTGATTGTATGTCAGAACGACTGGATAAACATACTGAGCTCATTGATATGGCAGAACGCCGTATATCAGACACGGAAGATGCGCAAAACCAATTAGATCTAAAGCAAGCCAAAATGGACAAAATAATGACTGCTCTGACCGCGAAGACGGAAGATTTGGAAGCGCGCTTGCGCCGTAATAATCTGCGCCTAATGGGAATAGCGGAGTCAACACAAACTGGAAATATGGAACGCTATGTTGAGACACTTTTAACAGCTGTTCTTGGAAGAGACACTTTTTCAGACATATTCATTGTGGAGAGAGCACACAGATCTCTGGTGCCGCAGCCGCCTCCGGGGGGGAAGGCCGCGCACTATCATTGCCAAAATACTCAACTATAGAGACAGAGATGCAGCGCTGCGCAAAGCCAGGGAGCTGGGAACGCTAAACCATGAAGGAATGACAATCTCTATTTATCCAGACTTCACCTCTCTGGTCCAGGAAGCAAGGAAGAAATTTCTGGACGCGAAAAAGAGACTCCGCGAACATAATATTCCATATGCTATGATATACCCGGCCCGCTTAAGAATCACAGACAATGGGAAAAGTAAGATCTTTAATGAACCCAAGGAAGTGCTTAAATATCTTCAAATCACACACCCACAATCTATCCAACGGAAATCCCCTAGAGGGACGCAAGCCGAGCAGGAGAACACTTCAGATGTGGAATAAGACTTCTTCGTCATGAGCAGTTATGTGAAGTTCTAGCTAGAACGGATTTAAAGACTTTTGCAGATCTTGCCTAGGAACGCAGATAAGTTTTACAATTACTGCTGCAAATGTAACATGACTTGTATCTTTGAATGTAATGTTATACAAAGATAAGACAGGGATGATTCTGTTACTTATGCTATTGGCTGGACTGCATCTCAATTGAATGATATGTTGAAGATATTTGGTTATAGTTAATGCAATAACGCTATAACGGTAGACTTGATCACCCAATGCTTGTTATTGGGGGTTCACGTCTGGCAGTTTCCGCCACCCTTGTGTATACCACAACTTTATTTCCCCTACTAGGGAATAATTTGGGGTTGAGAAGGATTGATTTTCTTTTTTTTTCCTTTTGTAAACTGGGCTTGTCTTCACCATGATTGGGATGGCGAAGTGGGTGGGGGGAAGGGGGAAACTGAATATTATGATGTTGATGGTTTTATGCAAATTGGATTCTTATGCATGTATGTATGTGTGTAACGCATTCTGGATTATAGCACACGCAGTTGCTCTGACAATTAAGAAAAATGATGACATGTTGTTTTATATCTGGTTCATTTATGGATACGTAACTGACAACCATAACTAAAGTCAAACCTCTGAAATTAATGGTGTTCGCATACCTGGATAGACACCATACAGATATAGCATTTCTTCAAGAGACGCACCTAATCCACCAGAAAGCAGACAAATTTGGTTCAAGTGGGCCGAGCTGGTGGCATCATCATCCTATTCATCATATACCTGTGGGCAGGGCCGGACTGGTAACCAAAACCGGCCCTGGCAAACTGCTCGGCCAGCCCCCAGGAGGGGGCAGGCGGGTGCGGCCGAGCTGTTTGTTTGGGCCGATTTTGTTACAGGGGGCCGATATTGAAGGCCCCCGGTAACAAAAACGGCCCCCAACCTAGCGGCCCACCGGGGAAATGCCCGGTGCCCGCTACAGCCAGTCCAGCACTGCCTGTGGGGTGACGATCCTCATAAAAAAAGGGACGCAATTCATACTGGATCACACATTTACTGACACTCTAGGGAGATGTGTCATTGTTACAGGGATACTGAGAGGCAGTAGGTCTCATCAATGTTGATGCACCAAACATAGACAACCCTGATTTTATAGAGAACTTGAGATCCAAAATACGGGACCTATCCGTTATGGATCTAATATGGGGCGGGGACTTAAATATGGCATTAGACGAAACACAAGATAGATCTCAACAAAGAGTAGAACATCACACCCGTGCTGTGGCAGCTCTGGTGAACTGTATGACTGAATATCGAGTGCATGATATCTGGAGAGTGCTTAATCCCACCATACAAGAAAGCACTCATTCATCAGCAGTGCATCATAGCTGGGAGAGACTTGACTATTGGCTCCTTACTGAACATGCTTGCACTTGGGCCCAGAATATTTACCATCTGCCCAAGACTCTTTCAGACCACAAGCCCATTCTATTGTCACTACAGGTGCCCACATATGTCCCTCCCCCATTTGTGTGGCGTTGTAACGCCATGGCCCTGTTGGACCCATTATATACAGACACAATTCACTCTGCCATAATAGACTTCTTTACCCTGAATAAAGGCACTGTGGACAGTGCAGGAACCCTATGGGAAGCAGTTAAAACGACGTTAAGAGGCATATGCATTAGTATCACTGTTGGTATACTGAAAGACCTCCGTACACAACTACATCAAAGTGAAACACATATTAGGTGACTAGAAGCTGAAAATGCTGCTAATTACAGTGCGCAGACACTCAATGAGATTAGGAAGGAAGTAAGCAATTATAACACTCTGGCGGATGAAGAAATAAAGTACATTTCAAAACGCCATACAGTGTGAAGGGTGGGCAAAGGAGGCAGACCAAGCCGGGCTCTAGCCCCAAATGTTCGAACAGAGCACAAACAGTATACAGTGCTACGAATGGAGGATGATAATGGGATAATTCACTATGACACAGAGGGAATATTGCGTAACTTCATGGACACTTATGGAGCTTTATATACTTCACAAAACACAACACTTACACCTGAAATCCTACACTATCTTGAGGACATAGCATTAGTCTGGCTGTCAAATGCACAGCGCGAATATTTGGCACAACCCGTCACTGTCGAGGAAATACAATTGGCTATTAAGTCCTTACCTAACGATAAATCACATGGCCCAGATGGCTACATGGGGGAATTCTACAAAGCGTACTCTGAATTGCTAAGCCCTTATTTGATTGAAATGTTTGACGAAGCCTATAATAATGGCATTCTCCCTCCCACACTACGTGAGGCACTAATAGTTGCCTTGCTTAAACCAAATAAAAATCCCCAAAAAGCTGTATTGTATAGACCCTTATCTTTAATAAACATGGATGTTAAGATTTTAGCAAAAATCATTGCCACAAGGCCACAACCCTTAATGTCGACTATAGTTTTACCAGACCAATCCGGTTTCATACCTGCCCGTTCGACGGCACATAACCTACGCACTATTTTTGCTTTATTACATCAGCTCAATCCAAACATGCAGGCAGTAACGGTGCTACTTGACGAGGCAAAAGCGTTTGATTCCGTGGAATGGACATATATGTTCACAATACTGCAGAAAATAGGGTTACCACCCATGTTTATTAATTGGATTCAATTACTTTATATTACATCCACAGCCCGCATCAAAGTTAACAGACACGTCTCAGAGCCCATATCGATACAAAGAGGTACCCTCTGTTATTCTCAATTGCACTGGAACCCTTAGCATGTAAGATACGTCAAAACTACAATCACACGGCACTAAATTTTCCGTTACGACCCATGCGGACGATATGCTGCTATATCTCAGGGACCCTGACACAAATCTCACTCCGCTACTAGGAGAGTATTTAAAATTTGGACGGTAGTCCGGCCTTCAAATAAACTGGAGCAAATCGGCGATAATACCACTAACAGAAAACACCAAATCATCACAATAGAATTCCCATTAATTTGGCAAACAGGCCCAATAAAGTACCTAGGAATATGGATCCACCGAGACACCGAGTTGGTTATTAGATGTAACTATGGCACTGCGATTGATTAGATAGAAACACAAATTACCAGGTGGATAACACTACCATTGTCCATGGCAGATAGAATATCCCTAGTAAAAATGGTGGTACTGCCCCCAACCCTGATTTTTAAAAGAATGCGCACCAATCCCATTAAAATAATCTGGGCAGGAAAGCAGGCAAGGGTTAATATTAATACACTAACACTCCCATATGCGTTGGGCAGATTTGCACTACCCGATTTGTATTTATATTATTTATGTGCTGAAGCGCAATACGCATACTACTGGTGCAGTTCATGCCACATCTCGCCGTGGAGAATGGCGATGCTAACTCTATCACCCTAACCAGCAAATTACTACACCATCGAACACATCTATCTAAAAACGAGATAAACACAATACGGAAAACCTCCACGGCCTGGCAACGAATTGGTCAACTTGCTCTGAAACCCCCCATTTATGCACCAAGCATGCCTCTCGCACGACACCCAGATTTGTCAGTCACGCAAGAAAGAAGCAGCATGGAGCTCCTGACCCAAGTGGGCATAACAACAATGGGGGACCTTTACCCCAATGGTACCTTTATCACCCCAGATGACCTCGCATACATCACCAATCAGTCAATGTTATTCGATATTCACATATCACAGGTTGCGAGCGGCTATTGAGGTCTTATACCCTGCATACCCGGAGGAACCCCCACATTAAACTCGTTGCAATAGCTGATCACAGCCACACACCATACTCACATGTTGACGCAACTTTACAATCAAATTCAAACGGAAATTAATGCAGACGCACATAAAGCACGAGATAAGTGGAATGCCCTGTTGGAGTCCCCACTAACTGATGATGAGTGGAAAATGTGTTGCTCCCTGACTGACCTACTAACACCTAACGGAAATCTAAGAATCATTCATTTTAAATACCTACATCAAACCTACCATACCCCACTTAAGCTCTATAGATACAGATTACGGGACACTGCACACTGCACACGGTGTGGTCTAGATCAGGCTGACTTTATTCACTTGGTATGGTATTGCGATAAGATTAGAAAGTACTGGGAACAACTGGTCTGTTTACTGGGTAAAGTAATGTCATGTACAATACTTTGCACACCACAACTCTGTCTATTGAGCCACCGACTACCTACGAAATCCGCAAAGAAACAACTACTTGCCATAATGTTGTTAATGGCCAAGCGAAGAGTCGCCATGCACTGGGATAGTAAACAAACACCTACTGTAGAACGATGGATAACGGACACTATTTATTGTAGAGATAATTTTCTGATATATGCTGAGGAAGTGCCAGCTGCTGCTAAGCCCTCTAACTTCTGGGAACCTCTCACTAACTATTTACAAGTCAATCCTGATCTATTCAAGACAAATCTTTAAAGGTATGTAAATTTGTTGTCATTGCTATACTATTATGCTGTGCAGGAAATGTATCGGATTAATCCAGACAATAAGCAGAATGTTCACATAAGCTTTACCTTTTAACTGCTGATATGAATCTACTGTATTAACCGGATAACAAAAATCTTACAATTTGTACGCTGTATATGCTTTAATAAAACTTTTTTAAAAAATAAAAAAAATGTGCAACATGTCACTGGGACAGGTCTGGACACCAAAAGATTCTCTGCTCTAGGGCATTGCATACTGTTCTGGAATGTGACACTAAGACCAAGTGGGACAAGTGTTCAGATATAGGGAATAGCTTGTCTTTTAATCAAGTAATGTCACCTTCTCAACGATTACACATACTTGTAGAGCAAATAAAGGTGACCTCCACAAAGAAGGTGGAGGCTCCCTTCTGGAGGTTGCCGCTCTACCTCATCAGGAGGAAAAGTGCTCAGTCTCACACTCCGTGCCAGAACTTGCCTTTTGCCTTCAACTTGAAAGACTGAAAAAATAAGGTAGCCTTCTGGCTACAAATTCCAGTGTACACCACAGGAGCAATCCATAGATTCACCAGGACAAAGGTATTAACATACAACATTGTCCAACTAGGTAACCAAGTAAAATGTTCCCCTTGTGTTAATACTTTGATCCCTTCTGGATGACTGACTCTGCACTTACTATTGGCGTAACACTTTCAGCTCTTTCCGTTATTCCTGTTTTTATTGTGATCACTTTTTTGTGTTGACCACACAACTGAACGTGATAACATTGTAGCTTTCAGAATACAGTGCAAACAAAGTTTACAAAAGTGTCACAGCATGTAAACCTGTAAAATCCCATCCCCCCACCACCACCAGTCTACCCTTGCCACATGCAAGACCCATGTTGACGCAAACGCACACATGTAAACATTCAGCCAAGCTGCAAGTGAACCCAAGAAACAAAGGTGCGAGTGCCTCACACCCGCTTCTCGGGTGTTACTCACCAGGGTTGGAAGTTGTCAGCAGGCATGAAAACTTGGGCTCTGTGCAGCTGCGCCCCCTAAATGACGAAGGGGGTTTAAAAGCCACTCTCTGAGAGGTAGCAGGCACAAACAAGCCCGCCTGCAGCCCCGTGATGATGTTGTGTGTGTGCGCAGGGAGGGCCGAGGGGGAGCACTGCCCTACATGCAACCCGGGAGCTAATTCAATTCACCCTGTAACACACAGCGACAGCCTCTCCAAATTAAAATAATGAAACCTGCAATGTTCAAATGAAAGCGGGCTTTTAGTTAAATCGCGCGCGGCCTCCAAATTAAACAATAAAACCCACAATGGTGAAATTTAAAGCAAACGTGTAGTTACACACAAGCCCACCTGCAGCCCAGTGATGATGCTGTGTGTGTGCGCAGGGAGGGCATAGGGGGAGCACCGCCCTACATGCAACCCAGGAGCTAATTAAATTCACTTTCTAACACACAGCGGCAGCCTCTGCAAACTAAAATAATGAAACCCGCGATGTTCAAATGAAAGTGGGTTTTTTGTTAAAAGGCGCGCAGCCTCCAAATGAAACAATAAAACCAGCAATGGGTGAAAATTAAAGCAGGCATGTAGTTAAGCCCGCAAGTGGTGCGTGCGTGCTATAGGGGAAAAAAAAGTGCACCAGGGCCAGTGCGGCCGCCTTCTGTTTTCAATTAACGCGGGCACGATAATTGGAAACAGATGGCGCTGCTGCTCGCTCCTGAGCTCCCTAGGCCAGGGGACAGAGAAGGTGGGACATACACCCACCTTGGACCAATTGCATGCTGTCTTTCTCAGAAAGATGCATGCACAGGCCAATTGTGGGTTAATAAAAAAAGCACATGCACGAGCGTGTGTTCAGAGTTCAAAAGCCCTTACTAAAAGCCTCGCAGAACAGCGCATGTGCGCTGGCTCAGGCGAGTCCTAAAAACTGGTTAGCAATACATAAATTACGTTTTCCACACATTTTGATTAAGCAGTATCTGCTAGAATTTTAGAACGAATTCCCACCTGTGTCGAAAGCTGACTCTCTACTAATATGATGCATCCGTCCTTGGTGGCGCCTGATGAGTCTCAACCTACCGATCAAATAGATAAGAAAATAGAAAGTGCTGTAAAGAGAGCTTATACAGTAATGACTTTTAATCTATTTTAATTTATGTGGTATATGCAACACAATCTGTTCTCAAAGACGTTCAAGCCCATTTTGATATACGTCAGCAGGTTGGCAATATACTTCTGCCCTAGGAGACATGGAGCAGCAAGTCCTTACATTTTATAATATCTGATCGGCAGCTGGAGCAGATCATCATCTGATATGTTTATGTCCATCGAAAAGTATAGTGTACAGAGAACTTAGTTAATACACCCTCCACTTACGTCAACCATCTATTTGGGGAAAAGCTAGATAAGATGGTGAAAACAACAATGGAAGGTCAGAAGATTAGAAGGTTTGCTTATGTATCACAATTGGATGAGGGCATTCCTTAAGAGCCTCCAAAGCTCCTAGCTCAATTTCAAAATCACTTTCGTAGGAGGGCTGTGATCATAGACCTACTTCTCCCAGGCTCAATAATCCACTCCACCACATTGTCCCTAACAAAGTCATGACTGTGCCGAGCATCTAAAGAAGCTAGCGGGAGGCCGACTGAAGTACCTTGTTTAACAATGGCAGTCCACAGACAAGGACAATTGGGCAATTCAGACGTTGACAAAAGACAAGTTTATCGAATTTTCTGAGATTTCACAAGTGGATGTTTTTCAGCAAATACCTCTTCGGTGTTGTTCCTGGTTCAGAAATCATCATGGTGTTCAGACTTGTAATGAATATATTTCCACTGAAAGAGTTTATACTGGCATGACCATTCAGGATGTTGACTTTACAGTCTGTTTTCACTCTGATCCAACTGGGAGATTTCCTTGGATCTTATGGCTGCATACTGGCACATTCTGACTCGAGAATCGCACAGACGCTTTCCAAAGTTTAACATCATAGACTTCAATTATCATTTGCCTTTCTTCCCGTCAACCTGAAATCTGCTCCAAGAATCTTCAAAAAGGTATTGACACCTCTAAGAGCCTATTTGCATGGTCAGTGAGTTTTGAGATTTCCAATGGTTAGATGATGGGCAGACTTTTGCTTCTTGTTTTTCAAAGGCAGAAGATACAGAACATTTATGCTCAAACCTTTTTTGATATGACCTTCTGTTGAATCAGGAAAAATCTTCTTTGCTCCCAACACAGGCATTTATTAGAGCTCATTTAATGATTGGATTAGGCCAAGTCCTATCCTGTACTGTTGTCAGCAGAGATAGATCCTTGCTGACACTGATCAAGGAGTAAAATCACTTGTCAGCACACCTGTAGCTTCATCTCCAGGGACACATGGCAGCAAAAGCTGTGGTGCCATGGAGCATGATCCATCTGAGACCCCCTCTTGTACCACTTGATGATTCACTAACATACTGTGACTTAATGTTATGAGTGTCTGATTTCGGTATTGGGTATCTAAGAACAGCTAACTTAGAGGATGGGTCTACCTCACCAAGAGAGGGGTGTCTCGATAGCTCCTCCTCCCCAGTATTCTTAAGGATGGGTGCCAGTCACATGGGATGGGGATGACACTCTTGGACCAAGAAGTACAGGAGAGCTGCCAGTCTCCCGATTGGAGAGAGTTGGTGGCAATTCACAGGGCTCTGCTCCATTTTGCTCCCCTTGCAGAAGGAAAGAAGGCATTGGGCTGGACCGACATACAGGTAGTGAGGTCCAAAACCAACATACGGGCGGAATTTTTCACTGTCATTGAACTGTATCACCAGGAAGCCTTTTTCTTTTGCCTGAATAACATTTGGAAGCTCTGTCTGCAGCTTATCTTCGAGGTGCGAGAATACACATGTAGACAAGCTGAATAAGATATTCCCCTTTTTAGTACCATGTTTTCCCCATTTAGAAATGTTTCAATAGATTAAGTTAAGATGGTGCTCATCTTCCAAATTTTGCTCTGTTCAACCAAGTCCTAAAACCTAGAGGCGGGGGGCAATGCCTTTCCAGTGGCCACAGGGTCTTTTGTATGAATTCCCATTT